>NC_045699.1:17934922-19186172 GCF_009834535.1 Camelus ferus
GAGCACTCACTAGTTTTTAAGACAAAAAGACAAGTAAAGGCCCAATATAGAATATTGCCTTTCAGACAGAGATTAGCATGTAGCTCTCTAAAAGGGATCTTGAACTATCTTGGGTAGATGTTATTGTTCATTTGTGAGGAGGAGTTAGGGTTGGGAATTTCTGTGTAAGTTATATCTATGAATGTTGACTGTATTCGAAATTAAGCCAGAGATATTTTAAACAAATTACTTATTAATTTGTTTAAAGATAGCAACAATCAACCCATTAGGTTAATACATAAATACTATTTTAATGGAAAATTATTTTCCAAAACAAAAAGAAAAGTGAGAATGGCATCACTTAATTTTGTTTGTGTGCATGTGAATCTCTTTAACATTTTGTTTAATAGAAGACAGCTGGGTCTACTTCGGTGCTTCTGTATTCAGTCTGTTGGGTTATCACCCATGTAGCCTATGGAAAACTCTGCTATACACTCATGAGAGAATGAGAGTGAAAATGGCAGATAATGTCTTAGAGTTGTCATGAAAATAGTTTTAATTTTGCCAGTCCCTGGAAAAGGTTTTGAGGATCCTGGGGTCCCCAGACTTAACACTTGAAGAACCTTTGACATAAAATATTCAGCATACAACCTGGCACAGATAAACTGCCCTAATAATATGTGGAAGCTGGTTTTCTCTGTAAACATTATTATTGTTGCTAATAAAAATACCTCATTTAATGGAAAGAGAAAAGATAAATCTTCCAAGGTACTTGCATGGTTAAGTTTCAGGGTAACACTTAATCAACAATTATTTTCCAAGAAGAAAAATTCAGACTTGGGTTTTACTGGGTATAAACCATTCTATGTCCATTTTATTGTGTATCATCTGTGTCATGCAGAAGCCTTCTACATCTAATATAGTAAGTGACCCTCTGCAGAAGTATCTCTGGGAGGTAGACAGGGCAGGGGGATCAGTTGGTTTCATAATTTTTCTTTAAAGATTTTTTGTTGCTTCTCTTGGTGCTTTGAAGTTCCCTTCTAATGGTCTTCCATGGGCCAACCTTAGCCATTTAGCTCTTTTCCTGGTCATCTATTACAGATGATCCCTACTACTTAACACAGCTTTTACAGTTCTAAGATGTGGAACTTTTTTTGTTTTATATCTCTTAGTGACTTAAATCTTCAAAAGAGAACTTGGAAAGTTAAGATACTTGGGAATGGGAGGAAATGTTAAACACAATTATAGCAATTATGTAATTAAGCAAGGACTCGATGTATTACTGAACTTACTGGACTTTAATCTTTATTGACCAGATTTTAGGGTATTTTTTATTCTCAAGCAATGTTTTACACTGTCCTAATGGAAATAATATAGAATTCTCTAGTTTTTTCCCTTGGCTTTTATACTTTCTTTCTGATTTTATGTTTTCATTCCTTAAAGAAGCAGCTGACTTGTAGAAGGAGAAATTCTCTTGTCTCAGTAATACAAATTAATACTCTTTTAAAACTTTCTATTTTGCACGTGTGTGGCCAGAGTCTCTCTACTTCATCCTCTTCCTCATAACATATATTTTAATGTTTTAATCTTCTATTGTCTTGTATATTGTGGTGTTCCCTATTGTTTGCAGTGCTGTGTTCATTTTTGAGACTATAATTTGTTTGAAAAGAGCTTTTGGATAAATACCTATTCATTGATGGTATTACAGGTAATTCACAAGTTTTTGTTAGCTTGTTATAGACCATAGAAGAAATTACATGGCACAATTGTACAGTTCAGCTTTTATGAAGGACCCATATATTAATTTTTTACATACAAATGAAAATTGTATTTTCTAATTTATACCTATGTTTTTTATAGAAAAATCAAACCACAGAAATATAAAGAAAGGAGTTACCTGAACATTCTTCATAGGTAACCATAATTAATAGTTTGGTAGGCATCTTTTTATATTTATATACACACACATAAATAGAAATTAACTACAAATTAACATTAATTCATTCAACAGGTGGTTTTTGGAACTCCTATTATGTGCCTAGAATACTTCTAAGAGTTGAGGATAAGACAGATAAACATTTCTACCCTCATGGTATATGGTGAGATATCTTTTGAAGCTGAATTTTATATTATATTGGATGTAGATTATCTGGACAATTTTATTATTCTCAGTTTTAACTTGTTACAAATAATGCTATCGTTAACATCCTTGACATACATTTTTGCAGTTTTTCCAATAATTTCTTTATATGGAAAGAAAATTTTGATATTCATCACCAAACTTCCCTCCAAAAAGATTGTGCCAGTTTATACTTCCCTAGGGGTTGGGAGACTGCCTATTTCCCCACGTGGTTGCCAATACTGGGGATTAAAAGATTTTTTTTATCTTTGCCAATCTGCTGCATGAAATGATACCTCATTTTCATTTGCATTTATTTGATTAGTAAGGCCACATATCCTTTTATGTGTGTATATATTTACCATTTGTTGTCTGTAATATACTTGTTTTGTGCCCTTTTTGTATTTCTCAAAAAAAAAAAAAAAGGTACAGGAAAATAAAAAGGAAAGAATAACAGACATTCAAATTGCCACTACCAGGAATGAACAAATGTTTACATTTTATCATATTTGATTCCTATTTATTTATTTATTTATTTATTTTTAGGGGATTAAGTATTACAGATGTAGCTTAAGTTTTTAAATGCTTTCCAACCTTTTCTTACAAGTCTTCAGCCACTCCTCCATCTATTTATGTACATTTGCACATTTCTTTCATTTGAGATATAATTCTGACACCGTAGAATTCACCCCTTTAAAATGTAAAATTCAGTGTTTTTTAATATAGTCACAAGATTGTGCAACAATGACCACTATTTAATTTCGGAACATTTCCACAAGTGAATCATTTTGTGTTTTGCTTTTTCGTCCCGCTCAATATGTTTTTGAACCTTTCCCCATTTCATCTAGAGAGCCAAGTCATTCCCTTTAATTCTTCTGCTTAGTATGTAGTTGTAAGAATATATTCTGTGTTTACTTTCCTGTTCTATGAGGGAACTAAGTACCGCTTTTTCTACGTCTTTGCCAATGTTGGATAATTAAAAATTTGTTATTTTTCATATTAGTTGAAATATGGTATCTGTTTTCATTGGCATTTCTCTGCTGCTAATAGGGTTAAGCATTTTCTATGCATTTACTGACCATTTAGATTTCCTCTTTATTGCCTTCTTTTTATATCCTTTGTCTTAAAAAAGAAGATTGGGATGTTTGTCTTTTTCTTATCTGTAGGATGGTAATCCTTAGTTATTTGTGTGGAAGATATCTTGTTCCATTTTTGTTTCTGTTTCTTGTAGCCTAATGTATGGTGTCTTTTTGTCACACACAAGTTTTTAATTTTGTCAAATTGATCTGTTTTATTTTGTTTTCCTGTCTGGTTTTGGGGTTTTGTTAAAGAATATAATTTGTGGGCATGATAATGTGCTTAAGCAACGGACTTTATATATGCAGGATACAGTGATAGGACTGGAGGAGATGTAAATAAGAGAAAGAGGAGGTCCCTGCCTTCAATGTGCTTGTGTCTTTTAGAGCTGGAAAGGACACTTGAGATTCTTCATCTTTGTTTACCCTCTCATTTTACTTTTAATCAGAAGCCTAGAAATGTGAAGTGATCTTGCACGTAGACACAATGAGTCACAAGTGTGCTGGTGCAAAGATAACTAGTAATAAATGGTGGTAAATGTTTACTTTTAAAACATTGAGTAATTGTTCACTTATATTGGCAGACAAATGTTCAGCCATAACTACTTTTGTAGGCATGATCTAGGACTTAATTAAGTGATGGTAACCATGGTAGATGCTGTTTAAAAGGAAAAAGTTCTCTAGCTACTTTCAGGCAAAATCAAATTCCTTTTATGCATTAATTTAAGGTTTGCCTTTGAGATGAAATCATTAGGAAAAATTGTGATGGAATGGTAGGTATTCCCTGATGTTTTGCACCCCTGTCCCCTCCATGGTAGGACTGCAGTTCCTTGAAGGATGCAGAACATTGTTTTAAGAAATAATGTTGCATGACCTAATCCTTAAGTGTGTTAAGTTTATAGTTATTGAAGCCTGAAGAAGGCATTTATCATTGAATTTCTAAAAAGATAAGGCTAGCATTCGGGTGTGATTTAGTTGGTATGTAGTAGTTAACAATTAACTTTTTGGGTGAAATCAATGCGCCATCACTTTTTTATTAAAGAAAATTAGAGCTTATCTTGAACTTAATTCTGAGGTCCATTTATTGAAAATAATGTTCAGAAGTGATTATAAAGATGATCTGTTGAATTTAATTAGAGTTATTAGCCATCTTAGAAGATTGATATTCTCAGAGCCAAATACATTTTAATATATTTAATTTGGCCAATCGTAGATTTTTTCTTTGTTCCTTTCCAGCAGAAATCATTAGTTAGTTATTTTCCCATCAATACTAGGCCAAACGCTGTGTGTATGTATTGATTTTTAAAAGCAAAATATACATTAACAATTTCCTAAAATATTAATAACAGTATCAGCAGCCTAGAGAGAGGGAGATTTACTTTCCTCTTAATGTTTCTAGATATAAATTTAATCTGCTTTATGCCTTTGCTCTTTGTAGATCGGTTTTTTTCCCTTTCCCTCTCAGGATGGTGTTGGGGAAGGTTTGTGTCAGATTATGCCAGATGTCTATTTATTTTGATAAACACTTACAGGATTTTGAATGTTTAAAAACAAGGTTCATTGTAGACTTCATGCCATCTGTACCTTTTGCCCAAAACACTCCATTAATACAAGTTGCTGAATAGTGAAAGCTTTCTTTGTATTGAAGAAATATTCTTCTATTTTACAAAATATTTTTCTTCATTGATTTTCTTTCCTTGTTCCTGTAATATAAGCAGCTGTTTTGTAGCGACTGTTACTGAAAAAGATAGATTTCAGGCTGTTGGGATTTAGCTGCTTTTAGTGGGACAGGTTATGCAAAATGCTGACAGAGCTGCAGATCGTCTTATCGGAGCTGCTTGTTGTATGACTTTTCCTACCTGTGCCCAGAAATAGTACAGAGCAGCAGGAAGCTGCTTTCCTCATCGTGTGGAGCACTGAGCATGCGTTATGTGTTTCAGCCAGCCCAGCGCTCACCTCTCCCGTGTGTATGTACCTGCCATCCCTCCTGGGTTGCATTAGACTTACACATCCGATGAGAATGGGACCTATGTTATTCCGTAGATAGTAGTCATACCTTTGACCAGTGTAGTCTAGACATTGGACTTTTGGGGAGGGGCACAATGTAACTTCAAAGCAGATAATCGCAAGTCAGAAAAAGAGTTTTAGAATCCTGACTTTAACATCCACTTCTCTAAGTGGTGAATTATTACTCAGCCTTCTGAAACTTATTTCTTCTGTACCTCTAATAATTGACTTTGTGTAAACAGAACCACCACTTGAATTTAGCAGGAAACATTGCGTCTGCTGAGAATCACATTTTCTGGAATGTGTTTAGCTTATGTTATAGGCAAAAAAGTGAATTTTTCTCCTTTTCTATGTTTTCTCCCTTTTTCTTTCTTCACCTTCTTCAAATGCCTTTTTTTAAAGCTAGACACAAATTTGAGAGACTTGGCCAGGTCTATCTTTTTTTTTTCTTTTTTTTTTTTTCACTACTTAATCCATGAAATACAACTAGCCTTTTAGCTTTAAAAATAGGAGTCAGATGTATTCCAGTAACTGGTGGGAGCAGTATTTAGTAATGCAGGAGGGAAGGCCCTGGCCTGGGAGGTAAAAGGGATGTGTTTGGACTGAGTAAGCCCTGTGCGCTTTTCCAGCCTCGAAATATTATTTTTCCTTAGTTTTTAAAAAAGGCTACATTCTGAGTTTGTCATTGATCTAGCATTTTTGTAAAGATGAAATAACTACCATTTATTATATATCAACTGTATGTATGTTGGTTATCTTGCTAGACAGTAGACATGTGCTGATATATTTAATTTCAAACTTTTCTTCAGTGTAGTAGTTTGGAGAATGATTTTTTTTAAAAAACAAAATGTTGATATGAACTTGAGTGTATTGGAATTTTACCTTTTTTAAATGAGTGTATGAACAGTGGAATGGATAAAAGACTTGCTGAATAACAGGAAAGCAGAAAATAACATAGGTAATTCACCAAATAAGTGGTTAACTTGTAGTTATGAAAAGTTACCTTCTGATTATCCTGGTGCCATTTACACCAACCATCAACTGCTACTTGTAGGCTGGAGCAGTCTAGGAACTCAGGAGACTGTCTGAAACTTCGCCCTCAAATATGGTTCTTGACTAAGTCATTAGATCACTGGGCTTTTTTTTTTTTTTTAGTGAAAGTTGGCTGATATTTTAAAAAATTTCATATAACATAGGCCAGACCTTGACATTTTGTCACTTTGCTTTTCTGAAGTATCATGTTTCAGATAACTATTTGCGTTTCTGTTGTCAATAGAATAATAACTGGGTACTTGGACTTACATCCAAGAAAGTGTGTCAGATCTTTGATCACTCAACATACTTGCAGGGTTTTCTGTTTAATAATTCAGATGCTTCATTGCAGTTGTCTTGAAAAGCAAGTTCCCTTTCGCTCTTGACTTGCAACATGCTGCATAACTTTTAAGTTAAAGAAAAAATAATTCTAGCTTTATCATTCCTACTTTGAAGGGAATTGTCCAATGACTGACGAGAGCCAAAGATTTAATTCATACAAAAATACACAAATGCAGACATTTTAAAGAGTGGCAAATAAATGAGAACTGTCTTACGTTGTAAGGCTACACAGCAGCTTGTAGTTAGTGCTACTTGGTATCTTTCTGTGGAATGTCTTTTTTCAGTTTCTCATGATCACTCATTTTAGTATGATTCAGTCCATTTTCTTTATATCAGGATGGCCAGAATCGTTCATCTTTACCCACATTTAGAGAATTGTATGGCAGATAAAAATACATCAGTGAAAACATGGGAAGAAAATACTTAGCAACATGTTAACAGAAGTTATCTCTGGAAGGTGGGATATCAGGAAATTCTTGTCATTGGTAAAATTTGTGAGATTTTTCAAGCTTTCTTGAATGCTGCATATTAGTGAAAGTAAAAGTAGATACTTAAATGTACATGTGAATATGTTTACAGTAAATGTTTTAGTTTTTTTTTTTTTTTAAGTAATCTCATTTGGAACACAAACAGGAAGGTCTTCCCCAAGGAATGTTTTCATATTTTGTTATTTTAAATTTAACCACCTTGCCATTCTGAGTGTTTTCTTTTAATATTACTATGAATATATGCATAAATACTTTGTTGATTGTAACCTTTAAAGGGAGACATGTAAATCATGTTCTTACCTTTCTTAACAATTAATATTGTGTTGAAGGTATAAAATTAATCAGATTAACCTGATTTATATAAATTATTCTTTGTAACAGAAAGACAACTGTTAAATATTTCAGTACAGTATACATTTTTGGAGTACTTACAGAAGTTTTGAGAAGTTTTGATCTTTTTTACCTGTGGAGTTTTGATAAGTGTAACTTTGTTGATTAATGTGTTTATTTTGATGGGTAGCAGTAGAAAAATTTCCAGGGCCTATGTCTGACTTTAAAAACTGTCTAAAAATGTAAGGACTCTCTTTATGTTTCAATATATGGTGATACTGCTAAAAATAAAAGGGGTCTGTAGTTGGAAATAAAGACCCACTTCTAGTTTGTGTCTTTTTGTATATAATCTGGAAGTTAAACATTAAATTATTAGAAATAAAAAGTACAAAAACAACTACCAAAACCAAGGCAAGAATAATATTTGGAGCAGGGAAAGAAGTCCTTTTTGGGTGGAGAATTGATGCATGATTGCATAAACAAACAGTATTTTACTATTAAAGTGGCTTCAGTAATATTTCATAAACAGGCTACAAAAATAACCAGAAATTAAAAAAAATTAAAATTAAAATGTAACTTTGTGTTTTATATACAATGCAAATTGATATGAATGTTTCTTAAATACAACTAAAAGAAATGATTTCTGCAAAATAAGGGAGTTAAATTTAGTTGTCTTGGAAGGTCTCTATGAAATCTAAAATTTACCTGATTAATTCCATGTTATTATGATTAATGGGAAATCGTCTTTAGTATTAAAAGAAAACTACAAGTATACTGGGCTCAAATGCATAGCAAAGCTATGTGTCAAATAAAAACAAATTCCTTTTCCCTTTAGTGTTAGATGCTTTTACAAGATTCATAAATTATAGTTAGCCAGATTAACTCCAGTTTAGAATGTAAAATATAAAAATTGGTGTTTGTCATCTGAGCATTTCTTTGTTAGCTGCTTGAATAAAATTGCCACTTTAAGTTCTATTTGCTAACATTTGGAATGACATTACATTTTCACGGGTTTTAATTTGGTTCTGCTGATAAAATTTTTATTTTACTATTTCTCTTTCTTTTGAGAGAATTCTGAATGGGATTCATAGTGGCCTGGATTCCTTTCTTCAGGATTAAGGTGTGGTTGAGAATGAGGAAGATACACTCTTTGGCACCTTGATTACAGCTCACTATATTTACTTGCTACTGTTCTTATTAATCTATGGAGATGTCTTAACTGAAAATACAAAAAATAAAGGAATTGTTTTAAAACCTATTTTAAATGAATATTCAGGGGACCAAGCCAAAGACTTGAGAGTTTGAACAATGTGAAGAATTGGTTTGAAAATTGCAGATTGTTAGAGATTCCCGATTTGGCACTAAATGAAATAAATATACTCATAGAATTTTATTATAGGACAGACAAAGCGATGGTAGACCAAGATAATGTGTGCCTGGCTCTTATTGGGAGCATATAGAGTGGGAGCATATTTTGCAGTGAAAGGGGAGCGAAAGGACAAGGTGTTCTCTACTTGTAAAGACTGCAGAGTTTTCTTTATGTTATTGTAGAAGGACATTATTTTTGCTTTGGCGTGCTTAAAACTAAAGGGCAAATGATCCAAAAGAATAATCTTGAAATTCAATAGCAAGAAAACTACTTGACATTGTGGGCTGGAGGCCAGCAAACGTGTTGCTTTCATTGAATGCGTGGGAAATGGGGCAGGCCTGGAATTTAAAGAGACAGGGTGCAGTACCCTAGAAAAGAAAAGCTCTCCTGTATGATTTGCTTACTTGGGGGAAAAAAAGAGACTTAAAGTTTTCTCTAAAGGATCTTTATTGGATCAACTGTTTAAGGTATTGAAAGACACTGAGTGAATTTTTCCTAACTCCACCTCCCATCTCCCTAGCCATCTTCTCTTGTCTGAAATCAGTGCTGAGTAAAACTGTTTATAACGGAGGAGAAGCAGCTTTTCAAATAGAAGTACTTTGTAGCCTGTTCAAATGGAGTATAATGTAATTCTCTCTGAAATCGAGCACTTATTACTTTGTTTATGTAGCTGTTTAAAAAGGGGGGGGGGAGGGCTTCAGGAACCTCTGCTTTAGAAATGACTGTTTTTTTCTATGTCTGAGTTTTCCTCCCCCATCCACTCATGAATCCCCCTTCTCTCCCTCCCCCACCTCCCACAATCCCTCAATAAAATAGTATTTAAAAGACTTGAATAACCAGTCCTATGTACCAGCTTCTTGCTCCAGGCAATAATGTTGTACTATTTTCAATGGGTGGTCTTGAATCTCCATGGGAGATTTTTACAGGCAGTGGACTCCAAGACCCACTAAGTGTATTATTATATTGAACGTAATCAGTTAAATTCCCGAGCCAGAGAGAGTATACAGAGATAGTTTTACATTATTGAAGTCTCATCATTAATTACTTGGAAACCAATTTATTTAATTTTATTTGAAGAATTTATGACTCAAATCCCTAAATGGGATGCATATTAACCCAGTACTTGAGGCTTACTGTTTGAAAGAAGTAAGACATTATACATATGTCAATTCAAGAATACTCTTTGGTGTGTATATTTTAGTTCATAGGTGTTTTTTGTTAGTTTAATTCTCCTCTAGGAAACCAACACCACATAGCTGTTTTCAAATCTTAAGAAATTGAAGACATATTTCTCATAATTGAGATAGTGTAAAATGATAGGATCTGTTGTAATTGGAAAGTGTATCAGATATTTTTATAATCATTATCTTTTAGCTGTGGCATGTAGCATAAATGTATACTAGCCTGAAATTTAAAATCGCTTTGGATCAAACCTTTGTCGAAGTACACAGAAGTGGAATTATAAATTAAATACTGGATTAAGATTGCTCTCTAGAAAGAAAACAAATTTGCAAATTTGCATAAAACAATATGTTATACATTGTAAGTATTGAAATGGGGAATGTTGTAGCCACGCCTGCTCCTACATAACTTAGTTTAAAATCATCTTGGAGTTTCTTTCTAATGTGACCCTGTGGTTATTAACCAGAACGATAACATAACTTTGTTGGGGCATTGATTTGATTACTTTCTGTCCCTTATTCACATTCTTCAAAAAATTAACTTAAGGAGAATGTTGAATTTTTGTTTAAAGTAAATTTCTGAGTCTTAATTAGCTAGGAGTCTGAAATACCTGTTTCCATAGGCTAAGTAGAGAATCGAGGAGATGGCATCTCAGATATATTGATAAATAGTTGGATGATGACATATGATGAGAATGCTTTTTGTTTTAAACAATGTAAGTAGTTTTAGGTGGAAAATTGTATTCCTTGGGGAATTGTATTTGTTTCCTTTATAAAATTTAATATACACTTGTTTTAGGGCATATAAAAATGGTATGAATTCTGCAGTTTTCTCCACTTATAGACCGTGAGCTCTGTGGCTCCGCAGTTTATAGCAATGATGAAATGTTTGCCTTTTTTTTTTTTTTAAGCTCAGTACTAGTCCTTGAATAGCTAAAAAAGTTTTTCAGTAGTTTTTACAAGTGGGTTTGAAGCAGTGATAGCCATCTGAAGTTTATCTTGTGTAGCCAGTATTTAAAAGCTATTAAGGTTGTCTACACAAAAAAAAGAAACAGCACTTATGGCTTATACATGTGAATAAAAGTTAAAGGTTGGTAAAAATTAGCTTGTCAAGTAAGCTAACTGACTGAAGAATAATTTTGTTTTCATTATCCATTCCCCTGGCTGAAAATGAAATAGAAACGATCTGGTTACTAAAGACCAGCGCTGTATTGGATCACTTCCTTAAGCTTTTGCTATGATCGTTAAAGGCAAAGTTAGACAGCTGTTGTAGATTTTGCCAGTGGCCTCACAAAAGAAATTTTTTAACCCTGTTAGTTTCAGACACCATCATTTCTGCTTTGCAGATCTACTCACTGTATTCGATGTGAGTGATATACTTACTGTGTTAGATATGAATCTCTATGATTACGATTTGAACTTCTGATTTATGGGAAGGTAGTGTCGCAGAAAATGAGTAACTTTAGCACTCTACTGCAATACAGTTTCATGTCTTGAAATATGACAAATCTCAACATTTTTGCTTATATTCAAACAGACTTTAAAACTTCAGCTTAGACTTTTCAGAGTTAGATTTTGCATATGTATCTGAAGACCTTTAGGGAATTCTGAAAAATTGTGAAAATTGAGTTTGACTTAAAATCCATTATAATTGAATATTTAAATGTCCTTTGGGGGACTTGATGTTCATAGGAAATACTAAATCATACATAGACTTTAAAATCTCATTTTGGGTAAGTGTAAAATTAGAACAATGCAATCGACTCCCGAAATTGATGTCATAATGTTAAAAATCCCAGCGATGATGGGTTCCTCTTGTATAATGTGTTTGCATTATTGCTATAGGTTTAAAGGGCAGAGAAATACTTTATCGTTAAGGTTGAAGAGGGCAAGATTTTGAAACCTACTGCTATGTGATTAAACCAGTGTGTTTGCCCTGAGGCTTCAGCCATTCAATCTGAATTCATAGTCTGAAATTTTGGATTCCTTCTCTGTTTGAAAATAATACTTAAAAATTTTGAGACTGCTTTTTGCCTTAACTCACGTGAAAACTATTGAGGCAAATGATCAGGGTTAAGATTTTCATGTAATCAAGACTGGAGATACATTTCAGTATTTTAAAGAGAAAGGTTCACAACCATTTTACATGAAATTTTACTGGGCTTTTCATTAATCTAAAATAACTGGTCTATAAGTACTTTATCAGTGAAAACTGCTCAGCATGTAAAACGAGGAGCAGAAGAGCACAAAGGCTTCCTGCAAATTAAGGGCACAATGAGCACTAACGGACTTTCCAGCCATCTCCAGCTGTGAGATTATTATAGTTTTTGCAAACCCTTTTCTCTCAAAACTAAATCAAGAATGGTAGAGTCCTGATAAAAAGAAGTGTAGAAAAGCCTAACTAATCCTTAGATGAGTTACTTCAAACGTGCCAAAATAGAATAAAATCAGTTAATAGCATGGATTAAAGGTTACTTTTAATGCATTTTTATCACTCACACTGAGAATTTTGTTGTATGTGAATGCATTTGGCCAGGGTTAAAAAAAAAAATCCAGAGGAAAAAATGTAATTAAATTTGAGAGATGACATAATCACGTTGTTATGGGGAAATTGAGTACCAATGTTAGGTGCCAGATTTGACCTAAGAGATAAAAGCTGTGTACTTGAGATCAGAGTTGTAAACAGGTGTCTCTTATTTTGAGAACTTTTTGGGTTATAATGAGAGGGCTCATGTACATAGTAGTAAGAGTTGATTTATTTTGTGGATTTAAAAATGCAACATGGCTCTGTGGTCTTTGGATAAATATGTACAAGTGTTCCCTTGGATAAGATCATGGAAGGGTGCTAAAATCAGATCCCAATTTAATATTTTAAAAATGCTTGATTCCTACAGGTGGTGAAGAGAAGAAGTAAGAAGTAGGCTTTGGGTGCGAAGGTAGTCTTGACTGTTTATGTTTGTATCCAAAATATACAGAGGGAGACTTATCTATACTTTTAATTCAGAATCACGTTTTTCCAACTACTTAATTTGTGAAATACTTTTTCCATTTAACTGGCATATTATGATAGAGCTGCCAAAAATACTGGGTTAAGGAAAAACTGATTTGGCATGCTGCCATTGGTAGGAAGACTTGGGGGAAAAAAAGTAATGTCTTTTCTTTCTGGTGCAGGTATGTAGGTGTAGGTATAGGTATAGATATAGATATAAGAGTGTGTGTGTATGAGTGTGTTTGTATCAACCTTAATAACATTTTATTATATGAACCTGGATGGTGGGAGATTTTATAATCATGTCACATTTGCCACTCCTCTAAGATGCCAAATTTTAAGTTTCTCTAATGAGACTTAACATTTATTTCTTTGTGATAGATGTATGTATTGCTTTTGCTGTGGCTTAATAGGAAATAGCCTGACTGGTACTCCGAGCACACATGTGTGCTCTATATGTTAGGTATTTGTGTATGCCGTCCTACTTAGAATGTAGTTATTTTTCATAAGCCATGTGATAATAAAGTCCTATTAATTTATAGTCAGAGCATACAGTCGCCCATAAATTTCCTCTACTTGGTATTCTGACCAGATTTAACCTTACACAAAGCTTCTAGCTTGAATGCGTTTTGCAACATTGAATAAATAAAGCGCTGTATAGTTATTTATGTGCTCAAGAGGCTGAACTTTTCATTCCATCCCAGTGTGTTCCCGTGGGATATGTTATTCTAGTAAATCAGAAAATTTCCCTGAAAGCAAAGTAATTCTTAAATTTTGGAGGCTTCAAAATCGGGAAATGCCACATGCAGGAGGGGAAGAAATTCTGGTTGACCCCCCACGGCTGAAAACCAGTGCAGAGGACTTGGCCATCTTGAATCCTCTTGGAGGGGAAGAAACCCCCAGCACAATGCTGCTGAATTGTTTGACTTCTGTAGCTATGTCTTTGTGTGTTTATAGGAGTGGGAACATTTTATCTACTCTGTTTCTGTTGAGGTTGTTTTTCTGCAGTGCCCCCAGAAAAGTCCAGGAGGCTAGCTTTGAAGCCCTGTGGACAAGCTGGATATCAAAGAGCCAGAGGAATTCGGCAGTAATTGTTTTATGGCTGGCCAGAAATCAGACCTATTTGTATAGGTAGCACACAAAATAGCTGTGATTTGACAATTTGGTGCTATTTATACCTACCATAAAAAGAGAAAAGAAAAAGTTAAAGGGGTATTTTGGAAACAGGAACTGAGCTGTAAATGCAAATTGCTTCACCATTTTCTCAAAGGAACAAAAAAGGAAAGGGTTTAGGAAGTTTTTATTGAAGCTACGTTATTGAGGAACTGTCTGCTTTCAGGACATTTAATATTGTACTCACACCGAAATTACAGGGCTTTCTGTTTGCAGTTTTTTACCCCCTCGCCCATTCCCATCTGATTAAACTTATTTTTGTGGCGCAAAAGAAACTCTCCGGAGGAAGGATAGTGAAAATCACAAAGTTTTCAACTCTGTCTTAATAGATCCTTAACATTTCATCTTGCTGTTGTTGTTTGGCTTGGGATAAGAACCTTTGGCTCTTGCTAGAGTGAATTTTTTTTTTCTTTCCAAATGAAAGTTGTATTTTCAACGAGCAGTCACAGGTTGTTTACTGTGGTGGTGGGCGAGGATTTGCCAGGTAAGTGTTCATCGCTTTTAGGAAATATGCAGAACTTTTAAATGACTATTCTCAATTTATCAGTTTAGAGAGATCTTTTTGAATACAAAGTGCCTAAATTGTGACACTCACCTGGAGTATATTCCAAGCTCAAGGTAGGCAGTGCATCATGATCTGTCTGTACTTCAGTGAGATGCCCAAAGTGAAGTTTGTTTCCATAATGTCATTCAGACTTTTTGAGATTGTCAAATGCTTCATTGTTTTGCCTTGAAACCCCCAGACCCTGAGAGCAGTCTAAGTCTGGAGGCAATGGTGCAGAGAAAAAGCAAACACGTCTGTGATTGACTACACTTTTTTTTTTCTAAGAAACCCTAGAAATGCCTTGGGGACCCCTGGGGTTTTGTCACAATTTAAAACCATTTTACCCCTGAAGGCATTTCAGTGCTGTGGAATTGAGACTGTATTAATTTGCCTTATTTTTTTTTTCCCATTGGATTCTGATCCTCCAATAATAAGTAGAGTGATCTTTGTCAAGTGTACCTTAACTTCTGGGAGGATGGTCCTGTAGTTTTGATTGGATGAAGAGAGCTCACTGAGGGCAGGGAAGAAGAAGTGGAAACGGGTGGAGATAAATCTGGTATTGGGTCAGTCAGTTTTGTCTTTAATGAAGAGTTAGAGTTTAATAAATGGTGTGAAGGATCAGGAGCATCTGAATAAAATTTTAAAATGGGAACTTTCTAAGAATTAAGAATTGGATTCAAGGTGGATTCCCTTTAGAGAAATAGATGAAAACACTCTATAGAGAAGAAACATTCTGGGCTGTGGGTGCTCCTCATGAGTATAAAAACTCAGATAGGGAAAGATAAGGACACAGGTAATTACAGATCAGATCATCTTTATGGGTTGAGGAAATACAGTGAGGTTAGGGCTGACCAGTGAAGGGTTGTATTTCTTAAGTAGTGATCATTTATTCAACCAACATTGAGTACCTACTGTGTGATGGGAACTGCTCTAAACATTGAAGGTAACAACAGGACCAGAAGCATTTCTTGTCCTCTAGGGGCACTTAGGCATCAGTCGTGTCCAAAAAAAAAAAAAAAAAAAATCACCATACAATAAGATCAGTGCTTTTATGAAGCTATGAAAATCAAAGCTCTGGAAACAGAGTCCCGAGAGATTAGTTCTGCCTGGGTATCAGAATTTGAATTAAGTTTTTTTTTTTTTAAATTGCAAGTGGCAAGTCTAATTAAAAAAAAGAAAGAATTATGTGGGTTAAAAAAATTATCCTGAATTGCTCAAGGATGGATTTTCATCTCTTTAATGTTCCCCTCCATAAAGCTCTGTGAGTTTTTGGAGTGTCTGAGCTCTCTGGATTAGCATCCCAGAATGTAGGGATTTATAGCTGAAAGGAGTAGGAAAACAGTTCACAGTTACTGAAGGTTTAGTTCTGTACCCTGGTATTCACATTTTACAGATGTAGGTCCAAGGCCCAATATTAAGTAACTTGCCCAAGGCCCATATGGCTTGAGTATAGTGACCGTATGTCCTGTTTGCTGGGGATAATCCCAGTTTTTGCCTGTTGTCCTGTGTCACTCTGAAAACTGGTGCTTTTGGGGTAATAGGTTGTGTGGTCACTGTTTTTGAGTGGCACAACTGAAGTTTAAACTCAGGCCTTTTTGATTCCAAGTCATAAGCTCACCACTGTTTTACTCTGTTTATACTCTGCTTTAGGTCATAGCTCTGTTTCCAGGTTGGTGTGGTGAGAAGGATTCTGAGGCACATGACTAGCTCAGGACAGTACTCAGTATTTGATTGGTGATGCTTATCATAGGTGATGGAGAGACACATGGTAGCTTTCTTCTCCCCTGCCTTTTAAACATCCTCTTACTAAAATATTTTGCAATGTAATTTAATTTTCCTTCAGAAGTTTCAAAGGCATTTGAAGAACTTTGTGTCTTAGGAACATATTTGTAAATATCAGTTATCGTGGCATGGTATTAATCAAGAAAATTCTGGTGATTTGAGTCTTCTGGATAAACGGAAAGTTGGTGCATCTCTTGATCACTGAACATGTTGCTCTTCCCTTTAATTTTTGTTTCCCTTTCCCCACCTAATCAGAAGCCTAGAGAAGCAGAACAGGGTTTGAAGAAAGTAACTCCAATTTGGAAAAGAAAATTGGAAACGTATGTTCTGATTTGCTCCGATTGGTTAGCTTTTCCACCAGGTTTGCTGGACAAATACTGAGAGTGTCACTTTCATTTGGTCCCATTTAAATGGCTCAGCACATCAGAAGGGTGAAGTTTTAGAGGCATACTATCTATCACGTTGGTTAGCTAAAATTTAAATAAAATAGATTTAATTTACTAGTAATCAGTTCTGATAACTAAAGAACTTTGTTTTGTGTTGTTTCACTTACATGCTGTATGCCATCAGAAGATGGTGTGATTTGAGCAGTTGTCTTCACTTAAATACTAATGTCAGCTTTTTATTATCCTTTGAGTCAAATAGAGGGGTAGAAGCAAAATAAAGTCATTTTTGAAAAACTTCTGGGTTAGGTCACACTGGGATGGGAGTGGAAAGGCTTCTAGTTGCTCATCTTACTTGCCCAAGTTTACAATTCTGTTGAGCAATATGGCTTCTCTGCCCTTGAAAAGCTCAGAGACTTAGGACGGGGGCGGGAGATGGACTTGTAAGCAGACACATTTCAGTACAACTTAAGTATGAATTACAGTTGATGTAAGAATGGAGTTTTGTGGGCACATAAATGGGCAAGTTGAGATTGAAGATGAGCATAGTTGTGTTTCCATTTATGTAGCACATGTTTCAACCTGAGTCTCTTTTCATCTTTTATACCATTTTTGATTTATAAGACATTTTATGTTGTTTTGCCTTTTTCCCCCCAGTGACTGTTTATGACCCAACTTGAACAAAGCAATGAAATTCTTCTTTACCTCTAGCTGCTGTGAAGCCAAAAACAGATCTGGGCTGAGATTGGAGTTTGTCGTGCAAATTGTGGTTTGTAGGTTGACTGTTGTTGTTCCAACAAATAACTGTAACTTAAAGTAAAGCAAATGTTGCTGAGACAAAAGGGGACCTGGCTGGTTTTTAAATGGTGCTTTAGAACAATAAGGAGATGGCTAAGTTTAAAGGGCTGTTTGGAGTGAAATTATTTTAGTTAAAAAATGCTAATACATTTCTACAGAATAGTAGGATATGAGACTTAAGTCCTGAATTACCTGTTGTAATTCCTCTCTCCCTTCTCTGCCTCCCCATTTCTCTGTTTCCCTTCTCTGGAAATTCAAAAGTAGGTTTCAAAGAAGTGAAAAACAAAGATAGTAATTACAAGACACTAAAATCTTCAGTCCCATTGATCAAGGGCAGTGCAGGAGCATTACTTTGCAACGGTACTGTGTTCAGAAGCAGTATGGAAGAGTCTAGTAATAAGCATTGCCAGGGTAGGCGGGGGTTAAACCTCATTTGCATGGCTCAAAAGTAAATGGCTTTCTGAGGCTCTTAATTAAAGAGTGTATGAAGGCAGACTTGTTGCAAAAGATAGCTTATTTGAACTTTTTATTTGATATCTGTACCGGTCACTTGAGGGACAAGTAGGATCTATTTCTCCTCTAAGGCTGCTAGTTCCGTATGGATAGAAATTTTCATCTCTGTATCACTCACACTTCTGCACATAGGAAGTGTTGAATAAACATTTTATTGTAAGATTCTTTTGTTAAGCACTTGATATATAAAAGTACTTTAGTAGTAATAGCTGGCATTTATTACCTACTGTGTGCCAGGCCGAATACTTGAGTACTCTGCAAGAATCACCTAATTAGTCTAATGGTCACCCCATGAATTGGCATACTACCAATACTACCCCCATAATAAGTGAATTCATCAAAGTTGCAGGACACAAGATCAGCATACAACAATCAATAGTATTTCTATACACTTGCAATGAACAATCCAAGAATGAAATAAAGGAACCAATTCATTTATAATAACATCAAAAGTATAAAATACTTAGTAATCCACTTAGAAAAAGAAGTATAAAACTTATACCCTGAAACTACAAAACAGTGTTGAAAGAAATTAAAGAATATAAAAATGAAAAATACCCCCTTGTTCATCAATTGAGAGATTTAATATTGTTAAGATGGCAGTACTCTCCAAATTGATCCACAGGTTCAGTGCAGTCCCTGTCAGAATCCTAACTGGTATCTTTGTAGAAATTGATAAACTGATTTAAAATTCATGTGAAATTGTAAGGGACCCAGAATTGCCAAAATAATCTTGAAAAAGAACAAAAAAGCTGGAGTACTCATACTTCCTGGTTTCACAACTTACTGTAAAAAAACATTAATGAAGATGGTGTGGGACTGATACGAGCATAGACATGTAGATCAGTGGACTAGAATTGAGAATCCAGAACTAAACCCCTGTGCCTCAGATCAACAAGGATGCCAGGACCATTCATAGGGAAGCAGTAGTCTTTTTCAATAATTGGTGCTGGGTGCACAGGCTGTCCACATGCAAAATAACGAAGTTGGACCCTTACCTCCTACCATACACAAAGCTTAACATGAATAAAAAAATGCGAGCTATAACTATAAAACTCTTAGAAGAAAGCATAGGGATTACTCTTTATGACCTTGGGTTTGGCAGGGAATGGATTCTTAAATATGACACCAAAAGTATAAACAACAAAAGAAAAGATAGATAAATTGGATTTTATAAAAATTAAAAACTTTTGTGCTTCAAATGACACTTTCAAGAAAGTGAAAAGATAGCCCACAGAATAGGAGAACGTATTTTCAAATCATATATCTTATAATGGCTTATATCCACAATACACACACAGCTCAGTAACATGACAACCCAATTAAAAATGGACAAAAAAATCTGAATAGGTATTTCTTCAATGGCCAATAAGCATGTGAAAATATGCTCAACATTGTTAGTTAACAGGCAAATGCAAATCAAAACCACAATGAGATACCATGTTGTATCTGCTAGGATGAGCGTGATAAAAAAAATCAGTAACAGCATTGGCAAGGATGTGGAGGAATCAGAAGCCTTCACAGACTGCTGGAGGGAAGGTAAAATGATACATCCACTTTAGAAAACAGTCCGGCAGTTCCTTAAATAGTTAAACATAGAGTTATTGTATGACCCAGCAGTTCTACTCCTTGATATCTACTGAAGAGAAATGAGAACATATGTCCACACAAAAACTTGCACCTGAATTCTTACAGTAGCATTACTCATAGTAGCCATGATGAAAATATTGTGAAATTGATGGTGGTGATGGTTGCACATGTCTGAATACACTAAAAGCATTGAATCACATGTTTTAAATAGGTGAATATATGGTATGTGACTTTTATCTCTAAAACTGGTATTTTAAAAAAGTGTCCCTAACTTTCATTCATAAAAATGTTGGCACCAAACAGTACCTTCATATTTATATATTAGGGAAATAATTAAACCTTGATGGCATGTCTTTTCTCTTACATAAGGCACATGTCAACATTCCAGGGTCTTTGGTTGCCCCAGTATGGTTTATTAAAGGAGCGTTGTTAGGGGATGGTGAGTGGGTATAACTCAAGTGGTAGAGCACATGCTTAGCCTGCACATGGTCCTGGGTTCAATCCCCAGTACTGCCTCTAAAACTAAATAAATAAACCTAATCACCTCCCCAAATCAATCAATCAATCAACTAAATAAATAAATAAAGCAAGCATTGTTTCCTGGGTTAGACTAGACCTAATTAAAAATATACATCTTGCTGCTTTGGTAACTTTATGTTACTTTGTATGTGTGTTTTGTTCACATTCATCAAAAATACAAGCTCTTAGTTGATAGAGCAACTAATATTCATTGAATTTTTATCATGTGTAGATACTATTCTGTGTGATTTTAATGTGTTGTTCAGTACATCTCACAATTCTATAAAGTTAAGTATAGCAATCTGCATTTAATGGTGTGGAAACTGAGGCACAGTGTTTAGGTAACTTACTCAAAGTCAAATAGTAGGTGACAGAATGTGGTAGTAGGGTAGCAGCAATGTTTTGTATTATTCTGGGCTAGGCATGTATTACAGTATACAATAGATGTTTCTGGCAGTGTGTGTATAAAGTAACTTTTTGTAAGTGAAACCATATTTTTAGTGTTCTGAAGGAGCCTATTATTTTAAATGAAACCTGCAAATAAGTCAGTTCCTTTTTATCAGTCTTGACAATTGTGACATCTTAAATCAGGGCACTCCTATACATTTGATTGAATGCAGTCATTTCTCTGGTAATTCTATTGATCTGAGATAAGTTTAAACCTTTATTAGTTTCATTCTGTAAACTTTTATTGAGGACCTATTTTTTTGTAGTAAAGAAAAAGTGCTCTAAGGGAAGTCCAAAGGAGGCAATCCCTGATCTAGAATTAGCTGGTGATAAAAGCTTATAAAATAGTTTTCTCTGAAACCTGTCCTTAATTTAAGCTTGTAAATTATATTGCCTTTCATGTCTAGGTTTTGTACTCTACAGCTGCACTGTCCAAAACAATAGTCACTAGACATGTGTGGCTATTTAAACTTAAATGTAAATTAATTAGAATTAAATACAGTTAAAAATTCAGTTCTTGAGTCATTAGCTACATTTGAAGTGTTGTTGCATGTAGCTAGTGGCTGCCATGCTGGACAGAACTGGACTAGAGGAACAGTACCATCCTCAGGACTACTTTTTACGGTGGAATTATGGTGGCATATGTGCTTTTGTGGAGAATGAAAAGTAGAGGAAAAGGATCTTATGCGACTTGTTACATAAAATTATATGTTACTTTTTTTTTTTAAACAGGAGGAAAGCATACAAATTTGTTTTATGTGACATGGGAGCCTTCATAAGGAAACGAAGAACCAAAGAAACAGAGCTGTGTATTTTTATGTTAGGTTTGTTGAAGAGTGGGCAGTCATGGAGAAATAGGATAGGCTGAAGAGTATGAAGTTACTGTAGGAAACCAGGAGAAACTCAGCAAGGCCTGTTTGTTAGGGTTCTCCTCGGCTGTCCTGCTGTCTTCAGAGATAAGGATGCTCCTTCCCTCTGGGTAGGTGGAGGGCACCTCTGCCATTAGGTTTTTATAACCTTTCTAAGTTTTTTGTCTCTCATTAGTTACCTTTTTGCCAGCTCAATTAAAAAAAATTGGGGGGGAAGGGGGAGGTAATTAGGTTTACTTACTTACTTACTTACTTACTTACTTACTTACTTACTTTATTTATTTATTTATTTATTTATTTATTTATTTATTTATTTATTTATAATGGCGGAACTGAGGATTGAACCCAGGACCTTGTCTATGCTAAGCAAGCACTCTGCCGCTGAGCTGTACCCACCCCCTGTGCCAGTTAAATTTTTTATAACTTTTTTTCCCCTTTTTTTTTATTGGCTGTTTTCACAGAGGTGTCGATCAGTGTATCTTGTCTACCATGTAGATTGTCAGTTTATCGTAAGAGATATAATTTAGGAACAACCAGATGGAAGAGATGCATAGGACAAGGCATGGGGAAAAGGCATGGAACTTCTTCCCTGCTCCCTTCAAGTGTGCCACTCTCCCCGAATTGCCAGGTGTTAACCAACCAGGAAGCAATATGTGTTACATTTTTTAAAAACTTGGAGGATCTTCACAATGTCCCTCCCAAACTAAAAAATATGGGTAACTGAAATGTTGGTAAAGAATGTTTTAAAGTATTAATTATGTTGCTTGTTAAGTGGCATTGTGTGCTGTAAAAAAAAAAAAAATCCCCTAAATGCTCGTAAGAATTTAGTAAGATAATGAATTCATTAAATGTAAAAAGAAATGTGAAGGTTTTGGGTATATATGCTTTCCTAACTTTTACTTATGCTCCAAAAAATTTACGTTGAGAGAATAATGCAGCAAATGTTCAAATGCCACCATTTATTAACATGTAAGCATATTTGGTTGTGTGTGTTTCATTTAAAAGTGTGTTGCAGTCACCATACGTGAGCCTTTAATACTTAGGGCATCCCCTAAGACTCAGGATGTTGTTCTGTATAACAGTATTATCATTATCACTCAAGGAAGAAATGATCAATTTGTTCCTAATATCACATAATGCCAGGCCTATTTAAACATCCAGTTGTCTCCCAAGTATCTTTTGGTTCTTTTTTCCCAAACTAGGATCCCATCAAGTTATGTGTAAGTCTTTAGGTTTGAGCAGTCCCCACACTGATTTTGTTTTTGTTTTTTCTTTTTAAAATTTCATGAAGTGACACTCTCAATTTTATTTTGAAGAATTTGAAACCTACAATAAAGTTGAAAAAATAGTACAAAGAATGCACAGATTCATCAATTGTTGATGCTTTGCTTCATGTACTTTATCTCTTTGTTTAGATTTATACCTTTCATTCATTTGAAAGGATGTTGCAGATATCCTGGCCTCTTACCCTGTAAGTACTTATCAATAATTTTCTCCTATAAACAGCAAAAGCATTGATCACATCTAAGATTTAATGTTAGCCTTAAGATGTAATATCTCTTTGGTATCCTTTAATCTAGGACATTCCCCTGCCTCCACTCCCCACCTCACCCCTGCCTCTGATTTTGACATTGACATCTTTTAGGAGGCTAGGCCAGTTGTCTTATAGAACTGCCTACAATCTGGATTTGTCTGATGATTTCTTCATAGAGTCATTTAACTTGAAGTCTCTTGTGAATTGGAGTTAGATCTATAAACTTTGTTCCATTTAGGTGAAGTATTTTTAGCAAGACACTTCTATAGGTATTTTGTGTTGCACTGCACATCAGGAGGCACCTAGTGTTGATTATCCCAATATTAGTGATACTGAGTTTTATCACTCAGAAGTGGCGAAAGCTATTGAAAAGATATACTCTTCCCCCTTGGAATTACAAAGTGGCCGTGTGATGATGCTTTGTATCTTTCAAATGTCATGTTCCACTGTGGTCTTTCATGTAATGGTTTTAGCATCTACTGATGATCCTTTGTGGGTGAACCTGAATTAGCTGTTTCACTGGGATTGCACACTGGTTATTTTCCTAGTTTGGTAGTACTTATGTTTAAAAGGATAAGTATAGGATCTAGTCCTATTTTTATCCATTAGTATATGGTTTTTGAAACAGTTTACATCATGGCAAATGGTTTCTGTGCCCGATTTTATGGGTAATTTAGTGAAATATGTGATAATATAAAATTCTCTAATCTAATTTATCCAACACTTAAAATTTTTTTTAATATTTTCTTTTTTTAAACTTTTTTTTACTTAATTTTTTGGGGGAGGGGGAGGTAATTAGATTTATTTATTTATATTTATTTGCTTATTTTAATGGAGATTCTGGGGATTGAACCCAGGACCTTATGCATGCTAAGCACACGCTCTACCACTGAGCTATACCCTCTCCTTTCTCCAATAATTTTTAAATGTTGAGAACTAATGGAGGCGGGTCTAGGGGTAGAAAACTGATTCTATTCAAATGTTTATGGTCACTTAAATTTACAATATTGAAGCTCTTGTTTCTTACTTTTAAATATGCTTGTGGCTTCTGAAGAGTCATGCTGGTTCAGAAGAAATTCCTGCCTCTCTAGATTTAGCTACAGTTCAGGAAAATTTTGTGAGCTTTTATTAAGTTCTGGGTATGGATATCAAGAATGCCATCATACACTTCACAGCTTTGGAAACAAGTGTTGGAATGTAACTGTATAAACTTTTTTTTTTTTCTCCTTTTGCTTTCCCTTTCATTGCTCTTTGGTTTTATCACTGGGGATGGGTGTGAAAGCAACTTGTCTGAAATTTTGTTGCCCTAAAGGAGTGACTTAAAATTCCCAGGATAGTTTTAGAGCTGATTTTTGATCTTGGAATGATAGAACAGACCTCCTGGTAATCCTCTCCCTGAAGGGAACATGGATTCTAGGAGGGGTCTGGCTAGTCCTGAGTATAATGGTCGGTTTTTTTTTGTTTTTCCTCTTGCTGATGAGCTTTACTAAGGAAATTTTCAAACTTTTTGAAGTGTTATTTAAATTAAAAAAATATATAGCTAGCTATAGCATCATGGGTTGAATTGCGTCTCTTTTGCCCTTGACATAATTTTATGTTGAAGGTGCAACCCCCAGCATTTTAGAATATGACTGTACTTGAAGACTGAGTCCTTAAAGAGATTATTAAGATTAAATGAGGTTATTAGGGTGGCCCCTAAACCAGTATGACTGATGTCCTTTTACAAGAGGAAATTAGGAAACAGGCATAAAGAGAAAAGACCCTGTGAAGGCACAGGGAGAAGATGGCCCTCCACACACCAAGGAGAAGGAGGCCTCAGGAGAAATCAGTGTGGCTGATACCTTGATCTTGGGCTTTTAGCCTTCAAAGCTGTGAGAAAAATAAGTCTCTGTTGTTTAAGCATTTGGTCTATGGTACTGTATTATGGCATCCAAGCAGACTAATACACTGTGTGGGTCCAGCAATGGCACTAAATATTTATACATACATATTAAATACATTTAATAAGTTTAGTATGTAATTATTGTGATGTGTATCTGAAGCTACACATAAGGCAGGAAGGAGGCAATGTGGATGAGGAATAACCAAATGCTAGGGTTAAGTAAGAGTGGACTCATCTCCAGTTTCACGGTAGTGAGATACGTGACTGGAATAGGTAAAATATCCACCTGTGAGCTTGCCCTGTTTTCTCTCTGATAGAAGTCTTTCTCGGTTTCACTTGGGAGTGAAACTATGTTAATGGGATTGGTTGCTTACCAGTTCCTGTTCAATTTCTTTAGTATCTCTTAAGAAACACTCTTCCTTTCTTTTCTATTTGAGAAACTCATCTTCCTGAGAGACCATCCTTCACATTTAATACACACCCAATCATTCATTGCTCTGCTTAAAACACTTTTGTCTTAAAATCCTTTTTCTGTAAAAAATTTCACGAGCAAGATATTCCTCAAAGGCTGAGTCCACCATTTGGATATAGATTAATTTCCAGTTGATTCTTTATTCCCCAAACATTCCATGATTCCACGCCTTTGTACAAGTTGTCCCCCGAGTCTGGAATGCCATTGGTGCCCCACCTGGAGTCAGTTCCTTCTTTGTGGCCTTCAGCCCTCATAGGTTGTTTAAAAATGTTTATAAATTTGTCCTGGAGGCCAGGGTGAGTCCTTTTGTGGCAGCATTTGCTGGACGCACTTGTCAGATCATTTAAAAAATGCTGCTTCCTGGACATTCTTGCAGTCTTACTGACTTGGAACCTTTTTGAGTGAAATCTAGGAATCTTTAAGCAAGTTCCCTCCTGATTCTGAATCAGAGCACCTCTGCTGTGGAGTTGGGGAGGCAGCTGAACTCATCTTCTTTGGAGTCCCTGCCCATAGTTAGAAAAAGTATAATCGGGTAAATTAGGAAGAACGGTGAACTAGATTTTAAAATAGAGGTCCAGGATGGGTGGGCATAGCTCAGTGGTACAGTATGTGTGTAGCATGCATGAAGTCCTGGGTTCAATCCCCAGTACCTCCATTAAAAAATAGGTAGATAAATAAATCTAATTACCTCCCCTCACAGAAAAACCAACAACAACAACAACAACAATAAAACAAAAACAAAACATATATATATATATATTAAAAAATAAATAAAGTATAGGTCCAACAAGTTCAAAAATGCTGCTAAATTTACAAAATGCCAACATTATTTGAAAGTAATATGGATTTGAAAATTCTCTGAAACTCAAGCCTTCAAAATGTTGATATTATTATCTGTTACTCTGGAATAGGTATATTTGGAGGGGGATTAATATAATTAAATGTCCCTTGTGTTATTAAAATGTCAGGATGGCAAAAAAGTGTAGGAAATTAGCTACTCAGCACTAATGTAAAAGGGGACTGTAAATCTCTAGGAGGGCACAACTGCCGTTTTCCTCTACCCTGGCTTCTTGGATGTTTAGAAGCTTGAAGGGAGTTGTCGCCCACTGAAATGGATGTAACAGCCTTGGAGGCTTAAGGTGGAGTGCTTGGTGGAGGGGGAGGTAGACAAAGGTTTTCCAGCTTCTCACAACTGGCAAAGATGACTTTGTAAGCAGGCTCTTCACTACCTGCAGAATGTCTTATCCTGGCAGATAGCTTTATAGTGTAGAGGGCTGCCTAGAAATCAGCCATTAACACCATGTTCTGGGACACTGGTGCCTTTATTGAGGGAACTCAAGAGGTAAAAAGCTTATGAACACAATCCTCAAATTATTTATTTTTTTTAAAGGATTTCTTAGTGTACTCCAAAACTACATTATGGATTTCTTTCTTTGTGTCTTATAATCTAGGCTTTATTGTATTATTGCAAAGTGGAAAGAGTGGGGGACTCCTTTGTCTTAGAGGTGGAGTCCTAGATTTGAATTCTGGCTTGGCTGTGTGCTTAAAGGCCATGTAGTGAGAAAGTTTCCCTCATCTCCAAGAGACTCTGCTTTCTCTTACGTAAAATGAGGATAGACAGATTAACTTCCTCCACTTCACTCAGAATAGTTCTAATAGGATTGAGTGAAATTATGTATGAGAATGTTTTGTAAATGATAAAGTGCTAATGAATTAGTGATTTTAAGAAATTTATTAGTACCTACCATTACCAAAAGAATGAAGCTTTGAGTAAATAGTCTGATTTACAGTTGATCACTGCTTAACATTTTAACCATGAAGAAAAATCATTTTTATCTGTTTTGTGTCTTATTGGGTTTTTTTTGAGTTCCCTTTGCAGATATGAGACTATTGGGAAATAATTTTCTCCACTTGCATATCTGTTGGAAATATGCAAAAATTAAAATATCAACTTTTGTTTAAAATACTTAAGAAAAATTAGTATATTAACATTATTTTAAATTACAGAATCATGCCTTTTATTTTGTACTTGCTGTTTATCAAATACAAATCGGCTGGCTGCTGCTACCTGGAAAAGTTTGAAGGAAATTAATCAGATTTACTACTCAGGAAAGAATCATGCTTTTGGTTTAAAAACAGACTGGAGGTTTCATTTCAAACTTAAAAAAAATCTAAATAAAGGAGGTAGAGTATAGATAAGAAAAAAGAATATTATACTGGGAATGGTTCTTTCCTATTCTCATATAGTTTTGCTTTATTTCCCCCCTTCTCCTCCCCCCACACCCCCACCACCCCTTAGAGGAATGGGCAACTATGTCCCCTCCTCTCCTAACCAGCAAGGCCCACTGCTTCACTACTTTTTCTCCCTTCCTTCCTCTTCTTCCTTGGAAGTAAAGTAGTAAAAAGAAAAAAATAAAATCTCTGAGGCTTATTAGGGGCTTTAAAAATGAGTTTGATTTGTGACCTGTCATAGTTTGAATAATTTGCTTCCATGGTATTTTGCTTATCTCAGCTTCCCAGCTGCATGCCCAACTTCTGCCTCTTCTCTTTCTTTGCTGGTTACTTTAGCTTATTTTTAAGGAGTAGGACCGATTGTCTGCTCCCCCTCCCACCCCTCAACCTGCTTCCAGTGATTTTCCAGGGGAATTGGGGTTAAACAACTCAATTCCCTTTCCCTTTTTTTTTTTTTCATCCCTGAGTAGCCTTGACTTCCTGATCATGGCAGTATCCATCCATATTATATGTATTCTTTTTGAAAGGCTTTGGGATTTAAAAGTCAGCTTCCAGTGAGGAAAAGATCATGCACACAGGTCTGTAACCAGTCAATCCAATAAGAGTGAGGCTGACCATCGGTGATTCTCTGTCAGTGTCCCCCGCCTTCTCCAACTGTGTATCTGTCCATTTAATGTTTCTCAAACTTGAGTGCATTAGAATTAGTACTGGATAGGGCCCAGTATTCTATATCTCTGACAGGCAGCCCAAGTGATCCCACTCTAAGGTGGCCATGGGACCACTCTTTGCAAAACACAATTTAAGAATAGTAAAAGGAGTATTTTGCAGACACCTCACCAAAGAAAATACACAGATGGCAAATAAGCATGTGAAAAGATGCTCAGCATCATATATCATTAAAAACTTACAAATTAAAACAACTTGAGATACTACTACCCACCTGATAGGATGGCTAAGATCTAAAACACTAGCACCACCAAATGCCAGCAGTAGGATGTGGAGCAGTAGGAGCCCTCATTCATTGCTGGTGCAAAATGTTGCACACATTGTGGAAGACAGTTTGGTTATTTCTTACAAAGCTAAACATACTCCTACCATACTATGCGCTGAATGTTTATATCCTCCTCAGATTCATATATTGAAGTCCTACCCCTGATGTGACTGTATTTGGAGATAGAGCCTTTATGGGGTAATTAAGGTTAAATGATGTAATAAGGGTGAGACCTTGAGATCATAGCATTAATGACCTTATAAGGAGAGACTGGGGTAGTGGAGAGACCCCTCTCCTCCCTGTCCCTTCCGCCTCTCAGCCATGTGAGGCTCTAGTAGCCACCTACCAGCCAGAAAGAGATCTCTCACTAGAAACCAAATGAGCTGGCACCTTGATCTTGGACTTCTTAGCCTCTAGAATGGTGAGAAATAAATTTCTGTTGTTTCAGTCACCCAGTCGTAGTATTTTGATACAGCAGCCTGAGCAGACTAACATATCATACAATCCAGCAATCACGCTCCTAAGTATTTACTCAGATGAGTTGAAAACTTAGGTCTAGTGCATGAATGTTTATAATAGCCTTTATTCATAATTGTCCCAAGTTGGAAGCAACCAAATGCCGCAAATTGGAAGCAACCAAGATGTTCTTCAGTAGGTGAATGGGTAAACAAACAGTGGTACATCATACAATGGAATATCATTCAGCATGAATGAGAAATGAACTATCAAACTACAAAAAGATATGGGAGAACCTTAAATAGATATTACTAAGTGACAGTAGCCAGTCTGAAGAGCGTAAGTATATGACATTCTAGAAAAGGCAAAACTTTGGAGGGAGTGAAAAGTTCGGTGGTTGCCAGGGGTTTTGTGGAGAAGGAGGGAAAGATGAATGGGTTGAGCCCAGGGAACTTATAGGGCAGTGAAACTGTTCCATGTGATACTGTAATGGTGGATACAAGAATTATGCATTTTCCAGAACTTGTGGGATTGTGACACTAATATAAACTATAAATTTTTGTTAATAAAAATTTATCAGTATTGGTGCATCGATTGTAACAAAAATGTCTCGCATTAGTGCAAGATGTTAATAATAGGGATGTGGTAGGATGGGTTGAGGTGAATCTGAGTAAGGGAATATATGGGAACTTTCTGTATTTTCTGCTCCTTTTTTTCTGTAAACCTAAAATTTCCCTAAAATATACAGTTTATTAATTTTAAAGGGCATTTTGGGTTCAATCTTGTTTCACAAGGGAGAGGACTGAAGTGAAGATAATTTAAAAATGCAAACTTTTTTTTCATGAATTGAGCATCAGATGCAAGACTTTGTTGTGTAAAAAATGAGAGAAAAACAAGAGACATAAATGGAGACATCTTCAAACTGGAGAGGGGAGGTTACTGTCCTTAAGCAGTGATAGACACCCTCAAGTGCTTTTCTCTTGTTTATCATTTAGAGAAAGAACCAAAGGTGATGGTATTTCTCTTAGTAAATTGAAAGGTGAGGTCTATGAAGAAATGTCAGATGTGAGATGGTTTCCTGGTACCTAATAAAATTGCGTAGTGTTTCCTGGTCACCGAACGTGTAGCAGATTAGGTTAAGTAGCTTCGCTGACTGAGGATGGATGGAATCCTCTTCAGCATCCCTCATTGGTGGCCAGGGGCCTAACAGCTTGAGATTTTAATCATCTGTCCTTGTTTCTGAACCCTGGTTTGAGACCTGCGTTGTTAGAATAGGAGCCAACCATCCAAAGACTTGAAGGTGGACTGCATAGCTCTTAGAGTTTAAAAAAAAAAAAGAACCCCCAAAAATTCCTAGTGAATTTTCAATGTGAGTTAGGGAAGACTTATTCAGGCTGCCCTTTTAATCATTAAAGTGGCCCCTTAGAAATCCTGATGTAATGAAATGATAAAAGTGTTTTGTAATTATCAGATCAAAGCACGACTGTGGCTGCTGTTTACATTGTCAGTATGTAAATGGAATTTCTAAAGGGAGTAAAAAGAATTTAGCACCTCTTTAATTTTGTTTATGTAATTCCTTTGCTTAAAAATCTACCCCCACACCCACTTCACATTGATAATGCTAAGGTAAATATTAACTTACCCCTACCCCCCACCCCCAGTATCCACGCACTTGAGAAACAGCAATGTCCGAATTATCTAGGTTTCCTATATCTGAGTCAGAGACCAAGTGCAACCAGCCTCTGAAATGAAACATGATCTTGAAAGGTTCATCAACCCTAGGCCACGAGTGAATCTATTGATAACCTGAATTTAAAGAAGCACCAAAAAGTATTGGCTGTATCTATGGTAGTCTTGAATTGGAATTTGGCACTATCCTTTTGTGTGAGTTAACAGGCACAGTGTAGCTTAGCTTGCATTACTTGTTTGGAATAGACTGCATATTTAAAAATAAAATCTGTTGACAGAAGCTTTTCTGTTTAGGTGGTTAGGGAGGTTAGCCCTGTGTTAATTGCTATAGTTCCAGTCTAATCCCTCAAACTGGAGAGTGGGGTACCTCCTCTCCTTCGGTGCTCTAGTCTGATATGATTAGAATGTCGGGTGTGATATGGCAACTGTTTTAAATAAAAATGAACGTTGACTCTTTATTTCAAGGCTCTACCTGGGCATGTTTGGGGAGGGGGTGCGTAACGGAAACATTGTTAAGCCTTGCCCGTCTAAAAGGACAGGCATCCTTGGATTCAACCAACCACAGATTGTGATATTGAAAAATATCTGGTATAAGTGGACCCACATAATTCAAACCTGCTTGTTCAAGGGTCAGCTGGTACTTTGTATTTCAGGTCATTCCATCCCTGATTGCTTTTTGGTTTTCTCTAGGACTAGCCATTATGTACAGAGTGTCCTGGGTAAAACTACTCAAAGCAAATAGAATAAAAAGCTGTCCTAAGAGAGCTCAAGAGCTTGTCTTATGAAAGTTCATAGCTTTTCCAGTGGTGCGTCCCAATTTGAATTTATTTAGGACTGAAAAGAGTGACTGTATGTCTGAGAAAGAGTATTTGTCAAGAGATTGAAGTTCCAAATTGAGCTGGGGGGGGGAGTCATGTTAACTAAAGACAAGATATTAGAGGTAACTCTTGTCACTGTCTAGTAACAGCAATGGGTTTGCTTTAGTTCATTTCCATAGATGGAGAGAGGAGGTTTGACCTTTTTGTGTTAAGGAGTTATGCTTATGAAGTGCTCACAGGGAAGAAAGAGAGCAAAGAAGGAAGTGGGTGGCATTTGTCTTTCCGACCAACAGCGAGGCTGGAGCTGTGCGCGCGTTAATGACTAGGAGGGGTCGTCTGTCTATGTTGTGAGACGGTGGTAGCTAAGCCAGAGCACTCGGGTCCCACTAAGGTGACAACGAGTGAGCGCTTGCTTTTTTGGGCCTCATTAGTATAACTGGGAGAGGACCGAGGTGCTCCCTATTTACCTCACATGAGTCTGGTGAGATTTAATTAGTTGTACTTAACAAAAAGCTACCTGGGGCCTCCAGGTAGGATGAATGCACCCTGTACCTGCCCCTTCCCTGAAGAAAACACCACCAGTGGCTCTTCCTCTTCCCCAGGTAATCCACACTGACCTCTGTGGGTCCCCAGGCTGGAGGCCTGTGACCGTGTCCCGTCTAGTCTTTCCTATGTGTCCCTGACTTGATTTGGACTTAGTAGTGAGTATAAAGGGTAAGGTGAGCAAAAAGAGCTCTTTCGCTCTAACCACAAGGCTACATTTCCTCATACCTTTCATTCTTCGCTCTTTTGTAGATTATTAACTTTGTGTACCCCTATGGTGGCTCTCATCAGCTTCCTGCTAAACTCTTTTAAAAAAAATGATATATTTATATGCTTTCATTCATAGGTCAGGATTCTTGTGAGTAAACTATTAGAGTACTTAGAAGTCTGATTTGGAGAGATGCTTTTCAAATCTCTTCATGGCTCTTTGTAGAAGTGTGTTTCCCTGTGTTTCTCCATGATGCTAATTTGATTTATACTTATTCTTAACCCTGCTTTCAAAAACTGTTAAATGTTTTATATCCCTAAAGGTAGCACTGCCCAATAGAAATATAAGGCAAGCAAGCCATGGTTGTGATGTTAAGTTTTCTAGTAGCTATATCTTAAAATGTAAGAAGAAACAGCTAAAGTTAATTTTAACAATATAATTTGTTTGACCTAATATATCCAAAATACTATCATTCTAATCAATATAAACTATTATTAAGATATTTTACATTTTTTCATACTGAGTCTTCAAAGTCTGGCGTTGTGTTTAGATTTCATAAAATGTACAGTTGAAAAGGTGGGTTCATAGACTCGGATTGTTCCAACTGTATTCAAGCTTTTTGGCAAAATGCAGTTCCTCAGTTGTGCTTGTCACATTTCAAGTGCCCAATAGCCACGTATGGCTGGCGGCTGCTGTTCTGGACAGCATAGTGTTCTTTATCTGTCATTCTTCCTTTGATAGGTTTCCCATTTCCAGATAGTGAATCTGAGGCCCAGATTGTTAATCAGCCACTCTTTTTCATCATGCTCTTGTAATATTTAGAACAAACCCTAATTCAGAGTGATTAAAAAATTTTGAGCACACATTTTGTACTCGATATGACCAGGGAAGGGATGATTTACCTAGATTTATTTTTAATTCATCTAGCAATTCTTGAGTTCCTATTTAGTAAAGGTCAATGGATCAGTCTAGAATAGAATCCAGATCTTCCAGATTGTTGTCTGTCTCTCCCATTGTGCTAGATTCTAATTGTTCCCTTTGCCATGGAGTATTTACTAGTGTTAAGAAGTTAAAAGGACTTCTTTTCTTTTTAGTGGCATTCACCTTTTGAAACCTGTTGAACCCGCACCATTCTAGCCAGCTTTAGCAGGAAGGGATTTGGTAAAAGGAAATTAGGTCCTTCATTTATCTTGGAGGAGCTGGAAGAGCAGGCTCTGGGCCGACTTTCTAAGAATGACTCCCAGAATAACACTGTAGAACTGGCTAGCCAGGGAAACTGATAACCGTGCTGTAATTAAAAAAAATAAAACAAAAAACTTGAGCAATCAAGTAGCCTCCCATATTACAGCAGCCGGGGTCAGGACCTCATAGCCTAGCTGGCAGAATGGTGTGGCTGTTGGCTGTTGGTGCTTCACCTTTGAAGCTAGGGAGCCTGGAAGGCAGCCTCAGAAGCACATTCCTGCCTTACAGCGTTACCCCCATTCACATCTATCTCGGCTGCACCTGGCAGAAGCTCTGGCAACGTGCTCTTTCTTCTCTTGTCCTCTGTTGTGCAATCAGGGGACGAGAATATATTTGATTGAACGAGTATGCAGTAATTGCCCAAATGGTTAGACTATGGGTGTGGAAGTCAAAGATGGGCCAGTTGAATCTCAGCTGAACCTGGGGCTGTTTGTCTTGCTGAGATAATTTCACTGAGATGTTGAGGAGGTACAGGAGCTGAGAGAACAGGTACTAGGAAAGTTGTGTTTTTCTCTCTTGAGGGCATTTCTACAGGGCAGTAACTTCTATGAAGATGAGGACAAGTGGTAATACTTCTGGACCAAACGTGATTATTCTGTAATTTGAAAATCTAAGAGTTCAACTCTACATGCATATATCAATGTTGTTTAAATATTTAGGTTAATGTTCTGTCCTACTTGGTGATGTGTTTGTGTGTCTGAACATTCAGGTCTTTAAAATGTGGCAAAGGGGAGATTACATTGAGATTTTTGCCTTACTGTTGTTCTAGCTGGGGTTATTAAATACATCAAATGTGGAGATAAATGACTGCAAAGAGCAAAATGTAATTTTGGAACAGACAAGTAGAAAGAGTTATGTTTCTTGGAACTGTTGTGGGTCAAGATAATAGACATTGGGCAGTGTTACAGAATTAATCCTGGTTGGAAATACACGACTTTATACCATAGTGACTTCTCACCGAACTGTTGTTCTTCAAAATGTGTTTAAATCAAATAATTTGAAAATTCAGTCACTGGAGATAGGTTCAGTTGAACACAATTTAGCATTCTTTTCTTGCATCTCTAAGTGTTTAGCGCATCTCATTATGATTAGGATAAGCAGTGGGTCTCTAAATGGGGTCCCCAGCAGCAGTAGCAGCGGCAGCCCCTGGGAACTTGTTAGAAATGCAAATTCTTGGGCTCCACCTTGAATCGGGGACCCTGGGGGAGGTGCTCAGCACACCCCTGTCTGCAGTTTAACAACCCCTCCAGTTGATTTTGATTTTCAATTTAAGAAGACTGATAGTAAATGAACCAGTATTCATCTTTAAAGGGATTACCAGCCATTTCTGTCAAGAAACAAAAAAGCAAGAAGAATCTGTCCTTGGGCAGGTAACTTAACTTCTCTGTATCTCAGTTTCTCTTCTGTGAAATGGGAAGATTTATAGTTTTGGGTTTTCATGAGGATTAAATGAGAGAGATGCTTGGTGTCATGTGCATAGAATAGTTCAATAACTAATCAATCTAAATATTATTGGTATTATATTCCAGTTTTTCAAAAATGCTTTTGGATTTAATAGCTTGATTCCAGTTTGCCAAGTGGAGACTTAAGATGGACATAGACCTAACCTGTTCAGTTTAGTCCTCCTCAGTTGTATCAGATTCTGTAATTTGTATTTCAGATAGCATTTAGCTTATAGCTTTATTTTTATCCACTTCAGAAATTAACTTTATTTGAATTTCTTCTGACTTCTTTTCTAGGTCTTTTTCTATTTATTTCCATTTTAGTGCTGTTACATGTCTCAGTGTTTTTTTTTTTTAACTTTTTTTTTTCTACTCTGACCTAGTTTTCAAACTTGGTGGGCAACCTGAAAAGAACTGGAGAACAAACCAAAGGATTTCTTTAGGTTGCTTTAGGCAGTAGCCTAGAGATACTTCTTTTTATATGCAAGTGTATACTTTTTTAAAGGAGAGGCTGTGGCTATTCATGGAAGAGCATTTAGAGCAAGAAGAGGTTTTTCTCATTTTAATTTTCCTTCAGATAATAAAAAGGTAGGTCAGAAATTTTCTTTATTCCTGAAGTTAACAAGTGGAATGAGCTGGGTTCAATCCCTAGTACCTCCATTATAAACAAACAAACAAACCTAATCTCTCCTCCCAAGCAAACAAAAAAAAAATTAAAAATATTTCTTTATAAAGTTAGATAGCACTCTATGAAAATACTTCTTTGCTGGTCCTTGTTTTGTTTTTGTGTCCCTGATCATGTTTCTGTACTACAAAGACATGTCTTCTGTTTTCGGTGAGCAGTTTTACTCGCAGCTTCTTTGTATGAAATACAGTCTAGCAATTGTGTAGTTAGTTTACAAAGTCTGTGTATGACTCATCTTCAGCCTGTGGTTTTTTCAAGTTACACGTAAAGGTCAGAGTCTATTTAGTCCTTAACCCTGCCTTTTCTAAGTGGGAAGTCAGAGTCTAAAGGAGTAAAAAGTAGGGAATTTGTTGGATCTTGATTGAGACCAATAGGATTTTTTGGGGGAAGGGGTTGCTTTTTAAAGGAGGACAACCAGTATTGCTAGGAATTCCCAGAATTGCCAACCAGTATGCGACGTAATCTTTTTTTTCTTTTTAACAGTGTTGTTCTTTAAAGTGGACCTCTGGATTTTCATTTTTGTTTAAATGTTTAATTTCTGTATCACATTGAAAAAACAACAAACTAAGAAATTCTTAAAGGTTCAGAATCCCTCTTTCCCCTTGTGTCATAAATATGCATACATCTAAATCTGTTTTGTTCTCATGGACATTCCAAAAATCTTATTTAAACAAAAATAGTTTGAGGTATTATCTTGAAAAATTATTAAAACTGTGATAGATGTAGGAGAAATAACTTTTTATATTTTAGTTTGAAAATAGTGTTTAGCCTTACTCATCTGACTTTTATTTATATTAAGCATTAGTGAATAACAAAATACAAAATTGAAACAACAAAGTACTGTGAGTCCTCAGTTGCTTTTTATGACTACCAAGCTAATAACGCAGGAAAAGCTAGTAAGGAAGAAAATTAAGGTTCTGTGACTTGATTCTTTGGAATTCTGACTGTTGTCACTGTATAAACAAATAAAACAATTTCTGGCTGCTCACAGAGTTTTTGAGACAGATATAATGTCCTGGCATTTTTCATATTCTAGTATCAAAGCCAAGGTCTAGAATTTTAAGTGGGAAGTTGGCTCTGAAATAATCAAATGCCAAACAAAGCCCATCTGAAAGTCCAATAAAGTAAAATTATAGTATTGCAAAATAAGAGAGTTACTGAACTAAATCCCCACAATTTGAGGATCTTTACTATAAAGATGTTACTGTGTTATGAGAGGGGAGGGGCAGTAGTTTGGGCCAGCTGGGGGCATTACTTTGATCCACAAACGGGGAGCTGAAGGTTCATTTTCCCCTTGGGGTTACTGAAGAGGAAGAATGCTGGCTGGTACCGACTGCAGCGCATTATGTGGGGATGAAGCCTTTACTGAACTTCTGCTTCTTGTTGAGAGCCAAGCACTGAGTTAGGTGCTTTACATATAAATAGGTATTGTTAACGCCACTACTAGGGACCAAAAGTGAGATTGGAAGTGGCTAAATGATGACATGCCTAGGGTCAGGGAACTTGTAAACCGAGAAGCTGGGATTTGAAATTGTCTCTTTGCTCCAAACCTCTTTCTGAGACTTGGGTGTTCTGAATACTGAGGATGCCACTGAGTTTCCCATAGCACTGGTTTGCTGAAGTTTCATTATAGGCTGTAGTCACTGGCTGGTGTATGTTTCACAATATCCAAGTACAGTTTTAAATATGTTGTAGGAAATCCCTTCCATAATTTCCCTAATACCTCTAGACTTTGAAAAGTCTTAAGATATGTTGGTGGCTGTTTTGTTTGGGTGTTAATTTGGGAGCATAGATGCTCACTATTCAGGGTGGAATTAGAATTGTGTTATTGAGGGAGTGAGCCTCTTTTTCAGAGAATGTGTGTCCTGTTGTGTGCAGTAGCCAGCCTTTGGGGGCTTTTGGGGTCTAAAAGGCAGTTTTTGTTTATTAGCTGTTACCTTGAGCAAGTTACCTGGCTTCTCTAAGTTTCACTTTTTGTAAAACGGGAATGACGGTGGTCCTTTAGGAGGGTTTGTGATTAACACAGTTCTAAGCACACAAGCATTCCGCAGATGCCTGCTGCTCAGGTTAATCTTACTGTGCTTGGTGGAACTCTTCATTCTTGATATATTCCTTTTACAATCATTTCTCCCCCCTTGGTCTTGAGGATGGGCAGAAGGAATGTAAATGCTACCCTTACATTGGATTGGGTTGGAATCTCCCAGGCTCAGAGTCGTTTGACTTTGGGAATTTTTTGAAGTAGATTAATTTCTCTTTTCTCTCCTGTTTTTCTCTCAGACATCCCAAAGACAAAGATGTGATCACATTGTTGGTTGGAATCCCTACTCCAACTCCAGTCTATTTAAACTACCTAAATCTTAGTTTCTTCGTTTCTGAAACAGGCATAATACTTGTCCTTCCTCTTAGGGTTATTATGAGGATTAGATGAGAGTACAGCCAGGTTATTTGTACATAGCAAGAGCTCAGTCAACTTTAGCTAAAAGGGAAAATAAACCTTTTTAAACAGATGATACTGCCCTTCAGGAAAAGGAATTAATTTGTTTTACTTTCTATTGGGATATTTGTGTCAGATTCTTTTCATTCTGTACTTGTTACATCCTTACTTGAAACTTTGTTTATGTGGATTTCTGGGTGTGTGTGCCTCAGGGCACAATGGTTTTCTCTTAAATTTGGATCTTGCTACAGCTTGGTTTGCTGTGATGGGCGTGGCTTCTAAAGGTATCCAGATAAGACCATCATTCCTCACCAGAAATGTTTTAGCAATCATCATCATGCTAATAGTACATGTTTACTTTCTGAACACAAAACTGATATTGTTTTTGTTGAAAAAGCTCACAGAAGAAAATAAAATTATCCAGCTTCCCTCCACTGAGGGGTCATTAGTATTGGCATTTTACTGTTTATACATACTTTCTTGCCCCCCACCCCGCTTTTTTATTATGGAAATTTAAAGATATTACAAAAAGCAGAGAGAATAGTATATTGATAATATTTGCTACTTAGCCTCAACAATTATTAACTCACAGTCTTGTGTCATCCGTACCATCATTGGGCCTCCCCCCACCCCCCGTCTCTCTGAATGAATTTATTTTGAAGTCAGCCCTAGACTTCTCATTATTTAAGCTATAAATACCTCAGGGGCATATGCTTTTAAAATTTTATCTATCATAGTTTCTAACCTCCCATTCCCACTCCATCCTGGTGTACCTCTTGTTCTCTCGGGTATGTTCAAGTATCTACTTCTGGTCACTGTAATTCTTAACTTAGGGGTTCCATTAGTTGATATTTCATTAGTTTGGAATTGTTGAATAGCTGCAGAACCAGGATTCCAAGTCAACATCTTGTTTGTCCTGGAAGGCAGCTCCAGGTAGAGAATGGAGGTAGGAGATTTTCATGGGTGGGGTTGAGGGGTGTGGGGATGGAAGATGGACCTGTTTCAGGAACATGTATGTTACTATTGGACGTGAACCCAGTGTCCTGGTCACTGGGCCCATTCTGTAAATCTAGGTAATGATGATAATGTGGTCAGGGCTATTTTATTGACCAAGTTGTGTAATGTTTCCTGTGTCAAATGAATTCTTAAAGCTAGATTCTCTGAAAGCCTGACAAGGAAAAGGTGAACCTGTAAAGATGAATTAATTCTAACTTCATTGCTCTAATATGAAGATTTGCTAAAATAGTTTGACATAGAATAGTTTCCTTTGCCATGTTTTGTTTAAGGTCATTACTATTTTGGGTGGCTCTCAGGTGGTGGCTTTGATAATTTGAGATTGCAACTAGCAAGGCTGTTAACCTTTTTTAAAAAAGTTAAGGAAGGTTAAATGGTTTGTTTGTACTATTACATTTAATCATATATTAGTTGGTTAAATAATTTAGTACCACTTTCAGCTCTTTTGGTTATGGAAGCCCATAAGTTTAGATGCTTGGAGAAAAGAGACCCACCCTCATTTTAATGTTGGATCTCTATGTTTTAACATCTAAATAGCTTTTTCTTGGCATTTGAATGATAACACTTTCTTTTGTTCTTGTAGGTGCTTCTGAAATTCCTCCTTTTTTCCCTAAGAAGTTTACACATTTTCAAACACGTCTGAGACACAGTTTGTAACCCATGGACGTCCTATTCATAGGACAAACTGATGCCTTGAGAACCCTCCGGTGACTGGGTGGTGTCTTTGAGGCAGTAGGACTTGAGATCAGGGGCAGAACAGCCTTCCAGAATCCTGAGGGAAATCTCCTTCTTAGCTCAGTTGCTTTGGATATGTTTCACAAAAGAAATCTAGATGTGCTTCTGTGCCTCAGTGTCCCAGTGATGGCTAACCATTGGTCATGTGGAGCTGTAGGTTCGGATGGTATTTGTTCCTTTCCCCCTTCCAAATCTCACATGGATATAGGCACATGTAAGGATGCTGACATCTGCTTCCTCTTGCCCCTGGAGCCCCCATCAGGGCTCTTGTGAATTCCTGCTCCTCTGTTGCTTTAACTCTAATCATTGGTTGATTAAATATTTATTGAGCACCTGTTTGTACCAGCAAGGTGCTAGGCACTGAGTACAGAGGTGAATAGGGTAATTCTTGCTCTCATGGAGGGCAGAGTCTGTTAGATGTGACAGTGTGACAGATCTATAGACTGATAAGCCTATACATGTTCAAGTATAGAAACAGGACTGGAAGGATACATGCCAAATGGTTAGCAGGGGTTGGAGGGAGGAGAGAGTGGACCTGTTTTTATTGTAGATGTTTAGATAATGTTTAAACCTGTTATAAGCATGTGTCATTTAGGCAATTAAAGAGAAGATGCATTGTGATAGGTATAAGAAACAAACAAAAAATACAGTGGGAGAGTGATGGGTTCCATGGAGAGCAGGGGCCAAGGAACATTTTTGAAAGGATTTCCCACCCCCCTGGGGAGGACAGGGTAAGTGCAGGGATAGGAGAAGCCTTTTTATGCAGGAGAGGCTAGAATGTGCCCAAGACTGACAAAGCAGCTTGTTTTGTTTGGAGTCTCAGTAGTGACCAGCTCATACCAGGTCTCTGGACACTGCAGCTTTTCCTTCCTAGGGGTAGTGGAGAGGTAGCATGCCATTCTATTTTCTTTTGGGACTTGGAATATATTTGCTTGAATGTATCTTAAATATATTGAGTATTTTTGAAACGGTGCCATAATTGGTGATTAGGTTTATTAAAACGCATGATTAGAGGTGAACTACAGAACTGGACTGTGGTTAACTTGGTTTCAGTAGGAATATAACATTGAGTTGGAGATTAATAGCTGTGTGTGACAGACTGGGAGGCTGGTGGGCTTGATGGTAGTTGTCCTATAAAGAAAGCCAACAGGTTCTTGGGTCATCTGGGGCACTCTGGAAGCTTCCCTTCTGGACAGTGAATCAGTACGTTAATTCTCAATTCTTGTTGCCCCACCAAGGACAGTTTTTACAACTCACTCTGGTGCCTTTTTTTTTTTTTTTTTAAACTCATCTCTCTCTGCTCCTGAGCCTGAATTTTTCTAAGTACGGCTGATAACCCATTGGAACCGATATTTGATCATTGTGCAGTGTGACCGGCAGCACACTTATAGAAGATAATCTTGTCAGTTGGGAACACATACTCAAGAGGGTATCCTTTTATCCTTCCAGTTGATGGGAGAAAACGACATACCAAGAAGGAAAAAAAAAAAAAACCAAAACACATGATCAGTCAATAAATCAGAGATCTTACCTAATTTACATGGAATGAAGCATTTAATTCTTTGATTCTCTGTATACTTCAGAACTGTAGTGATATCATTTCTGGAAGTTTCCAGGGTGTTTTCATTCTTTAGTCATAGATAAATGGTAGGCATGTAAGCTGTGTTTAGTGTAGAAAGCAGTCATATTAAATGCCTACACATACTGTGTGGTATTTCTTCCCCTTCCTACAAAACATTTGCCTTTTGGAAGAATGGATGGCTCAAGGGATTAGTGATGGGGAAGTGGAGGCTTTCACATTGGTTCAGATTTGACCTTGGTCAGTGATGCTTGAAAATCAGCACTATTTAATAGGCATTAAGAGAGCCCACTTTTTGATCCACTTCCAATGGATAAATATCCATAGTTCTTTAATGCCATAGTTGCGGAACTAATTGGCAGAATTAAATGATTTAAGAACTTTACTCCCCCTTTGCCCTCAGAAAATAGTTGGTTGTTGTTTAAATCAGAACTGGAGCCTGCCTGAGTCATTTCTGAGGACTGGAGGCTGTAGCTGGCTTTGCAGCTCTTACTGTATTGGGAAGCTAATGTGCTTTGCATTGCTCTTAGTAGGGGGTATTGGGGAGGAGGGCTGTTCTTCTTTTCAGTTTGCGATTTTCCCAAATTCCAGGCTGCTCATCCTACCCGAGACACACTTAAAAAAAATACTGGAGTCATTTATCGGCCAAGATTCCTTCTTCTTTTCTCCATGATCAAATAAAGAGAGTGTAAACATAATCTATTTTTCCCTCTCCTTGTTTTCCCTCCTCTGCAAGAATTTCAGTGCATAAAGCTTTGCCTAACACCCTGCTTCTGATTGATGTTCTAGACTTCTGCGTGTGGCTCCAGGGAAGTTACTAGTATTTCATGTTTTAAGCTCAGTAACTGCCAGTCATGATCACTCTGTATTTACAGAGCTTCCAGGGAAGGGTGCGCATTCAGTAATGATAGTTACCTGCTAATTTGTTTGCTGAAAGATGGACCCATATATTTAGAATGATGACAGATCAGAATATTTGGCTAAGTGTATCAGTCAGTGTCTCATTTTTCAAAACGTGAAAACCCCAACATGCAACTGTAAAAAATGTGCTGTGGATAAGGTTTTCCTTGCTAAGTGAACCTCTTTCCTGGCTAGATTCTTTTACTTACTTGTTTATTTTGAAAAGTCATCTTTTTTGGTTATATCCTAACTTGGGTGACAAGGACTTCTGGCTGGTTCCTTTTCTTTTTTTTTTTTATTTTGTAGGTTCTGTTTGTCATTCCTGCAACTCATATTCCTATTTCTTACTGCCAGTATCTGGCACCAACATCTTTACCACGTAAAGAAGGTCAAGTGCAGAAATCTATAGGTCTGACTACCCTTTGTTCTCTCTGTCTGTAGCCAAGAGGTGTAGACAAGGCCTTCACTAGAGGGGAAGGGGAAATAGAACAATGGGCTTTCTAATCCAGCTGAGAAGCTTTAGGTTGTGGGAGGAGCTCGACTTGCCATTGGGAAGGCAGAAAAGCAGTGGTTACTCTTTTTATTTTAAATTTAATTTATCATTTCATTTAAGCAACTATTTTATTTTATTTTGGGGTTATTTGGGGGGAGGTGAGTAATTAGGTTTACTTATTTATTTTTAAATGGAGGTACTGGGAATTGAACCCAGAATCTTGTGTGTGCTAAGCACACGCTCTTCCACTGAGCTATACCCTCCCCCCAAGTTACTCTTGAGTAGGTAGAAATGCCGCATATTCGAGACACCCTTGTGGACTTTTATTGCGCTCTTTCTCTCCTTCACACAGAAATGTATTTAGGATGGCTTATCTGAGCAAACTGTCAACCAAAAGAAAAGAAAAGGAAAAGGCTGTCTTCAACTATTAGCTGCCAAATATGTGATGCCGCCCCCCCACCTCATAGGGACCTGGCTTGGGGACAGCAAGATTAGATAGTGAATGAATAAAAGGTATTCTGTATTGTACTTCACCTCTATATAGAAAGTGATCTCTCTCTCTCTCTCTTTTTTTTTTTTAAAGTGTACAGATGTTTAGAAATAAGCAGATTGAATTCCAGGTAAATCCATTAATGCTGTTACCCAGTGACATGTTACTGATTTTCCCAGGACTATACTTGTAATCTGTATGTTTTAAACGTATTTAAATTTGGAGGTGATCATAGCCAAAGAGATAAAGCTTCTCCCTTGAACCCTGCCTAGTTTGCTTCTTGGAAACGTTTACCAGGCTTCCCGATGGCTCTGACAGGTTGCCAGGTTGCCATGCCCCTCCGCCCCAGGTGCTTGGGATCCTGGCTCTCACACCTGCAGGGCTCTGCTGTGACTTGGTGGCAGTGGGATGGAGTGTTGCTGGAAGGTGCCGGGTTGTGTACAGTATAAGTAAAAGGAAGACAAAACAGCAGGAATGCTTCTGTGACCCAGTGTTTTTGAGATCCCACAACTCTCATTAGTTACGACTAGAAGCCAGCCCTTCCGAGGAGAACCTGCGGCATCACCTGTTCTATCACATCAACTGGTAGGGAAACGCTTTCACGACTCCAGTCCCACCAAGTGGAAAGATAGGCGGGGCTTTGGAGGCTGTTATTCTTAAGAATACTGTCTTCTCTTAGGAAATCAAAATTATACCCAATCACTCCCTAAATACACTTTCTATATAAAATCACTTGTATAACCAGGAGAGGTGATCCTTCTTCCTTTAAAAATATTCACTCCTTTTTTTTTCTTGCAACTCTTCATTTGCATTTTCTTTTATTACATTTCTAGATCCGTTGAGCCACATTGTCTTTGAAATTGTCTTTGCTGGTGCTAAGAGTCTTTTGGTTGGCTGTTTATATTTGTGAAGCAGTTTCTTAAATCCTTTTAGTGTCAGATCACATTTTAAATCCCCTTACTATTTTAAAGATACCTCTTGCTTTTGAACATGTAAATTATTTTTATGCTTTTATTTTGTAAATGATGGTGGAGGAGGGGAAAGGGGGACTAGTGGCAGGATTGGAAGCAGGGATAGCAAATTTTATTTTATTTTTTTTTTAGCAAATTTTAAACACGTTTTAAAGTGCTTAATTTCATTTGCCATGCCATATTTTTGCTATTGGTTCTTTGTAGCCACCAAGTGGGGAATTATACTGATTATGAAACTGGTTTTATTCTGGAAATGACAGTCATTTAGTATAAAGACAGAGGCCTTTTCACCAGCAGAACTCTTCTGCAATACGCTGTAATTATTGACATGCATGGCTTTATATATTTCCTCTATAGTAAATGTGATTAAATAAAGCACAAACATATTACGTATAAAATATTCGTAGAAAGGGAATATTGGAATTCTTGTGTCTGAGATTACTTAGTATTCTCCCCAACTCCCAGGGGTGATCCTCCTCACTTCTTGTCTCTAATCACCTCCCTCCCTCAACAGACAAACACAAAACAAAACCCTCAATTCTTCAAAAGGATCCGCGAGAGTTAATTACAGTGATACGCAGCAAGTAGGACAATTGTAGCTGTTGGTCTGTCCCAAAGACTGCAGAAGGTTCTTATTTCATAAGCAGAGATAATTTGTTTTTCTCTGTGTGCCATATGGTTTTGCAACTGCAGAGATCAAACAGATTTGTGGATGTAAACTTCAGTTCTGTACTTAAAAAATTTTTGAGTCGTGTGGAGATTTTCATAATGTGCTTGAATCATTGATGCCAAGCAGGTCTGTTGGAGTAAAGGATCCCTTGTCAGTTCTGTAAGCAACTCTGTATGGTGGTTTTTGTTTGCCTTGGACTTTAAAGACGACTTTGGAAAGGGAAACTTGGAACACAAATTGTCAACTGGAATGCAATGATTATTTGTTTTTCATAAAGACGATGATTAAAACCAGGAATCATTAACATAGAAGAATAATAGTTCCGAGGCTGCCCAGGTGGTCTCTGGAAAGGATTGGAGTTTTCTCTTAATTATTTAATCTAAAACTAATTTATTTTCAGATTAATTGTTTTGAGGATAGTCTTCAGGATTAAGAGTTTGAGTTTCTTGATATTTTTCAAAGGGCAGAAAGAATTGTATGTGTGCCAATGATTTCCCCTTTGTTGTTAACAACTCTCTCTATATACGTGTCTATATGTATCTGTCCTTCTGGTTATGATGAGTATAATTTTTAATATAGTGTTTGGTTTTTCTCAAGTAGATGCATAATCCCTGCTCCCTGTGGTTTCCAATTATTAAACTTTACAGTGAATCCAAATTGTCTAAACAGTCCCCATTTATAGACAATTTTTTTTTTAAAGTAAAGTAGCCTTCATAAATAGGGTTAAATCTGGAGGGCAGAGCAGGGATTGGAACTTGGCCCTGTAGACATAAAATTTGATCGATTCTAAATTATCCTCTGGGTTTGGCGTGTTCTCTCCTGTTAGTATGCAGTATCGCCACAATCCCTCACATCTTAGATAAGTTATTATTCCCTGAGGAAGTTCTTCAGGACTCTCAGACTCAGCTTCTTCCACTATTAGATTTTCTGGACACACCCTTGACATTCTTCTCTGATGCAACCGCCACCACGTTTGCAGTAATTAATTCTTTAATTTTTGTTAACCTGGCTCGCCTGCTATTTTTCTGGCTCCAAAAACCAGGAACTGTTTCTGTCTTATTTTCTGCTTTTTTTTCCCAGCTTTTGGCTCATAATGTGTGCTCAGTAAATATTTGTTGAGTAAGTGATGGTATAGTTAGTGTAAATCATCCTTACTTAGTTTGTGTAAATATAACTTTGCCTTTTGCTGATTTGCAGATAGAGCATCTTTCAAAATAGCAGTTGTGACTTTTGTTGTTGTTGTTATTTTAAATGGCTGCACACCTTCTGCTTGCACATACTCAAAAAGATCTGGTGCCTGGGTATCCAGATGTTACTCCTGGTTGTTTTTTTTTTACACTTCAACTTGTGCATGGCAGCTATTATTTTGCTCTTTCCCAGGCTTATAATTCCAGAACCCACAGCAGGAATAAGCAGACTTGTAAAGAACTTGTCCATAAATCTTACAATATGTTTCATCTTTGCTGGTACAGAGAGCAAGACCTGAAACTTCTTGAGAAGTACAGCCTTGTGGAGTGAGAGCTCTCAGAAGTCAGGTCTTCCAGCTCTCCCACATTTTATATCTGATGAAGCCAAGGGCACAGGGAGTTTATCTGGCTTTGCCCAAAGTAGAATGACTAGTGAGCTTGGGTAGTATATGAGTAAGGTTAGGAACCCAGTCACCTGAGTCCACGTTGGTATTCTTTCTGCTATGAAACTTTATATTTGGCAGAAAGTCAATTTTTCTCTTTGCCACAACTTCTTGAGGAAGTTAGTGCGTATCAGACATTCATGAATGACTGCCCCATAAATATGTGTTTATACTCCTTCAGGCACTGGTAATAACAGATACCCATAATTTGATAGCGTGAGGTACTTTATCCTACATAAATCAGGTGGAGAAGACACTCAAACTGAAGGACACAATGTGACTCATTTCAAAGGTGCAGAGTGATTTGGCGAAAGGTTTTGTAATTGTCAGGTTTCTTCTGTCGGGACCTGTCACCATGCCTCTTTGCCACCCCTCTAAGAGACTTGGAAACAAATATCCCCCATCATGTAAAGCCAGCAATTTATTTGAAGGGGAAAGTCAGACAAGTGAAGGTGGAATGCCAAAATAAAGAGGATTTTTGCCCTACCAGAGTGCTTCTTCCTGTCCCCTGCTCTGATGTAGAAACGGCCTCCAAGACATTTTTTCATAAAAGCAGCTTGGAAATGGAAATACCAACTTGACTACCACACACTTCAACCAGTTAACCAGAACTTGATTTATTTTCTGTTGCTTTTTCAGAACAGAGGTTAAAAGAGTCCCACATCTTAAAAGTACTCAAGCATCTGTCTTCAAGGAGTAGGAGCCAGCATCCTTTACTGCTTGCTTTAGGAACACAAATATTTCAGAATTATTGTATTTATATCAGTTTTAAAAAATGGAATCAAATTATAAGTAAAGTATAAGAACTTTATACTTTGATATTAAACTTACTTATAATAGATACAAATTAGGGAAACTGCCCAACCAACAGTGATTCTCCAGGGGCCACATCTGCATGAAATCTCCTTTTTCTGCCACAGGGATCCTGGCCATATGGTGGACTCAGAGCAGGAGAAACCAAACTCAATGTCTCTACCCAATTTCACCCTTCAGACTTTTAGCAGGAAGACAAGCAGTGGTCCCATCATCCAAGCCAGGCTTGGATGGGACTCTTCACCAGGATGGTGCCGCCTGCCCCTCTGAGAATGATGCTCTCCGCTTCCTCTGTGTTTGCAGGGCTGGAAAGTTTTCAGCCCAAAGCAGTTGACAGTCCTGGCTCCAGCCTTGTGGAGCCAGAGCTCACTGATGAAAATGACACCACCATGTCTGAGTTTCTCAGAGTGAGCAAAGGGAATGTGCATTGCATTTACTGAGTGATATTCCAGGGATGTCCTTCAGGCCGTGGCTGTAAAGCCATAGAGTACTTAGGACTTCTCTGGGAGTTTGTTTTAAAAAATGCAGATTCTTGAGCTCAGTATACCACAGACTGAGCCAGACTGGCTGGGGATCCAGGAATCTGTACTTTGGACAAACAGCCCAGCTGTTTCTCATACTCATGTGCGTGGTTGAATTGATAAGAGCCTATTTTTCCACCTGGCAGCTGAGGATGTCGGTTTGCATTAGCTGCAAGTTACGTTTACGTTTATTGCAATTAATAAGTTAGGTTTATGACAATTGGGTTTAGAAAGGTGCTTCCTCAGGGCCAAATACAGGGTCATGTCTATTATAGCTAAACCGTTCTTTCCTAAAGATGTGATTTTGGGGGAGTAGGGGTTGTGGTGCTCTAGTCAGTGAAATCAAGTGTTCTGTACCAGTGGCCCTGCAGCCCGTGTTCTCCAGGGCTGCTGTCGTGGTCCTCTGTTTGGCTTCCTTTCTGCAGTTCCCTTTTCTTTTTACAGCCAACTGTGGGCCAGAATGATTGGCGAGGAGCAGGCAGCGATGCCTGTGTCAGTTTAAAGAGTGGAGTGCGTCCAGTTCTATTTTGGTTTTCCTTAGTCACAAAGATTATCCCCCTACCCCAGTTATTTTCCACTAATTGTCTCTTGACGCAAGATGAGGAATGGAAAGAAGTCCTGAGGATAGAAAGTGTGACTTCTCCCAGGTGTTTCTTCTCAGGGCTCTTTCTCTTTCTATTTCTTGTTACTAGATTTTTCTGTCCTTGAAACACAAAGGGTGAAACCGAAAGTCCAGTGGTGGGGATTTTTTGTTCATTGTAATAGCCTTGCTAGTGTTTCTGTCTCTCAACATCAGTTGATTGATGTAGAGTTTTCATGGACTCTTGTTTTCACTAGCCGTCTTTCTCCACAAGGAGACAAATGTGGTGGAACATGTTCTTGTCTGTTCCTTCCTACTAAATGGTAACCTGACATAGGGAATGGGAAGCCACTATTTGTAAAGACGGGGGCTTAAGCCTATATAGTAAAAATCTGGGCTACGGTGGGATTATAGTAGTTTAGTAATGATTGTGATAGTGCCAATATTGATGCCGATGTTGCACAAAACTATCTGTCCAGCAGTATTTTAAGGGTTTTGTATGCAATAACTCATTCAGTTTTTACAAAACCCCAAATAGGTAATGTTGATTATAATCTGCATTTGCAAGATGCGGAAACTGGACCGTAGAGAGATTAAGTGACTGGCTGAAGTTAGTAAGTGACCGAGCCAGCCTTTGAGACCAGCTCACCTGTCTCCAGATTCCATGCTGTCGATCCCACCATGTTACTCTGCCCTCTTACCAAATAAGCAGTTCATAGCACCTGGCCGGAAGCTGCTCTTTCCAGGAGAATGGTAGGATTTGGAGGAGGGCTGAGTCTGTCTTCCTAGCAGTCTGCTCAAGAGCTTAGAGGTGGGGAAGTGCGGAAGGCCGCGGAGGAAATGTTTCTGGGACTCCAGCTGCAGGTAAGAGCTAACTGTTAGCTATTGTTAGTTGAAGACAGAAAGGTAGCTGGACCATTCCTCTGAATGAGAGTCCCTGGATGCCAGCAGGTTGTACCTGTGTAGCTCTGTGGTCTTCAAATTTGTGCTGATATATAAACTTTCATCATAAACTCAGCTTGTGTCAGAAGATATAATTTCAGGCATACTGTAAAAATTCACATTTAAAAATAAACCTGTTACATGATACCCTTAAATATAGTCCATGAAAATCTGATATTTTCGTATCAGCCACCATTCATTAAGAAAAAAGTGAGCAAGCTCTTTAATTGAAAACTTACCTTTCCCTGTTAATTTTTAATTCTTTTTTATCCTACTTCCCACCCAGTTTTTATTCTAATATAATACATGTTCATGTTTCTTAGTCTTTTGTTGATTATCATGTCATATGTATAAAAATGTATATAACTTTCAAGTGTCTTGTACTTGTAGGAATTACTCAAACAAGAAGTAATTGTTTAAACATTTCAATTGTTCGTAGAACAGAGTTGACCAAAATAACATGATTATATTACAAACTCTGATAAATGGTCAGTAGAAGTAAAAAGTAAAAATGTATCTCTTTTAAAAATGATCTCTTAAAAGTATGTGGGTGCTTTTTTCTTGCCATATTCATTTTTTAGTAGATGATAAAAGATTGGACATCACTTTATTTTCTGTTTTTCTTTTTTATATATGCAGGCTCTAAAAAAACTTGTTCCCAAAAATGAAAAAGGAAAGAGTATTGTAGCAAACACAGCCAGTTCTTTGGACACAAAAATTATTTTTAATGATTGGCTGTTGGCTCAAAGACTGGATCCTCTAGTTTTGTTGGAAGCAGTCTGACTTGTGAAAGTATTTGCTTCCCTGCCTTTAGATGCCTTTATTTCTTACACATTTCTTTGCACCCAGACCAGCTTGTATCTAGTGGCTCTCCTCTCTCTGTGCTGCCCTGGAAGTTTTATGCCCTGGGTGAGATGTCTGAGAAGTGTCCTCACTTGAGCAGGTGCAGAAAGGGCAGTCAGGAAAGAGATAGTGATGTTACGAGGCATAACATTTTTAGGACAAAGGACACAAGGAAATTGAAGATGGAAAATTGATGTCTTTCCTTCAGAACATGTCCTCTAAAGGGCATTCATAGCCCAGTTTGAAGACCATTGTTGTAGGATAAAGTATACCAGTGAGGTTTAAAATTTTTTTATTTCTCAGCGTTGTGTATTCAGGAATTCAGTTTTAGCTTCTAAAAGTGTCTCTTGGATTCTTATGTACAGGAAACTGATTTTTAAACCAAAATGCTATTTCTAGCATGAAAATCAAGCCTAGAATCCAGTTTAAGTTTAGATTGAGAAGATGATTTGTGGGGTCAGTTAGATGACCTTCAGGAGAGGCCCCATGGGAGAGGGGAGATGATGGGAGTGGCCACCACCGTATTCTTTATCCTTGTTCAGTTCCGAGAAACCCTTTGTTCAATGTGAGCTGACTACTTGGCCTGGTTCTAGTTAGTTTTTTAATTAGTTAGAAAGGAATAATTAAAATATATACATTTATCTTAGGCATTTTAACTGAATACATGTACTCGATTCTCCAGGATCCTGAGGAAAGATCATTTAGAAAAATATAAACGTGTGTGTGTGTGTGTGTGTGTGTGTGTGTATCCACTGATTGGAGTTTTGAGTGGTTTTTCTTGTATTAACCACACCCTGATACATCATCCATTTAAAAAATGGAGCAAGAATTTGAGACTCAATAATCCGAGGTTAGAATCTTTCCAGATTAAAATTATTTTTTTCTTCTGGTCTTAAATTCTCTCTCCAAAGTTGAGGGGGCAGACTAGTTCATGTGCTCCCGTTCATTGAGTATGTGCAAAGCCTGTGCATTAGTTTTTCAAAAGTAGCACTTTTCACCCTCATTTCATTGGTTTACAAGACAATAAATTACATAATTATGATTGCAAATGGTCAAACTCCCTACCGCACCCCTCCCCCAAATAAAAACCAAACCAAACTAGATTTAGGAATAAACAAAATGCCTGTGGTAAGCACATTATTATGCAAGAGGTATTTTTAGTAGCTGTTAGCATCTACTGTTTGGAGGGCATCACCTGTGTATTTTAAGAGGGAAAGTAGGTACCCTTATCAGAGTGAGGGAACTAAAGTTAGTTAAGAGTTTAAAGTACAAGGAGGGTAGGGTATAGCTCAAGTGGTAGAGTGCATGCTTAGTGTGCAAGAGGTCCTGGGTTCAAATCCCCAGTACCTCCTCTAAAAATAAATAAATAACCTCCACCCCCTAAAGACTTTAAAAAATTAAATAAAATAAAAAGAAAACAGCATTTTTAAAAATAAGCAGCATTATTAAAAAATAAAATAAAATACATATAATTAGCTTTGTTTTGCTGGTCTGTTTGATTGAGTTTAATCCAATAAATAAGAATCTTTCTCTCATTGATTTTCTTTCCTATTGCAAGTAATACTGCTTATTAGAATGTTCCATGAACATATTTTATTCATATCACCCACTTTTGGTGTTCAGTAATTTATAAAAGGAGTTTTAAGGAGGAACAGTTGCTTGAATGTGGAACTCTGTTTTTATGACTTTATTAGAAGCTTTCTTCTGTCAGAAAGTAGTAACAGAACTTGTAACAACTTGTATTGGTTTATATTCATCCACGCTGTGAATTTTCTTAGATAATAGGGAACAGGGGTCTTTAAAAAATTGTGAACTGAGATTTTTTTTTTCCAAAGGTGAAATGAAAGTGGTACTGTACAGGAAATTAAATTTTTGGGTAAGGAAGTGAAATTGGTCTGATTGAAATCATTAATGTCTCCTAAATGAGGAGCAGTATGAAAAATGTTAGGCAAAAAGTGTGATGCCAGTTAAAAATCATAAATGTGAAATTTATTTAGTTTGAACAAACAGTATTTGGAATTGAACACGGAGGAAAAGGAAAATTTTTGTATGGAAGGAATTAGTTGTCATTCTCAAGGGTATGGAAAGCTGCGGGACCATTATAATTGATTTGCTTTTTTCTGAAGAGAAATACTTGAGTCAGAGATTTGTGATACTAGTTTCTTAAAATTCACCCAAATCAGTATTTAATATTCTGGGGACATTTTCCTTTACTAGCAGTGTTGTGAATGTCTATATTTGCATATTGTAAATTAAAAAAAAAAGTTTGTGTCCTGTCTACTACAAGTTAAGAAAGCATCTAACGTAGTTCTAAAAACTTAGTTACATACTCGAGTTCCTATTTGTTTCCTTTGTTCTAGATCTGTAAGATAGGAGTGTTTAAAGTTCAAGTAAGTTGATCAGCTTCATTGAGAAAGCCCCAGTGAATGCTAGCATTAATATTTGGAGTTGACTATTCCATCGTAGATGAGGGGTAGACCCTACTCCAATAGGGAGGCAAGAAAATGAGCAGGATGCTAAATGTGTAGGCACAATGTTCATGCGAACCACAGTGGCTGGGTTAGCAGGTGCTCGGTATACGTCGGTGAGCGGGTGTCATGGATGAGTTGAGATCAGCTGGGGTTGGTGAGCTTCCGGTACAGGGATTCTCCCTGACTCGCATGACGTTCCGAGGCCTAACACCATGTCCTTCGAAAGGTGTTCAGCTGTCCTTTGTTGTGAATGAGGCGTGTTCAGGCACCAGGACTGCCACCTCCTTGTGGATAGGAATATAAGCTTTTCTAAGTATTTTGGAAGAGGAAATAACCAAACCAACAGCCTCCTCTCTTTTTCCTTTATGAAGCCATTTTCTACAGAGTTACACTTAGTGTTGAGAATTGAGGGCTTTTTTGTTTTCAGTGGCATTTAAAACTACTCTGAGGTTCATGGAGTTAAAGTATAAAAGTGTGACCATAAAACAAGGACTTACTTCTGGATTCTGACCTCTGGTGGTGAAGAATAAACACCCATTACTCATAATAAAAGGTCAGATTCTCAGATTTTCTCTGGTACTTTCTGGATGTCCAATACAAAGGAAGTCTTTGTTAGAAAAATGTTTTAGTGTGTGTTTTTTCCATTTTTGTTTAAAAAAAAAAACCTTTATTTTTCAGCATAGGCTTTTTAATAAACCTATAATAACATTTAGGATGTACTTTTATAAGGCTCATTACTAAAACTGGTTTTGTTGTTGGGACCTTGCCAGATGAGAAAACAATAGCCTATGTGAATTTTTATTATCTGACGCAGTCTTGAATTTGACTTTTTAAACTTTCTATTAAAATGATTTTTCTAGTAAATCTGAGGTTTATTTGGACAACAATTGCATTATCACCCAATATATACATGAATATATTCCTTGTGAAGAGCACCAAGGTGGATTGTTTTGGGTCCTTAAAAACAGTAGCTTATCAGAAACTCAAAGCTAAATCCCTAATTTTGCACCAGCTACTGGCCGTGTAGGTTCTGTTCTCATCCCTTTCACTCTCAAAACTCAAAAAAAAAAAAAAAAAAAGTTCCCCTTTTAACCTCCATTAAAACTGGAGCAGGAGACATCTAGAGGTAATGAGGTGGTTGTAATATAAAGGTTTCTCTGCTTCATGTGAGTAATGTTGGCTGTAATTAAAAAAATTTTTTTTTTTTAAGTTTTGGTAGCTTAGGAAATTAAAAGGGTAATTTTTAAAGACACCACTTGCTACCTGGCACCTGAACTCTACTTTGGATCTACTGGGTGGGCTTCTGCAACTTGGTTAACCTGATTTTTTCTGGGTTAAATAGGATTAAGAACGCTTACTTTTTGAGAGTGTTGTGTGAAGGCTCTGATATGATTGTAAAGTTCTTCACCAACAGGACTCCAAGTAATAAGGAAAAATCTTGAAACTCCTTTGCTTCTGTTGCTTACTATCCTCCCCCTATACACTTCTGAGAATTGCTCAGAGTTCTGTAAAAGGAAAGTGGTTACAGTGTGTCAGGAAAAATAAATGAGAAATAAGTAATCCATAAACTTTACAGTCATAAGGGGATCCAGGTGGGTGGATCTGATGACTTGGCAACTGAGAAGGGGAAGCAAGTGTAATTGTTGATTTTATCAGAGCAGTTTTGTGTACTCTATGTGCACATAGTGGATGGGGATCGAACATAGACTTAACGATTAACATTAATTTCAGAAGGTTACAAAAGTCTACTGCTCCCTAAGTCCTTGGCAGTATTACTGTGTCTGTAGGGTGTGGTATTAATGCTCAATAAAAAACGGTATCAAATTCTGTCAAAATAGAGCTTGTGATATATAAGCGATTTGCTTCCTTTCATAGAATTTGTGTTTTCGGGCTTCCAAGTAAATAGTTTGTGTTATCACTGGGAGTTTATGAAAGTTGATTTTAGTATAATTAACTGTGATAAGTATTGAAATCAGAAACGGTGTCATTTGGTCACTAAGCACAAGTTATTTTCTGTCTGATTCTGGAATTTCAGCACTTTTAGCTTTGAAGGTTGCTTTGGGTTTGTTTTTGAATTGAATATATCACAGGAAAGGATGGTTGTTAAATTCATGACCAATCAGGAGAATTTATAGAGCTCGGAATGTTTGGTAAATTCCTTTAATTAGAAGATATTTCCTCTGGACTTTTCCCAGGGAATGCAATTCCATGTAATAATTTACCAAAAGGGAATTGAAAAAAGGAAATATCACCTTTGGGGCAGGAGGCTGAGGGGGGTGGTTGAGGAGAGTGCTTTAAAAGCAGCCTTGGCTTTTTGTAGAGTTCTTTGGTTTAAAGAGTTGCTTGGGCCACAAAAAGCAGCTGTCAGTTACCAAGTGTGGGTGTACCCTAGAAGTTAGTCCAGGTATGTTGTTACTCTTGAGGGGCCTAAAAATAAGTTCAAGAATTGGGGGTGTTTCTCTTTACCCTCATGTCTGCTGGCTGCTAAGGCCATTTGGAAGTTTTAGCTAAGATGTTGGTTTATATTTCTTTATGTATTAAATTTTCCTAATGGGTATTTTTATTCTCAACAGAATTAGTCTTTCATAGACTCTTAAATATTATTAAACAAGCTTTACCATGTTAAATCAATTTTATATGTGTGTGTGTGTGTGAGTTGTCAAACCAGTGGCACCAAAGAAGAAATGTAAGTGGAGGAAGAGAGTTATGTAATAAGAAGAACAAGCAGGGTAGAAAGCCATGGTGGAATGAAATATATCTCTTACTTAGGAAAGGCCGCATATGTAGGTCCTTCTTTCTCTTTCCTCCACTTGGGTGTCTCCCTCCTAATGTGCTTTGGGCTTTTGGGGCAAATATGAGGAGTGAAACTTGAAATATTCAGTTGGCAATTCATTATCAGTCCTCTATATAGAGAAGTTTGGGATTGGAACTGTTTATAAAGTGGCAGTGTGAGTTTTTGAACTCAGTGTGTAATTCATGTCCCCATTACTAAAAGTGGTTTGTGATATTGGGAGCAAGTACCTGGTTCGCGGATCTTGTAGATCACTGATAAGCCACAGGATTTCTCTTGGAATCAACTTTCTGTTGTATGCAATCCCTGAGGGTCGAGAGGGCAGTGGAAAAGGAATTCCCTAATTTGATTATATTGACAACATCCTGGAGCCAGATTTTCTACATGTGTATCCTAGGAAAAGAGGCAGAGGTTACCATGGAAAGATCATTGGGCATCTTTGGTGGGCAAGGTTGGGAAGAAGTATCACGTATTTATATTTCTGTCAGGTCTGAGTAGTCAGTGGTCCTACAGTTCTTCTCAAACCAGCCATGGCAAATTTGATAGTCTTGGCTGGGCATTAATATAGTGGTTAAAATCATGTCCTACGGAGTCAGACTGTTCGGGCTGAAATCTCAGGTGGTGTTCTGCCAGTTACCTAGGTGACCTTTGTTCCTTCAACTGCTCTTTCCTTACTTTCTTCATCTTCAAAATGGGGATCATAAAGTATTTATAGAGTTAGAGTGCAGATTAAACATTATATATAAAATATGTAATACAGGCATAGAACAGTTCCTGGCACAGAGTGACACACATGTGTTAGCTATTATTATTATTAGTATTATTATTACTAGGGACTATTTAAGAGTTAATCGTTGATATTATAAACCATGTTGGGTTGGTAACAGAGACGATGTTTCTTTGTAGAGAAAACAAAGCCTGTTGTCAACTTTATTTTTCAGTCCCTTGTTTGGGTTTACACACATTATAGCTACTTGCCTTTTTTCTTTTGGGAAGTTTCCAAGGAACCTCCTGTAATTTATGGCGATTTGAGTGGTTTATGCCTTGTCAAATGAAGGCATAATATTCATAACACCTTATTTAATTTTATTATTTTTTTGTTAATGTCTTTGAGTAAAATGAGTGTGTTGGTCAGTTTGAGCAGATTGAAGTTCCCAACAATGAATACCATCCATGAGTAACTTTCAGAGACATTCGGGTGTATTGCTTGTCCCTTTGCAAGCTCTTTGTTGCCCTGGGATCAGCCTGCTGCCCAGAGCTCTCAGATTACACCTGAGACAGGAGATGACTTCTTTTGAATCTTACTCTTGATAGGACCGTTCCAAATGGATGTTTAGGGCAATTTCACATAATTAGGGCAAACATATTTTACCTGTGGTGTTTCCAACAATTAATTATTACAATTAAAATCCATTTACTATAAGTACACCAATGGGATATCAGTGCTAATCAGCACTTAGCACCCCCTCTGGATGACTTACACTTTCTTCATTTACTGTTTTTCAAACTTCAAATGCTGACTGCTTTCCAGAAAACAAAAATAGCTCCCTTGGGGAGGAGGACCTGCTTGGCTAATCTGGGACTGTACCAATTAGATGCCATGAGAGCAATCATAAATACATGTTGTAAAACTAGAGGAGAGTTGAAGACTGGTGAAACTGATGCCTTTTCATGGTCCTGTTAGAAATGCTTGCTGTCCAGTATGGTAGTCAGTAGCCACTGATGACTGTTGAGTACTTGAAGTGGGGCTTAGACTGAAGAACTGAATTTTAAATTTTATTTAATTTTAATTAAATTAAAATTTAAACCAGAAACTTGATTCACTTATTGGAAAATTGTAAGTATGTTTGGAACAACTTGGGCATGTGAATCTACTTTTTCAATGATAAATTTTTTGAAATCTGGATTCTTATCAAGTAGTTCTGTGAAAGTTAGCATCTAAATTGAGATGTGCTGTAAGTATAAAATTTACACTAGATTTTGAAGACTTAGTATGAATGAAAGAATATAAAATAGTGCAATAATTTTGTTATGTTGATTACATTGAAAATAATTTAGATATATTAGGCTAACTAAAATAAAATACTAATATTAATTTCTTTACTTTTGAAAAATTGTGGCATCTAGAAAACTTTAAATTGCATGTGTAGCTCGTGTTCTTTTTCTTTTTCTTTTTTTGATCGTGTTGTTTTTCTATTGGGCAGCCCTGTGTTAGGCTGTTTTTCCCTGATATGAGTCTTTGGAATCCTTTTAATATACTCATATGTTCTTGTGTTTTGGGAGATCATGTTCTGGAAGACTTCATGAGAAATAAAAATCATCTGGAAATAAAACAATGTGCTCACTATTTATTGAATATGAAAAATAATTGCAACCCTATCCCTTTTATGATTTCAAATGAGTGTTTTACAGGTAGATTTGCTGCTGTGGTTGATTTAAATCTAATAGGGTTAAAGAGGCATGACTAAAATATGAGGTCATTAAATAAGACTTATTAGGTATAGGTAATATATGCCTGTTGTATATTCCTGTTTTTGGCCACAAAAAATATATGACAAAATTCATCCTCCCAACAATTTCCAAATGTACAGTACAATGTTGTCAACCACATGTACACTGTGTAACGTATCTCCAGAACCACCCCCACCAATCCTGCGTAACTGAAACCCTACACTCACCTAGCAACTTCTCCCATCCCCGTCCCCCAGCCCTTGGCAACCACCATTGTACTTTCTGGTTCCGTGAGTTTGACTGCTTTAAATACCTTATATGAGTGTAATCATGGAGTATTTGTCTTCCTGTGACTAGCTTATTTCACTTAGAGTAGTGTGCTGGAGGTTTATTCCTGTTGTACAGTATGACAGTATTTCTCTTTTAAGGATGAATAGTATTCTTTTGTATGAATATACCATATTTTCTTTATCCATTCATCCACCCATATACATTCAGGTTGCTCCACCTCTTGGCTCTTGTAAATAATGCTGGAATGAACACAGGTGTGCAAATATCTCTTCAAGATCCTGTTTTCAGTTCTTTTAGATATATATATACCCCAAGTAGAATTGCTACCATATGGTAGTTCTATATTAATTTTTTGAGGAACCCCTTTAGGCTGTTTTCCATATTTACGTTCCTATCAGTAGTGTATACAAGGGTTTCAATTTCTCCTTATCCTCATCAACATTTATCATTTTCTATTTTTCTGATAGTGGCCATTTTAACAGGTATAAGATGATGTTTCATTGTGGTTTTGATTTTTGTTTTTCTGATGGTTAGTGATGTTGAGCGTCTTCTCATATGCTTCTTGGCCATTTATATATCTTATTTGAGAAATGTCTATTTAAATCCTTTGCCCATATATAAATTTGTTATTGAGTTGTTGGAGTTCTTTAAATATTCTCGATATTAGCTCCTTATCAGATGCATGGCTTGTAAATATTTGTTTCCCATTCCATAGGTTGCATCTTTACACTGTTGTTTCCTTTGTTGTACAGAAGTTTTCAAATTTGATGTAGTTCAGTTTGTCCGTTTTTCTTTTTTTACTGCCTGTGCTTTTGGTGTCACATCTAAGAAATCCTTATCAAGTTCAGTATCATGAAGCTTTCCCCCTTGTTTTCTTCTAGGAGTTTTACAGTTTCAGGTCTTAAGGTTTAGGCCTTTAATTCATTTTGAGTTAATTTTTTGTGTAGGATGTAAGATAAAGGCCCAAAGTCCTTCTTTTGCATGTGGATATCTAGTTTTCCCAACACCATTTGTTGAAGAGACTGTCCTTTCCCCACTGAGTAGTCTTTACATCTTTGTCAGAGATCATTTGACCATACACTCGAGAGTTTATTCTTGGGCTTTTTATTGTTCCATTGGTCTATATGTCTTTATGCCAGTACCATACTGTTTTGATTACACTGTTACAGTAATTTTTAAAAGCATTTTTTCATGTTTTTAAGGGTCTGGTTAGGATTGTTTAGAAAATTATTGGTAATGCCTTCTCTAATTCTTTATAATTTATAACTTTTTGCATTTTAGTATCCAGTATCACTTTCCCAGGAATATAAGGAATTTTGTTTCTTCTCTTTTTCCCCTTTCACCTCAAGCATGTTTGGAACAACTTGGGTACATAAATCTACTTATTCAAAACGAATGGCAGATGGTGTGAATTCAGTTAGGAATATTTGCCTCCTCAGGTATTCCTGATCTTCAGATGGAGGTGAGAAGGCAGGGAGGAAGGTTGGGATTGTTTAATACGGTGTACGCTGGAAATGTAGTAAAAAGATTAAGACTCTGGAACTAGACTGCCTGGCTTTGAATCTCAACTATGTCACTTGGCTGAAAATTTTGGGCAAATAACTTGACATCTCTGATTTAGTTTCCTCATCTGTAAAATGAAGTTAATGTTAGAAGCTACCTCACAGGAATGTTTAGAGGGCTAAGTGAATTAAATATGGTGCCTGGCATATATTAAGTGCTGTATAACTATGTGTGTTTTATTACTTTGACTATTAAAAATAAAAACAAGGATACTTGCTAAATTCTGGGGTGAGGTGGCCAACCTTTGTAGTTCCACCAGAAATAATGAGCAAATGGGCCACACATTATTTCTGTCCTTGAGAACTCTTAACACCCAGATGGTGTAATAGGAGATTGTACATTCTTAGGTCAGTGGAGGTTTGCAAATCTTTTAATGATTATATGAACATTACATTGATATTATAAATGCTGCCATGTAGTTTATCATTTGTCTTCTGGTTTGTAATTAGTTTTTTTTAATGTATGTATAAAACCTAGGGTAAGATGAAGATTAATGCATTTGAACAGCATAAACCATGATGACGCTTTGGTATTGGAGTGCTTATATATGCCATATCTGTCAAATAAATTTTGCAACTCAGACTTTATTTTCACATTGCAATAAATCATCTGAAGGATCTGAAGTTTTTAAATTTAATGATAGTGCTTTTAAATTTCATTTTCTTGGTGTTTTAATTGCATTTAACTTTTATAGCTTATGTTGCTTTATATTTGAATTATTCTAATATTGGAAAAATAAACACATGAAAGTTCATATTGGAACCAGGGATTTGTTTGAGATGTTTATATCAAGGGGCAGGACTCCTTTACTCTCCTTCATTCTTTTTTTTTTTTTTTTTTTAAATCTTTTTTAGGGTGTAGATGAATAAAAAGTCTCAATTGTTCTTTTATTGGGAAAATCCTGGACTAGAAGTTATGATTCAGGATGTTTGTGAATGGTGAGATGATCATCTCTATGGAAGTAAAAACATTCTTCACATAAGAAAGTGTATAAAAGTGTATATAAAATATCTTTTCTAGTACAAAAGGAATGTTACACGTATTTCCATCTCCATTTTAAATTTCTCTAGCATTTTAAAAATCACTCCATCCCTCACCCCAGACAAAGAGAATATTTTCACTTTTGCAGCTTACGTCTTTGGCATCAAGAGAGACACACCTGTGTATAGCACCAGTCCTTTTTGGTGGTATACACCGATTGAGGCTTAACAGTTTCTTGCCCAGCTGTAATAACACGGAGCTTGTCTGTTTTTTTCCAAACCATTTTGGAATGTGTAATATTTTTAATATCTGCAATTAACTGAAAGGTAAGTGTCCATGAATGCGTATGTTGAACACCTCATATATGGCCTTAAATAATTGGCTACTTAGTGGCTTCCCATCCATAGCTTGACAGCGGGCAGTGCAGGGCACCTCAGTTTCATGCTCCCGGATATTTCCCGGTGGCTGAAACCCTGGTTATAAGTGAAGAACCAGATGGTTGTTCTTCATTTGGGCTGCTGATCTTAGATATTCTACAAAGCTGCTCCTGTCTATAAATGTAGCACTTACATTTTCTGCACAGTATGTGCCTGTTGGCAGTGTTTTTGTTTTTCTAGTTAAACAGCCACTACCTGCAGGAGGAGTCACATACCGGAGCCGAGAAGAAATAGCCTTGGCTGGAGAGTTGGCAATAATTTTGTAATTAAAAAAAAGGCACACAGTAGATTTTATTAAAACAGGTCTGTCTACAAAAGGTTACCCTTCAGGAATACTCATCAGCATTCAAGAACAAATTTGAATCGGAGGGACACTGATTAAAGTGTTGTGCAACCAGGAAGTAGGGTTTCTTTGTCTCGCCTATGGTATTACCATCTCCTTCTCTCAACTTCTCCTTCTAAGTTAATTATGGCTCATTAGATGATAACAAAACAACTGTAGGGATACAGCATTGTAAATATACCACGTGGGTTTTTTGAAATTCTCACGGTGAAGGGGGTTGAGGATAAACGCAGTGTATTCTTCCTGCCTAAACCCAGAATCAAAAATGACTTTTTCATGATGACATGCTTTCTTTGGTCAGTGTGTGTGCTGCCAAAGCTTGGGACACTTGCTCGTGCCCAAGGACATGGCGTGAACCAGAAGTATGAGCTCTGCCCCAGTTGTAGGATAAATATTACAAAGGCATTTTCCACTTTCTGTTCTGCTATCCATTTGTCCACCGCTGTCCAGCTTAAAAAAAAAAAAAGATGCTAGTAGGATTGCTTTTTGCATGGCTGAATTAATGACAAAGCATAGATTTCTGTCTCTTTGATTTCTCTAATGGATTGATTGGCTTTTTGCCTGCTTGACTACATTAAGGAAAAAAAAAAAACCCTTTAAAAATTACAGTTAGAAATACACCTGTGATGGACTTTTAAAAGCTGTTTTATATTTAATAAGTGCAGGAGGTCCTTAGAAGTTTGAGGCATTCTCCCCTCACTGCCACAAACCCCTGTTTAGTAATAGAATCACATAGCCCTGTCTGCCTCTTGACGGATTAAAAAGGCAACCTCGTTGAGCCTAGTCTGTGCCTTGCTTGGGCATTTCTAGCTGAGATGTGGGTGGGCATCCTCTCACTGCTGTCCGTTTTTCACATTTGCCAGTATCAAACAGTTCTGAGCATGTGATGGTGTCTTTGGAATGTGGGGCATGAAGGAGTTGAGATGACGAGCTAATCAGATCTCGTGGACTGTTCTTAATTGTGGGGAAACATCTCTGTTTCTCCAGGACCCCGCTGCTTCAGCGCCCGACACCCTGTACCTGTTGTCATCCCACATGTGCTCCTTGCCATGTCTTTTCCTGCCCAGTGAATGCAGTTTTCTTTCAGGAACCATTTTGTCTCTCATTACTCAAATATTTTCTGATTGATTTTTTTGGATGTGCATTTCCTTCCTTCCTCTCGGTTTCTATTAAAAGTGCATTGTGTCTCAAAAAGCATTGCAAGCTCTGGCCTCTTTGGCACCAGAGCTTTCTGGGGTCGACCTGATTAACTGCGCTGTGGCTGAACGTCATTCCTAGTGTTTATGTGCCTGTGGAAGACTTGTATTTCAGAATGCTCATTCTTGTTTGTGTAGAACTTGATCAGTGTTGGGTTTCAAAATTTTTTTTCTGGTTTTATGAGTGCTTGTAGGTTTAGTATGCTTACTGAGGGGGCTCTGCAGAAAGCAGCCTATTTTTAATTCAAACTCATTTTCTGTTCATTCAGGCAGGACAAGGCGAGGTAAAAATGAAGGGCAATGCTACCAAAGCTCACAACTTTTCACATGATTCTGTCAATTCATAACTAATTTTAAACTTTTAAATTATTTGCAATTACCTGCTGGGTTGCTTATATATAGAGAGCTGAAGCACAAACAAAGGATCACTCTCTCAGTTGCACCTTTCCCCAACTTTCTGAGACTTAGAAAACTCTAAAGATGAATCGATAATGAAGATTGCCCCCTTATCATTGCCATTGCTGTTTGCTTTATTTGCTTTTTAAAAGTTGGAGCAATTCCCCTACAAAAGCAGCTTTCCAAAGATATGTCTTATAGAAATTTCACAAATACACTTGCTAAATATTTCTCCTTTGAAAATCTGCATTTTGTATAGTCACTGATAAATTTTTTGGCAGTAGGTGTCAGCCATTACGATGACATGTTCTTAGAGATTCTGATGATGTAGGGCAAAGTTTATGATCTAAGTTGAAAAACTAGGCCCAAATTATATACCATATGACCTCAACGGTGTTAGTTTTCACATACGTGGCCACATAATATTTTGGTGCCTTTTTCTGCTCTATAAATGTTAACAGTGGTTAGTCCTGGTTAGTAGTTTTATGAGTGATTTTTAACTTTTATATATATTTCTACATTTTCTAGGTTTATCATACTGTATACCTAGCAACCAGAATAATGACAGAAAACTCTGAAATGTTGCTAGTGAGTCGTTTTAAAGGGTCAAGCAGCATTTTCTAGATTATTGCAAAGACTTTATCAGATACTTGAGTATCTTAATTTTACAGATTAAATAAAGGCCATAAGGTTTAATCTTTTGCTTGAAGTCATGACATTTAGGGACCAATACCAAATCTGTAATTGAACACAGCTATGAAAACAACTCTGAGATTAATTTAATTTGGACATTTTTGTGGGATTTGCAATAGTGCTGCCTATCACTATGTTAACAAATAGTGGATGTTGTGTAAATATTTTAGTTATTTAGTATAAACTAAAATTGACTTTTTTAGCTTTCCTGTAAATCAGTAGTTTATACAGATTGTTAAACAGATAAGATTGGAAGGCTGGGACTATGAGAGGAGACATCAAGCCAACCTTTTCCTCAGAGATTTTTAAAGTTTGTTTTTAATTACTGCTTTGTACATTTTTTATTTTGAAAATGACAGGGAATCAACAGTTTCTTAGTCTACTATAAAATGCAGTTACACATTTAGTGTCATACTTCCTGTCTTAGAAATTGATTGAAATTAAAATTGCTAGTGAAAGTGAGAAAAAAAACGTTTAGGGGAAGATAAAGGAGACATGAAACTGGGTTCTCAATGAGGAGTCTATAGAATCAGAGTGGCCGCCAGCAGGATGAAATCCTAATTAAGTACTTGACAATGAATTAAAATAAAGAAAAGCAATGCTTTAAAAAAAAAGATAAAAAGAAAACGAATACAGCGTTGAAAGGAAAATGTATTTGAAAAAACAATGGTGCAATTGGATAGTGGGGGAAACAAGGGGTACTCTGTCATGATAAAAGCTAAAAGCAAAACTAGGTTAGCAGAAGTTGGATTTTTCTTTTTGAGGGAAAAAACGAAGTATCAAAGAATATAAGTAGATGTATTAAAATAAATTTAGGTAAAAAGAAGTATGTTGCAAATAAAAAAAGATATAATCCATAATTCATTCAAAATGTGTAAGCAGTTTACAAGGACTTTCAGACTGCAGCTGACTGAATACTGGTTTATACCCAGTGGTTGTTTTTGGGAAGATACCTACCAGAGAAAATGACATGTAGAGCAGGTGTGGTTTTCTGAAGAACATTTTTCAGACTTTAAAAGAAAGTTGTTACTATAAATTCCCCTTTATGTCATCTAGGAACTGACACCTTAACCTCTACATCTTGGCTGATTTTCACTCTGAAAATTTTGATGGGTGAGTTGGGCAGACTGTTTCCTAAGGGACTTTAAAGTGCTTGTTCCACTGGGCATACATTTTGCCTTCATTGTATAAAAATGAAATGCGTATCTCAAATCAAAAGTTTAGTGACTCTTTCTTAAAGTTTTCATATTAAAACGTGTGTATTCAAGTCTAGGTAATTTTTCACTCACAGAAGCAGGGGTAATATTGGAGATCTAACCTTTTGTATTACTTCCTGATCTGATCCTCCTTTGTGAAATTAGTACTTCTTTTTTGCTGACTGTTTTTTGCTGACTTTGCAGTTATTTATCGTACAGATCGACAAAATAAAAATGATATTGCTAAGCAAAGTTAACAAACACTAACGTTATATGCCCAATCTTTGACATTTATAGGTTTCCCTTCTTTATTATTTTATTAAAATAAGAAGCATTTCAAAAACTGCATGTTTAGACACAGAATCGACTGACTGTTGAGTTTCCCTTGTCTTTCTCCGAGATGGAGGCGGTAAAAAAAATCCCTAGGTAACTGGATGAAAGAACAGCTCCAGAAGAAGAAAGAGGAATCAAAGACATAGACATAAAATGCTCAGTTTGGATAATTAGCCTGGGTGACAGAAAATTGGATTTATCCTATTGGAATCTTGAGTGTCCTTGCCTATGCTTTAGTAACGGTCCTCCGTATAAAAATAAAATTGTGAAACAGTAGGCATAATTCTAAAATGGTCTCAATATAACACGAATATTTCGTTGAGTTACTTGTTCTAAGCAAGCATCGTTTGATACTGTTAGAGCAGTGCCAATTAAGTGCACACACTTGAGATCCCCTGCAATGAAACTAGACATTTATTTTGTGCTACTTCTTGGTTGGCCATCCTGTTCACATATTCTGATCTGGCTAAGAGTTATAGACTTAAGTCTTCGGAACTTTTGATCTCAACATATTTTCAAATTAAATTAAGAACATGATTATTAAAGGTATTCTTTCTCCCTAAGGAGAAAAGTGGTTCCGTTAAATTGGTTATAAAAACATAACAAATATTTCCTTGTATAATTAAGATTTCCACCCCATTTTGTCTTTTCAGCTAGAGATGGTGGTTTTTCAACCTTGGTTGCATATTTGAATCACTTGAGTTTAGAAAAAGACAAGGAAACAAACAAAAACCCGCAAACCTGGGCTGTAACACAGATTCTAATTTTAGTGGTCTCAGGTAGGGCCCTCGCATCAGTGGTTGTGAAATGTTGCCAGGTGACTTAATGTTTAGCCAGAGCTGATAACCCTGTGCCAGACACTTATTTCTGATGGACATTTATAGTGTGACACTGTCAGTCTTTGATTTTTCTGGATGTTGTACTTCAGTGTACCCTGAACTTTCACGCAGTGCAGATCCAAATTCCCTACATTACCTTTCCTGCACTTGGGGCTTTGATACACGAACTGATGAGTACTGTGGACAACCCTACATTAGGCTACTGTAGTGGGCAGAGAGGTGGCCTGGGGATACGTCCGTGTCGTAATCCCTAGAATTGATAAATCTTACCTTATTTGGAAAATAAGTATTTTGCAAATATGATTAAGTAAAGACCCTAAGACAGGGAAAGAAGGAGGAGATTTGACAGTTACACACAGAAGACAATGTTAAGACTGAGGCATGGGTAGGAGTGATGGGGCCAAAAGGCAAGGGATGCCTGCAGCCCCCCAGAAGCTGGCAGAGGCAAGGAGTAGATTCTCGTGCAGAGCCTCTGGAGGGAGCACAGCCCTGCTGACAACCTAAGTTCTGCTCAGAGAAACTGATTTTGGAATTCTGGACTCCAGAACAGGAAGAGAATAAATTTGTGTTTAAAGCCACCAGGTTTGTGGCTAGTTGTTAACAGCAGTCAGAGGAAGCTAATATAGCTGCCTTTAGCTAGCAGGTGGGTTTTGGTGGCCTGCTGTCTGTGTCTGCACAGCAGTATGTATTTGTGTAATAGAATAAACATCTAATGGCATCACTCCATTTTATAAAAAGAAGTTGAAATCGCAGAAAGCTTTTATGTATATATGTGAACATACATGTGTATATATTTATACACACACACAGTGGTGTAGCCTGTAATCTTAATGTGATTGAGATAAAGATGGAAATCATTAGGATGGGTCTTTAACCTCAATTAGATGCTCATTAGATTTAAGCTGTGTTTAATGATGAAGCAAAAGAACACAATTAATGAACATGTACCGAATGCTAGAACTGTTTTGTTGAAGATTGTTTCTCAAAACGTGAGAGGTAATTAGGGATTTTAATAAACTTCTGTTGCACTGGGAATAGATCATTTCTTATAACATTTACTCTGCTTCTTTGATTTTAAGGTGTGCCACTGTCCTCATTTATGAAATTGGTATCTCTTACAGTAAATGTCTTGTTTAATGTCTTTTCCCCTCACCCAGAGATGTTAAGAGTTGATGATGTTGTTCTGAAACAAAGGTGTCTTAGAATTGTGGCAATCCCACAGGTCTGTTGTTTGACTTTTCAGATTTGACTCTTGGATATTTGGTTTGAGCACATTTCTGAAATGCATTTTGTTAGAAGGAGAGCAGCACCTGGACGAAGTTCTGAAGCTTCTAATGTCCTAATTTAATTACTGATTTTGGCTTCATTTCCCCAGAGGTACTGTAGTAGAAACTAAATCTTATAATAACTTTGTTTATTGAGATGTAGGCTCTTTAGTGAAAAAAATCATAGGTTTTAGATGTAGGCAGGCCTTTTTCATATGCATGTACCATGTTTGTACCAAATAGATTTAAAGGTTCTACCCAAGTATTTGTATCCAGAATATATAAAGGAGTTGGCCAAATCAATACAGAAAAGACAGCCAACCCAATAGAAAAAGTAGATAAAAGACCCCAACAGACACTTTAGAAGAGTATCCAATATGGACGACAAACATATGGAAGTTGCCTAACCTCATTAGTCCTTAGGGAAATGCAAATTCAACCACAGTGTAATTTCTCCACACACCCACCCAAATGGCTAAAATTAAGAAAGACAGTACAGTGTTGACAGGAATGTAGAACAGTTGAAACTCTCACACTTTGCTGGTAGGAATGTAAATTGGTGCAAGCGTTTTGGAAAACTGCCAGTAAACATTTAAGACGTATTCAGTGATCCAGATACTCTACTGCTAGGAGTGTGTGTGTGTGTGTGTGTGTGGGCACATGTACAAGACATGTACAAGACTATTCATAGCGGAACTCCTCCTAATAACTTAAAACTTCCCGTCAACTCTAGAACGGATAAATGCATTGTGGAATATTCCTACAGCGGAATAATACAATTCTATCCATTAGTGAGAATGAACTAACTACTGCTTTACTCAGCAACACGAATGAATCTCACAAACATAACGTTCGCATAAGAGGCCAGACACAACAGAATATATATTCTATGCTTCTGTTAATATAAAGTTCAAATAAAGTCCTGTGCTACTTTGGGGTATTGGTTGGGTTTGGAGGAGCATAGTACTGGTAGGAGGCACTGGATCAGGCTTCTGAGAAGCTTCTAATGTATTTCTTGAACTGGGTGATGGTTATTCTTTTGATTTAGTGAGAAATTCATCAGGGTGTATACTTATGACTCGTTGCACATTTCTCTGTGCATGTACACTAAACTTCAGTAAGTTTACAAAAAGTTCATCATTGTCAGCAGACTGCTTGGCAGCTCATGGATGCTTAATTGCCTAATAAACATTTGTTGGTTTTACTTCATTTTATACTTTATGAAATTTTTCACATAACATACTATAGTGCTTTCTAATCTTAAACAATACATATCTTCTCCACAGCAACCCTCCCCCATACCTCCCGCCCACCTTGTCGACCTCCAAGCCTTTTTTAGCCATGGCCAAAATTACAAAAGATATTGCTTATTTGGTCTCAGTACAAAATCCTTGCTATGATTTTTAATAAATGCCTTCAAAGAATGTTACAACATGTAAATTTAGAGGATCAGGCTTCAAGCTAAACTACTATGGGTCTTGTGAGACCAGTTATGAGTAATAGTTTGATGAAAGGTATTAAAAGCCTGGACTGACACATTAAAAGAGCTAAAAAAAAATCTTACAGCAACGAGGTTGTATCCCAAACCTATTAAATAGAGAAGCATGTGTGCCCAGTGACCTTGAGATTGGCTAGACCTGCATTTGAGAGTTGACAGGAATGGTTTACAGATGAATGAAATAAGAAGCATGTGTAGTGGGGATACTGTTACATTTGATAGGAGGAATGAAAACAAGAGCTTTAAATTTCATTTAAAACCTTGGTACTTAAAAAACACACACACACACACACACAAAACCCTGAGAACTGAATTTGTCTTTCTGTTGGTAGAACTGATGTAAGTTAAGGAACTAGGTGCTCTTCTCACTGCTCCTTTCTGTCTAGTCCTGCTTCTTTAGTTCTTTACTTTCTTGTTCACATCCTCTCCCCTATCCCCTCACCTCTCTTTCCTCTTCCTCTGATTCCCTCTTCTCCTTCCTCTTCCGAGTGGGTAGGTGGCCTCCAGACTGTTGAGGATGCCCTGGTTCCCTCTGCATCCTGAGGGGTCCCTTTTCCTTCTGACTGAAGCAGCTCTCAAGGGTCTATCTTTTGTTTTCTTCCTTTTGGAAGGAAAAGTTTAAATTTCTTTCTTTTTTAGGGGGTGGTAATTAGGTTCACTTATTTATTTATTTATATTTAGAGGATACCGGGGATTGAACCCAGGACCTTGTGCATTTGAGGCATGCGCTCTACCACTTGAGCTATATCCTCTCCCCACCACTGCCCAGAAAAGCTTTAATTTCTTGACTCCCTTTAGGAGTATATCCAAAAAAATAAGCAGGAGCTGGGGGCAGTGGAGTTGGGGGATTGTCACTGCCCACCAGGAGCCTCATTCAGAGATTCCCTGGACTCCTGTGAATGGGAGGGGAAGCAAGCGTGAGTGCTAATCACACCTGAAACCATGGCTAAAACTTGTGGCGAGCCATTCATGATAGCTACCCACTCTGCACCCCAGTCATTTTCTTTACTGTTTTTACTTAAAGATGTTGTTTCTAGTTAGTCATAGTTACTCTGGTCCTCTGCTTAAAAAAGTAGAGAGAGCATTTTTATTTTATATAGTAAATTTCATCAGGCAGAAATAATTCGTAATTTCATTGTACCATGGAACAGTTTTATAGAAGTTTAAATGGAAATTGTCATATAAGAACCAGGATAAGGATAATATTAATTCTGTGTCTTGATAAAAATAGTATTTTCAGAGACAAAACACTTACTTGTATTTATTTTTGTTTTCCTTATTCTTATGCTTCACTGCAAATGATTGTGTTCCCTCAGAAGCACATACTGGGCAGGAACTTCCCCGGATATTTGAAACAAGAGGGAGTGAATGTCACGTGTCCCCTCAAAATTTGATACTGGAAAAACAGAACCACCTTAAAGTATTAAAAAAAAATTAGTAGGCAATGATTGTATCTTCAAAGGCGTAATGGCTTTATACTGTGGTCCAGAATGGTTCTATCAATCTTTTGGAGAGGAAAGCTAATTTTAAAATGTGCCATTGCTTTTCTCCAAATAATATTTATCAATTTATCTATTCCTAAGTACAATACAGGGTTATTTAAATTTTTTAAATTAATGCTTTTTTTGAGGGGTGGTTTTCAAAGCTGAAAGAGATGACTTCGGTGGTCTTTTTGAGATGTGAATCATCAAAGAGGCTTCTATATACAACTCGTTCCTCTACTTCAGTGGTAACTTTAAAAAACATGAACAGTTTCAGGGTGATTTTAAGGGAATTTTTCTAAAAATTTTTTGTGTGTGTATCAAAATTTGATTCTGGGTTCTAGGAATAAATGTGTTTTACACTTTTATTTGGTTTATTTGGTTTTATTTGGTTCAATGGGCAAACTTCTCACAGCTTGATTTCAAGAGTATTCAAAACCTTGTGACAGAATTAGATGATAATTTCCTATTAACATCAGATGGCATCTTTCTCCCTTTAGTTCCCATGCATTTCTTCATTCGTTTTTTACGTCTCTCTTTTTAGACTGCTGTTACTCTTGAATACCAAGCTGCATTGTATAAATAGAATGAGAATATTATGGCTATTTTTTTCAGCAATTAATGAGTTCTAGCTGGTCTTAATTGCTTGTGGCATCGTGAACAATAAGGGATTTCCCTTCATTAAATCTAAGTTTCAATACTGATTTAAAGAACAGAAGCCACTGAGTTGTCTTTTTCATACATTACTTGAGGACACATTTTCCTGCATTTTCTTCCTGTTTGGAGCATGTACATTTAAAATTGAAATCTTCCTTTTATGGTAGTGTTACTGTAATGTGGTATTGAACCAAGAGTCTCTATAGAGACTTGAGTTTGAGTTAGAATTAAATATTCCTTCTTTTATCATCTTGGGAGTTTTGAGCTTATTTCCCATCCATTGTCTCTCATTTAAACACACACACACACACACACACACACACACACACACACACACACACACACACACACACACACACACACACACACACACACACACACCCCCACTGCTTCTCTGGCTTTTTGTGTAGCTGTGTGCTGTGGCCATGGGCCAGCATTCACTCCTGACATTTTGCCATTTTCAAATGCGCCTTGGATTGCCCTGTCCCTGTGCCTTTGACACATTATCCCCTCTTCTCCAAATATCCTGTCTTCATTCTGACTGGTGAATTCCTGGTCTTCATTCCGGGCTTATTTCAACCATCACCTTCTTTAGGAAACAGTCTGTTCTGTGTACTGGGTTAGCAGTCATTCCTTCTTTTTGAGTGCCTAACTGTGCCTTTCTATTTTACTTGACTTATTTTACCTGAAAGAAGTTGGAATCCACAGCAGTTGGGATGGGACTTGGCTGGTACAAATTAAACTCAAAAGAAGTCCTTTTTAATTAATAATTGATAGGATTTGTGAGCCCAATAGGTGACTGTAGCTTAGCTTATTCCAGTTGAGACTTAATGATACTCTGAGTTTACTGTGTATAGATCATGAGATATGTACGTGTATGTGAAGAAAAATATATATGCCGTATAGTCAGATGAGCCAGTGTGGCTTAACACAGTGACACACTCCTATCCAGGACTCGCTTATATAGCTGAAAGTGATAACACATACATATTTAGTAAACTTTTTATTTTGGAATAAATTTAGATTTACAGAAAAGTTGCAAAGATAGTACAGAGAGTTCCTATGTACCTGTCACCCAGTTTCCCCTGTTGTTAAAGTCCTACATTAGCATGATATTTTTGTAGAAACTTCAGAACTACCACTGGCACGTCACTATTTACTAAACTTCAGACTTTATTCAGATTTCTTCAGTTTTTCCACTAATATCTCTTTCGGTGTTTCAAATCCAGTCTAGATACCTCGTTATATTTAGAAAACATTTATTTTAGAAGTCTATACTTTAAATACTAACTTTAATTTCTTCTAGTTAACAAGCATTTCTAACTTTTTCCCCTGTTTAGTTTTTAAAGAGCATTGTCCTTCCTTTTCTCTGTGTTAGTCACGAAGGAAAATAGAACTATTAATTAACTGGATCATTAATTACAAGTGTTAAGGGTCAGGAAAATCAAAATAATTCCTCCCCCTTTTAAATTCAAAATAGTGATCCGTCTAAACCTTTATTGAGAATTATTAGCTTTTTTTATTTTGTGAATTTAGTTTATTTTCCCTCCTACTCCTGTCTCCTTTTTATGTACTATAAACTTTCATAATGTTCTATTTATTTTTCAGTTTTTGTCAAGTTTGTATCTAGTAATTTTTTATTGCTGGTGCAGTTGGGATCATTTTTTCTGTTGCATTTCCACAACTTTTATTTTGAGATAATTATAGACTTAATAAAGATTGGCAAAAATAGAAGAAAGAGTTTCTGTACATGCTTTCACCCCGCTTCTTTTTATGTTAACTTTTTAAATAACATAGAACGATCATGGTATGGTACAGAATGTATTCAAATTTCACCGGTTCTTCTAGCATCCTTATGTCTGTTCCGGGACCCAGCCTAGCACCCCACGTTGCGCTTAATTGCCATGTTTCTTTAGTCTTCAATCTGTGACCATTTCTCAGTCTTTCATGGTCTCTCATGACCTTGATATTTTTGAAGAGTACTGGCTGGGTATTTTGTAGGATGCCCCTCAGTTTGGGGTTCATCTGATGTTTTCTCATGATTAGATTGGGGTTGTGTGTTATTGGGAAAGACACCACAGCTTTGATGAGCCCCTCTCAGTGCGTCATATCAGGGACTGCATGATGGCAATGTTTATTACTTTGTTCACTTGATTAATGGGGTATCTGCTAGGATTCTCCACTATAAAATTATGTTTTTTTTTCTTTGTGGTTATTAAATATTTTGGGAGAGATACTTTGAGAGTGCATGATATTTTGTTTCTGCTTAAACATTTGCCCACTTTCTTTGGCATCCATCCGTGAATTTTGCCTGCAGCAGTTAGCGCTATGGTGTTCTAAATAAGTTTCACTTATTTCTTCTCATTTGCTAACTGGAATTCTTCCAGCAGGAAAAGTTGTCCATTCTCCCTGTTTGTTTATTTGTTTGTTTGTATCAGTATGCCGTATGGACATTTATTTGGTTATACCATTGTTAGGTATTTTGTTATTCAGATTGTTCCAGCTTTGGCCAGTGGGAATTCCTGCAGGTTGCCTCCTGTGCCTTTCTTTAGACATGCTTCCGTCTTCACTTCTTCATTTTCTGACCCTGTGAGACTTTCCAAGTACATCTTATATTTTCACTGCCCCAGCCCTGGGTTCAACCAATTTTCCCAAGCGCCTTGGTACCTTTTATTGGGGACTAGTATTTAGAAACCAAGATCTGGGCACTCTTTGTGGTCATTGCTCCTGGGTGCCACTGCTTCTGGTCCTTCTCAGTGGATAGTGCTGTGATGTAAGTGTGTGAGATTCTTTTTTGATGTTGTTTTTACAGCCCTCTACAGTAGGTAGTGACTATTAGCCCATTAAAAAGAAAATCCCAATGTAGACTTTAGCACCAGTCTGTGTCATGAAGGATATTTGTCTAAAATTCTAATGACACTGTAAGAGTCAATAAGCATTATATAACACTAGGCTGTGAGCTCTTTAAAGTCTGAAAAAATCTGTACGAGCACATGGACAGTAAATAAATGTTTATTAACAAATTGAATTAGACTAGTTTAAAAAATACAAATACCATGTAAGTGTAATTATTTCTTATAGTTAATTAATTAAGTGGAATATATATCCTTAAACTGGCTAGTAATTCCCAGCATATTCCTGAAAATTTAGTAGGTGCTTAAAGTGTGTGTGTCAAGTTTATTAGAACACATTTTCAATTATCTCATAATATTATAAAAGTAATATATACTTAGGAAAGATTTTACCTTTTAGTCTTCTCTTGAACTTGCTAAAAAGATACTTGAAAATAGAGTTTGGGTGAAATCTGGTGCCAATTCCAGATTCCCACATAATCGTTCTACATTATTGCAACTACTTGGTACCCTTTTAGAAGAAACAGATTTTTTTTTGGGGGTTCAAGTGTATCTGGAAATGATTCTACACACTCTGTAGGCGATAGAGTATTATAATAGGTTTTGACAAAAAAGAAGTAGATGTTTCTGCTCAGCCTAGCAAATAAACTTTTATAATAGTATGTACCTTTTGGCATGACAATTATTTAATAAAATAACATTCCAGAGACACAGAAAGTGAGAAATAACAGGGGACCTGATAGGTAATGAAAGCGTTGGAGGTAAGCCAGAGAATGAGGACAGGAAGACTTCAGAGGCTCTCTGATTAACTGTAATTGAAACTATTTGGGCGTGTACACATTTAGAGTTCTGTGCTTTTCTATATATTTTTGCGAGGCTACCTATCAAACTGAACTGTGATTTTTAAAAAGTTACAGTTAACTAGACTTATTGTGGCGATCATTTTGCAGTATTTACAAATATCAAATAATGTTGTACATCTGAAACTAATAGAAAGTTATATGTCAGTTCTACATCAGTTTTTAAAAAGTTGCTGTATCTTTTATATACATATAAAGAAGGCCTGGTTGTGATCAGAAGAGCTGTTTGGTGTAAACATTGGTTTCCAAGCTTTTGTGATGAAGCTACTTTCATTTGAATGAAAAGGTGGGGTTGGTGAAGTCTTGCAGGAATCAGGAGATGAGATCGTAGGCAGGGCTAATGCTCACAGCTGTAAAGACCTGGAGCTGGGTCTGGGGTTTTTGGCTGGCATCTCCTGGATATTTTTCTTAGTGACTTTTCTTCCATTTTGTATTTTTTTGTCATTATGTATTATGTTCCTGCAGTACCTAGTACAACATATCTCATGACATTTGCTTGTTCATCATTTTCTTGTGTGAAGACCTTCATAGAATCCATGTTGCTCTGATTTAGAACATACATCGTTTTTCTTTCGATGTATGCTCGACCAAAAGAACCTTTATATCCGGGGATCTGTGCATGAATTTGACGGGTGGGGCACAAGCCTCTTGAAGTGGTATGGGATTTTTTTACGTGTGGGAACATTTTTTTGCAGTTGTGTTTTTGGGTGGATGATCTGAAGGTTTCATCACGGTTTCAGAAGTAGTTCAGACCCACTGCAGTCTCACTGCTCACCGAGGCACAGCTCTAAGTAGGACCATCAAACTGAAATCTCTGTGAATGCTGTTATGACTCAAAGCACCAGATGCACCCGCTAGTTCCCTAGCAAATTGGTGCCACACCCTCTGAAGTCTTCCCTCTGCTTTGCTTGGGGTTTGGTGTTGGTGGGGATGACAATCTTTTCTACTACTGTGCTTCTGCAACTTTTGTTTTCTCTCTGGTGCCCCCTACGGAGGGGAGCACCTCTCTGTAGCCCCTTGTATATTGTATAACACTTAGTATATAAGGATGTGTATCGTTCCTCCTGAGTCAGACTATGCCAGGCTGCTATAACAGAGACCTGAGGATGCAGAGGCTTACCTAACTAAGATGTTTTCCTCATTTATCCAAGTCCTGATAGGCATGATCCAGGTTTGGGGACCTGTGTTTATTCAGAGATCCAGATTCCTTTCAAATCTTTTTTGCCTCCATCCCCAACACATTGTTGTCACTTTCCTGACTGAAGCCCTGTGGCCCCCAGATTCAGGTTTCTGGGGGTAGGACAGAAGGAGAAGCGTATCTGATGTTTATAAAGTCTAAGATGTCTAAAGTCATATATCGCTTCTCACATTCTGTTGGTAAGAACTATTCATACAGCTACTCTACTGCAAAGGGAGCTGGGAGATGTGTAGCATGAAGGGGGACGAACAGATTTTGGTGGAGAGCTAGGAATCTCTGCCACATTCTGCATGGTATCCTCCAACTAGTTTGTAAATTTGTTGAAGTCAGGGCCTTACATGCTGTTCTTCATATGGTGTCTTATGTATAGTGGATGTTAGATCATCTGTGTTTGTTGAATTGTCCTATTCGGTGGAGTATGTATGTATGTATTTAAGTAAAATCATTTTACAGCTGGTGATGCAAAACAGGCAAGTGCCATAAACAGCAGGAATTCTAGCCAAAAGGCAGACTCTGCAAACTACATTCTTAGTATGGGAAGGGATTGGTTATGTATTATGCTTTGTCTGTGCCAGTTTTGGTGATGGCCAGAGCTATTTTAGTAATCTTGGTTACCAACTTCTAGGAACAAAGTTTCTTGAAAACCAAATCAGCTATGTTAAAACAACAACAACAACAACCAAAACAACAAATGAACTTTACATAATGATGTTGTTACATGTTATGCTATTGAAATAGCATTATTACTTTTTTTCTTTAACATTTTTTTATTGAGTTATAGTCATTTTACAATGTTGTGTCAAATTCCAGCGTAGAGTACAATTTTTCAGTTATACATGATCTTACATATCTTCATTGTCACATTTTTTTTTCACTGTGAGCTACCACAAGATCCTGTATATTTTTCCCTGTGCTATACAGTATAATCTTGTTTATCTATTCTGCATATGCCTGTCAGTATCTACAAATTTTGAAATCCCAGTCTGTCCCTTCCCACCCCCCACCCCCTAGCACTATTACTCTTAACCTTTGCAGGCGTGCAGGATAAAAACCTCTGTACTCATAGATGCTGTTTTTACATGGCTAGTTTCAGGTGGTGGTTCTGAAACTTTAGTGGGTATCAGAATCAGAACAAGCTGCAAAGCTTGTTAAAAAAAAATGAGCTGGATTCCTCCCTGCAAAGTTTCTGATTCATTCATCTTGGGGTGAGGCCTGATCATTTGCATTTCCAGCAAGTTCCCAGGTGGTGTTGATGCTGCTAGTCTTGAGGTGACGATTTGAGAACCGATGGTTTTAAGGTAAGGAGAACACAACAACCTCTCAAAATCGCAAGCATCTGATATTACCAGTTCATGCTGGTATGCTGTTGCCTTGTCAGACTTCTAAGGAAAATCGATCATGGAATGGAGACATATATGTTAATGGCATTTCACATCAGCCTTCGGATAGGAGGCATGTATTGTTCCCCAGTCCCTAAAACTACATCACTGTAGCCTTTCTTGGAGGCAGACCAAGAAGGAATATTTTAGTAGTATTTATTGAAGGAATACTTTTGAAGTCTTGCTCTTGATTGGCTTAGGGTTAGAAAGGGTAGGCAGAGGCATGTATCTCATCCTTGGTTCAGACTTGGAAACCTTTTTCCTCCAGCAAGGTCAGCTAGGCTGTCTGCCCTTCTGAGCTGATAGGTTTCTCCTGCCCTGCGACTCTGAGGTGGAAGAGGAATTCTGAGGCTGCTCTCAGCTCCACAGAGTGGAGTGCATGATTGATTATTAATGTCTGCTGTGGCTGCTCTGGCCATCCCCTGCCCTCAACCTCAGCAGAAGGTGCCTCTCTTCAAACCTTCGCCTTTCCTTCCCCTTCAGTAATAGAGGAGTGTGTGTGGTGGGGGTGAGTGTCTGCAGTATCTATGCATCTATAAATGATGTATTTCTTGATGTTTCATGGGTTAACTTCTTCTACTTGTTGCTTTTACTTCTGGGAGTTGTTTGGGACAAGGAATTGTGAGACAGTATATTATAAAGCACCCAGCGTAGAACTCACTGTGCTATAACTTTCTTGGTAGATTTATTTTTTTCCTACTTGAGAAAAAGATATGGCAATAATGCCTTATTTATTTTTTGTTACATATTTGCATATATTCTTTCTAAAATTTAGTTTGATTAGTTTCTTTTGGTCTTAATTACTTATTTTTTCTTGAAAAAATTTTAAAATTATGAAACATAATACATTTATAATACATTTAATTTTCACGTCAGTCATCCCAGAAATTAATAAACATCCCTCCATACGCATGTGTGCACATAACCACACACAGCCCTGCAGTATCAACTTTTCATGATGCCAGTGTTAACATTATATGTTTCTGCCACATCTTTCACATGTGGTCAATGAAATAGTCATATGTAAAAACTTACATAAAAACAAAACTAGGTAATAGCATTTACATGATTCTGCAACTTGAATTTTTCAGTTAAACATACACATATCTTGGGACGTATTTCAAGATCAATAGATGCAGAGATGTAGAATTATTTTTATTGGATAAATATTCTGTAGAAAGAATCAGCTGTGATTTATTCAGCGTTTCTGCTGTTCACGGCAACTACATTTCCAGTTTTTGTTCTTCTAGGTAGTAATGAAAATATCCTTGAGAATGTATCTTTAAATACTTGTACTTTTAGTTCAGTTGAATATATACAAAAAGGGGGACTCCTTGATTGAAGGATATATGACTTTTAAAATTTAAATAATAACACTTTACCATGTATCTTTCCAGAAGATTGTGTACTTTCATGCTTACCCCTCCCCCCCAAAGTATATAAGAATGCCCATTTGGGGCAAAATTGATCTTACTTGCATTTCTCTGCCTACCAGTGAGATTGAGCACCTTTCCACAAATTTTTCATTTATTTGCATCTTTTCTATTTCTTGTTCATTTTTTTCTCTTGGGTTCTTTTGCTTATCAAAGTTGTGGAGTTCTTTAGAGGTATTAATCCTTTGTCAGATGTGTTGCGAATATATTCTAGTTTATTATTGGTCTTTTGCCATACAGAAATATTAATGTTTATGTAATTTGATCTGACAGTTCTTTCATTTATGGTTTTATGTTGGATTTTAGGGTATGTAACACATTTTCACATTTGATTCTCATAACTTATCTGAGATAAACAGGATGTAATGTTGATACTCTCATCTTTAGATGAGGACTCTGATCTTCAGTGAAGCCAAGTGGCCTGCCCAGGTTTGTAAGAGGTTCATATCAAATTCAAATTAATTTGTTTTTAAAATACTGTACCCTGGCCATTGCACTGTATTCTGATTGATAGTTTTTTTTTTTTACATAAAAATTACTTAAGTGACTTAGCAGAATATAAAACTAAAGTCTGTGGTATTAGTGAAACCACTGTAATCTGTTTTCAAAGATGTATGTGATATATAAGGTACAAGTTATTTTGTTAGTGAACGATGCACTGATATGTACATAACAGAAGTGATTTGAGCTGTGGTATAATTAGAGTCTTGCAGTGGTGAGCTGTGTTTAACATGGTATGACTCAGTATTTCAATTATTTATGCTTAAAAACAACCAAAAATCTCAAATGTGGATAGTTAATGAATACTTATCTCAGGAGAGAAAGCAAGGTAGAAGAGAAACCACCCTCCAACAAAGATGTTTTAATGAGTCAGACCGTGCACTGCCTGAGAGCAGTAACCACTTTTATCTGGAGATAAAGAAGAATTACAAAGAATACAGTAAACATTTCTTCCTGTTATATTCATCTGAAATTTGAACCGAGTAAATATACCTTTCAGAACACATTTTAATGAGCGTTCTGCCCATAGTGGACATACGCAAAAAAAAAGATCACCCATAGGTGGGCTTCAGTTACTGTGCTACAAGTTGTAAAGGCGGCTCAGCCTGGACTCTGAGAGTTTGAAGAGCCCAAGCAGACCTGGTGCTCATTTAGATCTTCTCAGAGTGTAAACTGTGGGCACTGTGCAGGCTTAGAAAAATATGGAGCCTAATACAATAGGTATCTCTTTTGCAGGAAAAGAGCAGAGCCCCAGTTCTGTTTCCCGCTGGCTTCCTTTGGTTTGTAATGCCTCGTCATGTCTTCGTCACCCTTCTTCAAGCACAAAATCACCTGACTTTTAAAATGGAACGGTTTAAAATGAAATCATGTACCGCATTCTTTTGGTCACTAGTTCCATGAGGCTGTAGAGACGACAGGTGTATGAATGAGTGAGGCCATAAACTAGAAATGGTTTGAGTTCAGTAAAATTGGGATCCTCAGCCATGCTTTGTTTTTTTAAGCTGGGCCTTTGGGGTCTATACTTATTTTAGTGAACATGCCAAATACAGTTTGCCATCTGGGTTTAAAACATTTTTTTGACTACTTTTTGCTTAGTTCTTTTTAATTCAAGAGGCTGGTCTCTATAAACTTGAATTGTCTGAAGTCTGACTTGTAAAGCAGTTTGTGCTTATCTGTTTAATCCTTTCTTGTAGCCTGAATCTTTAACTCTGTTTTGTCTTCTTCATTCTCTACCTCCAAGATTTACTTTCAGTTCCTCACTAAAGCTATGACTGGGGTTTTGTGGACTAGAATTTCTTCTCTTCAGGTCTCTAGATCCTGGGGAGATAGTGCTGGCTCAGGGGTGGTGTCCTCCCCTATCTCTTTCTGCCATCTGTAAACACTTTCATTCTGCCTTTAGTGGATGGGCCTCCCTAGGATACATGAAGCAGAGTGTTTGTGAAAGGAAACTGATAAGACTAAAGACATTTTCCTTTATAAAAGAGGAAGGGCGGAATGTGGGGGAAAGGTAAGGGAATAGATCTGTTGTTATTACTTACGCATTTCAGGCATTTGGTGGGTTTTTCATTTACCTGCGATTTTCTGAGACCCAGTACAAATGGACTTCAGGACAGAAAAGTTGCAAATATTTTAAATTTACAGCAGTCTCAAAAGCATGGTATTGTGTGTGATTCTGGTCAGTAGTGGACCCTAAAATATTTTATTGTGACAACATTGAAATAGAGCCTCCCTTTTTGTGTTAAGCAGCAGCGAATGTAAATTTGAATGTCTTAATTTTTCTAAGTAATTTTCAGCTTTAATGCCTACATCAACCCTCATATAAGCTGTTTTATTTTATTTAATTTATTTTTAATGTGGTGTATTTTAACGCTTAGCCTAGATAGGGCATACTTCATTTGGATTGATGATATAGTCTTAGTGTAAGATGCACTTTTTCTGTACTTTTTATTTTATTATGATTTTAACATTTGAAATGTTCAGCCTGTTGATTTATCTATTGTTCTGACTTGAAGATCCCCCCCACCTCATTTTGGGAATAGGCTGCATGGTGTTATATGATTGGTTAATAGTCTTCTAATACTGTAGTTCTGCCTTTGAAGAAGACAATGAACTTGCTATAGTTAGTAAGCAAAATCTTGCATGCATGGGCAGGCGGAAATTGGGTAATCCTGAGAAATCATATGCTAGCTTTGAACATGGGATTAATTTTGGTTTTGATTACTGTATTATCCCAGAGGTTTGAGAGGGAAGGAGGAAACTAACAAGGGTCTGGTTGTTAAGGCTAGCTTTAGAAAAGTTATATAAAATTTGATCTTGCTGTAAACATCTTTTTGTAGAGATACCATTGTCATCTTTAAAAAACGATAGAAGTTTTGAGCATAGGCCCTGGTTACTCGGAGCAGGCAATTTTAGGCTTAAGAAATAGTCCGTCAGCTTTTTGGAAAATGCTGATGCTCTTCCAGTACCTTGTAAGGTAGGAACTAGATTGCTCAAGATGCTCAACTAACAGATTATATGAGTTTGTAGATTGTTTACGCATGAAAATTGAGAGTTAGATATGGGTGGAAAACTTGACCTGGATTCAGCTTGTCCGCTTCCCTCTTAAAAGATCAGTTAGCTGCTAAAGTGATGTTTTAAGGAACAGTATTTTTTGCCAAAAGTAGACATTGTCTTTAAAATGTACTGCTCACTCTAGCATTAAGCTAGGACCTACTTATTGAAGATTTTAGGGTTGCCTTACATTCTTGCTACCGCCAATTGAATAGTTAAGTGTTGATTTGGAACAAAGAGAATTCATTTTATGTGTTTGAGAAGGATTCATTTTTAAGTGATATTCGCCCCCCTCCTTTCTCAAATAGCAAGTGATTAACTACTAGTTTAATTTTCAATTAATCAAATTAGGTTTCTACTGGTAGATTTTGATTACATGCAGTTCTAACAGCTTCCAGATACACTTCTCTTTCCCATATGTTTACCATATGCTGAGTAAAACCAATGTAGAATAAATTAGTGTAAAAGTAAGAACACTTAGTTCTTTTGTAGAGTTCATCTTGAATGACAGAAGACAGCTCGGAATCATTTTAGCTATGAGGCACCTTTTGAAAAGTGATATGGAAAAATAACCCATTTGTGTGTGCCAGTGTCTGTTTTCATAAATGTAAATTTGAAAGTTCATTAAAATTTTGGCATGTGATATGGAATGCATAATAACTGGATGTGATTCAAAGCCAGAAATCTGTATCCTTATACCAACAACATGTTTCACTGAAGACTGGCTTTGTGTGGTTGTTTAATATTTAAAAGGTAAAAAAAAAAAAGTAGTATTTACTCAATGGTTATGGCTGTGGAGACTGTGTTGAGGATGGAGAGGCTGCCGAGGCCGGGAGAGCCAGCAGGCTGACCAGTGGCCCCAGGATGCCCACCGGCCTCTTGTTCTGGGTAAGCAGGGTAGATGACTCTGGAGCACTGACCCCTGTCAGTGACCACTGTCCCTTGTTTTTCAGAGTTGACAAAACAGAAATGCATGTTTTCCTTGCTGTGTTTGGGAATGTGAAGATGGACCGTGAAGGACTTTCTGCTCACATAAAAAGAGCTGAAAAGTGGCCGGGGTGAGTCCGGCAGAGGGGATATCTAGTGCTAGTAGCTAATACGAACAGTTAGTGCTTGGAGGTAGTCTAATGTTACGTGCCAGGGCTCCTGCTAACCCATAATAGAAGCCTTCCAAAGTGAGGATAGAGAGGCAAAGAGGGAGAGAAAAAACCCACCTGCTGATGGTGCGAACAAGCCCGTTTCTTGTCTATAAGAAGTGAAGCGCCTGCTACTCTGGTCCTTTTAGACATCTTCAGGTGAGGCGTGGGAAGCAGTGCTGCAGCTGAGGTAAGAGTGGGTGAGGAATTACTGCGACAGAAATGGTTTCCTTCCCTTCCCTTCCCTTCCCTTCCCTCCCCTCCCCTTCCCTCCCCTTCCCTCCCCTCCCCTCCCCTCCCCTCCTCTCCCCTCCCCTCCCCTTCCCTTCCCTACTGGGGGTCGCACCCAGGACCTGGTGCATGCTAAGTATGCGCTCTGCCACTAAGCTATTCCCCTCTCCGCAGGGCCTTTTTTTTTGTTTTAGAGCTTACAGGCTAACCTCTTCCAATTTTTTATCCTCTGCCAGTTGTTATTTTTGCTGTTACATATATGTACTTTGTATGGATTCCATTTTTATTCTGTTACTCCTCTTTTTGACTTTGTTTTTAAAGTTTCTTGTTCGCTGACATCTCAGGACCTCTGGTGTCTACCTTCCGATTTTGTCGTTTATCAGGCGTATAAGATGATCACCAGGATGAAAAGTTACCCTCCTCGAGTTTGTGATTATGTGCTTAGCTCATATTCTGTCACTTAGTGTGCCGTTTAGTGATGTTGTTCTTCAGTTAACCGAGCTTCCTGCAGAAAGTAAGTTTAAAATCACTGTCGTCTTGGTTTATTTCCTCTCTCAGCCTTTAATCTGTTTGGCTTTGACACATGCTTCTCACTGACTTCTGTAGGTGCTTGTTCTGACAGGCTGCTTTGATCCCCACCCCACCCCGCCCCCTCGCCCCAGCCCCTGTTCAAGGTATCAGTCACCAGATTGGCTGTTCTTATATCTGTTTTGTTCATTCCACCTGTGAGCCCTTTTTTCCTTTCACCTGAACTTAGTAGTTTTTCCTACTTCCATGCTCCCTTCCCACAAACCATTTTCCATATTGTGGCCAGTTTACCTTTCTGGAAATGTGGGTCTCCTCAAGTTTTTCTAGCCTCTTTAAAGTACCTGGTGGCTGTCTGTTGCCTATAGAATTCCACTCCTTACGATACCATGTAAGGAGCATCACAGACTGGTCCTTGCCTCCGTTTCTAGCCTCATGGTTGGTCACAAACAGCCAGGTACCTGTAGTATAATGAGAGAGAGAAGTTCACTTGTGGTTCCTTATCGAGCCATGCATTCTCTACACTCTGGGCTTCTTGCTTATGTTTTCTCTTTGCCTACCATGAGTGCCCTTCACTGTCTTCTTGTCAAATACTTCCCTACTTTTCCTTAAAGGTAATCTCTTTTGTGTATGGTTTTACCCAAGTCTCTTCGGCCTTTGGAAAGGTTTGCCTGTGGTAAAGCGGTATGGTGGTTGTTGGTAAATGTGCCTTCCCGGTTAGATGCCTCACCATGTAAGAGGGAAGAGACCGTGCCTTCCTTATCTCTGTGACCCAGCACATGGCAGAAGGCCTGGCATGCGGTTGGTGTTCCATAAATATTTATTGTATGGAATTTAGTTTATTTTCCATTAAATTTTGTAGAGAAGGAGGGAATCTTAAAATAAATGAGGTGCCTAAAACTGGTATATTTGAATGAAGATTTGTGATTTATCATGACTTATGGAAGTAGAAAGGGAAATATGACAGTTCCTTGGCACTTAGAGTAGTGGATAGATATCATGAACCATAATTGGTGAATTATCCAAAAAACATTGACATTTGGCTAAAGAAAGTGTTGTGTGTGTGTGTGTGTGTGTGTGTGTGTGTGTGTGTGTTTTACAATGAGAGATTAACTTCAAGCCAATGAAAGAATGATTTGAAACTGATTATAAACAGTTCTTAATAATTATTGGTAGGGCTAGGGTGGAACTTAGGTTTCTGGCCTTCATCATAAGGAGAAGGTTGGAGTGGAAGGAGTTGGTAATCACAGAGTTAAGAGATTGCCACCAGTTTCTCTGTATGACTTTGGCTAAAGAATTTTTCTGAGTCCACTTTTTATAACACAGGACACTTGGAGGACCTACATCCCTAGTGTATGCTAGACTGTAGGAGTCAAGATGGAAAACAGTATTGGCAGCAACATGAATGGGAAAAAAAAAAAACTGAGCCCTAAGATTTTGGTACATACCTTGACCTGGCCTTTAATGTGAATGGAGCATTTCACCGTTCCCATAGCCCCAGGGAGACATAGGGTATGTTCTGGGGCAAATTGTATTTTCCAAAGATTGCCACAACATTATCTCCCATCTGACGTGTTCTTCTTACAATTTCATTCTGACACTTCTGTCAAGAGGTAGGGTCAATGTCTCTTCCCTCCGAAGCTAAGTGGGCTTTTGTGACTGTTTCAGCCGACAGAGCACTGCAGAAATGATGCTACGTGATTTCTGAACTTAGATCATAAAAGGCAATGCAGCTTTCTCTTTGTTTGTTGGAAAGCAAGGCTCAATTGTGAAACCTGCAGCCACTGTGTGAGCAGTCCACTTGTCCTGAGGCCATCCTGTTGTGAGGCGACACCACAGGGAAAGGCCCTCAGCCTCCCCGGACCCCTGCTGCTTCAGCTCCAGCCACCTGACTGCAGCCAAGTGAGAAACTCTGAGCCAGAACTGCCCAGGCATATCTTCCTGAAGTTTTGACTGAAAGATAGTAAACTGGCTATTGTTTTAAACTAAGTTTAGGGTGATTTATTACACAAAAATTAGTAATTAGAACACGTTTCTTTGAAGAAGCTTGTTTTATTTTCTTCTAGGTGGTACTGAAGGAAGACAGGACTGGATTAGAAGTATGTCCTAGTGCAGACAGAGAGTTGTCACTACACTAACCCTGTTCCCCCAAACTTTCATACCTTAGTTGGGGGAAGATAAAAGGGAAGAGATAAAAGAGACCATCATGCAACAATTTTTTTCCCTCTTCATGTGTCTTTACCTAATAGTTGGTTCAGAGGGGCTAGCCCAGGGTACATGCTTAAAGTAAACTGACTGTATTGCAAGAAACCCGTACTGTTTGGGGAAGTAAGACCATGGGCAAGAAATTCTGCAAATGAGCTTGCGGTTGTCTCTATGGGAACAGTGAATGAGGCAAAAACAGACTGTTGTCAAGAAGGCTAGAACTTATGTTGAATAATTTATCCTTCAGTGTGCTTTTTTAATATTAAAATCTGAGTGCCTGCTATGCATTGAATTATGTACCCCCTCAAAACATACGATGAGAGTCTAACCCCCGTACCTGTGAATGTGACCTTATTTGGAAATAGGGTCTTTTGCAGATGTAATCAAGTTAAGATATGATCTAGTGGACTAGTGTGGTCCCTAAGTCCAATGACTGATGTCTTTATTAGGAGGAAATGTGATGATACAGACACCCAGAGAAGAATGCTCTGAGAAGACAGACACAGGTTGGAGTTAGGCTGCCATAGCTAAGGAATTCCAAAGATTGCCAGCAACCACCAGAAGCTAGAAGAGTCGAGGAGGGGTTCTTCCCTAGAGCTTTCAGAGGGAGCACTACCCTGCTGACACCTTGATCACCTTGATTTCAGACTTCTGGTTTAAGAGATTAAGTGTCTGTTGTTTTAAGCCACCCAGTTTATAGTACTTTGTTACAGCAGTTCTTGTGCCTAAAGTAGTGAATATGAAGAAATTTTTCCTTTCAAAAGTTACGAAAATGAAAAGGTAAGCCCCAGACTAGGAGGAAATATTTGCTAAACATGTGTCTGACAAAATGTCTTAAGTCTAGAATATTTAAAGAATTTATGATTCAGTAATAACAAGACAACCAAATTAAAAAGAAATTGGTAAAGTATTTGAACAGATACTTTACCAGAGGATATAGATGGATGTCAAATAAGCACATGAAATGATGCTTGGTATCATGCATCATTAGGAAAATGCAAATTAAAACTACCGTGAGATGTCATTACACTATCACTAGGATGGCTAAAATGAAAAAGACTGATGATACCAACTGCTGATGAGGTTGCAGAGCACCTGGAACTCTCATACATTGCTGATCCATGCTTAGAGTGGTATAATCATTTTGGAAAACAGTTTTTCAGTGTCTTAAAACATTAAGCATACGCCTATCTGGTTGCTTTTGTCATAGGTATTTACCCAAGAGACTTGAAAGCAAGTGTTCATGCAAAGACGTTTACACCAATGTTCATAAGAGCTTTAATTGTAATAACCTCAAACTGGGAGCAACTCAAATGTCTACCAGTAAGTGAATGGGTAAATACATTGTGGTATATCCACAGTACAAAGCAATAAAAAAACAACCAACTATTGATACACATAACAACATGAATGACTCTCAGTATAATTAAATAATTATATTGCATGAAAGAAGCCAGGACCCCTTCCCAAGAAAGAGTATATATTGTATGGTTCCATACACACACACACACACACACACATATAAATGTATACATATGTGTATGTGTATATATATATATATATATAAAATCCTGGAAAATGCAATGTAATTATTATAGTGACAGAGTGTAGATCACTGGTTGCCTAGAGATGGGAGGTTGGGGAGGGCAGGGAGGGGAAAGGATTTTAAAGAGAGGTGAGAAAGCTTTTAGGGTTGATGGATGTGATCATTATCTTTATTGTGATGATAGTTTCCTAAGTGTATATTTATGTTATAACATATCAAATTATGCATTTTAAACATGTGATTTCTTACATGTCAGTTATGTCTCAATAAAGCTAGAACAAAAAGAAAAAAATTACGTGGGAAAAATGGAGGGTTAAGTGGGGAGCTTAAATCCCAGGCCCTATCCTACCACCTGTCAGCTGAGCATCAGCAAGTAGAGTTTGTTTGGCCATTTACTGTTGAATACACCAAGTCTTTAACAACAAGAGATCATTAAATCTAGAGCCAACAAGTAAACCAAGCCTTGGGGTTTAATCATGGAAGAAGACTACGATTGATCATGGAGTAAGCAATTTATTATAGAAATTAAACCTTAAACATTTATGGTAGGAGCTTGGGAAGTGAAGGCCCAGGAGGCAAATTGGAGCATCAGTGGAGCCCGCAGTTAGTCAGTCTGAGAAGCCAAGCCTAAGACAAGGGTCACGTGGGAGGGTCTGTAGAAGGCTGTGCCTCCATGTCGTTACCACCGCTATGGGTCTGTTGGTGGACCTGGAGTTGCTGTTGACCTGCAGGGCCAGCTTGGGAAATTGGAGCGGTATCTGAGAAGAGCGAAAATAAGCTTGGATCCACCCACGTAGCCATGTCTGGTCACTCTACTAACTATGACAACCTTCAGAGAGGAATGGCTTCCAAATCCATGCAGATCCTTTCTTCCAAGTCTGTGCAAATTCTGCTTTTGGTCAACTTTAACCTGAAGCTATACAGAGAAGAAGATTCCAAGAAATGTAGTTTCTGCTTAATGAAGTTGACATAGCACAAATCATCACAACTTGCTCGTTAATGAGGTTGGTTGGTAATTGTAGTACTGACTATGCACCTAAGCTTCCTTGTTCACGTGTGATGAGACAATTATGCTAAACAAACACAGGATATCTTTGAGAGTGATCTAATTGGGACAGAATGGAGTGAGAATTAGTCCAGGCATGGGGACTAAGGGTAGATCTTTTCAGAATCAAGGCTGATTACAATGTAAACAATGGGGAGACTCTGCATCCCCGCTTACAAGGAAGGTGTTTATAGCAACATAAACACCTTTTCAACGCAGTTAACATAAACAGTTTCTCAAGGAAACATTCTCTGGCATTCAGGAAATGTTTCTTTCTTTACAAACAAAAAAGTGTGTTTTTCTAAAGATTCAATTTACTTAAGGGCTCTGTTTAGAACAAGGCTATGATTGTAGAGGGATAAAGTTATTCCCAGAGCACTTTTGTGGTAGGCTGTAGTTGAAGTCCTTATAGAAACATCTTGTTTAAAAATCTGTAGACGGAACACGGGTCAATACAGGTGTACCATGTTACATATTGGATACACTTGTGGAAAGTTATATAAATTATACTTTTGTGTTATGAATTCCCAGCAGCCTACAATTTGATATTTTCTTATGAAAGCTCTTCTTGAAAGTGTGAGGACCCTTTGTTACAGGGACCTACTGTGAGACCAGGGACTATGACAGAGGCTATATATTAGCCTCAAACATGCATACGTAATTCATTGTAAGGTGAATTAAACTGGTTCCTAAAATTGGTCGATTCTGATTTATCTATTAAGCTTCCTTAAAGCATTTTTAACTTGGAACAATTAAAAATAGATTTCATCCACAAGACCCATTCTGGGTTTGAAAAGGAGAGGAAATGTTTTAGCAAGAATGCTTTCTTAATAGAGAATGGAGAACAGATGTACCTATTTTCAGCATGTTATTAAAAAATATCTAGTTCTGGTAGAGCAGCAACAGTCCTGTTAATAGGCACAAAGCATCAGTCGCTTGCATGTTATTTATCTTTGCGAAAGACCTGATTTAATTAAAAGATTTACCAACAGTCTCTCGGAATGATTTATTCATTGCCGACTGTAGATTTTCTGCAGCTTTCCACAACAACTTAGAATGTGCAAGCAAGAGACAGTTTATCATGCTGCTCCCTTGTACCTTAACCTCCAGACGAGTGCTTCTCACACTTTAATGTGCAGACCGATGACCTGGGTATTTTGGTAAATGCAGATTGTGATTCAGTAGTCTGGAGCAGGGTCTCAGATTTTTAGTTTTGACAAGTTCCTAGGTGATGTTGATGTCACTGATTTGGGGACCACACTCTGGAAAGCGAGGGAGTAGGCATGTTTGAGGGTAATTTTTGGTGTGGTTGACCATAGTATTCAACATTTTACAGCAAATATAGTGGTTACAAAGAAAATGATTGTTTTTATGTATACCCAGTTTTTGTCTTGAGGACAAAAAGAGAGTGGTGGATGATTCCCTTTAATTAAATAGTTTGCTGATAGTTTGGTAGGAATAAAGTACAGGAATTTCCCATTTCAACTAGCTATAAAGATGTTACATTTTAAAATTTATGAAAGTGGGCCAGTTTAAAAACCAACCTCTCATTGAGATGCAGATTACCATGGGAGGGAAAAAAATCATTTTGTACACATGTAGAGTACAACTGTGGGCTTACTTCTTTCCCCTGGAAGGATCCCTTTGGTATATATAAAACTAACAAAATACTTTTATCTTTGAGTGTCAACATATGTAAAATTAAATGAGTTTTTGTGGGCATTAAACTCAGGTCTAACTTGGCTGTTAATGAGAAACAGTTCAATATTGAAAAAAACTGTTCATGATGGGGAAACTTAACTTGTTTGAAGAATGAAAATGGGAAACTAATTTGAAAATGCTTTTTAACTGTCTTTTTTTTTTTTTTTTTTACCTTTTAAGATAGGCAGCCTGAAAATGTTGGTAAAATTGCACCGAGTACTATTCAAATGTATTGGTTTTGAAGATGTTCAGAGAGAACTTTAGGCAGTTGTATTTACCTGGGAAACATCATTGAAATGTGAGTTTGGGGTTAAGAAAAAAAAATCTGGAGAGAGATAAGATCAAATCCTTCAAGAAATTATTTGCTTATTTCTTAAAATAACCTAGTTTTTCTTAATTTTAGGTTGAACTTTTATAGGATAATTGAAGATTGAAAATGAAAGAGAGCAGAGTATATAGCTCAGTGGTAGATCACATGCTGAACATGCACAAGTTCCTGGCTTCAGTCCCCTTTATCTCCATTAAAAACAAACAAACAAACAAACAAACAAATAAATAAATAAATATCTAATTACCTCCCCCCTGCTTAAAAAGAAATTAAAAACAAAAAACAAAAAAGAGCAAATGAACATCTTTAAAGCCTTCCAGATTAGTACATACATTTGATTTTCCCTGGTGAGTGGGAAAAGGTGTATCTGCAGGTGATGTGATGGATCATAGAAGTCATTCAGCAGCAGTGTTCCTTAGTTCCTTAGGATCCTAGCACATGTGGGAAAAAGAATTCCCAGGGATCCTGGAAGTCAAATTGTGTTTATCTGCTGAAATGATCATTGTTAGCCAAATTATTTTTAACTATGATACTTTAATAGTCTTCAGATAATAAATAAACGCTTTTCCAAGTGTGTCTTCCAAAAGATAGAGGCTGTTAGTTTCTATCTGAAATTTTTTTCGTCTGTGTTTCAGATGCTTGAATGTGTTGGAAGTGTGCCTTCTGGAAAAGTAAGCAAGGAGGTGTTGCTCCGTGGGGACTAAGTGTTAAATGATGGCTGCGTACTTTAAAATATGAGCAGAAGGAATATCACTGTGGTGTTACAGATAAAAAAATTATACATGTACAGTGTATACCGTTTGGGAAAAAATAGTTAAAAAAATACTGAGTTTACTTTCTAATATTCTTTCTACATAGTTTAAAAAAACTAATTGTTATTTTCTTCACACTTCCTGTAACATAAGCTGTTTCCCATTTGATTGCACATTTTTGAGGGGTGAGTGTGATTTTTTATGGCTGCATATGATTCCATTTATAAAAGGAGTACTGCTTAGGTAGCCATTCCTTCTTATCTGACATTTAAGTAGATTTGTATGTTTTTCCAAGATGAATAATACTGCAGTGAACACCTGTGTATGATGCTATTCTTTGATCAGAATTTTCTCCTTAGTTCAGATTTCCAGAACTGAAATTCATATTCTTATAGGAAACCTTTCCTTAAAAGCTGGTCTGTGAAGTTGAGGGACTGTTTACAAAGAAATACTAACCCTTCCTGAGTGTTAAAAGATAAGAATGTTATGACAAGGTGTTAAAAGCTAAGCTGGGCTTGGACAGGTCAGATTAACCTGGTTCTATTCATGACGCCTATTTTTAACATGTTGAAATGGGGAAAAAAATAAGGCTAGAAACTAGTCCTTTGATAAGTTTTGTTAGGTAGGATATTTTCTAAAGAAATGAGTTGTTTACATGGCAAATACCTTAAAATATTTTGCTAATAAATAGGAGTACGAGGGCACCTGAAGATAACGTTTCTAATAATAACAAGCTTGTAATGTTTAACTCCTAACCCTTTGAACTTTAGGGCCAACGTATTGAGGTAGTTATGATTCACTAATCAAACAGAAAAAAAAAAATTGGAGACGAGAATAATACCTGTAGCAGAAAAAAAAAAAAAGAAAGAAAGAAACCAGCTCACAACTCAGACTATTAAGTGATTTGTAATATTCATTCTTAGCCAGTTTTTTAGAGGTAATACAATCAGTTGGATAGGTAGGTCATGAATCCATCCTAGTTACTCCCTAAAGTTAAAAACAACCTCCCACTTCTGATTAGCCAGCAGCATTTTAGTTGCTCTATGCTTTTCTACAGTAGATTTATAGTCAGAACAAAAGGTTTCCAAGATCAGATCTAAGCTATATTTTCTGTGTCTGTTTTACCCAGGTCCTCAGTTCGGAAATTTTAGTTTTTAGGTGGATTTAAATTTTTCTGGATTGTAATTATTTTGTGCTCTTCTGTATAGTTAAAATGTCCATCAGGAATATTTTTTCTATTAATTCCAAGGCAATAATGTCTATATATATATAGATAGTAATGAAGTACTATTTTCATAATTTTATTTTATGTTTGTGACTACATTTTGAAGAAATCATATCACTTGTTCAGTTAATTTTTTAACTGTATAACACTTGGTATATATAGGAGACTACATAATGTGTAAGTTACAAGGCAAAATAATAAAATGAACATCCATGAAGCTACCATATCCAGCTTAAGAACTAGAATATGACCAGGTTAACTCTGAGCTCCTTTTCTAGCCTGTTCAGCTTGGCAGAGTATACAGGTTAAAAAGATCTTGGTGCCTGCTTCTCTAAATTACATTAGTATGCAACTAGCCTTTTAAAAAATTCTGAACAGATATGTGCAATTTACATTAGGAGCACCTGCAAATTAATGATGGATGTCAATGCATATACATAATTAATTGTAACAAAGACATTTAAAAATAGGACATTAGCATTGAAAATGTTAACTGTGGCTAGATGTATAATTTTTCTTATATATTTCTTAGACTAGAAATTGTTTTTCTTTTTTTTCTAAATAGGCTGTTTAAAAAATCTTTCATTTCTGAACCTGAAAACAACATGAGTACATTATACATACATAAAAGACCAAATAGGTGTTCATTTAACAACGTAAATTCACATTACCTGTTGGGAATCCAAGGTTGGTTTATTTGAGAGGAAACGTTTTATCCCATCAGCCAAGGACCTTTTGTGTTCCCAGATCTTTGCCCCGCACTCTGGGAATCGAGACTTGAAAGTTCAAAGTCTAGTAAGAAAACATCATCACTGGGAAAAGTGCTATTGATGCATAAAATTCAAGGTATATATGTGCTTATTTAAAGGTTTTCTCCACATTTCCTTTTGAAATATTTGTACTTTGGTTAGTTTCTTTTTTGGAGTGTAACAGTTGTTGATTTATGAATTGATTTTTGAGTGACCCTCAAAGAACTGAAAACCAAATTCTTTTTAAAAACTTTATTGCCTTTACCAGCAGCACTTTGAGGATTAGTAAATAAATTTCATTCATCTCATTCATATAGCCATTTGCAGGTGACTGTGTCTGTTAGCCTTTCTCACAAATTAAATATTAAATTTCATTTTTGGCTTGTATTTTCCCCCCTGATTTTCTTTCTGTATTATCATTGCCATTATCTGGAATTTTCTACTTTCTTGAGAAGGAGTGTGAGCATCTGAATAGTATGATACTCATCATGCTGGTCCTCCTTTTTCTTTTTCTTCAAAAAGTCTCTCATTTGGCTCTTCTAATCACTTTAACTTTTCTCTCCTTATACTACTGTATTTAAAATAGATTTATGGAGTAAGAGTAAGCAGAAAACTGAATTTATATTAGATTTAACCTGTTATTGACTTAATATCTATCTTGATTTTTCAAGGTATAAGAGGAAGTATGTAGTTACATAGATTTGACTTTATTTTTAGCAATGTAGTCCTTTCTGTCAGGTTGACTGTATACATTGTGGCCTGAAGACATTAACTATTTTGTTTAAGGTTTCTTCTTACTTTTTGACCTTTAAAAAGAAGTCACTTGTTGAGTGAAATCTTGTAATCTTTAAGTTGAATTTTTGATCTCATGTTATATATAAGTGTTACGAGTCAATTAGTTTTCTTGAATATATGTAAACCCACTCTGGTCATGAGTAATTCCTGTTCATAAACAGGTCATTTAACACCTCTGTTTTCAGTTTCCTCATCTGTAAAACAGAAGGTGATAACTTTTCAGGGTTGTTGGGAGAATTAAATGAGTTGTTACATCTAAGCATTTCCGCGTTAAGTGCTTACATTAGTTTTCTATTGCTGCCATAAGTTAACACAAATTTAGCTGCTTAAAACAACACAAATTAATTATCTCATGGTTCTGTAGGTCAGAAGCTGGGATTGGCTCACCTAGTTTGTCTGCTTTAGGTTTCATGAGCCTGAAATCTGGGTGTTGATCAGCTGGCCTGTTACTGGAAAGCTCAGGGAAGAATTTGCCCCCAGCCTAACTCAACTTGTCTGCAGAATTCTGTTCCTTGTGGTTGTAGGACTGAGGTCTCTGTTTCTTTGTGAACTCTCAGCTGGGACAGCCCTTAGCTCCTAGAAGCTTCTCTCCAGGTCTTGCTCATGGACCCCTATGTTTCAGAGCCAGCAAGGGCATGATAGATCCTCCTCATGCTGGGAAATCTCTTTGACTTCTCCTTCTACTGCATCTCTCCTTGTCCTCTTGTACCACATCCTTCTGATTACAGCTGGAGAAATTCCCTGCTTAACTGTCTTACGTGATTAGCTTGGGACCATCTGGGTAATACAGGATAATCTCCATAGCCTTGGTCAGTTGATTAATATCCTTAATTACAACTGCAGAATCTCTTCACAGCAGTATCTAGATTAGTATTTCATTGAATAACCAGAGGACAGGAATCCTGAGGGACAGCTTTGGAATTCTGCCTATCATGGTGCTCAAAAATGAAAGTGAGGAGTAGTGTTGGAGGTGACCGACGGTGACAAAAGAAGTCATATCTTCACCTGAGGAACACAGAGACAATTGTAAATTCCTTGTAGGTAGGCATTCTTTCTTTTTTATATCCTTAGGACCCTAGAGTTTGTCATATATTTAAATGCCTGCCAATGGCTGATAGCTTGAATATAATTTCTCTTGTGATTTTACTCATTTTCTTTCTCTGAATCAGTAAAAGTAGTGTGAAAGTTTTGTTTAATATCTCTGGTACCTCCCTGGAAAGATTAATCATGACATTTAGTTTCCCCTCACCCTTTTTCCCACTTTTGATTTTCATCAAGTCACAAAGATAAAATAGCTTGTCCTTGTACAGGAAACTGCCACGACTGACCTTCTGTCATTGGAGCACAAATTTGCATTTCTTGGCCTTGTGCTTTTTGAGGAGTTGTTGGTCTTTTATGTGCTCTTAGCCATGTCTTTGTAACTTGTATTTGAAGATGGTTTGAAAGTACAGCACATTGTTGATAGTTGAGTGTAAAGTTGACCGCCTGCCCCAGCGGAAGGGGGCACCCGATTGCCCTGTTAAAGGTGGCATCCTTAACTACTGAACCTATGGCTACACACACCGATATGCCCTGTTCCTCTTACCATTATTGGATGCTTTCCTGATGAACAAATCTAAGTCTTCGTTTAATGATTTTGTTAGACTTATTGGAGAGCTGCCAAGAAGGAAGGGTATAGATCTTTACCTTTAAGATGCCAAGATCTTTGGAAAGGGGTTAAGCCTTCTAACGACAGTGTTTATAGGGCACTTACATAGACCTTTCTCAGTAGATACTAAAACCTATTTGTCTCAGGGACCCTACTCGTTAAAATTAAGAAAAATTATTTTCTTATACTCTTTTCACTAAGTTGGCTCACTCAGCCCTCCACCTCCTACAACCTCTACCCCCATAATCCTTTGTTAGGCCAAGAGAAATGAGGAGTTTAATGTACTTTTGTGGAATAGTATTTACTTTGTTACTTTCATTCCTGAATGATGTCTTGTAATCTTTCTTGTTTTTTTTTTTTTTGACACTTAGATATTGTCTATCCTCCCCATCTAGAAAAATACATAACATAAAAGAACTCCTTTGTACCAAAAAGTTTAAACATCTTTTGCTAAAGTACCTTGCTTACCTTCCTCCCTTTCAATTTCATCACAAGGGCTGGCTGGACGTTTATATGGCTAGTTCGTTCAAAAACGCCTTTCTGTCTAAATCTAAGATCAACAGTGTCCATTCACTGTTTCTTTGATCTTTCTGTATGTTTTGCAGACTCATCTGACCATCCAGTTTCTCTTATGGAAAACTGGGCATTTACTCCTTTACTTCAAGTACTTTTAAACTGATTTTGAGCCTTTTTTTTTTAAACCAAATTTCCTTTCAGGAGAATAAATCTTTTAGAAGCTCTTTGAAAGAATCAGATTCTCTGTATTGCTTTTTCTTTACTGTTTTTGAAAAGCTATCATGTTATCAGAATAAGTTAAAAGTATATTTGTTAAATTTGTTGAGGAAGTTGTCATTTTTTCTGAGGTCATTAGTTTATAGTCAGGGAAGTGATTAGCACTTTTTAGCTAAGTCTTCTAAAGTAGTAACAACTTTTCAGTCTTTCTCTATTGTGGTACATCGTTCAGCTTGTCTTACGAGTCACTGGTTTGATTGCTAAATTTTAAAAAACTTTGGCAAAATAGGCATAACATAAAATTTACGACTTTCACCATTTTAAAGTGTACAGTTCTGTGGCATTAAGTCCATTTGCATCGTTCACCTGTTACTGGTAACTCTCCATCTCCAGAACTTTTTCATCATCCTAAATTGAACATCTGTACCCATTAATCACGAACTCCCCATGCCCTCCTTCCCACTTCTCTTGGCAACCACCATTCTACTTTCTTTCACGATGAATTTGACTTAATTGATTTGTTTTTGCAATGTTCACCCTAAAAAGCATTTATCCTTCAAGGCCTGAGTTGGTGGGGGCGGGGGCAGGCTGGGGATAGGGAGGAAGGCTTGAGTACATGTGTCAGATTTAAGTTACTGCCTAAGGAATTAATAAGTAGCCTTTACTTGCCTCTTGTAGTTTGATTACTTTTCATCTGCAGGATTTGAACACTAAGAATATATGAATATAACTTGCCTTAAAAATAGACTGTCCTTGAAGGAAAAAAGTAAAGCTTTGAACTTGGAGTTATGCGTTTTACCAATATTCGTATCTTTCAAAAATATATATATATATATTTTCAGTTTGGCTCTTCTTCGGGTCATTTGACTTTCCATCTTGAATGGTTAATGTCTACTAGTATTTAATGATAGTAATTCCTTGTTTTCCAAGACAGTTAATGCCTTGATTTTTGACATAGATATGTCTCTTATGCCACAGGTTGTTTTGAAATTAGTTTAATAAGGGTGATATGTTCATAAATTATACTGTTTAGATTGTGGGTACTTTGCCTGATAACCAAATTATTAGTAGAGACTGACTGTTCTAGAATGAGGACAAATCATCCTTTTTCTCATTGAAGGGAAGTGGAAGTTTTACTGAATAGTACCAATTAGAGACTATAAAACAGTTTTCTGGTTTTGGGCATAGGAAAGCAAGGCTTGAATAGAAAACGGGTTAGGCTGTCTTCTGGGGAGTGGCTGTAAGCTTCTCTCCAAGTGCAGGATTATAGCTGCATTCGTTCCTTCATTTTGTAAACAACTGAATGATATGTTGAGCTTGAATAGAATTGCATTCCAGTGGCTAACGTCCTATGATTTTGCCAGGTAGCAGCAAGATTTTGGCCTTGAATAGTCAGAATTCCAGGTAAACAGAGACCATGGCTTCACAAGAAGCACTTTTACCCTTCTCTCCTCCTTACGCCTAGTAGACGAAGAAAGCAAATGAAAGATGAAATGAGGGACCTTTTTAGTATTAACTAGTTCTGTCTTGCAACCTTTCTGTACCAGCTTCAGAAACTTAATAGTCTCTCTGCCATGATTTCAGGTGATAAACATAGATGATTATGTATATAAATAATTTGTTTTTCACAGTCTTATTAAGTAATTCTGTTTTAGAATCTTGACACACAACAGTTGATAATCATGAATATACTTCTAAAACATTCTAGAAGTGGTTTTGTTGTTGCAAAATGCCATGGGTAGGTAAGTGGGTTTTTATTTCCTCACAGATTCCTCTCTACTGCAATTTTCTATTGATTAACAAGTGCTGATACAAAGATGGTGAAATTTACGTGCCTTGCCTTTGAGGAATAGACCAGCTGGTGGCAGCTCTTAGACATCTGTGGAGAAGACGGAGTGTCTGGGGCTGCAGGAGTGCTGTGGGAGCACCTCTGCCCAACAGTTTAAACTTTCATGAGCTGCCTTGAAGAATGGGTAGAAACATTTATTGCTATGTGTCTGATACCGAGTGGCGTTGTGTGTGACCATAACTTATTTTAAATTCTTTGCCAGCCTTTGGGAACAATTATCTTTTGCATTTTTTGATGCCAGCAGGGTGAATATCCTTTTATCTATTTAATAGCTGCTCATTGGAAAGATGGCAGTTAGTGTGCGTCCTCCTTTTCTCTCATTCATTGTCAAGACCACTTGATGTTAATGTTGGTCCATAGGGGATAGGATGTTTGTTGGAATTCTGTTAAAGTTATGGATTGACTTTTGGGAAATTAATCTTTTTCTAATAGTCCATCTTTCCAGTCTAAAATTATGCTATGTCTTTTAATTTGTTCAGGTCTTATTTTATAGCTTGTTCATTAAAGTTACTAACTTTATTTATAGGTAATCTGTGTTTCTTGAGTTCATTCAGTTTTTGTTCCTTTTTAAAATGGAACCCTTTGTTTTATTATATTTTGGAAGTAATTATCCTAGAAGGTAGTTATTGCTGCCATGGAGGAAAGTGACATATTATTGTATATTACCTTGTTTCTGGAAATCTTTTGATTCTAATACTTTTTCAATAGACTTTCTTTGTTTTTCTTTTTTTTTTTCTTCCAGTTTTATTGAGATATAATTGATATTCAGCCCTGTATACTTTTTTGGTGGGGGACATGGTAATTAGGTTTATTTATTCATTTATTTTCTTAATGGAGGTACTGGAGACTGAACCTAGGACCTCGTGCTTGCTAGGCACACACTCTACCACTGAGCTATTCCCTCCTCCCTGACTTTCTTTGCTTTTCTGAATAGACAGTAATCTTCTACAAGTAAATATGTATGGCTCTTGGGTTTTTTTTTTTTTTAAGTCTTGATTATATTCACTAGGATTTTCTAAGTAATTTTGAATTATGGTGGTATTAGTGGTCATTCTTGTTGAAGACATACAAGACTTCAGTGATAACATTTGGCAAACATAAAAAAGCAGAGCTCAGCACTTGAATATAACTGATGACAGAAATACACTTCAGGAAATGTACGACTTGAGCATAACTTGGCATGTGAGGGAAGTGTTACTTTATGGCCGAAAATAATATGATATATGCATGTGGATGCAGACATTCATTCTTATAATTTTATCATCATTTTTACAACTGATCACGAAGTGCTGTACATTTATAGTGCAAATTTTAGACCAAGTGGAATCTGTTTGCTCAGCCCTATTGCAATTAATGGCACTGATTTATTTATCATTTTAAAACCGTAAAAACCTATTCGTATTCCCCAATCCCACTCCCAGAGAGATCTCACTATTAAGTTTATTTTGTAGCATTCCAGTCTTTTCTGTATGTATTTAATCACTCCACACACACACACACACGAATACACTTACATACATACACATATGTTTGTGTGTTTGTGTTTACATGTCTTCTACAAAATGGGATAATTTAAAGCAGAAAGTGTGGTAACTTTTTAAAAACTTTGCAATAAAATATACATCTCTTCCTGTTTAATGTGATTTTAAATATCTTGGCTTAGTGTTCTCCACTGTATTATTCTGGTGGTAACATTTCATAGCTTTTTATGTTTATAGCATATGAGAAATAAACAATGTCTTTTTTGAAAATAAGGTAAATTGTTTAGATTTTCACACATACAGAAATCAATTATTCTAGGAGCCAGTTAGCTAAAAACTGCCTTAAAATCATTTGTGGGATTTATATTTCCCTAAGAGAATTTCACCAATTAAAAGAAATTTAAATACAACAGATATTTTATATATAAAATCAAACCATTAACCGAGTCTTGAATATGTTCTTGCTTTAAAAATCTGGTTAAGAAAAATAACTTTAGACTTTGCAGCAGGGAATATGTATAAGTTTGATTCATATTTTCAAAGACCTTTGCCACACTCCTTATCTTTTGAAAATATTTAACTACGTTCAAGATGTGGGTGCAATTATATAATTATTGTTCTCTGGGTCATAGTGTTCTTATGTTCACAGTTTGTTTTCAGTGTTTTATCAAATGTTTTGAATACTTTGGTTAAACACCATACTAGGCCCTGGTAATCCCAAGTAAAATAAAAGGAAAAAAAGAAAAAAGAATGATTCTTCTCACAGATTTTACAGGTTACAAAGGAGGACACAGAGAAGCAAATTTCAGGTTCAGTAAAATGAGGATAAGTATCTCATTTAGGATTCTGGAGGAGAAACTGGTTGTTTGGGGAGTTTGAAGAGGAAGAGGCCAGGAAAATCTTAATGGGGAGGGCAGGGAAGAAGAGCAGTTTGGGGGTTGAGTTTTGAAAGGTGAGTAGATTTTTTCCAGGTGAATGGGTAGTAGGGAGAGACCTAGTGCTGAGAGCATAAAGGCTAAAAGTATAGAAACCTTCGTGGTTCTAGAAACTGCAGGCAGTTGAGTGTGTTGATTGAGGAAATAGCAAGCAAAGGAGAAATTCCTCCATCCCAGCAGCGTAGGGTAACGATAGTAGAATGACTGGTATGTTAGGAAAGAGGAGCAAAGACTTCAAGGAATGACCTGGAGAGCATGCATTAGAGTTTTCCTATAATACCGTTTTCATCAAAATTTCAAATAGGCCCTAAGTGGAAAATACAGTGGTAACAGAAGGAAAATAAAATGTATTTGATAAGATTTCACTCCCTGATCTACTTTGCTGAGTTACCCCTTTGAGCACATTTTCTTTATCCAGTTCTCTTATTATGTGTTCATGTACCCACAAATAAAATAGTCAAGTGTAATTATCTCACTACTGTACTTCATAGATTGTAAGATCTACATTTTAACATCTCTCAAAGTGGGGTGTGCCTACTATTTAGTACTAAGTTGGAGTTTTGCTGGCTGTATTTTCTTCTTAGTGCAGCATAGAGGAATGTTGTGCTGTTTATAGTCAGTGGCATCTTACTTTTGAGATATGGTGTTAATGTTTTGCTGGTCTGTCATTTAAAAAAAAAGCATATCCATGTGTATTTTCTACTTTTAAAAATTATAATTATTTTCAGGGATGTGTTGAGTGTCCATGATGGTATGGCACTGAGCATTTCTCATTAGTTTCCCTGATAAAGATTCCTGGGTATGGGACTGCCCATCCCATACCTTAGAAAGAAATCCTTGTGTTTAAGGATTCAGAAATGATTTGCAGTTCTTGTCCTCTAGTTGTCTTTTAACTTTTCACAACTTTTTTGCACCTGAAGATGCCAGCACAACTTGTCATTTGTCAGTTCCAATTCTTAGAATCTGAACAGTCAGGTACAATTCTGAGATCAGCAAAGACAATTGTAGATGGGGTGAGTTAAGAGGGTAACCCTTTAAATCATTGACTTTTGGAAGATCTGTTTTTAGGATATAAACAATGACCTGACAGGTTATGGGATAATGCGTAAAACTCATGATTTGTGTAAGAAAAACAACAGGGAGTAAGTAATTGGCAAGGACAGATGTGTGGTGTCCCCTATCATTAAAGGGGTTCATTACCTGAGAAATAAATGTATACTTGTTTGAACTTTTCTTAGATTAAAAAAATAATAATAAAATGAAACTAGTCCTTTAATGCCTTTTATACTAATTAGTCGCTAGGCGTTCTCTTCTTTAAGACTTATTAGAACTCTCTATTTTTATAATAATCCTCCTGACTAGCAGTAGGTAGAGATTCCTAAGAGTGTATATTGTCATATATTTATGAGATAACACCATTCAGAAGTGACTGAGATAGAAAAATAGAGGCTGTGATGAAGAGCCTAGTTGTTAACAGGCTTTCTTGGATTGGAGGCACTGTCTAAACGTGACTGCATTTGGAGCACATTTCTTCCACGTTTGCAGTTTGGAGGGTTCGGATGTCAGGTAGAGTGTGCATTGAGACCGTGTAGACTTATCGAACAAGAAGGTAGGCACAAAGCCCTCTGGGCGTCGGAAGCTTTAGCTTCAGGAGAAATGGGGAGTTATCTACTCTAGTTGGTAAAGAGTTGAGAGAGGCTCATGGGCCTGGCATGCTAATAAAATATAGTTAAAAGATGAAATTTCAAAAAGCACAGTTTACCAAAGTCTTGCTCATTGAACAGTTAAGAAAGTTGGTTTCTCATTTATGTAATACAGTGGAGAGCTAATAGTTGGAATTTATCTAATTCAAAGTTCGTACTTCAATTTCTAAGGAAAAAATATCTAAAATAGTAACAAGCTGTATTTTTGCTAAAAACTGTAGGAAAAAATGAAATATAATTTCTTGATTTGGAGGTGAAAAGAGCTTGAAATACATAGACTGCTTTAAAATTGTAGAATACATAGCTTGAAATGATGAATAAGAATAAGCTACAGCAGGAAGGACTTAGGTGAGAAGTCAGTAAATATTTCCTGAAATACTGGACACAATAAATGGATGTCAATCAAGTTAGGCATTTAAAAATGCCCTCTCTGGATAATTTTAAGAAGCTATTAAGTTTTTATTTCTTTGGGATGGTTTTAAGATGTGGTCATTTTGAATTAGAGGTGTTTTGAATGACCTCTCTGTTCCTTCTGAGCCTAGAATTTAATATTATTTTGAAAGACAGTTTGCCAGTTTGATTCTAGAGGTGAAATCATAGGAAAGTTAACCAGATGAGGCTGTGGCTGAAATAACATGTAGTGAGGATTTGGCCCCCCATGGTTATTTTAACGAACAGCCAACTCTCTCTCCATTCCATCTGCTCCATAGTATCCATAATCTCTCTCTCCCTCTCTCTTTTTTTTTGAGTCATGTCCTCATGTGGATAATAGACCCTTTAAATTATTGACTTTAGTGTTTATGTGCTCTGACTCAATAGGAAACAACCCACCATCCTTACAGTGACAGGAAGAAGTTAAGACTTGTTTTTCTGAAGTTGTTATTGCTCAGGTAACCATCAGTGTGATTTTGGCCCAAAGCAATGGCAATGCTTTAGTGCTAAGGAAGGAACTTTTCTTTTGTTTGACTTTTAGGAAAATACTGTTTTAGCTTTTCAGACACAATCTTGACTTTGATAAGTAGCTTGTAACCTCTTCCAAGTATATGTGAAATAATTGAATTTTTTCCAATGCTCCATGCCTAAGAAGTAGAAGAGATTTTTAACTGGTGATAGATTATTGAGAGATGGATCTACATTAGGGGATTGGGGGTGGGTATAGAACAGTTTGATTCCTAACTCCCAGTGACATTAGGGGTGATAAAGTCAGATAATCAAGGAATTTGAGGCTATCAATTTAGGTGATTCTGTTTTAAAAAATTGAAGTGTAGTCACTTCATAACATTGTATTAATTTCTGGTGTACAGCAAGTGATTCAGATATATATATATGTATGTGTATGTGTATGTGTGTGTGTGTATATATATATATATATATATATATATATATATATATATATATATAGTAGTTAGTATCTGCATGTATATATATTTAGTAGTTAGTATCTGCAAATCCTAGTTTATCCCACCATCCCCACTTTCCTCCCCCTGGTTAATATAAGTTTGTTTTCTATGTCTGTGAGTCTGTTTCTGTTTTGTAAATAAGATGATTTGTGTAATTTTTCTAGATTCCACATATAAGTGATGTCATACGGTATTTTTCTTTCTCTTCCTAGCTTACTTTACTTAGTATGACAATCTCTAGGTCCATCCATGTTGCTGCAGATGTCATCATTTCATTCTTTTTGTGGCTGAGTAATATTCCATTGTAAATATATACCATAGCTTCTTTATCCAGTCATCTGTTGTTGGACATTTAGGTTCCTTCCATGTCTTGGCTATTGTAAATAATGCTGTGAACACTGGGGTGCGTGTATCTTTTCAAATTTCTGGATATATGCCCAAGAGTAGGATTGTTGGACCATAAGGTAAGTCTATTTTTAGTTTTTTAAGGAATCTCCCTACTGTTTTTTCATAGTGGCTCTTAAATTAAATTGTTCTGGGTCTCTGAGGTCCTTCAGATTCCTGAGGAAAATAGGAAAATGTTGGCTCCTGTGACACCAATTGGTGAATTAAATCAAGAATTGGCCAAGAATCTTAATGAGAGATTTAAAAACTCTGAGCTGTCTGACTGAAGTACGTAGGTTCGTCATTAGGAAAAATACGTTAATCTTCCAGTTCCTCAAAACTACTCTTAGAGAATCCATTAAGGAAAGCTTGGCTTCGGTAGGAATGACTGGCAAGAGTTTGCTCATTCTCATTCTCTCTTCTTACTTCAGGTTCTTGAATCATAAGTTTTTACTGGTAATACTTATTTTTCAAGGCTTAGCTTTAGGACTATCTCTTTAATTCCTCCTATGAAACCTACACTGACCCTTTGATTTTTTTGTGCTGCCCCCATCCCTCACCAGGACTTCTAATACTGCAATTCTGACATTATAATAATTTATTTTTACAGGTTTGCTTCTTGTTCTTCTTTGAACATGGTCTTTCTGCTATAGCAATCTTTGTAGCAGTTAGTACCTAATAGATGGTCAGTAGAAAACTAATTGAGCACCTGCGGTGTACCCATCATTACATGAGGCACTCAGAGATTTTAAAATAAGTGGGTTCTTAGTGGATGGCCCTGTCTTGTTTCCCAGAGGGTAGGAAGGCTTGTTCAGTGAGTTAGTGCATGAGTGTTCTGTGAATTAATTGGGTTATGATTTGACTCCACTGGACTGTACAGAAACACACTTGTGTCTTAGCAAAATTGTTGGGAGGTGCCCAGCCAGAAGAGCGAGGCTGTGTCCCCAACATATGGAGGAAAAGGAATCCTGACCCTCTTTGCAGAGGCAGCTTTAAAATAGGCCAGCAGCGGGCTGGCTCCCCCTGAAACTGTCAGTCCTCCATTGTTGAGTTTCCATGTGGAAATCTGTCTTTGCTTAGCTCAGATTAGGGATGACTCAAGTGTATCTGTGTGCATGAAGGGAAACTTCCATTACTGGAAGCCTTCATATGACAGGGAGCTGGGAGTGAAAGCAGTGGAGGCCTTGTCCCAGGGGCCCCTGGAGGAGCTATTCCATGTGCTCATTGATGACTTGTAGGCCTCCTTGCTTGGGGAGGCCGTAGGAGAGATTGAAATGGAAAGGCCTTGGGTCTGTCCCAACAGGTTGGAGGCCTGTAGTTTGGCTCTCAAGGAGACAGTATCAGTTCTTTCTGCTGTTCTTCAATTCTGTTTAAGTTCCTGTATTTTACCTCTATGTGTTGCTTACTTTGTTGCCTTAAACCTGCTTTCCGAAGACCAAGTCAGTGGGAGAAAGGATATGGGGTTTGGCAAAGGAAGGGAGGAGATAAAATACCTCTTTTTGTAGAAAGGACTGTACTTTGTTATGGTCTGTGATACCAGTTTTTCCATTGTAAGGGCACCAGAGGCTGAGCGCCATGGAAGCACTATGTTGCAGTGGTTCACAGCGTGGGCTTTAGAGAATTTCTACTTACACTCATGCATAATTCAGCCTGTTGTATTACATATACTGGAGCATTATTATAAATTATGGAAATTAAAACATTGAGGTGCATTATTTGCCTGAAAGATATTTCACAGTCTTTATTCAAATTTGGTTCTGTCCACCAGTAAATATTGTTATCTCTGTGACATTTCAAATGTTGATTTTCATACCTTTTATTTTTAGAATCCTTTTTTTTTTTTTTTTAAAAAAGGAATGTTATTCACATATCCCAAGAAAGAAGGCCAAGACATACCACCACCTATGCCTGATTAAGGAAACTGAATCACAGAGAAGCTGCGAGTTACCTAAATTATCATAGTTACCTAGTTAGTGGTGACCCAGAACTCAAACCATAGTACCTGATTTGTCTAAGCCTTATTCTTTTCTCCTGTCTGAATTGCTTGCGCTGAGTCAAATAAGTTAGCTCCTTCCAGGGGAAGGTCTCAACTTAGAACTGGGCACTAATTTGAAAAACTTATGGTTTCTTTTTAGAATTTGTTTAGGGTGGGGACAGGGAATCACCTGTGTTCCTGCTTGTTTAAAAAAAAAAGCTGTAGGAAACAAGATTAATAGTTTGCATTAGATGTAAAGAGAGGCCAACAGCAGTAACAATATATTAAGGAAATAAATTAGAGAAATAGTTCTAGGGCTTAAAGGGCACCCTTCACAGTAATTGCCTTGGGGCACAAGTACAAAGTTAAAAACTTTCATGAGAAACCTAAAAGCATAGAAAGAGCCAGCAACACCCCCCTCCGCACCCTCCAAACCAAACCAAACCAAAAACCAGCCAACAGCGTTATGTCATATTAGTACATGCAACTTATAGAGGGAACCATTTTAAGAAGTTCCTTCCAAATTCTCCATCCCCTCAGTAATTAGAGATCCATCACATTGGGAATAACACTGGAAACGAGTTCAGGCCCTGCCAGAGGAGGGCAGAGCAGGATCTCTTTAATTGAGAGCCTTCACGTTCAAACTGTCATCAGGTCCTGTCAATCTCTTTCCTCCTAGTCCTCAAGTGCATTCTCACAGCTGCTCTCCTTCTCCCCGCCCTCGATGGAAAATTCTGTTCTGAGTTCCTAGAGATGGGACTTCCCCTCTGCTGAAGCCTGCCCCTCCTCTCTCTCCTCTCCTTTCTCTCTTCTCCTCCCCCTGCCCTCTCCACTCCCCCAGGTGCTTTCACAGATGTGGCCTCATTTCTAAATACAACTAGACTGTGAAGTAAGTAGTATTCCCTTGTCACACCTGAGGAGAGCTGAGAGGTTAAAATGACTTGCCCCAGGTCATAGCTATTAAGCGGCAGATTTAGAATCTGAAACCAGGTCATCTTATTCCCAGTCCTGTTCTCTTCTCACCTTGCCACCGCTGTCTCTTCCACCTTAACTGCAGTGATTGTTTTAAGACATTTGAGGTATTCTTGGAGCCGAGATTTTAGGGCTTTGTAAGACCATAATCAATAGTTTGAGTTGTCCCGGGACAGGATGCAGTATCCCCAGTAGCCATCATTCTGGGTTGTGTTTCTGGCGTACTTTCAAGAGGCATGTCTGACAGTCAACTGCTGTGGGGTTATTGAGCACCTGTTCTGTGCTAAGGGTTGTGCTAGGCCCTGGGGAACAACTCTGTTTTCACAGATCTTCCCCTCTCCTCTGTTCACCTCTTCACTGGGAGCCAGCAGCGTTTAGAGAGCCCTGTAAACATTGGAAAGTATGTCACGTTAACTTCAGTGCACATATAGAGGGGAGAGTGCAGAGGTAGAGGAATGGGGTGCTGCTCCCCAGTGCAGTAGGAATCTGAGATCACAGATGGGTTGCCAAGGACCTACTTACCCCTCATCCTGCTGGAACCACAACACCACTCAGTCTGGGGCAGGGTTTAGGGGACCTTGTGTTTAAAGGAGGCTGTGTGTTTCTTGATACAGCCCAGATGATGATTATGCTTCTTATTTTTGCAGTTGTCAATGGGGGATGGGGTTGGCCAACGCTGGAATAACACTTCCTCTGCAACCCAATTAAAAAAAAAAAAAAGCCCTGACTACGTAAATGTTTTCCTGGTTAGTAATCTGAAACATACAGTCATAGAGACTATTCCTTTTCTTTCTCTTTTGGATTTTCTCTGTTGCTTTTATAACCCAGTGATTGGTCATCCCATTTCTGGGTAAAGGTGAGCTTGCAAACACAACTCATACCATTAAGAATTAGTTCCTCTCAGTGTCTCTTTGGAATAGAAGGACTGTAGACCCTGTAAGAACGCTATCTCCATCCCTCACTTAACAGGAGGAACTGAGTCCTGGGGAGAGTTGTGTGACTCTCTCGGGGCCTAGACCCAGGCCTCCCAGGCCCCAGGGCAGACAGGAGAGGAGGGCACTACTGAGCACTTTTTTTCTGTCCAGTTTTATCATCCTTCTGGTCAGCAGAAACATATGCTCACATAAAAGTGATAGATTGATGTTCAGTTTTAGTTTTGGGTGGCAGAGTTTGTTTTCATTTTGGGGTGTCTACTTTCAAAGGTTTTTCATTGGAAATGTGGGTGTAACTGCATCAGGGTTTGCTCACCAAATGCCATTGTGAACCAGAGCCCTTAACTGTTTCACTCTTCTAAAATACTACTTCAAAAAAAAAAAAAAAAAGCAAAGGGCATAAGCAACTTGTTGAGTTTATGCCTTAAAAAGAAAAAAAAAAGTCCTGAAATTCTCTATCATGACTGATGGAACAAACCTTGAAATCAACACATTAGACTTTTTCATTTTTGTTCCAGTTTTCTCCTGGCAAATAGAAGAATTTAATAAGAAAGGAACCCATGGTTCCAAAACAAATAGGGTCTAAGTCCAAGACATCTAAAGCTTGTGTGGAATCCCTCTGGCATTTATCCCACTGGGCCCCAGGGAAGGGAGGAGACAAAAGTCCATATCCCTGTTCTAGTCAGAGTTGGTTCAATTGAAGGTGAAACTGTCTGTCAAACTATTTATAGTATGTTTATAGCATGATGGAAAAAACAAAAGACCATAGATTTTAAAGCCTGGCCTTTTTTCACAGATGATAAAGACTGTTTTGTTTTGTTTTAAAGGCTAGATTCCTTAACATGCTCCATAGTAATTGACATGAGTTTAAACCATGGCCTTGTAGCTAGTTGATGATTTTTATTATATTCATTAGTAACAATTGGTGTTTGATTTTGAGAAATGAGTGATGAAATGTTAGTCTTTAGGAGGAAGATACCACTTATTTTTAGATGGGTATAGGTGGGCTTCCAGATGAGATACTATCTTAGAATGTAAAAGGATTTTTCATTTTAAATGCTGAGAATATGGGGTCTCATTAGCATTTCCAAGGAATCTCAACCAGGTATGATATGATTAATAGAGCTTCCAGTATAATTCTGTAAACTTTGGCTTAATTTTGGCTTTTGATTATGTATTACCATTTACTCTAACGTCTATTCCTCCACGACTTTTGAATTAGGGTGCCATTACTTTTTTGTCCAAAGGATATAAATTCTTTGGCTTTTGGGGGGGAGGGTACAGTTAAGTGACTGCTACAACTTATATTTGCATAATATAACAAAGAAGGAATGTGTGGGTGAGGAGTGCTGAAGTCTGTGAGAAACTTTTGCTAGATGATGTATTTGACTCTGGGATGTATTTATCAAAGTAAAGTTGCTTTGTCAGGACTGTGTTTAAAAGTGTTTCTCTAATTTGGGTTTCTCTAGCTTGTCTAGAAAACAACCCCACTGATTTGCCTCTTCTGTGCTTCTAGAGAAGATGGCACAAATTGAAGACAGTGTGTTCATTGCTCAAACATTAGTTTTTCCCTGTGTTTTGTTGGCCTTATTTATCATAAGGGGTTTTATTCAGAAATGTATTCACCAAATAGAAGCATGAATGTTGAGACAGTCATTTCCTAAGTGCTTTTGGATTAAAAAAATTGGAACAATTGGGAAAATTTGAGAGTAGCATTCTCAAATTTGAAATTTAGGAAAGTATGCATTAGTGAAATGCATAGTTTGCTCCAGTAGGACAGTATTTTTGCTACCTGAAATAGCACTCTTGACGGGTATGTGACCTTCAATCCTCAAAATTATCTGTATTTTGGAGGAGGACTCAACTTTGGCGGGTCAATAGCCTTCATATTTAAGTATGCCAATTTCCTGGAAATAGTAGGTGATATAAATCAAAGTAGTGAAAGTCAAATGTGATTTTTTTTTGTAAAACCAGTGTGCAATTGGGGGCTTTTGTTCTTGACCTAAGGACTTTGGGCCAGTCCCAAGAAGCCAAGGACCATCTTAAATCAGCTGTAAATGATGTATTTCTGATCCTGTTGATTGTCTTTAATATATGCATGACTTATTTCAATATAGCAGCCTAATAGTAGCAAGTGGTTTGAAACTGTTTAATGTATGTTAACACATTCTAACATATTTCTTAACTGAAGGTGATTTGTGCCTCATTTTTAATGTAACAGATCAGAATTTGAAATTATAGCACCAAGTGAATAAAATGCAGGGCAGCTTCTAGGAGGGGGAGGTTTGATGGTTATCTTTGAGAAAATTTGTTAAGGCTTCGGGGTATGTAACGCGCCTGTTTTAGATAAACTACTGAGGGATATCTATTTAGCTGCCCCCTTTCACATTATAAAAATTTACTGTAGAAAGCATAGCCATTAACAATCAAGTGGTTGACATTTCTGCTGTGTTTGAATTTCTGCTTTCTAGACTGCCTTCCCATCAGCTTAAAGAACTTCATCTTGAGCCTTAAGGTTGTATAAATCATACTGACCTTTAAAATGCAGGAGTCAACTCTGAGGCAAAGGATTTTTCATTCTTTCTTTTCCTTTTCTCTAGCCGTTGCTTCATAATGTCAAGTGGCCTCAGAGCTTTGGCTTGATGAGTGGCTCACAGCCAGTTCATACAATCAAGTTATTCTAGCTCATCCATAAGTTTTGGATATTGACTTAGGACGATAAAGTCCTCCATTGGTTAGAACCCTATGTCTTGCACCTATCAACCATTTAAAAATATTCAACAGGTACCAATGGATTTGGAATAGAAATGTTTAGAGCATGTTCTTGCAACTGAGTATGTTTATTTCAAGTGCTTTCTGTGGACGTTGTCTTCCGAATCATTTTAGAAGCTATGGGAGAAGACTGCTCTCATTAAATTATAGTCATAGGATACTTCCTCAGTCTGCTTTTTTATCCTCTTAGGTCAAACTGCCTGTAGGGCACTATCTTCTTGAGCTAACTGCTAGATCAGAGAGGGAGCTGTGTATAGGATGAAAGCAAATCAGGATGGGTTAGAAGCTAAGATATGGTGCTCAGGGTCTCTGCTGAATGGAGGCAGAGGCTTTTGTGGGCAGCCTGAGGCTTGTAATATATATGAGTGAGGGGATTCATGTACAGGAGCAGACTGACAAGGTAGGGTTAGTTCATTTATAAGCAATAACTTGAAAATAACTGACTTAGTTTAGTGAATATTGATTGTGGGCCAGCTAGTCATTGAAACTGAAAGTACTTTCAGCTGCATTTGGACATTTAAATATCTACTCAAACCTAATTTTCAAGGCATTCAAGTCTTCTGACTTGAGCTAGCATTTAGATTATAACAGATGCCAACCCTTTACCACTACTCCAAACCTCCTTGTCCAATTTACACAACTCATTTATCTAAGTAAGTTATTATAAAAGTTTCTGTGTGGTCTTAAGCTGAAGTTCCCGAAGACTCTTTTGTTTCAAATCAGTCCAATAATTAGAGTTATAGAAATAATGTCAAGGCCCTCAGAAATGATATATTGCAAGTTTAGGAGCCAAGAGACAGAAAGATACTCCCAGCCGACACTTGGAAATCAGAAGCAGCTGCAGCAAGGTCAGAGTCCCTGTGTGTTAAGGGGCTGGTTATTTTATCAGTTAAGGGAGTCAACTTTATTCCATGTCTCCAGGCACTTGACGCTTCTATTGGGCATCATCGCTAGCCTTCTAGGAACAGACATCAAGCAAGAGTAAGGTACAAGAAATTCTGTTTGTGCAATGACTAGGAAGTACAGTAATAATTTGTAAGTTGCACAATAATTGTTTATGTATTGTGCTTCATTGTTGTGCATGAGCCAGGCTTTGAGTCCATTACTGTTAAACAGCCTGCAGCTACTCTGCCCTTTGAGTTTATTAGCACAGTTGGGTTTTTTTGTTGTTTTTTGCTTTTTTTTTTTTAATAGGATTATGGTTTTCATAGCAGTGACATTATGGGATTACTTTGTTCTTGACGTTTTTTGTGGGAAAAGTTTGCATATTATCTGGTGGATTAAGCTTGAATTTTGGACCTAGTCCTGCTCCTTACTAACAAATGAAAAGCAACTGTTGTTCAGCCTCTGATGTTTAGAAAGTTCCTTCCATGACTATGTCTGTGTCCTCCTGGCAGGGACTGCTTTGAGCAGTAAACAAACATACCTCTTACGTTATTATCACATTAAAAGTCATAAGCTTACTCTTCAGCATTTCATTTTGTTGTTATTTCTTTTTCTTCTCTTTTTTAAAAAACACATTATAGTGGGTCAAATTGAATGTGGTAACAATTTCTCTATTAATAAATAGTGTTAGAAAAGGAAATTTTAGGGGATACTTATACACAATCCTTTGGTTCTTGCATAACTAATCATGTTTTAGAAAGTGATGTGGTTTATGAGATAAAGAAAGTAACTTTACCCAGTTGGTGGAGGAGGAAACAGCAGTGTAACTGAAGCAGTGAGAGAAAGTGATTCACAGAGAGACTTTCTGCTCTGACTAGGGTATGTGTGTGAAAGAATCTCAAGGGCAGTGGCTCTCACACTTACACAGGCATCAGAATCACCTGAAAGACTTGGAGCAGCCGAGTGCGGAGACTACCCCAGAGTTGCTGATTCAGGAGGTCTGGGGTAGGGACCGAGAACCAGCATTTTGTGCAGTTTTCCCAAGCGATGCTGATAATGCTGATCTAGAGACCACTTCTCTGGTCTAATTAAACTAATGGAGTCTTAGCTAAGTTTGTTTATTTGTTTGTTTTAAAGTATAGAGCTGGTAACACTAGAAAATGGGAAGAATGGCAGTTGAAGTTTGTTAGGGAGGGTGACTCTGACTCTTGGTTGACTAGGAAAGGATTGAATTGTAATTAAATGGCTGAACTAATATGATTAAGGATCATATGGTTTAGAACTTAATATATTTATAATTTGGTTTTCTTGGTATTATACTATAGCTTATAGCTTGTGTAGCTTGTGAAAAGCTTTTCTTTCTTTTTTTTTTTTTGTTAAGAGCTGTTGCATTAAACATGCATGTGTTTACATATATGATTAGTTTCAAACCATTCTGCAGTTTGTTCTCTCCAGAATGTTCAACTGTTGCTACTAGAGGCTTGGTACTTCAATTCATTTAATGCTGCAACCTGGGGAGAGGGGAGTTGATTGAAATTCTTAATTTGGATATCTTATAGTAACCTATAATGAAAATATATGTGTGACTAAACTATTGCACAACATTGTAAACTGACTATATGTACATCAATTAAAAAAAAAAAAGAAAATGCCTAACTTGGGGGTGGGTTTAGCTAGCTCAGTGATAGAGCGCATTAATTAGCATACACAGGGTCCTGGATTAAATCCCCAGTGCCTCCATTAAAAAAAAAAATGGACGGAAAGAAAATGCCTAACTCACCATTTCTTTTAAGGATAAATACTTATATTTTTCATGCTTGCATTTTTAGTCATGTTGTGTAATAAGTGTGCAATGTTGATGAAAGGAGTAAATGAATGGCCAGCAGTACACTTGTGGGAAATAAATAGGCTTTGGTGGTGATGGTGGGAACCATCCCAGGGTAAGGGACTCCAGGAACTCTATTGGTGATTTGAAAAATTTGCATAAGCTTATTCATGTAGTTTCTGCTATTTCAATAAATTTAAGGCAAACTGAAAATCCTAATAAGAGTTAAATGATATCTGAGTTTTTAATGTCAAAACAAATCTCTAGAAACACTCATTTTGACAGCCATAACACATTATTGGAATGAAACTAGGGTTAAAGCTGTGGAGAGATAACAGGAGTCTTTAGCTAAAATATGAAGTACAAGTAAACTATAGTGGTCCAAGAATTAAGAAACTTCCAAATTCAAACTCATTAATTTCATTTTAATAGTTTAACAGAATCATGTTATCCTAATTAAAAAAAAATTTTTTTTAAGGTCTTCATTTTCCCTGCTGCATTGGTGGCAGGGACATAATACCCAATCCTACCAGAGTCCTAGACCCCTACGGTGGTGGGAAATATTTTTAAGGGCAGAGACTATGTTTTAATATCTATAACAGCTAACTCTTGGTTTGTCAGGAATTTTGTCTAAATGGCACCTTCTTTTTTTCCCTCCTATTTAGTGAAAATATGCACAAGTGTTGGCAAAATGAGTCATGTGTTAAGACTAACGTTTGGTAGGAATTTAGCATTTATAAAATGATTTTTTTCATAACTTCTTAATATAGTACATTGCATCTACTCAGTGATGCTTTTAAAATTTTTATGGGTAGAAGAATCTGACTGAGAAAGAAATTAAGTAACTTGCCTAAAGTTAGTTAACTCCAGCTAGGAAATGTCAGAGCCAAGCAGAGAACACAGATTTGCTGGCTTTAAATCTGGTTTCTCTATAAAATTCAACTACTGACGTATCATGGTTTTTTCATAGGACAAGGTGTATAGTGGAAGGTACACACAGGTGGGAGAGCTTGATGTCACTTCTCCTTACTTTCCAAATATTTCAAATCCCAGAAACCTTGTTTTTCTCTGAATTCATTCAGCATCACGTTATTATTTTGAGTATTTTTCTTCTATTATGCAAGTAAGAATTTCTGGTGTTTTTTTTTTTTTTTTTTTTTTTTTTTTTTGTAGAAAAGGGAGAAGCTACAAATAAGCAAAAAGAAGAAAATACTTTTCACCCAAGCTATCAGCACAGAGTGCTGGGCATAGAAGCCATTAATAAATATCTATTGATTGAATGCCAGGAATTAGCTCCCTGACCTCTGGGTAAATTGCTTAAGTTGTCATATTCCATCTGTGAAAAGGGGTGGCTGGCAGGGCTTTTGCACTACTTATTTCCTTATGTTATGGATTTATTTGACATCAGCGATCTTTCAGGGACTTGGTGAAAGGTGTTAAATAAATCATACCTTTATTATTATCTCTGCGGAAGAAATTATTTGAAATTGGCCGTCTTTAAATATCTTACTGCTCTTTGTCATCAGGAGGAAAGAAAATGACTTATTTGCAATGTATGATATGTGTTTATTTGGGTGGGAGTATGTGTGAGAACAAATGCATTTATTTATAAATAAATCATCATTATAAAATATTAAACACTTCTTCCTGTGATATTTCAAATTCTATTGTTTAGCTTCCACCCTCCCTGAGCCCAAACTACAGTCAGATGGATTTAGAGTTTATCTGCCAGCATTTCTTCATGAAAATAGAATAACAAGGAAAAGGAATTGGTAGAGTAGGAAAGTCTTATTTGATTTTTTGGTGTTCTTTCTGGCTGATTGTGTTTACTCCACAGGCATCATATGGGCATGTGTATATTAATTCTTATGACTTAAGTTATTAGGTGATACCGGTGTCATTGTCCAAAAATGTGGCTATTTGGAAGAGACACTAAATTATATAGTGGATTTTCAAAATAGGATATGACAGTACACAAAGAGAATGATTTTTGTAAAACACAAATGTACCTGTTGTCCCAGGATAAATTGAAATAAATCAGGCTTTTCTCCAAATGGGATTACAGTGCCTCCAAAATATTTACTAGCATGATACACAGCTTTTCTTTTTCCTGTTGTTTTAGTACTATTTTATCCTTTCTGAATTTTCTTATAGCTGAACTTGTGCTTCCATTCTATGGGTAGTATATGTACATAGAGAGGAATATGTTCATCCATTTAATTAAATCCCCTGTTACAGTGGGTTGGAACTAGATGGTGGGACATTCAAGTCAACAGACAAAAAAGTACCCAGGAAACATAAATTGCTTGTTTATTCTTTGTAAACTTGCTTTTCTTTCTTTTTACAGAAATGAATTGGGTTATAATAGGGTTCTACAAAAAATTAACGGAAAGGCTTTTAGCAAAATTCACATTTCTATTAATATTTGATATTTAATAAATCTAGAATGAATTTTTAAAGTATGATATGACAGTAGAATCTCAAAGTGAATTTTGTGCTTAAGGTCCAGTAGTTTCATTAATAGGAGTGGTTCCCTGTAAAGGTTATTTTGGGACTTAGTTCATCTTCATTCAGTTTTTATAATTTATCTTTTGGAAGCGACTCAGTGAAAATTATTGTGGTCACACTTTAAGAGGAGGAATTTTTCTTCTGATTTACACTGAATGAGCGAACATTAGCTCTTCAAGTTAGGGTCTTAATTATTCTCTTGTTTGACCTTTGCCTGTAACATTTGGTTTGAGTTGTGTTCTTCTCTTTGACTTTAAGTTTCAACCACTGGCAGGAGCCTTATTTAATCTTTCTATTGAGCTGTTTCATCTCCTTGAATAGGGCATAAACCTATTCATCAACCTATCTTTCATATGGGCGTGCTGTTCTGGAATACTATTAAGATTGAGTGCATTGTGGCAGGGTGCGTTCTATTTAAAAAGCAATGTAATACGTTTCAACGTGATTAAGGACAACGGTGTTACAAATGCAATATAGAGTTAAATCATAACACTCAGGGGTTTTTTACATGATGTGCTGTGCCTAATGTGCAAACAGTTGATTTAATTTTTCCCTTTACCTTTTTAAAAGCATGGTGTTTCTCATAAATGCTGCCAGTATGTTCTGATGTTGCATTCTTAATACTTGAGCTGATATGCTGCTATAACTAAATTATATCAAGTTCCTGAGGAATCAAATTTCTAGTCTGATTTATTTATGTAAAACAGGGTCTCACCCAGTGAATTTAATCTGACTTCATAATCAGAATGGAAACGAGAAAATGAAAATCTAATTCATAGAATTTTTTTTGGTATAGGAGCAGCCTCTATTAAAGAAATTCAGTATTCATTTATTTACTGGTCTAATACATTCTCTTCTAATTAAAACAAGCACTTACCATGAAACGTTTTAAAAAATTCAAGTGTGATTCTGAATCTCTGTTTTATTTCTGTTGTTCTTTATTTGGTCCCAGTTTCATGATTGTGTTAGAGCAGCTACGCTATTTAGCCCATAGATGTTTTATGCTTAAATGAAGATACTAAAAAGCAAAATGCATTTACCTTCAAGTTAGAATAGAAGTGGCATGTATGACTGTCTTTAGAATGATAGAATTGTCGGTCCAAAAGCCTCCTCTGAAATGGACACTGGCTCCTCAGACCACAGAGGAGGTCTGGGGCGAGTGGTTGGAGGGACTCTCTGAAGGTCAGACGGCAAGTTTGTGGTAGACATGGAGCCAGAATCATGTCTCTTCGTTCCTTGCTGGTTTTTTTTTTAACTACACATGAGACTCAAATTTAGATAACATTTCCATTCTCTCTTCCTTTGTTTTAGTTTTCCAGTGTTACTGCTTTGTCATTCATAACCCTGGAAGCTTTATTTACTGCTTTTTCACAATATGTGCTCATTTGAGCTTTATGAGTTTGAAGGTGGGCTGACTGTGTGGACAGACAGCTAGTGCTTTGGTGGGTTGAGCCAAAAAAATTCTGAAGTGAGAAATATTTATTTTTCATATGTCCCTGTCAAGAATCTGTAAGGCCAAAAATAAAACCAGATATAAGAATGTTTAATTAAACTGATGGCAATTATGTCAATTTAAATCTGTTTCTCGGAAAGATTTTTGGGAAAGTTCGGAAGTTCTCAAATGTTTATGGTTTGTGTGTGACGACTGTTAGGTTAGCGGGTGATTTCTAGTTTCCAGAGAGTGTTCTAAAGCTTTATAGAGATTATCTCATTTATGCCTTTAGCAGGGATGGTCTCTTAAAGCTTAAAAAGCTGTATGATGTAGGTAATAGCATTAGCTCCATTTTGTAACTGAGAGAACAGAAGGTATTATGTGCATGTCCAAGGTGGGATCTGAACCGAGGTGTTCTCAAAAGCCCTGGCTTTCCACCGCTAAGCTCTTCTGCCTCCACATTACTCATAATTTCCTCTGCCACAAAATACTGCCTTGTGCTAAAGTTTTCAAGGGGCTCTGATTTAAGTTACCAAACATTTTACAATTCCTACTATAAACTTCGGCGGTATACTCGAGAATTCTCACCCTTATATTTGGGGTACAGTAGTAACTTCCAGTAACATCTTAACTTTTAGCTCCCTTTTCCTCCTCTTTCTTCATTGTTAACCTTAATTTTCTGCACTTCCCGTTCTCCTTGGCTTATTTGGAGCAATAGTCAGTGTGCCTTGCGAATATTTGGATGCCTTCATTCCTCTTCTCAAAAGAGTAAGTGACTTCCTGTTATTCCCAAATAAGATTAAAGCTGCTAGTCATTGGCTCCTAAATTCTTTACCAATATCCTGCTTATTTTAAAAAGCCTTCCTCTTAGAGAACGTATTTCCTTAGTATCTCAAGATTGAAAAGAACCATGAAGAAATACCCAATTCAGTTACCCATCCAGTGGAGTGTTTCTCACACACTCCAGCTTGGACTGCAATCTTCTCCTACTGAGCTTTTTCTAGAATCATTACTACTTGTTCAAAGTTCCTTCCTCCTTTCAACAATATCATACCTGCTTTTTTTAAACACACAGAAATTAAACCCAGTGACTCACTCACTCTTTACTTTTCCCTGCTTTGTTCCCTAAGCTTTTTAGTTTGTGAGTTCCCACCTTTAATACTGACTATGAGTGATTTTTGTGTTTGTTCTGATTTCTCTTTCTAAATAATAAATAGTTCTCCCACTAAATAATTCCTGGAATTCAGAGACCATGAGAGGTACCATGCAATTAGCCCTGACTTTGGTAATTAAGAAGTATTTTGTAAAATTTGACTCATAAAGAAGAGTAGAAGCTGTTTTTCTCCTGTTACTTTCTCTGTTTGGTTCAAAGACATGCCAGACTTGCAAATCTCATTGAGAAATCAGTGTAGCTCACTTTTATAGTCAGGATAGATGGAAACCAGTAGACCACTACTGTGTTTAGTAGGAGCAAGGAAAAAAATCATATTTACTTTAATGAGATAGTTAAATGTTTATAATGTACTTTTGAACAGTGGGGCCAGATTTTATTTAAGCAGTGGCTGGCTTCCCCCACTCCCCCCACATGAATCTTAAGGAACCCTAATTCTGTATCTAAGACCCAGGATTGGTCCTTAGACTACTTAAATTTTCTTTGTTTGGGGCAAGCACCCTATTGCTTTTGTAAAAGCAAGACACACTGCAGGGATATAGGGTTTCCTGGAACACCGTTTGAAAACCCTTGCTTTAGAAGAATAGAGATACAGGATTTTCCTTGCTTTACTTGGGAAGATTGAAAGATCGTTGGGCTAAACAGGAACCACATTCTTGTGTGCACAACGTATGAACACTTGCCATCATATTAGCGTCACCCTCATTCTGTCTTCATTTGTAATAGCTAGTAGAGCTTAAATCAATGAGGATGCTTGGGAAAGTCTATCTCTCTGCCAAATGCTGGACAGAAAAAACAAAGTAGAGCCCACAAGATGTTGAAAAAGAATCTTGTTTGTAACTCTTCCTCTAAAGTTAGAACAGCTTTGATTCCTTCCCTGGAAGCCTTTGTATTTTTCCTACTGAAAAGGGAAGCAAGCAAAAATTAAGTGGGAAGAGAAAAAATTGGATCATTGACTTTAGGTGTGGGGAGATGATTATCTTTTGGTGTTTCTGTGAAGTTAGCTTGTGGTGATCTCTTAGGCTGTTGTTTGTTTGTTTGTTTGTTTGTTTTAATAGAAAATGAGTCTTAGCTTTAATTTATTATCTTTGCTATTTTATGGCATATTGCCATTTCTGTTACCCTAATGCAGTTGATAACTCTTGTGTGTAACACCATTTCATCGTTCTTTGCACTGAATACTTAAAGGGCTAGTATTAAAAACGGAATTGAATGCTCTGCAGAAGATGGGTGTACCACATTAAAAGTGGCTCTTATGCCCTGTGCACTTGTTAAAAGAAACAAATTAAATTGAAAAATATCCCTCTAATACGAATGTCATTTGTGAGAAGATAGTAACTTCTGTATTCTAATATTTTGAATGTCATCATTCTTGTATTCTTCCCTTCCTTCTTGATCCATGTGGTTTTTCCCTTTGCATAACTATTCCCCTCCCCTTGAGTAGATAACTTTACAGTTGTAATCTTTCTTTTTCTCAAATTGCACTTAAAATCAACCCCCTTTTTTTTTTTTTTGTGGCTGATGCTCCTTAGTCCGGACACTTGCTTCTGTATTGTGTTTAGGAACTCTATTTTAAGGGGCAGACTTACTGAAGATTAGGTTATAATAGTCCTAAGAACTATATCTACCTATAAAACCTTCATCATGAAGAACCATGATGAAGATTTTATAAGTACGTGTATTGCTTTCTTGGGAGTTAGTAACATGAGGAGAAGTTAAGATTTGAGAAATGAGATTGTGATATCATAATAGCCAAACCTGTGCGGGTGTTAAATGGTGAATTCAGGATGGGAGAGAACATTGAGGAAGGAGTGAGGGGCGGCAGCCTGGGAGGCGGGTACAAAGACAGGCTTTCTTTAGGTCGCTTACCCACCATGCTCTGTCAGCAACATAAGAAGTGCCCTTTTCCTCTCTGGCCGACATGCGCCCTGCTCCCCATTTTTTCCCTTTCAGGTCTCAGCTTAAATGTCACCTTCTTAGGAAGGGACTCGCAATCTAAAATAAAGAGGATCTCCTCGTTTTCCTCACATCAGCCGTCTTTATTTTTCACGGTAGCCCTTACTACTCAATACTTTCTGGATAGTGTCTTGGACATGTTTGCTTTGCTCTCTCCTCCCGGCCCTCCCTTCCTCCCAACCGTGGACATAAGGTGAATAGCGTGGGGACCACGTCAGCTGTGTTTATCGCTGTATCTCCAGTCCTTAGAGTAGAACTTGCACTTAGAGGACCGTGTCTCTGGCTAGACTGTCATCTGCTTGAGAGCAGGTCTCCACCTTATCTTTGTAGCCCCGTGATGATAGAGTGCCTGTGAATTGAATTAATTAGGCTAATAGTATTGAGGAAAATCAATTAATATTAAGGAGAAAATAGAAAAATTTTATAAATAAAGAGATTGCATTCCTTTTTTTCTTCTAAATAAAAAGTAGTATCAATCTTAGTGATAGCAGGGATAAATGTGAAACTTGACAGGTAAAACTTTGATGCCAGAGGGCTGTCCCAAGGGTTGTCGACTTCTGCTACATTCAGAAATTATGAGGTGATTATTTTAGGAAGTGAGATTCTTCGATGGCTCTTTATATATTTGATTAATGAAAAGCAATGTTAGTTTCAGGTGTACAACATAGTGATTCAAAATTTTTATGGAATATAGTCTACTTAAAGTTATTATAAAATATTGGCTATATTTCTTTGTGCTGTAGAATATATCCCTGTAGTTTTTACACATACATTTATTTTGTACATAGTAATTGGTACCTCTTAATCCCCTACCTTTATCTTTCCCCTTCCCCCTTCTCTCTTCCCATTGGTAGCTACTAGTTTGTTCTCTGTAACTGTGAGTCTGTTTCTGTTTTGTTCTATTCATTTGTTTTATTTTATTTTTTAGATTCTACATATAAGGGGTAACTTATGATATTTGTCATTCTCTGTCTGACTTATTTCACTAAGGATAATACCCTCCAGTTCCATCCATGTTGTTGCAAATGGCAAAATTTCATTCTTTTTACGGCTGAGTAGTATTCCATCTTTCTTATCCATTCTTCTGTTGATGGACGCTTAAGTTGCTTCCATATCTTAGCTGTTGTAAATAATGCTGCTGTGAACATTGGTGAGCATGTAGTTTTTCCAATTAGTGTTTTCATTTTCTTTGGATGTATACCCAGGAGTGTAATTGCAGGATCATATGGTGGTTCTGTTTTTGGTTTTTCGAGGAACCTGCATACTGTTTTCCACAGTAGCTGCACCAATTTACATTCCCACCAAACGTTCTCATGACTAGCTGTTTTTTTGTTTTTGTTTTTGTTTTTTTTAATGTAGTGGTACACATTGAAATGAAGATGCTCCTGCCAAATATTGGGAGGTTCTTAGTTACTACCCTAGAAGATCATTTTCCGTGTAGCTAATGTTGCTTTTCCAGATGGACCGTTTGAAATACAGTATTCTGAAAACTACTTTGCCCAAGGTTTAACTTTTTAAGAATGATGGTCTCCTTGAAATAGAAATCTCAAGATTTTTCCATTTAATAATTCTCAGTAAAAGAATTAGGTCTGTCTCTAGCTTGAACCTTCTCTGAAGGTACAGTTTTGCTATTTCTTACCACATTAGCCTTAACATATATTTTCGCTAGGCCAGTCATTTGAGGCAATGCCACATACTGAGTTATGCCGAGGGAACTTGGGATGAGTTGGTGGCAGTGCTATCACTTCTAGAGAAAGATGGAGGCATGAAGACTTATATTTAGTATTCCCTAGTAATTCATAATGCTATCTAGTTTTGGGCAGTTTCTGTATTTCATTGGCTTATTTGTTATATGTCCCTTGGAGAAATGATTATGGAGGTGGTCTTGTTTTAACATCGTGGTTATATTTTCTCAAGATGAAGTGCACTGACTTAACCCTCAAGCTGTATGGGCTAGTGATGCAACTCCTCTGAAAGCTGAAAATGTGCATACGTTAAGAAAAAAATCCTTTCTTCTTTTCCCCCTCTGAAGAGAGAGGCATTCTGAGTCTATAAGTAAAGATGCCAAGTTACTAACCAATGAAGTCATTTCTATGTATCATCAAGATTTTTTCAACATAGAACATAGCTGATTTCGAGTCTTGAACTCTTTCTCCAAATCTAGAAGCTTTCTGTAACATTCAAAATTAATAATTTCTCTTCTATATATATAATCCATTTTTACCCTCTTGGAGTCTGGACATGAATTTCTGAGTGTGTATGGTGTGAGTTCTCTGTAGAAGTGTAAACTTTATCAGTATTATCTGTTTTTTTCCCATCATTTTCAGTGTTTCTTCTTATACTGACTGCTCCATTGTGCTGTTACTTTCCTAATGTTTTTACTCATACCTCTGTTTGCCATCCTTCTTCTCAACTACCAGGCTTGTTCCATCTCTTCCTTTGAGGTCATACTAAAGTTACGTTTCATTAATTCTACTCGATTTCATAAGTGGTGGACTGGGTTCAGAGACGAAAAAGGGCCGGAGACACACACCTTAGCCTTTGGAAAGTGCAGAATTAAACTAGGGTGAGGATGGGGCTTGATACTAGCATATATATTAGGATTAGCTAATAGGATCAGTGAGATAAAAAGTTGAACCCAGAGGAGGGGCACCGCCATGTTTGTTTTGATGTGTTGGCAGGAAGCTCACCGGAGGAGGAACTATTTGAATTGGTCCTTGAGTGGTGAATTCTGAGGAGGCAGACCTGTGTTTCACATCTGCCCAGTCTGCCCAGCTAGCTAACTACATCTAGTTTGTTTCTTTATAACTTTATGAAAGTTATTAGGTCAGTTATCTTGTGTGGCCACAGTCCTTTATTGCATAGGAAGCAGTTAGATTTTCACAATTGCATTTGATTTAAAAAAGAATGTCAACAAGGTAAAAACAACTCAACAATACAATTCAAAAACTGCCTGATGTTATCTTGAATCCTTTTCCAAGGAAATAAGGAAGTGACACAAAGAGGGAAGCCATTTTTTTTGTTACTTGGAAATACCTGTTTTGAAGTGGGCTGAATAGAGGCAATGGCAGAATCTGTGTGTGTGTGCATGCATGCCCTTATGAAAACAAAAATAAAATCCAACTGTTGATTTTTGTTGTTTTCGAAATGTCAGGAGTGTTAAGGCTTGGCCATATTCAGTGACAGTGCAATGCCCAGACTGCTAGATGTTAGCCCTGGACTTTGGACACTCGCACCCAGCAGCTGAGGGCAGTGAGATGGCCGTGAGGTACCCTGCTTCACTTTTCTTAGGGGCTCTGATGTGGTGGAACTGAAGCAAGAGGAGGAGTCCAAAATGCTGAAGCTGGAAGGACATTTGGCACAAAGCCATGGTAATAATTAGTCTATATACAGGGAGAGTTTGGTGTGTTTCCTTCCTGAAGAACTCTGCACGGTAAATGAAGTAAAACAAATAACTATCAATGGACAACTGGGCCATGTCCTTAACAAAATTATTCAGTATGGGCATAAATTGTAGTGGCTAAGCAAGCAGACTGGAGAGAAGCTCTGGAGAGAAATCTGCCAGCTATTTTCAGAAGGATTAGGGAAAATACTGTTGCCCAGTGATATTTTCTAAAGCTTAAATGTGGGTCTCGTGGATCTGGGAAAGTTTGTTTGCTTGTTTTTTGTGCTAAAAATGAGATCTTTTAATAAATTTACTTATTGTATATATAGCTTATTATATAAGCACACATTCACTTATTTGTTTATTTTTCTGTACCAAGCATAGCTCATTTTCAAGCCCTTTTCTCCTAAAGGAAGAATATTAAAAATTAAAAATCTCAGGTTATAAGTAAGGATTTGACTTACTCCAGGCTAACCAAGTCATAACCTTTTTTTCTTTTTCATGTGTTTTTCTTCCTTGTGTACATTTTCCACTCAACTTAAAAATTAAATGGATTAATTTAATTAAGTCAATGTAGTCAGGTAACATCGTACTAAATATTATATATATGGGTCTATATTGTGTCTGTTATTTTGAAAAGCTATTTTAGGGAAAACAGCTCAGTTACTCATTATTTATGAAAACTTTGGTCTCTTCCTCTCAGGCCTGAATTTTGGGTGTTTTGTGCTGGTAGATCTGCATGATGCATGCAGTTACTTGCACAGAAGAGTTTGGGGTACATGGGTAATAATGTGCGGAAGGAGAGGAAAAGGGAAATGTTATTTATGGCTATATAATGTTAGTTTTGAAATGACGTTGGGGATCTTCTGGCCCAGTGTGTTAACTCAATTTCTTGAAATTTGGTACTGTCAGAATTAGAACCAGCTCCACATTAGCTACTCAGCTTTTAAGAGAAGACTCAATCTTTTAAAGTGTAAGTTGATTGTAGGGAGCTGGGAGAAGAACTTGACTGGTTATTATCAACTCGTTGCTGCTTCTGGAAAGCAGCTTCTTCAGCAATGGTAGATCAGGGAAGAGTAGCACGAATCTTTAAAAATTCAATTCAACAAGCATGTGTTGAACACCTATTATTTGGCTCGTTGTTAGTGCTCCTGTGTGAGAGAGATGAATGATGATGGGGTTGCTGACCTCAAGGCACTCAGTCTAGGGAGGAGTTTGGGAGGTGAGTGCATGTTATCAGATAGCCTGATAAGTGAAATGAGAGAAGCTTGGAAGAGAAACAGGGAGATGTTCTAAGAGAGCCAACGTCTTGGCTGGATTTTGACAGGAATAAGAGCTTCCCGTGATTTCTGCTGCATTAATATGCATAGTTTAGAGAATGAATATGAATCCTCCCATTTTATTGTTACCTAAAAATGGGTATCCCTTCAATAACTCCTGACATTTGGCCTTTTATTACCATCGATTCTGAGGTTCTGTGTAATAGTTCCTTAGGGTTAGAAACTCATGCTAATGATTCGGATTATAAGGCACTTGCATAAATAAACAAACTACTTCCCCTAATGTGACTTTTTTTTTTTTCTTTCAGTTTAGAGTTGTAAGTTTGTGTTTGCATTGCTATTGATGTTTTGTCGTGTTTGTTGTGAAGAAAAAGTTTCTATTGTTTGCTTCAAATTAAGAACTCCGGGTGCTCAGCAGACATTGTTCAGTGTTATTTATGAAAATACTGCATTTAAAAATAATTGAGGTATGAGTTGGCAAACAGCTTCTTATAAAACCAGACTTCTGTGGAATATTAATACATAGCAGATCATTTCCTTTAGAGGGTGGAAAAAAATCTAAGGCCTTCAACTATAAGATGTGCTCACGAACAGCTGTTTCCTATAATAGGAGCAATTTGCATGCAGAATAGAGAAAATGAATTATACAAAAGGGTGTAAAGAGGAACAGCTATAACTTCTCTGGCACGTACAGCAGCTCACAGAATAAACTTCCTTCAGATGACATTGGCATGATTAATCCCAAGCAACCTGGACACTGAAACTGCTGTTCTGAAAGGGTCCTCTGCAGCCTGGCGGTGTCCTGGGTGTAACACTAGCTTTCTGGCTGGGGCGGGGTGAGGGATTCTCTGGGCGTTTAGTGGCATACGCCGCCGCCCCCACTGTTCAGGGTATTTGAATATTCATGTTAGGTTGGTAAGTGGTCAGTGGATGCAGGGCTGAAGTCACTCTCTGAGTCCTTTGGCTTTTTCGTTTTTTATTAGAGAAACTTGTAAGGTCGGGTGAGATGCCTCATTCATCGTTTACTTCTTCTGACGTCATTTTGGGGAAATTTTCCTAAGGTGGGCTAACGGAGACTGCCAAATATTAAAATCTTGTCTTCAATCTTTGTAATCGTGTTTGTATTCACAGACTGTCTAACCAGTTTTTAGGTACGTCACCATCATCCTCTGCATGAAAAATGCCTCACACTTCTATTTCCTCACATATATAATCTTCTTGAATATTGACAGCCATGCTTACAATGCGTAGATGGTGTTCTTTCTTTTAAAGGGAATGGAAATGGAGCTGCCTAGAGGATCCTTAGTCCAGGGCTATCTAACTGAGTCTCCTAAGCCAAATTCAGGGCTCTCTGCTTGCTTCCTCCCTGATATTTTCATCCGAAAAGGTTACATGACAATTGGGTATTTTAAAGGTTAGATTTCCTGCCTCCTTTCAGGCATTTCTGGAGAACTACATGTGCTAGGACCTGTGCTGTGTCTTTCACATATGTCATCCTTCTTACTCCTCATACTGTCCAGAAGAGGAGGCTGAGGTAACTTGCAGTAACTTTCCAGAGGTAGCCTGGCCAGTCTGCGGTAGACCCCGGATTGGCACCCACCTGTGCCCGGGCCCTTGACGTTCTCTATGTCCCTAAGTAAATGTTTCTGCCATTGAGAAAAGAGAGGAAATGGAGATGAGAATCCTGCGTATATGAGCGTAAGGAAGTCTACTGAGTGTTCAGTCAGTGATTCAGACAGTTAGTGCTTTGGGAGGGTAAAAGGAGAAGCAGTGATAGTGCTTTGTGGTCTCGAAAGGCTTTGTGAAGAAGTTGGGATTTGAACTAGCAGTGAATACTAAGAGTTAGCATCAAGGTGTGATGGGAGGAAAGAGGACAGAGCATAGGTAGGAAATACTGGGCATATTTTGGGGGAATTGATGCAGTTGAGTGAAATAGAGGAGGTTTGGTGGGTGACAGAAGGAGGAAGGTTGAAACAGTAGACCAGAGCCCTGCTGAAGAGAACTTGGGCTACCAGGGTATGTGGTATATGGCTTTGATGTTCAACATGCACATTTTCACTTTTTTGTGATAAGACCAAAATGCCGTCTTAACTAGAATAGTTGCAGTTGTCTTGTGACTGATTTTGATTTAGTGGAAATTTTAGTAGGATGAAATCTTATTTAGCTTCTTAGGGTCTCTCTCGTTTCCCAAGAGCTTACCTGGATGGTCTTGTCTTCCTCCATAAGAAATACAAAAGCCTTATTGTTTCTTATGTATTCTTATGATACGAATAGGTTTGAAGTGTTTGTATATATACTAATATTTCAATAACTATTCTTCTGGGGAGGCAGTTGAGGGTTAGTGAGTCTTCATGAACACCAGTAACATTGGGTGACTCCAGTTTGGGGATTTAAGAAAAGGAGGGTGGTCCTGCCACCTCTTGGTGTGGAAATTAGGATATGTCCGAGAACTGAGGGATTTAGGGGTGGAGTGATTTACATCCAAGACCAGACATAGTTAATACATTTGTTAGGAAACTTACAGTTGTTTCCAAGCTTTTGGTCCCTAAGGAGCTGTCCTCGGTCTCCCTAAAGCGTTACGGCAGGGTGATAGCAACAGAAGTCAAGTCATCAGTGATTATGGTTGACTGTGATGAGCTGGCCTCCATCCAGATTTGAATGAAGAACCTCCGTGTTTGATTTACGCAGGGAAAATTATTATTGTAGATTCTAAACAAGAAATAAAGGATAGATCAGAGAGTCAGTTGGGCAGGGGGCTGTGAAAATTGAGAATGATGTAGATGGTAGAATGGGATTTTTTTTCTTTTTTTAAAGGAAAGAAGAATGTCTTTTTGCCTGTTATTCTCATCTCACCTATTTTCTTTTTTTAATATTGCAGTGTGCAAAGATCCACCTTACAAAGTAGAAGAATCTGGGTATGCTGGTTTCATTTTGCCAATTGAGGTTTATTTTAAAAACAAGGTATGTAATCTTTACCCATTAATCTTTGACTAGAAGACCCTCCATTAACCAAATGATGTTTAAAATAGTTTTGATTCATAAGCACTTCTATCACTAGATGATTTTAAAATAAAAGTTAAACTTGTCTTCTGGGAATTTTGGCTGCTGTTATCCTTGATTACAGAGGAAGTGGCTAGAAAAAGATAATTTCAATTCTGTGAAGTCAGATTATGTGAAATTTATTGAATGTTTCTTTTAGGAGAAGAGTGATTATCATTTTGAAATGAAAGATTAATAAATGTTTATAAAATAGAAAAGAGAAGTTATGGCTTTTCAGGAAATGACCTTTTTCTCACGTTTACACTTCTAGAATTTTGAGACTTACAAAGACTAATCTTTCATTTATTTTTAGCTGATGGACGCACATGACACCTATACAGTTACATCAACCTGAGATATTATGGATTCTACTAGATTCAAAAATTTTCAAAAGTTCATATGTGGCAAAGCCCACAGACTATATAATATTGGACAAATTGCTCAACCTCTGTGGGGCTCACTTTCCTTATTTATGAAATGGGGATAGGGTCAGAGTATTGACTTCATAAGGTGGCTGGGAGGATTAGAGCAAATAGATCTCTGTACAGAATTTAAAATAATGTTTCCTATGGAAGTATGCACTTAGTAAATGTTAGCTGTTACTTTTACAATCACCCTGTTTCTTCCTTTTATTCCAAAGTAATCATAGTTCCTAAAACTTGCCCCAGAGTGAGCTGATTTACATTTTTTTTTTTTAAAAAGGAACTGAGCAATTAGAGTGTTGCGTTATCCAAGCCAGTGCTCTATCAGGTCTGGTCCCTGGACCGGCAACTTCAGCCTCAACCACGAACTGGTTAGAAATGAGGTTCTCAGACTCTATCCCAGATCCACCCAATCAGAATCCCTGGGCCTGGGGCCTGGGAATCTGCATGGTTACCAGCCTTCTAGGTGATCCTGATGCACCACCAAGCCTGAGAACCCCTGATAAGCCACTCTTTAGTGATCAGTATCCTCCCCTGGAACAGTGTCCCACTGGCTTTTTTCATTTTTCTTTTGTTTTTTAATTGAAGTATAGTTGATTTAGAATATTCTTCTCCTTCAGTGTATAGAAGGCCCAGCATTCAATTCATCCAAAATCTCTTTATGATTAAGAGATGCTTCACTTTTAATTAAGCTATAATAAAACTATCCTGAAAAGCTGGAATGTGTGGATGGCAGGGATAGATTTTATTTTCCATACATATTTCTTATTTTTTTCAAGCCTGTTTCCTCACGCACCACATTCCTGCTATGTGGCCTCCCTACAAACATGATACCCCCGTTAATTGTTTTTTCTTTATATTTATATTTGGAGATCATATTTGATGGTAACCTATTTCGGTGTAGTTAAATATTTGAATGCTTACTTCGTCTTTGGCAGTCAGCTAAGCCCTTTACGTATGTTGCTTTATGTAGTCGGTTTATAAGAACTTTGGAGAGGTAAGTCCTACTATTCCTACTCTGTAGGGAAGGAAACTGAGTCATGGGAAGGTTGCATGGCTTGTCCAAGGCCACACACAGTTGGAAAGTGTTAAAACAAGATTCTTGATCTAGATCTTTCTCTCCATTGGGAATTCTCTTAACTTCTCTGCCTTAGAAGCAGTAACTGTGTTCCAGAATGATCACCGTTCTCAGTGGTAATGTCACTGAAATGTGCACATGTTTTTCATCAAATCAGAATTTGCTGAGATGCATCTACTTCTGCTCGTAGGATATGCTTACACATTGATGTATTGATTTTTTTTTTCATTTCAAGATTTCCCTTAAGAAATTAGTTTCTAGCTTTCTTTTCTCCTTCATTTAAAAAAAAAGCTGAGATATATCTCAAATTATAATTTACACATCATAAAATTCATCCTTTACAAGTGTACAACTGTGGGTTTTAGTATATTGGGCAGCCATCACCACTGTTTAATTCTAGGACATTTTCATCACCCCATAAAGAAAACCTGTCCCCAGTACCAACCACTCCTCATTCCTTTCTCTCCCAGCCCCTGGCAATGATTAATCTATTCCCTTTCTCTATATAATTTCCTTTTCTGGTCACTTCATATAAATGGAATTATATAATATGTACCCTTTTGTGTCTGGCTTTTTTCCTTTAGTATGTTTTCAAGATTTTTCCATGGTATGGGGTGTATCAATATTTATTATTTTAATAACTGAATAATATTCCATTCTGTAAGTGCACCACACATGTTTGTTTATTCATAACTTGATGGACATTTGAGTTGTTTCCACCTCTAGCTACCATGAATAATGCTGCTATGAACATTCATGTACAAGTTTTCATGTGGATATAATGTTTTCAACCTCCTGGGTATTTACCTAGATGGAATTGTTGAGTCATGTAGTAACTCTGTGTTTAACTTTCTGAGTAACTGTCAAACTGTTTTCCAAAATAATTGTACTATTTCTAGCAGCAAAGTATGAAGGTACAAAGGCTTCAGCTTGGTAATAATGCTGCAGTAAAGTATCTTCTCTCTTACTTTGTTTTTAACTTTTTTGGTCACTTTTACAAGCTCTTGGTGCAGCAGAGAAATATATTTTCTGAATTTCCCAATTCCCTTCTTTACAGAAATAACTGGGATCTTCTCATCCACCAGATTTAAAAAGGGAGTAAATGAAGGATGAAGAGGCAGCGCGTTATGTGCGCACACACACAAAGTCGGTCTTCTTGGCACTTTGGGTAGTAATTCTTATGATTGAAAGACATATTATTTATTCACTTTGTGAGGAATTTGATTTCTTAAAATATGTGGGAAGAAAGAAGCACTTGAGATGGAAAACAGTTATTCCTTTGGGGCCATTGTAAAGTAGACAGTTTGTCTGAACACCGTTTATAGATACTCAGTGTCCAGATGAGTTCATTTCTATTTTCTAGTTTTAGATTTTCTGTAAGATTTTATACTTAAGTAATTATTGCTTTTTTTCACAGATGCACCACGAAACATATTTCCGTGTTTGTAGTATGAAAAAGTAGGATACACCTAATTGTAGAGATGTGGCTCAGTTACCGGTGGGTGAATAATGAACAGAATGCTACATGGCAGTTAATGTAGCAAGACGGAAAAGTCTCAAAAACAAAAATAGCGACTTCAATGTTATGGAAGTATATGTATATGGTTATGATATCACTTACGTATGTTTTTAGGAAGCACTGAAGCCAAGTATAAGTGAGGTTACAGAAACATACATATGCAATGCAAGAGCATGAGTTGAATGGACAGCACAGGACATGGCTTACTGGGGGAGGAGAGATGGAGAGGCTTATATTTATGACATTTTATTTGTTTAAAGAAAAAGGTAAAGTAAACATGGTGAAAGTGTTAACATCTGTTGAAACTGAGTGGAAGGTATATGGGTAGTATTTTAAGTCCTTTTCTGTATGTTACTCATTTTTTAATTAAAATTATTGCTTTGTTATCTCTTTGGATTTATCTTCTTAGAGTGTTTTAGAAACCAAATTTTTGCTCTATTCAAGTCTGGATCTCTAAGCAGGATATATTTCTTGTTTCCCCTCCTACTGAAATGATCCATGGGCAAAAATTTAATAGGTCTAGGCTGTTGCTCCAGAATGTTCATTTCATTTGAGTATATATCATTTTATTTATCCCTGTAGTTTACTCAACTCTGTCTTGAAGAAAGGACATCCGTTATAATAATGGCTTAAGAAATTGTGTTATTTAAACTTTTCTTAGGAGAGGAGAGAAAGGCAGCAAAAAAGACTTCCACCTGATGTTGGAAGAAGCTGCGTATTAAGTGTATCACTGTGTCCCTGGTCCATCTTGCTTGCAATAAGCTTGTCTTCAGTTTTGCTCACTGAAGTGAGAGGTCAGAGTCAAGAGGCATGGTGGAATGTCAGTGCTTCCTTTGAGCCCATGGATGTTTATTTTGTCTTATTTTGCGTTTGTATTCAATGTGAGAATCCTGTGTTTCAGAAACTCTAAACCACCGGGCCCTCTGTACCGGGCCCTCTGTACCGTAATTGACTGTAGCACTTCAGGTTTGAAAGGACCCCATGCCTCTCTCTTCCATTCTTTCCTCAGGAAAAGCACATGAGTCAATGTCAAGGAGTGAAGCAGATTGAGAGGGGTAATTTGATGTTGCCAAAACCAGATTTCCACCTCTATGAAATGTGTTTGTTTTGTTTGGAGAAGAAATGCATGCCTCCTTGTTTGAACATTGAAGAAGAATCTTTTCTGAGGAGCATAAATAGACATAATACTGATGTCAGCCCTCTAAGAAAGATACTCACTTGGCCACAATACAAACTTTTGGGTACTTTGTATTTACTAAAAAAAGAAATCTTTAAAAGAAAATCGCACTCAGGATCCATCCAAAGAGAGTCACTTTTTTTGCGGCCCTTAGCCTTAGTTTTACTGAAAAGCGACGGGCTTTTTTTGTTTTAACTCATCTGAACTATGAAGTGATGTTACTACCTCATTCTTTTAATGCTGGTAATTAATTATATTCATCAATGTATCTTTCTCTTTAGAAAGTATGCAGGAGTAAACTCCTAGTAGAAATGTGTGGAATAAAACTTAGGAGTTACTCCTTTACTTCACTTAATCTTTGTTAACTATTTGGTATAGCCTTTACAGGTGTTCCCCCGCGCATTTGCACAGATAAAAAGTATGTCAATGTAGAGACTGGCAAGGGCATAATACGTCATATTTTAATGTTTCTATGACTTGCCTTTAATTCACTTAGCAATATGCCTTTCCCAGTCAGTATTTTAAAATATCTGTGTGGTATTCCATAGGAATGACATATTTACATGCAGATCATCCTTTTTTTTTTTTTTTTTTTTTTTGCTATTATAAACAATGCTACTATGAACATTTTATTTTATATCTATAGCTATCTATCTATATATACCTCTGCACATGTATTTGAGTATTTCTGTGGAAGACATTATTAGAAGTAGAATTACTGGGTTAAATATCACAAGTCTTTAATATATTGATAGATAATGCCAAAAATTTGTCTTCCCAAAGGCTTGACCAATTTACACTCCCAATTGTAAGATAGAAAATGGCCCTTCTTATTTTTTAAATTAATTCTAAGGTTGTATTGACTATTTTACAATTCAGAGGAAAGGCAAGTAAGGAAAAACAATGATCATAATTCAATGTGATAATTATATAAATAAAGGACTAATATACAAGGATATCTAATTTGGAAGGGGTTGGGAGGGTTAGGAAGACTTTCCAGAGGAGTTCATGCTTTAACTAGGTCTTGAGTGATGAGTTTGCATTAACCAGGTAAGGAGGGTGGTGTGCCAGTAGGGAAGGCATTTAGGCATGGGGAGCACCTTATATGAAAGGCAAAATGAATGCGCTAATATGAAGCACTGGGAGCAGCAAATTCTCCAACCTTGTTGAAGGAAGGACAGGGTATAGTAAGAGAACAAAGGAAATGCAAGAAAGATATTAAAAAGACTATACTTGTTGTTACCAGGAAGTGGGGTTTTATCCTGTAGAAAACGATGAGTCGTTAAAGGCTTCTATATCAATGGAAAGATGTCATCTGATTTTTATGTTAGAAGATGAGTCCCTTACCATTGTGGGAGGTGGAGTCGGGTAAGTTCAAAGACAGGGAGGTGATCAGATGAGGAAAGCTGAAGGTCTAAGCTAAGGCAGGGCTTGTGGTGACAAGAGAAAAGGGCATAGGTTTGAGATCCCTAAGGAGGAATGCTAACTAGAACTCGGAGACAATTTGACTGTGCTGAGTGAGGGAGAAGGAAGAGTTAGGGATGATTTTTGTGTATTTTAGCCTTGGCAAGCAATGAAGATTTCTGTTTGCCACAATAGGGTGTAGAGAAGAAATGACACATGAAGATACCTTCACTTTTAGATAATGCAGGAATCTGATGGCACTGTGGTCACCCTGGTGGAGGTGTGCTTAACCTGTGGATCACAAGCCTGTGGCAGTCAACTGGGAGCAGGGCTGGGAGTAAAGATAGGGGAGCTGCTGTCATTAGGAGGAACTAAGTCCCCGTGAATGGGTGTCATCTCCCTGGGGAACTTTGCAGAAAGATAAAGGATACTTACTAGTCAATGAAGAAAGAAGGGAAGCCTGTGAAGAAAACTAAGAAGGTATGCCAGTAAATGTGAGGAAAACCAGGGGAGACTGCCATCTTGATCAAGGAGAGAAGGGGCCAGTTTCATGCGAGATTGGTAATAGAAGTGAGAGGTAGTGAGTGAATGAGTGGAGACTATGATTTGGGGAAGTTTCAATGAAGAGGTGAAAACCATGAATTTGTAGTAGGTCATGCCTACATCTTGACAGTTTCAGGTGCTAAGACTTTTGAGTCAGAAAATCTGGGTTCCGATCACTTTGTTTCATCACATGTTAGTAACAGAACACATTCTTTTTTAAAAAAGGAAAAATATTGCTTTATGGACTGTGTAATTAAAAAATTTGTATATTAAAAAACCATAAACACCTCATGCATTGCTAGTGGAAGTTTAAAATGGTGCAGCCATTCTTGAAAACAGTAAGGCAGTTCCTAAAAGTATTCAACATAGAGTTACCGTTTGACCTAGAAATTTCACTCTGAGGTGTATACCCAAGAGAAATGAAAACATATGTCCATACAGAGGTTGTACACAAATGTTCACAGCAGCATTATTCACAATAGCCAAAAGTGGAAACAACCCACATTTCGATTTACCAACAAATGGATGAAGAAAACCTGGTATACCCATATAATGGATTATTATTTAACCATAAAAAGGACCTAAGTACTCACACATGCTACAAATGGATGAACCTGCAAAACATGCCGAGTAAAAGAAGCCAATCATGAAAGGTCACATATTGTGTATGCATTTTATGTATGTTCATGTATTTATATGAAATGTCCAGAATAGGCAACTCCATAGAAACAGAAATAGATTAGTCAAGCCAGGGGACGTGGAATCTGGGGGACTGGGTAATGACTGCTAAAGAATTTGAGATATCTTTCTGGCGTGATGAAAATGTTCTGAAATTAGATGGTGGTGATAGTTTCATAACTCTGTGAAAATACTAAAAACCACTAAATATTATAGTCTAAATGGGTGAATTTTACGGTATGTGAATTATTTCTCAATGAAGCTATTATTAAAAAACATAAATAGCCATTATTAAAAAATGTAAAATGGCAGAGCTAATGACAAATGAAAAAAATTGTAACATTTCACAGAGATGGTTAATATCTATAATACCCAAGGAGTTTTTATATAAAGTAATAAATTCTAAGTGCTTTAATTTCCTCATTTGCACAACAGAGCTCGCAGCTGACTCAAAGGAGAGCCATGAGAATTAAATGAGATAAATGTTAAAGCACATATTTTTGTTATTATTCTCAGTCTTCATTTCACCTTAGATGCCTAAGAATCTGTCCGTAGAGAGGTTTAGATGTTTAGCCAGCTAAAGAAATGGCTGGAGAGTAGAACTCGAGTATCATGGAATTATAATTACTGTGTCCTCATGGATAAGATGCTGTTTTGTCCTCCAGAAAAGTGCCATTCTTTCAGTCATTTCACAGACATTTATTACATTTCTACTATGCACAGGGCACTAAACTAGTTGTTGAGGATACAATGATGATTCAACCATTGTTCCTACTTTCAAGAATCTTAAGATTTAGCAAGATAAAGGGAGATAATAAAAAGATGATTCTCCTAAGATGTGGCAAGAATAGAAGAGAGATGCGCACGGAACAGAGGAGAGGCAGTTGGGGTTGGTGTTCAAGGAAGTCTTCCCCCAAGTGAAAACTGAATGGAGAGGGATGAGAAAAATTTATCTAGGTAAAGCAGAAGGTAGGGGAATGGAGGTGGGCAAGGGAGGTGGTAACACAAAGCAAGGGCGCAACCCCGTTAACCTAGAATGAGTAAACACTGGGAGCAATGAACAGCAGTGTGTTGCTGGACCATCAAATGGGTGGAAGGCGTGTAGTGAAATACGGAACCAAGAGCTGGATTATGCAAGTCCTGTGTGGCATTTAGGTGAGCTCAGATTTTTATCCTCACTGCATTGGAAACTTGTTAAAATTTTAACCAAGCCATGAAAATGGCTAGATTTTTGTTTCATATGGATAATTTTGAGGCTTGAATGAAGGAGGGATTGAAAATAATCTGTCCTGAAGTAGGAAGACCTGTTAGAGAAAGGAGTTCATAGTGACTTGCACAGTGAGTGAGAGCTTGGCAGTGTGGATTAGAGGCCTTGCTCAGAAATATTTACAAGAGAAAATGGCAGCTGTTGATGATGGGTTTAGGGAGGTAGAGTGGGAAGGGGACGGAGTGGCTTCAGGGGTGTCTTAGGTTTCTAGTTGTGTGACTGTGGTGGTGGAGTCATACCACTACAGCAGTTATAAGAAAGATAATAAGTTTATTCTTTTTGGTTTTCCTCTAACACAAGAAACTAATTTTTCAGATGTTTCCGTTTTGCTTTGTAGATAATTCCATGATAATTTTTTTCCCCAGTACTTTTCAGACAGCATAGCTGTTAGATGTCTAGGTCTTTTCTCATCCTTAACAGGAGTAAACCTTTGCTTTTTTAAACTCCTTTTTATGCTTAACTCTCTGTTTTCTTTCTTTCTTTTTTTTAACCTTTAGGAAGAACCTAAGAAAGTTCGCTTTGATTATGACTTATTCCTGCATCTTGAAGGCCATCCACCAGTGAATCACCTCCGCTGTGAAAAGCTAACTTTCAACAACCCAACAGAGGAGTTTAGAAGAAAGTTGCTGAAGGCAGGAGGGGTAGGTGGCACCGTCTTGTTTAAAGCCTGCCCATAAAAAAAGAATTTGCTAGTGTGTCTAGAAGTATAATTATGTTTTGAGAGAGGTAAATAAAATGAAGCACCTTAATGCATTAGTTGTAGACTCATGGTTTGAAAAGAAGAGATAAGCAGACAATATTTTAAGTAGGTCTGAGTCTGAAATTGCATTGTTGGTTAGAACAGCCTTATAGTCCGTGCAGTTCAAATATATTTCTACCATAATCCCAAACCATTCTCAATTCAGGAAAGAACAATGCTTGAACTTTGATATATCAGTATATAGAAACTTTTGGGTAAAGTTGAAAGTTAGGTTAAAAATGATAGAGGAGTTATTGTCCAAATTTTCTTGGTCAAAATTAATAGAAAAAGCGTACTCATTTAGATGACATGTTTGGGTCATTTAAAAGCACATTTTTGTTTGAATTATGTGTAGTAAAAGATGGATTTTTATTTTTAAGAGAACGATTAACATAATATGGTAAATTTTTGTCCATGCAAATTGGCTAGGATGGAGAAAGATTTTTAAGTGGAATTTCTCACAAACATAAAACACATAGAATGTTTGTTTGCAGCTAAGTCAGCTGTACAAACACTATTAATGGGTCGAAATCTACTTTACATGGGGATTGCTAGGACCATCAGCCTCTACTTCAAATGAACTTCCTGTGTGATCATATGTGGGCAGTTCAGACCCCATAAAATGTTGCAATGTATCCCTTACTCTAGGATTTCCTTCGCTTAGTTTTACTGGAACATTTTTGATAGTTGTGCAACCATGAGCTTCTCATTATATGGAAGCATGTGTAGACCATAACTTCTCAAGATGTCTCATTTCACTAATAAAGTCTCCCTGAGGGCTTTGTAGGAAAGAACTGAATTTTATATCATACAGATGTCCTTTCCCTTTATGGGGTTATGGATGACCACTTTGAGAACCTCAGGAACGCTGTGGACCCTCTCAAAAGAAAAGCGCCCGTATGTACATAATTGTGTGAACATCCCGGGTTGTGTGTAGCCCCTGGGATCCATTTTTTGGAGATTTAATTTGCCAAGCTCCTGTTCTGCTCAGCTGAACCACGCATGTGCATTTGAAGCGTTACAAGTGCTTTTATCACATTTCATTCCACACTATATTGTATGTCAGTAGATTTTGAGTTAAACAGATACTGATGGGCCAGCTTTGGAAATTAACTACCATTTCTAGTATTTTATGGGAAAATGTGTCTTTATGAAGAAAGGGGCTTTTGTAATACAAGTCATTTTAAAGTTAGGGATTTATTATATATTTATTAAGGATTTAAAAAAAAAACCCCTATTTTATTCTTCTTACAGTTACCAAGAGCGCAGTGTTGATCCTCCTTACCTATGGCTGTGCCCTTAAGAAATGAACCTGTCCATGTTAAATCCTAGTTGCTCCCATTATTTTTCTTTTTATGAGGGTGACATTTTGTGCCTCTGATGATTCCTCTCTGGTGTGTGGTTAGGTAGGTAATTGGAGCGTGTGAATTACGGAGCTTGAGTACATCAGGCTTCTGATAAGGGTCGTCGGAAAAAGTAAATATGACACAAGGACTTTTTAAAACATCCACTTAGTCCCAGAGTACTCCAGGGTTGTTTGTGAGCTAGGGAAGAGGTTACAGGTCAGTGATAATGCAGCAGAGTGCGGCCCTGCATCCTGATAAGGTCTCTAGTAGATTTGTGTCTTTTGCTCCACTCAGCCTTTATCTCAGAATTATCCTCCCTGACTTCTAACTTTCCTTCTTTGTGTTTCTTTAAGTGCTATTTGAAGCCTGCGTGGTTTTTTCCTGTTAGATGTAGATTGTGTCTTGACAACTCTACAATAATAAGTTGAAATGTGAGATATTCAAGCACACCAGGTATTTGACATAAGCTCTTTAAGTGCCTGACTAGAGTAAATTTTGTAGTAAAATTTAAATTTAAAAATTCTTTTGAAATACTAGTATCCCATAGATCCTGTCCATTTCACATGGGAAGATTAAAATTGTCTTTTATGGAAATAGGAGAATCTAGACTACTAAGCATTTTTTGTCTTGCCTAGTTTTTAGATACCTTGTATTATGTTTACCTGACATTTTAACATTTATTCTTGTCTTAATATTTTTGCAACTTATCATGCATGGTGTTAACTAACTTATGAGCCATTTTGATTTTGTTAGAAAAAATTTTTTTTCAGCTCTGGGAAGCTGTCATTGACATATAACTGAGGTTTACAACATGTTGGTTTGATATACTTGTATGTTGCAGAATTATTATCACCATAACTTAGCTAATACCTGCATCACATCACATAATTACTGTTTCTCTTTTGTGGTGAGAACATTTAAGACCTACTCTCTTAGCGACTTTCAAGTATATAATTCACTATTATTAACTGTAATCACCGTGCTGTACATTAGATCCCCAGAACGTATTCATCTTATAACTGGAGGTTTGTATTCTGTGACCTACAACTCCTCATCTCTCCCACCCTCTAGCCCTTGGTAACTACCATTCTAGTCTCTGTTTCTATGAGTTTAGCTTTTTCAGATAATATCATAGTTTGTCTAACTTATTTCACTTAGCTTTGTGTCCTCAAGGTTCATCCATGTTTTTTGTTGCAAATGGCAGTCTTCCTTCTCAAGACTGAATAATATTCCATCATTTTCTTTATCCATGCATCTGTTGATGGACACTTAGGTTGTTTTCATACATTGGCTATTGTAAATAATGCTGGAATGAGTGTGAGAATGCAGATACATCTTCGACATACTGTTTTCACGTCCTTTGGATGTATACCCGTAAGTGTGATTGCTGGATCATATGTGATTCTATTTTTAATTTTTTGAGGAACCTCCATATTGTTTTCCATAGCGGTTTCACTGTGGAATTCACAATCCTGCCAACAGTGCACAGGGCTTCCCTCCTCTCCACATTCTCCCCAGAACTTACCATCTCCTGTCTTTTTGATGATAGCCATTGTAATAGGTGTAAGGTAATGTCTTATTTTGATTTGCCTTTCTCTGATGATTAATGATGTCCAGTACCTTTTCATATAACTGTTGACCATCTGTATACCTTCTTTGGAAAAATATCTATTTGGATTCTCTGCCCGTTTTTAATCATATTGTTTGTTTTTGTTGAGTTGCATGAGTTCTTTATATATTTTGTATATTACTCTTTTATTAGATATATGATTTGCAAATATTTTCTCCCATTCCATAGGTTGCCTTTTCATTTTGTTGATGGTTTCCTTTGCTGTGCAGAAGCTTTTTAGTTTGATGTAGTCCCACTTGTTCATTTTTGCTTTTGTCGCCTTTGCTTTTGGTGTCTACTAGAAATCTTATGTTCATGATTGTGTCTCTTCATATAACCTTTTTTTTTTTTGACTAGGTTTGGTATGAAAGGCGGGGTGCTGTGTTCCTTGCGCTTAAACATTATGTATGCAGCGTAGATGTGTATGTTCTATTTTTGAGGGAAAAATTGATCCCTTCTTCATATGTACTGTGTGAAATCATTATGTACAGCTTGAGGTGTGAGTGGAGTAAACTTACCATTTTGGATGTGGTTCCTTCTCTGTCACTTTTTTCTTTTAAACCAAAAGTACACAGCACTATTAAAAGTAGAACTTGGCTTTTGAAGAGATCAGAAAGGTTGTTTTTAGAGCTGGCAGCATCTTTAAGAAAAATGCTTTTCAACTCTCAGAAGAAAATGATTCCAAAGAACGGTTTGCCAGAAGAATCTTGAAAAATTGCAGATTTTTTCTATGTCCTAATCTGTAAACCTATAGCTATATGACAACTTTTTTTTGGTCAGTTAACACTCTCTTCTTTTCACTCATTTTTTTTCTCTTTCTTTCTTCCTTCCTTTTTTTTTAAATGTAACTCTTTCTAAATAGTGTCAAAAGGAATCTCGGTGCACTCCCCCCTTGGAAGAAACAAACCCTGTGTTCTTCTCTTGAATAGCCCGCTAAACTTAAGGATATCTTTGCTTTAAAAGAAAAAAGAAAAACTTTTGTGGGAAGGACACTTTTGGATTTAAGTGTTATTTTTCTGAGAATATTGAAATTCAGAGTGATTTCATTTACACGACCCTGAAAGTCGTTTCCTCTCAATGAGAGATGTCGTGGGAGCTTGCCAGGGAAACTGTCTGTTTTGTTTATGGGCAAGCCCCTCTCAGGCCCGTGTAAGAAAAAGATAGAAGGTAGGGGTCAGAAAATGGGAAAGAATAAGTTGACAGCTTCTGGGAGGAGACTGCCTTTGTTTTGAGATCTTATGTTATTCTTTGGTTGGTCGGAGGGATAGAGGACCACGAGCAACAAACTTTTGACAGCAAGACTTAGTGTTACCTATTTATACTTGAGTTTTAAGCAAAAGGACCAAATGTACCCCCATTGAGAAGCACCTTCACTTTCCCTGAGATATTTCTGTTTGTCTTTAAAAAAAATTAACTGATGAATCCATGTAGAAAGATTTTCAAATAATGTTCTTCAGGATGTCAGGATATTTTTTAAGTGTTATGATCACAATAGATGGTTTTCTGTCTATTTACTTGATCACCTTCTGAGTAGCTGGAATTCAGTCATACTGAAAAAATGCATAAGGGTTTGACACCCATTAAGTCTGATTGAACGAGGATGATGTCTTTTTAGGGGAGGTGTTGGTAAAGCAAAGATAGAGCAGTGTTTGTCGTGTAACTGAAATTCATTATTTTACTAACTCATCTCTCTGGATTTTCTGTTAGGAGGGAGTAGGGTAAAATTGGAAAAGTTTTAAAATAAGGGAGATTTAAATAAAAACCTTGTCTCTGTCGTCTTCTAACTGAATCACCCCGAGGAAAATTATTACCCTTTTTTGAATCTTAGTTTTTCATCTGTGAAATGGACAAGGCAGTGTTTCCTGCATTGGGAGTGTGTAGCCGTGGTGTGTGGCACTTCGTAGGTACACAGTCCCTTGATTCCTTTTCCTTTGATTGCTAGTTGAGAAAATCAGATTTTTATCCATTTTTACAGCAAGCACTTAAAGATACAGTGAAAACAGTTGTTATTTAGTGTAAGCTACTCTAGGTTTATTCACAGGAAGGCGTGTTTGGCACCAGTTAGTGTGACCAGCACATCGATGGACCCGTGTTGGGTTTAAAGGCGATTAGCCGGTTATATCTTTTTTCAAGGAGCTTATATTCTGGCTGTTTGTATTTTGCCTGTATTAAGTGACACAAAAGTCTGTTTGGAATATTATTTCTTAAGATGCAAGTTTTCACTAGAAAAATGATCAGTTCTTAACTCTAAATTTCTAGTAGATTAAAGGCTTCTCAAAGCCTTTAGATTTCCTCAGTGGTATGGTCAGCAAGTCTGTATGTGCATCTTTGTGCTTCTATGAAGAAAGCACAAAAGGGGCAATCGTCTCTGGAGAGTTGAGTTTATTTTACAGCTGCTCCCTTTTTTTTTTGGCCTGGAAATCAAGTGGTCCGCTATGGTTCTGTTGTTCTTTATGGAACAGTGGTAGGGTGTTAGTGGATTTTTTTTCCTTCTTTCTTTCCTCAATTAAACAGGGCAAAGTCTAAACATGTTGTTCAGTCTATTTCTGAATCACTGGCAAGCAGTTAATTTTGAGGACTGAAAATTAAAACTAACCACAGCAGTTGTTAAAACTAGGGTTTCTATAGGCAGAAATCCAATTCTGTTCAGACACCACCTGTTTCAGTAGGACATTTCAGACGCCCATTTGGCAAGATTTTCTGGAGAAGACATGGGGAACATGCTTTCAGTCTGTGTTAAGTCTGCTGCATAATGCAATCCTGTTTCTCCGAGTGACAGTTGCATTTATATATGATATGTTTTTGCAAGGAATAAATTGGAATCTTTCTGAAACACTACTTATTGTGAAGTAGAAATCAGATCCACAGTGGACCCCCAGCACAGGGCTTTGCTCACTAAAGGGCCAAAGAGATCTGAAGAGGAGCGAGTGCTTTCACTAAAGCAGCTATATCATACCATCTGAACATAGCATTTTATCGCAGGGTTCTGGAAAGAGTCTTGTGTAGGATGGTTTAGTATTTCCTTTTGCAGGGGAGTTCAGGACACTTCGAATTTCTAAGTACAGATCACAGTCTCTTCCTCTCAAATTATAATTTTTTGAATAGGTAAATACACATCCTGTACAAAATGACATACAGTGAGCCCCCCTCCAGGCCACCAACGATGCTGCAGTGAATGACCTTTTATATAGTTATTTGTGCACATGGATGAGTATATCTGTAGGGTAAATTCCTGGGAGTAAAATCGTGGCTCTAAGGCAAAGTGGAATTTAAATTTTGATAGACATTTACAAATTGCCTGCCAAGGACATTATACTGCTCTGTGCTTGTATCAACAATGTGTAAGAGTGCCTATTTCTCCACACGGTGATTCATTAAACATTTCCCCCCGATCTTATGAGTGAAAAATGATATCTCATTTTTAATTCACATTTCTCTTATGAGTGATGATGAGCATCTTTTCATAGGCTTAGAGCCATTTTCATTTCCTTTCAAAGACCGCATTTTAATGTATTTTAAATTGGAAATATTCTGAGTGTTTCGGTTCAGCTTAAATTTATGAGGACTCTTCCCACATACTTACATTTGGAAAGGTTACAGAAAGATACGGAAGCCTCTTTAACCAAGGTCTGTGTTCTCAGGCTCTCTTCTGCGTGTAACAAATTATGTTCTTAAGACTGATTTGTCAAGACTTTGGCTTCTAAAAATATAAGTGGCTTTTGTGGCAAACTCAGCAGTGCCCAGAGATGGATGCTGGCTGCTTATTTTAAAAATGACTCAAAGAAAATAATACATGGAAAATTATTTTAGTGGCTGTTACTGGACAGCTTCATTGGATTTTTGGATATTTGTTTTGGGACAAGTGTGCCTTTCTGTTATTTTCCGGTATATATCATCCTGTAATCATCTGCCTCAAAAGATAAAAGGATGCTGCTGGTTTTCACCAGTGCTGATAAAAGGTGATTTATTTAAATAAATGTAAGATCAAGCAGGCAACCTCATTTATTTGGTGGTTTCTCAGAGTTGAGGTTAATTTTATGTCATATTTGGGATTTCTTCCTTCTTATATTTTTGGCTCCTGCTTCCCTCTCCCCCAGCAAAAGTCTGGAAAATTAAATCATGAAAGTAGAACGTACATATAAATGGTAAATAGAATGTCCAAGTTGTGAGATCAAATGTAAAGCTGATCTCATTAATTTGGGTGCAAAGTATGGTCACGATAGTAGAAAAGTTATTTGTGTTACTCAGCATACTTTGTGGTTAATTTATGGCTTAACATCTTCTGAAAGTCACGTAAGTTGTTTGAAGGACAGTTAGAGATTTTTGAAAATAATGCACCAAAAAACATCTGTGGTGTAAATATTCCTGCCTTCATTTGCTCCTTTCTTCTCAATTACCTATTTACCTTTTCAGCAAGGAGGGAGAAAATAGGGGCACACTTTTCCCTTAGTGCAAAGCTCAGATACTTGTACTGCAAAAATTGAGCAAAGGCTCCGTGAAAAAGAAGTGCCCCAGGTAAGCTGTCCGCGGAGGGTGGACTAGGAAAAGCTGTCGTCACTGTTGGGAGGTGTGCTGTGTTTCTCTCGGCCGACCTCTCAGGCATAGCAGTTGAGCTGACTGTATGCAGAAACCTTAACGTAGTCTTGAAAGGAAATGCTGTAATATCTGAAAGCATCCCACAACCCTGCCCCTTGCTCCTGTCTCCAGTGCACAAAACGCCAAGAAAATAAGAAATGAACAGAAAGGGGGAAAAAAAATTGGAGAATTCCAAATTACAAAATGAACAGTTCTTTCCCTTTTAAAATACAAAAATACTGCAGCTGAAAACTGTTGGTTCAGTTTCTCTCTTCTTTCTTGGTTTAGGTAGTTCACTACACACTTGTTTCAAAGCTGCATAGAAAGTGTCTCTAATATGTCTGGTTCTGTTCCCTGACTTCTTGGATGGTCAAGGAGTTGGTGTTTTGATTGTCCCCACTGGATATTTTTTGGATTCATACTCTTAACATTCAATGAAAACAATTTAGGGGTAGGGAGTAGAAAAGGGGAAGGGAAACTGATCAACATTTTATTTTCTAAACTTTCCTTACTCTGTAAGTTATAAGAAAATTTGACAGTGATCTGGATCTGCAGGTAGCAGTTTAGAAAATAAACAAATAGCAGTCTGAGACTTTTGAAATAGATATTTGTGTTTCATTTTCAAGGAGTGAGGATAAATGGTAGGTGGTTTACTATAGTATCCTTTATTCCACAAGGGACACAGCCATGGTGTGATAGGAAGAATGTTTGACTTGAAATCTGAAGGCGCAAATTGAATTCTTAGATCTGCTGCTAATTTACCTTGGGCTTTAGGTTGGTATAAATCTAAATTATCCCCTTCCTCCCACTTGAGATTATTAAATATAAACGTACATAGTTAAGCAGTCAGCAAATAATTGTTTTATTTTTTGACAGGACTTCTTTTTTCTGTAGGTTTTTATTGTGCTTTGGTTTAAACCACATTTTTTGGTTACCTAGAAAGGTGAAAATAAAAGATTTCCATTAAGACTTTGACATAATAATGGTGTTCTATTAGAAAGAACATGTTTTAGCCTCTGGAAGGAATCTTTTTTTTTTTTAACATCAGATTTTAAAATAAATATGTGCTAACTTTAGAACAATGTAGACTTTCTAGAAAAGCAAAAAGAAGAAAAGAAATTGCTTATGATCCCTCTAGTGATTATAACCACTGTCAGTATTTTACTTGGTACTTTTCATGTAGATAAGATCCCACAAAATGTTTATACTTTATACTTAATATATTAAACATGAATTGCGTAAGTTTCAAACTGTATGACTTTATTTTTGTTCTTAAAAACATGTCCTCACACTTCGGAGGACTGATGTAAAAATTTTGGCTTGTTGTTAAGAAGTTACCAGTAATGTGTTCTGTGTTTTTTGTCTGTTTGTTATTGTTTTCCCCTTATGGCTCTCAGTGCCTCAAAATTAAAGTTACTGGCTTAAGGCCTAAATACTATAAATGAAATTAGGAACGACCCCCCCAACACACACACAAATTCATGGTTGTTTCTTAATAGTTCTGCCAATACAGAAGTATGATGCTCTAGTTTTTTTGTAACGGGGTGGGCCATATTAGATCTGTTATCTGGTAAAATTTATATTTTAATATGGATTATTATAGGTACAGATTCGGTAACTTGTCTTTGTAGCTGTCATTTTTGCCTTTCTACCCCTCTACCCGATAGGGCAGATTGGGGGCCTGTGGGTAGAAAGAAATTGCTAAATACAGAAAGGCTTCATTAATGGAAACATTGAGCAAAAAAGAATGATGCCTTATTCATAAAAGAAACTGGTCCATGCAACTACAATTTGAATAACCGTGGAATATAATACAAATCTGTTTAACCTCACAAAACCTCACAAGAATTCTTAACATGAACTCTTGTTGACTCAAGAGATGGATTTGAGTGAGTTACAGAGACAGAAGCCTGCCCATGCAGTCGCCATGGTGTCTCTTGGCAAATTAGAAATACGTGCCTCTGCTCTACGAAGCCCCAGCCGAAGGAACATGGCAAGGCTAACGTGAACATAACTTGATTTCGGCTAGTTGTTATTCCAGTGGGCAAGCATCCTTGTGCAGGGCACCATCTGGACAATCATTTACAGTCCTGGCACTATTTATAGGTCCAGACAAAAAGGTGATTTTGATGTTAAAATAAAACTGTCTTGCCTGAGATAGCCTGGACAGGAGTGATTTATTATTTATAATAAATAAAACTTTCTTGAAAATTTGTTCTCCAGTTTTGAATAGCCATGTCCTTTCAGGTTTAGCCTGGCCTCTTGTTCTGCCAGTCTACTTTGTGTTTTTAGCTTATGACACTATTATCCAACATCTATAGATAACTGTAAAGATCTGGTTTAAGCACAGGAGCAAGAGGACTTTTGATAAGACCACTATGCTAAATCAGGGGGGTTTCAAATGTCAGTGTCTATGAGACCAGGCGAACCCTTTGAAAGGACAAGCTACAAAAACTGGAAGACCAGCTGAATAATGTAGCCCTTGCTATTGGGAATTTCACACATTGGGTGCTGATTTATTATTATTTTTTCAAGTAATGATGAAATAAAGTGGGATTTTCCTTGTTGATAATTTTGAGCTGTGAATGTTTTGGTAAAGAGAGCATTTCTGTGTCCTTCAGATTAGAGTCATTCTAGATCTTAACAGTGACTGTTAATCAGAATGCCTTCCGCTATGTTCCAGTTTTAAGATGATGCACTTTATCTGATTTGACTCTTGACCGAGGTCCCTGCGCTTGGGCTGGAACTCGCTCTTGAGTTGTACTTCCCTTATGTCCCTTCTGTATTTTTTCCCCTAGATTTCTCTTCCTGCTCTTGATAAAGAAGGGCTTTGCTTCTCGCGTCCATCATGTCCTCCCCCAGGGTCAGGTTTCTCGGGCTTCTCTTCATCTGTTTTGTCTTCTGGCATCATCTTTTGTGAATCTTGTTCTTGCTTCTTTTTCATTCTTCTCCTGAAGGGCTTTTTGTGGTTTATATACATACACCCAATTTTGACTTCAGTTCTTTTTTTTTTTTAATTAAAAAAAGTTATGGTTAAATCTTTACCCTGATTTACCTTTCTTAAACAAAAATGCATCGAGGGTAAAGATGTATGCACCTCTGAACTGCAGAGCAACACGGGAGTGCGTGTCTCACAGGCACAAGGATAAGTGTTGTGCTTGATTCATCAGCCCTGAAGGTGGTAAGGTAAGTTGTTCCTTGAAGGTCTGTATGGATTGTTGTGATGTGTGGTCGCTTTCTCACTGCTTGGTTCCCTGCACACCGTTTTCTGATTTCTTTTGGTGAAGAGAACGTAGCACGGTGGTTAGAGGGCACACTTTGTTATGAAACAGACTTTTTTCCCAGATGCTGGCATCGTCACTTTGTGTAACTTTGGACAAATTACGCATCTCTATTCTTCTGTTTCCTCATTTTAAATTGATGAAACCATACATAACATTTACAGTTTCATAGATAAAGAGAGTCTGACATAAGAGGTCAAGCTTCCTGTTTTGCAGATGTGTAAACTAAGGTATCCAATCCTGAAATGACTGGCATAACAACAGAGAGTAATGTTAGTTTTCTTTTGAAAATACAGTTAAAAGAGACAAGGAATTAAAACAAAGCCCCAGGGCCATGCTTCTTAGTTGCCTTAGGGCCACGAGGGCAATCTTGCACCCGTCCCCTTCCTGAAGACAAGCTAGATCAATTATCAGAGCCAAGCAGGGTGCTTGTTGCTGGTAGCAGACTTTATCCTTTTGTTTCTTGCTTCATAGAAACTGAAGCTCCCTGGGCTCTTCTTTCTGAAAATCCAACTTGTGTGAAGAAAATGGTAATTAGGAGCTTGTTCGTCCACCACCCAAACTTTCTTAAGCCAGAATCAGCTTATCTGTGGGGATTGGTTACATTTTCATTTTCTGTAAATTAGAGACAAGCATTATTTTGGGAGGTTTTTTTCCCCCCCCCAGCTGAATAGCAAGGGTATGCATGACTTTAGAAGTGGTTTTCCTTGGCATTAACCAACATGTGCAAAAGGCTCTAATAAAGTCAACAAATAGCTTTGTAATCTACTAGGTTTTTGGAAGTCGAGATGCAAGTAAGTCATGGGCCAGAAGTGATTCTTTGAGTGCTTGGATATTAGAAGATTTTCTCCTCAGGGCTGGAACTCCGGCTGGTGATACACTTTATTAGAATCAGCTTAATGAGGCTGGTTTGCCATCTCTTCTCTGGGGAAGCTGCTTTGCCTTCTTGATTTTCTATCCCTCTTTCTCTTGCTGGCTCTCACTCACTCACTCACGCACACACCAGAATCAGGATACATTACCTGAAAATAGTTCAGAGTATTTGAATCTAGGACAGAGAGGACAGGCTCAGGAAATCCAAGATGCCTTTCAAGCCCTGGAAGACTTCTAGCAGAAGATTTTTATCCTTTTGTTTCTTGCTTCATAGATTGAAATTCCCTGAACAAAACTGATTTCTTTTGCTTCTGAAATCAAGTTTGAGGAGACCTTCCTAAATCTTGTCCTACCCCTTGTCTTCAGGTACCAACCTGTGTATGTAAATGTGTGTATGTGTGTGTGTTTAAAAAGATTAGCACTTGCCTTATTCAGAGAAAATACAAGTACTTTAAAAATATTTGAGTACCTGCTATGGGCTGCACTTAATGCCAGATGTTGAGTGTACAATGAACACTGGATTTTTTTTCTTTCTTTCTACCATACTCTACCCTTGGTCAATTTTGGGGGATAATACATTCTCATCTTCTCAGGACTAAAATAACCCAGCTCAGCTTCTTTAAAAAGAAAAAGAAAGAAAGACAGGAAGGAAGGAAGGAAGGAAGGGAGAAAAGAAAGAAAGAGAGAGAGAGAGAGAGGAAGGGAGGGAGGAAGGAAGGAGGGAAGGAAGGAAGGAAATTTCTACCCGTCAGTCCAGGCTGTCCTGCTCTGCTTTTAGGAGAAAAAGCTGTAGTTCTCTAAGGCATTCTCTTCTTTTCCTGGGGTGCCAGAAACTTTCTTACTAGACCTCACCTTTATCTCACCCCAAGCAGGCTCTGAGGGCTTCTGCAGACCAAAGATGGCAAAACCAAAAACAGTGTTCTCTCATTTAGAAAACTGGTCTTTTGTGTAAATCCATTAGATGGTCAAAGAGAATGTATATGAATTTGTTGTGTTTCTACAACAGGTTTTACCAACTGGAGCAGATTTTCCCAAATAAGCCATAGATAAGTTGTTCTTTGAATTTATATTACAAGCTTATAGTCTTTTTCTTCCACAGAAACAATTGTTTTTAATTGAGAAGAAATGAACTAGGACTTCAGATCACGTGTGTTTTCTGTTTTCTTTGTTTTTGTGTGCAGTATAAAAATGTAATCTCATTTGGCATTTTAGAAAGCAAACCATTAACTTTGCTTATGTTAGGAAAGCCTTGACTTAGCCGACAAATCTAATTTGTTATAAGAAATCCTTGGTTCGTTTTAGAATGATGTTTAGATTCCTCTTAGAAGAATATGGTGCAGTTTAGCTCTGCTTAGTATGATATGGGTCCTTGGAGAAAGAACCAAGTGGAGCAAATTGAACAGACTTTCTTGGACACCTTTGATTTTAATACCCTTCCCAGGGCCCCGGTCCACTGTGCTCTTCTAAATACTATTATTTACTTTACAATTTTCTTTCCTGAACCATTTTAGAGTAAGTTGCCAATATGATGGTCCATCATCCCTGAATGCTTTAGTGTTTATTTTCTGCAAACAGGGACACTCTCTAATATACACATGATACAACCATCAAAGTCAGAAATAAGCATTACCAACCTCTACTCTGCCAATCCCATTCAAGTTTTGCAGATTGTTCTGCTAATGTCCTTTATTTTTATATTCAAAAGGATTCTGTCTAAAATCATGTAGCATTTGGTCCTCATGTCTCTTTAGTCTCTTCCAACCGAGAATAGTTCCTTGGTCTTTTCTTGGCTTTCACGAACTGGAAATTTTTGAAGATTTCAGGCCGTTTAGTAGATGGCCCTCAATATGGGTTCGTGTGCTATTTCCTCATGACCAGATTCAGGTTATGCACCTCTGGCAGGAATATTACAGAAGTGATGCTGGGCTCATCTCAGCGCACTCACACGTGATCATGATTTCTGTCGTCCCATACCATGACTACTGTTACGTTACTCTGATCACTTGATTCAGATGGTGTCTGCCAGCTTCTCCACTGTAAATTACTTTTTTTTTCCCTCTTTAGTATTTTATTGGGAGGTAATTTGAGAAAATGTAAATATCTCATTCCTCCTTAAATTTAAGTTTATCCTTATATTTATTATATCACCATGGACTCATGGATATGTTTTTTTTTTTTTTTTCAGTGAGTTATAATCCATTACTATCACCATTTATCTTCTTGCTGAAATTGTCCTCATTTGGTCGGTGGGAGCCTCTTTCATCTGGTTTCTGTGTCTTTTTGACGTGTTCTGATCCATCTTTGCGTACTTCCTGACTTTCTGCTACAAGATGTTGTCCCGGGCTCATTTGGTAGTTTCCTTGTCCCTGGATTTAGCCATTTCTTGAAGGAGCAGCCCCTTTTTAGTAGCTCTGAGCCTCTGAGTGGATGCCTCTCCTCGCATCACTGTCCTCTCCTCCCCTGCTGTTGCCTCCTTTGCTTGGTCCCACCTAATAGCTCCTAGACTGTATTATTCAGGAAGAGGAAGGACACATTTTGTTCAGATGTCATCACTCATGTTAGCTCTGTGTGGATGGGGACTATAACATATTTGATCTGGCATCCCTGAATGACTACTACATAGTAAATGCTCAATAAGTGAATAAATTCATTCAAAGACAAATTCTGCATCTGTTAACTCTGCATCTGTTAGGAGTTGGTCATTATTCCAGGTGCCAGGGGTGGGGGTGGAGGGACACAACAGTGAACCAAATTTAAAAAAGCAAAAGAAAAAGCGTACATTTGTCGGAGTCCTGTGAAGGGAAATAGTTCTTGGTGAAGGATGGAAATAATTTTGTAAGGCAGCCGTTTCCCGAAATGTGTTCATTTATATTAATATGAAGTAAATGCAAAAAAGGTTTCGACTTTGCACTTTTTAAACTGTAGTTCTTATTAAAGTGCATAGACGAAATGTGTCACAGATTTTTTTAGCCTTAGTAATTCCTTTTCTTGTATTACTATAGCTCTGCTTTTTCCCTCTACCCTGAAGAGAGCTGGTGCCTTGCATATAGCTAACTCAGCTTTCAAATGCAAAATGGAAATCCTAGTAATGTAGAAATGTTATATTCATTAGCTCCTCTCTGTAGTTTGTTAGTTTTTTACTTTTGACCAGAGATACTACCAGCAAGAAAAGTGAATTTTCTCATTATGCTTTTGGTGATAAGTAACAGAATGTAGAAACAATGAGAATAGATCATAAACTCCTTTCTATTAATAGAATTAATCATCTATGTTATTTCTTTTAACTCCTGTGGGTAGGACCGTAATACATAGCATGTAATCAAACTCTTTTTGTATTATAAAATTATTCAAGCATTTATTCACTCAAAATGTATTTTATTGCCATTCTTTACTGAGTGCCTACCTCACAGGACTCTTAAGGGATTCGGTGAGACCATGTGTATGCTTTCCTCAAAGTAACTAGTAAGTAAGTGTCCACCGAATCTGAATCTGAATTTCCCTTATTAACCTATAGGATTCTGACATCAGGTATAAGTTTTTCTTAAAATAAAAATGTTATGTTATAATTGATAGAAGAGGATTATATGTATTTTATAGATAAATTATAAAACACACACCATAAACTCACCATTCAACTTAATGAGAATTAGAACATGAATGCCATTCAGACTACCTATACACACCTCCCCAGTCCATCAGTTTGTCTTCCCCAGGTATAACTGCGCTCCTGAATTTTCTTGAGCTTTTAAATGTAGTTTTAACACAAAAGTATGTATTCTTCTATTTATTCGGCTTTGCTTATTTTTGGTCTTTATGAAGATGTTGTAATATTGTATGTAATTTTCTGTGACTTGCTTTATATTCTCAGCACTGTGTAATGTTTGCCCTTGGTATTGCGTGCTACTGATTTCATTGCTGCATAATAGTCCATATAGCATGATTTGTGTATCTATTTTCTTGTTACCTAGATATCTAGATTACACCTTTTAATTCTGTTTTATTTTTGCTGCTGTGAATAATACAGTTATGAACCTTCTTGGGCACATCTCCAGTACCCACATACTGGAGTTTCTCTAGGGCAGTGGATTTCAAACCTCTATGACTGTGACTCATAGTGAGAAATTTGTTTTCCGTAATAACCAAGTACCCACTTACATAAATATACATAGACAAATGAGACAAAAATTTTGCTAATCAGTGCTTACTTTTACTATGGGGGACTCAATCTGTTTTATTTTGTACTAGTTGACTTGTAAATAGCGATGCAGTCCTTTCTGTTGCTTTCCAGTCTCACTAAAAGGTTCTGTTTGAATAACACTGCTCTGAGTCAGTGGTTCAAACTGTAGGGCCCATGAGAATCACCTGGAGAGTCTGTAAGTGTGAGGACTCTTGGGCCCCGCTGCCTGGATTCCTATTTGGTAGGTCTGGGCTGGAGTTTAAAAATGTGAATTTCTACCACTGCTTCCAGGTAATACTGATGTTGCTGGCCTGCTGACCACATTTGAGAAATACTGCTGTAGAATATATACCAGTGAATGAAATTCTGAGTCATAGAGCATTCACATATTTAGCTTTTTATTATTTTACATAGTATTTGCAACAATTTAGAGTTCTATATCTGTATGTGTAGAGAGGTCTTTTCTAGGTAGACGTGTTCATCTGTGCCTATTTAGTAGGTATTAAAGTATCTTGTTATCTTATTTTGTATTTCAGTAATTAGTAATGAGGCTGAGCATACATTTCGGTGGCCATTCATGTTTTTCTCCCTCTGAAATGTTTGTTCATGTCTTCTGCTTATTTTTCTATTTATTTATTGGAGGTCTTTTTATATTCTGGAACCATGAATACACTGTTGGTTACACTTACTGTAGATATCTTTTCCTTTTTGCCCATTTAGTGGCTTTTTAACTTCCTTTATGGTATCTTCTGATAGAAATTCTTAAATTTTAGAGTGGTCAGATTTTTTATGGCTAGTTCTTTTTGTGTCCTATTAATATGTTCTATACCCCATGGTCATATAGATAATCTCTTATATATTTTTTTCCAACACATTTGAGAAGTTTTGCCTCACATTTAAATATTTTCAAACATCTGGAATTGATTTCATGTGTTGGTATGAGGTAAGAGTCTAATTTAAATTTTTTCCTATAGAGAAAATCAGTCCCAGCACATTTTATTAAGTTGTCTGTACTTTACTCAATGATCTATAGTGCCTACCCTGTCAAACATCAGATTTTCATACACTTGTGAATCTGTTGGGGGTATGTGGTGCAGCTCTGTTGCACTGGTCAGTTTATCTCTGCGGCAGACCACAGTATTGTAGTTGCTCTGGTTTTATAATCTCTCTTTGACATAACAACATCTATTGCATCATTCCTTGTTCTTCATATACATTTTAGAATTAGTTTAAGTTCTTTGAAAAACTATGTTAAGATTTGGATTGAAATTACATTGACTCTGTAGGTAATGAGTATTTTTATCCCTGAATACCTAACGTCTTTATCAGTTTAAATGTTGTTATCATTCTTTAAATATTGTTGAAGTGTTAAGATATTTCTGATAAAAGTCTAGCTAGTTTTACGGTTTGTTTATTCCTAGGTACTTTTTTTTTTATTGCTGTTATAAATAGAGTACTAAATGTTTCCTGTTTGTTACTGTTGTGTAAATATGCAGTTTATCTTTGCATACTTCTATCTTACTGAATTTAATTCCAGTAATTTTTCTGTATAACTCCTTTTGTTTTTCTATGTGGACCATTATGTCATGTGAATAATGACATATGTCTCTCATATTTTCAATTTTCATTTTCCCCCTGCCTTTTGTGGTCCTGTGTCAGTAGGATTACCAGTAAAATACTAGGTATAAATGTTCCCAATTTCAAAAGGAATGATTCTAACAACTGACCATTTAGAATGTTGTTTGCATGGGAATTTAGTAGCTACCTTTTATCAAGTTAAGAAATTTATCTGGTGCTGGTTTAAGAGTGTTGTTTCCTTTTTTAAAAAAAAAATTGTACGTGGATTTTATCAGACAACTTTTCAGCATCTCTTGAGGTGAGCAGATGATTTTGTTCTCCTTTAATCTGTTAATGTGGTACTTGACAAGCATTTTTGTCATGCTAAACTACTCTTGAATTCTTGAGTTAGAACCAGTTTGGTCTTGCTCTATTAGGTACCCCCCCTAGTGGATTAATTATGCTAATATTTTATTTAAAAACTTTGGATTCATGTTCTTGAGTTACATTGCTTGTATGTTTCTTTCTTTTACTATTCTTGGCAAGTTTCGTGCTTGATAATATTCACAACATAAAGTGAGAAATGTTTTCTCTTTTTCATCTTGTGGAAGAGTTTCTGTCAGTTTGAAGTGTTCTTTTCCTAGAACTTGGTTGTAAAACCTTGTGAGCCTGATATATTCTTTGTAGGAAGATTTTAAACTATTTACTTGACTTTAATGAAGGATTATTCTTGATTTTTATTTCATTTGGGGTCAGTTTTAGTAAGAGGACTGGATTTTTATTAGTTCTTTTCAAAGTTTCTTACCATATTTGTTGAATTCTTTAAGAGTTTTTTAAAAAGTCTTTACACTCTTCCTTTTGCATGAGTTAATTATACAAAATTCTGTCATTTTTTAATCAAATATAAGCATTAAATCTAAGATTTTTCCTCTAAGTACTGCTTTAATTAGATTCCACAAATATTAATGTGTAATATCTCCTTTATTATTCAATATGATGAATTTGAAGTTTTTTTCATTTTAATTCCTCTTTTACCTGGGATTTATTTAGAAATATGTCTTTACAATTCCAAATGTGTGGAGGTTTTTTAAAATTAAAAAAAAAATTTTTTTTACTTTTGGCTTAATTGCATTACCATAATTTCTTCTTGAATTCACTTTCCTTCTTCCTGAAGTGAGTCCAGTTGAAGTTCTTTTAATGAAAGTTTCCTCTCAATTTTTGGTAATCTATAAAAGTTTTGACTACTGTCTATGTTATGAAAAGTGGTTTTGCTGATTATTCTAGATTGAAGTTAAATTTCAGTGCTTTGAAAATACTTGTTTTCTTTTTTATTTTTTCTCATTTATTTTATTGCTTTATTGCTGGCAGTTAGTACAAATCAATGAATATTGATCCCCAAAGAAGAACTCAGTTATTCTTCAGATTACTGGTCCACAGAGAATGAGTAGAGTTGAACCAACTGATTTTTGGGAGGATAAACTGGACTCAAATCCTGCTTCTTGGGAAATGAAGCCATAGCCGGCTGATATATAGCATATGCTGTTCCACCAACTGTAAGAATCATGGTGGCCTGTACAAGAAGGCATCAGCTATCCCACCCTTTTGATGCGCTGGAATTCCATTATCCTCCTGAAGTAGCTTTTGTTTCTCTGGAACTTTATTTTCAAACTGCCTTTGTCAAGCAGTACTTATGCCTCTGGGCAATCTGACAAAGCGCCAACAGATTCCACAGCATCTTGGCTCAGTAATTGTCAACCAACAGCAACAACTCCTTTTGTTTTTTTGAATTCTAATGTCAGTTTAACTCAGAGTTATGCCCGTAGAAGTATAGGAACTCCCTCTATGAAGGAAAAATTCCTAATTTCTAAGTGTTTGCTTATTTCTGTGGTGTAAATATTCTCTTACCATGTTATGTCAGTTATTGTAGAGCTGAGAAGAGATGTGCAGTAACACACAATTATGAAGTATTTCCACCATCCCGATACAGTAGACACCAATAATTACCTCACAAGCACAGATAATAATAGTATGTAGTAAAATAATTAGGGAGTGATGAATTTTGATTATCTGTTACCTCTGCTTTTAATATTTTTATACCTGTATTTTTAAATAATTTAATAGTTAGTAATGGCCTTGCTTAAAAATTGTTCACAAAATTTCCAAAAATTTAGCAATTGGCTCTTGTGAGTCTATAGTAGACAGTTACAGTGTACCACTTTTGCTTTTTTTACAGTGGGTGAACTCTTGTGAGCCTTAGTTACTGCTTTTACAATATTTTTGTCTTCGTGTTCTTCATTTTCAGTACAATGTGTCTAGGAGTAAATTCCTTTTACTTTATGGATCTATCATTGTTTTTATATTGTCCTCTTTTTCTGCGGGTTCATGACTTTTATTATTTTCGAAAATTATCAGCCATTGTATAACCTGTATTCTTCATTTTTTTCTGATTCTCTGATTAGATAGTTGTTACTTTTATTCTGTCCTCCATGTCTCTTGATAGCTTTTGTATTTTTCATTTTCTTGTGTCTTTGTGTGCATTCTGGCAGTTTGTTCAGATCTGTTTTCCAGCTTATTAATTCTTTTCAGCCATGCTTAATCTGCATTTCAATCCATTGAGATATTAATTCCACTAGCGATTTTTTTCCCCCTCCATTTCTTAAAGCCTTGTTTCTTTTCAGTGGCCTGGTCATTCTTTCTTACCTCTTATTGCTTGGACACTTTTTGGATTCCAACTTTTTTCCTTTTCACACCTTATATGTCATCATTTTCTATTCTGCATGTGATGATTCCAGTATCTGAACTCCCTTAATGCCCTTTTACAGACTCACAGATGATGGTGGCTTATTTCTTTGTGATTAGGGATATTTTTAAATTGTGAGTTCATATTTGATTTAGTTGAACTTCAGGAATCCTAAGGCCTGAATTCAGAGTACAGCAGATCTGTAGGGACTTCTGGATTTCTGAGAGACTCTGTGGTTCAGGTCTCTAAATATGCTATAGGCCGCAGGTTTAGTCTTTAGTGGACCTGTGAGTGCCCTTTGGGTAACCTCACCCCTCATGCTTGACTGTAGCTCACAGTTCACATTATAACTCTTTCCATCTCCCCTTTTATCTTTCTCTCTATGTCTCTCTTATATACCCATGACTCCTGACATTTTATTTTTTTTAAGCCCCCCAATGAAGAGTTTTTAACTGTCTAGTATCTAGTTGTATTATAGTGAGGGTTCCTGAAGAGCCCACTATATTGCCCAAATTAGAAGGGTTTGTTTTTTTTTTTTCCCACTGAAACCATAGTATGTCTAGCAGTTTCAGCATTGCTCTTTGCATTGTTGGAGACTCAATAAGCATGAATTGAATAACTGTTGAGAGAAGGTGCCGAGACAGCATAACCCTGATTATATTTTCCCACTGTTTAATTGTGTCTCTCTTTGGTTTTTTATTTATGCATTAGATTTATTGAATTTTTATGCGCAGGCACCAGTTTTCATCTTATACTTCCAGCTACTCCTCTGTGATTAGTATTATACATTATACATTGAAGACTGACTATTCTTTGTGAGTAACAGTTATCAAGGCTCATTGTCAGAACTCCAGCTAGCACTAAAAGAGAAGACTAGAATGATCTGGCCAATATGTTTTAAAGCTTGTTTAAGAAAACAGAAATTGTACAAAGCTAAATATATGTAAACCTAGAAAGAGAAGTGACATAATTATTACTTTGAGTTTCTAGTTTCAAACCACAAAAGTAAACAGAAGTTTGCTTGAAACTGCAAAGTCTTCTAAATATAGCTTCCTGTTAACAGTGCCTAATTATAATTTAGAGTTTAAGCCATAGCAAGTCAAGAAGTGGTACATAAATAGGATCATTTTAAATGAGATTGGATTCTGAAACAAAAGTATTTTATACTACATAGAACATAGCTGAAACTAGTCATTTTAGAAGGGAAGGCATTTTAAAATTTGTCTACTTCGAGTATCATTTTGTGAAATATTGAATAGTCTTGCCAAATGATACTTTCTAGTTAAGTTTCATATTTACATGCAGATGCAGTATTTCAGTATATTTTTAACATGAAAATATTTAGTAGGTTTACTTTTAATGCTTTTGAACAGAAAGCTAGGGAAATGATAATTCTGTTTATTTTAGAACTGAAAGAATTTTTTTTTTTAGTTTCCATTTCTCAGTTGTGAATATGATTTATAGATTTTATTTTCTTTAACTTTTAATGGTCTTAGTACAATGAATAAAACTCAAAATGCAATCTAAATATCCTAAGCTAAATTTGTAGCTTAGAGCTTGATTGTAGCTTGCTAAAAAAAAAAAAAAAAGAAAGATAACATTGAAACCACATCAGAGGGAAAACTGAATTTTTTCTTTTACAACACAGGAAGATATCAGTCACAGAGTTGAACAGCATCTCTTTTTATTTTTCTACTGCAAAATTTATTTCCTCTAAATCCCTGAAGTGTAAATGGGTATATGAAAGAGGAGAGAATATAAAGTACATTTGAAAGGTTGAAGAAATTTATATTTATATCAAAATAATGCATTTACATGGTTTAAAAGAATTAACTAGCAAAGGATGGTATTAGGAAAACCCAAAAGTCCAATATTGTATTCTTCCCCAATCTCCTTTCCACTTTCTGGGAGGAAATGTTTTCAGTGTTTGTTTGTTTGTTTTCGTTTTCCTTTTCCTACTTTTTTTTAAGTTCTAGGATTACTGCCTAATGTTTCCAAACTATATACTTATGCTTCTATTTCTATATGAGAACTAAACCCATTGGCCCCGTCTCCTTTTCCTCCCAATATGACACCATTTTTAATTCTTATTTTTAGAATTCATTCTTTCTAGATATTGAACCTAGAACTTTGTTTCTTTTCCTACCAACTATGGACGTTGTTTCTTGATTCTCATCTTTGTAGGCTCAGGGTATCCTGGAGTTTCTTTCCCTTCTCTATTTGTGTTTCTACCTTCCATATTTGTCATCCAAACATTTACTTTTGCATTGTCACAGTGCTAACATTGTTTTATAAAATACAAGTTTTCAGTTTTCTGTGCTTGTCTGTGTAGTAGTAATAATTGTGGTAGTAATTGAAACCACTTACATAGTCCACACTATGTGCCAAGCACATTGTGTAAATTGTATCTATTATAATACATACATATATATATATATACACACATAGGCATTTTACATTTATTATACTTATTTAATCATCAAGTTGACCTTGATGGAATAGGTAATGTTATGGTCTCCATTTTACTGACAGAAAAATTTAAGTCACTTAGTAAGTGGTAGAGCTGAGTAGGTTAATTTCTAAAAAATCGAAAGTCAGTAAATGTTGTTTACAGCTATGCCTAAAGGTTATTCACAGCTTAGGTGTGTACTATTATTATCATATTTTCTTTCTTATATAGCCATTTATTTTGTGGTTTTAAAAATTATTGTTTTTCTTTATTTCCTCCTTGTTTTTGTGCTGAAATGTTCAAATTTCCTTGGTTTCCTAATACCTCCTATGGAGGCCTTTATAGGATTCCTCTAGATTCCCTATACAGTGACCTCCCCCAACCCACCCTCCTTGGAGTGATCATTTATTTTATTTGAGCACTATAAATTTTTGTCATTTTAAAGTATGCATGGTGGCAGATTTTTACATTGATTTTGAAAACACTGAATTATGAGAGAAATGTATCATAGTTTCGTAATGCTCTTTAAAAGAATTAAAGGTAACGTGTTCTGCAGGAAAGTTATAGGAAAGGTTGATTTTCTAATATCACATAAGCCCTCCGAACACAATTATTTTAATGTTTGTCAAGTTTGAAATATTTACTTGGTAACAAAAGACTCGAAGTTTAAGCCGCTTGAAACATACACAGGAAGAGCCTCTAATTTCAAAATTCGCTATTTGCCACCTACCCGAAAGTATTATGTTGTACCCCCTCTACTGGAACTACATAGAACTTCCTTATACAGTTATGCCTAGACGGCAGGCAGGTTCAGTGTTGTTCTTTTAAAGCCGTTGAGTCTGTCCCCCTTTCTTCCCCTCCTTTGTTCATTCTCAGCTTAGGTTATGTTGGCAAGATTAACAGTTGCTTTGAAACCAGCCGACCTTCTGAAAGTCAGTGGAAGTATAGTGGTTGAGCGCACGCGCATTGAAGCCAGACTCCCTGGGCTTGAATGGCTGTTCTGCCACTAATTATGTGTGTGTCTTTGGGCACATAGGCATCTGTGCCTCAGTCTCTTCACTTTGAAATTGGACTATGAAATAAAAGCTGCTTCTTAAGATAGTTGAGTTAATAATTATAAAACGCCTACATCAGTATCTGGACCAGTTAGTGTTCAATGAGCTGTTACCGCTGCCGCCGCCACCGCCATCACCACCGCCATCCCACAGTGCGGCAATGCTCTCAGCAGCCTTTCTTTTTTCACTTCTACCCACTCCAGCCTCTCTACCACATTGCTACTAGATGATCTTCCTAAAATGAATAATTATTAGTATTGACTTCTTCGTTAAAGTCCTCAAATGGATCTCCTTTGCTTCCCCGATGTAACTGCTTTTTGTACCTGTTGTTACGGGCCAGTCTGTCTCTATAACGACTTGGCAGAACTCCTAGCCTGGCATGGTTGTTTAGAGTCTCCTTGAGTGATCAGCATCATCTTTTGATCCTCTTTCATGTTACTTGTTGGTTCATGCTTAACTGATAGAATGGTTGCTGCATCTTTTGTTGTTTGTGCAAAATCCAAACTTACCTGTATTTCTGTATCTTTGTTGGTTGACTATTATATAGATCCAGGCAAACTGAGGAATTTAAGATGATTTCTTCATTTCCCTAAAACTGACTGCTGCCCCTCCCTGGTCAAGTCTAGAAATGGCTTTTTTTCCTCCTGAGCTGTGGAGGTATATTGTAGAGTTCTCTCAATTTCCTGGTGGAGTGTCACCTTCAAGAATGGCACAACATTATTTAAAAAATCAAAACAAGTAAAACATTCCAAAGCATTGTGTGCAATAATGGTAGGCTCCCCCCACTTTCTTGTGTGTGTAAATATTTCACGTTCTTTTTATGCACAAGCCATTTAGATTGTTACTGAATGAAAGATCTTCTTACTGTTCTCAAATGTCATTTCTTTTCCATTCGTGGAGTGTTTTTTCATTCACCTGTCCATTGACTGATACATGTTAAATTTGGGGCCTTGTTGTCTCTGTTTAGCTTTGATTTTTAAATAAGTTTTGATTTTTTTAAAAAAATTAGTTCCTATCATTTGTTGTTGAAATGTTTTCTGCTTCACAATCTTACTGTGTTAGAATCATTTTAAATAAAACATACAGTGTAAAAGTCAAATCGTGTTAAAAGCCTATAAAAATCATCAGAGGTACGTTTGCTCCATGCCTTCCATGAACTCTCTCTCACAACCATTTTGAACTGCTTCACTGTTTTGGTATTTGCCTACCTATTTTGAAGTATTAATAAATTGCTATCCCCTCAGGAATTTTATTCCTGTTACGATAGATCATGATTTTAAGTTTAAGAAATTTTAAATTCAAGAAACTTGATCTCTCTTAGTTGATTTTAAAAAGTAGATTATAGATCTCCTTTAAATCAGAATTAACTTGATAAATTTCTCTTTAGAATTTGATCCATGAATATACATCTAAGGCATTTTAATTCATAAGTGGTGATGAAATTTATTTTGTTTACTTTCTTTATGTTTGGTGTTAGATTTGTGGATCTTTTCCTAGTTTCTCAGAGTGAGTACTAGATGTGTTTTTTATTCCTGGTTTCTCTCCTCTCTCTTCCTCTTCTTTTTAAAATAATAAATGTGGTAAAGACAATACATTTTCTTTTGAGCATATGTTTTGCTGTGCCCTAGAGTTTTTATATGAAATGGTCTTTTCATTATTTTCATTTGACTGATTTCTCTTGTCTATATTTTCTTTAATTTTATTAGAGTATGATCAACCAATATAATCTATTCAGATATTTTAACAGATTATTTTATTTATAATACCTTTATGATCGATTTTTGTCAGTGATTCATGGCCACATACAAAACTGTAAGCTTTATTCAAGAGATAGAAAGTTTTATATATAATTAAATCGAATTTGTGGGTTGTATTAGTCAATTTCACTATGTCTGTATTCATTTCACTTTGTTAGTTCTGTCCATTTCTGACAAAGATGTATTTCTCATTTCAGTGAAATATTTTCAAGTTTTAAAAAAAATATATTCAACACATGTTGCTTTATATAACTTAGCATTTAAATTGCTTATGCTGTTGGGTCGTCATAACCTTGAATTTAACATTGTGTGATATTAATATAACACTGCTTTCTTTTGGGGACACTGAGCTGGTATTTCTTGGCTTGCCCCTTTATTTTAAGCTTTTCTCAGTCATTGAATGTTAAGTGTTTCTTACAAACCATCTGTATATGACCTTTGTCTTTTTACCCCATCTAACTGTATATCTTTTAGTGGAAGAATTTAACTTTCTTTTAAATTCTGAGTGATGCTTGATTTTGTTACTTTTCACCTAATTCATTATTTATATTTGTAACTTTTAAAATTTTTCTTCATTTGGTTTATATTTTTAAGTTGATATTCATTTCCCAGTTTCCCCTTATTTATGTGTTGGTTATTCTGTGCTTTTCCATTTCATTATTGGCCACCTTCCCTTTCAGTTGCTCATAAATCCAGGTTTTTTCTCCTACTTTAACATGAGAAATGATACCAATGTTTCCTCTCACCTTCACATGCTGATCCTCCCCTTTAGTGTTCCTAAATTTCTATGCAGATAATTTAATTTTTAGGTCCAGATTTTGGTTAGACTTCTCGGTGTCAGGAATTCATATTGAACACTTATGTTACATATTCCATATAGTTTATTATCCATTTAGATTTAATTCTGTATGGAAGGCAAAGCACATTCCCACACATGAATGGATTCATTTCTGATTCAGTTATAGTTCCATTAGAATTCCATCCCAAGTCCTTTCCTTAGGTGGAACAGTGGCGATGTGATTTTTGAATCCTTAAATTTTGGTAAATACTTTGTTCCCACTGAAGGATGTTTTCTTCCGGCTGTCTAGCTGTTACTGTCCTTTCTTCTCATTTCCAGTGTCACAAATGAGAAGTCCAATGTTAATTTGATTATTTTTTAATATTAAGTAATTGTTCTTTTTGGTGATTTGTAAGGTTTTCTTTTTAGGCTTAAAGTTTAGGAATTTTAGTGTGATGTTCTTGAACATGTGCCTTTTCCCTCATTAGTCCTGGCTAGGTCTTGGGGAGCCCTGTTAAGTTTGCAATTCAGTCTTTCCCTAGTTCAGGAAAATTGTCTTTCATATTACTTTAAATATTGCCTCTCTTCTATCTTTTCCTTTTCCCTCTTCTGCAGACTCTTTGGAAACTCTTCTTATGGTTGGTATGTTAGTTAAGTTGCCTTAATCTGTTCTTCAAGTCTTTTTTGTTTTTCCGTTATGATTTTCCTCTCTTTGTATTTTCAGTTTATGCCTTGAGATGTCTTCCAGTTGGTCCTTCATTCATTCTAATTGACCAGTTAGAGTCCATCTTCTCCTTTAATTTACCTACTGAGTTATTCATCTTGAAAATTTTACTTTTTAAATTTATTTTGAGTTATTAAAAACTGTAGAAATTATTTTTTGCTCTCCACTTGACTCTCCTTAGGTAGTCATGCTATTTTTGACTTCAGTATTTCATCTCTATCCTTCAAGAGATCTGTTAGGTCTGCCCTCTCCCACTCTCTCTTATCATTAGGCATGCCATTTATATGTGTGTTGGGGTTCAGGTCAAGCTGCTAGGGGACCTTAGGTTGTTTTAATCCTGTAAGGGATGGAAGGTACCGGCATGTCAGCCTTCACCGTAGCAGCAGGCATGTTGTGTCTTTCATGTGTACTTGGAGGACTCTGTCTTCCTTCTGGTCTTCTTGCATTCCCAGCCTCAAGAGTAGAGGAGACTCTACCCTCTCCTTCCTCCTGAGTGCCCCCTGAGCACCTTTGGGGCCAGGGAGATTGGCCACATTTGTGCAGTTATCTATGTGTCAAACTATCTTGGGTCTTGCTTGGAGCCCTACACCAGCTGTCTCTCAAGATGCTTGTAATCCCATGGCCACATTCTTCAGGCCGCACTCACTACCTGCCATCCCCTGGATATGACCAGTTCAAGGGGGATGAGTGGGTTGGATTTGGGATTGAGGTGGGAGAAGGTAAGTCAAATCCAAAGTTCTTTCTCTCCTCAGAATCCTTTTATATTTTATTCTTAGCCTCAGTTGGGATTTTATCCCTCTGTGCCATTTTCATGTGTTTAATGGCATTACAGATGAAATTTCTATTTTGAAAGCCTATCTTTGACTCATGGTTTTCCCCATCCCTTCCTATGCATAACATCTTGGACAATACTAGTTTTTAGAAAGTGTCCTTTTAAGATGCACTTTGGATGCGTATAAAGAGTATACTGGTCTGAGATAAATAAAACTCTCCAGAGAGAGTTTATCTGTCCATATGCAAATTTTATTGAACAAGATGTAAATTATCTGAATATCTTACACAACACAGAAGCCAGTTAGAGTAGGACAGAGACGAAATAGGTAGATGAAGAAACAGGAGCTGGAGAAAGAATCAGCTTTGGGTTATCAGTGATCTAGGAAGAAGACAGGGAGATAACATGGAAATTGAAAGTCACATATAATCATTATTATCTTGGCCAACAGTTGCAACCTGCTCTTTTAAGCCATCTACTGGACTTACTGACAAGTAGTATTTGAAGAAATTATAAACTAAAGGGACCCATTCTGTTCCAGAAAATTAAAATAGGAAAGCATTCAGTAGACTCTCAGTGGATGAAAGAAAATACTGTACACTATATTGACAAGTTGTAAAGTTAGTACAAGTCTATGTATATTTATGTTTAAACAGTCGTTTGTCTTAAATATTTGAGATTTGAATTATGCACACGTGCTCTTCCTAATACTGATATTCAGTTTATCCTAATCAGCCTCAGGCAAAGAGAATTTGAATTATACAACATGTGTAAGCTTCACATTGAATGGCAATTAGTCTGTGCTGTTTAGTAGCACTTAATATTGAGGTTAACGGTTAAGTAAAAAAATTTAAAAAGCCCGTGACTTGATTCCCAGTATATATGGGATAGGTAGGCTGAGAATCAGTAAAAGATTTTATTCTGTGTCAGTAACAATTTAATTCCTGACTTTGTGTCTAAGCCTCTGTTTTATATTTATTACATGTGTGAATATGGAGTCAGGTGACATCCATTTGAACTTCGCCATTTATCACAGGCCCAGGCCAAAGAAAATGTAGCCCTCTAGAACAGAATCCATTCTCTCACCTTTTTGTTATTTTCTAAATTTTTATTTGTCTGGCATATTGTCATGGAATCTGTTTCTCTTCTTAACTCTGAGTTGCGTTAGCTTAAAGAAAGCTTTTTGGTGAAGTGGAAGGAGCAAGAATGGTTGGGTCACTTGCTTGTACCAAGATTTGTTGGGTGGGTGAAAAGGTGACAGTAGGCTTTTAATACTCGGACCAACATGAGGAGTAAAATGTTATAAAATTTCTGAGTTTTGAACTTAACATCGTATGTATGCAGTCGACACAAGAGCTTGAACTTTCTATGTCGTATAACACTGTGTACTTTGCCTTAAGAATTCTAGTTTGTCCTACAAAAGGAGTTTAAAAATAAATCAAGAAAGGACTGCTATAGAAATTGTTTTCTGGGGGTGGGGGAGTGCCGAAATGTTGCTATTTTTAAATGCTTAACACTAGAAAGTATGTTGGTAGGTTGAAATTTGTATATTTTTAAAAATTATATTTACAAAAATATATGTAATACTCCATGAAGGTGGAGCATTTAACAGCAATGCTTGGGTGTTCTAGAGCCATAATTGGAATACTGATTGCAAATTGCCAAAATTCAGTGGGTCGACAAAGCAATTAAAAAAAATCTCAAGGATATTAGATTTCAAAATGTTCTCCCTTAATTTAGTCTGTCCATTATACTTTATTTTGATTATTCATAGTATTGCTTAACATGCCAGGAAATGTCTTGTAATAGAATTTATAAAATACTGTCTTTTTGATAATAGGAATATGCACTGTCTTTAGTGTTCTGTTTTAAAATCTCAGATTAAGTGGTTAACTCTTTCCTCATGATACTCAAGAGTAATTGCCAAAGACTTTTCAGTCCATTAGATGACCATTAGGTGAAATCTTTGTTCTGCTAGACTTTTCTTTTCTTTTCTTTGCTGGTGGATGGGAGATGTATCCCTTAAGGGAACAAATTTAGTCAGAAGAAAAAAAGCTTTTTATCTTTATTATTATTATTATTATTATTATTATTATTATTATTATTATTATTATTATTATTTTATTTCCTTTTGGGGTCTTGTGATTCTTTATATTAAAAAGTCATTTAAAATTTAATATCATCTGGCCTCGCATTGTGACCCTTGGCTGTTTTCTACCTCCTGTTCAATCTTTGCTGTAGCTGGATGCTGCTCCCCAAATATAATCAGTACTTTAATCTCTCATTGTTTTAGTTCATTCTAGTCCCTGGTCTTCAAGTATTCTTTTATCCTTCTCTTTCTAGTAATTGCCTGCTTATCCTTGAGGATCTAACTGAGGTGTTAATTCTCCATAATTTTCTGAATTATTCTCTCCATCCTCCAACAGAATCAGTTACCTCTCTTCTTTGTGTTGGGATAGCCCTTTATAGGTGGCTCCGACAACAACTATGAATCACAGATGTGTCATCGTTATTAAGAGTGGGGGCCATGTGTTATCCAGCTTTGTCTCTTCTAGGACAGGCATGTAGTGAACATTTGTTGAACTGAAATGTTTAGAACGCCATGCTTGTCATGATTAAGAAGACAGCTTGCCTCATTAAATTCCCCGATCACAGTAGCCTGCACTCACTGCCCTTCGCCCACCCTGCTCCCACCTGTTCTATTGTGGCTGTCGGTTTCCATTAAAATGCACTTGGGAGCCTTCTGCAGAGGATCTCTTTGCGTCGTCGCTCCGGTGCATGGAAGCTGGCTGTGGGGTCTTCCTTGACGTTCTGTTCTGAGAGTTTCGCTTTCTTCCCGCCTTCCTGCAGGACCCTAACCGGAGCATCCATACCAGCAGCAGCAGCAGCAGCAGCAGTTGTAGCAGCAGCAGCAGCAGCAGCAGCAGCAGCAGTAGCAGCAGCAGCAGCAGCAGCAGCAGCAGCAGTAGCAGCAGTAGCAGCAGCAGCAGCACCAGTTTCTCAAAGCCTCACAAATTAATGAAGGAGCACAAGGAAAAGCCTTCTAAAGACTCCCGAGAACATAAAAGTGCCTTCAAAGAACCTTCCAGGGATCACAACAAATCTTCCAAAGAATCCTCTAAGAAACCCAAAGAAAATAAACCACTGAAAGAAGAAAAAATCGTTCCGAAGATGGCCTTCAAGGAGCCGAAACCCATGTCAAAAGAGCCAAAACCTGACAGTAACTTACTCACGATCACTAGTGGACAGCAAGATAAGAAGGCGCCCAGTAAAAGGCCCCCCATTTCAGATTCCGAAGAACTCTCGGCCAAAAAGAGGAAAAAGAGTAGCTCAGAGGCTTTATTTAAAAGTTTTTCTAGTGCACCGCCGCTGATACTCACTTGTTCCGCTGATAAAAAACAGATAAAAGATAAGTCTCACGTCAAGATGGGAAAGGTCAAAATTGAAAGTGAGGCGTCTGAGAAGAAGAAATCAACTTTACCGCCGTTTGATGACATTGTGGATCCCAATGATTCCGACGTGGAGGAGAACATGTCCTCTAAATCTGATGTGAGTAGTCTGCTCGGTTTTCCTCCTTTCCCTGGTCAGTTGGCAGGTTTTATTTCAGATAGCTTCAGGATAAAGACAGAGGAAGGAAAATGACGGTCGAACCATAAAATGGTAGCCTGGAAATGAATATCCTTAACTAATGGAAAGGAAACGAAATCATTAAGGAATCTGCAGATGTGTAGGCTGTGATTTAAGTTGTTAAAGGAAAAGTATGTTCCAGGATACAATAACGGGTCATTTGAATAGCAGCAGAAGAATCTAGATGCTCATTGGAGCTTAGTCACTGTGCTTTTCAGTGATTGCTGATTTAGGAAAGTGAGAAGAATGCAAAATAAAAGTAGAATGCACCAGAAAATAAATTTTAAAAAGAAACAGAAATATAATAGAGTGCAGCTATAATGTTGATCTTTTTGATCAGTGGAATGAAGTAATTTGCTTCCATAGATTGAAAACTGGTAATAGTATTTTTTTCCGCATAGTTTATTGAGGCAAAAATTGATGTAATAATTTACTGTTTATTTAAAATGTAAAATTTGATACATTGTAATGTATGTATGTGCCATGCAACCAGGTTGTGATATTTTGAAAATGAAATATTTAATTTTTTTTCCCTGTCATGTAGCCACTGATTTGGAAGAGCCAGGGTGTGTGATCTTCATTACAAGTTTTGCTGATGGGTAGGATTATCTTTTGTAGATTCCTAAAAGACCATCTGGCCATCTAATACCCCCACCCTCAAAGTTATTTGATACTGAGATTTAAACTTATGATTACAAATTTCTCAGAGTTGAAAGGGATTTTCAGGTTATCTACTCTAACCTCCCCTACCAGTGTAAGAAATCTTACACTTCTAGTGACAGAACTGTTAGTGATTCAAGTATTTCATTCTATTTCTGGAGAGTAAGTATTATTTACTATGAAATTATCTCCTTCCTATTTTTCTCTAACTTTGGCCTTCTACTGTTACTCATCAGTCATCATCAGTCCCAATAACCTCCTTAATTTGAGTTGTCTGTTTCTAGACGATGGTCAAGGAGGACATCTGGCTAAAAATTGCTGGCAGTTTTAGGATACTTCTCTTTCTGTCCCATAAGGAAGCTCCACCAAAGTTCCCAGTTCAAATACTGGCAAGGGGTAGAAGGCCTTAGCAGACTTTCTCTGCATTTATACTGCTCTGGGTAGAAAGCCAGCTGGGGTGAGGACGTGGCATCAGTACCAATCCCTCCCTAGTCATCCAGACTCCACCTCCTCCCTCCGACTCTCTGTAGTTAATCTCAAAATTGTAATAGAAGATCAGATTAGGGGCCAAGTAGTATATAAAATACTGGAGCTTGGGTAATTTGTTCCAGTGCTTGGTAAAGGCCTTCTAGTGATGGTTTGTGAAATGGAAATGAAAGCTAATGGGTTTGTCCCAGTGTCTTAAGCATTTATTTTTCCTCCTTTGCTTTTTACCTCTCCTCTTAATTCAAAACTTGCTCTTAATGCAGATGTCCCTTGAAACTTTTTTTGTATGTTTGCTTTTTATTTCAAATCACCTTGAGATGTTCACTGATGCTGTTGGGGTGTGATTGTCTGTCCTTCCATAATCTGACATGTTGCAATTCTTCTAGAACAGAGGTTTTCAAATGGTAGTTCGTGATTTACTGGTGAGCCATGAAATCGATTTAGCATGTTATCACTAGTATTAAAAAAAAGAAAATCAGAATACATTGTAATTAGTATGGGTGAGTAATGGTTTCTGAAAATTTTATTTCAGAGACTGTGTGTATTTCTGATAGTAGGCTATGGTCAGAATTTTGAAAGGCACCTTTCTTGAATTTTTGCTGATTTGTGAGAAGACCAAATGGCTTTTATAAAGCACTATTGAAGGCTCTTTCTACATGAAATTATCATAGATCATCTTCCTCTTTAGATAATTCTGTGTATTCTTATTTTTTGTTTGTCGTTTGCTCCCTCCCTTTTCTATGTAAGGTATGGCTTTTCTTTTCCTAAACTTCATGTTCAACTTGATAGATTTATTTAAAGCAATACCTTGAAAAATGTTCTGGAATGAAGAGTTAGAATTGTAATGTTGTACAATAGGTAGCAGATTTTCCAAATGATTTATGACATGCTAGAGCTGTATATCCAGTGGTCCTAATAGGAGTTTTTGTAATGTGCTTTACCTATCATTACAGAAACAGCCTCTAAAGACTTCTGGGTATTATTTGGGTATAAAACCCAACAACTGTACTTTCCTTACCGGTTTTCTGGTAGTAATGCTTTTATTGTTGCTGCTATTGGCTTAATTCTCTATGTAGGTGGTAGAACAGAAGAGAATTGACAAAAGTGGTTCCAAGTGTGCCAGGGCCCAAAAGACTTTCTGTGAATAAAGAAGAATAAAAGAGGGCTGAAACTCCCTTTATCCAATGGTAAAGGTAGCCTTTGTTTGGCCTTTCTCCTACCTGGTGTCCCTCCTGGGGGTAAGACCTAAGGAACAGGAAGCAGTTGTAATGGAGAGCACTAAACAGCTCATTGCCTCCCTTGGCAAGGAACTGATTGGATAGCTTGGGACAGGCCCAATTTCAGGGGACACCCTTCACATTGTCCTGGTGGTGAGTGTGTCTGTGTCTGAGTAAGTGAGATCAGATGATCTGATCTGTCTAGGGACCTTTCCAGCTTCATTATTTGATGATGAGCCAGATTTATATTCATTTGTGGAGGGTTGTTTCAGACATAGCAGGCAGAGATCAAGGGCTTTGGAAACAGAAGAAAGACACAGAAAGAAACTGGATGAGTGTGAAGAAGTAGGAAGGGCCAGGGAAAAAAGATTATTTACCTGGTATGTCTGTGAAGAAATCATCTCACCTTGGTATAGGTTGGCTACAGTTAAGGGGATGAACTTTTTAAAGAAGTGTTTCCATAATTAGATTCAGCTTTTATATAAAAATAAAAATCAATGCTATTAAGATGGATTAGGAAGCTTAGATCATTGAATATATGTTTATATGCCTGCATTTTTTGAGGGATCACTTACTTGTTGATACGTAAGTAAGTAGGTAGTAAAGTAATCAAGTAATTAGGAGTCTCACTCTGGTGTCAGACAGGCTGTGATTTGAATCCCAGCTCCACCAGTGATCTTGGACAAACAATTTGACTTTCCGTATTTCTTAGTTTCTTCTTTTGTGAAATAGAGATCATAATAGCACTTAAATTGTAGGATGATTGTGAAAATAGTCAATCTGAGTAAAGCATTTAGCACACTAATCAAAAAATGTTAGTGAGCCGTTATTACGATTTGGCTTCTGGCAGTCTTTGTACCCTATAACTTTGAAAGAGATCTTTTGATGTTCAGAAATACTGCAGAATTCTAGTGTCCTGTTTCAAGTGTGGGGGATAGTACTTGAAATATGTCACATTGCTCTGAGTTTTGTCTTGAGGAGGTACATGGCCTTGATACTGGTATGCACGTGTAACATGGTAACTGGAAAAATACAGGACAAAGCATCTCAGTTTTAAATCAGAAGTTAAGCCAAAGTTTCCCAGGATCTTTTTAATTAAATGAGATAAAGGGCAAGGACTTACCTAGCACTGCATTGGTAAGCACTTGAGAGGTTTTATTTTTTATTTTTTAATTTTTTAACATTTTTTATTGACTTTTTCCATCCTTTCACTCTCAATCTATTTGTGTTCTTCTCCCTAAAGTGGGTCTCTTGTGTGTGGCGTATTGAAGGTTCTTGCGTTATTATCCAGTCTGCCACTCTACATCTTTTGACTGGAGCATTTAGTCCATTAACATTTACAGTAATTAATGATAGATGTGTGTTTATTGCCATTTTGAACTTATTCTTGCAGTTGATTTGGTATTTCCTCTTTGTTCTTTTCTTCTTCGTTTTGTAGTTTGGTATTTTCCTTTGTATTATCTTGGATTTTATTTAGTTTTTGTTTTTATTTAGTTTTTTGTGACTCACTTGTAAGTTTTTGGCTTGTGGTTACCCTTTTTTGTAAGTCTATTAACCCATTAGTATAACTGTTTGTATTAAACAGATAGTAATATAATCTCAAACCCATCCTACCGAGAACAAAAAATTAAAAAAAAAAAAATACTCTATTTCCTTGCTTCCCTCTCCCACTCTTAATGATTTAGATGTCTTCTTTTACAGTTTTGTGTTTATTCTATTTGTAATTCATGATAGTTATCACCTTTCCAGTTACGAGTTTCTCATTTTTGTGGCATCCTGCTTCTTTTCTACTTAGAGTAGACCTGTCAATATTTCTTTTAGCATGGGTTTAGTGTTGCTAAACTCTTGTAGTTTATGCTTGTCTGTGAAATTATTTCTCTCTCCTTCTATTCTAAAGGATAGCCTTGCTGGATAGAGTATCCTAGGCTGCATCTTTTTTTCATTCAGGGCTTTGAATATATCTTGCTACTCCCTTCTGGCATGTAGTGTTTGTGTAGACAAGTCAGCTGAGAGCCTTATGGGGGTTCCCTTATAACTCACTCTCTGTTTTTCTCTTGCTACCTTTAGGATCATTTCTTTATCCTTGACTCTGGCCATCTTGATTATGATATGTCTTGGTGTGGGTCTATTTGGGTTCTTCCTGTTTGGGACCCTCTGCGCCTCCTGTACTTGGATATCTGATGCTTTCTTTAGGTTTGGGAAGTTTTCAGTCATGATTTCTTCAAATACCTTTTCAATCCCCTTTGTTCTTTCTTCCCCACTGGAACCCCTATTATGCGTAGATTGGCACACTTATATTATCCCATAGGCCCCTTATATTGTTTTCATTGTTTTTTATTTGTTTTTCTCTCAGCTGTTCTGATTGGGTGCTTTCTGTTGTCCTGTCTTCTAGGTCACTTATTTGTTCCTCTGCATTATCTCGTCTGCTTTGTACAGGCTTTAGATCAGCTCTCACCTCAGCAAATGAGTTTACCAATTCTACTTGGCTCTTCTTTATAGCTTCAATTTCATTTTTAACATATTTTATATCTCTAAACACTATCTCTTTTAGTTCCTTTAGTACTTTGATCACTCCATTTTTGAAATCTTGATCTAGTAGGCCATCAATGTCTATTTCCTTGATCGTGCTTTCAGGGGATTTCTCTTGATCTTTTAATTGGAAGTGGTTCCTCTGCTTCTTCATATTGCTCACATCTCTCTGGCATCGTGGCTTAAGAGTATCAGTTACCTATTGTGGTCCTTAAGACTTTATTTATTTATCTATCTAAAACCTATGCAGGAATAAAACTTTTAAAAAAAGAGAGAGAATTTTAAAAGAATGGAGAAAAAAAAAGGTTTGAAAACAGTGTATAATCAATAATAGAAGAACAAGTTGAAGCAGAATAGCAATTGTGTTGAGACATCTTTTAAAAACCTTTAAAAAAAGGAGAAAAAAATCACAAAACAATATTTGAAATATGTGTATAATCAAAAACAGGAGATTAAAACCAAGAGAAATATAAATGAAATGAGATGGATTTCTTAAAAATAATAAAAATTAAAATATTTTAAAAGAAAAATTTTGAAGGGATTAAAACTGGAGACATGTACAATTGTTTAAAAAGTAAAATTTTAAAAGGCAATAGAAAATAGAACAGATTTTTAAAAAAGATAAAATAAGAGAATTTTAAAAGAAGGGAGAAAAAGAGGTTTGAAAACTGTATAATCAATAATAGAAGAGCAAGTTGAAGCAGAACAGCAATCGAATTGAGACATCTTTTAAAAACTTTTTAAAAAGGAGAAAAAAATCAAAAACCAATATTTGAAACCTGTGTGTAATCAATAACAGGAGATCAAAACCAAAAGAATTAAAAATGAAATGAGGTGTATTTTTTAAAAATAATAATAATAAAAAGGTTTTAAAAGAAAAATTTAAAAGGGATTGAAACTGTAGACATATACAGTTGCTTAAAAAGTAAAAATTAAAAAGGTAATAGAAAATAGAACAGATATAAAAAAGATTAAAAAAAAAAAGATATGTGTTCTCCTGGATACTGTGTGCTCTTAATGATTTTATCGAGAAGTCTTTCTGTCTTCACCCTGTTTTGCGAACTCAGCTTGCTATTTCCAGAGGCCCTCTGTTGGCGCCCTCATCTGTGCTGCTCCCAGTGCCTGTCGGCAAGCAGATTGCGCCCTCTCCCAACGCTGGGTCAGGTGCTGAGCTCTTACCCGGTGGGCAGGTGGGTCACTCCCCTTCCTGATGCCAGTCAGATGCTGCACTTGCGTGAGGCAGGTGGGCGGATTGCGTCCCTTTCCAGCATGGCGGTGGTCAGGTGCTGCGTTCCTGCCAGGAAGGTGGGTGGCAACCCGCCCTTTGAGAATTTTTAAAATTGTTGTTACTATTAAAAGAAGATATCCTAAAAAACTGATTTATCTTTGGATTACTACCTATTTGGCTGAAAGAATAATTTTTAAATAGGTTTTGCAATTCCTAAAGTGCTTCTCATTTCATATAGAAATCTAATATTGTCACATGAAAGTGCATCAGGATTTTCCTCTACAGAAGAATTTAGAAGGTTGGGGTGGACAGTGGGTGTGGTGGCGGGTAGGGAGGCAGAGGGGACTGTTTTCCAGTGTGTGAGCATTTAGCAAATACTGAAAACAAGATAAGGGCGTATCTTTGTTATGTATGTAAATGTTAGCATTAAGATTGTTTTACATTCAAGAACTTAGGTAATTCCCATTAGAGTGAAGCTGCTCTTGGTTTAGGAATTCATCTTTTTGTGGTCATTTATGGCAAATGGCTGTTTCTAACTAGTGACTGGCACTAACTAGGAGCTAGAAAGGGTGAGGATCTGAGAGTATCTGGATCAACTAAAAGTTTGTAATTGTGGTCTGTATTAACCTGTATAAATTTTAATTGACAATGAAAGAAGAAAATCTTTCACTCTTCCTGTAATTCGCTGGTTTTTGTTTTTCACAGCTCTCTGCTTGTAAAGAGAAGTTTATTGCATTGATCTTGTTTGTCCTCTGAGGAAGTTTGGTATTCACAGCAGAGAAGGAGGGGAAAACAGTAAAAGCAAATTGAAATAACCATTTATGATGGAATTCGGTTATGGTAGTAATTTCCTTATCATTGCCTTCACTTTTTTACCTTGCTTTGTAGACATTTAATTGTCATTTGAAAGTGCAGAAGTTAGAAGTTTTAATTATCTTTCCTTGTAAATGGGCAGACTGCATTTGGTAAAGTGTTACATACTTCAACCTGCAGTGTGAGAAATGAGATGGTAATCGTGTCTTGATAGCTTGGCTTACCAAAGTGTTTTTGTGGATAAAATCTTGCGGGAGAAAGATGAAATCTCATCACATGGAATGTTTTTTTCCTGAGGGTGGGTGGTAGTTCAGATACAGGGTAAAGACTTCAAACCACCTTAGCAGAAATGTCTTTGGGAAAGAAAAAAAAGGCAAAGGAAAAAGAAACTTCCCTTCTTTTGTGGTGCCTCATTTCCTCCCGCCCCACCCTGTCCCTTGCCCTGCTTACACGTCTGGAGTTGGCAGTAAATGTCCTGCTGTTGAAACACTGGCCTGAAGGTTTTATGTGATGGAAGATTGTCACAGTCAGAGAAGAAGGTCTTTACTGTGTTTCCAAAGTGGCTTTTTAATGACTTGTAATTCCAGCACATGCGAGAGCTGTGAAATCTGTAAGGATGGTGAGCGAGCAGCTGGGGAGGCCACGTATTAAAAGGGTGCCCTGACTCTCCGGGGGCAGGGTGGGGGTGATCTAGTTCTGGAGTCCTCTTCATTTAATAACTGGAGGTCAGCATACCTGAAAGAATACAGGTTTTCCTTGGGTAGGTGTTGCCCAGTGTGGGACATTCATGAACACAACGGGCAGACAGTTAACTTCGCTGGATGCATGGAGATATTTCACCTGCCATATTTTCTGATGCTTGGTTGGTTGTTATCGGTGTTAGATGTGAGCAGATGGAGGAGGGTACAGGCTAGCCAGTCAATTGTTGGTTTATTTAGTCATCTTCCTCACTTATTCCCTAAAATTTGAAGCAATCAAAAGGAAGATTTTTTTTTTTTTTTAAACCGAGTTAGAACCTCTTTCTCTTCCTTGTTTGGGTACCACATTCAGTCCTAAAGGCTTTTCAGTTTTTAAGTTAAATAATTCCTTTGTATCCCTTAGGTAGCGGAGGGTCACAGACAGACAGGGGGCCCTTTCAGTGCAGGGTAAGTTGTCATCTGTAATTGCTAATACTCAGCATTTTCACTTGCCTGTATTGAACTTTAACTCTCCCCCAATAAATGTCCTGAGCCTCCTTCAGGAAAGCTGCATTGCCTAGCCAGTGCATTGTTGTTTCTTACCCTAGGGCCCATGATCTTTATGTAATTGTCCCATCTGTCATCTTGAGACACAAAGTCAGAGATGCAGCTCAGCATGGTCTTTGCACGACTAAATTTACCATCATCAGGATGCCTCATGTCTGTAGCTGAAGACTCTTATTATCCCCATTTTACAGATGGGGAAACCGAGGCTCAAAGGTTAAGAAACTTGCCCCAGGTTGCCATGTTTATACGTGGTAGAGCCAGAATTTGATCCTACTTAGTAGGGAGTGCACCCAAGAGAAATTTTGGGGTAAACCCCATCTTATTTTCCCAGGAATTCATGTTATAATTGTAGGGATGTTTTACTTATGAATCATATTTCTTTGCCCTGCCTGTTGGTGTGGGCTTTACCAACAGCTTTCCAGAGGTGACAAGTTGGCCTCATAGGTGGATTTAGCATACAGTCAGAACTGAGGCAAGTGCTCTGAAACATCCAGGAACCTCTAACTTCTAATCCGTATTTGCTTAAACTAAGATAGACCCTCACAGTTCTGGATTTAACATTATTATAATGTATCATCAGTGCCATTTCCCTGCTCCCAGAATTTTCCCCACTTGCTTTTGTGTGAGAATTTATGTTTAACAGAGCTGAGCTGCAGTATCGAGCTTTCCCAGAAGGTGCCACCAAATAACAAATGGTATCCTCCAGTTTGAAGATTCCTTCTTTTTGAATCTTCCAGTTACGTTTAGTTATTTCATTTTATAATGTCTCTAAGGTATTCAGAATGTCAGCTGTGCTTTCTTTGAATTAGGAGACAAGATAATGCAATGGATTAGGTAGAGGGTAGTTTTCTTTTGGTGTCTATGTAATTATTTAACCAAGTTTGAGAAATTGTTCTCAGTGGGTAACAATTTATGACTGTAAACTTTCAAGCAGTGTCAAGGTCCACAAAGAAAAATCACCCCTAAGAGGCTTCTTTAGGTCACTAGAGGTGACTGCACAGTGAGATGTTCCCAGATAAAGTCAAAGATCCTTCTATTAGGTGGGAGAAAATGGAAAAGCATTTAGTAAAGTGTTTGGAGACAAGAGAGTTTCGCCTTTGAATTCTGAAAACATAGAGGATGGGGATGTGTGGAGGTGGGGATAGGGAGAAATATTCAGAGTTGGAGACACAGAGAAAAGGAAATTTCCTTGCCTCACTCGGTCACGGGAAGAGAATGTGTGTATGGCGTCCTCAGATAGTCCTTCAATTCCTTTGGGACCTCAGAATCACAGTACTGTTTTTGGAAAATTAAATTGTTGACCCTTGCTTTACTTTGTGACCCTTCTGTTTTTGTTTTAAATATGATAAAACCATCATGTCACTTTGGGTAACTGCAAACATTTCCTTCTAAACATGTGTAATTGTTTTTAATATTCTTTGATTACTTTCATCTTGTTTAATAATATTTGAAAATACTTACATAGTAGGAACTCTTACATATAAACACTGTATTAGGTGGTACAGATGGAACAAAATTAGAATTTAGGTTGAGCTTTGAAGAGAGGAAGACATGAATTAGTGGAGGTGAGGAGTAGGTGGGAGAAGAAGGCAAGAATTCTTTTATTTTGTTTTATTTTTATTATTGAAGTATAGTTGATTTCCAATGTTTCAGGTGTACAGTAAAGTGATCCAGTTATCCATATATATATATGTATTCTTTTTCAGATTCTTTTCCATTATAGGTTATTACAAGAAATTGAATATAGTTCCCCATGTTATACAGTAGGTCCGGAGAAGGTATTCTTGATTGGAGGAAACAACAACTGTTGACAAATGTGGACGAGTCTGTGTTGTCCTTACTGAAAAGGAAGAGAGGTCTTCTGCATGAATCCCTGCAGTTAGTTTAGCAAACTGGTTTGTCAGGAGTGAGGGAACCTCACGCGACTCTGATCCATGTGAGGTGCGTGCTGGACACTTTCACTCCACACCCTCTTATTCAATCCATGCAGTGTGTGAGGGAGCTTTTTCCCTCATCCTGCAGATGTGGCAGCAGCAGAGCTAGAATCTGAATCCAGATCTAATGCCAAAGCCCACGCTTTTTTGTGCTGTACCAACCATAAACCTTGTTGAGAGAGAAATCGCATCAAATTAAAACTACTGTGATACTGATTAAAGCTTTTCAAGAAAAAAATGCAATTAGCAGCACTAACTTTCCCACCCTCTGGCTTCCTCTGACCCTCTGATCGTGGTATCACAGTTCAGCGAAAGGGGAGAACAGTAAGTAAGCTATCTGTGGCCACAATACTTGAGTGCTCGGCTGTGAGTAATGGCAGCAAGGGGACCTGGCTATGATTTCCAAAATGCTGATCAGCTCATGTTTTACCTCATTTCCTAAGAAGCAGAATTGCAGAAAGTGGTGCCTTAGAGTCTCTCCAAGGGCGCTTGTGCACCAGTGTGCTGGCTAACTAGGTTTCTTCACACAGCTGGTACTAGGGGCCAGGCCACGGCCAGGGTCACTGCGAGAGCCACCGTCTGCCTCATCACACTGTCTCGTACGCGTGGAGGATAGAAAGAAGGAATCTAGGCCCCCTCATCATTGAACACAGCCATGCCTGGCTGATGAACTATCTCACCTTCCTGGGCCCAGAAGAGGTGGTCCAGGAGGCGTGGTCCTCGAGCATACGCTCAGAATCAAAAGACTAGACAGGACCAGCTTACTAGTGGTGGACTGTAAAATGGGGACTTTAATGACAGTGATGAGGTTATAGACGTAAACTGCCACTCAGGTATTTAATTCAAGCAAAAATATTAATGATGCTGTAGACAAAGACTTACTTTTTCGTTGGGCAGTTTGTGAACTGTATTTTATGAAGGCCTGATGTTCGTGGGTGTTCTTGTAAAGATTAAGAGGCAGAGCTGCAGTCCAGGAATTTTGTTCGTGATTTATAATCCACGGCCACCGCATATTTTTTACTCCAGCACATGTTTCTAAAATGGCATTTTCCACTTGGCCTAACCTTGGGTCGTATTGGGAATCAGAGTCTTGCTGAGAGTCCACCCTAGTTAAAAATGTTTAGTATCTAAAAACTCTACTCCAGGTGACCTGACACATTTTCAGTATTATAAATTGCTTCCTCCATTTTCACGTGTTTGGTTTTTTTTTATTCTTTCTCATTGCTTTCCAGGATTATTTTAATTAAAGGTGAACACCAAACTTACTTTGTGATGGGTTGTTTTAAAGTGCTAGGTTATCTGATCATCTTAGGTGAGAGTCATGCCTTACATTTGCTTAGCAAGCCTGCCTTCCTTGTCCAGCAACTTTTCAGAGACTTGCCATAAGTCCCTTCCCCCTGCTTTTAAAGATAAGGCACGCATAGTCCTCCTTGTATTGTGAAATAAAACCAACGAGTCTTATAGTTTAGTCCCCAAAAACTAAGGTTTGAAGGAAGGAGGTGGTGGGTCCCCCGTTGCCATCTTTTTATCCTCATCATGTTAATAGCACCATTCTCTCTTGTCTCTCCTTCTAAAACCTTCCAAAGGTTACTATGGACTCTTCTAAAGATGTAAGACCAAGTTTGGAAACCCAGGAACATTGATTTTTAATATAGCATTTACCTGATGATTTAGGAAATCATAGGATTTTTAAAGCAACAAGAGATTTCAGAAATTTCCTTACAACTTTCATTTTGCAACAGAGAACTTGAGGTCCAGTTTCATAACCTGCCCAAGATTGGGATGCTCTCATTGCCCAAAAAACAAAGGCCCTGGGATGCAAGTCCTCAGCATGTGTGCCATTATCATTTCCAGCTAAAACAGTATACAGTCCTTCGCACATCCCTCACTGCTTTTCCCAGACTCTCCTTCACTTGAACATCTTAACCTGCTTCCTCATGAGTGGTGTATGCCCACCAAGCATAAGACCTCTTGGCCCTGCATCTCAGTCTAGGGCCCTTTGTTGAATGAACCTTACATTTCATATCCTCAGCAGAATCCCAGCTGAAAAGCCTCATGCCATGTCTAAGGAAGGGGAGGATGTGAGTCTCAGTGGACATTACAGAGATTTACTGGTGAAAAATTTGATAGACCTGTTCCCCGCTCATCCTTGACCAGATTAATCATGGTTTGATGTATTTCAGGGGAAAAAATAAATCACTAGAACAGAACAGAAAATGACACATTTAGGTACCTGGCAAATCAAAAGTCTTAATATTGTTAAATAATAAAAACATGGAAAGAGCTTTAAAAACCTCCAGTATAAATGAAGACTTTACTTGGACAAGCTGATATCCTCAACACTTGAAACTTGAATCTTATTCCCTCTCCCTCTCCCTCTCCAGTATCTTCAGTATGTGCCTGTGTGTTCTTTTGTTCCCCTTGGTCTCTCTACAGACATGCCGAGGCCTCCCTCACGCCACATGCTGCCTCCAGCTTTCCAATTAGCCCTGATGCTCTTCAGTCTGTAGCCCGATCATTTCCTTTCCTTTACTGACAGACATCTCAAAAGCTCCCTTATTCCTCAGCCCATGGTGGTCAGGTGTTTGCTGCTCTTGGAAACTATTTTTAAACTACCACTGGGAAAGGTCACTGGTGCCAGATTCTCATGTAGAAAACATCTTCTAAGCACTGGGTTTTACCTTTGTGGCATCTTTGACTTACTTTTCTGTCCTATTTCTTGGCCCTGTTGTACCTCCTCTGGTCCCCCTACTCATTCTCCATGTCTCCTTTGTCAGCTCCTCTTCCCCCACCCCCCTTGAGTTCTTTTCTTTTCTGTTGTATAATCTTCCCCTGGACAATCACTTATCTGCCTCCTGTCTCTTCCCCTTCTCAGACCTTTTCTATATAACTCTCTAAAACATAGACAAATTCTGGAAGGAAATACACAAAAGGATATAAAACAACTAGTTAAAATGGTATTCCGGGTCATTTTCAAAACATTATCTTTATTTTTTTTTAACACCTCTATTGTGATATCAAAATATTATGTTTAATGTTGCCATTTTTGAACAACATCTCATTATTTCAAAACCTCAGATCCTATGTGGGCTAAATACTAAATTCTCTTTGGCATTGCTTTTTTTTCTTTTTATAATCTCTTATTACGGGGAATTTCAAATATATATAAAATATGCAGAATAGTATAATGTATAATAAACACCCCATTCATTCATAACTCAGCTTCAAGAATTATAAACTGATGGTCAATCTTGTTTCAACTGTAGTGCAATCGACTTTTCCTCCAGTATAAATTTTTAATAAAATTCTAGATGTCATATTAATTCATTCATAGATATTTCAATGTGAATCTCTAAAAGATATGAATTTAAAAAAAAACAGAACTAAAATATCACTCATTCTGAACAAATTAGTAATTCTTAATATCAAATATCTAGTCACTGGGCAATTTTCCAATGGAATCAAAATATCGCAAATTTCCTTTTTGTTCTTACAGTTTGTTTGAATCAGGATCCAAATAAGGTCCACATCTTGCAATTTGTAAAAATGTCTTTTACGTCTCTTTTAATCTATAGGTCCTCTGTCATCTCTTTTTTCATGTCAAAGTGGAAGAAAAAAAAAACTAGGTGGTTTGCCTTATAGAATTTCTCAGTTTGGAGTTTGCTGATAGTATCTTTATGGTGTATTTTCTGTAAATTAGGAGTACGGCTAGATGTAGGTTAGGGTTTTGGTTTGGGGGCAAGATTGTTTCATGGATAGAGTTGTTTTCTTTCATCAGGAGGCCTGGAAAGTCAGGTTCTCTCCTTTTTTGTGAGGTTAGCACCCACTGGTGCTCATGCATTAATTCATTAGGGATTGTGAATTGGCGGTACTTTTATTCTACCATTCTGTCTTCATTTATCAGCCAGAACTCACCTACCAAAAGAAACGCTTCCTCTTCTACCTTTGTTTAACCAGCAGTTAGTTTGTATAGGAAAAGTAAAACATGGTGGTTGCTTCTTTCCCTTTTAAAAAAACAAGAAACAAAAAACAGTTTTCGAAAGAATGGGTTTGTTTCCCTAGCATCCTTCAACAATGGCTAGTTTTTTTTTTAAGCATTGCTTTTAAGACTTCTTTAATCTGACCCTTCCACCCTTATCTTCCTTTGCTCTCGCTTATACTTCAGAGATCCTAAAATATTAGCCGCCTTTGGTTCCTTGATCATTCCACGCTGTTTTATGCACTAGCGAAATATCCTTGGTCCTTTATGACCTGGTTAATAGTCTCCTTTTCTTTGAAGCTTTTCTAAATAATCTGCCCCGCTTAGATGAATCCCCCATCCTTTGTGCTTCTCCATTAACAGTTTATTTATACTTTGATTGTAGTTGTTACTCTCACATAGTAAAGTGTTTTTCTCCTGACCGATAGGGTGTTTGAGGGCAGATACAGGCTCTTAACTGTCTGATTTCTCAGTTCTTTGCATTGTGCCTGGCACTTAATTGGTGCTCAACAAATGTGGAGTTAAATGATGCCAAGATTTATTTATACTTAGGTATTTATGTGTGTATAATTAAGACTTCTCTTAACTAATTTATATATTTACAGTTGAGGTGTCTTAACTATAAATACATCCAAGCGGTCAAGAAATGTGCTACGTGGCCCGTCCCCTTTCTGAAGGGAGAGTAGACAGGCCACTACGAATGGGAGAGCTCCCTGGATAAACAGGACAAGTCCTGGCCTTCTCAGAGGCTCTCAGTTCAGGGTATAAGCCACCCTTCTGTGAAGAAGTTCATACATCAGAATCTTGGGGTAAATTGGAGGCCAACGTAAGCAAGTTTTATCAGTAGGATTGCACTTCACCTGTCTCTGCAGGACTTTGCCTTTGTGTTGGAGGACGTCAACTAGCCAAGGAGTGTGGTGCTCTTAAAAACTCCCACAAAACAGCCTTTTTTAAACTGATTCTACCATGAAGAGTATTAAACCACAAAAATAATAAAGGGGAGTCTAGGACCACAAATTAATCTTTTATTGAGACAGCAGAGGGATGTCAGAGTCTAAAATCCCAAAACATTTGCTTCTGTGTTTTAAAAAAGCAAATAGTTTTCAGAGAAATTTCAATAACAGGATGTTGAAGTGAAAGAAATTTCTGCCTCCCTGTTTCCTATAGGGACCGTGCAGAGGCATGATAACATGAAAGCTATATGACCACCTTGTTTTTGCTGTCTTTGTGATCATGAAATATGATTATATTCTCTCTAATGTTTATATGTACTCTTGAAATTAGTGGAACTGGTACAACACCACTTGTAGACTGTATAAAAGGAACTATTTTTCCCCCTTCTGTTTCCTCAGGTTGCATAATTATCATGACAGATTAACTTTAGATTCAAAACATTCATTTGGTGGTTAAATAATTATTAAACCATCACCTTTGAGTACTTTCAACTGTGCAATTAAATATTTTTTGTATACGCAGAAGAATGAATGAAAAAATACTCAGAAAAGATTTAAGTTCCTAACCACAAGGGGCAAGCATTATTGCAAAAAAAAAAAAAAAGTTGTACTGAACAGTAACACTTATGCTGAGAGAAATCAGATGTGGGAGATGCACTTAGATTCCCTGAAGAATTAGCATCTTAGTCAATTTTCAAATATACATTAATTGTACTCATCGGAGAGTGTTGGCATTTCTAAGGTTGGTTTTTAAAAGAGTCATGATTATGCTGTAAAACTAAAATTATAACCAAGTATAATTTATCACCGTGGGAGGTTGAATCTGCTAAAAGAAAAAAAATGGACTGAAAATACCATTTTCCATCATTTTGGAAAGGAAAATGTTATCACAACCATCTTCCCTTACCTTAGGGAAAGACATGGCTGCAGAACATGTACTTTGAAACTTTATTAAGGTATCTATCCTAAAACTTATACAAGCGTGTCTCTTTTTATTGTGCTTTGTTTTATTGTGCTTCACAGATACTGTGTTTTGTTTTTTTTTTACAAACTGAAGTTTTGTGGCAACCCTCCTTTGGGCAATCTGTCAGCGCCATTTTTCCAATAGCATTTGTTTGCTGCGTGTCTCTGTGTCACATGTGAAAACTCTTGTGATATTTCAAACCCATTACCAGCAAAAAAGATTATGGCTCAGATGATGGTGAGCAATTTTTAGCAATAAATGTTTTAAAAATTATCATATATACATTATTTTTTAGGCATAATGCTACAGTGCACTCACTAGATAGGCACCGGAAAACCAAAAAAAATTGTGTCACTCGCTTTATTGCAACATTTGCTTTGTTAGGGAGTTTTGGAACCAAACCCACAATATCTCCAAGTTGTGTTCCTTCCTGTCTTCAGTTCTGGGGATCCCCTAAGGTGGAGTTTGCATGCTGGTGTGTCCTGAACAGCTGCCCTTCTACCCAGCTCTTAAAGGGGCCCTGCACGTTCTGCAAGCCAAAGCGCCACCAGTGGGCCTGCGCCGCTAACAGTGCTCTCCCTTCCCCTGGAAACATCCCCGCTGCTGCCCGTTGCCAGTGGGTGCTTTCCTGTACTCTGCTCTCCTGCTCCCACAGGCTGAATGGTGTACCCACCAAGAAGCCATGTAGTTGTTCCCAAACACGAAGGGGTGTTCTCCTTTTAATTAGTTAGTTAAATGTTCTATAAACTAGTCATGCACACGAAAGGGAATTGTTTCTACAAAAACTAAGTTGAAACCTGAAGATTTTTACACCGAGGGAAAACAATCGAAAGGATCTAGGACTGTGCATTCTGACAGCAGTGCAAGTCTCTGGTTTCCTACTTACACGTGGTGATCGGTGATGATGCACTGAGTGTGGTTTATGTAGGAAGGACTTCTCAGATTCTATTCAAAGAAAACTCCTTGATCCTACATCAAAACATTGATTGATTAATAGGTACTTACAAACTTTTAGTTAAAGTGAAATATTTAAAGGATGTGGAGATGTTTTTAAAACTAGTTCTAGAATCATCCTGCTGACAGATGTTCACTAGCCAAAAATCTTGACTGTACTTCACCTGTGGTTGTGGTACGTTTCCTCTTGACCTTGAGTTAGGATGAAAGTTACTCCATCAACAGCAATCTCTTATCTCCCCTCTCCCCCGTTATTCCATTTTATGAATGGTGATCTTATCCAGATCTTAGCTCTTGCATGCCCTGTTTGCCAGATGAGTTTATAGGATCCATCAGTTTTGGCAGTAGCCACGCCCCCCAGCATTTCCTTCAGCATTGGTATGCTCGTGTAAATGCACTCTGGACATAGGCATCTGCTTGGAACCATAGTGTGTTAGGCCCAGGAAAGCAGGTTGTCCATATTTTCATGAGGAACACAGACCATGCATTTTTTTAAACCGAATGAGAAAGGTGTCTCAGACAGAGTCTTGAGAGCTGGGAAAAGGCTCCAGGTCTGACAGTTGTGCTAGCTCTGTGATCTGGGGCAAAGTAACCTCTTGCAGTCTTAATTTCATAATCTCTGAAATGTGAATAATAGCTCTCCAAATTGTCGTGTGAATCAAATGACTCATGGTTGCTAATTTGTAAATGTAGGAGAATCTGAATATTTCTAGTTTCCCCTCCCCCTGATCTTTAATAAAATGAGGATTCTGGTGAAATGCCCGCCTCCTGGGTTATAAGGATCGTATGTAGAAAGGACTTCCCAAATTTTAAAATGCTCCTCCAAAGATCTTAAAGAAATGACTTTATCTAAATGCACAACTGTAAACACGATCTATACTCTGCGTGCTGTTCTTCTAGTTGATAGATTTTTGTTCTGCTTTGATGTGAAATTGCTGTGTGATGGGTGCTCTGTTCCTATGTGTCAGCGAACATTTGCCCAGTGTGCTTCCTCTTGTCTCCTGACTAAGCTTGTGAATTTTGAAGGCAAGGACTCTGCTTTCTCAGAAAACAAGCCTAGGTCTGCCCTGACCATAGGGTCAGAAGACCCTGAAGTATACTTAACAGTGGTTTTCCGTCACCTTGTTTACCTGCTGCTCAGCTGTCACTCCTTTGATGGCTTTTTAGCAGCCTAAAGACTATAAAAATGCAGACTTGGACAGCAGGTCTGAGTCCATCTAAGGGCATGCAATGTACCACATAGGAAAGATTTATTTTGCTTTCCCTGTGTGTGGTTGTGAACCATGTCAGTAAGTCAAAGGAAAAGCTTTTAATTGTTACGGAAAGGACAGTTAAAAGGTCTTTAACCTAAATTTCTTTCCTGAATGCCAAATACCTTTCTAGGGGCAAAAGAGAGATGCCAAGTCTTTTCTGATTAGTTCATTACAGTAAAGAGTGAACACATAGCCAGGATCAAAAGCCAACAGGTTTTGCATTAGATTCATACCTGCATGTTTTAAAGTAGCTTTAAAAGTTACCCCATTAGTACCTTTTAAAGCTACCCATAAAATGCCGTTTTACATCTGGCATCAGATCTATTAATTTGACTATTATGAATATGAAGAAGATTTTGAAAACTCCCATGGTCTTGTAAAGCCTCCAGGCCCTTATTAGCAGAAATCCTTGCCTTCTGCCAGGGCATGGAGCCAAGGTAAGATCCTTAAGTAGATAACATTTAGCATTTGAAATAATAATAATAACGAAAGGGAAGTCCACATGGAGCTTTCAAGTTGTTACCCATTTGAAATATCCAGCATGGAGCCAGAGTCTGAGGGAGAAGATTAAGCAGATGTCAGGCTTGTTTCAGCAGGCTGCATGGCTGAGCCGCCTTCCCTCCGAAGTGTTGTAGGCCCAGCATCCAGGGAAGGGCTCAGACTAATTCATTTGGTCCATCTGTTGGTTTGGGAGACACTACGGGTTGGTTCCTCCAGCTACAGTATTAGCTTCACAGGTGGAGACCGATGGACTCAGGGAGATTATGGCCTTTCATTACTCCTATGGGATCTTTGTTTCACCTGCCCTTCTCTGACACGGATCACCTTGGACTGAAATTTCCCGCCACCCCCCAGCAAGATATCAGGACATAACTTCGTTAAAAGACTTTTTTTTTTTTTTTAAAGGTCAAAATAGGCCAAGACTTTCTTTCTGATTTTCTCTGGAAGCCTTATTTCTCAAAACTCTTCTGTTACTATTCCCTGTTTTCCTGTCTTACGTGAGAAAGAAATTAAGAATACTTTCCATGCTTTTTATAAGTGTATTTTACAGCCAAAGTCAAACACTTTGTGAGTAAAGATAACCCCAGGCCAAGGTGATCTCTCTCAGGAGTGGAGGAAAGTTACAACTGGTTCCATCTTCTGAGCAGGACAGTTTTCTCCTCCAGGTGGTTGACTAAGACACCAAAACACAGAGCTGGCGTCTTCTTTGTGGACCCCAACTTTTCCTGTTGGGGATATTGAGTTAAATTATCACCATTTACTTCCCTCTTTATTCTGTCTCTTCCCCCCCGGCACTCCCACCCCTGGTTATGGCTTTCTGGTAGACTTGAACTTAATTCTCTCATCAGAGCGAGGTTATCAGTTAACTCATTGTCTAGGTAGGAGGAACCACAGCCAGATTTCTTCAGACTGCTCACCATCCTCTTGTTTGGCTGATGTCCTTTTCTGTGTGCGGGTTGGGAAGAGCTTCTCTGTCCCCTCTGCCTCCACCGGTGGCAAATTCATGACAACTCAGTTCTGATTCTGGAAGAGGTCCCTCCCCTCAACCCTACTCACCTCCCCTTTTTGGGGAGGCAAGTCCCCTGTGTTTGGTCTCAGCCTACAGCCAGAAGCCTATGTGGGAGTCCAGCCAGCTCCTTGTGGAAGAGGTGGTGAAAATTCTGCAGACCTTTAGGAGTCATTTTCCTCACCAGCACAGAAGCAGGGATGTGTCACTGAATGATTTGGTAGAGTTGTTGTAAAGGATAAAGTGGCTATAAATCTTGTTTTGATGTGAAAGAATGATAACTCCTATTAATCAAGGATGAAATGCTTTCAAATAAAGTATCAAATAATCAGAACCAATTTATTATATATGTTTAAAAATCGATAATGTCAGTTACAAGTATATCTCAGGTTAGTTACCACTTTTTCTTGTTATTTCAATTCTCTGTGGTCTTCAAGTTAGCTGTTTCTGTGAAGTGATTGGTACTTTTTTTTTTTAAAAAAAGCATGATTAATTATTACATCAGGCCAATAATGACTTCTTTTCTCTCTCAATTAACACTACTTTTGCCAGGCAATTAAGCATAGTTATGTCAAGCAGAGCTATTGGACAAAGACAGGAGGCATTGCACGGATTTACAGTCTTCAGTCATTGGCCTTTTCTTATCAAATAACCTAAAACATTTGGAACTCTGTTGAATTACATCATTGAATAATTTTGAAATTGATGGGAAATCTTTATAGCAAGTCCACTGAAGATAATATATTACTGTTAAGTGTGACGGAGGGTGGAGGGATAAATTGGGAGCTGGGGATTTGCAGATACTAACTACTATATATAAAACCGATAAATAGCAAAGCCCCACTGTATAGCACAGGGAACTATATTCAATACCTTGTAATAGTCTATAATGAAAAAGAATATGAAAAATTATATATATAAACTGAATCAGTATGCTGTACACCAGAAATTAACACAACATCATAAACCGACCATACTTCACTTGAAAAAATTTTAAAAAAAAGAAAGTGTTACAATGAGTAATATGAGTATTTAGCCTTGGAAATGCAACAATCAACATACAGTGATAAAGTGAGCATGATCTCTTATGAGTAGACCTCACAAATCCTTAGATTCCAAAAACTGCAGATTGGTGAATCCTATACTGTTTCCTAATAAAAGTCTAGAATTGAATTTGAAATATGTAGTTAAGGAGCATTTGAAAAAGATTGTGGCTGTCTCTGAGTTCTAATGGCTTATTATGCCTAAGGAATCTAATATTCTTATTATAAGGTTGACTAGAGAATACAGTGACTCACCAGTCTTTTAATGATACATTAGGATAAGGTGGAGGAGATAAAAAAAAAAAGCCAGGTGATTCTTGAGGTGGGTGGATTTGTACTGGCTGAACAAGTGCATTTAAAGCAGCTATGTCAGCCTGCCAAGAGAGTTCTTGTGGAGATCTCTTACAGAGCTTTGCATTTTTGCTGCCCTGTTTGTTATTTTTACAGTGAGTTTCATAAAGATACGGCAGGCATGCTCGCCAGTGACCTAAAAATGGGAGGGATAGTATATTCCAAATTCTTGCAGAATTATGATTAGAAAGCTTTAGCAAATAGAAATGCTAGGCTAAACCCAAGAAAGTGAAATCCAATAGAGATAAATATAAGTTCCTTCACTTAAAATCAAGTAATTGTTTTGATTAGTAAAGGATAAGGGAGATCGACCTTAGAGACAATTTTTATGGGGGTCAGGGGAATGATGGTCTTGATTATAGTGGCTCACCAGTGCTCTGTGAGCTAGTTTAATCTGAGGCTGTATTAATAGAAACATTGTATGTCAGTCTTGGAAAATTACAGCTTCATTACCGTCTGCTCCCATCAGACTGCATCTGGGTCTTGTGTTTGGTGCCACATTTTAAAGATACAGACAAAGTAGAAATATAGTTCTTAGAGCAGTCTGTGGACCCTGATGGGTCTGGGAACAACCAGGCATGGTTTAAGGAAACAAGACTGAGAAGAGACATAATAATTATCTTTATTTTTTGTAATAGTGTTCTTGGAAGTATCTGTGTTCTGATCAACAGGATTTGGCTTCTTGATAACTCGGGGAGCTGAGGCAGGATAAAAGCAGCTCAAGGGATCCCTAAGGTGAGCTGGTTCCATGATATTTATCCTGGGAGGGTCCCTCTACCCACCAAGTGTGCTGATTTTGGGTGCAAGCCACCATTGATATGCCCACCTAGTGAATTAGATACACTCGAGTTGTTTTCAGCCCTTAAGCTTTTGTAGCCCCTGGGCTGCAGTGTATCAAAGCAGTAGAATAAAACGGGAGAAACGTAAGAATAGATATATACCAAAATCTTAACTGTCCCAAACTTGCATAATTTCTAGTTGTTCGTTGGACATCTATCACATACTTGTCTTCCTTTAATTAAATTCAACATTAGAGAATATTTGTCAGTGGCAAAGAGTTTTATTTTTTGCCTTACCTTGTTTTAGGAAAAATAGTGTAGTTCACAGAAATAATGCTTAGATGCAACAACATGGGATTTGATTTAAAAGAGGTAGATGTAGAAAGTGGGTCAGGAGACAGGTGAACTCAGGCTCTTTTTCACAGACTGGCGTATTTCCTCATGAAAATGTTAACTAGATACATAGCTAGGTAGACTGGGTGGGACAATTAGTCCGTGTGTTTTAGGGTGCTCCCCCCTTTTTTTAATGGAGGGACTGGGGATTGATCCCAAGGCCTCATGCATGCTAAGCACGCACTCTACCACTGAGCTGTACCCACCCCACTGCCCCCCAGGCTGTTCCTCAGTCCTCCTAGCTCACTTTATGCTGCTTCTCAGATCTGGCTTTGATGCCTTTGGTTCCAGGCCTGATAGTAGCAGTTTCCTCGTACTGTCTACCCTCCCTGCAAGGTAAACGTGAGGAGAATCAGCACAGTTCCTCTCATGTGAAGTCTCTCTCACTTACATGTGTCCTATGTGCGGGAGCCTGCTCTGCTGCCTTTTCTTCTTTTTCCACCATCTTCCTTTTCCTAGAATGTAGCCAGTATTTTCTAGACAGAGACAGTCAGTCATCTAGATGGGATTTTATTTCCACAAAATGATTGACCAGTATCAGTTGGTTTGCCTTTTACAAAATCTCTCCTCAGTTCCCTAGGAGAGTTACCAGGAGCAAGCAAACAACCCAGTATCAACACTTAGCAAACCATGGTCCAAAGTCATCGTCAGGGGAACTGTTCTCTCTCCTGACCTGGCGGTAGCCACGTGGGTATATGCATATGTAAGAATCAGTGAAGCTGTACACCTAGACTTGTGCACTTCACCGCATGTAAGTTAACAGCTCAGCTTAACCTATGAAATATCTAATTTGTCCTGCAGTTGTAGGAAGGAAATTATTTCTCTGACCGCTAGTTTGTACTTCTAGCTTTGATTTTAAATGTTTGAATAGAGATGGCGAATTTGCTAGAGTTGTTCATAAATTTGATACATTGAAGAAAAAGGCAGTTAAATGTTAAATCATAAGCTAGACTGTAAAGCCTCTGGGTCAGGGATCATACCTGGGTTGTCCAGCACTGTTTCTCCAGGATGCTGACACATTTTAAGACACATAGTAGGCATGTAAGATCAAGTCAAGGAAACACACAGTTTTTGATGTACAAAATTTGCTGATATGCTTTACATAAAGGAATTAATTTATGATTATCTTGGGATCAATATTTTTATCTGATTTTTGTATACTTATATCTCTATTTTTATTTTCCCTTAAGGCTACTTTTTCTTTTTCAGTAAGTAGATCTTAGTCTGTGTAACAAGGTTTAAGTTTTGTTTTCAAAACCCTGTCTGTATTTACAGCCTTGGAGGAAAATTAATATCCCACTTTTTAGTTTTCTATTTAAACCAGCACCTTTTACTTCCAAATATCTCAACATATTTTTCTAATTTACATCCTTCTTAATGTAACACTATCAAATCTACTACTATTTTCTTTGGCTAATATTTTACATTTTATCTGTAGTTCATTGGAAACATTACTGCCAAATTCACCATTAAATTCCCTTGGTTGATTCTCATAACATTTCCATTTTTAAAACTTCCATAATAATCTGATGGGCCAAATATCCCCAAAGTATACACAACTTAATTACATTTTAATCTTTAAAAACATAGGGATTGAATCAGTTGCCTTACTGGACAGAATAAGAATTGAATGAGCAGTTGTCAGTATATATTCAATGCAGTTTTCTCAAAACAACATTATTGAGATACAGTTCACATACTTACAATTCACCCATTTAAAGTGTACAGTTCACTGGTTTTTATTTCATCACACCCAGATAAACCCCCTGCCCTTTAGTTATCACCGCCTGATTCCCTCATCTCCCCCAGCCCTAGCCATCCGCTAATTTACTTCCTGTCTTTATTGATTTGCCTATTCTGGACAATTCATATCAACGGAATCATGTAAGACCTGGTCTTTTGTGATTGGCTTCTTCCACTTAGCATGAGATTTTCAAGGGTCGTCTGTTTTGTGGCATGTACCAGAACTTCATTCCTTTTTATGGCTGAATAATATTCCACAATACAGCTGTTCACATGCTGCTTATCTGTTCATCAGTTGATAGAGATTAGGGTTGTTTTCACCTTTTGGCTACTATGAATAATGCTACTGGTTTTACATAATGTGTTCCTGATGAAACATTTCCTTCTGATCTGACAGCAGCGTTCAGAATCCCTGACGTTCTTATTGGTGTAACTTTTCTATTTCTTCTTAACTCTGAGCATCTTGAGAAAGTTTGGAAAATTTTGATAATTGTTGGGGAGGATGAGGTTTCTCTTCATGGAATGTCCTTTTGGGTCATTTAGGTATCCTCAGCATGAAAAAAACGAGGTAAACTATATGTCCCCACCTGCATTTTATTGCTGGTGGGGATAACTTATATAGTTATACAGCTATTTAGAAAAACATAGAAATTTTAGAAATTTGCCGTTTGTTTTTGAGAGTTACCTTATTATCATTGCTCTTTAATGGGAAATGCTTTGGAAGGGGAAACAGCTTTTTTTTTTCCAGACATATTCTGCCATCTTATTCAACCTTTGATTTCTTTTAGTTGGCCAGTTTTGTTTTTGAGAATAAAGTAAGTATTCAAAAGAATCAATCAAGTACAAATTTTCTAACTCATCTAGTACTTGATCTACCTTTTTTTGGTTTTGCTTTGTGGTTTACACAAGAATCAGTTTGGTTGAAGATTCTAGTGTGGGAAGTTTTTCTAGATGAGAATCAAAACATTGATCTTCATAAATGTCAACTTGAACTTAAAGCACAAATGTTTATTTTATTTGGTTAGATAATTATTTGGGGGCAATTGTGACATTACAAACTCTCCCCATCCCCACCGTGAGCCTGTCCTATATTTCTGTGTACAGACCTTGAATTTCCAGATATCTAAATTTACCCACTTTGAACACTTGAACTTTTGAAACAGTTAATGAATTGCACTTGCTAAATGAGTGACGTTTGGATAGCTTTCCTTTAGGGGTTTGCAGTGGCTTTGGAATTCTAAGTTTGTAACTTTTTTCCAGTTGCCTTTTCCAAGATGTTACTGTGTCAGAAGAGCTGCTGTTTATCTGGTAAAGCACAATTTATTTTATTGATGAGGCTTTTATTTGTACAAATTCAACAATATAATTGGTTTGAAAGCTCACTTTTCAGCATAACATATGACAGTTACATCTCCTGCGGTAACTGAGAAATTTGGATAACAAGGTCAGAGCACTGCTCTTTTATGGGATAAAATTTAGTTGCATAGGACAGAGTGTCTTAAATAAGGAGCTTAAAAACCACATAGCTAGTGATTGAGGTCTCTAAGTTTTGTTTTTGTTTTTTTGGTTTTTTTTTTTTCTTTTTTGCAAAACAAAAACAGAAACAAAACCAAACCAGTGACATATGTTGTATACATAAACAGAAATGGAGCAGGAGAAATAATATGGTAAATTAAATCAGAGAATTTTGGCTTAACCTAGTATATGCTAAGTACTTAATAAGTTAGGGATCAGCAAACTCTAGCCCTTGGTCCAAATCTGGTGTGCTGCTTGTTTTTGTAAATAAAGTTTTATTGGAACACGCTCATTTGTATATAAATTGTGTGCGGCTGCTTTCATGCTGCAAGGTCAAAGTTGAGTAGTTCTGACAGAGACTGTACAGAAGTGAAGTCTGAAACATTGACTCCTGGGCTCTTTACAGAAAAGGTTGTCAATCGCTTCTATAAAGGGTGCAAAGTAAGAAAGATGTCTTTATATCGTCATCCTCACCCTTATGGAGCAGGATTGTGGGGAGAAGTCATTAATGTAAGTATTCAGATAACTCACACACAAAGCAAAATAGAATAGTAGAATTACCAGTGCTGAAAAGGATGTAAAAAGCATCTTAATATATCGAGACCCTAAGAATTAGAATTTGTATGTTGGTGTGTAATGGATATCAGAATAAAACGGCACTAGTTGACCTATAATTCATTGCCTAGGTTTGGTTCAGAACAGGTTGAATATAAATCTCTCTCCAGAAAAACAGTGTGGCTGTCACCTCAGGAGCAGATTGGCTAATACTGCTATAATACTAATAGCTGTAAAAGGCAGTTGGTGTTTCTTACTGGGAATTCTCCTGGGCCTGGAATATTCAGTGTGGTCATGTATTCCCTGGGCTGTATCTTTCCAGCACATCTTTAGAATAGAAGCTTGGGGCATCCGTGGAATGGGGTCTGTCACCTCCAGTGATGTCTGTGGCAGCTGAAAGCTTCTATTAATAGGCTTTGTCCACTCCTACAAGGCTCATTACTCCAGCGACTGAGCCTCCAAACAAATCTTGATGACAGGAACCAGACCTATTCTTTCTTGGTCTTTCTAAAGCAAAGCTATAGCCAAGAAGAGGGAAAGCCCAGATTTCGGACGCTAACCTGTTAGACTTTGGGTTTATTGGCTTCTAAGGGAGCAGGCTTGGGACTACTGACCCTTCTCCCCACTCTGTGGCTTACTGTGCCTTGGAAACTTCTCTAAACATTGTCTTGTGTCACTTCAGGCACAGAACAGGCTTTCTCTAAATGTAAACTGACTGATAATACCACTCTTGTATGCACCAATTCTAAGTGCAAACTCTTTCTCACTTCAGATAACATTATGTGAAGTATCACATGGTGCTTCTGGACCCTGTTCAGCAGACGGCCCGCATCTGTACTCGATCTGTATATGGAATACAGAAGGGACAGTGCCAACTGGCAATGGGAGTCTGGTGTCAAGCTAAGGGACTGCATTGGTGTCCTACCCAGAACTAACGTGGACCGATAGGCCAGGACGCTAAAGGGAGAGACTGAATGCAGATATTTCAGAAGGAAGAGATTCTAGTTCTTTCCAAAATGCATCTTTGAATAAATACCAGAGAGAGAGACCATTGAAATGGGCCTTGTCAGATATAGAGGACAAAACAGTGGGGAGGGGGAAGAGGGAAGGGCAATATAGGGGTGGGAAGAAAAGGGTGGCTCTGGGATTATATGAAATCACGTGTGTGAAACTTTCGAAAATTATAAAGCACTATAGAATTTGAAGAATTTTGTCATTCAGTTAAAAAAGAAACCTGTATCTGACCGACAGATCAATTAAAAAAGGCAAACTAAAAATTTTTCTTAAATAGAAATGGGTCTTATCAGACCCAGTGTCTTTCATGGAGGTCTCAGGATTAGAACCTTATTAAAATGGAATGCTGTGCCAGTTAATGGTGGTGCATGATTGTATGAAGCTCCTGGAGTTGACTTTGAAAGAAAATACTAGTCTAGAGTGGTGGTTCTCAACCTGGGGTGACTTTCCTTCCCCCGCCCGGGGACATGTGGCGGTGTTTGGAGACATTCGTAGTTGTCATGACCTGGAGGCCCGTGTATGTCTGGGGGAGGGAGTGCGAATGACACCTAGTGAGTAGAAGCCAGCGATGCTGTTAAACATCCTACCATGCGCAGGACAGCCCTCGCGACAAGGAATTTTCCAGTTTAAAATAATAGTGCCAGGGCTGAGAAACTCTGGAGAGTGGGCAAAAATTCTTAGCTGAGATTTCAGCTTATTTGGGCAAATTATTAAACCTTCCCGAAATCCTTTTAGGCCTGAAAAGAGAATATTTCTTACCGCTTTAGGGTGGTTTCAGTTGAGCCAAAGAAATATATTTTGTTATTTTTGTTTATATGTTTTAAACATAATTATGTAAAAAATTTGGAAAAGTGAAAAATAGTTTTATAAAGAAAAAAAAAACGCAACATAATCCCATCACCCATTTGTATATTTCCTTCAAGATTAGAAATTTCATGGAACAGAACGGTTTAGCTGTCAGAATAGTCTCTTTGGAGAAACCAACTGAAAGATAGTGGAGCTTTTCCTGGGCTTTCATCCTGCTTATGTTATCTTTTTCTAGCCCCCTCTCTTTCAAATAACACTGCCATCACACAAAGTTTAGGGTCAGTTTATCAGAAAGTGATTATTTAGACTATAAATACCTGAGCAGAATTCCCAACATCAGGCATTCATGTTGGTATTTAAGTAGAGTGAGGAGAAAGTTTTGTGAGAGATTTTGTTATATTTGGTGTGTATGTGTTAATCATAACTTAGAAATTTTTATTTATGAGTGCTTTTATGATTGGTTTCATTATTAAGTCACAGTATTTTATAACTTTCCAGTCTGAATCTAGAGGTAACTTTTTGCTTCTCGGATCAGTTTTTAGTTGATTATGAGATCTAAAAAAGCAAGGGAGAGGAAAAGACCAAATATTCCAGACCACCACACAATAGTATCCCTGAACTTCAAAAGCCCCAGGAGGGTGCAGCTGGGGAGTGCAATATTTTCTGTACTCTTGGTGAGCTAAATTTGGTTTGGCAGAGAATTTTTAGGAGTAGATAAGGCTGTGTGAGTAAAACTTTGCAGTTTTAGCCAAAGAAAACAGACTGTAGGTTTGATGGCTCTATTTGATTTATTAGTGCCATATGCAGGGCCTTTTGATCTTCAGGATTCAGTAAACCAAGGAATTGATATTTATCAGAACTCCATCACATGGGAAGAAATCTTAATTTGCCTGTAGTGTTGATACTAATATAATTATCCAACACCTGCATCCTATTGATGATAATTGTGTTAGGTTATATTAAATTTTAATGATAGGTATAGATGAACATTTAAAACAAATTTTGGGGTAGCATTAACATTGGAAATAATCTTATTTCTCATCAGATTTGCTTACTTGACTGTATAACAAAACCTCTTACTAGGAGTGCAGGAACTACATGGAGTGATTGTGGTTTTTAAAGAAAAAAGGGAAATAACTTGACATTGATGATACCACATAAGCAGATGTTATATAATACAAGCTACTTACAGTCTTAATTTGTCAGACAACATAAAGGAGTTTCAATTAAGTTTGAGGTTTCACCCCTCTTCTGAATTCCTTGGTAATACTTTTATAAAGTAGCAAAAACCACAGGACAAATATTTCTGCCATTAAGCCATCAGAATCCATCTGTTTTTGTCTTTTTACTATGAAGACAAGCTAACATATGACAGAAGAGTGTGTGTTGGTAAAATTGAGATGAAATGTCAAGAACGTATCATGGTATTGGCATTTTCTTCAAATGGATCTTTTTCTTGAGACTCGGGGAGCCCACATTTTTCTGTAGGAAGAGAAAGCTTCAGTGGGATGCCCTAAATGAGTTTCACTTTCTTTTTTCTGTGAATCCTTTATTATTACTCAACCAGGAAATTCTTTCCTCTGGATGATTTATATTTAAATTAACTATCATGTTTTAATTATCATCTTTGTTAGGCTGTTTGTACAGACATGCTTTCTAGAATGTCTTATGTACCAGGCTTGGAACAAGGCATTTTATCAGCTCCCTGCTCCGAGAGACATTTGAAGGAAAGTGAATTTTGGATCAGTTGAAGGAGGTTGCCTTATTTCTTGAAGTGTCAAATATATTTCAAGGAAGACTGTCATGGGGGAGAAAGTGGACAAGCCAGATGGACTCAGACGTGACTTCTCTCTTGTCAGACTCCCACAGTTACTCTTCCTGATGACAGTAGCAGCTAATTATTTAAGTCATCATTTATTCCATGCTCTGTCCTAAATATGCTTGCTTGGATTATCTACATTCTTACACTGTTTGAACTAGTACCATTATTAATTCCATTCCCCCACTTTACAGATGAACAAACTGAGACCTGGAGAAAAAATATGACTTGGCTTGGATCACACAGCAAATAAGTGGTGGAATCGGGATTCAAACCAAGCCTGATGTTTCCAGAACCTAAGCCCCGAATCATTTCATTGTTCCATTCTTTCCACCTTCACCCTCATATTAATCTTGAGTTTTCATGGTATTTGGCATTTAGATCTGAGTGCAAAATGGTTTGCCATTTTTATAACCTGTCCCTGTGTCACAGAGCATTTGGCTTTCTGCATCTTGCTTCCTGACGCATCTTAATATGTATGAATCTCAATATATATGCATGTATACAGCATACATGTACATGTAAACATATACACAACACAAGAGTTGAAGGTGTAGTTCATAGCTGTCTCCAAATACTGCCCTTTGTGTTTTCTGGCTTTTTTTTTTTTTTTTTTTTTTTTTTTTAACTGGAAAATGTTACTGGAGCCCCAGTAATGAATAGGAGCTTAAAGTTCACATACGGTATCTCTGCCTTTTAACTCTACCACTCTGTTTGCACAAGCACATGTGATCCTCTGTAGTGACTTTGCCCTGTTTACGGAATAGGAGTGTGCACTGTTACTGATAGGATGGGCAGGTCTCACAGTTAAAATACTCCTGAGACAAAGAGATCCCGGAACCCTCACAGGCCATTTCTTTACTGTGCACTTCGTAAAACTCTGCAGGTTAGAGCAGGGAGTTTACTCCACTGACTTAAGTTGCTAAGTCAAACTTACTTTAAAGAAACGTTCTGGAAAACTAACGCAATGTGATTCAAGATCCGGGTGTACGCGGAGAGGTGGTTACATGTTGAACCTCCGATCTCCCCAAGCGGAATGTATGCTTACCACACAGGCGGTTCTATCAGATGGAGGAAGCTGGTTTCTCAAACAGTTCGGGGTGGATGTTTGCTTCTGATTAGCCTGTGTGTATGTGTTGGATGCATGAGCAATTGGAAAGTCATGACCATGTGTTTGCTGTCATTTGAACTGCCAGGCTAATCTAAATATACATGTGGGTGCCTCAGGAGACTTCTTTCTTTTCAAGAGGATCATTCTTAACAGCTCTCAACTCCTGGCCGACACACGTGAACTTTGGGGCACTTCTGTTTTCTTGAGGGCTACTCTGTTTTCTTGTAAAAGAGGTGAGGATGATTTCTTTGCTTGCTGTATTTCTGATTTTTAAAGGCCAGCTGTATGTAACGTTTATTTACTGTGAGCAGCAACTTCATAGGAAAAGACAGCTTCATGGGTGTTATACGAGGTAACGAAGTGGGGGTGAGGGTGAGGCGATGAGTGAGGGACACACAGGGCTTCCATTTCTAGAAGAATTCAGTTTTAGATCACCAATTTGCTAAAAGCACGCTATAATGTAATTAGGAAAAATTAGAGGAAAAGTTTATTGAAAAAGAGGTATGATTTTATAACACCTCATGGTATAATGGAGCCTTGATGTGCATTTTTTCCCCAGAGTGATTTAAGGTAGGGGGGAAAAAAGATGACTCTTCTTCTCTGACTTTGAAGCATTTACACATTCATCTATCCAGAAATTATTAAAATACATATTAAAGAAATTGAAGTTTTTTTCTCTTTATGATTATAATATTATAGACTTCCTTTTATTTTCTTAGAGAAGCTAAGAATTAGACATAAATATTGTACTAATCTGAAATGAATCTTTTCATTTAGAAAAGAATAATACTATTCTTCCATTTTTTTCATTATTACATAGCTTATCACGTTTACAAAGCCACACACCCAAAATGTTTTTCTTTCCCCATTCACATATTTTTAAGTGTAAAAGCAAACAGTGCACTCTTTTTAACTTACTAAAAAATAGCAGGCCAGCCCTTGTCATCTGAGCACTAGAGTATTTGATACAAATTAGCTGTCATTTAATTGCACATTAAAATGTTGCTTCCTTAATCTCATTTTGATAATCCTAGGGAGACTATCTTATTATTTTTTAAAATTTTTGAGTATGTAAATTCTTACACAGGTCCATGTATTTAATTTTTAACTTATTTAATAGTCATACTGTATGACTGAATGGAATCAGGCTTCCAGGTTAATATACATGACAGATACAAGCTAAACAGTAACAAAACTTAAAGAACATAGCATGCATTCAGAGCCAAGCAGATTTTACACACCGGCAAGAAGGTCTACCATTTTCTTCCTAGAGAAATATGAGAGTTACATAGTTTCATATTTGAAATGTCAAAAAGCATGCACATTCATTGGCAGAAATAATTTTTCCTGGAACCACATTCAAGAACTTACCCTATGAGTCTCTATAAATTAAATGCAATCACTTGATAGCCACACAGTTAATGTGATATAGAAACAGGCAAATTAATTTCATGTAAATACTAAATTCCATAATTTAAAATTGTTTTCCTGATGGGTAGAACATACTGTTTTTGCCCAGACATGGAAATATCTAAAGGCTTAAGAATTTTTTTTTTTCAAACAACATTTCCTTTTTAAATGTTTTCATTCCAGCATAATTTCAGAGAAACCAGAAGCCGATCATAATAATCCCTTTCATTCCAGGAAGAGTCATGTTTGGTAGATTCTATTGTAGAGCAGTAAGTGGAGCTTCCCTGCTCCTGCGAAGCTAGTCGTCCCCTCTCCCTGCCCCACCCCCGGTGCTCAGCACACACTCACTCAAAGTTGCGCAATTTGCTCAGTTCATCCAGAAGTTTATGAGAATAGTAATATCGCTATTTCTAGTTTTCTTTCAGATCTTTAGCTTATAAGAAATCACCACTTTCCAGACTTTGAAACTTCTAGCGGCCAGCTGGTAAAAGAGGACGTGATCTCTTACACATGTCACATTGTTCATAAGATAAAAACCAATCTCTCAGGACATGTTTTAAGTCAATGCAATTAAGTGGCAAGAAGAGTCTGTGTTTGCTACTTGCTCTTCAGCACTTGGGTCCTTTAAGTTGAGTGGATAAAAAGGCAGTAAGTAGCCTTTACTGCGTAGGAAGAAATTTGAATGCCTTATTGTAAACAAACGTGCTGAGATTTTAAAATATCACGTATCTATTTGAAATATTCATGCTTGTGTGTGCCTGTGTGTAGTAAGTAAGGTTTGTATAATTTGTAGCCATACAAATGCTATATGTACAGTAAGGTTTGTAGTTTTTCCTGACTAATGATTCTCTGAGTAGGAAATGCTCTTGTTTCATGAAGATTAAAAACAAGTTTAGGCCTTTAAATCATTCTTGAGATATTGAAATTGAATGAGTTTCTGAGGATCAATTCACAAATGGTTCCAAACCCTGCCCCAGGAATGCTGTAAATCATTTGTGCTGTTGCTCTAACTGAAGGATCTGAGCTCTCATTAACTTGTCTGTAAGGAAGGGAAAATTGAGGAGAGCAAGGAAGAGGCCGAGGAGAAGACCTTTAGCCGGTGCTGTCCTGAGCTGCCATTGTTGAAGGACATCCTTTGAGCTAATTTCAGTCCCATAAAAAAAAAAAAAAAAATCTATTTAGTGATTAGTAACCAGTGGATAAGAGCAGAAAACCCAAGTGAATAAAGGCCATAAATACTGAAGTCCTTGGGATAACAGCCTGTAAAACTGTCAGAAAGCATTGCTTAAGTGACAAAAGATAGCCCAAAGTAACAAGAAGTGTTAGCTCACTAGCGATACTCCATATTCATGGACAGAAGACGTAATTTAGTTTTCTTCAAAAACAGAGGTTCCTCTTGAATCCAGTACCTGCCTCACTTTATTTATTTGTTTTGGATGGGGTCTGTTTGCTTTTTGTTTATAGTAGATTGCATTTGCTAGTGGGAATCATGCCGCCTGTGTAAAGATAGCTGTGTTTCCAAAAGTAGAACTATGATTACTGAAACTTCTGTTTAGATCCATCAAGATCTACTTACTTGCTAAGAATGTTTAGCCTAACTAGAGTGAGTGGGTGAGTACATGCGTGTGTATTTTTAAAAGGCAGATGGTTAGGAATTAGATGCTGACAAGTGCCTTTGTCTTGTTTTTAAATTGAAGTCTAAAGTTCACAATTCTTAAATATTTCTCCCTAAGGGAAGAATAAATTAAGTAAATAAAAACAGAAGAATGTAGGTCTGTATTATAAACTATCTTTGTTATTACTGCACAATATTGAGATAACAAATGGTTAGTCTTACCAGCCAGTGCTTTAGATTTGTTTTCAGAGTTAGAGAAAATTCAAGATGATGGAATCAAAGGTCTTTATTCTAAACGCCTATTGTTCTAACTATGATGATGATTTTATGGCATTTGAATTGTAATGCTAGCAGCCAAAATGACATGCTTTACCTTTTTAGAGGGTAACCTTCAAGTCCCAAACGTGTGTTTCAGAAGTGTGTGTGTCCTTAGCATATTTAAAGTGCTGCGCTGCTTCAAGTTAGAGAATTTTATCAACTTATGGGTATTTGCTTTTCAGCATTCCGGCTGTGAGAACTGGAGGTGTCATTCACTTGAAGGGAGCAGATGTTAAAGGTTCTTGCCCCTGCCTCCCTAATCCCAAACACCCTTGAAGAAGAGAAACGTTCTATTACTCAAATAGGCATCGTTCTGATGGTGAGAAAAGGCGGTAAAAGGCAGTAAATCTGCCTTCTCATTATGAAGTGCAACAATGGATTGATTTATGAAGAAAAGCAACTGTTTGGCTTATATAACATGTGTGCATGGAAATGTAGGTTCCTTTAGAGCCTTATAAGCCAGTAACATTCCTCCTATTCTTGACAAGAATCTAATATTACTAGTAGGCAGCATGTTGATTCTAAAGATCACATTTTTAAGGGGGTACATGGAGAAGAAAAGAAAAAATTCGCCTCCTAATGTTTTCACATGAGAAATGTGCTCTTTATCTCTTAAATGTGCTGTTTTTGCTATTTTAGTTCATTTTCCTTAAGAGAGAAGGGAATTAAAAAAAAAACAGTTTTATTTTTACAAACATTTTGTTAGTACTTAACATTTTAATAGAAGTGAATATAAGTATAAGATATTTAGATGTTAGGCTGTTTATTACATTTTCAGTTTCACTTCATATTGTGTAATTTTCAGCAGACACTGTAAAATTAAAGTCTCAAATAGAGCCACAATGAAGATAATTTCGAATTTCAGGGGAAAAGGAGGTCATCCTTAAGTATTTTGTGTTGGGTTTTTATTTTAAGATGATGTGCATTTAAAAAATTTTTAAATAAGTGTTACCTCTTATTTGATAAGGAACTCTGTTGCAGTACTTTTACTTAAAATTAAAAATTTAAGCTCTAAGTCAATTTTGAGTGTCATAAATACTATAAAATACAAAAATCCAGATAGTCCCTGAGTAAATGGTAATGACACTGCCTTATGTATTTAGCATACATCGCTCCAGAATTTGAAATCTATGCCATATAATTAAGACTTGAGCTGGTAAATTACAGCGTTAAAACTGATAATTACCTATAGAGTTGGTATTAAACCTCATCTCCCTTAGTAAACGTATATCCCAATATATGTATATTTCCAAATTACACAGATATTAATAGCTATATTAACACATTATGTACAAGAAAGCACATATGAAAAATTGAAAATCTAAAAGGAAAAGACAGAAAATAAACACAGATAAAGGTTCCCTTATTTTCTTTTCCCCCATGGGTTACCTTCAGTTTATCTTTGTGAACACATACGTGCATATCCACACCCGAAAACTTTGGGCTGCTCTCATCCAGAATAAAGAGCTCCAGTATGATATCTGAAAAACGCACTGTTATTCTAATTGGGAGGACACAAGGCTTGTAAAGAATAGTCCTTGCAACCATCAACAATCTACGCTGTATAGACTGATAATGAGAGATGTTGCATTTTTTACCTGATGATGAGTAGATAGTTTTAAATCAGTTCTTTTTTCCCAGTGGATTTTGGTAAGTTTGGAAGTCAAAGTTCCATGGAAATAAGGACTTAGAGAATAAGGTGAACTCTTGCTGCTGCTGCGGTAGTAAATCTAAGCTTCACATTTAATGGGGAAAATTTTCTAAGATAGTGGAGAGATTAAAATTAATAAAACTTCTTGACATTTGTGTAAGTCTGTAAAGATTCTATTGGTGTCAGTCAGATACTCTATGGTCGTTTTTAAGTAAGCCATTTTTTAAAAAAGGTCTAAAGTTAATGAGGAAACGCAGTTAAATGTCTTGTCAAGATGGTCTCTTTAGGTATCATCTGTTTTACTTCATTTTGGTTAATTACCACCTTTATGATACTCTGAATTCATTCTATTTAATTTAATGTTAAAAATTTTATAATCCCAAACTGAGTGCTCTAACCATATATAACATACTTTTAGGACTTTGGTTCAACACTGCCCTTACATGGAGAGAGGATACACTAATACTATTCCATTATTTCAGATGTCATGTGCTCCACACAGGTAGGTGGGTTGTTTCACAAGTTACTGAATAGTTGTTCTGACAACAGTTAAAGGATCTTATTGTTAGCTGATGAGCAGTGGTATTTTGATGCTCGCTGGTCAGCTTCAATAACAGTTAATTATGGGGCAATTCTATCCGGAAACTTTTTCTTCCTATTTCTCTTTTGTGAGGCATTACAGCTCTAAACCCTCTCACTTGTAACTTTTTTCTTCCTCTACCCTCAAAACACACAAAAGAGGAAAAAAAGGACCAGTTAAAAGATACGTCTCTAACATTACAACTAAGTGGTGTATTTAATGGCCCCTCGTGAAACTCAGCTTCTATTCACACAGTCTTTGCTCAAGGAATAGTAACATGCTTATAGTGGTACAACTGTAAATGGTGTGTGTTTCCAGATGATTTCTCAGTCCTAAAGCTCTTAACAAGTGAGTGATGTTCAGAACACATCTGACACATACACCATCTCGCAACAACTGGAGTTTTTGAAAGGTCCCATGTTCTGGCTGCAATAGTCAGTAGCAGGCTTCAAAGTACAACTGGTGATGAGAGATAAAAGACTTGAGGCTCCTCTGTTTAAAAGAGAGAAAGCTAAAAGAAAATTATAGCCACCCCTAAGTGTGGAAAAGGGTCTTATGGAAAGATTTATAGACCGCTGTTCCCCAAGGCCATTTTGTTTCCTAATGGGATTTTGTGTTCTCAGACAGGGGGTGATGGGTACAAATGATGACAGCGTTTAATAATGATAGTGAAGATGACGATAATAACAAAGAGGGCAAAGGCGATTATAAAACAGAGGCACCTCGGTATAAAGCCAATTAGCTTGGTACCCAGGGTGACTTTGCCTGTAAGTTGAAAATGTAACAGAATTACGGATCTTTCCTGTCTCGCTAAGTATAGGGAGGGTGATTTTTAGGATCTTGCTGTGTTACCAGCAAGTGACAGGCATAACAATAGCTTTTGATAATACCAGGGCCCGAAAGACTAAATACAATTAAAAGTTAACATCGAGTTCATTCAGTTTGTCACGAGACTTACAAATAGAGAGGGCTTGCCGCGGAGAGATGTGGTTTCTTCCACACGGTCACAGGCCTGAGTAGCAAAAAGTTTCCAGACTGCTATTCCAGTGTCCTTTCTCCATGAGACCTTGTTTCCAAAAAGTTGCTGACAGGATATTTAAAGCATTAAATCTACTTTTTTCCTCTGGAGTTATGGGAATTGTATAGAAGAGCTGGGGGAAGAGAGCAGATCACCCTTGAAGACAAATAAAATAAATGATCGTGGTGTGTTTCCTGATACATGCTTGCTGGTCCTCTTGATCAGTGCCAAGGTCAAGAGGACCAGGGCCATTCAGAGATTTCTTTGCTCTTTTTTTTTTTTTTTAATAAACGTATTGAACTAGTGAGGTGGGTAGCCAGGCTCTGTTGTAGTAGTATTGATTGGATGAATGTTTGAAGCAACTGATACAGACACATTCAGACCCAGGGATTAAGTGTTTTGTTTTATCACTGGTTTGCTTTGGGCGCCGATCACAAGATGTCCCTTAGACAGAGGGATATTCAATTTCACAGTGACATAGAAAACTCTGTTCCCTGACACTAGTGTTATAAAATGGTGTTAGTGTGTTCAGAACTCTGCTTTAACTTGATAGCACTTTCCCAAGGTTAATAGGTGTCGTAGAAAGAGAACTGGATTAGATGTCACAAAACTTGATTGTAAACCACCTATTACCCACTGGTCCCTTAATTTTATTGTGCTTCTGTTTCATCATAAGTAAAACAGAGATAAGAAGTGTGTTCTGCTGTCTTAGCTCTGGCTAGCATAACAAAACACTATAGACTGGGTAGCTTAAACAATAGGAATTTATTTATATATTTACGGAAGCTGGGAAGTCCAAGATCAAGTTGCTGGCTGATTTGGTTTCCCCGTGAGGGTTCTTTTCTTGGCTTGCTGCTGGCCACCTTTTCACCGTGTCTTCACACCGGAGGAGAGGTGAGGGAGGAAGCAAGTTCTCTGGTGTCTGGCCTAAATAAGGGCACTCATCCCATCATGAGAGCCCCACCCTCATGACTTCATCTAAACCTGGTAACTATCCAGATGCCGCCACATGGAGGTTAGGACTTTTAACACATGAATTTGTGGAGGGGACACATTTAGTCCGCTTGCCTTTCTCATAGCAGAACAAATGAAATATAAAGACTGTGATAGAGCTACACAAAGATACATTAAGGTTAGAGTTAGTGACTGATTTGTCCAATCTTATTTTCATATATCTTTCTATATAGTAAGGTTTTGTTCTCTTGGCAGGATTATTTTGAAGCAGTTATTAATGTAAAACTGAATGAAAATAAAAGTTCTCGTTTCTAGGCTTTTGACAATTTCCCTTGCCTTAATCTTGTTAAAATTAAGTGTTATTCTGTAACTTTCAGAACTTCTTTGCTTTCCTTTGACCTTACCTTTTATTGATACAGCTCTCACTATATATTAGCTGTTAATGGAAACTGAGAAGGTAGAGTGCACTCATACGATGAACATTTTCCACAATTGTTTAGGATAGATGTTATAAGTCATTTTTCTTTAAAATCAGATGTATATTTGAAAGTTGAGTTGGATTATCTTCAGTTTCTTATAGTAGAGAAACTAAATAAGGTAGTCTTTCAGTTTTATCGAGATGTTGTCTTAGTTTAAGGTGTATAATAATTTGATACACATATATATCATGAAATGATTGCCACATTAAGTTCATGAATGAGGTAGTCTTTTCAAAGTGTATTCCACTTATGTTTTCTTCTTTGATTACACTCATCCTTGACACAATCTTTCTGAATATTTGTGCAAAGAAGATAATCTTTATTGCCGGGTATGTGTTTTCTTTTTCTAAATCCAGTAGAAATGCTGTGCAAAAGAAGTAGCAATGTGTCTAAAATAATTTTTAGTTCTACTGTATTCTCTTCCTTTCTCCTGAAGAAAGGTGACTATACTCTCTCCCCTTTTCTCTATTTTTATTGTTTCAAAGATCACATTGAAATTCTGTTCATGAATATAGTTGCCCATTAGAAAAGACGGAACTTCTGCCTTCTGATTACCTAAGGAGGAAGTCTGCCCGCGGTAGCAGGACCAGTGGCAGGTTTTACAAGTCCGCTCATGTGCCCTACCTTGACAGGCGTTCTAATTTTGAAGCACTTAACTTCTAGGAGTTGTGAACATGCGGTCTTTCTTACTTGTCTTGGATACAAATAACCCTCCGTAGAAAATCCATTATAAAATGATTTTGCATAGCCGTGTAATGTTGAAGATTGCATTGCATACCTTGGTAGGCCCGTTGTTTTGGTAGTAAAGACACATCTTGTTTTCAGAAATAGAGGAGTGTGATCTCTTGTAAATAAATAGTAGTATTAGCTAAATGTTGATTAGCTGCCACTGTAACAGCAGCGGGCCAGGAGTTTTTATTGTATCAACTGAACGTGATCACTCGGACATGCGGTTCCATGCCCTCCCTCTGCGATGAAACGAATGCTTAAGCGGTCTTCCCACAATCCTACGCGAGCAACAGAATTTGAGATTCTTAAGCCTATACTTTTGTCACTGTGGAGCACACCATTTAAAGAAACTTCTTCTCAGTACGTCAGCTAAACATGTGCTTAGGACATCAGCAAGAAGCAGCAAAAATTTTTTTTAGTGAGGAGAATTTCGATATTTCAAGAACAAGCCTTAAATTAGGGGAAAAATCAGAACCTCATTGGAGTTCCCTCCACGTAGGTTTTGGCACAGACACCCGCAGGGAGGGGGAAGGAGAATGCCGTAATCTTTTCAATCCTTAAACCCTACAAAGATCTTTATCTAGCCCTGTTTATGGTATTTTTTTTTTGTAAAGCAAATAACCTTACCTAGTTTGTATGATTATCCTTGATTTGTGTTTTTGGAGGGTAAATCTGATTTTTTTTTTTAATGCAATCTTAAGCTATAGCTCTGTTTTGTTGGACTTGATAAAATCTGACTGTGTCAGCCTCATCTAGTAACAGAATGGCTTTCTGAGCAGTTTACTTTTAGTAGAATTCCGTCCTGGTCCACTTAGGTTAGTTTAAGGTCCGCCCACCACATTACGGTTGTTCATGCTTCATAGATAACCGTTCTATCAGGGTGCTTTTCTTGCAGAATACTTCAGATAGTATTCGGGGACGCTGCCTCTGGGTAGGTCAGTAAGTTTCTAATTTTCTCATGGTGCATACTCTTATACTTTCTTAAACTTCAGATTCTTTGCAAAACTTGCAGGGTTTTTTTGCGTTTATTAAAAAAGAAGTGATTAACCTAATATCAGTGGTTTCATTAATATCATTTGTTGAACTTCTAAAATATAAACAAACTAAAGGTACTGAATCAGAATCTCATGTACAGAATCCACCCAGCTGGTTCTGATGAATATCCACAGCTGTGAATGAGTCTTTGACCAATGGTTCTCAGAAGCCTGGTTGGCCCCCAGAGCAACAGCGTCATGCTCAACTAGGAACTTGTAAGGAATCCAGATTCTCATCCTATCCCAGACTTACAGAAGCAGAAACCCTGGGGTGGGGTCCAGGGGTCTGCACTTCAGCAGGTCTCCCAGTTGATTCTAGTGCTTATGAAAGTATGAGAATCACCGCCTGCGGTCATCTCCGAGGTCTCCTCAGCTCTAAAAGGTCACAACAACTTGCCCTGGTTGTAAAAATCTTCCTGTACATGGTTATTTTCTTCCCATCATTCGATTTTTATCCTTCTCCACCCACCTCTCTAGCTTTGAACTTTCTATTTTCATATTCTCATTGAACTAATGTGTCTTCAGTTGTGAACCTCCTCGAATGCTCTGTGGGAAAGGCAGGGTGTTAACGATAAACGCTGAACAAAAAAAGCCTTTTTCTCCTGTTGCAGTATTATGTTCTTTACTGTTTGCCAGTTTTCTGATGGTTAGCAACTGTGGAATTATTAACGACGTTTACAGCTAAGAAACCAAAAGAAGGCTGCCTCCAGGTTTGGTTCCGGCATTGACCTGATGCTTGAGACAGATGGGTCACGTTTAGCTTGGGGTAGCCAGAGAGACTGCCACCATCCTCTTGATCCCAATTAATGTCACTCTCAGCAAATAGCTCTGGCAGAACAGCTCCTTTCAGTCCAGTGTGACGTGTACTGGCCAGGCAGGATGGGGAATGAGAGCTCTCTCCACTCACTGTAAGTAAGAAAACCTCTTTTTTTGGCTCCCAAATGGTTTCCAGAGCTATCAAAATAATACCGTTTGCAGACACTGTTCACGGCTGAAAAGAGCAACTTGGAGAGGAAAGCGAGTGCTCTGTGGATCCCGGGAGAGTGTTCTGCAGCTGGGCACTGCGCAGCGCTGCTAGCTCAATGCCCTTTCTGTTGTGTGACTCACCAGAGTGACTCCACGGTGGAAGAGCCACTCGACAAAAATGAAGAGTCCCTCCCACAGGCATCTGTACTTGTTAAACCGGCTCTTTTTCGTGGGCTGTGAACAGCAATGTGTAGTACATTGTGCGGTAAATCTCAAGGAAATCTTGCAGTGGTGAAGGGTTGGTGGGCCGCCTGCTGCTCATTAGAGACCCTGTCTGGCTCTTTTCCTGCAGGATGAGTGGTAGATTGCTGACACCTGTTTTCCCACCCAGCCTGGGGATGTGAAGTGTGCGTCAGGAATGCCTCAAAGTGCTTCCTTGTGTCTGAGTCTGTGGAGCTTGGTGTTGCCTGGAGAGGAGGGGGTGGTGGGCTCAGGGCTGGGAGGGGAGATGCAAAAATCAGGGGAAAGAAACTATAGTGTAAACAGAATGGAGATTCTTCTCATTTTAGTGGCTTCTGATTGTGTTCTTAGTTTGTCTTCCACGTGGCCCTGATAGATGTAATCAGCCACTGAGCAAAGTAGATGTGTCCTGTACATGAGACCTCAAATGTTTCTCAAGTAACATGAGTATGTAGTTGAAACTATGAGAACGTTAGAAATGGTGTGGAAGTAGTTTCCTCTTCCAATCAAATTTATCAACATTAAGTTATTTTAAACTAGCTTGGGTCTTAAATATGTAACGTTCAAGTGTGTTGGTGGCATGATCAATTTCTCTGCACAGTTCTGTCCATATATTTTCTCTTCCCATCTGTACCTACTATAAAGTCTCATAAAAACTGGCAGATGTGGAAACAGAGGGCCTAATGTGCTGCCTTCAAGTCACATATATAGAGCGTCTGCTGTGTACAATGCATGTTGCTAAGTACATGGGGATAACATGAAGGATGAGACAGATGCCCCAACCCCTGCTTTTTCAAGCGCTGGCAGGCTGCTGGAAAGAAAAGACATGCATGTCCGAGGTAGCGTAATACTGCAGTGTATCTGATAAGCAGACAGATGATCTATATTTTTGGCAGGTTTGGGGAAGAAAGAGAGCTCTGGCCTTTGGTGGGTCAAGGAGGATGTGGAACTTTTACTGGGTACTAAAGAGTGGAGAATGCACTGAGAGTGAGAGACTGGGGTACATGCATGATAGATACTCTATCCCTGCATCAATGGGCTGTGAAATTATTACAGGGTAGCTTTTTTTTTTTTTTTTTTTTTTTTAAGTAGTGGTAACATTTTCTCCTGACTCACTTGGAGGAGCTGGCCAGGTCTCCGTGCGAGCATTGGCCTCCATTTGTGCACTGTGGATGAATGGGGTTAGGGTTGGGTCATGGCCTTGGACCAGAGTAAAATTAACTGGCTCATAATGTGATTGAACTAATGACCTTGGCCTCATTACCACTATGTTTTAACCAGTTGAGTCAATCAAACATTGCAGAAAGGGTAATCTAGGTATCTTTTAGAAAGAGATCCAGATAGCAGTAAACACAGGCATGGAATCAAAGCCAGGTTCTTGCCGCAAGAATGACACAGGTGTTTCTCTCCTTGTCCTTCAGTTTTTATGCTCGTTTCTGCAGCTAATAACAATATGGTGGACAAAACGGAAAGGACACTGACTCTCCTCTGATAGCGTTTTTGACAGAAGGCAGTTTGTAGTCATCTTTCTTGCACAGTGTTTTTGCAGGGCAGCATCTGAGCAGCGATGCTGTCTTTAATTTTGGATGTGTGGTGGCCCGTGCGTTTACTGATGCTGCCTTTCTCTTCTTTAAAGTCTGAACAGCCCAGTCCTGCCAGCTCCAGCTCCAGCTCCAGCTCCAGCTTCACACCGTCCCAGACCAGGCAACAAGGTATCAGCACCTCCCTGGCAAACAGGGAGACGTTTTTCTCATAAAACATCTTAATGAGTTGATTGATGGCCTGTTTTCTGCTGTTTTAGTATTTGAATGATAACTTGGCTTTTATGCAGTTGTATTTATTTCCCCTAGGAATGCTCATGAGTATTGTTCTGATGTATGAGGCCGGCCTCTAGAAAGTCCCCTTTTTCCAGTCCCTGCCATCAGAGCCCCATTTTACAAAAGGATTATAGACACAGCCCATTCCAGGGAGTTCCCAAAGGAAATACAATAGCACAAGCTAGACTTCTGAGGCTTTGAGAGAGAGAAATAGGCTTTTAGTCTCCCTCCTAGACATCTTTCATTTTATTTATTTATCTCTCTACAGATTAATAGACCTTTTTCTTTGGCGAGTGTTAATTTGTTGTCTTTAAAATATACGTTCTTCTACTTGAACTCAAAGTAAAGAAATTTAATTAAAGAAAAATTTAAACCAGAACATTAACTAAATGTATTTACCACTTTTTTTCATGTGTAGAAACTCTTCCAGTGTAGGCTCCTTTTTTTTCTGTTTGTTTTTTTTTAAACCTGAAAAGTGAGATAATATCAAGAAATAATTTGTTTCTGAGCATCGTGTTGCACATTACCTTTTCCATTGACCACACTGAATTCCTGATGGCCTTGTGTGTTTTGAAAAGGATTAAGTTGTTGTGTGTGTTTGGGCTAAAGCTAAGCTTCCAGGAAAAAATAAAAGACACTGTTCATTTTGGCTGTTCAGAGTTCCTGTTCCACTGACTTCCAAGGATAAAAGCCCACTCCAAAAGTGGGGGAATTTGGGTTTTGCAGAAAGTGAGATTGCCGAGAGTCTGTACTTACTTTAGGAGCGACTTAGTGATAGCTCAGATATTCCTATCACAGATTCGACTTTAGGAATTGGCTAATCCAGAATGAAAGTGCCTCTCTCACTTTCTTGATTGCCTTTATAACCTCTTCTGTTAAGATTTACAAGATCTATTTTGTTTTCATCACGTTTAAAGTAGTAAAGTGAAAATAAGCAGCTCTAATGAGTTTTTTTTTCTGAATGTGTGTGTGTCTGTGTATGTATGTGTGTTTTCCAATTCTAGGATAAAATTAGTTCTGACTTGATTTTTCTCTCCCATCTAATACTGGATACTCTCTGATTTATTACATGGTCTTAGTTAAGTAAATACATGCTGGTATTTTGCCAGGAATTTCTTAAAACGTGAAATAAAATTGGCTGCACAAAATTGTTGCAATAAGACCTTGTGTCCAAGATCGCTATGAAGATCAGATATAGGACGTTACACCATGGAATTGAAATACTTTATAATCTGAACTTGACTGAAATGCGTGCTTGACCTGAAATTGACCTTGAAATAAAAGGAACAGCTAAACCTTAATAGATCAAAAACTACCACACAAAGGCTGCATTGCTAAGAACAACTTACAACCATGGTGATTTATTAGTCTAAACTTTTCAATACATGGATTAACCTAACAAAACATTCAATTTACTAACAGATCTCTCTGTTTCTTTTTAGGTGTGATTTTTTCTTAGGGAAGAGAAATGCATAGAAAAAAATTCCTAGGAAATAGAGATTTTCTAATGAACATTTTCGGGCATCTGTTATGAAAACAATACTGTTTTGGCAGAGGTTGCATTCCAGAAATTACCAAATTTGCCATGGAAATTGTATAAATATACATATATATGAAAATGGTAATTTTTAACCAGTGTTCAGTGTTGGTGAGCATTCCCCTGGGTCTGATTTGGCTAAGTGTGTTTGAAGTAGTGTCTTTGATTGTTTGTGGTTCATTGTCATTACTCAGGTCCTTTAAGGTCTATAATGAAAGACCTGCATTCCGATGACAATGAGGAGGAATCAGATGAGGCAGAGGATAATGACAATGACTCTGAAATGGAGAGACCTGTAAATAGAGGAGGCAGCCGAAGTCGCAGGTGAGTGTCTTGCAAGGAAGGCTGTTCCCTGCAATGGAATCATACCTTTTCACTAGACCTAAGCGTCTAACCACAGCAAAGGTGTGAAACTCCAAAAACAATGGCAGTACATGGTCACATTCACTTTTTAAGTTGGGGCAGCGTGGCATGCTTACACTCACCTCTGCAGGGAACCATTTATCCCTTTTTCTCAGAAAGGAGAGGCTTTTCCTCTATAAATTTCATAGGGGAAAAGTCCTATGAAAATTCCTTGCTCTTGAAAGTATATGCAAAGGTGGCAGGGCTGGCTGCTGAAATAAACTCTTCACTTGAAGAATTTATGTAGATCCTTTGCTGTAGGTAGAATTTCCTCAGAATTTGAGGAAATGTGTTTGCTGTTTGTAGTTAGAAATGCACAATTGACTTCAATGAATTACGTGTGTGACCTAATTAAAACTAGGATTACCTCTGTGTTTTCCAGAAAATAAATTCCTTTTAAGTGTGCTGACAGGTTCCTTGAGTAGCTTGAAATACGGTGAGGCATAATTCTACATTATAAGATGGTAATTCATATCTTATAATTAATAGTCAACTCGAAATTGCCTTGAGGATTTTCTTTCTTTATCATGAGGAAAATAAATAGGCATGCTTACTTTAATGTGTTTTGAGTAGAAAAGATACGAATCTACTTGAACTTAAAGTCCAATTACATTTATAATATATTGCATTAAATCTTTCCCCATTATCCATTACTATGTAGAAGGCCCTAAAATTCCTAAAAAGAACGTGATCTTACTCCGAACTGGACAGACCCTGTGTCTGCTAATTGGTAATTCCTCACTGAGGCTCCGTAGAGTGTATCCCCATCTGTATCCCCAAATGTCTCAGTGATTCTTCCTTATGGCCATACTCAAAGCTCTCTCTCCACCTTGTCTCCCAAACTCACCCCCTCTGTATTCCTTTTTAATAGCAGAAAATAAGGAATCTAATGGCCTTGGCCCTATGACACTTCCCTTTAGAAGTCTTTAACCTGACAAGGAGACTGGTAGGGCAAAAAGACCTAAAAATGGCCTGAAACTTGCAGGTGAGGAGCATCTTTGTAACACCAAAATCCTGGCCACTGGCTGCTCGCACATTTAGCTGGTGGAAGACATACCACCTATTTAGACAATTTCCCAAGTTATTGTTACGTAGAAGTTCTAGGTGTTCATGAGCTGTGGCCCCGCCACCTCCTGCCCCGTCCCGAGTCAACACAGGTCAGATCACACTGGTTTGTGAGTTGGGCTGGTGTGATGCACACTGTGGGAAGAGCTTTTCTCCCCTCCTGACAGGTGCTGTTAGCACAGCCCCGCCAGCGTAACATCTGATCTTCCGTTGCACTTGTGAAGTCTCAACTGTTTAATCAGTTTAAATACGCAGCCTTCCACTTCAGTCAAGAAGCATTTTAAAGCAGCGCTTCAACTGAACACTTCATTAATGTAATTTAGTTAAGAAAAACAAGTTCCATCAGTTTTTGCTAAAAGGATGTCCCAGTGTATCCTTTTCATTTCCTGTCTTGTATCTTGTCTATCTGAATATGTTATAGGGCTGGAATGTGATTGCCTATTCAGAGTGAAAGAAAAACTATCCTGATTTCTAAAGCATTTTCTGTTTCTGAGAAGAATATTATATTAGGTTACTTTATACCCAAGACAGGGAGCAAACACCGAAGGACATTTCAGAAGGAGGGCATACATTCAGCAGAGTAGAATATAGAAATGGCTCCTATTCTGGCTAAAAGAAAATTCTGTTTTGTTTTGAAAGGGAAAAAAATAGGAGAGGAGGTGATATTTTTATTGTCTTTCGTTGTTGAAAGATACCATTGGATTTTTCTAATGCAGTTACCCCAAACACCGTCTCTTTGTGTTGCTGTGGTGTCTTTCCAACGAATTGCTCTGTCAGTGCTGAGAACTAGGGTCAGCTTGGAATCGTTACACAGTAGGAATGACTGGTGGTGGCTGCCGTGTTGGGCTTCGCACATCTCATCCTCAGGTGTCATCCTGAGCTGTCCGTCCTGCAGGGCTCTTGTCCACACTCTTCCTAGCAGTTACTTCCGCTCCTGCAGTCTGTATTTTAGCCCATTATCTGTGAAGTGTTCACCTGTAGCAAATAGGCAAGGGGCGAGGGGAAGAATGGTGGTAACCTATGAGCTGTCCGATTTCACTAACTTGCAAGCTTGGGTACCCACTTATGATAGTAGGTGGATGGAGCTGGAGCAGGGAGAGAAATGAGTAAATGAAGCTAGTGAGATATCCTGGCTGAGCACCAGCTTTGGGTCCCACTGCTTGGGTTTGAATCCTAGAACCCCGCCTCTTACCTCTGTGACCCTAGGTGAGTGACCCAGTCTTTCTAAGTCTCAATTTTCTCATCTGTGAGGTGGAGAGTATTAAATGATAATAGCGGGTGAAACACTTAACACAGCTCCAGATACAAAGTAAGGGCCAATACGCGGTAGTGGTTCTATGAGTTAAATCAAGTTTCCAATGACTAGTGTTTAGATTCCTTGCTGTCTGCGCCTGTTGCCTTGGATATTTCAAGGATTGTCTGTAATGATGCATCTGACTCCTCTGCTTCTTTTCAGAGTCAGCCTGAGTGATGGCAGCGACAGTGAAAGCAGTTCCGCTTCCTCACCCCTGCATCACGAGCCCCCGCCACCCTTATTAAAAACCAACAACAACCAGGTAAATTGCTGGGTTTGTACTTTCCAAGACTCTGCAGGATAAGATGCGATCGTTTTTACAAAGCATACAAAACAGTTTACCCCTTAAGTTTTAAACAAAGTCCCGCTTGATCGCAAATAAATGGGAGTCTACAAGCTTAGGAATAAACACATAGTCGGGGGAAGGAACTTCTGTTGTCACGAAAAGTATGTTCCGTTGGTTGGGTTAATTAAATAGACGAAGGAAAGGATGTTGACAAAAAGTGTTGCCCGTTGGCTCCTGATTTCTGTATATTTCTCCCTTTGGCAGTAAGCAGGTGATTTGATGAATTAGAAAGAATATGACATTTGAAGGTAGTATGAAGTCTGGTTGTTGACTTTACTAGGTGACAGTAATCTGTTGGTGGGAAAATAACATTTAACTTATCCTCAGTTTCCTCATCTGTAACTGGGGGTATTAATAGCGACCTCGCCGACTCCTAGGAGGATGACAAACAACATCATACACACAAAGAGCGTGAGGCATTGCTTGTCCCTTGCTGGCAAACAGCTGATGATGGACGGTTTTTGGCACAGGTGCTCTGCCTCTGTGTGCCCATCCAGGAGAAAGGGGCCGTCACTTGGGATTGTAAGGGTTAGTTCACAAAATAAGAGAGTCAGTGACGGTCATTATCGTTGTTGTTACAAAGCGAGCCAGAGGAAAGCTTATTCATTTGATAATCAACTCAGAATATAGTTATTTGGATAAGGTCTAGGCAGAACTTCCAAAGCTGTGAGGAAGAGCTTTTGTTAAACAAATGATTAAGATTGGGATATTTTAAATACTTGCTAAAATCAACTATTTTCAAGTATCATGAATATTTTAAAAACCTCATGGTGCATTGAGGTTGATACTCTGTTACCATGTTATTCTTATTTCTTTGTTTAGACACATTCCACGTGGCCTCTTCAATAGTTGCTTAATTCAGGTTACTGTATGAGTATTATTAACTTGAAAGTAAAAGACGTGCGTCTTTCTAGAATTATTGTTTCATAGGTGTCCTACAGTTTTAAATGGCCTAGTCCTTGAATATGTGATTTTGATTTTACCGGGAAAATGAGACTTTATACCTAAAGACTTTTTTTTTCTTTTTAAATTTTGTATGAAGCATAAGCAAAAATCTCTTAAAATTTAAAATGCCTCATTTATAAAGTTTATCTACAATCTAAAGCCTCCATTATTAAGTAGAAATAATATCAGTGTTCTTAACCTCACTGATTACAGTTCAACTGCAGTTTCTTTGTGTGCTCCGTGTGACTGCGGGCCCCACCTCACCATCCGCTACCCACTGGCCCTTCAGGGAATTGCACGTTCTTCTTCATTACCCTGCCTCCCCACGGTGTCCCCGTCTCCGGTGCCAGCAGTGCCCAGGGCCCAGCCAGCTCTCACCTCCGGTGCGGCTGCCCGCACTGCCAGTCGGGCATTTCAGGGGAAAGTGAGGACTACGGGCATAACCATCATTGCCAGTCAGTTGAGAAGAGCCCTGAGCTCTCCTAACTGATAACTTGGGATTCTTTTGTAAGCGCGTGCTTCAGTAAGAGCTGACGAAAGGGTAGAATTTGGACCTTGAATATATTTTTATATCCAATTTAAACCTATGTAGACCTGATTTCTGCCTCCAGTGGGTGGTGTGCTGGATTTAGGTTACTTCCTGGGTGATGGCAGTGGCAGTGCCAGGAGTGAAGGGCACCAGGGGGTGCTTTGTGCCCCTTGTTAATCTCCTTCAGCATCTTCCCCAGTCAGGGTTAAGACTATGTTTGTTAAATAAATGCAGCTCCAACAAGCCCCCATCTTGTCCTGAAAACAGCCACCCTCACTCCCTTCCCAACTGGCAGTCTTGAGCTAATGCTGGTTTTCAGGGAAAGGTTTAGATTCTTTGTCAGACTTTTTTTTTATTATTATCAACTTGTCTAGCAGAACAAAAACAAAAATGGATAGTATCATCCATCTAGAAAGGGTAAAGATTACTTTATCCGATCGAATAGCCTACCACTGGTTCCTTGGCATATGTTTATTTGACAAATGTAGCTTCACACGTGTGAGTCATCAATCTGTCCGGAATACTCAGTAATGTCACTTGCCACATCCACCTATGAGCATGATAAGGGGCCCATATACTTTCACTTTTAACTAGCTTAGGGTAGGAAGTACATGTACCACAAGGGAGCTTACCTCCTTGGACCTGTGTCTTGGAACTGGAATGTGTTTTTAGTCTTGTGGGTGTGTATGATGACGATGATGATCTGAACTTTCACGTAAAATGTAATAGATGAAAACATCCTGCGAAGGCTGAACTGCGGAGTGAGAAGACTGAGTTTCCTTCTTCCGCATCCCTTGGCTCTTCTCTGTCTGCAGGTTGACAATGATCTGTGAAGCTTCTGTACATTTCCAGGCAAGGCTGTGTTTTCCTTACCTTTTCTCACATCTTCCAGGGCCTCGGCAAGAGGGAAAGTGCTAATTGAGTCAAATATTTTCTAACTCTTGGAAAAAAAAAAGTGAGCAGAGAGAGCGAGCGCCACATGTCAACAAAGCACATAATTAACCTGAGTGTTGTTAGGAGCTCCTCGTGATCATTAACATGAAAGGCCCATCAGTAGAGAATCCATCTGCCGAATAATTGAGTTGTCAGTGCTCACAAAGGAATACAGGAAAATAATAATCTTGAAAATTTGATTCTCAAGCCATATCCTCAGATTAAGGACAAAAGTGCAACTAATCACAGTTCTGTTTTCAGAGACTTAACCATGTGCGTACATGGTGCCTCTCAGCAGTCCGGCTGGTTGTTTCTCCCCAGACAGCTCAATAGGGAAGAATAGGGCTGTGCCATTTGAACCATGGATGGGTTTTTTTTTGTTTTTGTTTTTGTTTTTTTCACTTCAAACCTCCCTTGTGTGAATTTCAGACAACGTCAAAATTCCAGATCCTTTTTGGCTGGAAGTCTCGAAGGGAGGGAGGAGCGAGGGGCCTGAAAGGAAGGAAGCGATCCATTGGACCTGAGTTAATATTCAGAATATCATAAATCACCTCTCAGCCTGCAAGGCATGTGGGACGAAATAAAGAGTCTATCCAGTTAAACTGGTTTGAAATAAGCCCGTGGAAGACAAGGTGCCATACTTTTCTCTTCTGGAGTCGTTTCCTTCAAGATAAGAAATGATCATAAATAAAACAATTGTCTTCAGCGTGGCTCAGCTCTCAGAATGAGGTTTTGACAAAGCTGTTTATTTTGGAGCAGGGAGAGATCAAAGCAGGAAGATTAACTGAGCCCTCTCTGGGCAGCCACTCAGTAACTTGAGGCGGATCACTGACACCCGGAGCTTTTGTTCCTGCCACTGCAGCCGCTGCAGAAAGCAGCTAGGATTTCAGCGTAGCACGGCCTTCTGTGCCTAGCACTTACGGAATGTGTAGGGTGGGACCGAAGCGCCGTGAACGTTCTATTTTCTGCTTTGGAAGAGAAGGTGGCGGAACTCTGGAAGCCTGGTTAACAGCTCTATATTGCAGATAGAGAGGTCTCGGCCACTCGGACCCCCTAGAACGCAAAGACTTGGGGACCGGATTGGAGGGAGGTTAGAGGGGAGGGATGTGATGGGAACAAAATTCGGTTTTCTATTGCACGAGGCGAGGCGAGCAGGCGGGCAGGCGTGTTTTTCCTCTCGCCTGGCTCCGCTTGGCCCAGCGCGGATCTGCGTTGGCCAGGAGTGCCATCTACTGACCTGCCTACTCCTGGGTCTCAGCGCCGAGCGGTCCCTCGAGCTCTCATTTCCAACAACAATAGAGAGAAGGAAACTCTGAATGTAGTGGGGTGTTTGGTTTCCTTTACAGCGGAGCGTGTTCAAAACTGTGGCTCTGCCCCTGCGATTAAGTAATTTCCTTGTGTTGCCAGAAGTATTGTATTGTAGGCGAGCCTGGTCACGTTGCTCATCTGGTTATCTTAATGCTATAAACGAAGAAATGAAGCGAGTCTCAGGCAGGACTCTGTTAGCAGCTCACTTCTTACACATATTTTTTTTAATTCAAAGAAAAATATACCCTTTCTGAAGTATAGGGTCTTTTCTAGAATGTCACTCTCAACAACTAAAATTTTTATCAGTAGTAGAAAGTTTTATAGCTGAATGGGAGTCTGGACATCATTCTGTTCATCTCTCTGACTTTATTCTTGTGTTTTTGAGGTTCCAAAATGTTGAAATGATAGGGCTGGTACCTGAACTTAGGTTTCTGAGCCCAATCAGTGCTCTTTCCACAAATTAAATCACAAAATAAATTGGACTCATTTTAAAAATCTTTGTGTTAGAGAACATGTTAGACTTTTAACAGGACTGTGAGGGCGTGGGTGTCAGAGCAGGAACGGATGAAACGAGCAGTAGCAACAGCAGACTTCTGAAATGTCTCCTTTATTTTGTATTTTCCTCCTTAAGATTGGCTTCAAATGATAATCACTTAATAATGAGGATAAAATGAAAAAGACACATTACTTTGCTTTTTATGTTTATATACATTTGTAGACACTTATCAGTAAATCCACTGGTTCTCAACCATTTTAAGCAAGGACCATTTAAAAATACTTCTCTCATAATTCTCAATTTTGGAGGTTGTAATAAATCAACTGTATTGAGTCATAATGTGTTTCTCCTTTTTATTACTTATGAACATAGCTCCTCACTGTCTGAACAGTATGCAGAGCTACTGTTCATAACCTAAGCTGTAATCAGTTCAGATAAAAAGCAAGGCACTTGGTATTTTATCACAGATAAAGACATCATTTCTTGAAACACAGAAGATAGTCCTGGCTCTGTTTCTTGAGTGGGAGGATCCCAGGTTGGGAGCAACCAGTATAACTGATGGTCACGTTCATTTTCACAGCTGCCTCCGTTGAGTGGATATGAGTACTTTTTAGAATCTGAAAGTCAGGTACCAAAAAAAGGTACCTTTTGTTTGTGCTGCCATCCCCAGCGTCCTGAGCCCTGGTAGTCATGCTGAAACAACAGAATGAATAAGAAAAAATTCTTGCCGGCGGGGACTATGATCCAGTGCCGCTCAGCTGCTGTGCATATGTGTGAGAGTGCTGTCACAAAGGAGGAGCAGCCCTGGAAGCGTAGATCAATTTCCTTATCGTCACCTTCTTCTTCTTCTTTTTTTGTTTTTTAATTTCTATTGCCCTGACTCAGCATTTCAGATATAAATATTTTTTTTTTTCCCAGAGAAAGTCAGATCAGAGGAGAAGAAAGAAAACATATGGAGTAGAAATGCTCTTTGGAAAGTGGTGTGATTATGTGACATTTCATTCACAAGTACCTTTGTTTAGTGGCTGGTTTAGCTAAGAAGTGCTGGAAATCAAATGTAACCGTGTTGTCTTTGATCCCTAGATCCTTGAAGTGAAAAGTCCAATAAAGCAAAGCAAATCAGATAAGCAAATAAAGAACGGGGAGTGTGACAAGGTAGGTTTCCAGCCTGTGACTGAGTCCTGCAGCACTGATGTGTCTGCTGTTTGCTTGGGTTTCCCTTGATCATCCCTGCTGGGTCTCCTTTCATTTTCTTCATCTTCAGAGGTGCCTGAGACACCCCAAATTACAAGCGCTTCTTCCTAGTGCTTTGTAGTTTATGTTCCAAGTCTTGCTTGTATCTCCAGTATTAAGCTTGGCCTTCCACATCCATGATTGCCAAGGGATCTCAGGCACGTTGAGTTGGGAGGTAAGAGATTTGCGGCAGAGGCCGAGGGTTAGGTGAGCAGCACATCTGATCCTAGTGCAGTGCGTTTCCCCAGGCGTGCAATCACGCATCCAAAACCTGACCTGTAGACCTGTTACGGGTTAGTGTCCTTCTGTGGACAGGGTCCTCACACGCTTTGCAGGATTGGGGGAGGCCTGGCTAAGGCTCTGTGAACTTTTCTTTTGCCTTCATTGCACAAAGGCACTTAGTAACTTCCAAGCACTTATGCTAACAAAGACTCATGAGTCAGAGCAAACGGAAAGAGAGGTGCACCTGTGCCCTTTCAGGGGAGCGCTTGACAAACCAGATGCTAATTTGGATGGTGAGCTCTGTTTTTCATGAGACATTCTTCCGTTCTGTCACTTGCCATTCATAGAGATATTAAATATGACCAGGAAGGTGTTTTTGCTTTTTTTTTTTAATTTGCCCTGGCATAATTGGTAGTGTGCATTGAAACCTCCACGCTCAGACTTAGACTTTTCTCTCTTAGTTAAAATACTTCAAAGATGGAAGAATAATTTTTTAAAAGGAGAATATAGATGGTCATAACATGCTGAAACTCAGTGTATCAGTGAGTTCCCCTCCTCTCTGTAGAGGCATTGTTGGGAGAGGGTGAACCTGTTCACTTGAATCTTGTTGAGAGCAGATCAGTGCAAGAACTGCCCTTAAAAAACAAAAAAAGCTGGCTTGAGAAGGCAGTGGTGGGCCAGGGAGACTGGCCTGCAAAGGCCTTGAGCGCTGTGCCCCCACAGCCCGAGGCGCGGAGTAGGTGGTGGGACCTCTCACCGCTGCTGTATGTTCTTACTCGTTTCTGCTTTTACTTTTGAACTGCGTCCTAAAGCGCCCGTTCTCGGGGCCTCCCTTCTCTTTCAGGCATACCTAGATGAACTGGTGGAGCTCCACCGAAGGCTGATGACGCTGAGGGAGAGACACATTCTGCAGCAGGTGAGAAATGCTTTTTAACACAACCCTTCCCAGGAGCCTCGCGGCCGAGTTTGTCCTGGGCTCGTGTGAGTAGCACCGGGGGCCAAGCCAGCCCCACGCCCTGCACGGTACCTGGGGATGGGGTGGTGGCGCGCACGTCCGAGGCTACCTGGGGGTCCGCTTTGGAGCGTCCCTGGTGCTGCAGACGACAGCACCTGGGCACGCGCTGGGGGAACGACGCGGGAGTACACCGCTGCCCGCGCCGCCCGGTGCTGCCCTGTGGGCGGAGGGAGGGGGTGGTAGGAATGCAGAGACCTTTGGGGCCAGGCTTCTGGTTTCATGGGAAAACAGTGATAAGAATTTCAGTCAAGTGCCGTAAACATTTGTGATTCAGTTTAGTAACCTTTGCCAATGCTGTTCTAAGGAAAATAAATATTTTCCTCGTTTGTCTTATCTTGTATAGCATACATTCTATTATTATGAACTCAACTGTGGAATACTTGCAGAGGGGGAAACTTCTATTAGTACAATTTGATGTTTTGAGAAGATAAGGAGGGAGGTTTGTCGTTTTCATACAGTGACCGTACGTGCGTCCATTGCATTAACAGTGGCGATTGATAAGATAATTTTTCGTTAACACTCAAATAGAAGGTTGTATTCTAAATTCCACGGTGGGTTTGTAGATTATTTCACTGCCTGAAATTTTTTTTTCCTAACTGCTTTCAAATGACTTGAAGTTAGTACTTAATCTACCCCAGCTGTGTGTGGGTTTTTTTTTTATGTTTAATGGCTGATGGTCACATTTATATTCTGTGTACATTTTTGCTTAAATCTATAAATACACACTGTCAGACTCACCCAGTCCCCTGATTGGCCTGATAAGCTTTTTAACCCTTCCAGAGTTTGATTTGAACAAGACTGCAGACCTAGACTTTTTCGTTGGGGGAGAAGTTGCATTTCTTGCATTTCTGTTAATGTACGCGCAATGGATTGGAAAGCAGGATCTGAGTGGCTTACCCTAAGGCATATTCTAGTACTTTGATTGTATTTTTCTTCACCTCTCTTCTGTACAACTGAAAATTGGTTAGCCTGCCACTTCTCAATTACTTGGGGGCCTGCTGCCTGAATGGTGATGGTAAATCTATTAGCTGATTTTCCAATCGCTTTCCAAACACCAGCTCTGAACCACCGTGGAGCAGTTGTCCAATAAAGCTAGTAATGCGCAAGTTGAGTCCAAATAGTGAGACTCAGAAGAGTGAGACGGATGTTTGGGCAGGGCTGCGATACCTTCACAAAGAAAGCCCAGCCCATGAGTCGAGGATACTAGGCTGCTGGGCAGGGTCTGACCTTGGGGTGTCACTGGCATTCCCAGTTTCACATTGTCCTCTATTTTGACCTTGGAAAGAATTGTGAGGGAAGCTGGCTTACTGGAGAATTCCATTGAAGTGGATTATTTTAGTGTTCTAGAGGGAGAGAGCAGTATCTATGAATTTTTAACCTGGCATAAAGGCACTCCGGGGCCCACAGCGTTTCACCCTAATTGCATTCCCAGGCCGGTTGAAAGCTCTCAGTCTTTGGCCTTTTGCCTTGTAATGCAGCTGAGGCTTGTGATTATGATACCATGATGCATGTCCTGTCACGGTTTACTGCTTAATTAATTCCTATTGTAAAACATAGCACTATTGAGGACTAATGTTATTCTCCACCATGAGCACGGCTTATCTGTGGACTGTGTTCCACAGGGCCTGCATATTCTCTGCCATGCAGACCTGAGTACCTGAGACAGAATTTCTGGCCAGCCCACGATCCCATCCCAAGTCTTCTCCTGTTAAATGCATCCTATCAAAAAATCGGGCCTGCCACTTTTCTTTGGCCCACGGAAAGTGGTTAATATTTTTGTTGTAGTCTGGGGGCATCTGGTGCTGGCACCCAGCATCCACATTAATGAGCAGAAAGCACTGGATTAAGAGAGCCTGTGTTCTTAAGCCCCTTTTACGTGAGGTAAAAATACAGTACAGCACACACAGTCAAACCCAGAGACGTCAGTACCTCAGAGTGGCTAAGAATTTGATTCTTCTTTAAACTACATGTTCCACATTTATTCGGAAAGGGAGATTGAAGCCTTCTAAACGCCTTTGCAATTTGCAGTTCAGCCCTGAGTCTGGATTTGCATCCTCCTTAGGAGAGGGGAAAAAAAATAAAAAAAAAAGAAAACCGCTGAGGAAAACCAGGGCTTCCTTAGAAGACAGTTCAGCGATTTCGGTAACACTGTTCTACTCTTAGAATTTTCTTCAGGGCGGTGGGGAATCAGTGGTATATATATTCCAATAACATGGAAAACCCTCCCTGAGAAGTGTTCTGCTGAAAATAATTTTCCCCATCATGAGGGATCGCCTTTCCGTGTTTTAGAATCCCTGGTGGAGGGGAGCCTGAGGGCCCGCCTCTTAGCCCGGGGTGGGGCACACGCTGCCGCTCGGCCGGTGGCCAGTGCTTCCCGGCCCACATGGGGCCATTGCACAGGAAGACCTGGCTTACCGCAGCCCTGACTCCACTCCAGACAGAAGCAGCTAAAGCACAGCTTGTTCATTACTTCCCACTCAGTGAAGAGGCTGCTTTGGGTGGAAAGAATCCTGTTTTTTGGGTTTTTAAAAAAATATAATGAGACTAAAAATAACGTATCTACCTTTTTATAATTTCTGTAACTTTTATAACCAAGGTTGGGGGAAGGAGTCCAGATTTAACAAGTGGATCTTACCCTGTTTAAAAAAAAGAAAAGCCTGCGTGGTACCCCCTCCAAGGCTGACGTGGCAGGAAATAATCCATCACAAATGTTTGCACATGAAGCATCATCTGAAGCATGAGTTAAGCAGCTTCCAAATTCTTCCTTTTCTGCTACCTGTGCATACCCTGTGCCCTTGCCTGCCTTCCTTATCCAGGGTTACTCTGTCTTTTATCATCATCAGTTTTACTTTGGAGTTGCCTTCCTCATCGCAGGATGATGCAGGTGGCGGCCAAGGTAGAGCCGCATCAGCAGAGCAGGGATTCTTATGGAAAGGCTGGGTGGCGTCCTTCAGGGCCCGGTGGGGTGTTTTTAGGCTTTGTGGCTTGCTTCATTAGAACAGAGCATGTTAATGCTGTGTTTCTGATGTTCCTGGAAAGCAACCCACATTTCTTTTTCTTTACGGAGTCTTTATTTAATGGAGGATGCAGGTACATATGTGCTCTGATAATTCAAATCATTGATGCCTTTCCCTTTGGCAAAGGGTCCTGAACGCCCCATCTGCTGCCACGACAATGCTTCAAGGATGTCTCTGCATCCGTCTTGATATATTCTTATAGGCTCCTGTAAAAATGCGGGGGCTCATTTAGGGAGATCAGATTCTCTTCATTTCTTTGCGTGTTTGTGGTGCAGGCGGGGTGGGGTGTGCTGGTTGTAGAGGAAACAAGAGGGCTGCAATTGAAGCCTCGGAAATCCACGGGATGGTGCAGTGCACATGAGAGGAAGGGCCGGATTTCCTAGTGGGCACGTAGACTTACTTGCCTTAAAACCAACTGGCTTTTTCTAGAAGGTATTATTATTACTCTGTGTTCTTCTTATTGTTAAGTAATTAGTGAGCAACTATAGTGAGTCACAGAAATTTATTTTTCTTACATGGGTGAGTTACCTGTCATTCTAAAGGGAAAATGTAGGGTCGTCTTCTACCCTCCCCCTATATTATGATTTGAGTTTGTCATTTCAGCTACTTCAAAGGCTACTCTTCTCCCTGCTTTCTTCCCTTCCTCCTGCAAACTTTTATTATAATTAGTCTTCAGAAAATTTCAAGGATGCTCTGAGTTTTAGCTTCGGGCATTTTCCCTGCTTCATTTGTTTTAGTGCTGATGCAATGGCTAACGGTCAATGAGGGGTGGAGAGAAAAGCACTGGGTCTGAAAATTCATGTGCTGTCTGGTTCCCTCCCCTGTAATTAAGGATACATTTATGTTTACGTGGTAATCATAATCGTGTTGCCATGATCAGTGTCGCAATTTTCAGTTTATGAAGAAGCTTCCTGTGCTGCGTATCATTTGATGCTCTGAATGATAGGTAGGACAGGTGGCATCATTCCTACTTTACAGATGAGGAAACTGAGGCCCAGGGGTCATAATGTTCTGTCCAACGCCATTCACATAGTGAGCAGAGTCAGAACTTGATATGCCAAATTCCGGATTCTCTGTTCTGAATGCTTTGTCCTTTACCTACTGACCAGATAGTTGAGAGAGGAATCACAGTCTGGAATAATTGTCATTTGCCTCCATTGTATAAACTGAAAGGCTGTTTGTTTCCATCCTGAAGTTTACACATTTTCACTAGGTCTATAGTATTTCTACACAATGTAGCAAAAAAGACAATTTACTCTAGAAAGTACTCTTAGTTCAATCAATGTTCCATAAGTAGGAAGTATTTGATTGCCTTGAAAGGCTTGTGTTTGTAGACGTAGCTGTGTGTGCTGTTTCTGTATGTAGGCAGCTGTGTGTGGGTGACTTAGCGAAAGTTCTCTAACTCTTAACTAATAAAGCAAATGAGTGTTCATTTTAGATCTTGTAGTGTTAACAGTAAGATCTAGCGTGATAAATTCTTATGTGAATGTGGTACTTTAATCATAGTTGGGAACCCCGCTTCCGCTAACCTCTTGATGCGCGTAGTAGAGCCGTGCGTCCAGTGGTTCAAGCAAGCGAGGCTCCCTGTCCACCCCTGCGTCCCTACGCCCCCTCCCCCTGTATAATAACAGGCCTGGAGGTAAGTAACTCATGGTCGGTGTGGTGGCTTAAAAGAGGACGTAGACTCCTTGCCTTCCTGCTGCCGTCCTTCTCCTCTTGCGTTTGTCCGCTCGAGGGGAAGACAGCTGCTGCACTTCCAGGGTTGCATCTTCCTTCCAGACAGGAAGAGGGGCCGAGGGCAAAAGCCACATGCCCATTATCTATACCCTTTGGAAAGTTTTCCTGAAAGCCCAGTGACTTCCTGACAAATAAATTGTAAGCAGCAGTGTCTGCCACGTGCTGCCAGTGGGTCTTGGAGGCAAGTGTCTCAGCTGGGCATGTTGGCACTCCCAGAAAACCAAGCTCCTGTGGGTGAAGATGAAGGAATATATGGACGTTACGTAGGGAGTTGGCTGTGTCTTGTCATGGTTTTGCAAAGCGAGTGACTTGTTTTATTCTTAAACCCATGGTTCTATCTGTAAAAAAAATAGTTCCAGAGGTTGAATAAGGCAGCACCAGCTTGATCTGGAGTTGAGCAATTAATTGGATTGAGGTTCACTCTGTCTTTTATGTTTCTGTGGCCGTCAAGTATGTCAGGGATGGGGAGCACATTTTCTGTTGAGAGCCACTGACCCGTAGGGAATGGCTCACAAATTTACTGTTTTCTAAAGAAAATAATTGTAAGAAGAGAAGGTCAAAAGTTTCCATTCTGCTGTTTTCGGCCCGAAATTAGGTCATCTGAAACTTCATTGAATAAGTAATGGGCTAAATAATTAAAATTATTCCTTTTAAGATGATTGAACTGAAGAAAATCAGGAGCAAGTGATAGTAACAGAGACAACTAAAAATATGTGCAATACTTTGCCAGCTGGTTTCTCTGTGCAAATACTTTCTCTTTCATCTGGATGCTGATTTTCCTCTGTCCCCGACAAAGCTTACTAAAATTCGCCCCCCTCCGTCCCAATTTACTCAAAACAAACAAACCTAAAACCCACACTCCCAGGCGCAGCATCTATTTCTGATACAGTTATTAGTAAAATAGGCACAGAAAGACAAGTAACGTGATACAAGATGCTTTCGACCCAATAACCAACATCGTTGTTCATGTCAAAACCTTAGCAGCGTCCTCTTGAAAGCCAGGCCAGGCAGACAGTGCCTCTGTCACCACTTCTGTTTGGCTCCAGCTTTTAGAAATATGACAGTTCAAGAAATGAGGTCTAACTATTCCAAATGGGGAGACAAAGGTATCCTTTCTTTTTGTAGATAATAGTTACAACCCCCAAATACTCCACGGGATCAACTGAACACGACTAAAGGAATGAATGTAGATTTTTTTTTTTTTGGTCAAATAATAACAAAACATATGGCTAGATGAACTTTAACAAAGTTAATGCATCTTTTGTAACCAGTACCCAAATCAAGCAACAAAACATCCCAGCCCCACGGAAGGCTTCCCTGAGCCCCCTTCCAGTTGCTACGCGTGATATTCACCGAGGTGGGACTGTAAGATGGTTTCTATTTCTTTGTAGGTTCTTGCATTTTCTAACTTTTCTACAATAATGTAGTCAGAAGGAAAATGATCATTGTATGTGTGTGTCTGTGTTTATACTTTTTTATAAGGAGTTTTGTTATTTCTAGTCTGGCACTTCTTTTCATCTATTAAGTATAGTCAGTAACTAATTTTTAAAGGGGTCTTGAAACTTGTATCCCCCCCAACTACCCACTCTCACTCCCACCTCGAGTAACGTAGTCTGTTGATGACTTGAAAGTAGGAATCAGTTTCAGGGATATGAATGATGAGAACAGGTAACCTGCTCCCACTGAGAATTTCAAAGGGTTAATTTTTTTTTTGACTTACCCAATTGGCTGAGAGAGAGTTTTGTGCCATTAGTAGTACAGGACCTTCTTTTTCAGATTCTTTTGTATGTATGTATAACTGAATCACTTTGACAACTTTGTTAATCAATTATACCTCAATTAAAAAAATAGTGTAGAACCTTCTTGCTATAAATGAGAATACTGATCTCTTGGTTCCATATTTGACCCCCTCCATCTCTCTCTCTACCTTTTGATGTCTGTGGCTTATTGCCTTAACTTTCTCTTCTTTACTCCTCTAGATTGTGAACCTTATAGAAGAAACTGGACACTTTCATATCACAAACACAACATTTGATTTTGACCTTTGCTCGCTGGACAAAACCACAGTCCGTAAACTACAGAGTTACCTGGAAACATCTGGAACATCCTGAGAACACAACAACTGGATGCATCAAAAACTATTGGGTTTTTTTTTTTTTTGGTTGTGATTTTTTTTTCTTGTTTGTTTATATGAGAACACTCAGAATGATGCAACCAAAAGGGAAAAAAATAAAAATCAAACAACCTTCAGCTTTATTTTTCTTTAAAGCCAGTCATCATCTCTTGATAAAGGAGAGGTTAAGCCAACCAGCCTCAGCGGACCACTCTTCTCTGCAAGGAAACCCCCGGGAAGAGTTAGCCTGGATAGCCTTGAAAACAAACAGCTCAAACACAACACAAGAAAACTTAAAGAATGTGTGTGGTATCACGTCTCTCTCTCTCTGTGGTGGTTCATTCCACAGGACGAATGCATATTCAACACACTGCCTTATTACCTAACTGATCTATTTATTATCGCATACAGATATTCTAGTCGTTGAGGGAATGACACTGCAAGACATTCTAAGTACTTGGTCCCGTGGATGCTCCTTCAGTGCGGCGCCCTGGCCATCCGAAGCCCAGTGACCTTACTTGTATACCGTGCCACTCTGCACCAACTTTTTCCAAGTCCCTTAACTCGTTGCAGTCTGTATTTTCCATCTTGTTTTTCCAGTTCCAGGACACAAAATGAGCAACTGGGGGGACCAAATAGCCACCCCGATTTTCTTCTTTGTGGTCTTTTTCCTGAAAGTTGGGGCCCAGTCCTTGGCTGTATCCATATAATGATCTTGGACCATGGTAGGAAACGCACCAAATAGGATCATATGAATTGCTGTCTAGCCTTAGTCAATAAACCTGTAGGACTTTTAAACATACGTGTACCTGTAAATGTCCTGCATCCAACATTGTTGAGCTGTCATCAACATCCTTGTGTCTGTTTCACTGTTATGATATTAGACAAATATGGAAGTGAATGCATTCCACAGGATCATCATTTTTAAAAAAGGAATTTTGGTTCTGTTTTCTAAAGAAATGTTGTAGAAATTCTTAATTTGGATCTATTTATTAGTAAGAGTGTCAACTTTCTTCAGCTGCCAGTGTGTCATCCATCTTTACCATAAAATCTGGAATAAGAGATTTTTGTTTGTTCACGTATGATCCTCTTAGACTCTTTTATATTTGAAAAATTAAAATCTTTCTTTGGGGGAAAGTTCTTGGTTACTCCACCATAACAGATGATGTATTAACTTGTAGATTCAGTGGTTCGATACCTGTTTAGTCACTTGCTTATGTTTCCGGAAGGAGTTCTTGTATTGGTGAAAATAAAGATGGTTGGGGAGGGGGGATATTTTTGTTCTTGATGTACCCTGTTTTGAAACTAGAAATCTGTCCTGTGGCATGCAAAAGAAAGCAAATTATTTTTAAAAGAAAAAAAAAAAACCCAAAACCAAAGTACTTTTGGTGTCATTATTCCATCCTCTCCAGAACTGGAGAAATGCAAAACAAGAACAGCTCATCTTTCAAGTTTTTGCTAGGAATTCAACCGAAAAGAAACGAAACGAAGAAATACTTCTGGATCCAAAGGTTCGTCCACTGGATCAGCCTTACAACAGTCTATGTGCTAATAGACCGGGATCTCCCTTGTGTATTCCTATGCCAGTGCTGTCTTTTCATACAGAGATTAACTAGTGTCTGTACAGAAGATGGTCTTTCCAGACCCATTCTTTTGGGCAGTAATGTAAATGCAGATTGATAAAGGAGTTATTTCTGCATTTTAAAGGGGGGCTTTTTTTTTTTTTTACAGTTTCTTTCTATCCAAAGACAGTTTTTTTCCTTTAAAAAATTATAATACAGCCATGCTCCTTGTAAATTACTTCTCAGAAGTGTTCTCCCTGAGGACAAGTGTACTTTTTCCAATAACGTTACAATTCTTGATGATTGGCCTGATCGTTCTTGAAGCATTTGTTTTGGAGTCCACTTCTCAATGTTTAATTACAGAGAAACTTTGAGTCGTTTTGGACATTAGGTGACTGACGAATTGTGTGATTTTAGTTGTGTTTTGTTTCGTTTTTAACTTTACAGGTGAAGGGGGAGGGCAATGCTTATATGGAAATCTTGAAAAAATTTTAACTGCTCATTCACATATTCTGATTAAGTCAGAAATGTATGTGGTTTAACTAAAATATCTGTGTAGTTTCACTAGAAATGTGTATATGTAGTTTGGGCCATTTTTGTTTTTCTATCTAAATTGTGTGAGAAAAACTGTGATTTGGCAATGTAAAGATTTTTCGTTCCTTAGGTTACTAAACAAGAAACTAGTAACATAAGAAGTAACCAAACAAAAAGGATAGCAAGAGGAGAAGCTATTACGGTGAAAACCTTTAGACCTAAAACTTGGGTAATAAAGCAAATGTCTTCAGAGTATCATCAAAACGTAAGTTTGTAAATTGAGAAAATTTGGAAAACCCTACCTTTCTGTTACTGAGTCAGCAAAATGATTCTTCCATGAAATTCCTATAGAGTAAGAGTCACGTTGTTGATTTTTTCCAAGTTGAACTCTTGCTCTCCTGATTTTTAAATGCAGAAATGATAAATAATAAATCCCCTTTCAATTGATTTCAAATAGTTACACGTAAAGTAACCCATTCAGTTCTGCCCCATTTATGTACACTTTGAAACCTGTTAAATATTTTGGGCATGTGTGTATTCTAACAGTGGCTTTGGTTTTTTTTAAGCACAAAGGAAAAATGGCAGGGTTTAATTTCTTTGGGGGGTGTGTGCGTATATATATATATATATATATATATACGCACACACACACAAATATATGCATATGAAAATAGATGTTTCAAATCACGTTAATCGGGTGAGTATGGATATGGTTTGAGCCAGCCAGAGAATGATAAGCTTGCTTTAAATTTTTCCCTAGCCATTGAGGGGAAAAAAAACTTACATACAGAAATATTACCCCTTTATAAGTCAGCTTTTGCCTCTGGTTTTGCAGCAGGATTGGGTGAGAGGGGTGCTTCTTAGCGTATAGCAGTCATGTTAGCAGCAAAGATCCTTGCAGCTATATGTTATGTTCATACCATCCCTCTCTCTGTAGACAAATAGGTTTGTCTATAGATGCTTGCATATTGTGTCCAAACAGGGGAGAACAGAAAAGCTTAAGCTCAAGAAACAAAAACTCTAGAAGAAAAAAGTTAAGAGTCCCCTAAACATTTTTCGTTTGCAAAACAAGCCTCTCTAATCTGAATTACCCACTTTTTTGTGGAAAGAGCCAATAAAATTGGTTTTCTCCCGCTAGAAACTTTCTCCCACCAAAAATGTTTCTGCTGATAACTTTTACAGACCCGGCTCATCTTTAAAAAAAAGACAGTTTAAGTCTGCCTAACATCCCACATACTGTTCTAAGCCCCTCACATTTAACAAGTTAACATACTTGTTTAAGAGAGACTTGACTCTTAAAAGTTTTAACTCCACCTTGGTAACGGAGTTGGATGTTCAGTGTTGGAAATGGTCCGTGTTTGTGCCGGGTGGCTCGTGTTCAGTTTTCTCACTGTGGAGGTGTCAGCTCTGGGTAGTTTGCTGTATGCTCCTTACTTTCCACCCTTAGCTTTTTGTGTACTAATGCTGCGTACCACGTACGTGCACACGTATTAGCATCTTGCTCTGGACTGTTGCTCTAAAACTATGACTATGATGTAGAGACGCCTGCAGCTGCGGTAAATGCTGAGGAGTTGATTCCCATGGTTTAGTTTAGTCTTGGGCTGGACGTCTGCATCTTTTGACCTCTTTTGTTTTCTATGATACTTTTTATCATATAGGCACTGCCATCCCCGAATATCCCTTGTAAAGATGCATTGAAGAAGTCCAAGGAAGACAAAGCCACCGCTGTCTGTAAACTGTAAATATGTATTTTGGCACTTGTACTCCTGTCTTCTGAAAATAGAGTTATGATGGAAATGCTGACAGATCCTCAATGGTGGCCAGAGCTACCATGCAGTGCAAAAGTGAATTTAGTAAATTGTATTCTTGAGAGTAACAGTGCAAGGCCAATACGTTTTATAAATCTGTCGGTATCTTTTAATGGAGTGTGTATGTGTAGTTATGTTGAAAGATACACTGTGTTTGTGTGTACAGATGCCATTATGTGAACGCTAAGGCATTCGTAAGATGTATTTCCCATCTCTCAAACTCATGTTGAAATGTAAGTACAGATGGACGGAAATAGGTGTTTTACTTAAATTCATGTCAAATCAATTGTGGCTCCATTTTCTTTGCAATGTATATAGTCTTCCTGATTTGTTAAGAGTCATTCGCCCAAACGTTGGTTTTGCTGTGCAGACAGGAAAAAATGAGCCCCCTGCCTTTCTGAAGAAGTGATGCTGGTTCTGAGGATGAATGGAGAGAGGAGAACAAGCCCAGGGCACCGTCCACGCCCTGTGGGGTCCCCAGGGTCCAGCACCCTTTCTATGTCCGAAAACCAGTATGTTCTTTAAGCGCTGAGGAGACTGGGCAAGAAATGGTAGGGTGCTGTTGGAATAAACTGGGTTATTTGCGCATGGTATTTTTTTTTTCTTTTCCCCCTTAATCTCTGGAAAGTTTTGTTCATAAACAGAGGCCCTGCATTTACTTCAGTGGCTAGAAATGCTACCTTGGTTAGATAGAAAGGAGAAAAACCACTTCAGCAAAGAGAATAGAATACTTTCAGTTTGGCAAATAAGCAAAGAATTGGATGTTATGCTCTACTTGATAGTAAAGAGACATCAAATTCGAGGAGCTCGCCTCAGCTCCAGGCGACAAGCCCTTGGGGGGATTAGAGTGGACTGCCTCGTATCTTATCAACTAGCAACTGCGTTCAGTTGTGGGAGCATCAGTCCCAGATGGGCTTGGCTGACAGTTAAGATTTCTGATGACCATGCATGGATTGGACTAATCTCTGCCCTTGTTTCAGCAGATACTCGTTTATTTTAAAATAATGGCCTTGGATTTTCTCCATCGTGGAGAGTCAGGACGGGCTGGGCGTCCTGGGCTTGCTGCAGACAACTCAGGATGTTGTCCCCAAGGGCATTCGTACAGGGATCGCGCTGAGCCCCAGGTGTCCCCGATGCCTTTGTTCCACCATCTCAGAGCTGTGCTCCCGCTCGGATACACGAGGGGTCCTGGAGAAAGATGGCAGCTCAGCCCAGCCTGACGCCCAGACGTCTCTGCTTGCAAATTCGGGGATATGGTGTCCAAAACTAATGGGCTTGTTTGTTCTGATTAGTGGAGCAACTAAGGGTATTTTATGGGTTCCCTTGCCCGGGATACCACCCAAATAGAAAATCCTGAGTACATTTCAATGCCTCTGCTCTCTCTGCCCGGTAATAGTATCCACACCTTCCTGTTTATGTGGTCCCTTTCTTTTAGAGGCATTTCCAGTCTTTTCCAGTGGTTGTTAACTTGCCCTGGGCTGTCCGCTTAGCCCTTGGTCTTAATTTCCCCTCAATTAGGGAAGGGTAACCAATATGGTTCCCAAGCGCTAGGGAGAGGCACAAACTGAAAAACACTCTGGTATTGAAAACTGGGCCCTATAGCTGTGAAAGAACAACAAAAATAATCTCCTGCCTGAATGGGAAGGCTCCCTGAGCCCATGTCGATAATAACTCAGGGCACTGGGCAGTCGGCACAGAATAGGTGGCCACGGGGAGCGGGGAGGCAGCCGTGAGTAAAGGCAGAGCCATTTGCTCCCTTTCCCTGGTAATCATGCCTCCCGCCACATGCGGCCCCCACCACAGAGCTCTGAAGCTTCAAAAGGGTAGAAAAGGATAAATCCAGGCCATTAAAAGAAAATAATCAAAGCTATTGAAAAGATAAAACAAATGAGTCGCACTAAAAGGGCCGTCTGTGCAAGTAATAAGGTTGAAATACTGATACTGATTTCCGAGCCGAACAGCATTCCTCACACATGTGGTTTGTGTATCCGCGTCTGGGTGGGTGGTCTGGTGAGAAGTGCTAAATGCAGCAAGATGGCTTAGTTTTTGAGCAGTGGAGGGAAGCTTTGGGACAGGCTCAGCCCGTGGCATCTATAGCCCCTGCAACATAAAGAGGCTCTCCTTTTGCTTTGTTCCAGGAGGGAAAGTTTTAACTTGGCTTATTCATTTAAATATGAGTCTCTATTCTGCACAGAATCCATCAAAGGATAGGAGGTTTTTGTGTGTGAGTGTGCATGTGTTTTTTTCCAAGCGTCTCCTAGTCCCTCGTCCCAGTCCTAGGGGGTGGGATGTATGGCATAGAATGTAATAACTCTCCATTTGTTCTCATTAATTCCTGGGTGCTAGGCAACTATACACATCTCTTTTGAAATTGATGCCATTTTAAAAAGCACCTCAGTCTAGCCAGGATAGGAAAGAGTATTTATTAAAGGTACATACGATGAATATTGTCCACAAACAAAAGCCAAAGGAAGGCAGGCTCCCCCAAAGGCACATTCTAGGACATACTAGGCACCCAGATTTGTTGAATTAAAATGTGGGAGCATTTTGTCAAACACTGGCCTCTTGATATTTTATGAAAAAAAGTTTTGTGTTTAAGTTAGTTTGGGAAAACCACCCACTATCTGACCCTCTTAGAAATTCATGACATGCTGCTCTACTAAATCTCTGGGAAGCCATGTTCTACCACCAGACACCAAACTTGTTTAATTCGAACACAGTATTTTTCAATGGTTTTCTCATTTGTGAGATGGGAATAACAACGTACTTGTTGAAGGCTGTGGTGGAGGTAAGGTGTTTGTGAGGACTTAGCATACAGTGCAGTTATTTGATTATGCTGTTGGAGTCTGATGACAACTTCTGACTCGCTCTCCTTGACAAAGAATTTTGCCAGCACATAGGATTGTTCCAGTGCTGTTTGCCATTCAGCCTCAAGTGTCTTTATCGTAGTCGTCAGCCTGTTGTGATGTGCCCTCTACACAGACAGCCATGGTCACTGGCCATCCTCACGTGCCCGTTCTTGTTGAGCAATTAACGTGCATAACTGACTGCTGTCTTTGTAGCTGTTTTCAGTCTATGGAAAGGAAATGGAGGCAGAGGTAACACCTCACAGTTTTTAGGTCTCTTTCTGGCCTTAGAGGTAAATCACACAACACTAAATTGAACACATTTCCACTTGATGAGGTCGGTTGCTAGAGGTAACGGTGAGGTTGAAGTCATAGGTTCAAGCCCCTCATAAGCCCACTTGGTTTGCCCCCTTGTATGGCTACAAACTTCTCAATCTTACATAGCCAAGCCGTGAATGAGTCCCAGGTCTTAGAAGAACAGGGTGACAGCATGCCCTTTCAGAAGATGTTATAAAGTTGTGACCTTGGCTAACCATTCTGTTCAATTACCATATCTTAGTATGATATCATGCCTTTTGTTTTTAAACACAGACACGTATACCATGTAGAAATAGGCACTGTGATCTTACAGTCCTGTGATTTGGTTTATATAGCGAGCATCTCCGTACTCTTATTTCAGCCTTGTGCTCTTAAAAGCCATACCACAGTTTTAATGGGATGTAGTTGGCCACATCACTTTGTAGACCCCAGTGTAGCCCTTAGCTATGTTGAAATGCAAAGAAATGCTATATTAGTCACTGTTATTCCCTGTTTTCTTTTTTCCCTTAAGTATTATGTGGTGTATTAATTTTCTATTGCTGCTGTAACAAATTACCTCAAACTTAGTGGCTTAAAATAACACAAATGTATTACCTTACAGTTCTAGAGGTCAAATGTCTGAAATGTGTTTCACTGGGCTAAACTCAGAAGTGTCAGCAGGGTCGCGTTCCTTCCAGAGGCTCGAGGGGAGGATCAGTTTCCTTCCCTTTTCCAGCCTCTAAAAGTCGACTGCATTCCTTGGCTCATGGCCCCTCTCTCCGTCTTTAGTCAGCAGTGTAGATTCTTAAAATATCTCCCTGGCTCTGACCTACTGCCTCCTTTTACCATCTTTTCTGGACTCCTGTAGTTACCTTTGGACCACCCAGGTAATCCAGGATAGCTTCTCCATCTCAGGATTCTTACTTATAATTAGACCTGCCCCTTTGCCATTTAAGGTAATATATTCACAGATTTTAGAGTTTAGGATTTGGTCATCTTTGAAGGGGCCATTATTGTGCCCATCACAAATGGGGACATGCCACTGTTGAACTCCCCATCCTTCTGGAAGTTTAAGTAAATCAACTTCTTAAATATCTGAGTAGAATTCATATATCCCACATTAAAAATTAAAGCAATTTTGCTACTAGTTCCAGTTGTTCACAGTAGCATACTTTGTGATGATGACTGTGGGAGTGATTTTTTTCAGAAATTGGAGAAAAATCCACAGTGAGTCATCTTGAAAGGTTATTTAAGGTTTTAGCTGTGGTGATGGAAATTCAGTCCGTCATTTAACAGATATTTATTGAGTATCTACCATGTGCCAACCACTCTCCTGAGAAGCTTGTAAAAATGTAGCAGCTGTGGCTACAGAATTTCCTTTCCATTCTGCTGGGATAGAGACTCTTCTCTCCTGGGCAACAGTGTCATCATGTGGTTAGAACTTGTTTGAAGCTCTATGGAAATCCTTAACTGGCAGGTGGACTGAACCACCTTTCTGGGCTCCCAGCCTTCTTGTTCTCATTCTTGTTGCTGATGGCAAACTTCATCTGATCTGAGTTTCACAAGCTTTTTACAGGAATACCTTGAATAGACAGTTCAACTTAAAGCAGTGCCCGGGGAGAAGTCAGGGTACTGACTGAACAGAGGAACCAGGCGTGCTGTGTCTGCCACCAAGTTGGCATGTAGTTGCTCCTTGCTGGTTTGTGGAATAAAGATGAAAATCCAATGATGTCAGCATCATCCCTCACCATCTACCTCAGTGGTTCCTATATGCTGAGCTGTGGTCTGATTTCATCAGAATCACCTAGAGAGATTTTACAAGCTATTCCTTTTCCAGAGGCTCTGATTAAATTCTTTTGCACAAAGCTTTGGATACTGGTAATTTCAAGTGCTCCCCAGATTACTCTAATGTGCAGCCAGGGTAGGAGTGTAGTTCCCTGCCAGGTCATCTGGTAGACTAACAATAAGAAAAAGAGAGGGATGTTCTAAAGCAGTGTGCAGAGTAAAGAGGCAAATTAGATGCAAATCCACCTGGATAAAAATAAACCAGAACTTTAAAAAGCACCAATCGAATTTTCTCTAGACAACATGTTAGCACCGAAACCTTTAGTCTGTCCCAATTCCACTAACCTGCACCAAGTATAAGCCTGAAAGCTTCTTTTATATGATCAAATTTGTGAATAATTCTAGCCTAAGAAGATGACTGTTTCTTCCTATTGTTTTAGTTTTGCCTTTCAGTGAATGCAATCTTTCCTCGTGTCTTTGTTCAGTAACCAAGGTGGAAAAATTGTTTCCCTGAAATTATGTAGCCTTCTCCTTTGGTGGCATGTAGTAGCTTTGTTAGCCTCAATATGATTTATAGTTTGTACACAAAGTTCTGGATGACTCTGGATTTACAGGTCCAAGTCCTCCTTACAGGTGGCTTTCCAGCACGTTTACACAGTCAGATCAACTCATCTGATCATATCCTCACACCTAACCAATTTATAAACATTCAAAATCATTTACTCTGCAAAATCTCTACAGTCTTGATTCCAGGTTTGGTTTATGACCTAAAAGAAGAGAGATTTCAGCGGAGATTTTGGACATATTCTCTCCAAAGATGAAGGGGATGCCCAGTAAGTTGACTGAGCAGGAATAGAATTTTTAAAGTCATTCTACTTTCATAGAATTCAAAGCCTTTTCTCCAAGGGTCATTATTGATCATTATCGATCTTGCATTGAAATCCCTCAGAACAGTAAGTCTATTGTATGAAAACTTTTGTTTTTTTTACTAAGTGTATGCTTTTATTTTAATTTTTTATTGAAGTATAGTTGATTTATAATGTTGTGTTAATTTCTGGTGTACAGCATAGTGATTCACTTATACATATATATGTATATTCCTTTTCATATTCTTTTTCATTATAGACTATTAGAAGGTATTGAATATAGTTCCCTGTGCTATATATACAATAGGACCTTGTTGTTTATCTGCTTTATATATAGTAGTTAGTATCTGCAAATTCCAAACTCCCAATTTATCCCTCCCCACTCCCTTTCCCTCTGGTAACCATAAGTTTTTTTTCTATGTCTGTGATTCTGTCTCCATTTTGTAAGTAAGTTCATTTTGTGTCTTTTTTCCCCCCAGATTCCATATATAAGTGATACATGGTATTTTTCTTTCTCTTAATGGCTTACTTCACTTAGAATGGCAATCTCCAGATCTATCCACGTTGCTGCAAATGGCATCATTTTATTCATTTTTATAGCTGACTCGTATTCCATTGTATAAATATACCACAACGTCTTTATCCAGTCATCTGTCACTGGACATTTAGGTTGTTTCCATGTCTTGGCTCTTGTAAATAGTGCTGCTGTGAACGTTGGAGAGGAGGTGTCTTTTTGAATTGGAGTTTCTCTGGATATATGCCCAGGAGTGGGATTGCTAGATCAGAGGGTAAGTCTATTTTCAGGAAACATTTTTGACAAACTAAATTATCAGTTTTTTCTCTTTCTTCAAAGTGGAAGGCATCCACACTCTAAGATGCTGCTGGTTTAAAGGTATTTTAAAAGGGTCATCGAATATCTTTACCTGATGGCTACACCTCATAAGAAATATATTTTATCTAAGAAAGTGTATTAGCTACCTTCTTCCTTGAGCATTCCTTTATGAAGAAGGTGTTGGTTCCGCTCCTTGAGTGATTCCTATGTTGATTTAACTCTGGGTCAGCCCATCAATTTCCATGGGTAGCAAACAGGGAGGAAGGCAGACTTCTTGAATGGTATTAAAAAGTAGATACTAAAAAAAAAAAAAAAAAAATTGGATACTAATTTTTTTTTTTATCCCCTGCCTTTCTCTTTCAGTTGCTTTGATTATTGGTGAATAGAATGGATATATAGGATGGGAACTTCAATAACTGTGACAAATCTAATGAAAGTCATTCTCTTCCCTTAATGGAGTCTTCATAGGAACCGAAGTGCAAGGTGTAGGCAAATTAGTAATTCTTGGAATTTTCTTCCTTGTCTAAGGGCAAACTTAGAGTGACATGTAATCCTCTACAGTGACAAACACATCGTCCGTTTGGAGGCTTTGCTTTTTCATCCTCCTAGGTGGCTTCTGATTTCGTGTGCTCTGGACCTTCCTGAAGGCAGGTCTTCTTATTACAAGCTACCTATTATTTCTGTTGCATGATATAAATTATAGGTAAGCCAATAAATAACTGTTGGTCTTCCCAGCAGGTCCACCCCATGGTCATTCTTTCATCAGCTGCTGACTGAGGTGATTTTCTAGGCTGTGAGCTAGCTCTAAGGATACCAGGTTGAAGGAGAGGCTCAGTTATAGGGCTTAGAGCTGGAGGGTGTGCTAGGCAAGAAAACCAGAGGTTGCAGGCTGGGCGATGTGTGAGATGGTCACTGCAGGAGCAGGGAAAAGGATTTGCATAGAGTTCCTCAGAGCACCACGGAGGGATTGTTTGGGAAGGGATTCCAGGAAGAGGGCACAGTATGGACAAAGGGGAAAGTATTGGGGGCGGCTACATCTAGTTTGCTATGACTCAAAGATGGGGTGTAGGTGGGGGAAAGCAGGAGGTCAAACTGGAGAAGTAGGCAGAGGCCAAATGATGGCAGTCCTTGATGGCCAACTAACAAACTTGGGCTTCACCCCTGGCTAAATGGGCAGCTGTGGTGAGCGGGAACAGCATGGACAGCTTTGCATTGTTAGATAGGGTCCCATCCCCCTCCACTCCACAGGGTGTATGCTCTAAGTGTCCTGTGACCCTAAGCTTCTGGGCTCTCATGACACTTTCAGCAGGAACCTCTGCTACATGCATCCCTCCATGTTTTCATTATCTTGTATTAGTTATCTGTCACTGTGTAACAAATTACCCCAACAATTAGCAGCTTAGCACACTTTTTTTTTTTTCATCTCCCAGTTTCTGTGGAATCTAGGCCTGGCCTAGCTGGGTCCTCTGGCTCTGGGCCTCTCCCAGAGCTGCAATCAAGCTGCTGGCTAGGCCACAGTCATCTTAAGGCTCAAGATTGGTATGATGTGCTTCCAAGTTCATTTAGTGGTTGTTGGCAGGATTCGATTCCTCCCAGGCAGTTGGACGGAGGGCCTCCGTTCCTTGCTGGCTGTTGGCTGGAGGACACCCTTACTTTCTTGCCACTTGAGCTTCTCCAGCTGACAGCTTGCTTTAGCAAAGCCAGGGAGAATCTGCTAGTAAGTCATCATTTTCATAACTTAATCATTGAAGTGACATCCATCACCTTTTCCTACGTTCTGTTCATTAGAAGCAAATCACTAGTCCAACCTACACTTAAGGAGAGGTTACCTCTGCTGCCATGTCAGTAAAAGGGATCTGGACCTGCCATCCAGGTGATTCCTCATTTGGGGGACCAGCCTCCCTCTCAGATGGAGCCTGGTAGTTGGATAAGGAGCCATGTTGTTTCTTGACCTGAAAGTGCAGTGTATGTGGAGGGGCCTCCTGATACCCCGGACCCTTGTACAGACTCAGAGAAGCAGGGGAAGGAATTTTGCTTCTTAGCTGTGCTCCATCCTCCTCCCCTGAGGGGAAATGTGGCAGAGCTCTGACCCCTGCGCAAGGCAAGATGAGGAAGACAAGATAGATATTAGGAAGTGTCAGCTTGGATTTCTGTAGACTGCCTGTTTATGCTTCACCAACTCAACTTTCAGGTTTTGTAAGTCACGGCCATTTGTCTTTCCCGCTGGGATATTTTTAGCGGCTGGAAAGCAGCCCGCCTCCCAGCAGCTTTTGGAGCTCACATCCCATCCTCGTGTGTTCCCGTGCAGGACTGGTGTGACGACTCTGCTCTGGGTTTCTCTCTTGAAACTGAGGAGGTTCCTTTCTACTAGTTATATATTTTGCTTTGCTCAGAGTGTCCATTGGGATTACGACTTTCTCTCAAGTGTGATGAACAGCCCGACCCCCAACCAAACTTTTCAGGTGGCCACAACCCTTTCCATGGAGGTGGGTGGAATTGGCTGGCCTGGACAAGAGGACTAGGAGCCAATCTGCTTCTAGGAAAAACTCAAATTTCTTTTCCAGTAACATTCATTTGTTTACAAGGCATCTATTGAACGCCTGTGGTGGGTCAATCTCAGCGAGACAGTCAGGGAGAAGAAAGGACGGTGTCAGCCCTAGAGGAGCGCACAGACTCTAGCCTATTTTATATATAATCTTTCCCTTTCTACAAAAGTGCCATCTAGGAAGTGGTTTCAAAATATTTATAAGTAACAACAAATTATTCCTCAAAATGTTGAAAACTTTTTGTGATCCTCACTTTACTGTAGTGCAGTGGTGTCTGTCTAAGGAAGGGCTGAATTCAGTCCCTGTCAAGAATGAGGAGAGGAGAACCCACTAGTTAAATGAGTTTGCCTAGCAGGTTCCAGACCCTTGGTCATTATCCTCCATCTCTGATTTCTCTTTTGTTCAAAATTACCTCCGACGGAAAGAGCCCGTAAAAACGTTTCCCCCACACGAAAACATTCCCCACAAAGTCACTGAGCTTGGAGAGGGGGGATGGATCAGCCCTTGGCACCATTTGTGTAGCTCTGCCATCTGTCAGCTCTGTGACCTTAGACAAGCTAGTGGTCCTAAACCTCTTTCTCAGCCATAAAATGGAGGTAAGGATACTTTTATTCATTCATTTCTTCAGGAACGTTTGATTAAGAACACTGTCCTAGACTGTGGGAGTCCAGAAGGGAACAAAACAAAGCCCTCCCCTCGTGCAGCTCCAGTCTAGTTGGAGGAGACAGTAAACAAATGTGTAACAGGTTGGGGACAGGGTTGGAGCAGAGAAAACGTAAGCAGGGTGTGGAAGACAGGGCGGAGGTGAGGTTCTATGTATATTAGGCCCAGGAAACACCCCCTGAGAAGGTGCCTTTTGAGCAGGGAGTAGGGAGAAAACAAAGGACAAGTGATGTGACTCCCAGAGGAGGGGAGAAGCAGCAGGAAGACCAGCACAGCCAGAGCGGGGAAGCTGAGGGTTTGCTATGTAGGAAACAGCTGGTCAGAGAGATGACAGGGTCCTCGCCACGGCTTGTAGCAAAGACTTGGCTTCCCTTCTGAGTGAGATGAGCCAGGAAGCCCTGGGAGAGTGCCATGCCTATGAGCGTCATCGTCCGACTGCTGCTTAAAGGATGATTTTGATGTCTAAATGAGATGATGCAAGAAAATCAACACAACACCTAGAACGCAGTAAAAACACAGTGAATGCTAGTTCCAGGGAAGAGGGCCTCTGATCACGAAGCATTAGGGCCTGGAAACCTTGGCAGATTTCTGTGTCTTCCAGATGTGTGGCCAGATGTGTAGTCCTAAGAAACTGAATTGTTTTTTCTACAGGATGTTCGCTCCATACCAGTGGGGTGAACCCCCTTAGCGGGGTTAGGAAGGAACAATAAATGGTAGAGAGGACTTGGCTGTTCAGAGTTTAGTTGCTTAAAATGATAGCTATGTTTTAAGGATGCCTTTGGAGCAGTTTGGTGCATGCTCAGAGAAGGCGGAGGTTGTCCTATGCGCAATTTTGCTTGTGGCTTTGTATAGTTTGGATTTAATAACTGCCACCTCATCTGCTGAGTCCCACACATATGTGGAGAAGCCAAGGCTGGTTCCAATGGCACAGAAGCGTGAGAAAGCCGAGCTGAGACTGACGCAGGGAGAGGCAGAAAGGGCCGTGCTGAAGACAGGTGCGAGCCGCTCTGCCTCATTTCATGTCAGTAACTGAACCAGAATATAAAAATGAGCTTGTACTGAGAAACGGTAAATTAGAGCTTGCGCAAGAGGTTTGCCGAGAATAAGTGCTTCTTAATGGATTAGACCGTAACCGGAAATGGAAAATGAATACGCAGAAAGAACTGAGCCCAGAGAAAGGAACCTGGCCCCTCACCTCTGGCCCGAGTGGTGGCAGGCATGGGGGGAGGGGGGTTGGGCAGGAGGGGATACCGGTTTGTGATGTGAGTGAATTTTACAAGCAGCGGATGAAGTGAGACTTGGAAGCTCAGTCCTGCCGTAAGTGAACATCCTGAGGTGCACAGTAAAGTGAACATTTGAAACCAGTAACTGCAGGACCCACTATGTTCCTTGACAGAGGAGTTACTTTGAAATCTAGGAAGTCAGTCACCAGGGCTCTTTGTGCATAGAGTAGAAAGATCCAGGAGGCATCAGACAGCCCAGTTCTTTCAGGCCATTTTGCCTTTTATAACAGCGTTTACTTCAGAGGTGGTTGGACAGACTGGGGTGTTCCGGCAGATGCACAGTGCCTTGGGGTCACAGAGCACGCTGGGCTCTGTCTGTTGCCCATTGTTCATTCCTCCCTTCCTGGCCTCACTTGTCTGCTCCCGAGTTTCCCTTGTGTCTCTGCTGGCTGCTCCCTTTTTCCCTCCCACTGTTGCTTTTTCCCTTGCTTTCTTTCCCAGCTGTTCTCATGCTAGGTCTCCCTTCTTTCATCACCCTCGTTAAGTGCTGGGAGCAGTGAGCGGCGTGCGGATTCCCTGCCATCACTGCACACGGTGGTCGTTGCCGTGGTGGGACTTCCGCAAGAGGGCAGAGAAGTGTGGAAGGCTTGTGTGTGTCGGTCCCAGGGAAGGAGGGCAGCCTCCTGAAGGGGTCTGAGTGTGAAGCCAGAGGTTGATAGTCATTTAGGAAGCAGGAATTTGCCTTCAAAGCTTGGGGAAGGTTTAGAGCAGGCTATTTATAATCCATCAGGGGATTAAAAAGAAAATAGGCAGGTTCTGGGATATTGCTATAGATCACCTAGACAAGATGAAAAGATAGAGTGGCTCAGGAAACGTGTTTACAGATAAGAGGCAGGTTTCAAAAGCGGGGCCGTGATCATGGGGACTGTGACTGATTGCACCTACTAAATAATGTATAAATGAATGTTATTCAACAACCATTGATATTGACTGGCGAAACAACAGTGGACCAATGGAGGCAAAAGCAGAAGACTTAGCAATAAATCTCAGCAGTTCAGCCTCTGCTAGAGCCCTCGTGGCCCTGACCTTTCTCTCTTGTCCTCCAACTAGACTGCTTTCAGCCAGCTTTGGGGAAAGCTGATTCCTCATTCATTTGGTCATTCTTTATTGCCACACATTTGAGTCCTTACTCTGTCAGACTGGATATATTTAGAAGGAATGATGCAGCCTCAGCTCTGAAGGACCCCATGGGAGGGAGACAGGAAACAAGCCCAGCTGATAAAAATATGATAGAGATTTGTAGAGACGTAGACAAGATGGAGTGAAAATCCAGGAGGTGCACCTTAGGCTGGGAAGTAGCTCAGAACTAGGACCTTTGAGTCTGGGGTGGAAGCGTGGTGAGATAGACCTGCCTGGTGGAGACGTCACCTTCCCCCTTTTATAATCAGGATTAACCAAGTAGCAAGAGAGGGCATATATTCGAAGTTCACTGAGAAACTAGAAAGGTGCCAGAAATCAATCCAGTCCTCGCCATTTCTCCCCCAACCCACAACATAAGCATTTAAAAAAAATTCCTCGAGATAAAAAGATTCAAGCAGGCCAGGCAATTGACAGTTTGTTTCTTATCTGTTAGATGGAGAGATGAGAATGTGGTAAAACTTGGCAGTGGATTCCTCTGCAGTGGAAAACGCACTATTGATGAAGACTTCTGGATTAAGGTTGGACTGGACAATTCAGGTTGCTTCTCTGTCAGTGCTTTTAAGGCCATTACATTCAAAGATAGTAGGGGATACCCGGAAGATGGTGAGGACAGCCCTGTTCCACAAACACACCCTCCCCTTTGGGAATCTAAACACTAGGCTACCAACCTTCAGTGTTGTGGGCGATTCTCGGAGACCTCTGAGTAATCTCACCAAAAACAGCTGGTATATTTTAGTTTCATTAAAAATGTCAAGCTTCCGTTTGGCAAAGGAGGTCCCCTCTAATCTTCAGCTTTCCACTTAGGGAACTAGAGATGGATAATTGCTAAATGGTGTCAAGGAGGAAATGTAGGGGCTGCATTTAATCAGGCGGGGAGATTGGTTATAAGCACTCTCTCACTAAAAACGATTAGCACTAATTGGCTGAAATATTAAAAAGCCTAGCAAAGAATAAAAAACCAGACCCGCCATCACCACTGCCCCACAGAATCTTGAGCTGGGGTTGGGGGGTGCAAGGCACCAGCACTTTTTCAAGCTGCTTTGGTGATTCTAATATGCAACTATGCCCCAGCACCACAGCTCAGCAGAACTCTGAATATAGAACCAGTAATGGAGATCCAGCACGATATACGAGGGTGAGGCTTGGTTACACTGTCTGCAAGAGCACGATCCCTAAGTGTCATCGGTCGTCCTCGGGCCAGCAATGCAGTTGAGTTAAAGCAGATGGGTTGCTGTGGCAAGAGTCCCAGTGGAGCACCAACAATCACAGGATGTGGTCACGCCATTTGGGACACTGGCCTTTCTTAGTTTCTGCTTTAAATATCTAAAGTTGTTTTCCCAGAAAGGCAGTTGAAGGTAGTGGTCAGGAGATGTGCAGAGAAAGCCCAAAGGCGATGAGTATCAAGTCTCAAGTGTGTGAGAACGGAATATAGGTCCATCTCCAACAGAGGGCAGAACCAGATCCTGCAGGAGGTTGTGAGTTTGTAGTACCAGCGCACACAAAGGCTCTAAACCCAAAGCTTCGATTATGCAGGCTACCTCTCTGTGGTATTTAAGTGCTGATTAAGTCATGATTAATGTTATGTGTCAGCTTGACTGGGCTAAGGGACACCCAGATAGCTGCTAAAACATTATTTCTGAGTATGTGAGAGCTTCCATAAAAGATTAGCACTTGAGTCACAAGACTGAGTAAAGCCATCATCCCTGACCAGTGTGGATGGGCATCATCTAATCCAATGGGGGCCCGAATAGAACAGGAAGTCGGAAGCAGGCCACATTCTTTCTCTTGAGCCGAGACGTTTCTCTCCTCCTGCTCTCAGCTCCTGGGTCTCAGGCCCTCGAACACAATCTGAGTTATACCCCTGGCCTTCCTGTTTCTCTGCCTTGTAGATAGTATCCTGGGGTGTATGTAGCTCAGCCTCCATTATCACATTAGCCAACGGCCACAGTAAATCTCCTTTTTCTCTATATATCCTATTGGTTCTGGTTCTCTGGAGAATCCTAATTCAGTGACTAATTCATGCGGGTTTTCTAGAGTGGCTAAGATTTTGGCTCTGTTATTGTGTTACGTCAATGGCCAGCGTTTTGAAATCCCAGACCCTGATGCCCAGTAAATATACACTCATTTCGTCCATCTGAACTAAAGCTCCCGACCCCCTCCAGCTGCCTCGCATATACAGAATCAGACATAGGCACTGAAGACCCCAACCACCCAATGAGCTGAGGGCAGGGACTCCCCAGGGATGAAGGTCCAGCTTTGTGGCAATCCCCCTGGGTGTGCGATGTGGAAATTGCTTCCTTCTGGCTACAAATTCTTGCTGCCCTTCCCTCCTGATGGCCCTGCTCTATTTCCCCCTATTCCAGTACCCAGGCTTCCTCTTTGTTCTCCTCGCCTACATCTCATAGTAAAGATGGAGCTTTGGCTGTCCCACTCCCATCAGTTTGGGGCACTGACATCTGCTTTGGGACCCACACCTCCGGCTCCTGGCAATACTACATCCCCACCCCACAGCCATCGTTCTCCAGACATCTTGCCACCATCCCTAGGGGACACAAAAAGCACCCTGTCAGACCACTTATTTGCACTGTTCGTCTGGAAGAGAGGGTGGTACATTATTCAGCCACATATTTTGGTCAAGAAAGGCAACTGTTTCAAGCTAAATCAGTGGTTCCCAGCCCTGGCTGCTCCCGTGCCTGGGCTCCACATCTAGAGATTTAGTTGAGCCTTAACAGATCCCTTTGTGGTTACCACAGCTTAAGCTTTTTGTCTGTCTTCACATCATCTGAGTGTGCATTTCAGGTGCAAGCATTAGCTCATACAAAGGTCATCAGGGAGGGAAGTCACCCAGCTGAGAGCTGCTCCGCAGGGGGATGTGGCTGGGAGCCTCAGTCAGACCCACAGGGGACATGGGTAAGCAGCCTGGGCTGAAAGGTTCTCTGTTTTCACAGGAATCAATCCTGCACATGAGTCCTCAGCTGGTAGTTTAGATTCTCTGTTAAGGCAAAGGAATCAGTCCAACCAAGGAGAGCCAATTGCTGGGAGAAGAAACGATTGCTAACGTGGAGGCAGCTGCTGGGGCTTTTGTTTTTCTAATTTTTGGAAGAGTAGCACAGACAGTTAAGGCCTCCCGTATTTTAACTCACTTCTATCCCATTTCATTTCACAAATGGCTCAACGTGGCCAAACTCCCAAGTAAATTTATATCTTGGGGGTGGGGAATAGCTCAGTGGTAGGGGTGCATGCTTAGCATGTATAAGGTCCTGGGTTCAATGAAAAAATATATACCTTAAATGATCATATTCAAAGTGTGACATCACACAGGGATAAGAGTAGCAATTTTTTTTTCCCCTCTAATCGAGAGATGCAAGCCTGACTCTTTCTGTCTGGGCTACAGCTCTCCGGTGTTTTGGCATCTCTTCGCATGGCTCAGACACGGCGGGATGCTTCTGTACAGAACATCTTGGCTGGTAAAAGCCTGAACTGAAAATGCACCAGGATCTGCTAAGACAATCCTGTTAACCTGTCCTTACCTGCCAGTTACATTGTTCCTTGTTTTAGAAATCTAGTTGAAAGAGACAGACTAAACTCCATTAGGAGTAACCGGTAGGGGTTTTCTATGTATGGGTAGGGAATCTGCCTACAGCAAGTAACACCGGTGCTGGCATGCCCAGAAAATTCCAACTGGAGGTGGGAATTATTGGCACTTAGCAGAGTTGTCCTCTTGTCCTAGTTGCCTAGCCTTGATTTTAAAATGTATTTTCTGTATGTATATTTCTCTGGGAAACACTATGGGAAGCCTTTCAGAGATGAGTTTCAGTGGAAATTTTCTTCAGCTGGATTGATTTCCTCTTGGGTCGAGGCTAACACTGGCTAGTGTGTCTGGACCTGTGGCTGGTGGGAAAAGACGCTACCCAAGAGCTGAGCAGTCTTCAAGATTGGGCCACCTGTGGTTTCATGGCTGTATACATCTAGCAAAATTCATCAAATTGTACATCTAAAATAGGCGTAGTTTACTGTCCAGGAACCACACCACAATAAAGGTGTTAAAACAACAACAACAACAAAACATTGGGCCACCTGCTGGCCTTTCAGACTCAAACCTCCTGAAGCTCAGCTGCTGTCCAGCCAGTGCTCTTTGCCTTTGGGTTGGAGCTAGTATGAGATGGGAATTAGGAAGTGCGAAGCCTGTGCAAACATTTCCCCCCACTGTGATAGGAATTTGGTTAGACCAGAAAAATCCCCTCTTGTTCTTTTTTATTATGCAGACGGGATTAAAAAAAAAACAAAAGGAGTATCTCTATGACAAACATTTCCAGTTTTCCAACTGAGAGGAGAAAAGAGAGCGAGCAAGCTCCTCTGTAGGCCCTAAGCTGGGAGAGGGCAGCTAGCAGGGAGGCCTTGTGTGCACTTGACTCCAAATCCCTGATACAGTGCTGGGCTTGCAGTCAGCAGTAGGGGCTCAATAAATCTTTGTTGAATTAATCATTGATCTCTATTAAATTTCCTCTTTGTCTACCACTGTCCAATTCATAAGTGTCTTGAGATGTTTCAGATGACTGGATGAATATAGGTTATCCTAAAGCAAACAAACAAAAATAGCACTGCTTTGAAAGCTCTGTTTAGCACCTTAGTTACCCACAAGTGCTCATTAGGGTGTTCTTTTTTCTTGAAGGTGTGCATTTGGCTGAGAGGGTGTAAGTGGGCTCTGAGCCTCACCAAATGCCTCCTCTTTTCTGTACTTGAAACCCTATTCTCCCAAGCTGAAGAGTGGATGACTGCAGGGAAAATGTGACTCATAGCAAGTGCTGTTATTAAATCACCTTGAAGTGTCTCTTGTAAAAGATAACTCCCTGCATTGTAGAAATGTCTCTGACAAGAGAGGATTAGGGTGAAATTGCAATTACCTTGACATAAAGGAATGAATTAACTTTCCAACTTGCTTCTTTTTTTTTTTTTTTTTTTTTTTTGCAAGGCACAGATTCAGGCTGCTTGGAATATAAACATAGAAGGCACTCATAATAGCTTGGGGCACTTGAAAATTCAAAAGATGGGCATGGAGCCCTGAGATGCGAGGCGGCTTCTGAGGTATTCCTCGCCAGGAAGGGCTGCCTGCCTGGACAGAAACCGCCCGAGCAGTCTTGCTGCGTCTGCTCCTGTGGCAGCAGGGCTTAGAGGACAATCAGGTCCATGGCCTCCTGGAGCTGACGCATACAGGGCATGGCTGCAGGAACTAGAGAAACACTCTTGAAGCTTTGCCTTCCAAGGCTGCCCGTTCACTTGATTCAGCGAATATTGATGGAGCAATTACTGGGCCGTGAGTGAAGGCAGGCAGTCTTGGCTGTCGGGGACTTAGGGAAGTCAGACATGAAACAAACAGACTGGCTCTGAACCTCAGTCCACAATTCATGTGCGAAAATACATACTTTTGTTTATTTTCTTGAAATCAAAGCTGACTCTAAGCTCTCATCCTGCCAGAGCGGCAGGAAATTCCAACTCCTGGGTTTGCACCAGAAGCCCAGGGCTCTTGTGAGGATTCTGGAAATGCAGTTAGGGCCTCTGGTCCCTGTTCCATCATAGCTGCTGCTGGCATCTTTCTGCCTAAGGTGTCGGATGACCAAGGAGGCCCTAGATGGCATCTGGCTCAGAGGTATTCCTCTGCCTCCAGGACACCTGTGGGTATGAGTCTATGCAGAGCTGGAAAGGCCATGACGAGGTGTTGGCTTCCTCGGGTGCACCGCTCAGCCATCCCCCTGACATCTTTTCCCGGGCCCCTGGGCACCACCACATGGCAGGCTTCAGTCTGAGACACAGACAGGTTCTTCCTTAGGGGAGGGGAGGGAGCTGTCCGCAGGATAAAGGAGGCCCCCTTTGGTGGTGGTGGAGGAGGCAGCACCATCAGACTTCTGACGTATTTCATGCTCTCCTCTAATATTTTTTTTTGCCCCATTCTCAGCAGCAACCATATCACTTTGTGATTTAAAATCATTAAAAAGCCTGAATTCTTCAACAATGTTCTTGGAGGAGAACCATTCTACTACCCTGGGCTACACTGATGTCTGATTTCCACTAAGCTCAGCATCTCCCAACAGTCCCCCGGCTTCCATTCCTCCCAGTCAACTGCTCCTCTCCCTCTGCCTGTCCTGGGAGCATGGCTCCCTCCCTTCGCCCCTGACATAGAGCTTTGTGTTTTACAGGAAGAACTGCACCTTTATTTGCCTTCTTTCCCTCTGGAAAAATCCCCGCAGCCAACAGAGAGAAAGGCGGGACCCTGGTAGAAACGGAGGAATGGGAAAATAGAGGAATGACTGTGATAAATGAACAGCTCACTCTGACTCCACAGCCGGCCCACAATTAGAAACTGCAGGAGGATCACGAAGGAGGAATTATCCCTGCCAAGGCGGCACACGACAGGCTGGTCCAAGGGGTGGGAGAAAGCCTCCTTAAGAAGTCCTGACAGGGCTGAGACCTCAAGCAGAGAAAAGGAGTCAGGCGATGAAGCAGGCTTCAGATGTGTGAAGGGTGTGGTGTAGAGCAAACGAGCAGGCCTGGCCAGAGACCTCAGAAAAGGCCCAAAGGGCAGGAGGCGAGAAAGGAAACAGAGATGGTGACCCAGTGGTTAGTGGGCCTGCCCTTTCCTTTACTGAATGGCTTCCCCTCAAGTGGTTGGTTGCTGAGGGGGTTGTGTACTTGGGGGCAGTACAGAGAGAGAGAGGGCTCAGTATGGCAGCCGCAGCAGTTGAGGGAAGTAACTGCAGCCCCTCTAACAACCCCATGTGCAAACCTCACAGAGGAAGTGGCCTGGAGCTAGTGATCTGGAGCGAGCTACTTGGTTCGCTGAGTCCAGCATCCCCATTGGTGCAGTAAGAATTGTAAATCCCACCTCACAGGCTGTCATGGGGCTTCAGACAGCCATTAGGAGCTCAGGAAGTGGGCCCTGGGGCAGCTTGCCCTCAACTCCACTCCTTTCCCTTCCCTGCTCTCTGTGCGGCAGGGGGCCACCCCTGCAGCCTCCAGTGTCAGCTGGATCCCCAGCCAGGGGCAGCCTTGGTAGGATATGGGAGGATGGGGGGAGGAGGAAGCTCAGCCATTTCTCTGTCCCCCGCTCCCTTCTTCCTGGCTCTGGCTTCCTCAGGACAGAGCTGCAGTGATTCTTGCTTTCACTTTGTGAGTGATCCAGGCACCCAGAGTCCCCTAACACAGACCCTCACTTTGTCCCTTCACTCTAGAGGTGGCACTAGCTTTCTGCTTTTGCTAATTTGGGGGTTGTTCACTGTCTCCTATTTAGCTTCTCAACCCCTTCTACCCCCTGTGTTACCACTGAATCCCCTTTGTTTTAACACCCAGAGTGGGCTCCATTTTCCTGGATGGACAGTAACCAACAGAGTGAGCGGCTGTGGTTCTCTTCCCACTGACATCTCTTCTCAGGTCAATCGTGTTCCCAGAGGACATGCTGAAGCCCTAACCCCTCATACCTGTGAATGTGACCTTTATTTGCAGGTATAATTCGGTTCAGATAAGATCATTACAGTGGGTCCTAATCCAGTGACTGGTGTCCTTGTGAAAAGAAGGCTGTTTGGACACAGATACCATAGGAGAATGCCATGTGAAGGCAGAGACACATCAGGAGGTCACCATGGGATGGCAGAGGCGGGGACTGGGGTGACGCAGCTGCTGCATGCAAGTCATGGATGCCAAGATTCGATGGCCCCCACTAGGAGCCAGGAAGAGGCAAGAAGGCTTCTTCCTTACAGGTTCCAAAAAATATTTGGCTCTGCTGACACTGATTTCAGACTTCTAGCCTCCAAGATTATCAAACAATACATTTCTGTTGCTTCAAGCCATTACCCAGGGTGCGGTACTTCGTTATGGCACCAGGAGAAAACTAATACAGCAGAAAGGGCGGATTCTTTGGGGAAGCCCCTATCTAGCTCTCCCTCCCTGACTCTCACAACCACTTTGAGCAGCAGCCCTGACCCCCCTGCCCATCTGAACAGACATCCTTTCCCCTGCGGGCGACCCATCTGGGAGGAGAGGTGTCAAAGCTGGTGATTGCCACTGGACAGCTGTTTCCGCCTCCCACCACAGTCCGCCGTTACTGTCTAGGAGAGGTTGACATTTACTGTTTTCGCTGCCTGTATTGGGCTGGATGCTTTAGTTGAAAAAACAATGCAACAAACCAGGTTAAACTAGCCCAAGGTGGGGGGGGGGCACAAATTCTAAGAACCCAGAGACACCTGACAAAAAACAAAGGTGCTAAAGTAACTGTGCCTCCTGAAGGGACTGGAGCCAGAAACTGAAAGCGATCTGTTGTGAAAAGTAAAAGGCCTCCTTTTTTCTTATGGAGGACAGGATCTTCCTGCTGCTCTAATCCACAGCTCCCACATGTACAGATTATACTTCTAGCCTCAGGGACTCTGGCTTGATTCTCCTTTGGTTCAAGGGCTGTGTTCCCCAAAAAAGAAAATCTGATTGGCTCAGTTTGGGTCAGGTGTCCATGCCTCATCCAGGCAGCTGTGTTCAAGGGGCGGGCGCACTCCCCTTTAGGTTGGGGGCGTTTTAAGAGCTGAAGGGATGGACAGGTGTTTAGTGCAAGGTCCGTTTGCCCAAGATGAAAGGTGTGTTCTGGGTCGGATGCTCTCTGGCCCAGTGCTGGGGTATGAAATGTGGCTCCAGGCCAAGCCCTGGCTCTCACCTCACAGTCAGGGCCCTCGGGACTCACAGCTGGCTTTCACCAGATGCTGCCATCTGGATGTGCAAGACAGAAAGAGTAACTGGAGAATTGGCTCTACTCTAGTTAAACCTGCAAAATCAAACCTCCCACCTCACTAAATGATGTGTGATTCTGTTATGTAATCTGTGGGCAATAATTGCTAACATTATTGGACACCTAAAATGGGCCAGGCACTCTGCTAAGTGTTAAGAACATTCTCTCTAATGTTCATAATTCCACAGGATCGATGTCGTTATTCAGTTTCATCTCTGTTGCCCTCACCACACACTCTAATCTCAAATCGCAAGGTAAAACGACTACTGTCTTCACCTTTCTGCTACTTAATTGGTTTTTAAGAGGTAATGCGTGCACATGATTCAAAACTGAGAGGGCCAAGCGTGAAAACCAAGTGTCCTCCCCACAGCTGTATCCCTGCCATCCTGTTCCCCTCCCCAAAGGCAGCCGCTGCTACTTTTAGATACAGACATAAACGCGCTCATCCTTTTGTTGTTCTGTTTTTGTGGAAATGATAGATTGCTTTTCACATTATTCTAAAACTTTTAACACTATATCTTGGAATAATTCCATATTTTGACAGATAGAGCATATCATCTCTGAATGGCTTCTGCTGAACCTCGTAAGCAAATGCCCTCATCTACTAAACCAGTCCTTTATTGATTATCACCTAGGTTATTCCTTTTCCTAACATAAACAATGCAAAAATATCTTTGAGGCTGTATCTTTGTGCACATGTGCCAGTGTATCTGTAGGATAAGTTCTCAGAAGTGGAATGGCAGAGTTGAAGGATATGTTACAGGTTTTTATGTAAGTGTTCAACTTGCCCTGGCCTGAGGATGCGTCAGTTTACAGTCCCAGCAGTGACACAAGTGATGGCTGTTTTCTCACACTCCCTAAGAGGGCTGCCTTCAAGGGTTTGATATTTGCCAGTTTGAAATGTGAGAAATATAGTTTGTGCTTTCTCTTAAATATCTTCTCATGTTCTAAGTCTGTTTGTAATAGGTGTGTTTGTGTGTTTTATGTGCTGTCTATTCAGGTCCTTTGCCCATTTTCTTACTGTGTTTTGGCCTCTTTCTAGAATTGATTTATAGTGTTTGTATAATATTTAGAGAATTGGTCATTTGTTACATGCATTACAAATGCTTTCCTCTGTCTACTGCCCTTGTCTTCTGGTTTTGTTATGTGTACATGTGTTTATTATACAATTTAAAAATTTTATGTTTATCTATTTTATTCTTTATGGTTTCTGGGATTTTCCCCCCTCAAGTAGGTTTTTCTTTTTCTAACATTTTAATTCTTCCGCCTTTTTTTTTTTCCAGTGATTTCCACCTAACAAGAATTTATTTTGGTCTGGTGAGTGAATTTAGCAATCCAGCTTAATTTTTTTCTAAATGGCTTCCTAGTTGTCTCAGCACCATTTGCTGAATTATGTGTTTTTCAACCACTGATCTGAAATGCCACCTTTGTCATATGATACATTCTCACATGTTTTAGAGTTTATTTCTGGATTTTATTTTTTTAATCAGTCCCAAGATATTTTAATTACTCTAGTTTTATGTAATACCAGCTGGTAGGACCAGTCTGCCTTTCTTACTTTTTCTTATGCAGAATTTTCTAGATATTCTATATATTTTTCATACACAGTTTAAAATTAGTTTTTTTAGTGAAAAAAAGTTCTGTTGATATTTTTGTCATTGAAATCAAATGTTACGTTTATTTCTAGTTATTTTATTCTTTGGGTTGCTGTAAATAGACTTCTTTTCCTACTGCATTTTCCAACTGATCATTATTCCTATACTTAATATTGCTTACTAATTTTGTTTATGGCCACTTTGATATTTCTTATTGATTTTAATATTTTTTCCTATTAGTTCTCTTATATTTTCCTCTTAGTATATGATCATATCACCTACACATACTGATAACTTAACCTCCTGGAAAGTTTTGAACTCATTAGTTCCTTGTCTTCTTTAAACATGTTGGCACAGATCTCCGGGTCAGTGTTAAAAGGTAGTAGTGAATATGGAAAGCCTTGCTTGCCTTGCTGTTGATTTTAATGGGAATGTTTTTCAAGTCTTTCCATTCAGCACGGCCCAGCTTTTGGAATGGAAGATATATAGGTATTTAAAGTCTATATCTTATTTGTTTCATGAAACTTCACCAGTATGGCTTGCTTCATGCCTTTGCACATGTTTCTCCTTTACTTAGGACATCTGTACTTAGACTGGCCCCTTTCAAATGCTATCTTCAGCATGGGGTCTTCCTTACAACCCAGGTTATTAGTCATCTTTTGTTTTCACAATGCCCAGCTCATCTTTTCATTAGATATAACACATAATACACTGTTCTGTAACCATCTGCCTGTCTTTCCTTATACTGGGAGCTCCCTTAGAGCAGGCACCTTGTTCAGAGTTTGGTCAGGAGTGGACCAGCCAAGCAGCTTCTGGGAACACATTCATGATAAAGGATATTAATGCATCACTGGACTTAACCTGTCTACATTTTCTTCTTGGACCCATAGCTTTAATTAAATACTCTGTACAGGGAATGATCTGAAATTGGTATCTCTTGCCCTGACCTGTCCACTAAGCAAGTACACCTGACCGTCAACTTGACGTGTATGAATTCAGGCCACACCACCATACGTATCATGTCTAAAACAGAACTCTGGACTCCTTGTGTGCCGACCACCGCCTCCCAACTGTCCCCAGCTCAGCCAGTGATACTAGAGCTGCCCCTTGACTTTCTTTCCTGCATCTTATACTAGAGCATCAGCAAATCCAGAAGTCCCCACCTCCAAAACATACCCTGATTTCAGCTGCTTTTCGCCACATCCCCTAGACAATCGTAATCATAGTCCGAGCTGCCCTTATTTTCAGCTTAGACTCCTGCAGTGTGCCCTAAGTGTTCATCCCCTTTCTGATTCTTTTCCCACAGTAATCCATTCTCCACACAGTAACCAGCATGATCTCTTAAAAGAGTAAGTCAGATCATGTCACTCCCTTTACTAAGCCCTTTAGTGGTTTCCCATCATAGTTAGATTCAAATTTAATCTCATCATAGCCTATGAAATCTGGGCCCCTTCCCCCCTTTTTATTTCCCTAGCACTTACCCCTGGCTTACTCTGCTGCTGCCCCACTCGCTTTCTGTCTGCTCCTCCATTTCAAAAGCTGACATGGGCCTTTCCATTTATTGTCTCTGCCTGGACTGCTTTCCCCCAGGTCTTAGCTTGGGCAGCTCCTTCTCACCAATCAGATATCAGCTCAATTACAAAATAAAAATTGTAATCTGCTCCCCATTCCATAGTCAAGACAGAGTATCTGTTGAGTTCTTGAATACCCAGCACCCTTACTCTTTATCACATCTCCCTATTTTATGTCCCTCATTGAACCCATCACTATCTGAAATTAACCTGTAGACTTCTGTTTAATTGTTTATTATTTTGCCTCAGACCTTTACTAAAAATACAAACTTCATACGAACAGGGTCATTATCTGGGTTGTTCTCTGGAGCAGGCTTAGTACTTGGAAGAGTCCGGGCCCATAATAAATATCTGTTGAATGAATGAAATAAAGAATATGGGTAGTGCCAGCTAGCTCAGTTACAGGATACGGCTCCTCACATAAATGACAAAATGGGAGTTAATTCCCCTCCGGCTATCGTAGTTAGCATCCTGGAATGGAAACACAAGGTGTCATCTGTCCAGGGGCCACCTAACCTTGCTGAGAGTTTTTATGACAAGCACATGTAATTTTCACAGTGAACTCATGGCCACACCACACAGGGGACAGTGGCCTGATGGTGGCAGCCGCAGTTCTGAAACCACATGATGCCGGTAGGGTGCTGTTTATTGGCAGTGAATGAATTATTTTCTTGCCTGAATTAGAAACTCTTCAGTGTGTTCCTCTGCCTAACAAGTTGCCTGATTTGAAAACAAATCACAATTTAGAACTTGGAAAACACCCAAAACTCTAGGATATGGCAAAATTTTTAAACATGTTATTTCAGCCAGTGGAGGTGGAGTAAGTGAATTTACTTCTGCATACAATGATTATTAAGTCATTTTCTCCCTTTCCCCACTAAATAAGTATCTGACAAATACTTTAAAAATATTCATTTAAAACAGCACCAGACAGTTAGGCTGCTTGGGATCCCCCAGGTACTGGCCTGCCCTTAGTTATCTGTTCATCTTTGTTTTTTCATATCAGCAACCAAAGGTCTTGATAAAGGCTGATGTTCACTAAAACTTTGTGAAATGAAAGAGGTAGGTGAGATTTCTGAATTTTTCCTTGGCATCCAAAGAGCAAGGCTATTTGTGCTCTCAGCGCAGAATTCTCCAAAGGGAACCATCCAATGAGGAAGGCGCACTGTTCCTCATGGCCCTTTCAAGAGTTTACAGCAGGAAGGATCAGATACACAGAGCCCTGCCTTGTGTTTATGTTACTCCATACCAACAGAACAACGTGGCCAGACTCCATTACAGCCTTTTCCCCAAAGTTTGAAATCTTCAAAACCTCTCTCTGGGTGTATTGGAAATCTCTGTGTAGATGCATTTACCGTAATTAGATTCAGCCAGCCTCGGTAACTCTGGAATGTGTGATGTAATTAGCAAAGCAACTAGTTGAATGCATTTGTGCAGCCTCTAAGGCATTCTTCAAAGCAAATGGCCCCATTTAGGAGGAGGTGAGATGCTGACACACTGTACAGAGCCTGCATAGCTATAAACATTGTCTAGGTTGATTGTCAAAGGAAGGCATGTTCTAATTAAGACCGTGAAATGGCTCCCCTTTCTCCAGCAGAGATGTTCTCAGTGCATATTTCTTCTGGTACTGAATCTTTCAGGTTTGGGCTCCACGCAAAATGAAATTTAATTTTCTCTAAGTTCCAATATTTTGAAGGGGTAGGGGTGGGATCGTTCTTCCTGCCAATGTAGAAGGGTTTTTGTTTTTTTTTTTTAAAGAATTCAGCCAAGAGTTTACAAAATTAAAGATTCTTAAGGATGAAATCACCCCAAACTAGAAACACCTGGCTGAGTGTTTGGAGGTGTAAAGATGATGATGAAAGTGTTGACTTATCGACCGTGGCAATAAATCTTCCATAGTGTAAAGTTATTGCCAAGAAATGGCAGCTCAGGGAGAGACGGCATGTGGTAGGCTGGATAATCACCCTCCCCCTTTCCGCAAGATGTCCTTACTCCCAGAGACCGAGAGTACGTTAGGTTACATGGCAAAGGGAAGTTAAGGAGAGATTATCCTGCATTATGCTTTGGAGATAATGAAGATAGCGAGAGGCTAAACCAAATTTAGCAAGGGTAATAGTGGGAGGGGCCAGACAGGAGGCTAGAATGTTGGGGGGAAAAGATGTTCTTGAAGGAAAGTTTGTGAAGCTAACAGGTACGCTGCCCATGGCAGTGCCTCCTCCACTGAACGGGCAACTGGTCAGGGGTCAGAAGATCTGCTTTTAAGTACTGGTTACGACTCCAGACTATAACCATCCTGAGCGTTAGAACTGTCACTTGCAAAACAGCAACGGTGAGACTTCCCCTGCCTCCCTGAGCTGTTTGGATCAAGTGAGGAGCAGGCAGCAGTTATCAGTAACCCGTGACTTCAGATCCATTAACACAATGTAATGTCATGGGTGAGGCTTCAGCCTTTGAAGCAAGCTACCTGTTTGCCCCAAATTTCCTTGTGTTCTGACACAGATGAGGCAGCCTGGAGCAACCTGGTCTGGCTCAGAGTACACCCTCAATTTGGTAAAAGCTCCAAATCTGATCTTGCTGGCTGCTTTGGGAATGCTTTTCCTAGTATTTGACACTGTTGGCTTGTCTGAAGTCAGCAGAAAATCCATCCCACCCCAGGGATGTCAACTCCCTCTCGCCAGAGCTCATGGGCTCTCTACCTGGGAGAGTCTCACTTTCTTCTCCAGAAAACTTGGGGTTTGGTCGGCCATGCCTCTTTCTCCATTAGGAACTGGGGCAGCTACATCCCTGTGAAGCTGGCCTCTGGGACCTGGAGCACTCTTGGTGTCCAGGCCTCTCTGTGACCTGTCTTGTGGGTGAATCTGAATGGCTTTCTGAGTAGAACCGATGGGTGGTTATGGATGATTGCAGGGCTGAGGCCTCAGAGGTATCATCCTGGTGATAGCAATGAAGCTGCTCATCTCTGTAGCGTCGTCTTCTGACACCTACACTCCAGCCAGCCCAACCTTTCTTTCTCTTCCTCTGCTGTACAAGCTTATCCTGGACCAGGGCTTTTGCTTTTCTGCCCAGTATGCTCGGCCTCCAGCTCTCCACGGGGCTGTCCCTTTCTCCCCCTGGGATCTTGGCTTGAATGTCATTTTCTCAGACACACCATGTCCGACCACCCTGCTGGTGGTGCCTAGTCCTGCTCCTATTAGTCTAGTATGATCCATTTTTCTGGGTCTTATCCCTACTGAAAATCTTAACTCTTTGTTTCTTCTGTCTCAGCCCCTTAAGTGGAAGCCCCAGGAAGAGCAGGACCCTGTCTGTGCTGCTCAGCGCTGCAGCCCAGAGCCTGGAGCAGAGGCTGGACGCTGAGCGCTCAAGGCACGTCTGCTGCACGAACACTCGTCTCACGGAGGGAGGGGCTGGGCAGGCGCTCTCATGCTGCTGGACTGCAACTCTGGGATGTAGATTTTCTTCTTGTTGTTTTACAGGTGAGCCAGCAGAGGCCCAGAAAGGCTGAGTGATTTGTTCAAGATCCCCTCGCTGGTGAGAAGGGGACCCTGGATGAGAACCATGCTTGTAATGGTTGCAACACTCAATCAACAGCTCCCAGCTTGAGGGCCACCCGGCTGAAGAAGCTGGAGCCTGAGTCCAGGGTGACCGCTTGACCACGGTCTTTGAAGGAGTGCTTCTCGAAATGTCATGTGCTTTCGATTCACCCGGAGACTTTGTTAAGCTGGAGATTCTGGTTCCCCTGATCTGTGTGGTGGGGAAGAGGGTATGGAAGATGGAATGCTGATTGAGTCTGCGTTTCTAACAAGCTCTGAGGTGATGCTAGTGGCCACACTTTAGCGGGTCCTCTGATTTAAAACTGGGGTAGCTATTTGCTAAACAAAGGCAGGAAAGGAAGGACTTGGTAAATCTGGAGATCAATTAACTGCCACAGCTGAGGCAAAGAGAACAGAGAGTGGTCCCTCCTTCCCTAGGGAAGGCAGATGCTACGCCAGCACCCTCGGCAGCCTCGTCAGACTCAGCCCCAGAAACTTGGGTCTAGCATGTGTGTCTGAACCTAGGTTTGGTTTCCAGTTGTGTAGCACTTGGCTTGAAACCAACGAAGGGGCTGAGCCAACTAGAGAAAATCATCTCTTCAGCAATAAGTGTTTCCTGCTGTCCCCTCCTCCCCTGGCTTGGATTGTACTCCTGGACCCCAAGTGCAAGTTGTCCAACTCTAAACTCCAAGTAAGAGGCTTTCCTGGGGTTTAGGAGTTTCTAAGAGTGCCTACTATTTGCTGGAATTTTCTCCACTTAGAAAACAAGTGTAAATATCTGCTCTGCTTATATTAATTTAAAATAAGGTCATTAGGGAGGGCCCTATTCCAGCATGATTGGTGAGCTTATACGAAGGCAGTGAGAATACAGAGACACACAGAGGGACAACCTTGTGAACGTACAGGGAGAAGATGGCCTTCCACAAGCCAAGGAGAGAGGCCTCAGAAGACACCAACCCTGCCAGGACCTAGATTTCAGACTCCCAGCCTCCAGGACTATGACAAAACATCTGCTATTGAAGCCACCTTGTCTGTGGTACTTTGTTATCCCAACTCTAACAAACTAGCCCCACTACCCACTTCCCACTAGGTGGCCTTGGATCGATTGCACAACATCCTCAAGTCTCAACGGCCTCATCTATATATTGGGGTAATAGTTTCTACTTTGCAGAGTTGTTCCAGTGCTTAAATATGCTGGTGCATGTCAAACAGCTGAAGTGCCCACTACACTGTAGATGCTGAAATAATTGGTAATTATTTTTATTTACTTACTCAGATCAATCTCCCTTTCCCTCTCATTTCAAAAGGGGGTTTAAGGCAAAAAGTGGTAACTGTTATTGCCACCTCTTGACCTAAATCTTGAGATGTTAGTTGCTATTCTCATGTAGCCCTTAACAGAGATAGGCAGTCCCCTACACAGACTCTTTTGTAACTATTAAAATGGAATCAGCCTGCTTGGTAGAGCCCATTCTCTTTAAAAAGCATGTCTCAGAATGGTGTTTTCCGTATCCAGTCGGTTACCCAGTGAGGGCATACGAAGTGGAAGGTCATTAAGGGATGTGAGTAGGGGCATGGCATGATGGTAAGAGTGTTGTGGGATGGTGGGCCCTGGATCGAGCAGCAGGGATGCTGGTCAGTTACCGCAATGGCCCAGGTGAGCTGTAGGAGCTGGGATGTGTGGTCCAGCAACTCTGGGCTCACACATGTATGTACATCCTTGCTCTGCTGCGTAGTATCTGAGTCTTTAGCAAATTTTTTCTCTTTCTCCATAAAATAGAAGGATGAAAACAGTGCAGGGCTGCCTTGTTTTATGTAAGCATTATGTCCTGAAAGTCTAATATAACTCAAAATGTATATGATCAAATAATGAACACATAGTGAACTTTGTATTTACTCTGATGGGTAAAGTAGGCTTTGCATTATCTCTTCACTTTTAACTTTGTACCTTTCTGAATGATCTGAACTTTCTAAATTTACATATGTTTTACATAAAATGAGGATTATTTTGCCTGATGAGAATCTTTAAAAAAAAATTCTCTGTATCTCTGTTTTTTAGAAATTTAAAATAAGTTTTAAATGTGTTCAATACAATGGACTCTCTCAGTATCTTCTTTTTCCTTCAAAAAGAACTTGGGCCAGATGGTCACTCTTCCTCTCTGCTTTACGCCTGTGCAGAATGGACTCCTAGGGCTGTGGGATGGGAATTAGGGGAATGGGTGACGGAACTGGTATCCAGCAGTGAAATGGTTAACCTGCCTGTCACTTAAGTGGAGAGACCCAGCTTGAGGCAATCCATGTGAGGCAGCAACAAATCCAAGCCAGGCCTTCAAACTGGAAATTGAAGCTGGCCCCTTTAATCACAGTCACTCAGCATAAGACCTGAAACTAACCAATTCATAACCTGGAAGGGTTTTACAGCCATGTCATGAAGTGTAGCCAAGATGGGGACACCTTGTGTGCGTGCAGTCAGTTAGGGATGATAAGGCTAAAGGTACTTCAAGTCTTGCCCCATCTCAAACCCCAAGGCACAGGATTCCTAGCACACACTCTGTGTCTCTGCAATTGCTTCAGCGAGGATGCAGAGACCTGGAACACTGACGTTATGCCAGGAGGCTCCCCCTACCTGAGAAAAGCATTACCTACATCTCTAAGAAGAAAATGGAACCTTCTGATAGCAAAGCTCAGTTAAATGTCCAGACATGGTGACAGTCAGGTAGGGGAAACTCTTGTAGGAGGAAATAACTGGGCAGCTAAGTGTTGGAAGATCGCCAAGGTCTGGTGCAAACATCCTTTTGCTTGATTGTTTTAGCAAACCCCCAGTTATTGGAACTACCCCCGGCTCTCTATGGGCTGGGGGCCGTCATCTTTTGTGGCCCCCCAAACCATGCTGTCAGAACGTGGGAACTAGATGACTTCATTCTGCTCCTGGGAAAGGGAACAGACTTGTGGGATTTTAAATGAATGCATTAAATTTGTTGATTTTCAAAGGGAGAAGTAGAGAAAATAAACAAACTCATAAGGTCTTGGCTGCAGTACAGGGGCCAAAGTTTAAATCCCTGCTCTCAACCATGTTAGATTTTGCAAAAAACCCTCGGTGTTCCCTCCCAAGTCACTCAGGTGGGAGGAGGGGGTGCACCCTTCTTTTTAGGGGGCCTGGGAGACCCATTTGCCCCAGAACTCTTTCCATGTAAATGGAAGGCAAGACAGGTGGTAACTGCACTTCTGTGATGCAGGAGAAGGGGCAGCATTTTCTGATGGTTTTCTGCCAGAAAAAAAAATGTATCTATCTATGTATCTTAGTAAAAATATTTTTTAAAAAGTATGGTGAGTATATATTCTCATGTGGTCAGGAAATAGAGTGGTGCAACTTTTTGGAGATAAGTTTAGCAAAATATATCAATACTCTAAAAATATTCATAGATTTTGATTTGGCCATTCTGTCTTGGGGAATCTATCTGAAGGAGATGACCCAAAAAATGGACAAAGACTGATGTGTCAAGATGCTATCATTGCACTGTTGACAATAGCGAAAAACTCAAAGAACCTCTGTGTATCACATGGGAAATAACTGGTTATAGTCATGTTGGTCAAGCCTACAGTGGTACCTCCTGGGTGATAAAAAAAAAAGATACGACATAAAGGGAAAGACTCAGCATGGAGCAGTAAGAGAAAAAAGGCAGGAAATAAAGCGGAAATGTGTGATGATTGTTGCGTGAAACCACACAGAGAAGGAGTGAAATGTACCCAAGTCACATCTAGGTGGTAGGATTATGATTAATCTTTCTTTTTTATATTTTCCTATTTGTTCCAAAGTTTTCAAAAGTAAGCCTACCCTAAACAAACAAGCAAAAAAGTTCTCCTTCCACACCAAAAAATGCAAAGAATTATTTGCCAGTCTTCAGTTGGTGAGACAAAGGTGGGCAGGGTGTGGGCCCGCTGCCTAGAAAGGCAGGACTGTTCACCGAGGCTCCTCTTACCTGCCCGAGGCTGAGAAGCCCAGACATTGCTGGAAGGAGAGGGAGCAGAGTGGGGGCCTTTGGGGTTGGCTCTCATTCGCCCTGGGGAGCGGAGTGCCTTTGCGGCTTCTTCCGTGGGGAGATGAGGTAAAGGAAGTGCTCACCCAGTTTTTAATCCCCTCAGCTAATCACCGGACCTTTCTTGTGGTTGTACTGGGACTCCTTTTACTAAGTGGGTGGATTTACACTGTTTGTGTTTGTATGTTGTACTTGGATTATGCCTTAATGTGTCACCATGATGACAAAAGGAGTTTGCAGCAGTGGGCAGGCCAGCTTCCCTGCGTTTAATAGAAAGCACATTCCAGCACTTTATCTGTAACACATAGAGCTGCTTAGAACAAAGCGTTGCCCCTAAGACATGATCCCCAAGAGTCTCTAATAAGGACCAGACCACTGTGAAGGTATTAATTAAATATTTTAAGCAGAATGGCTTTAGCTGGCTGGGGCGTTTTTATGAGGGGAGGGAGTGTATTTAAAACCAGGGCTGTTTCTGTAACAGGAACCTGTTTGGAAGGAAATGTTCTTGGGTGGGACGCTATGGGTACCAGGCTGTCAAACCTCCAGGCCAACTTGATGTCAAAAACAGACGTTCTGAACGTTTTAAACAATGTTTTAGTTGAGTCCTTGCTGTGGAATTTGGACACAATTCTAGGGTGGATTTAACACAGAGGAGAAGACTAGAGAGTGTCTGTGAGGACACCAGGGACTGTTACAGTTTTCTTACCACAGCCCTGTGAGAGGGTTTGACAAGGCCATTTTACCGAAAAGAAACTAATTGTTTTCCAAGGTCACAAAGTTTGATGGAGGAGCTAGGACCATAACGCAATTTAAAATCTGTCTATCCATCCATCATCTCTCTATTAGCTATCATCTCCCTCTCTTTCAAAATACTCTACTTCTCAGAAAGTAGTAGAAACAGACGAGCTTATTGAGAAGGTCCTGCTCCAATTGATGGGCATTTTTCTGAATTCAAAGTAATCAGAGTGACTGAATGTGAAGTTTACCACAGAAGCAGACTGAGCTCATTTTTCTGGAAGGTACAGGGTGTTGAGTACTTGGAGTAAGAGGTTTAAGGTTTGGATTCTGGCTCTGCCACTTACTGATTCCTGCGACTTTGAGCAAGTTCCTCTCTGAGTAAGTTTCCTTGTCTTCAAAATTAGAACTTGGCATCAGGCCTAGTAGGTACTCAGTGAAGATGAGTTAAAACTAACTTTGGTGCTGGTAGGGGGATGAGGACTGGAGACACAGTTGTCCTCCCAACCCTTGTGGATCATTCCAGGTCTTCAGGAATGAATGGTTTGGGGAGTTCATAAGGAGCCTCCCTTTCCTGGCCCATGATAGCCAAAGTGACACATGAAGTGGAGATGCCCAGATGAGATGTTGGATACCCCTCAAGGACTGATCATGTTCCAATGAGCACGAGGAGTGTGGCTGGACACAGTGATGCTGGTGTGGCTTCTTACATCATTCACTTGATTCATTCCAGAGCCCATCAATCTGCTTCCTGGCACGGCCAGCCCTCCTGGGGCCACCCTCAGTGTAGACCTGCCTGCGACATCCTTCCCCACATTCCCGTACTCCTTTCCCAGATGTCATGGTGCCTTATACACTAAATCTTTGTATGTTCCCTAAAGAAAATCTGCATTCATGTCTCTGGAGGTCCTTTGTGACCTGGGATGTGCTATGCCCACGTGGAAGGGCTCATTTTTATTGAGCCTTTGATGGGCCTGCCCTGCCTGCTCCTGCCCACTCCTCAGGGTCTCCAGAAACTTCCAGGCTTTCCACTGTAGACATTCTTGCCTCTTTAGCCCAAGACCTCCCCACCCCTACCTTTCCTTTCTCTGCTTTCCTCAGGGAGCACTATTGAGACTGATTATTTATTTATACATATATATATATACCATATTTATGGTTTGTCTAACTATATATATAGGTATCTCAGCCTCCAAACCATCTCTCAGACCCTCCATGGCCACATATCTTCTCAGCAGGGGCCTGTGGAGGAGCGATCAAGGACTGGAAGTCATACAGGCCTGAGTCGGCCCGAGTCAGCTGGATGGCCTCTGGCAAGAAGGACAGAGGAAATGAGGAATGTGGGGGTGGCTCACCTTCTTCCTCATCATCTCATGCCTGCTAAGCTCTCTGTGCCTGAAATCCTCATTTCTAAGAACATCATGACCGTTCCTTCCTCCATGCTCTTTGAAAGGATTAAATGACTTAACACATATCAAGCACTTAGCATCGTGTGTAGCCCACGAGCTGCTGCTATTATTAGCTGCTAATAAAAATAATTGGAAACAATGATTTGAGCTGGAACGTCATCTATGAGAGAGAACGTACTGGTTTGGGATCTCAGCCAGCTCACTCACGTTAGTATCTTTGCAAGTCACCCTCCCTGAGCCTGTTTCCTTATCCCTTGTAGTGGATGTGGTCATCACTTGCTCACAGGGCAGTGGGGATTTAAGGTCTCTAGGACCACGAGGGCACACCCTGTGTGTCCCAGGTATAATTCCCCAGGCTTTGTGGCTGTTCTGTTTGCTGTTACTGAGCGTGGCGTAGAGTGGAGAGCTGCTGCGTCTTTGTGGACCTCGCCTCCATCAGCACTTGGAGCGGAAGGCATCCGGGCAAGCAGATGGGGGTTAAAGTCAGAGAATACTGTGTACTTGAACTGACAGTGATTCACAACACATCTGCACAGATTGCTAAGAGTCCAGGCATTTGCCAAAGGGAGGGAGATGGTGGGTGGGGGTGGGGTACAGGGCTGTGAGCAAAGGATGTACCGTCCCTGGGAATATAAACACAGCATCGTCTGTGACCTAAAAAGGCTTGGTCAGGAGGACCATTGAAGTCTGCTGGCCATTGTTTGGACTGTGCTCAGTCTCCCCAGGGGTGCGCCCAGGGAGCTACCTGTGTTGTGTCTGAGAGCTGTCACAGCCCAGAGCCAGCTGGGCCGGCCTGTGCACAGGGTGCCTGGTGGCTGCCTGAGTGGGACCTGCCAGTGCTCTTTCTTGGATAACTATTTGCTGTAGAGGGAAATGTGCCAGGGAGGTGCCAGCTACCTGCAAGACTCAGTAAGGTAATTTGCTGAATCCTCTGGGTCTTTTCCAGACCTCCCACTGTCCCTTAGGCCAGCAGGCCCACCTAGTGACTTATTAGAAGAAGCCCCGACACCCTCGCCTCATTCACAGCCCACGTGCCAAACCCTTCCCCAGGCCGAGCTTACGTGACCCCACCCCAACAAGGTTTCAGACCCCTTGGCCTTCAAAGTGCAGCCTGGTTTCCTGTTTACAGCTTCACCCTGGCCCCTGGACACAGCTACTTTGGTCTCCGTGTCTGGTTTCTCTCCTTGATCAGCATTAACGCGTAAAACTGCGGTGATGCTGATAAGGAACTCTTGGAGCCCAGCCTGGACCTTGAGGCTCATTTTGGAACCTTCCCCCAAGATTGTCTTTGGAACAGGACAGACCTGGGTTTGAATCCTTCCTCTGCTTGTCAAGCTTCAGCTTCCTCACTGGTTAAATACAGAAAATTACCTGCCTTCTTCTCAGACTTAAGGTAAGGCTTCAATGAGACAATCCAAATGCATGGATTAAATAAATGATGTAAAACATAAGAGAAACACTTAGTACACAGCAAGTACTCAAATAGTGATTTTTAAAAAATCATCCTCATTATCAAAGATAAAAAGCCTCTGTTCCCTCAATGTGACATTTCTCAGCTGACCTGGAGTTGGGTTGGACTGTGGGATGAGTGTGGTTTGTGATGAGGTTGATACTGTTTACGATGCTGGCTTGGCTTTTTGTTTTTTAATGCACACACATACACCCCGTATTTGTATAGGTGCATGTGTATTATACATACACACACATGCACAGACATGTCTGTGTTTTTAGTTATCTCACTATTTATTTATACTCGATCTAAAATTGGCATGTTTACTAAATGGCAACTGGTATCTTGCAGGTTTCTGAGCAGAGTGGTACAACTGTGATCTGAGGTTTGGGGGAAGGAAGCACTCAGGTTTGAAGGAATGTGACTTCCTGACATTGTCTCCAATGTCCTGTGGCCTTGCGCCATTGTATTCCTGTCACCAACACGCACCCCTAGGCCTCGGGGACGAGGTCTCAGTGTTCTTGTATCCTTCTCGCCTGAAATCTACTATTTGTCCAGCAAATATTTACTGAATTCAACTGTAGCTCTCAAAGGCCAGTTTTTTTTTTCAATTAATATATTTTTTAAACAAAAGCATCACTGAGTGATTTCTGATGTCTTTAATAAAACTCAAGGAGCTATGCTCACTCAGCTTTTTCTCTTCATACAGAATTATTGTTTTCGGCATTTGTCTTAAGCTAGTATTGGTTTAACAGACCTAAAAAACTGGGGCTTTGAGGAAAAGTTTCAATTGTTTTAGAGACAAGTAAAAGTCCCAGCCCAGGTGTTCCCCAGAGTATGGAACAATTGCTCTGCCCAGGCTGGTCAACTGGGTGGTCAAGTTAAAATGCTTCACTTAATAGGAGGATGCCAAGCAATCCATCTTTTATAAGTGATTTCCTCAGATACGATGAAGGTCCTTATAAGAAGATAGCTGTGTGAAGACAGACTCAGGGAAAGTGCCAGGTGACGTTCAAGGCAGAGATTGGCATTACGCCTCTAAGTCAAGCAATGCCAGGGATTGTCAGCAAACACCAGAGGCTAGAGAGATGCTTCAGCATCTTTGAAACTGCTTGACACTGTTTTCATATTTCTCTCCTGGTTCTTCTCTCCTGCTCCCCCTGTAGTTTCCACATTCATATGCTAGCCTTGCTCCAACTTGGTTACCTGAGGGCAGGTACTTCTCACCCGCCTCCCTGCTTCTGACCGTGACCTCCTTACACTACCTTTGAACTCTTCCTCCATCCAGAGCTGGTGTGTATGGTTGTACAGGTGGTTCACTGCACAAGGACCCCTGGTCAAGGGGACAAGTGGAGTGGAAATCCAGCCTATGCCATGCTTGCCTGGCTAGGTAACCTGGTGCAGAGCCACAGTCCTATTGAGGGCTGCTTTTTCAAAATGTTAAGATACTGTATGGGCCACCGCTCGCCAGCCCAGTCCTTCTCCTGAAATTAGCTGTCCTCTGCCTTTTCTGTGCTCTCTGGTCTCAAAGTTGCCAATGGCCTCTGCGGACTCCATCCTTTGCCCCGCAAAGCCCCACCTCTCTGCCTCCGCCTTTCCCCAGAGTCCCCAGCAGTGTTGTTTCTGGCCTTAAAGCACTTTCAGAATGAATTTCTATGGTGGCTGGTGGGCATCTCAGGGGTGGCTCTCTGTAGCATCCAAAATGATTTGTCCCTGTTCTTTGCTCTCCCCCCAACAGCATAAGCCTGCAGGAGCCGCAGGTGGTGGCGTCACCACAGCTTACGATCCAAGAGATTCATTCCAGCCGCTAAAGCACTAAGCTTTCCCTGTGATCACACATTTTTGCACTAGCCAGAGCTCACACATGCCTACTACAGACCCACAGCCAGAGGTATGTGGGTATCAGTGACTGCTCAGAGAAGCTGGCCAAGGCCAGCCAACAAGGGCCAAGGGCGAGAGGGCCCAGATTCCACCCAAGATGAGATGCAATTGAAACAACTGACAAGAAAGTGTACGTCGGAAAACAGAACAGCTGTGGGCTCCTCAGTGCAGCAGTTGGGTATGCGGGGAATGCTATGTGGCTTTAATCACATTTAACACGCCTGTCAGAGAATTGGGTCCATCTTAGTATTAATTCAGGTTTTAGACATTGTTTGTTTGACAGAGTTCAGCCTTCCCCTGCGTGCCGCACTCAGCATGGCCAGAAAGAAAGTGATTTCTATCCCTGGGTTTCAACAGAGGGCGGCGAGTGCAGTTCTGCCAGGCTGGGAAAGGGGCAGGGTTCACTTTGGGGGTTGGTGGCAGGGTGAAGGGGGCACTGGAAGTCCTCTTACCCGGCTTAGAGGGCAGAGCTCAACTGAGGCTGGGGGGTCGTGCTTGAGCAGTGGGCCTCCCAGCCCTGATCTGTGGTCACTGTGTGATGGCACTAGTGTGTGAGGGGTGCTGTGTGGCTAAATTCTGAATTTGAGTGCTTCTGTGATTCTGCCATTCCAGTATTTCCATTCTGGGCCAAGCCAGCACACAGCTTCTGGCCAGGAAAGGCAACTCTCAGGGCTTAGAGCCAGCAGAGTGGCAGCAGGGTGTAACAGGAGGAGGGGTTTGGGCATCAGCAGACCAGAGTTCAGTTCCCGCTGTCGCCTCATCCATGGTCCATTCATTTGTCCCTCAGCCTCCATGGACTGCTGACTCTGTCAAAGGCACTTTCTCTGCACTTATTGTGTATGAGGAGAACACCCTCCGTTTGGTCAAGCCATCGTGACTTGGGTGCCAACCACACCTGTTCTTAACCCATACGAAGACATGACCCTTGTGTCAGCGTCACGACAAGGGAAGTAGTGCATGAAAAGGCGAGCGGTGCTCAGTACCTGATGGGTGGCAGTAAAAACACTGTTTTCCTCCCCAGGAAGAGGGTGTTTCTTATCTGTTTCATTGAGAAGAGGTTTCCACACGGGATGCCCTCTTGGAACGTGGTATGCTATCTTGGGCCCACTGTACTAGCCCTGGCTTATTGTCTGGGTCTTTTGGCCTGCTAGAAACAAAAAACCCTAGGGACTCCTGACACTAACATTTTAAAATGGCTCATGAAATTAGGTTTTGCTTGTTTGAATTGCAAAGGCATAATAAAAACTGGTTCCCAAATAATACCACTGTAGATGTCATGTCCCTAAAACACTCTGTAAGGCATTAAAAACGGAAACCAAATGCCTATAAGCATACACATGCCGTCCTCAGGAAAAACCACCCTCTTTGTTTCTATTTGATGAGCCCTGAGTCCGTGGAGGGACGGGAGCCAGGAGGGGCTGAGCCGGGAAGGCCCTCTGGCCCTCAAAAGCCAGCACTGGATGGCATGTTATTTTGCTTGGTTCTCTGGTTGTAGCCTTAGTTTCACAGTTTTTATAGAATTTTTCTCAAACACTTCAAAAGAAAAATCTTATCTTCTGCTTTTAAAATCTCCTTTGCTGTCTAGTTAGTATCCTGCTGGGTACAGAAGCTGAGTCTGAAGTCACTGCCCTCACAATGCCACCAAAAGTGTGTCTTCAGCTTCTTCACATCTCAACAGGTCTCTCTGCAGCTACGAATGTACCTGAAAGGGCATTTGGAATTGTATAGATGAGCAAGAGCTTCGTGTGAGGACTACTGCTGATCTTGACTTGTCAGGGAATAAAGTCCTGGCTATCTGTTTGCTGCTTCTAGGGATGGAATTGACAGAGGCAGGATTTGGCGGCAGTGGTTATCAAAGTCTGGAAGCAAACATGAATTTCGGGCAGAGTGCTAACAAAATCAGATTTCCCTCTCAGGTCCCCACCTGAGGCCTGGTTAAGTCTGGGCTGGAACTCAGGCATCTGCCTACCTGGTATGCACCTGGGCATTCTAACGCAGGTAATCCAGAGCGCACTCTCTGAGAAACACTGACATCCAAAAAGAGAAACAACCTGATCGAGAAGTAAATGCTCAAAACCACTGTTATTTAAAGAAGTACATATAGTATGATTTTAAAAAAAAACTATCCAATTGGCAAGTATTTTTTCTAAGTGGTAACACGCAGCACAGGCAAGGACACAGTTGGTGGCCATTCTCCCATGCCAAGGGGAGTGAGAACAGTGCCCGGCCTCAGGGTTGTGGGGCGTTGGGGGAGGATTTGGCCATGCATAATATAGAGCCTGCACAGGCTTCTGTCCCTTTAACCCAGGAGAAGGCTTTGAGGAATTTATCATAAAGGAGTAATCCTAAGTGTGTGCAAAGTTGTAATGATAGAGGTGTGTAGTTCACTGCAGAGTTATCAGTTGCATGAAAAACAATCTAAGTGTTCAACATGAAAGAAGGTTGGTTAAAAACTAGATTTAACTGACAAAGCTATGCAGATGTTAGAATGCTGTTATAGAATATGTAAAGTCGTGAGGTGATTTCCATGAAGTGCTATTAACTGAAAATATATATATATTTAGAAAAGCCATTTATCCATACTTTTCCATATTTTTCAATGAACATGCCTTTAATTTTAATAGTTGGAAAGATACTAATTAATGTTACTTTTAAAGGAGGGGGAAAATTACCTTTGGCATCTGTCAAGCCTGGATTTGCATTTCTATCACTGATGGAGTGTGATTTGGGGCATTAATCTTGCTGCGTTTCAGATTCCTCAACTGTAAAATCAAGTAAATGCTAACAGCATATGGGTTTGTCATGAGAATTAAAAGATAATTATGTAAATGCACTTGACAGATTAATAGAGTATATAAATGTTGGATTTTGTCTCCCTTTTCAAGTTTCTGAAATCAGAAAATGTACTAAACTCTGGCCAAAGATCAAAAGGATTCATTTATTTTACAACAAATCATGGAATTTCAAGTTGTTTCTTTTGGATGCTTTTCTGGGAAAAGGTTTCTTAGGGTTTACTAGCTACTGTTGGAGGTGAAAACTGGAATTTGTTGTTGACACCATAATTGGCTAATTGCGGTGTCTGGTCCTATTGACTTTCCCTTTTGTCAGCTTTAACAGTTTGGAATATTTAACCAATTTTCTTCCATCTCCAATTTTTATTTAAAAAATCTGATGATCCTTTTCTAGAGAGGCAGTAAAGCTCAGACTATTAAAATTTTTCATCCCCTAAAAATCCCACAGTCTCAATACCATTTACAATAGCATCAAAAATGTAAGACACCTAAGAGTAAATCTAACAAAAGATGTGCCAGACGTCAGCAAAGAAAACTACAAAACGTTGTTGAAAGATATTTTTAAGAATACCTAAATAAATGGAGGAATGTACCATGTTCATGTTCTGGAAGATCTCATACTGTAGGAGGTCAGCTTTTCCCAGATTAATCTATATGTATGTTTGCCAAAAGATACAAACTAGAGTGTTTATAGCATCACTACTTGTAATAGTCAAAAAATGGCAACAACCCAAATATCCATCAATAGTAGAATAGATCAATCAACTGTGGTGTATTCCCAAAATGGAATATGAGACACCAATGATAATATGCAATCTACCATCACAGGTAAGAAAATAGGGTAGCTCCTATGGACATTATGTGGCACAAAAGGAGACATGCATAAAAGAACACATGTTGTACGATTCCATTTATATAAAGTTCAGGAACCAGCAAAGTTGATCAGCATCATGGTGTAGCTTGTGGGGGAGTAGTGATCGGGAAGGAGCACAGGGGAAGCTTCTGGGGTGCTGGTAATTGTTCTCTTTCTTCATCTGGAGGCTAGTTACAAGATTGCGTGCAGTTTGTGGAAATTCATCGAGCTCTATGCTAATATGTATATGTTTGAATAAATTTGACACTTCAATAAAAAGGCTAAAAGCATAGTTCCTTTAGGACAAGAAGGATAAATAAGTTAAAGCCTATTGTTGAAGTTATATTTTATTAAAAACTTTGTTTGACCTTACTACCATCTTCAGTGGCAAAGCCCCACTGTCCATCTGAGAGAAGAGCAGAGCTGGGATCACAGTGTTAGGGTTGCTACAATGGAAAAGCAGAGTAAGAACCTACTTCAGAAAGCTTCGTTTAGGGCCCCAATAGAGATAGAAGCAGAAAGATGGGCAAGTAAGATTTATTGAACATCTGTTACATGTCAATTCTTGACTGTTCATGCACTTTTCCCCCAATATCTTAATTAACTCACTGTAAAATAAACTACGAGATTATATATCTTCTTTGACATATTAGAAAGCTGAAGATGTGAGTAGTTCATTAACTTGGAAAAGACCAGGCAGATGAGAAGAGGACTTTACTAGCTTCTTGAGGCTGGCATAATAAACTACCACAAACTGGGTGGCTTCAGACAACCGAGATTTATTCCTTTGCAGTTGTAGAGGCCACAAGTCCCAAATCAAGGCATTGGTGGGGCTGCATTCCCTCCAAAGGCTCTAGGGAGCAAGATCCCATCTCCCGCCTCTGCCAGCTTCTCTCTGGTGGCTCTAGGCATTCCTGGGCTTTTGATTGTGTAACTAATCTGTCTCTTCAAGAGATTGTGTAACTCTTCTGTCTCTTCTAAGGACACTTGTTGCTAGATTTAGGGCCCAACTCATCTGGAGATCCTTTACGGTATCTGCAAAGACCCCACCTCCCTTTTTTCAATTCACAGCTTCTGAGGTTTAGGACATGGGACTTGTCTTTTGGGGAGAACCACCATTCAGCCCACTACAGAGACCCAAGTTAAAGATGAAAACAAAGAAAATCAAAACCGTAAATCTAAAATCTGATGTAGCTCAGTACTAGAAATTTTTTCTCTTTGGTACCAGTTGTCACAGGCTGATTCTTATGCAATCATTCAGAGCAACTCAGGTGCCCAAGAGTGTCTCCTTGGATAAGCGAGTATTCAGGGAAGAGACAGACTGCCTTGGGAATTTGCTACCCACCTCACTTGCTGCTTCTAGAAGATGCTCTGCGTGCCCAGCCTAGACATTCCTCACCAGCCCAGTGCTCCCTGTCGTCCAGCACTGCATTGGCTACTAACAGCTCACAGCTGCTGCCTTCTGCAGAGAATTTGCCCTTGGTCAGGTGGTAGCTGTCCCTATCTGGAGGTTATGCAATTCCCACCTCCCACCAGAGGCTGATGACTGATAAGGGGCACAGGGTGTCCCTTGCCTGAAGATAAGATCAACTTCGTGGTACAATCTGTGCCCCAAAGCTCCCTGTGGGACCACCCTGAAGCCACCTAAACCATGTCTGTGGTTAACTTTCTTCTCAGCTCTATTCTGATTTTCTTGCTCTTTTTCTCCTGAGCACACTCCTCCAGTAAGTCACTTCTTAAAGAATCCCCATTTCAGACTCTGTTTCTTGGAAATCTAAACTAAGACAATGCCTTTGCCACTGGCAACAGCGTGCCTTTCCTACTGGACCCTGCTGCTTCATTTGGCAGGTGCACACATGTGAAGGTAGTAAGGATGGGATAATTCAGTAAGCTGGAGCCCCAAATTTTAACCCTGAATGGTTTTACTGGAAAATTTTATCAATATTTGCTTGAAAGATCAACATCATTAATACCATGAGGGTGAGTCCCTGAGGCCACGACTTGTGACCAGCCACACAAACCCTTAGAAGGAAGACATTTTTATGGTGGAGATGAAATACTCAGTTCATTAATCCAAGGAAAACTTTTTCTGTCTCCTAAAATGTGATCTTATCTTTCTAATTATACCATAAACAAGACAGTAAAAATATAGAACATTCCTGTTATAAGGGTCCCAGAAAAAGACAGCAGAAAACTCATTTCAAGAAATAAATTGAAAACTTCTCTAACCTGGAGAGGGAAACAGACATCTAGGATCAGAAAGCTCAGAGTACCAAACAAGATAAACCCAAAGATCCACACCAAGACATTATCTTTTAATTTTTGCCATTTAATTATGAAGAGAGAATCTTAAAAGCAACAAGAGTAATGCGACTCATTATGTACAAGGGACCTCCCATAAGCCTATCAGCCGACTTTTTAACAGGAACTTTGAAGGCCAAAAGGAAATGGTATGATATATTCAAAGTGTTGAAAGGAAAAACTCTACAACTAAGAATACCCTACCCCAAAAGGTTATCATTCAGAATTGAAAGAAAGTGTTTTACAGACAAGCAAAAGCTAAGAGTTCATCACCACTAAACTGGCCTTAAGAAATGTTAAAGCAACTTCTAAGCAGAAAAGAAAATGCCACAACTAGAAATTATTCCATGCATTTCAGAAAATTCTACAAATGCACTCCATGAGCCTCTGATAATCTCCCAATAAATTTCTTTTCTGCTAAGGGAGCCAAAGTAAATTTCCAGAGCTCGCCACCAAGAATCCTGACCAGAACAGTAGGTGTCATTATTTTTCTCAGAGGTAGTTGCCACACTTTTCCTTCTTTCTTCTTTTCATTGTTTTGTTGTCTAATCAATCTACTGGTTTATTTCACCGACTGGTTTGTATGTTTATAGGAGAGGTAAAAGAGAGTTTGGGGTTTTATTTGATTTCCTGACTTGCTTTTTGAAAGGACTGTGGCCGCATTAGAGAATCAGCTCAAGAGAGGGACGGGGTCTTACTCAGTATTACAACACTCAGGGTATCAGGGCAGGGTCTAGAACGGTACCTGGCCCTCATCTCCCACTTGTGGGATGGAATCAAAATTGGAGAGCCTGAGTGCAACACACTTGTCAGGCTGAACTTCTACACTAAGGGACAGATCAAACCATGAAACAGCAATTCTCTCTGGATGATGTTAGGGGTGGATAAAGGAATCTCCCTCTTACATCTGTTAGAGGGTCTTGGTGTGTCTGCTACAACACTGAGTCCCTTTTAGAAGGTCTCAGAAGGGCACTGTTTCCTGTTCTCAGTACCAGTGCTTCTCCTGAATTACTAGTTTGAGTTTTTGACTTTGGCCTTGATGAATCACAGTCATTCTCAAAGGTGTGTGGTTGGCATTTTGGATGGGCTGATTCTGCTGTGTAGGACTCTGTTATGCACTGCAGGGTACTTAGCCTCCCTGACCCCACCCACTGAATGTACAAAGCAGCCCCAAATCATTGTGAAAAAATAAATATGCCCCAATAGTAACACCTTCCCCCCTCTAGGAGGGTAGCATCTGAAGTTGACTATGTTGTCCTCTTTGCTTTGGCCATTAGGAAGCTCAGAGCCAAATCTAGTAAGCACCTTCAGGAACTACAAAGGCTCTCACAACAGGAAAATTTTATACTATTCTCGCAAAAGGATAATTTCTTTCTGTATTTTTTATTGAAAAATTTTTTAGTATTTTTGTTGGTTTTTATGTATTACATGCATTTTTGTAAGCCTCTGCTAATTTTGTTTTTAACAAGATGGGAGTCCAAGTAAATAATAAAATAGTGCAAAATCATTTGGGTAATACGTGTTGTTCAGTGCCTTCCTTTCGTGTGTGACATCTGGGCCAGTCTCTTGCTGGAGCTTTGCTTTCCTACGACGCTTCAGGAATATAAGCACTTGTAGAATCACATCTACTGTCACTTCTCTGTTGCACCTAGCAGTGCTGTGAGAGAGGCCTTCTGTGTGCCAATAATCTCAGGCAGTTGGTAAAGTGACTCTTCAAAGATAATCTGTTGGGTACGGGCTGGAGAAATAAAAAAGGAAATCCCACAAAAGAAATAGCGGCATGTATCTGGTGAAACCCACTAGCCCAGGAGGAGAGGAAGAATAAAGACACACAGTCTAACTCTTAAAACTGCGGGAGAGCATATTCTGGGTAGAATTTAGCTCCCCCGACATCTGTTGGTGACATCTACAGTCAGACAAGCATCATTGGAGGGATCTGTAAATTATATAGGGGACAGTTTAATGATCTGCAAAGCAGCACATCCCGCCAGCACAGATAACATCTTCAAAATAGGGCAAGGGAATTAATTTAGGTGGGAGAAGAGAGCAGTGAGGTGGATGAGTGGGCAACAGGCTCAATGGGAAGGACCTTTTGGAAATAACCTTGAAAGCGGGGGTGAGTTGGCCTGAAGGGAGTTATGTAGCTTTGTGTATTTCAGGGAGGATTAAGCAGGAGACTGGAGGAGGCTAGCACAGCTGAGGAGACAGAGGAAATGGTCCTTTCAAAAAGGAGGAAAGTAAAAAGGAAACTGCATTCCAAAATCAGAAGCCAGTCCCTTCCTCTATCCCCATCTTCCATTTGAGAGGAATAAATAGGAAAAGTAGCAACCCATTAGGTCTAAAAGCTTTCTTGAAAATATTCTAAGACAGCAGCTTTCAAGCTGTTGTGTTGAAACCTTTTTATTTTCTGAACAAAGTTTTGCATAGTTGCCTTAGAATGTAAGTTCTATGAGGATAGAGATTTTTGTCCTGTCGTTCATTCTTCTGACCCTAGACTCTGTCCCCTGGTAGGCACTCAATGAATTTTATTAAATGGATTAATGAAGGAGCAGGGTGGTAGTTGGGCTGAGAAAGGTCATCAGGGAAAGGACCTTATTTTAGGGAAATACCTTGATAAGTCCCCCAACCCCATCCCGGGGGAAGGAGGCAACCAAGAGACACTAAAGGCTTTGTGTAAATAACAAACTTGAGTTTGACGGGGGTGGGGATTGGGGATAGTGAAGAGAGAGGAAGGAGAGGGATGGAGAAGAGAAGGGACAGGCCTTGTTAAGAACAGTCATGACTAACACTCTTCAGTTACAGGCTGTGTGGTCCTGTACAGAAACTCCTTGTGACCATCCCCAATCTTCCAATAAAAATATAGTCTGGACATCTTCCTCACAGGGGAGATTGGGAAGACTGGGAAGGATAGCAAGAACTAAAGGGCTGAGTTCCTTGTCTGGGTCAGTACCAAAAAGAAGATCAAAAACAAAGTATGAGCTAGACGTGACCAGGAAAAGGTAAGCCTCTAAGGAGTTGAAGAAATCTTGGCGGGAGCTTGTGTTTGTGGGGTTGGGGGCTGATCTGGTCTGGATGTTAAAGGATGCCTGTCATCAGGGATGCAAAGAAAGCAGATGAAGCAGAGCTGCTGGGGATGAAAAGAGACACCCACAACTATGCTCCCCACTCCTGTGGAACTTTCAAGAGCTGAGAAGAGATTAACGAGAAGGAAGTTTGGGAGAGGCAGGGTTGGGAGGAAAAGATGGGCTGAGGAGCAGGGCACTGGGCTTTGGATCCAGGACCAGGGTACAGTGGGATATTTCTGAGATAGTTATATCCCTATTTCCCCAAGTCACAAATGCATCTCATTTCTTTATCTATACAACTGGGATAGTAACACCTACCCCCCAGGGAGGTTGAAGGGTTCCTACCCTTTTGTATTAAGAGAGCCACAAAACTGTTGAGATTTAGGTGATGTTTAGACCCCTCCCAGGCTAGGACTCCTTCCCTATTACCAGCCTTGATACGTGGGCCATTCAAATTCATGCCTCAGGCAAAAATAACAAATGACTCTCCTCCCCAGTGGTCCAGTGGGGTCACTTGCAAATTGATGAAGCAGCAAGTTTTAAATCCTTAGCTTCAAAATTGTGCCTAAAAAACTCCCCAAATAAACCAAAAATCCCTAACTACAAAGGGCCCAGAATGAGGGCAGCTCTTGTCAGCTAGTTGTTGGCGATGATGACCCAGAATGGTAGGGCCTGAGAATTGGGGAATGGCACTTCCCTGAGAGCCCATTTTCCTATTCCTTCCCACACACAGCACCTCTTTCTGGTCAGAGGCTGCCTACTGTGAGCAACAGGCAGTTGGGGAAACATCTTAACTCTTTAGACAGACCCTAGAAGGATCCGTGAATCCTGTACACGAGAGAGACTGATGCAAAGGGACAAGTCCTTGGGGCTGCCTCTGGTGGCTGGGGGACAGCTCCCTCTCCTGCCTCTTCGCAACACTTCCCTGTCCTCTTCCTCTGCCCCTCTGTCCTCCCACCTCAAGTCCCCTTCTCTTCTGCTCCTCCTGAATGCTCAGCCTTCCAGGGCAGCCCCTGGCTACACACTGTGAACAATCTCACCTGAGTGTGAGAGGAAGCTAATCCCCAAGCCTCCTTCCCATTCTGTCAAAGAATACCTTCTACATGATCTCATTTAATCTCCATGGTGACAATCTGATGTAGCTACTATTGACTGCTCCCATCTCTCAGAGGAGGAACCCGAAACTGAAACTGCCCCTTGCCCCAGACTCCAGTTCCTAAGGGATGGAACCAGGGTTTGATGGCAACTGTTTCAGTGCTTTAGCTCAAGCTCTTTTCACTCCACCATTCCATGGAGAAAAAATCTGTTTTAGAAATTCTTGACTTGGTGTTTTCCTTAAAAAAAAAAAAAAAAAACAACAAAACTTTGAGGAAGGACAAGGTTCAGCTATAGTGTATAGGCCAGGGCAGGCTGTCCTGACCTCGGTGGATGAGATAAATTTAATTATCTGAGGAAGAACAGCCCACAATTATTATCAAGGGCTTACTAGGAGCCCAGCTTTGTTCAAAGCACTTGAAATGAGTAGGAACTCTAATTCTTTCAAGGACCTCGTGGCATAGATATCAGTATCCCAGTTTTGTAGGCGAGGAAACTGAGGTTAAGAGTGGTTAATGGAATTTGCCCCAGTCAGTGGCTCAGCCAGAATCAGAGCTATCTGAATGGGGGCATTGTCACTCATTGCCCCTGTTTTAACAGCCTTTGTTAGACCTCAGCTTCTCCTGGTCCCTTGCATTATTTATTGAGCACTGACAGTTTGCCTGGTATTTCTCAAGATGGGGCCCCTCAGGGCTGACAGCAATACAAGTGAGATTGGCAGGAGGAAGTGGCATCCGGGTCCCTCCTGTTAAAATGTAGTCATTCCAGACACCTGACCAGCCCAGAGGTGCAGAGCAGGGATGGAGACGTGCAAGAGCCTGGGGCGAGAGAGGAGGAGATAGATCTGTATCTCCCAGCCAGGTTTGAGATTTACACCAGGAGGGCACTAGAGGAGAGAAGGTTTCCTCTCTACAACAATAGAAGTGTTTAGGGTTGGCTTTGTCTCAGTGGCACCAAGGAACATTGCAATATTCTTCCTAAAGGGACACACATTATAGGGTAAAACTAGTGCTGGGCTCTTACTGCTCCATGGGACACCATTCATATAAAAAGAGGGCATGGTGATTCAGGGGCTGCCATTCACTTGGAGCCCAGTAGAAAGGGTACTCCCGGAATTTTGCAAGCTTCCTAGATTCTCACTAGAAAGCATGTGACCTGAACTGTAACACATCCTCCTCTGAAGTCTCCCCTACCCAGGTCTTGGTCAGTCATACTGGTCAGTGCCTCCCCAGGTTACACTCTGAACAAATTTGAGAGGAGAGGAAAAAGTATACATGAATTGCTCACGAGCTGGAGAATGGATGGGGTCTTGGGTTACGTAGAGGACCCAGCGTTACTGCAGATACAGATGACAATTGATTGAGGACAACTTGTGAATCTACACGTTCTGTTTATCAGCCCTTTTATTCAACTGCTTCATTTACTCACTCAACAAACATTTACTGATGTTTTCTGAGTGCTACCCTGCTAGGCACTGGGCGTGAAGATAAAAAGGCTATGGTTCCTGTTCTCAAGATAAAGAAAAATAAAACCAACTGTGCAGGTTAGAAAGAAACTTGTGACAGTAGAAAAAGGTACAAACTCCAGAGTGGACAGCAAGGAAGGTGTGATGAGGGGTGGCGGGTGAGAGGAGACTGAAGGAGAACATTCCAGCAGAGGCAGCCCACTACGGGGAACTGGAGACAAGCATCCAGATGGCAGACCCTCTAGCTTGATGGCTTCCATTTCATACAGGTGGTGCCCAAATATGGAATAAGAGGATGCCTGTGCGAGGGCATTGTGAGTGGAAAACAGCCACGCGTCCAGCTTTAGGTATTAGATGATTATTTCTGGGCTGTGCTCAGGTAAAGGCCCTTGTCTGGCAGGTAGCCGAGTTTCGGGTGGCTCAGGCCCTCGTCGAGGGACAAAGCTGTTAGGAATCCCTAGAGACTCCAGTTGACCCGTTTATTAAAAATTACTTTTGGGCCAACAATGACCAATTTCCTTTCCTAAGCACTGTGCTTATGTAAGCTGTCTCTGACCCCCACGAACAGCCCAGGAGGGAGGCCTGATTTTTCTCATTTATAGATGAGCAAACTGAGGCTACAGGAAGTAACTGATTTGCCAGGGTTGCCCAGGCAGGAAAAGCCAAAACCAAGACTCAAACTGTGCACGTCTGACCCAGTGGAACCCTTCTTGGGAGGGTCAGTTTTATTTCCTTAGGAGTAAAATTCTGAGTAAGCTGGGAGCAAGCTTGGTCCAAGAGTAATGGTACTACTGGGTGAGTTCTCCTTTTTCTATCTGTTCAGAGGAACTATAGTGTGAACAATACTGCCTTTTGTTTGTGGGATGATTTATCAAAAATGATTTGGCATTTTCCACGTTTTCCAAAGGCCAGGCTATTATACCAGTAGAAAATAGCAAATTTTACATGAAAAATAAAATATAGTTATGATAGTATTTTAATCCTGACCCATGTCTTCTAGGTTTCTAAAAATGAACTTGGGAACTGGGATCTAATTGTCTTTAGCTGCCCGGAAGCCAAGATCTCTAGTGGAAAAAAAGAAAGGTGTCTCCTGCTACTCCCTGCAACCTTCAAAAGTTATTAATTCCCTTTAACTGTCTCGATCAGAGAGCTTTCTTTTGGCTGACTGGGGACTCTTTGGGTTACATAATTACTTGAGATGATTAAATTCCAGTTAACATCCCTGGCGGCATCCCAAACAGTAGGTATATGATTCATTCATATTTTGAGAAGATTCCAGGGGATTTTCTTCAATACCCACCCACCTTCTGTCTTGGGGTGGGCACTGTGAACGTATTAAAATCAAACTTTTAAAAAGTTTTAGTTAATCAAATTTTAATCCTCCCATGGTAGTGGTATTAAGAATTTTCTCCTGGGCTGGGATGGTAATTTTGTTAAAATGGGTATAGTAAGTATCCACATGTATTAGTTTTCTATTGCTGTTGTAACAAAGGACCACGTATTTCGTGGCTTAAAACAGATTTATTCTTTTACAGTTCTGGAGGCCAGAAATCTAAAATGGGTCTCACTGGGCTAGAATCAAGGTGTTAGCAGGACTGTGATTCTTTCTTGAGGCTCTAGGAGAAAATCTTTGCTTTTTCTAGTTCTTAGAGGTTACCCACATTTCTTGGCTTATGGCCCCTTCCTCCATCTTCAAAGTCAGTCACACTGCATCTCTCTCACCGTTCTTCCATGGTCACATCTGACTCTCTTCTGTCCCTGTCTTCCACTTTTAAGGGCCTTTGTGATTATTTGGGGGACCACACAGATAATCCAGGATAATCTTTCCATCTCAAGGTCTTTAACTTAACCACATCTGCAAAGTCTCTTTGCCATGTAAAATAACGTAACCACAGGCTCTTGGGATTAGGATGTGCGCATCTTTGCAGGGCCACTGTGACTACCCCATTGTGTGTATGTGTGGGTGTGGTGGGGGAGCACACTGGGGAGAGGGAAATAACGCCAAAGAGTTTTCATGTAAGGAAACCACTGACTTATTTCCAGCACTGCACTTTCTCTTCCAAGTTAGGTCTGAGGAGCTTTCTGGATCGCCTTTTTCTTCTTAATTACTCACACCCAGGCTCCATAAGCTAAGGGCCCTTACCAAGGTCATAGTGAATACTGTTTCTCTCTGATGATGTAGATCCAATAAACTCATTTTTGAAAAAGCAGAGGCCCAGGGAAAGGGAACAAACAATCACTGAGGGTTTGCTATGGACCAGGTTATTTCCATATAATTTTATTTAAATCTCATAACAAACTGATAAATTGGGTACCTTTGCCCTCATTTTACAAACAGGTTAAAAAAAAAAAGATGTTAAAAAAAAAAAAAGATGTTAAGTAAACTGGCCAAGTTAGAAAACCAGTAAGTGGCAGAACTGGGATTCAAATTCAATTCAATCAGGTTTAAAATGGGCCCTCTTTTCACATTTATGAATGTGCTGTTTCCCAGGGACCAAAGTAACACCGCTAGTTTAAGGCAGGAGTTTAATTCCAATACCAGTGCATTTCTCTCTCTCCTGTATTGGTGCATCTAGTGATCAGAAGGGTTTGGACCACTCAGATAGAGTAAGTCAGCTACGAAAAACAAAGTGCACAGCGTTCTTCAATTTGGCTAAGTCTAAAGAGGTAGATTTTAATCTTAGGAGCTTTAAATTTCTAAAGGTTAGGTAACAGTTGCTTCTATTTTCAGAGTCTATTTGTTTCTAAATCTCTAAGCCTAATTTTTTTTTAACTTTACAATGTATCACTAATTGCCATTAGGATATAAGGATAAATTTTGATAATCAGTCTGGTAGTATAAGGCAGACCAAGAGATTTGGGAGAACTTCTGGGCACTGGGGATAGGCTGAAATAATATACCTCAGAAAATCCACAACCAATTTTAAAACCAGGTTGATAGAGCCTCTAATTTACAGTACCTGAAAGTGCTCAATCCTCTGATTATGTTAAATGCTAAAGCTTTTGGTAACCAAAGGCAAAGTCAAGACCCTTTTGACTGTGGCAAGAGAACAATTACACTGGCAGTGCCCACTCATTCACCTTAGGGAAGAGTGTATGTGTGCTAGGGTTTTTTTTTTTTTTTTTCCAGTTTCCTTTCTTTCCCTTGGGAGCCATTTCATGCTCAGTGGGCATGGCAGGAGCAAATAAAAATAGCCACAAACTTGTTTAGAATTCATTCGCTCCAAAGGTTGCTTCTGCTGCCTGGGCAAGGCAGAAGAAATCATCCCTGGCGTCCTGAGAAAGCCCTCACTGAATGCACGGCTCTACGAAATACGAGCCCAGCCTCTCTCCCCTGCACTGAAGAAGTACACAGTTAGATTTGGAGCATTTGTAACGCTTGACGGCAGAGCCGGTAAGAGTGGGAAAAGTAAAAAAGAGAAGTCTTGGGATAATCCACCCCAAGAGGTTGTGCTTGGGCAAAAGACACAATGTAGAAAGTGTGGGTCTTGGTTGGTAGAAGAGAGAAAACAAAAAAATTAAGTACAGGCCCAGACACCAGACTTCCTGGAATGATTGGCAAAAGCTTGGTAAGACTCTGCCTTCACAAAGGAGTGTGCCTTTGAAGTTTTTGAGTATGTGCGGAAGAGCAGAGGCTTAGCAGGAAGGACAGACACAGAGCAACAGCAAAGCAGAACAGAGTTGACTGCAAGGGTAAGTCTCACATTCTAACCCACTTCTCCCAGGCCATTAGTCTTCAGCTCCCCGCGCCCTGCCCTACTCTTTTATTATAAACTCAGCAATCAATGGAGGCTTAGACTCAACTTGCTTCACAAAATAGAACAGTTTGGTAGATTAAGCTGGCCGCAACCTCTTTGACACTTTTTCTAACTCCTTTTAACCTCAGCAGGCTCTGTGACTGCTTTGACCAACAGGACATGGCAGAAGTAATGGTGGGCCAGTTTCAAGGACCAGGCCCTAAGATGTGAGCAGCTTCCACTTGCTATCTCTTGGAACCCAACCACCCTGTGTGAAGCAGCCCAGGCAGCCCCTTCAAGAGGCTCACACATAAAGGAACTGAGGCCCCTGACAGATGGCCCCAGCCGCTATCCTAGCCCTGTGAGTGAGCCATCTGACAAGTGGGCCCTCCTGGCCTCAGAGGACCTGCCCAGGCTGTCAGTCAGATGGGAGCTGTCTCCCATGAGCTTTGCAGATTCATAAGGAAAATTCAAAAGGAAAATAAAGGACCGTTAAGCCATTAACGTAAAGTTAGGGACTGGTTTGCTGTGCAGCCGTAGAGAACTAGAACCGAGGAGGATGGGCTAAGTCAGGGATGAAAACTATACTCTTTACAACATACTGCGGCAGACAATACCTACCAAACTTTTTGCCTCACTGAGCTCAAACCTCAGCAGTGCTCTGGGGGGTCATTACTAAGGGATCAGGGACGACGTGAAGCAGTCTGTCCTCCCTGGGCAAAGTGGTCGACGGCCGAGGAGGATGGTATAGACAGTACAGGTGCTAGCCCTCAACTTGGGAGTTCTTTTAGTCACATTCCATTCTAGAGTGAGAGAGAGACATTCTCCGTGCAGGAGCCTGCTTGGAACCCGATTGTCTCACGAAGTGGAAAGTTGTCACCTCTGCCTCTTTCATGGCTCACTAGGTGGAGGCTGCTCTTTAGCCCTGGAGTCAAAGATGAATGTATTTACCCTTTTCCTCCTTTCACATCTGAAGCAGCCTAATGGACGTCTGCTGGGTTTTACCCAAATGACCCAACTACAAGTAATTGCCTGTATTCCTGTCAGTCTTCCAGGGGTTTCTTACCCGCAGTGCACCTCCCAGGGTGCCTGGCATGCTGTTGCTGCTGAACGTGTTAGCTGGATGGAGGTGGCCAAGGGATGGGGTCAGCCATCTTCATCTCCTCCTACTATCCAACTCTGAGCACAGAGCCTGGTATACGACGCGTGCTCAACAAATGCTCGTTACATGGATTTTGACAGCATTATTTCCAAAATAGTTGCTTGATGAACAAGTGGAGTCTCTCCCTCACTAAAAAGTATCAATTCCAAACAGAAGCATAAAAGAGCCAGAGCTCAAAGCAAAATTATTCACAAATTTCAAGTGCCTCAATCCATGGGTTTTAATGAAAGTCGTTCTGCAGTTGAGAATGTTGTAGTAATTACAGGCAAGCTAATATCTCTGCCATATGGTTTGAAAGCAGGTCTGAATTCTGAAAGCCATTATCAGCAGTTTTATTTTCTGCTGCTGCGTCTCTGCACCCCACCCCCTGCCTGTCTTTGTCTCTTTTTTTCCACTTTCATCTCTTTCTTTCAACCTCATTTTCCCTTTCTCCCACACGATTCTTCCTCATTGCCCTCATTCTTCAAGCCCTCAGTCACATTTTTAAAACTTCTGATATGAAGCCTCCAGTAGTTCTGAGAAGTAATTGCAATGCCCTGAGTGGGTCATGACAGAGCATCACTCGTGCTGACCCACTTACAAGAAAGAGGACCAACGGTGCTCTGACCTCTTGTGAACTGACCGTATCACTCTGTCCCTAAAGTGCAGTTGCATGATCGAAGGGAAAAGACTCCAATTAATCTCTCTGCTACTGAATCACCCTGGTGCGGTGGTTCTCAGCCCTGTACACAGAGAATCACCTGAGGACCTATTAAAAGAGTACTGATGTCTGGTCTGCACCTCTGCAGAGATTAGGTTCTGAGTGAACTGGTTCAGGAGAGTTCAGACAATGTAGCCTATAAGCCTCCCACAGATGATACTAATACGGAGCCGGGGTCGAGAACTCTGCCCTAGAAACTTAGCCTTGCATCAGTAGCAGTAGGATATGGTCTTTCTCCTTTTGTTCACCTCTTTCTCCTTTATTCACCTGTTACACTCAGAAGTGAGACAGTATGAGCAACCTATTACTGAAGTCATGCCAAATTACAATTATCCAAATGCAATTCCTTAATAAAATAGCTATAGGTCTAGTTCAAAACTTGTTCATAAATGATATGATAGTTCTTATAAAAACTGAGCAGTGGGATGAGCTGTAGTTAGTATCGTTATTTTATAATGGGAACTTAGACATGCATATCACATAGTAGACAAGTCTTCTCTAAGGTCAGGGCTCTTTCTGGGCTCACACTGTTCCCCTTCCCTTCCTCTAGGATAATTACGGGAGTGGTGGCTACTCACCTAAGGTCTAAGGGTCAAGACTTCCCTCTAGTCTGCCCTAAAATTCTCACTATAGAGATAATTGCCCTGGGATAGACTACAAATGGGGGTGCCCTGTCTCTAGAATTCCATTGTTATTCTTCCCTGGAAGGCCAAGAGCCTGGAGTCTTTCCTCAGCAAATTAGTTGATAAGATTAACTAATGATCCCATTGGAAGGTCAGAGAGCCTTCAGGCAACAATGAAAGGGGAGGTGTCACGAGGGAAGCACCAGCTGCTTAGTCAGGCAAAACAGAAGGCTGACGGAGCCTGGAGCCAGGAGGGGCCCGAGACTGAACATTTGGAATGAGTCTTATTTTTTGGAGATATGCTTGCTGATTTGGGCCGAGGTGTTGAGAGACAGCTAGGGATATATACGAAATAACTACCCCTTAGTAGTAAAAAAAAAAAAAAAAAGAAAAGAAAAAGAAAAAGAAAAAGAAAAGAAAAAAAAAATAGTTCAATTCACCCAAACCTGAGTGTTTTGTTTCTTTTTCCCCGCTTGAGCCTCATATTCCTAGCTATAAAATGAAGATAATTGCATTTTCTCTGGATGTCCCACAGCGTTGTTCTGGGAATGAGATCACGTGTGTGGGTACTTGGGAGAAATCAAGATGCTCTGCCCCATTAGGCGTTTTTAGGATGGAGTAGTATGTGTCTTAGAAAGATCAGTGAACTAGGTGTCAAAGTCCTGGCAACCTATCCCATCTTTTAATGGTCATTAGACACCAGACAAAAATGATCAACTGCTTCTTTTTCTGTAAAATGCTGTAACAGTTGCAGCTATCCCTGGAGATGTGAAATACCAATGAAGAAGCTTGTGGGAAAGTGCAAACTATTTATTGCTATATAAATGTAAAGTAATATTAGGATTACAACCCTTTCCAGATATACTCTTTTCAATTGAATATTGCCTTATTTGTGGATTTTGAGCTCTTCCAAGTGAGCTTTACAGTGATCTCATCATTGTTCAAAGCTGTCTACTTTTATTTACAATGTGAACACATCTTGTAGTCTTTGTGACTGGTTTCCCAATATCTGTTCCATCCCAGAAAATTTGCCTAAGCTAGTCATGGCAATTTCATTCTTTTTGCCAGTGACTGGTCTAGAGATGGGCAGGTGATCCAAGTTGTGGCCAATGAAGCATGTGGTAAGGTCTCCTGGGGGCCTCTGGGAAAGATGCCCTTGCTCTCAGGACACAGAGGAAGGACAATCCATTTCTACCTCTGGACATTGTGGTGCGTGGCTACGATGCCTGGAAAAGCTGTGGCTTGAGTCCATGAGGGAAGCTGCCATATAGTATAAAGGGAACACTGTGAGTGGCAGAGGGAAGACTTAGGAAGAACCTAAGACCCTTGAAAACCGTTGACTGAATCAATCATTCCTGGAGCCATCCTACCTCTAAGACCTCTTGTTTCCAAAAATACATTTCTTTTTTGTTTGAGTCAATTTGAGGTTTTTAGAATTGCTGCAGCCAAAGGTATCTTAACTCATAGATTTTGTAATTTGATCAACAGTTACATAATTCTTGGTACTTATTTTTCACAAAGAGAAAATATAAAGAAAAGTAACTCCCATCCTTCCTGTTATAAAAATGATGGCTGCTAGTGATAGATTTGGCAAATCTGGAGATATTTAATGAAGAAAATATAAATCAAAATAGCCTCTCAACCTGGAGAAAGCCATGGCTAACTTGGTATCCTTGGTGTTGGATTTAGCCTGATTTTACTTTTTTTGAAAAGTGGAGAGAGGAGGAGCAAACTTGCAGCAGAATTTGCTGGACTTGTGTCCTTCTAGAAGGGGTGCCAAAAAAGGGATAAGGGTGAGGGCAAATCTGGGAAACCTTGCTGGGAGAAGCATCAAAGAGCACAAGACATTTGGAAAGAGAGAGAATTGGAAAGGAGAATAGAGACAAAATGTAACCTTCTAGGTTTTCCAAGGTTGCTCTCTCTGGTGTCCCTTGCCATGTTGAGGAAGAGGGGTCTTTCCTTTTCCGGTATCTTCTCCTTTGCTATGGGCCACACTGGGCAGAGATTAGCCCTGACTCCTCTTGTCTGGAGGAGGTGAACACCGGAGCCAGCTGGCGCCTTGCACATAAGAGCAACTCATCCAGATGCATTTCAGGGATCTCATTAATCGAGGTGAGAGCTGTGCTTCCAGGAATCAGGCCATGAAATTTACACATATGCTCAGAATTCAGAAAAAGGCAAGGATCACAAGACTTGGCTTATGGCAGAAGTGACAAATCGATGGCCTCTGAGCTGTGTGTGATCCATACATGCATTTTGTTTAGGCTGCATTGTGTTGAAGAATTGGGAGATTTGAGATACATGCTTGGATTTCTTTCTTTCTTTCTTTCTTTCTTTCTTTTTTTTTTAAGTATGAAGATCAGGCAACGTTGAACTTGCACTCCAGTGTGGGAAGACATTAGCTAAAGGTGACCGAGCTGCTGCTCCGTCCAGGACAGATGCTTTTGTGTTCAGCACACTCACTTGAGGTGTGCTTGCATACTGACACCCCACCTGTTTTAGTTATTTCCATGACCACCCTGGTCCCTGTTGGAGGGATTTGAGTTTTTCTCTAAGGTCTAGTGCCAGGGTGACAGAAAGGTTTCACTGCACTTGCCAGATTTGATCAAATGGTATTGGCTCCTGAAGGGCTGTGTAAAAAAAGATTCTGGGTTTCACTAGAAAATAGCCACTATTAACTGGTGATGTCTGCCGTGGGCCCAAGAGAGAGGTGAAGGGTGGCATGCATTGTCACCTATAGTCCAAAGATCAACCACTAAAACTTTTGAGAAGATCTATAGGACTTTAGCCAGGTCAAGAGTAGCTTCCAGAATAGCTTGGAAGCAGCAAGAGGCCAGGCCACCTGAGTTCTAATTCTGAATCTCCCACTACATAGCCTGGGCAGGATGGTTGATTATTGCAGTTTCCAGTTTCTTCACCTACAAAAAGGGGTCAGTGATCCTTTCATGTCTACACCAGGGTTTCTATGAGAATTAAGTATGAAGCTGTGCATAGAAGGCTGGGATAACCCTAACAAGAATTGCTATTTTCTCTCGTATTGATTTGGTTTAAAATTCTCTCTGAAATATGCTCATTGTTTAGCAAAATTTGGAAATGGACCTCTACCCAAGACAACTTGTAACTTTTCTTGGTTTTCATGTCTGAGTTGCTAAGGGAGTTCTGTAATATACATTTTCTTTGATTTGAATGTGGAACCGGGGGTTAGGGGAAAACATATAGAGATCAGTCTACATCTGTGTAAGGCCCATTTCCTGGCTCCAAGAGGTCAGTGTTAAGAGTCAGCTCAAGTGCTGTGACCTCCCCTTCCTCATTTCCTATTAGATATAATAACCATAGCAGTAGTGATAGTAGTATGCACTGAGAAAGTGTTATCTGCTAATAGTGAAGACACTTCAGATGGAATTATCTCATTCAATCCTTAACATAAGCTAGTAAGGTACTGTCCCTCAGATTACAGACGAGGAAACGGAGTCAAGGAATTTCTCAAGTTCGCACAGTAAAGGAGTTTGACTTCAAGCCCACCCTCTTAACCACCATGATGCTCTGTGGCCCTTTTTTGGAGACACCAGAAAAGCCTCTAAATCTAGAAAACAGTTGGTGGTAAGAAGTCTGGAGGTAGGTGGAGAAGCAAGACGTACTATATTAGAGTTCCTGATGAGGGTCCACCGCGGCTGAGGTGAGAATGGGACCCCCTGGGATTTCCTTGGAAAGAAAATGATCTGTTTATTCTCCAGTGGAAGAACAGATCAGTAAATGCTCTCAACTGGGGTATATACTCATGGAAATGCCTTGCTTTGTATGCCACTGCTGAAAAAGATTTCCCATATAGCAATCAGTGAATATTTAATGAGACAATCTGAAAGTTAGTTGAGGTCTTAGCAGAGGGTGCTATTTTAAGTTCAAGATATAAATTGTCTCAAATGTTCTCCTGTGAAAGGAATCTTGTTTTATAATAATGCAGCACACTGTAATGGTCATGTGGCACCGAGAAATGAAAGCTGTATTCTCTGGAAATGAATAGGGATCCTGGAGCCACTATCCCCTTAAAAAGACTGAGCTGGAGTGGATTTTACTCAGTGGCTATATTTAGGGGGCAGCGGCTCTCGCTGGTGGTGGTGTGAATTCAAGGAGCCCTCCTGCGCACTCCTCCAGCCCACAAAGGCTGACGGGTGTTTGTGAATGGCGTGGCTGGCGGTTGTGCAGATGGTACAGCTGAGGCTGAGAGCCTGGGGCAGAGCCTGGGGCAGACCCACGGTCAGGGGTTGCTCCCTTCCTCCCAGTGTTCTTAAGCTTCAGGACTGAATCTATTCCCTCTTTTCCTGAGGGAGATCTGCATTCTGTTTACCTGTGAGTAACCCTTTGCTACTGTAAGCTTCCTGTTCAGTTCTATCAACATAACTGATAGACCTATTTGATTATTTCCCGAGCCCAAACATGTGCTGAGTGGTTCATGAAATTAGAAGGAACCCTTTCTTCCTGATCAAATTTTTTTACCCATTTATAGGATGTTTCGCTTTAATTGAAAGCCGACTGGAGGGCTTCCAAAATTGCAGAAACAGATATTTAAGGGGTGAATTATTTGTTTTATACAAGGAGCTATCTCAGTTACTTTAAGGAATGTGTGTTCAGCTGTGTGACGAAAATTATTTGCTTTACTAAAATCTGATCTACAGGTACTATGCATTGGGGCTGTTCAGTAAATATTTTGATGAAGAGCTGGGTACCTATAAGTACTCAAATATTTGCTGAATGAATGAATCTTTGTCCCAGTGCCAGGCCTCTTCAACTAGTTATTGTATGTCTGTCCCTGATATCCTGCAGTAATCTCAATATACATATGTACATGATCTCATTTACATATATACATGATCTTTCCCTCAATTACTGTGTTGCCTTCTCTGTGAGCATATGTAGTAACCGTCTTAGGGAGACTGGATGGCCTTCAAGTTCTGGCTTCCTCATTTACCCTTAGGATATTCATTAGACCTCTCTTTACCTCATTTCCCTCACCTGTAAAATGGGTATAATAACTGTGCGCCCTCCCTACCAGATTGTTATGAGGATTAAATTACAATAGTTAGCATGGCTCTAGCACAGAGCAACATATAGTAAATGTTAAATGATTTTGTTTTTCCTCGTATTCTTTATTTTCAATCTTAAATAAAAAAATATATAAACAGATTAAAGTATAGTCAGTTTACAATGTTGTGAGTAAACGTTAAAATGTTAATTATCGGTTTCCTATTTTAGCCAACCACCTACTTAGGAACTGTGTTAGGAACTTCACTGTCAAGTTCACTTTTTCTTGGTCACTAGATCCAACCTGACTTCATCTCTCCCTGTTTTTGGTCCACCATAACACTGCCATAGTTCATGTGCTTCTTATTCAAAATCCCTTTCTCTTCCAACACAACTTCCAAAGACTGGAGTGTTCTTGGGGGTCACCTTCCTTAGCACAGCAATCCAAGCCTCTGATGAACCGCTCTCTGGTTCCAGACCCACGCTCCCAGCCCATCTGCAGCCACTCCATGCCTCTCCCTGTCTCCATGCTCTAGCCACACTGCACTCCTTTCTGCTTCCAGGAAACATCACAGACTTCCTACTCCTCTTGGCCTTTGTTACTTCTCTCTGGGATTCCCTTACCTTTCTGCTTTCACCAGTATCATTTAGGTGTAGTTCTCTCTGATACAGTTATAATCCTACAGAGAGAACTTCTCCCTCATGTATGCCTCACAGAACTTGATCACCTAACTTGGTTGCAACACTCCTTAAGGGCAGGAACCATAGACCACGAGATTATAACCATTTTGGGGTTACTAGGGCCTGATATAGGATTGCTGTTCAATAGACTGTTTTTCTATTTTCCCTATTATAAAATTAAAATGTTCTTATCGCAAAAGAAAATCTCTACAGGAGTACATGATTTAGGATGTGAAAGTTCCCTGTAATTTGCAACCACTGCTAACTCCTGCCAAGGTTTACAGATATCATTTCAGACATTTGCCCTACAAACAACACAACAAATGTCTTTAATTGGAATGGGAGTAAAGAATCTCGATGATATCCTAATCAAAAACACTTTTTACATTAGAGAAGTATGCTTGTACTATGGTAGACTTTAAAGCAAATCGCATTCCTCTGTTGTAATGTAGAAATATTTGCTTTTATAAAAGCAGCAATAATGCTATTTTGTAATACCTTCTGTTTTTATAGAAAGCCTCCCATCATAACTTCTCCTTTCCACTTGACAAAGGGCAATACAAACACAGAGACAGACAGGAGGGATATTAATTTCTCTTTTGAACCTAAGGGGAAAGCACATGTTTCTACCAAACTGCCATTAGGCTTTGAAGGCAGACGATTTTTCATTTGGAACCCAAGCAGAATTTCAAAGATGTTCAACGCCAGTACCCTCTCTGAGTCACCGCGGGACCTGAGGGCTGCACCCATGCGTCTCACAGAAGGGCAGAGTGTGGGCTGAGCAGCTCCTCTGGCTGGCCTGGGGGTGAGGGCCATCTGGGCTCCTTCCTCCCCTACTGCTGGCTTAAGGACTCCCTTTCTGATACTGCTGCCTCCTCCTGTTGTTTCCACTGCTGAAATCATCTGATTCTTCACTTGTTCCCACTTCCCTTAATTGTCTTCTTGGATGCTTATAAAGACTCATTTTGGTGTCTGGCCCATAGCTATTTAAAGGCCCGTATTTTAACCTGAAAAAAATAAAACTTCCCCCCTCCCCGAGTTCATTGTTCTTCAAAACCACCTTGGCTGGACTGCCAGAGTCAGGGGTGCTCCTTGGAGGTCTGGAGCCTCTCAGAAGGAATCAGTCCAGCTGCCCAGACTCCCTGGATTAATTGAAACCCTCCTGCACGGGCCGCCCGGCCACTGTGAGCACAGCTTCACAGGCTGGGGCAGCAGCAGGACACCCTGCTTGAGTTTAGAAATCCCCACTTGGTCTGCCTCCTTCCCAGTTCCACACCGTCCCTCCTCCTGTCTCCCAATAAAACAAAGAAACCTGAGAAATCATCTCTGAAAGAAGAGACTTCTCAGGCCTTGATTGTCACACTGGCCTCGAGCCAAGCCTGAGCCTGCCTCAAAATGAACCCTGGAGGGGAGCTACTGGAAGGCAGTCAAAACCCCCTGAAAGTGAGGTCATGAACCACCCCACCCCCTCCTTTGCTCTGCCTTACTTTTCTTTTAAAGGAAAAATGAAAAGCCTAAGACGTTCTCTAGGCTAGCAGTAAAATTCCAGAATGCCTTGTTCATATATATAACAAACTGAGAAGGATGTGTGTGCACAGGTAAATTGTGTATGTGTGGAAGCATGTTTACAACCTGGCTAGTAAAACTATCTCGGGTCAAAGGTCTCAACTGCTGAAGGTGATGTTTATCATTTTCAAGCATGTTTGAGTATTTTTACTACTCATACGCATATGTATGCACAAGCAGTATTATATGCTGTTTAGTATGCTATAAAATTTTATAAATAGTATCTCATATTTATGAAATATTTGATGCATACAATCAAAAAATGAAAGGAACCAGGATGTCAGTATTCTGCATATGTGCTTTTTGATAATGATCGTCTCCTGAAAAGGGGGATTTTAATGCATGCTCGCTTCAAATGCAGCAGATGCCAACTATGAGGGAACAAAGGTGCTAATTTATAGTTTTTTAAAAATTGTGCACAGAGAAAGTTCAAAGAAGATAAGTGCAAGCTTAGCAATAAAAGAAGTGAAACCACTGACAGTATAGGGAGTGGGCATGGAGTCCTTTCGTCTTTAACCAAGGAGGCCTGGAAGAAACCACAGAAGCTTCTGCTAATTTGAAATTCCACCAGCAGAGAAATCAAACTCTGCTGGGTTATTGCAGAAAGGTCTTGGCAACTTATGCACGGGAAATGAAACTTTTCATTTTGCAATTGGCTTGTAGATTTGTAGAGCCCCCTCCCTCCTATCTTTCAAAGGCTGACGGGCAGGCTCGAGTTAGAGATGTGGATGTGGTTTGCATACACTACCTAGCTGACAGTGCTAGAGCAACGGATCAACAGTGGAAGACTAATTAACTAAACGAAGGCAGCAAAGAAGGTTTTGGCAAATAGCAAAGCCATTCATTGAGCAATGTTTATTTCTACTTTAGCTACATTCTGTTTTTAATTAGCATCAGGATGTTTTTGTTGCAGCCGTTTAGAAGATTTTTTTCTCCCTTGTCAGGTGTTGCATCCCAGAGTCAGACGTGGTGAGGGGAGGAAAACCCTAACACATTCACCCCTGAGCTGGAATTATCAGGCATATCTCCCACTTCCCCTTCGTCTCCTGCCACTCAGAGTCTTAGAGGTCGAGGGCCCTCCTGTGGGAGAGCTGGCGTCTCCTGCTGGACCAGCTACGCAGTCAGTTGTTGACTTGTAGGATAATTCTGAACACATGCAGCAGATTCATCTTGCCGGAGCCCAAGCTCTGGTTTTCCTTGCTTCCAGTTGATCCGTAAGAAACATTTAACCTTGGATGTGATCAAACCAGCCCACCAATGTATTGAGTCAGAAATATGTAGTAAGAAAGAAATGGCATCTAAGTGTTTCTCCAGCCCTGTTTCTTGGGACTTTGTGGGCCTTTGTAGCTTACAAGTCTCCTTTTATCTAAGTGGAGAGAATGCACATATCTATTTATGAACAGGAAGATGGAGGCAAAGTAGTGTTTTAGCCAAGCCCATGTGGAGGTTGTGGGAAAGGACAAACAATGCCACATCTCCTGGGGCTTGGCTCAGGAGTACTGGGTCGGGATGCTTTAGTGCATAGAATGGGGGTGGGGGATAGGATGCTCAGGGCAGAAGATGTGTTTGGTGAACAAGGCTGGTATGTCATTAGAGAATACTCGGAAGGAGAATGAAGGGGTGCACTTTAGGATTAGTAGCAACTAGACTTGATTTAGGGGGGAGCAGGTATTGGTAGAAATGAGACAATAGAGTAACCACATTTTCAGAAACCATAATGTTATTGACTTATCTCTGCTCTTCCTTTCCCTTCAGCCTGTTAAACTCAGGCTAATAAAACTTTAAGGCCTGGCTTGGCCCCCCCAGCCTTCTCCAACTCCCCTCCACCCAGCCCTATGCTGGGTTTAGTGGCTTATGGCCCACCGTGATGAATTTTATGTGTCAACTTGACCAGGCAAAGGCATGTCCTGATAGCTGGTAAGACATTATTTCTGGGAGTGTCTGTGACTGTTTCATTTGAACAGGTCAACTGAGTAAAAGGGACTGCCTGAGTAAAGGAGATCACCTTTACCAGTGTGGGTGGGCATTGTCCCATCTGCCTGAATAGAATAAAAAGGCAGAGGAAGGGTCAGTTGGTCTCGGCTTGATCTGAGACCATCCATCTTCTCTCGCCTTTGGACACTGGTGCTCCTGGTTCTTGGACTGGATCTTACACCACTGGCTGCCCTGGTTCTCAGGCCTCCAAGTTTGGACTGTAAGGACACCACTGGCTTTCCTGGGCCTGCAGCTTACAGACAGCAGATCATAGGACAGCCTCTGTGATGGCGTGAGCCAGTCCTCAAAATCTTCCGTTTATCTATATATCCTGTTGGCTCTGCTTCTTTGAAGAACACCGATTGGTACACTCACTGAGCACAGTGGTGTATCCCTCTCCCAGGTTAGAAGGCAATTTTCTGCTTTTATTCTAATTTGGTAAAATTAGGCAGTAGACTCCTTAAGGACAGAAACTATGTGATAATCTCTGTATTCCTTGACGAATTTATTGAACAATTACTCTGTGCTAGGCACTGTGATGGCTGCTTGACATTTTCTTTCAATACATCCTCATAACAACCCAATGTAGTGGTCCTCTCATAATTCATACGAGTGAGCTGGGCTCGAAGGGATTAAAATAAAACTTCCTCAAAGTCATACACAACTAGTAGGTGATGAGGTCAGGATACAGACACAGGGATGAGCTCAGAGCTCTTGATCGTTCTGTTACCACTTCCCTAGTGGACCCTCAATAAACATTCACTGAATTTGTGTAATAGTACTTATTTTATTGTGTGTAGTGGGTGCTTAATTATTAGATTTCAAGACTCATTCAAGCTTAAAAGTTGTGTGTTTGTCTAAGGGAGTCATGTCTCATAGGCCCTAATATGGAATAGGTGCAAAAAACCCTCAGTGTTCCCACCAGGTGAGCGACATGGTTCCGTGGCTCTTCAGGTGCTAATGGTGGATTCTGAAGCCACAGTTTTTGTTGGCTAAGGTATCTCCATTTTATTATTTCCTATCATTTATTTATTACTGTAACAAAGCTAAAGGAAGAATCCCTTCTAGGAGGAGGGTGGGTCTGAGGGAAAGAGAAGAGTGGGGGAAGAGAAGCTTCACTTTTTATCAACTTCAGACTCACGAACCTACACCTCCATCTACCTGTATTTGGCAGATGTCATTAGCCCAATGGCCTCTTGGGGGCAAAGGCTTTGCATTCAGCTATGAGACACCCTCTGAGGTGCAGGAGGGGCTGGTGGAAGTGCTATTCTCACCTGCACACTGTGGGTAACTCCCTCTACAGACTCTTCCTGGGGCCCCCATGTCATCTGCTTGCCTCTAAATACAGAACCAGCCTGGCCCTAGGGATAGTCCAAGCCCGCTCACAACCCCAAGGTCCTGTCAGTCCCTAGTCATTTCAAACCCTCCAATAATCTGCAGAGGAAAGCAACCTGGATGCCTTTTTTTAGTTCTGAAAAATTCTACTCCCATTCAATCATCTGAGTTAAAAAGGAAGTTTGGCTCTGAGCCAGTTTGCCCTCCCCTCACCCCAACTTCTTACTCTGGACCTTTAAGCAGAAAGACACCCTGAGTCAGATTCCACGGGTTGGGAGCTTGGAAGACTGGGAAATTAAGAAAGGAATCTTTGCTTTCATGAGGTTCCAAGTTCATTTCTCTCTCCCCTCCAACACTCAGCACCCTGCCTCGGGGCAGCATGTGCAGCCCCGACTTACAACCACGGGGCCAAAATTCTCATCCAAGGATGGCTGGCTCCTCCCAACAGGGAAGACAAGTCTGCAAATTACGTGAATAACTGCCTCATAGCCTGTCAGGCCAGGGAAGGTGTCTGCTCTTCACCCTCCCTTCTCCCTCTCCTTTCCTGTCTCCTTGGAGAGGACCATGCCTCCCTGACCTACCAGGGCCCAGAGACAGGTATGGGGAGCAATGAGGGGGAGAGAAAGGGGTCGCCCCTCACCCCTCTTGGAATACAGAGCGTGGCTGGGGGCTACATAAGCTTCACTGGCTGCTGCACTTAACAGAGTGAGCCTTTCCTGACCCAGGTGCGAGCAACAAACACCCTGATACCTTGTCCCAGCTCAGCTGAGGTGAAGGAACTCAACACCAAAAAACAAGAGGCAGAAAAACTTAAGGCATTTTCCTAGTATAGATCGCCGTTTCTTTTAAGATGATATGAAAGCTACCAGTATTGAGACCTATGTGTAGAGCCCAGGCTAGTTTTCTGACAAATAGGAATCCATGCAAGCCTCCATCTTACACACAGTTCAGATAACTGAGGCTCAGAGAGATGGAACGACTTTGCCTAAGGCTCATAGTGGTGGAGGTCGGGGTCAGGTGTCTGTTCCAAGCTTCAAGCTTGTGCTCTCTCATGTGCTCCCTTCCAAGCCTCCTGCTACCAGTGCCGCCCTTAGATCTGGCCAAGAGGGGTCCCTGCCTTGGGCACCGGGCTTTAGAGGGCCCCTCCCAGGAGGCAAGGTATCTGTGGAACCAAAAAGCTCTGCGGACCCAGGGCCCACTTCCCCCCTCCCTGGCAACCTTCCAGTTTAGACTGTACCCTGGATACCTAGGCCCCTGAAGCTCCTGGACCAGAGGGCCCCAGCTAGAGCTGCCAGATGTAGCAAAAAAAAAAAAAACAAAAAAAAAAAATACAGGCTGATCTTAATGTTAAGTTTGAATTTCAGATATAGCAAATAAGTTTTAGTATAAACATGTCCCTTGAAATATTTAGAACATACTTAAAGGCTACAAAGTTATTCATTATTGACTTGAAATTCAAATTAAACTGCATCTTGTATGTTTTCTGGCAAACCTAGCCCAGCCCATTTCAAGGGGTTGGGTTTTTGGGTGACATGGGCACAGAACTTGCACATACACACTTGGTGTCCAAAGGCAGGTAGGGCCCCGCTCAGGGCTGGAAGAAGCCCAAGGAAGGAAAGAAGGGGGCCAACTGGACCCTCCGTTTGTACCCTTGTTAGGGCTGTGTCTGTGCCCCAGACCCCACTGAAGGCATAGCTTGCTTTATCATCTATCTTTATTTCCATTTGTGATTCCATAGTCAATAGAGTTCCCAGAACATGACCCCTTTTGTTTTCCTTACCCTCTGGCTGGGTCGGGAGTGTGGGGGTAGAACAAGCTACTCAGATGCCCAGTCTAAGGGGCATTTAAAATGCTGAGGCTTAGTGGGGTTCTCAGTCTGCAAAATGGAAAAGCAGCTGGATGTGAGAGTCAACGTTTTCAGCTTCCCTGTGTACAAGGTGCCTGACCATCGATGAGATGCTTCACCTCTCTATGGCCTTTTTTTTTTTTTTTCATTCATAACATGTGAGAAATACCCAGCCTCCTAGAGAGCGTGTGATGGTGAAACGAAGAAAAATGTGAAAATATCCAAGGACTTGACAGGGGTCAAGTCTCAGAAATGCAGTTGAGTCTCTAGTCGGGAACAGACCCTTGTCCTTGGTTTAGGCTCAGGCGGAGCACACACACATCTGTTTGCACCCTGGGAGCCCGTGGATCTTCTGTGACACTGAGATGGCTCCTGAGTCATGGAGCAGGGATGCACCTTCCAGAGCACTGATAAGTGAACGCCTGGGGCATGGCTTTTCAGAACGGTCTGACACCCTGGGAACTATCAGATTACCTCTGCCTAGAGGACAAGGAGGGCCCTGCCCACCAAGATAGGGCTCAGCCACTCATCCAGACAGAGGTCTGAATTATTCCCCTGAACTTTTCATTAAGACTGCTAACATCACGTCTTACTAAGAATTAACAAAAAGCCCAACTTCTTTCCAGTGCCAGGTGAATGCTTTTTGAGCACAAGCAGCAAAATACGAAAAGAGAAAACTTCTCTAACTTGTAATCCCCTGCTAGCAATCCTCAGGAAATGCTTCAAGAGGAAGGTAGTGTATGGGAAATAGAGAACAAGGAGGACTCTGGTGTCAAAAAGACCTGAGGCCCAGCTCTGCCATCTCCTGCCTGTGTAACCATGGGTAAGCTCCTGAACCTTTTGGAGGTTTTTTCTCTTGCAACAGTAGATTATAACACCTACTTTCACTTAGCACAGAGGCTGACACCTAGAAGGTGCTCGCTAAATGGTGGCCATTGTTATTGTACATAAATATTAATATGTATTAATAGATAAGATTATACTTTATACCAATAAAGCGTAAACACATGGATAAAGGAATGAAACACTTTTGGAAAGTTTGCCTTTTCAAATTTTACTGTGTCACAAAGGCAGAGAAGTCAGCCAAACGAGTAACTTGGGGGACCCCTCTAGCCCTGGGTCCCCAGGTTGGAGGGCTCCTCTGAGCCTCTGGCATTTCTGAGTCAGTCTTGGGCTTGGCCTGACAGTGTGAAGGCACACCTCGCTCTGCTGCTCACTGTGCTCATCTGTCCCCACCTCCTCCCTCCTTCATTGATCTAGCTCACGTGTACCTGTAACCGTCCATGGTTACCCACAGGACCAAACAAGTAGGCAGCAATCATTAAGGCATGGCAGGCACATACCTTTCAGATAGCATAATCGCCCCACTGGCTCGTACCAGTGCCTCAGCAAGCTTCCTGCTGTGGCCCACTATGCAAACAGTTCCACCCGCTGGAGGTGAGAATTCTACTTTTCAAGGGCTGGAGAAGACTGATTTTATGCAGCAGAAACCTTTCAATTATTCAGGATGCTGCCGTCTTTTTTTAGTTCAATTATTCAGGGGTTTCTGAGTACACGATTGTAAATTCAGCATTTGCTGGTCCTAAAGCTGGGGATTGATTAATTGAGATTCCACTTGCTCAGTGTTTCTCAAACATGACCATGAATATGAACAAGAGAAATGGACATCCTTTTGGCAGAGAATCCAGGACAGAGAAAAAATTATCTTTGAAAATTTGATTCACAACCTCTACCTCATACAGACAGGGTGCTTACTTTCATGGTGATCAACCATGAAACCAACACTGGCAGGAAGATTTTTGGGAATCAGTAAACAGCCACGTATCATGTATAATGATGTATAATGAGGACACATTAAATTTCAGATAAATTCCCCTCCCTGTCTCCTACTAGAGTAGTATCTATGTATCCTCTCTTAAATATTTAAATTGAGGGTTAGCCACCTGCTTGTCTCCTAGGATGCCGTGTTTCCTGGCTTCAGATGAGAAAGTAACCTGAGGACGAGGTAGCAGGGACTCAATGCTATCTTTTGGAGAAGTGATTTATGTAGCACAGGAAGCACGTGGTTTACTCTCATCAAGAACATCTTGACTGCTGATGCGAAGTTACCTAACACTCACCACCTGTCTCCTTCCCTGTGCCGAGTTCTAATGAGAACTTCTAGAAAGTGTTACCTAGTTACTTCTCTTGGCTCATTTATTCAAACATCCATTGAGCATCTACTATGTGATTTGGAGTTGGACAATGGGGACATAGCAATATACAGCTCCCAGGCCTTGGAAGGCCTGCCATCAGTGCAAGAGACAAATACTGATTTACTCACTGTGGTAAGTGCTTTGTTGAAAAACAGTAAAAAAAAAAAAAAAAGCATAGGATAAGGAACCTGGATGGTAAAAGCTGTTGCAAGGAGATGTTAACCAAGTCACGAATTGAGAAACAGTCTTATTTTTGGAATACCCAGACCCTCACCCAGTGTCAGTCTACTGCATAAATGAAATCTCCCTTATGAGACCCTTTTTATTCAAGAGTCTCCAATATTAAGAAGTAAAAACTTGTAATTATTACTTATTGAGTGCCTAGCTCAGGCCAAGCACTTGTTCTAGTTTTGTATATTAACTTACTCACTCCTCTCAAAGTTCTGAGGTGCATATTAACACTATGTCTTCATTACCTAGATAAGAAAGATCAACGCACCAAGAAGCTAAGGCATTTCCTCAAGGTCACATGCTTAATACACAAGTTATTGAGTTGGTAGACTCTCAGTGTGAACCTTAGTTATCAGACTTTGGAATCTCCATCTCTGAGCACTGTGCTACACCACTTCTAGAAGTTAATGAGCTCTGCATTCACTCTAGGGATGTGAGGAGCCGAGGAGAAGCAACAGAACCACAGATGTAAATCTCCCCCCAGGGATTAGTGCTCTGGGGGTTACAACAGAGCAAGAGAGCAGTAACAGTTCTAGAACAACTCACCCCCTAAAACCTGCCCCAAGGTTCTGCAGATTGGCTACACCCCTTTGGTGCAAAGCAGCCATCTTCTTCCATGACTCCATAGAAGTCTGCATTCCCGAGAGTGAGTAGCTCTGGCTGGGGGACTTGGGGGCTTTTGGAAGAATCTACAGGCTGCAGCCACTACAACGCCCCATCTGGCCTTGATGGCTGTCAGGTGCTCCTTCTCCAGAGCGAGCAGCCTCAGCAGCACCATCACCTTGTCTTCCTCTGCAGGAGGCCCCCCTCTCTTTATATGTTTCTAAATGGCCATGGAGTGGGGAGAGGGGTGCACAACAGGTCAGGGCCTGGGTGCCAGGCTGGACTGAACCCACCCTGGAGTCATCACCATCAGCTTGTCTTTCAGGCCTCAAATCCTTCCTGGATGGGGGGATGGGGCCTCCCCTCCTCTCTTGGGGCAACAGCAGAAAGCTTCTAAGTAAATCACCGCAAGGGTCCATCCTCCAGCAAAGCTGCCTGCCCCCTTCCACTTTGAGCTCCCTTAATCTTCTGTTCTCCAGACTCATTTGTTTCTTTTTTTTTTTTTTTAATTTGGGTGCCTACTCCCTTACTAGGGAATTCATGCTCCACCCATCACTTTCCTGCTCTGGGTGTCTGTGTAAGTCAGCTAGGTTCACTGTAAGTGTAGTTGACAGGTCTGTCACCCTCGTCAGAGCTGATACTCTACCTCAGAGTGAGAGCTAGAGAAAAGCTTATGTGTTGCAGAGGAGAAAAGGAAATCTGAGGACTTTGACTTCAAGCCCTAAGGTATTTTCTCTCTCCTAGTTGTGGAGATTAGGTCAAAGTCATTGCAAATCCCATTTATTCTCAAATCCTATGACAAAAAGGCTCCGTTTACGGTATTTGAAAATTGGTAAACGTAGAATATGCAAGTGAAGGATTTTCTAATTTCAAAGCTTCTAGCATTTCTTTGTGCCACAGGAGATGGAGATATGGGGAAAAAATATAACCTTTTTTATGCAAGACTGACCTCATTGGGCCTTTTGATTTTGCAAAGGGAAGTGAAGGTCCAATTCTGGAAGAAAGAGGGTCTAGACTGAACTCCTAAGAGCTAAAATAGAATAAGCTGCTTTCACAGTAGACAGGGTGGAATTTTTGCGACTATGTTTCTTTTGGAAAAAATTACTTCATACCACACAGTCCCTGAGTAGGGGTGTTAGTTGTTGGGACACATGTGAGACCTTATTGGAGCAGTTATCCCAATAGAGATGTGGGAAAACTTCAAGCAGTAACATTTAGAGATCAAGTCTTTGGGCCTGAGCTCAGGTGGTTATTGAACATAACTGGCTGCCTAGACTGTTCTGGAACCCCCCAAGGCCATGCTGATAGCTGTGCATGGAAGGACGTGGGAGACACTATTTTTGTTTTAGTGCGTTATGGAAACAGCTGCTTCTGCGCCAGTCATCTTTAATTCATTCTGCTCAGGCTTTCCCTTAGAGATGTGTAAGCTTGCATAAGGTTATGCTTTGGTTCTCCATGAGACCAACTCAACTAGTTGAGCTGTCATTGAATATTCTTGTGCCTGATTGGCTATGAAAGCACCAGGAAGATGATGCCAATAGGTATGTGTGGACTACTTTGCCAGGTTAGAACAGCAATCACAAGCCTAAGGAAAAGTGAGGTTATACACCATCACATACCAAAGAAACATAAACAAGCCAAAGATTTTCATTGGCAAAGTGCAGTTAAAGTATTTAATTGAATCCAGCAGAGTCAACATATCATATTTATATTTTAAAGCAATCGACTTGTGTCACAGCATATATGAAAATCTGACCACTTGCAAGGATGCAACATTTCAAGGCCATTTAGAACCAACCAGACTATAAGTAGTCTAAAAGGGGCTTGCTTAATCATAATGCTAAGGTGAAGTTACTGCTGATGTTTGGATTTATAGAATAAACAATGTAATTTATCTATCAGAAAAGATTTGGGAATTTTGCTTTGATACAAGGACAAGGAAGACAAATATTCAAATAGGTTCTTACTATTAGGTCCTCCCCACCCTCTTCTGTTAACTCAAATCAGAACAAATACTCCAGTCTTAAATTTCCCTGATGTTAGAGCCCACCTCACTGGCTAAATATACCTATTTGCAAACGGTCAGGTTTCCCCACAGGGGCTGTAAGACACACACATGGTTGACAGAGATTACAAAAATTGCCTAGGTCCATGAAATATATAAACAAGTATCTGTAATGTATTTAAAATGAAGACAGATGGAAGAATGTGCCCACAAGATGACGAGACAGGAACATGTATGTGTACTGGTCCAAGTCTTCATCCGAATTGCTCCAGCTCCACGTCAGGTATACATTATGGTCTAGAGAATATGTGCACACATATACCCAAGGGAGCCCCAAAGAAAGGAAATTGCAGTAGGCACACAATTCATCTCTAGCTGCCCACCTGCCAAATGTTGGCAGACTACCCCGGGTCACAACCCACATGTTGTGAACCATGATTTTACCTCCCTGGGTAGCATGTGGTTTTGAAGGCAAAGGCTGTGAGTTTACGTTCCCGGATGCCATATGTATGCAGTTAGCAGACAACTATGGTCTCTTTATATGTACATGGCCACAAATCATTAGATTGATGCCTGGCTGATGGAGTCAATCTCCTGCAAATTTCTCATATGCTTCACCTGTCTCCAAAACCAGCTGGAAGAAAATACGCAGTATTGGGAGGTTTTAACAGAAAAATGGGGAGCCTCTCCTTGCAGAACTACAGTATGGGAAGCTACCACTGGTGATGGATAGTCAGTTTTTCCTTAATTTCCTTACACATTCAAAAAGCAAATTGCAAAGAAGGAAAACCTGCAGTCAAAATGTGATTGACCGCTGGGGCTTTCTCCAAAGTGGTTAGCTCAGATTCAAGGTCAGAGCCATCCCCATGTTAAACCACAGCGTTCAGTTTCTAAGATTCCCAGTTTTTCTCTCACTTTTCCGTTGTTCTTTCTTCCATCCCTTTCCCCTCTTTCCTCCCTCCCATGTATGCATAAATTACTTTTCTCATTTCATAGAGGACTTGGGATAGTCAACAGAGCAGGATTAAACAACCTCAGCACCACAGCAATTGAGAGCACAAGCTGACTGTAAAGACCAGGAGTTTGTTATCACTGAGCCTCCACGTAGCTTAGCTCTCCTATTAGTGTTTTTAGAATAAAGAGCAAGAGAGAATTATAACTTTCATGATTCATTATCAAAGGGTAGGAAACGAACTGCTTTCTCAAATTGTGTTCATGGGGGTGTATCAGGGGAGGTGTGGAACAGGTTTGAGTGAGGATTTAGAGCCCCTATTTTTTCCCTCCCCATAAAGTACTTCAAATAAATAGTAAGTAGAGAAACTATCAGAAATAGTGTACCCACTCATTTCCCAGCTCTAACAAGGGCTAGAATTTCCCAAGTATCTTCAACACTTGTAAAGAAAATAGTTTAGATAGAAGTGAAAATTCCTGCCTCTTTATGGAACTGCAGTATGAGAAGCTACCATTGGTGATGGAAAGTCAGTTTTTCCCTAGTTTCTTACATATTCAAAAAGCAAATTGCAAAGAAGGAAAACCTGCAGTCGAAATGTAATTGACCACTGGGGCTTTCTCCAAAGTGGTTAGTTCTGACTCAAGGTCAGAGCCATCCCCACGTTAAACCACAGCGTTTTCCCCAGTTTCTAAGATTCCCATTTTGTTTTTCTTCTCTCTCAGTTTCCTCTTGTTCTTTCTTCCATCCCTTCCCCTTCTTTCCTCCCTCTTCTGTATGTACGAATTACTTTTCTAATTTCATAGAGGACTTGGGATAGTCAACAAGAGCTGGATTAAACAACCTCAGCACCCAGCAGTTGAGAGCACAAGCTGACTGTAAAGACCAGGAGTTTGTTATCACTGAGCCTCCATATGACTTAGTTCTCCTTTGAGTGTTTTTAGAATAAAGAGCAAGAGAGAATTATAACTTCCATGATTCATTATCAAAGGGTAGGAAACGAACTGCTTTCTCAAATTGTGTTCAAGGGGGTGTATTGGGGAACATGCCGGACGGCTTTGAGTGAGGATTTAGAGCCCCCCCCTTTTTTCATAAAGTTTTTCAAATAAACGGATAAGTAGAGCAAGTAGAGAAGCTATCAGAAATAGCGTACCCACTCATCTCCCAGCCCTAACAGGGGCTAGAATTTCCCAAGTGTCTTGAACACTTGTAATGAAAATAGTTCAGATGGAAGTGAAAATTCCTGCCTCCCCCTCTTAGCTTTGATTTCCCTCCTTCCTTGCCAAAGGTGAGTGGGAATACAGCAGTATTCCCAAGCACATTTTATCCGTGCTCCTATTGAGCGGTATTCAGGCTGTTTCTGGAGTTTTCGCAACATACAACATGCATTGTTGTATGTCTCTCCTTTTGGCTATCCTTGTGCGCATTTGCAAGATTCTCCCTAGAGCAGACATGCTCAAACTTTTAAAAACCGACTTCCCTTTTCCCAGACACCCACTTAAAAGCATTTACCCCTCCGCCTTAGTTCCCTAACAGCAGAGCCTGAGACAGAATTGCTAGTTCGATAAAGCGAGAGAAGAGAGAAAGAAGCTAAGGAAAGATTTCTGCTAAAAATCTAGCCTCAGAGCGATCTGGCAGAGAACTGAGTTGCGAAGAGCACCGGAAATTTGTCCCGCTAAGGCGCGGGGGTCTGTCTTTCATATCCCTCTCTTGTCAGCCATTGGCTGCCGGCCACCAGGTGGGCGTGGTGGTAGGGATGGGGCGGGGAGCTTGCGTGCAACTGGCCAGACATCTCCAGTTGAAGAGGCTCCTATGGCCAATGGCAAGTCTCCCAAAAAAGGGTGCAGCTGGGAGCAGTTAGCAGCTAATAGGACAGTTGGAGGTGAGTGCACCAGACCAATACAGGGTATCTGGGCAGGGCCCCACTATCATTGACTACACCTTTCAACCTGTGATACATTCTGATGTTTTCCCCCCTCCCCCCACCCGTCCTCCTACCTCCTTTCTCGTCCTTTCCCCCTTAGCCTGCCTTCTGTTCGTTGCCAACTAAATTGATTTCAGTAGTTTAGTGAATTAGTGGGGTAAGATTGATTTCTCAATAAATGATGCTGGAATAATTGGCTATTTATGTAGAAAATAAAGCAAAATTAGATCCCTAATCTATACCCCCTCCCCCACCCCCGAGATTCATAGATGAGTAAAGATCTGAATGTGCTGTTCTCCTCTCCCTCCCCCTTTCTTCTGTTCACTGCCCACTGAAATTGATTTCCTTACCTCTTAACGGGTCACAACCTGAAGTTTTAAAAACACTGTTCTAGGATATGCCTAGAAGGGTAATTGCTGGGGTATGAACATCTACCTTACAAGATACTGCCACATGGCTCTACAAAGTAGTTTGATTTATTTTTCTGCCAGTAGTTTGAGAGTTCTGGTTTTAGCACGTGTGTGTGTGTGTGTGTGTGTGTGTGTGTGTGTGTGTGTGTGTGTGTGTGTGTGTACTTGTCATTGTTTTCAGACTAATTTTTTTTTTACCAAATTTATGGTTGTGAAATGGCTATAACATTATTGTTACAAATTGAATTTCTCTGCTTACTACTCAAGTCGGGCAGCTCCTGGTGTTTATGAGTCAGTGAGGTTTCCCTTCTGTAACTTGACCTTTCGGGTTCATTGCCCTTTGTTCCCGTTGTTGCTTTCTAGAAGGAGAACCGAGTATAACCCTATGGGGCCTTCCAGGGACAGAATCTACCACCACCCCCAGCCGCCTGCCATGTCCTCACCACCCACCTCCTTGTTGGTAGAAAACCTTTAGCCTCCTAGGCCTTCCCTGAGTTCCAAAGAACACATTTAATCAGAGAAGTGAGAAAATGCAGAAACAAAGGAAAATAGTCAAGCAAGACAAAATAGTAATAGTTTAGCCATTAAACAAAGTCTAGAACCTTTGGTTCCTCCTCAAGGGTTATAGATAATATTCTGAGCTATATCCTTGAGCTATTTCATAGATACGGAAACCCCCACCAGGTAGAAGTTAACTGCATGCTGACCACAGGCATATACACCCCAGACCACTGGAGCCGGGTTCATGATATTGATTCCCAGTTACCTCACCACCAGACAATCAGAAGTATGTCTACGAGCTCATCATGCACCAACCCCCCTTCCTCACCTTGTCTTCAAAGACCTTTCCCTGAAAGCCATCAGGGAGCTTAGGCCTTTTGAGTATTAGCCATACTCCTTACTTGGCCTTGCTATAAACCTGCATGTTCTTTCCCCATAACCTGTATCAGTAGATTGGCTTTAGTGCGCACAGGTGAGCAGGTGCTAGTTTGGTTTGGTAACGGGTTCTTTATGTAATCTGCCTTTAAGGTGTGTGACAGATTTTCTTACATTGAACCATTGTTACTCTCATGGGATAAACTGGTTTTTTTACACTGCCAAATCAATTGTTAATATTTTATTTAGGATTTTGCCTCTCTTTGCAAATATATTCTTTTCTTTTACAATTCTTGTCTGGTTTTAATATCAGTGTTAGACTAACCTTACCAAATGAATTGGAAATATTACCTCTTATTTTCCAAAGCAGAGATTACCAGATGAGCTACAAAATCACAATCTAGTTTTAAATTGCCTGCAAAAGGCTCATAAAGCCAAGATTTATTTTTTATTAGGTAAGTTCAAATACTTACATTGATTGAGTTTTTTGACATATTTGGGTTTACTTCTACACTTTTATTTTAGGTTTTCTGGTTGCCTTCTTTATTCTTGCCTTTTTTTTTTCTTCAACTTCCTTTCCTCTAGTGGACTAATGAGATATCTACGTTCTTTTCTCCCTTCTGCTATTTTATAAACTAGATTGTTTTCCTACAATTTTAGTTATCACTCTTAAATGTTTAACAAAATATTTAACCATACATTTTTCTATCAACATTTAACTATATAGTATTTCTGTCTTCCTGACAAACATTACAAGATCCACAGCCTGCTTTTACTACCGGTGAACAATGCCCCCATTCCACTCCATCTTTTTTATTTTGTTTAGAGCTTTTGTTGTACTTTAAAAAATTCAAAATGAATAGTTATTTTTATTTCTTTGTGTGTGTGTACTGTTTCATTTCTTCCTTCTGGGTTAACTTTTCTTCTTATTGAGATAAATCATGTAATAGTTTCTTTTGTGAGAATCTGTAGGTGATAAATACTCTTTGCATGGTGAAAATGACTCTGTCTCTACAATTGAAAGGTGGTTTGGGCATAAAATTGTAAATTGACAGTTATTTCCTCTCAGCCCTGAAGGTATTATTTTGTTATTTTTTGGCATTGATTGCAGCTCAGGAAAAGTCTGCTATCTGAAAACTTTAAAAGTCTTCTTATTTTCTTTGATGTTCTGCATGTTCATTATAATGTTTACATGTGGATTTATTTTTATATATTCAGCATAAGACTTGGGGATGCACTTCCAGTCTAAGGATGTCCATCTTCTTTCAATTTTAGAAAGCTACTGTTTATTATAGTTTCAGGTCTTCTTTTCTCCTTCATTCTGTCTCTTCCTAAATTACTACTTCCTAAATTACTACTTCTTTTCTCCTTCATTCTGTCTCTTCCTAAATTACTACTTCTCTTTCTTCAGACATCTATCACTGCCTCTACCTGCATCATCTGAAAAAATTTAGCATCTCTTGTGTTAATTTCTTCTTTCTCTCAATTTCAATTTATTAACAATCCTGTTGGCTCTAATTTAAAAATAAACCCAGAAAGTGACCACTTCTCACCACCCACACTGTCACTACCCTGTCCTAAGCCACCATGATTTGTCTGCTTCTCCCTTGTTCCCACAGTCTATTCTTAGCATTAAAACTGTTTTAAACTATAGGGACCAGCAGATCTTCTTCAGTAAATGCAATAATAAGTTCCATTTATATAGTATGTTATAATTTTTCAAAGTATATAAAACTCCCCATTTAATATTATCAACCCTGTAAAGTAGGGTGGACAGACCATTTGAAAGCAGGAACTGAACCATAATTCTTTAATCATGCTCTTCTACCATCCTCGCCCCACCACGATCTAGTATAATGCTGGATGCACAAATTGCTTTTAATCACCCTTTGTTACATTAATTCCCATTTTAAAGTTGAGATTGAAAGAAATTATTATTACTTGCCAAACATCACATAGGTAGTCATGGCACAGCCGGACCCAGGAGCAAGTTTAGTAACTTTTAAAGTCTTGTGCTCTCAGTATTCCATTATGTGCCCTGCGTCCAAAGATCACACAGATGTAGGAACAAGGAATACAAGTATTCTTGGCAATTATCCTTTGCCAACAATGGTCATTGATCTTCTTGATGAAGAGCTACTGTTGATTTACCCAAAGTTTAATAATCTACCAATGAAGGCATTATTAAGAATTGCTTAACATAAGCACTACTTGCCAGTTAGAAGAAGCTTGGCACAGATAATGTGTTGGCTACAATGCGCAAGTTCATCCAATTCAGGAAATTTTATTAAAATCTTCAAGACTGGCCTAGCCTCAAGGAAGCATGCCAAAGGCGCTCAAGAAGAACAAAACATGGTTTCTTCCAACCCTAGGTGACTTACTGAAAAAGCCTCACTCTTCTTTTCTCTTAAAGTCAGTGTCTTGCTCCAGCACTGACAGAGGTAACTGACCTCCTTTCTGCAGGTGTCCAGTGTGCTTCCCTTATCTAATTGGAAACCCACTCCACACAGTGGGCATCCACCTGTCAACAGGAGGCTTTCCCTCAGTTCACTTCACCAGCAAGTATACAGTCTTCTCCATTGTATTTGCCATTCGTGTTAACAATGTCTCTGAGAAACTGTCCACTAATGGGAATGCTCTGGAGTCTACTCAACTCCAATGAGTAACTCAAAAATACAGCTCTCTATCTCTCCCATCCTCATTTATATAATGACAGATGTAAATCTGTTAATGTGAATTAATCCATCAACATTTCATCACTGGGATCCCTTCATACCAAAAATCATTTTCCTTGAGTTCTAAATGATTCTGGGTCAACTTGGCTCGACTAAAACTAAGTGGTTCAGGGTTGTTGCCCCTCACTCACCCCACATTTACCTAACAAGATCTAGGGTCTTCTGCATCTCCCACCCTTTCCTCTCTCTGTCCTGTTCTAGAGGAGCCCATATCTCACCATGATGCTATTTAAACATTATGAGAAGCTAAAGGGCTCGGTGGTAACTCTGTCTCCCCATTAGGAGTAAAGAAGGGACTGGCTTTGGGTTAATTTATCTCAAGAAAGTGAGAATTCTAGATTGATAGGTTGAACCCTTTGCTTTATTTCAATGTCTAATTAATCTTGAAATATCTTCTAAATGAGAAGGCAGTGATTGATAGAAGAGATATATTTAGAAAGTTATAAAATATTTTTTCTAGGATTTTACCTTGCATCATACTGAAGTTCTAGAATTAACATTTTGAGTTTTATTTTTTTTGAAATCTTATATACTTTACAAAGGGAATGTGAAGTTGCCTGCAACAAAACACGTATCAACTTAAAAAAAAAACCAACAACAACAACAAAAAATGTATCAACTGCTTAATGAAAAGAAATATAAAAAATAGATCCCAGCACTGCTTTCCAAACCAGAGTAAACCTGTCAGAAGAAATAGCATATCCATGGATCCATGGCGGCAAGGAGTCAAATAGAAGCCTGGCTGAGGTTTCTCGGGCATTATAGAGGACGGTTAACTGAACAATAACTCAAAGATCAGATGTTGAAAAAGCCAGAAGCAGACCATGGCCCGGAGTATGCGGTCTGTTTTTTGATAATGTCAATTTCTTTGTGAGGAGGTCCCTGGAACGTGAAAGATGTGTAGGTCAAGCCAACATTGCTGCTGTGATCAAGCTACAGATTTGGCTCAGAGTTTTCTAGCTTTCAGGGAAAAGGGGTCAGTAGTCTAGTTTTGAAAGCAGAATGGAGGAAGCCTAACAGGTCCTCAGGATGATGCATTTTTATTTTGGCAAAGAAAATATCTCTCCTTCCAGTCGTAAGATTAACAAGTCCTGAGACCTAATGTATAGTATGATGATTATAACTCACAATACTATATTACATAGTTGAAAGTTGCTAACAGAGTATATCTTATCACAAAAAAGAAATGGTAATTATGTGTTGTCATCACAAAAAGGAAATGGTAATTATGTGATGAGATACAGATGTTAGCTAATCATTTTGCAGTACAGAAGTGTATCAAATCAACACGTTGTACACCTTAAATTTATAAAATACTATATGTGAATTATATCTCAATAAAACTGGGGAAAAAAAGAAAAAGTCTCTCCATTGTTGGCTTTTAAGAAGTAAGTTACTGTGTTATAACAGGGCCCATAAAAAAGCCACATGACAAGAAATGCTGAGCATCCTCTCAGAGTTGAGAACAACCCCTGCCCAACAGCCAGCAAGATGGGGACCTCAGTCCTACAACTGCAAGTAGCTGAATTCTGCCAATAGTCAGAGCTTAGAAGCAGATCTTTCCCTAGTTGAGCCTCTGTTTAGACCTCATCTCTGGCTGACACCTAGACAACAGCCTGATGAGACCCTGAAGCAGAGAACCCAATAAAGCAGTACCTGGACTTCTGACCTACACAAACTGTGAAATAACACGTGTGTGTTGATTTAAGCTGTTAAATTTGTGGTAATTTGTTACACGGCATAGAAAACTAGTACAACTTAACATTGAAAGACATGGGCCCCTTTCTTTGAGCCAATCCTGTATGAACTTGACTAAGTTATTTTACCATATTCAGCATCAGAACTAGAATTTTATAGGATGTTAGAACTCCAGGGGACAATCTTGTGACAGCTATCCCTGTTAAAACTGCTTTTCTACTGATCCAGAAAATCTAAGTCTAAAAACCCCTGGTTTGAGGACATTCTTCTGGAGTGGCTTTCTCAATGCTCCCAACATAAGCTTGTGTGTGTGTGTGTGTGAGTGTGTGTTGTGTTAGCGGTGGTAAAGCAACTTATTTAATGGGGTCACAATAGTTGGATGGGGAATTAGAAATCTAGCGGAGTATAGAGCAGAATATCAAAGTCTAACTATAGATCAGTGACATGGAAAGGGTTTCATACCCAGAGTCAATGGGAGATGCCAATGACTGAGTGGACAAATATGAGAGGTAGAATTCATGGAGATTTTGATGTAACAACCAACAGGAGCAAATGAGTGGGTGGATTTGGAGATTTAGATTCTATTGATGCTGGCCTGTGGTGACTTCCTTGTTTAAAATTAATTTTCTCCTCAATACCTTTTGAAAGCTCAAGGCTCTCCATTATGAGAGCCTCCTTCCTACAGTTACTTCTCGGATGAGGAGACAAGAAAATGGTTACCTCAATCCACAGATCATACCCAGAAAATGCAAATTGCTCACCTAAAGCCATATAGCATCATCTTAGGATATATCTGGGGCTTCTGATTTCCAGCTGACTGTTTTCTTTGAGATCACTGAAAAATGGATATAACTGATATAACACAATGCGTGAAGGATGCAAAATGCGAGGTGTTGAAAGTTCCCATGAAGATAGAAAAGCAATACAAAAGCAGACTGGAATTAGGAATATAGGCAGGAAATGGCCAGATGTGATTCAGACTGGAGAAAGAGAACCTAAAACATCTGGGGAACAATAATTTGAAACAGACTCTCTCATTGAGAAAGCAATCTGAGAAGTAGTAGTGAGGTGAGAGACCTGGGGAGTACTGTCAAGACAAGTGGTGTCTCTAATGCTTGTGCAGTGGTCAAATCTGGCTAATTGAACTAGAGGGGGTCAATGGATGCAAAGGGAGGATGCAGTTCTCAGGGTCTAAGTGTCTGATGCCATGCTCTTCCAGTCCTTGCTGGCTGTGCACTCAGATCCCTCTGGCTGGAAGGGAAAGTCATAGATTCCTTGCTAATGAAGACAAGGAAGAATCCTGAATAATTGATCCTCTCAGTATCCAGGGCAGCTGGAGCCTTTGAGCCTTCAGACTTTATCCAATCTCTCTTTTTACTCCAATGTGCATTCAAGTATTATCATGGTCTCTGTGTGCCATAAATTCAAAAAGGTTAGGACCCACAGGCCTAGAAGACACCCCCACACTCTGTGTGTTCTTCTTCCTAAATATCATCAATGAAAATTTTTTATATTAAATATTCCACACATACAGAGAGGAGTACAAATAATAGATATCCAGCTTGATGAATTATATAAACTGAACACACCTGCTTAACCAGCACCCAGATTAAGATGTTGAACATCAGCAGAACTCTAGAAGCACTTTCCCCCCACCACTATGTAACCTTCTGATCACTACTCACCCACTTACATCATGGTCAGTTTTGCCTGATCTTGAACTTTATATATAGTTGGCTTCTTTTGCCCAACATTAAGTTTGTGAGTTTCATGTATGTTGCTGCATGCTTATACATTCTTTTTTCATTGTTGTGTAGTATTCCATTGTGTGAATATACTTATTCATTCTATTGGTGATGAACATTGGGTTGTTTCAGTTTAGGTCTATCATAAAAATCTGTGTTCTTCTGGTGAGCATACATGCCCATTTCTTTTAGTCTTAACCAGCTGTTAAGAGTTTTTCAAGATAACCTGCTCTGAATTCCTTTCTGTGCCTGAGGTCCCATGAGCTGAAACACACTTAATTATTTTTCCTCTCTTTCTTCTTTGGAAGAAGATAAGAGCAGCCAATCATGACCATTAACTATTATTCTCAACTAAGACCAAGATCTTTGTCTACCTTTCTCAGAAGCATTATTACAAATGGAATATGTAATATTTTCAAGCATCCCATGAGAAACCTTTGTTCAAAAATTAAGCTAGCTTTCTGTTTAATGGTGCTACTGAAAAACAGAGGATAGCTGTTCATTGAACCTATACAAATGAGGCACGGACGTCATCATTGCCCCAGGGGAGTCAATGAAAGAGGGTCAGAACCAGGGGTTGTTACTTGAATTATCTTTTGGGACCCTTACAACCAACCTCAGAGAGGTTGACCAATCTCTTTGTTTACTCCAATGTGCAATTCAAGTATTATCATGGTATGTCTATGCCATTAAATCAAAAAGGAATGTTTCTTTTTTGACATTTTAACAGAAACACTTGATAATTCTCCCTTCTCTTATAAAGACAGTAGAATTTTATTACCTATGGAGGCCAAGATTTGTACAACACAGGTCTCTTAAATATGCTTATTCCCACACTCCATCTTCCTGCCTCTTCCCTTAGAAGAAATTCATTTTCTAAGGAAGACTAAGGCTGTTCTGTTTCCTCTTGGGGAGAGGAGACATAGAAAGAAAACAAAATCAAGCTTAATCTCTGACAGGTCATCCTGTTCTTGTGCCTTCTCTCACAGCACACGTTTTCCTGAGGCAAACTGGATACAATACGATGCATTATTTAGGAAACACGTTTTGCATGAGACTGACTGCCGAAGGCACCACTGATATCAGGAACTAACACTGCAATGGAAAATAGAAGAGAAAAAAACTGCTTGTTTTGTTTGAATGGTTTTAGGATTTATCATTAAAAATGGGCCTATCAGATAAGGTTTTTCTTCCTGTCTTGGAAGTAACAGAAATGGTCTCAGGCTAACTTGAACAACCACCAACACAACAAAAGGATTTATCGGGAGGATAGTGGGAACATCACAGACTAGAAGTGATAGCTGAACAGTAAGACCTCAGGACCCAGAACACATGTGAGGAAATGGCATGCTTTCTCTCTCAGGTTACAGGCCCACCCATTTTGGATTAATGCTCATTTCTTGGGCCAATCACTGTGGCTGAGGCAGTCTCAGGGGACCAGCCTGGGTCATGGGGCTTCTGCCTCAGGGACAGGAAAGAGTAAGAGGAGGTTCTGGCAGACAGAAGCAGTACCCTCGCGCTACAAGGGTGATGGCTGAAGTCATCAGCTTCCTGATGGAAAGACTACAAGACAAAAGGAAAAGTGGTCTGATAGAAGTGATAATGTTAGTAAGCAGTGTGAGAAGTCTTGGGCTCATGACAGACCTGGGAGACACAGGAAAAGGCTTGTCTTCAGCACATATAATCAAAGGGTAGATTTGCTCAGTGTAGGTTTGCTATAGCTACAAATGTTTTTCTGTTAAAAATTAGTCAACTTCCTGCAGGAAAGTAATTTTGTTATTGTGAGTCTTTTCCTTCATCCCTCTGAAAGAATAGTTTTTTATTACATAGTTCTCAATAATATGAGGTTTCTTAGGAATGCAATTATTACATTATAGTTAATCACACACACATATATGTTGGATGATTTTTGTATCCGTATACATAAGTGAGACTGGACTGTAATTTTTCTGTACTACATCATACTATACTATGCTATACTATGGTAGTTCCTAGTGTCTTTTCAGTAGCATATTGAGTTACCTTATGTGACAGGCTTTATGTAAATGTAGGTGCTGGGAATACGGGGACACTCATGGAGGACACTGAGCCCTGGAAAGAGAGAAATGTACATAACACCTGCCGTACAGGGTTGTCATATCAGGGATAATGAATAAAGTGCCTGATCCAAGGCAGAGCACATAGTAGACACTCAAAAATATCATTATGGTTATTTGACAACTGTTTCCAACTTTTTTTAGTTGGGTTACTAGTTTACATAAGTTTTTAAGTTCCTGAGCCAAGTTTGGTAGTATCTATTTCTTAAGAATATTTTCCACTTCATCATTATATTAGCATAAAATTATGTAGAGTATGATCTAATAATTTAAACATCTTCATGTCTCTGGTTGCCTACACCTTTTTCTTCCTAATTTATTTTTTCTTTTCTTTAGATTTAAGGATTGGCAAATTATGTTAACTTTTTAAAGTAATTTTTATGCTTGAATATATTTTTTGATTCTATTTTTGCCTTTTAAGGCAATTATTTGTGTTATCTGCCTTAATATCTCCTACCAATTTTTCTCACAGTTTTTCTGTTTTTTGGCATAAAATTTCTATTTTTTAAAAAAGCATTTATGTCTTTCCTATACATTTTTATCTTCTCTGTAAACATTTATTTGTAAATATTTCTAAATGTATTTATTTATACACCTTATATACATATACACATACACAATATACTCTGGCTTTTATTAATGTTTCATGGGAGCCAAAAAAGTGTTATCCATAGGCTTCATTGTTTGAGATGAATATCTATAGATATATATTTAGTAAATCACTAATATTAATTGTTATTTTTCAGCTCCTTCATATCCCTGTTATCTTTGGCATTGTAAATCTGTCTAAAATTGAGAGTGTTCTTTTCATTGACCAGTTGTGTTTTATTTCTGTCACTTTCCCCTATTTCAAACTTTTTCCTCTGGTACATTTGGATGCACTGAGTTTTGATATATAAGATTTGTTGGCTCATATCTTCATTATGAATTGAACAATTTATCAACAGGAAATTATACTTTTGTCTCATCCTTATTGCCATGACTTTTCCCTTTTATTGTGTCAGTTGTGAGACCTATTGGGGTGGGGGGAATACATTGAATATCTTTTTCACTTCAGGTTTTAATAAACTTTTCACTTTTAATAAACTATCATTGAGTTTTAAAATTTTATTTAGAAATTCTTCATATCTTAATGGGGAATTCCACCCCATTTATTAATGTACCTATTTTGATTTTACTTCTAGTATCATATTTTAATTATTCTCTCTAGGGGTCTTTATTGTTTTCCCCCATATAGACTATAATTTACTTATGATTTTTATAATAATAAAAATAAGAGGGATTTTTCCTAAAGACAGAAAAGACAAGTGCCCATACCAATCAGGATAGCAAACACTTGTTAAAACTTTGTGCATTGTCTTCTTGCCTTGAGCACCAGCAGCTGTTTTGTGAGCGATGTTCTGGAATCAGATGTATGTCTAGTGGCCATAATACAATGATTTTTTTTCTTCTTCCTAATGCCAAAGTCAAGTTTCTCCTCATAAAACCTAAAGTCCTGCCTGTTCCAGGACACGTTCTAGAACTGAAGGATTTCTGCTGACTGCGGAGTGGCAGTGTGACTGCAATGATCGTCTTATTTCAGATCCTCTTCTCCTCTCATTACTCAGAAGCCCTGTCACTTGGTGCCCTTCACGTGCTTGAGAACCTTCTGAGTGATACTTCTATCCATCTTTTCTTTTCTTCTTTAAATGCTGTTTAGACAAATGTTTGTCTGTTGTCCCTGCTTTCTATCACCTTGCAGATTTTTTTCTTTAAAGAGCCATTTGCTTACTGTCATAAATTACTTTTCCGGTCGCCAGCACTTGCTTTAAATTTTGGATGTACTGTTACTGTGGCCCTCACCACGGGAGGCCACCTGCCTCTCTGCCATTTTGCCAGGCTCTGGGTCTGGGCGGGTATGTACAGCTGTTAAACCTGTCCCTCAAAGAAAACCACATCAGCAGTTTTATCCGTTTTAATGCTGTGGTGGGCTTATTCATCCTGTGTGAATGTAAACTTCAGAGCATTTGCTTCTTGGAATTCAGGAAGAAATAACACTTGCTAGAAACTCCTGACAACGAACTGTTCACAAGACCCTTCGCATTAAGCTGTCTGCAGGTTTTAAAAAGTGTTTCCAGGTTCTAAGTACTTTCTTTCATTTGAGGCCCTGAGATATTCCTAAGAAAGGCCGTAGGCAAAGGTCAAGGAAGGGTGTTATTCTACTTATTCCATATTTCAGGCACGCTTAAACCAAATGTATACTTTTGAAAGTCTTTCTTACTTCATACCAAGCACAATCTTGATGTGGTTTCTATTGATCCTTGTTCCACTGCGGGTTAGGGAAGAAAGGGTCCCTTTTCTCTCATGGACACACTGGACCTTGAGGGGGCTTGTGGTGGGCAACATATCAAAGTCTGTGATCACTCCATGCTTTGCCCAGTCTGGAGTGGGTGTGGCAGATGTTTGGTTTCTAGGTGTTGGTGGATGTGAAATGAGGACTGGTGAACGTGCTCCAAGCCCAGCGGGGACTGGGGCGCCTCCACGCCGCCGGGGGTGTGGGGGAGTGACTACAGAGGGGAGCTGCTCGTCTCAAAACTGCCCTGTCTGTTCAGAGCAGGAAAGGAAGCAGTTGGCCAGTTCGGTGAAGAGAGGGCTCTTTTAGAAGCATGTTTTAGTTTTCAATAGAGAGGGCTTTCTTACAATATTTTTACAGGCTTATAGAGGTTATAGCAATAAGGAAGGGAAAATAAAAAGTAGTTTTCCTGCGAGGCTGGTTGGCTAGAATTTCATGAAGTGAGTGTTATCTGCAAGAAGACTCAAAACAGTGTGATTCATTACCAAAACTGTGTCCTTACGATGCCAAATGAGTGGTTACATATGGAGGTAAAACAGGCAGTGAAGCTGGTCTTGAGGCCTGGCACGGGGAGACTTGGAAACCCTCCCGGCTGATTGATTGGTTGTGGGCAGTCGCAATAGTAACAGCTGACACTCCATGACTGAGCACCAACTTACATTATCTCATTTAATGGTCATCACAGCTAGGAAACAGGTATTACTTCATTTCGCAGAGGAGGATGTGAGTGACAGGTTAAATAACTTGACCTAAGGTCACAGAGCTAGTTAATGGTTAGGCTGGGGTTTGGACTTAGGCTGTGTACCTTCATCAGCCAACTGGACCCACGGTGCTGACTGGCCAGCCCCCAATTTCTCCCTCCCCATTTCTAGCAAACCAACAGAAGAAATCCATGAAGCTTTGCGAGTATTCTTCCCATCTGAGGGGCCAACCTTGAAGTAAGAGTTGGTCCCAACCCCAGGGTGGGCATTCCCATGACATTGCCATGACTCTCTTTAGTCAGGTCTTAGCTTCTGGGCAGTAGCCTGAGGAGGGGTCTATCTACTCACTGGTTCTGGAAACAACCACAGCTGGGCTATTTTTTCCCTTTATTTATGGTTTGTGATCGCTGCCAGCAAATTTCTCTGAGGAGTGCATTTAAATATGCCACATTTGTATTACTGGATGTGTATTCTGGGTGAAACATTTATGATAAATCAAGTTTTTAGGTGCCCTATGGGGAAAGTGCTGATGGAAAAAATACATCTGAAGAAAACTTTTCTCTTAGCAGTAGTTACTTGAGGAAACAGGCTCCATCTATCTTGTGAGGGCTTATGTGAGGTGAATACAGACCACCCGGAATCACGGTTCTGCCTATCACAAGAGGAAAATGGAGTATCCAGACTGAGCTCTGGGCCTCTTCAAGACTCTGCGCTGGGCCATACTGGTCCTTCTGCCCTTCCTCCAGCCCTCACTCTGCCTTTCCAGCCTGGTAAAGCTGGCCAACGCTTTCTTTTATGGCAAACCTTCCACCCTGGCCAAATTATCCACCCTGCCCACTGCTGGGAAGGCTCTTCTCTGTGCACTCCTGCCCCGTGGTTGCCTCCTCTCCTGCACACTCGTGGCACGTTCTCAGAAACACCTATCCGGATCCCTTTTCCCTTCCCAATCTAAATTAGATCCCTGCTAATGGCATCTTTTTACTCTTTTTCTTTCCTGCCCCTGCTCAGCATTTGTAATTACATACCTCATCTGTGTGACATGGGTTTCATGCCTGAATCCTTCACCAGACTTTAAGTTTCACCGAGGGCACATGCTTCCATTAGTGTCTTGCACAAGTGTCTTGCCACATATTTATGTCTGTTGAAGGAATATGCTTCTCTATAGAAACATGTGCATGTAGCTTGCTTATTATATTCTGCCACTTAAAGTCTCTCTCTATCTCTCTCTCTCTCTCCCATTGGATTGGAAGCTCACGGATGTAAATGTTTGTAATCTCCAATGCCTGCTACAGTGGCTGGCACACGTAAGTGCTCAATAAAAGTAAGTGAAGTTGAGTGGGGCTGGCATGACTTATATGTGAGCTTCAATGTCATAGAGAGGAAGCATTTCAGGTCGGTGTAACTAATTCTTATTAAGCACCCGTTAAGCATCAAATTCTAGGCACAGTACTGAGGATCTAAGAATATGTGAGCAGATGATCTAGAAAGGAAGACAGGCAAACAAAGAGATAATTATAGGCAAAGTATTGCATGTGCAATGAGAAAGCTAAGCATAAGGTATTATGTAGCACAGAGAATAGAGATTCCTCATCCGGCACCTGATCTGAATCTTCAAAGTTCATGGTTAGAACTGTGAAGAGAGGCGGGCTGGCGGGGAGGCGGGTGCTGGGGGCAATAACAAAACAGTGCTATTAGTAGCAGTTTGATGCTGCTGGAACATGAAGCCTGAGGCAGGGAGTGGTGGAGGTAAGGTTAGAGGGGTGAGTCATGGGTGACCTTAGAAAGCATACAAAAGAATACATAATTTTTCCCTTAGGTTTTTCTCCATAACCTGGGTGTTGTAATTGCTGGAGTTTTTCTCAGTCAGGGAGACAAAGGACTGCATTACAGAAAGCAGGGAAGTTTCAAACACCAAAGGTGAATAATTTATACATTCATTCCTTTGGTGAATGTTAACCTAGTATCTACTAAGAGCTCTACTTACTATCTACTAAGGCACTGAGGACAGTTACAGATTCAGACAGGACACATACAGTGTTTACCCTCAAGGAGTTCAGTGCAGTGAGGGAGCCAGATGCATAAACAAGAGGAAAATACAATGAAATAAGTAGATTAGAGTAAGTGAGCAGTTCCCCAAGATTTTGTTTCTAGGACTCCTCTACTCTCCTGAGTATTTCTGAAGATCCTGCAAAACTTTTGTTTATGAGGGCTATATATATTGCTATTAGAAATTAAAACAGATTTGTAAAAGATTAATTAAGTGAATATTTAAAGAAATTACATGCTAACAAACCTTTGTATGAAAGTAACTATATCATCACTATTTTTCTTTCACAGAAAATTTAGTGATTAGAGTGTTGTCATTTTACACTCTTGCAAGTCTCTGTGCTGGCTTGATAGATGTTGGATTCTAATATCTGTTTTCTGCATTCAGTCTGTTGCAATGTGTTGTTTTGATTGAAGTACATGAAGAAAACCCAGCCTCACACAGTTGTGTAGGTAGAAAAGGGGGAGAATATTTCAATAGCCTTTTCAGACAATTGTGGAAATTCTTTGACACTATGCCAAAACTTGACAAGTGGTAGTTTCTTAAAAGTTAGTTGAAATGTGGAATCTGAAACTAATCCATAACCTTTTTTCATTCTGTCACATAAAAATTTATTGGCCCACTTTGAACAGACTTTTTAACCAGGCGTGATTGTGTAACAGCGGGTATTAGTTATTGGGAAAATATTGGTTCACTGCTTGAACCACAGATGCATTTCATTATAAAACATCGAATCATAATATAAACAAAAATACATAACATAATGAAATATCCTAAACTAAATGAAGTATCAAAATTTACAAAATTTATAAATATCACTGCTGACCTCATCAGAAGAGCATGTGAGTACTGGGAAGCCGTAAAGCTCATGGTGGCAAGTTTACCGAAATTCAAAGTTTTGTTTGAAAGTACAGCTTTCATCCCTGGCAACAAAGAGCATTAGCTGCCTTCTTTAAAGTCATAGGCTTGCTTGATTCATTTTCTAGAAAACGGCCGCCAAATATCCAAGTCAGAATAGCCATAGTTTTTATGTAAATCATTCTTTCAAGTAAAAATGGCATTCCATGAAAAAAGTGAATAGTTCAGCTTGCAACTCAAGGGTACAAATGCTTTTCTTCAATACATTTGTAGACGTGAATGGTCATATTTCCATATGCGGAAGTGCTTTGTGTGTGCTTCCCATTTTGTCATGGAATTTTAAAATGTGTACTGAAGGGTCAAGTTTAATAAAAGTAATACTTTTTATTGTCCACCAAGAAGAATCTTAAGTGGACAAAGAACAAACAAGTGTTTGTTTTTACTTTAAGCATGTGGCGGTGAAGAATACAGTAACAACCGGCACAGTTTGGTGCCACTGGCGTGATGTGTGCCAAGATGCCAGCAGTTCTATCCACCATTATTTGCACAAGAGCACGATGTCAATGTGGTTGTTCCAGAATTAATCAATAGATCTTTAAAAAGTTATTGAACCCTGAATGTCTCAGCACCACGTGTGTTTGTTATCAGGCATTCAAATTAAAGATAATCTTCTTTAACGATTAGATGATACTAATATTGGGCAAATACAAGCAAAACAGCTATGTTTGCAGATTCTTCCATTCATGAGGCAAAAGCCCAATTCTGCAGAAGAGAGAGCAACTCAGTCCTCACGTTTCCGGCTGAATCTTTAATTCAGCAAATTACTGTATCGTTGGAACGTGGCGGTGCTGTGAATTCTTTAACTGACTTGTCACACAGCAGGTATTCAGCAATTCAACTTCAGAAGACTTTATTGTCTCTCAGGTACTGTATATGCTTCTCCAGCCAATGCAATTTAATGATTTACCCTGTAAGATGCCTCTGGGGCATCTTCATTTCTAGTTCGAAAGATGTAAGCAGTAATTTTTGGCTTTTAAGAGCTCACTGTATTTATGCTCAAAATATTTTTAAGTCCCTTATCTTCAAACTCTGAATCTACTTCTTAATACATTTTTGTTGAATTTTCTTTTGTATATTGAGTTTAATTTGGCCAAGGAAAGTAAATTAGTAATGTGAATGTGTTTCTGAATGCAATTTTTTATTACTAGGAAAAGTTTCTGTCCATAAATACATAAATACATAAATGGATCTTCAAGTAATACTGATTTGAGGGGGTACCACATTAGGGGTCTGCCAATGTGTACATACCAAGGGGCATCCCCAAAAACATGAACAATGAAGTGCCACTGCCCCAGAGTTTGGGCTGAGATGTAAGCCTAGTAAGATGCTATCAGCCTAAAGATGAGGTTTTAATTGTAGTAGCATGGACAGTTCTCGCTGGAGGTGATTTAGAAGCCATCTAGACCACAGATACATGGAATTGCAGAGATCTTAAGTTACTCACCAAAGTTCACCAGCTAATCAATGGTAGCGCTGAGCCAACAAGTTAGTGCCCTGATGTACAGTGGAGCTGGATTAGGAGCAAGTTTACGGGCAACTTTAGGGGCAGCTCCCTGCCATAAGAAGGAATTACATTTTCTAGCTTAACTGTTGCAACAGCGAAAGAATCACAACATGCACTAAGGTAACGGGGGCTCCATACTGAAAGGGGTAGAAGTAAACCCCATTGCCAAGCCCTCTAGAGATCTCCGCTCTTGTTCCCCTCACGGCCACGCTTGATGGTGCTGTTAGAGGAAGACTGATGGGCTAGCCTCATCTTTTCTGTTTGTTTGTTTCTCCCTTTAGGTCAGTAGTTCTTCAACTTCAGTGTGGATGAGAATTGCTATTCAGGGGTGTGTGTAATTAATGGGAGATTTAAGGATATTCAAGCCAATTTTGCTAATAAGTAATATTCTCCATCCTTGGAAACTAACTCTGGGTAAACGGAAATCTACTTTACCCCAGTGCATTTGAGCTTCGGTATTTAACACATTTGAGTTTGTTTTCTAAATGAAAATTTTGAATATAAATTTCAAAAAGTAAAATTGGAAGAAGGGTTTTGGGGAAACCCTGAAAACTATCACTTTCTGTGTTAGTACCTACTAAACCCATTCCTGGTCTCTCAAGGCCAGGGACCAAGGGGTTCTATTATATTTTATAAATTTCTACTGTTCCTTCCCTTTTCTTTGTCTGTAATCCAGCAATAACTCCTAGTTACCTTTCCCCCCTCCTTCCGGTCCCAGGACACTCTTTTCTGGAACATTCAAATCCCAGAGAACTGTGAATTCTGACCCATCAATCCGAGCCAACCTGTCCAGTGTCTTATTCTGTCTTATTTTCATATGGACACCACCTCCCCATCTCTCCTCTGCCCCCAACTCACAAGTGTACCCTCTGGCCCCACCATCACTATGTTTTCCCACCTGGCAAATAGCCTCACTGAATTCTGGGTGGCAGGCATTGACCAGACTTCAATACAAATGCTCCTGTCAAAAATGGCACCAACTTAGGTGAAGAACAAAGACGTTCCAGCTTCAAAGTGTGAGCGCCCGTTTCTGCACAGAAGGGGTTTCACACAACCCCGGTTAACAACAACAACCCCACCAGGGTAAGAAAAGGCCTGTACTACAAAGAAATGCCAAACAAGCAGCCATCAGCCCTCCCTTTCTTATTCTGGGGTGTTTAGCACAAAACCTGATCAGGAAAGCAGTTCTTTGATAATCGGTTGGACCATGACTGCTGCTCGTAGCACTTCTTCTGCCTCATATATCCCAGCAATTCATGGAGAGCTGAGTGTTTTGTGCTCACCCAGGCTTACAGATGCTCACAGCGCGCGCGCGCGCGCACACACACACACACACACACACACACACACACACACACTGTGGAATGGAATTGGTTTGCTAGAAAAGGATTCTGGCAACTTCCCAAAGATTACAGGTCAAGTCATGTTTTTCCTTTGTTCTTTCTTTATTTTTGTGACTCTCTCTTTTTCTCTTCATTCTAGTGAACCGCTGAGGTGTGGCCAGACAGCAGTGGCAAAGGCATACTTGCTGTAATTGCCATGTTTTGGAGGAAAAGAAATTGAGAATAGTGGGAGAGTAGGGGCTAACTACAGAGGGAGAGAGAAAGAATGAAGTTTGCAAATAACAATTTTCAAATGTTACCTTCGCCCTCCCTATAAACCCACAGAAGAAAATAAAAAGGACAGTACTCAGCTTAATCTAGCCCTAACTCAAAAGTAAAGGGGGAATCAGTGGAATGCAGCAGGCGGCAAAAAAGTAAATAAATCAGACAAAATATTGTTAAGTTCCCATTCTTCTGTTTTTGGTTCTTCTCCCAGCTTATAACCTGATAGCTCTCTGTTCACTCCTCAATCCCTCACTTCTCTCTTCCTTCCTCCACCCTAAACTGTCGGGCCCTTTCCGTCCCCTTCTTCCCCCTTGCTTGGTCTCTGTTATCAGACAGGTGGACAAGAGCCAGGCTGAGCTGTGGTTCTTTGCCATGTCACTGGCTACACCAGTTGCTGATGAAAATCTGGCACTGAGAGATGTGGCCATCTGTGGTGGAGTTTAAACCTATTTACCTCTCTGGCAAGCTGGTTGAAGCCTCTCTTTCTCTGTATTCAGTGAGGCTGAAGATGACAAATGCAGTGGGATTAAAGCCACGGGATGAAGTTTGGGCAGAACAAAACCCTGCCCCAAAGATAACTCCTGATAGCTGTTAGCTGTAAGGATAAGCAAATCCCCAGTGTCTGGCGGGTACAGCCAAGGGGCACTGCAGCCCTGGTCCCTTTCACTGTGCACCTGAAGAACCAAGACAACTGGCTGAGTTGCAGCCTGATCTTCATGTCTTGGGAGATGCTAGTTCTCTGTTGAATGATCTTGGAATAATCCCAGGCTGTATTTTGTGGCTGGCACGGCCCACAGCCTGTTTCAGAGAACTCTTCTCATATCTAGTTAATGTGCTGCAGGGGAAAATCACCACACTTCTGCCTTGAAAATAGGACCCACAGCTTGACCGCTTACCTGAACTACAACATCTGACTCCAACAGACTTTGGTTGTTTCCAAAAGTCTAATCAACCCATAAAGCTACCAGCGAAACTATTCAGACAAGCATGAAGTAAGCTCTGAAGTCAATGCCAAATGCTTTGGACAATGGCAGGATCCCTGGGCAGAGGCCAATTTACCATGAAGCTAATAAAGCTTAAACTTCTGGGCCCCTTTTGAGCCCCTGAGAGGGATCTTAGCAATGTGTTCACATGTTTGTTGCAAAAGTGAGGAGTTTTAAGCCCAACGATTTGTCTACTGTCTGCATTTCAACTTCTTCTATTATATTTCCTGTTTCACAGGGTTGGAGTGATCTGAAGCAGTTCACATGGAGATTCATTTAGTTTGGGCTTAGTGAGATAGATTTTTGAGGCTCAAGGTCACTTCCATGTATGGTTACTTTATTGCTGTCCATCTTGGTATAAGAATGACTTCCAGATACATGCCTACAGCCCACCATGCTGCCCTGACTGGCGATGTGACACAGAGAGGCAAGGCCAGAAGATGACTCTCAATGTGAAAATATTCCATGGTGCTTGACGTTGAAAATATGTGGTTAATGAAGGAGAAGAAACTAGGCTTGATGTGTGTGGAATCAGAAGCCAGTCTGTAAAATGGAGATAAAATCTATTGTGAGGTTATAATGAATATTAAGCAAAATGTGTGTGTGGAAGTGTTCACCAGTGTCTAGCATAAATGGTAGTAAATAGAGGTACTTTTCTTTCTTACCTAAAGCATCTCAGTACCATCACTATGAAAACTAGATATCAGAATGCTTGGGAGATGGTGGTAGCCCTTGAAACATATTATTTTTTAGAATGTCTGATGTTACTTTCTTCTCTTTTTTTGTCTCTTTATTCTCAAAGTGTATTGTTGGAGAAAATACTGAGGATACTGGTTATTTAGATTCCAGATAATTAGAAGTGCTCTCACTCTGAATGATTAAAAATTTAAAACATAGTCAAGATGCTTCATAATGACATTACTAATAAGAATCAAGACCTCCCAAGTGCCGCTGGGAAGAAGCAAAGTCCATTCAATATTATCAAGCAGCCCTCTGCTTTATTGATTGCTAGATTCTCTGAGGCTAGGAGGAACACTTGGGGGCTGAATAACATGGTGGCTCTTCCATGACACAGGTGCTCAACAGTGACTATTACGCTTCTCTGTTCTTTTTATTGGTTCAGAGTCCATGGCCTCTATCCAGTCTGAGTTTTAAAGAAGTTAAAATGGACCACTTATGCTCCATTTGGTATCATTTCTAAAGTAATGGCTGAAATCATCTCTAACTGGAGAGAGAAAAAAATAAAATGACACCTGAAACATCCCTGTCAGTTAATAAGCAATCGGCTGGCTAGAATTGAGCTTTCCTCTGCAGAAAAAAAAGGCCATGTGTCCCTGTCCCCTGCCTAGGCTACCTTCTGTCTCACTCCTTTCTGCTTTCTTTTCCCTGCACCATCCAAAAGAAAAGAGGTGCCTCATTTAACTGCAAGCAAGTTTCCCCACATTGGAGAACTAGCTCCCCATCCCTTTTTGCCCAGCATCACCTTGGTGAAACTTCAAGAATGTGCCCGTACACAAAAGAGAATTTGCTCCTCCTTCTGGGAAACTGCTCCCTCAGGGCCCCATCAGGTCTGTCAGAGCCGCCTGAAAGTTCAACAATCTGAACTGTGCTTCAGGAGGTCACATCCAGCAGAGGTCCAGGCTACTAGGTGTTAGTACCTAAGGGTGGACTATGAGAGAGAGAGAGAGAGACGCCAGGGGACCCCAGTGTGTTCCCCAAAGTGCCTCTCTCCTGCACCCCGCCATGAAGGGAAGAAATAATTCCTCCTTTGTCCGCCAGCTGGCTTTCAAAGCTATCAGGATGAGTCTGCTGGACCTGTCTGGGAAGCTTGTTAAACTGCTCGGAGTAAGTCAGAGAGAGGGAGGGGTGGGGAAAAGATTAAAGGGCGAATACAATCTGTGTGAGGCAGTGGCCCTGACTCTAAAGAAGCAGATGATCTAAGGAAAGGAAGAGCTTCCCTTTAAAACTGGAGACTGCATGCAATGCAAATGACCCCGCGTGCAGCTGCCTCTGGCAGGCAGCCACCCGCCTCCCAGAGAATAAAGTCAGAGCAACAATTCCCTCCTGAACCCTGAAGCTTAGTGACTTCAAACAAGAAAAAAGAAAAGTGACATGTTTTTTTTTTTTCCTTTCCCCAGTGAACTCATCCATTCCCTAAACTGTGCTGCTGACCTCATCATCTGCAGCTGTGCGCTCCGGGCTCTCCCCCACCTCAGCTCCCAGGGATCACATCTGTGCGGAGCCTTGCTACCTGGGCCTGACACATCTGGAGATAACTGTCTTTGACAGTGGAGGGTTTTGTAACCCCTTTCACTCCTGTTGATGCAGCTAAGTGGCAGGAAAGTCCTCAGCAAATTTGTGCCTTGGGAGATGGCCCTCTGGTTTTCACACAGTGAGGATCTACAGAGATCAGGGAGGTCACAGTGTTTCAGCTATCTTTTCATTTTTCACCTTTACGTTCACAAGCACGTGCAGGCCTGACCTTAGAAATGGTATTGGCCTCTTTGAACCAAGTCTGCCTGCATTCGTTCTAGAGTCTGGCAAGACCCTGACTGACAAAGTTTATTAAGGTGTTAACTGATATAAATAATAACCCCAATCAACAGAATTAAACTGAATTTAGAAGCCTTCATAGTAGATAGGGCCCCAAAGTATCTGTATCTTGGGGGAAACATATAAACATAAGGGGCCTTTTCCCCTACTGTGAGAATATAAATTGATCCAACTAACCCTTAGGAAAGCAATTTGGCAACCCTTTCTATATCAAGGACCTTAAAAAATGTTTATATGCTTTGATCCAGAAGTTTCATTTCTGGGAATGTCTCATACAGGTATTACAGAAGTGCACTAAATTCTAGTAAAGGATCTCCACTCCAGCAATATATACTACAGTAAAAGCAAAAACAAAACAAAAGACCCCCCCCCAAAACACAAAGAATCTAAACGTTCAATTTTAGAAGAATAGCTCTATTACATCCGTAACATGGAATATTAAGTAGTTATCAAAAATGATGGAACACTGTTTATGTTGCAAAGCCTTGGACATGCAATGCTGGAAAATACCAGAATACAAAACATGATTTCAACTTGATACAAGTATATGTGCCTGGATAAAAGAATTAGAAAATATACACAAATTCCACTGGAATTATTTTTAAGAGGGCTCATATTACTGACATTTGTATATTTTTAATGCAGTTCTGCACTTTTAACTTTTCTACAGCAAGTATGCCTTACTTTTATGATTAGGAAAAAGAAGTTACTTTAAAAGGGGGGCCAATTAAGTCTTTGGCAGCTCAATGCCTTTGGCAAGATGTAATGAATTACTAGCGTAAGGGTTATAAACTAAAACGGCAAGAGTATTAAGCAGATAACATACATGAATGAACTAGGACTGGTATAAGGAAATGGCAGACTATAGGGGAGCTTATCTTCTGTTCTAGCTGACTGTTATGTGGAGAGCCAGGTGGCTCAGACTTGCTGAATCTGACCTTTCTAGAGAAGTTCTAAAGCAATATTTTAAGTGAAATCTACTAACTTTTAAGTGAAAACAATAAACTCAAATTTAAAAGATTAACTACATGAGTTGGTCAAACAAAACATCCAGCTACTGGGCATACTTCTGAAACCCACTCATTAGACAATGCCAGTGCAGTGTGTGGAGTGGAGCCATCCACCAGCCTGGGGAGCGCCAAGCATGTCACTTCTCTTCATTACTATTAATAATGCTTCAATGAAGAGCTTTCCGTGTCTGTCTTTTCATATCTAGGCAATTATCTCCTAAAGGTGAACTTTAAGAAGGTGGGTTTTAGATTCTAAGGGTATGGCCATGGTTTCATCTTTTGATGCATAATGTCAAATAGTTTTCCAGCAAGTTTAAACAAATTTATATTTTCATTAACTGTTCACAAGAGTCTCCATTTCATACATTCTCACCAGCACAGAATTTGGTCAAGCTTTTTCAGATCATTGATCCTAGAGATGAATGTTTACATCTAATTATACTTACTTGCATTTGTTTAATTAGTGGTATTAAACAGCTATCTTATGTTTATGACGTTTGGTATTTTTCATTTTATAAATTGCCTGTTCATATTTTTTGCCCATTTAAAAAACTGTCTCTGACTTTTTCTTACAGTTTTATGACTTTTTTATATACTAGGGATATTAAATATTTGTCTCTCATATGAATTACATTTTAAAAAATTGGTCATTTGTCTCTTAACCTTGTCTAATGTTATAGCATTTTTATTATTTTAACACCTGCCACAACAGTATTTAAAGTGGGAAATAAATTTTGCTTAAGAGAATACTTATGGAATCATTTAGATGATAAACTGAGGGTGAGTTTGTTGGGTACATATATTAAAGAAACTGCTATCAATTGAGAGAAAAAAGCAGACAACCAATTTTAAAAATGGACAAAAGATCTGAACACAGTTGAGATTGTCTTCACAAAAGAAGATATATCCAAATGGCCAATAAGTATACAAAAAATTTCTAAAACATAAATTGTAATCGGCTAAATGTAAATTAAAACATCAATTAAAAACACCTATGAGATGTTTACTGCCATCAAATGTTTTTGAGAATGTGGAATATCAGGAATTCTTGTAAATTGCTGGTGGGACTATATAATCTTTTTGGAAAAGTTCTTAGTATAGACGCATATATTCTATGGGACCCAGGGATATGGATGGAGACATCTATATCTATATCTATATATAAAATTCATAGGAAAATGCATGCTTTTTAAAATCAAGATATATATACATAATAATGCTTGTTGAAGCCTTGTTTATAATTTCCTCAAACTGGAAAGAACTCAAATAGCTATCAACATACAATAGATAAATAAGTCACTATATGGAAAACTATACAGCTATGAACATGCACACATTAAAGCTACATACTACAGCATGGATAAATTTTACCAACAAGTGTTGGGTAAGGAAATTGAGACACAAAGAACAAGGCCAGTGTTATTCCATGTATAGAAAGGTCAAAAAGAGACTAAATTATATGGTTTAGGGATGTATGCTCAGGTAGTAAACCTATAAAGAAAAATAAGGACATGGTCACTAAGTATTTAAAAAATTAAGCACATGGTTAATAATTACTAGAATTAGAATACTAGTTGTTTCTAGAAGATGGAGTGGTCGTTGTGATGGGAAAGCGTGTGTGTGTGTGTGTGTGTGTGGTTTTCTTTTGAGGGGAGTCCTGGAGTGTCAATGATGTTATCTTTCTTGACCCAAGTGTTGGCTATTTAACTTTCAAGAACTTTTATAATGCATTTTATATTAAACAATAAGATAGAAATTTAAGGAGTTAGAAAAAAGCAGAGAAATGAGGATATAAGAGGTGAAAACAAATACTGTGAACGAAGGGGCTAGGTGACATAGGAGGAGGCTGAAGCCTGTAGAAAGATACTGTTCATTATTTATTCCAAGCACTGTAGTGTATGAAGGACAAAACTATCCAATATTCAATTTGCTATTGTTAGTATATCTTTCCTCACTCTAAACCTTTAATACATTTTATTAAATATGTAAATATTTTGTCTGAGATTTTGGGGAAATCAAAGAAAAGTAACCAAGTTGGCATGAAAAAGGGAGAGGTTTGTAGATTTAGATCATGCTTTCGTCAAGAAAGCTGAGTAGTGGCCATAAGAATGTGGGGCTTGGGTATGTCAGAAGTCTTGGCGAAGGGACGGAGAGCCTTGCAGAATCTGAATGGGGGCTTAAACCAAGTGGGTTTGTCTAAAAAGAGTGGCGCCTTATCTGGTTTATGACAGGATATTCTCTTCTTTCTCCTTCTGTTTGCTTATTCCATACAGAAATTTAAGACTTATGAATGATCAAGTTTATTAGTCTTTACTTTTTGAATTTTAGATTTCAAAATATGCTGGAAAGGTATCTTCTCATTTTTTTAAACATTTAAAATCCTTCATTTCCTAGAATCCTACTTAGCTTAAGAATGGAGGGAAAGTTTAATTTTTTTCCAGAAAGCCAGCTCAGTCTTCTTCTCTGATAATTTAAAATGCCTCATTTAATCATACACTAAATATCATATTTGTATAGTCTCTATTCTATTGGTTCTATTCCTGTATTATTCCTATTTTTTGGATTACTGTAGTTTTGAGATAAATTTTAAACTCTGATAGGGAAAGTCTTTCTTGTCAGTATATTCTGGGCACTTCCTCTTTGATGATTCTGTAAAATACATCTTAGAATCGTTTTGCCACGTTCTAAGACAAAAGCAAAACAAAACCCTGCTGGGACTTTGATAGGGAAGTCACTGAATTCATAGATTATTTTCAGTAGCAATACAGACTATTCTTATTCAAGAACCCTGTGTCTTTAATTATTCAGTTGTTTTTGTATCTCTGTTGGGCGTTCCCTTTTTCTTTATTAATGTCCAAAATATTTATCATCTCTAAACAAACTATCTGGTTTGTTTCAGCATCCAGTATTAAATTTAGAACCCAGTTTGATATACATTTACTTCTATAATAAAGATTTTCATTGGGGGATGTCAGTTGGGTTTTTAAAAATACATTACATTTCCTTCTACTTAACGGAAAACCTTTCCAGATTCTAGCACTGATTTGACAGTCTTTGTTTTGGGTGGTTTGAGTTTTCAGGTTTCCTTGATTTTCTGTGTTTCCTAGGTGTTTTAGTGGGAAGCTGGGGAGGATACAGCAGGAAACTCTGGCCAGGAGCCATTTTAAACCAGAAGTCTGTTCACTGACCAATAAATAATAGAGTCCCAAGACATAATTTGTGTGCCTCAGTGCTGCTCAGGGTTACAAAGCTAGTCTGTTGCTTTCTTCATTTCAAACCCATTCCTGTCACCTTAATTGATATATGCATTTAATATCTGTATATGTTTGAGTTTTAAATATATGTGACTGCAAGGTGTACTTAATTCACGAAGTATGTGGTGTGTTCTACCACCTGTCATCGTTGCTTTTCATCAGACCAAACCAGAGCAGGGATCTTGCTACTTTTATTTAATTCCAACTTTAGTCCTTTTATGATAATCAAATGTCAATTGCCCAGAACCAGGGATGGAAAAGCACTATCCTGTGTGCCTGGGGGTTCTTGAAATAAAAGGTTGGGTAATTTATATTTTTAATATAAATGATTTAGAGCCCGAGGCTTTGATCCAATTAAGTAGAGAATCAAATTAGCTGGAGATTAAATGAAGATGGAATAAGGGGAAGTCTTGCTGGCTCCTGAGTTTTCTAAAGAAGGCTTGTTGGAGCGCAGTGGTTCTCAGCCTGAGCTGCACGTTAGAATTACTTGTGGAGATTTAAAATCTACTGACGCCCAGATCCCACCCCAGAGATTTCAATTTAATTGGTCTGATGAGCAGCCTGGGTATCAGGAATTTTAAAATCTCCCCAACTGATTCTTGTAAGCCACCACCATTGAAAATGACATAGTTCTCAGTCCCCTGTGAGCTGAGTCATCTGGGAGCGTTTAAAAATATAGATTCTAGGGCTCTGCCTAGACACCTTCTGGTACAGTGACCTGAAATAGGGTCTAAATCTGCATTTATATCAGATGTCCAGGTGATTGTGGAATGATTCCTGCTCTAGTCAAGGATGGGTCTCTTGGACTGTAGGCTGTAGTCTCCTCATCTACCTTTAACTTGGCTCTCAGAATATCTTTCTTAAATACACATGTCTTCCCAGATTTAAAACATCCACTGGTTGCCCTGTGTATTCAAAATGCAGCGGCTTTGAAGGCCTCCCCGCTCCAGCTTTTATCCATTTTCTTGACCTTCTCAGCATCTCTATTTAACCCCTTCTCTTATGTGCACATTGGATCCCTTTCTGAATAGACTTCTTTCAGAGCCTTCGCTCATGCTGCTGCCTTCAAAAGCCTCCCCTCAACTTGGCCCACCTAGCCTGTGCTCCAGCGGCTAGAATGCCATGACTTCCATGAAGCCTGTTTCATCTTTTCAAATTAGGATAATTAATGCTTTTTCCTATGTGCCTAGTGCAACTGACTGCATCTCTCTTGTTTGGTTTGGTTGGACTTGAGCTGTGGAAAGCTGAGTTCACCCTACCCCTCTGGCCCCACACATTATCTTCAATGGTCAACGTAAGGCCCCTTTAATATGTTTGGACAGTATCCGTATGTATGTGCGTATGGTCCAAACATAAGTCATGCTGTCTTGTGTGTAGATGCTTTTAATTTGCCTAAATGGTTTTGTGCTAGAAACATCACTCTGTTTCCTCATCCCAGATTTTTTTATGATCTATCTGCATGGTGGAAATTACATCAAATTCATTACCTCTACCTGCTGCACAGTAGCTTTCTGGGGACATTCACTGCACTTTACTTGTCAGCACAACTCTCTGCTTTCTCAAGGGGGCCTTCATGACCATTCTCGTAGGTGGCCCCTGATGAGCCTGTTGGGAATTTCTCTGAAATACTGACTGAAGAATGGGATTACCTAGTCACATGTGTTCTCCTGGTTTCACCAGATATTCCCAGAATGCCCCCCAGCTGGCTGCAGTGCCTCCCTTGTGGTCTGAAGCATTCATCTCTTAATAAGTGCAGTTATTCTTGGTGAGGAGTTAGTCCCCATAGGTCACCCTGGCAAGGGAAGGCACCATTTATGAACTCAAGACTATAGGAAAAAGCAAGTCAGGATCTTGAAGTTAGATGCTACAAAAATCCTTTGAGATATTTTTATGTCTACTAAAATAATGCTTATAAAAACTATCCAATTACTAAGGAGATCATCAATGATACTTTACAAGCTAAAAGAAATAATGGATATTTTCAGGAATGGGAGTCTGAGATCCAAAAGTCTGACCCAAGAAAAAGTGGTTGAGAAAACATGGTGACTACAGCTTGATGAGGCCAACTTTATGAGCTTGAGTGACTCAAGATCACTCAATCTGAGATTTTTGCTATTGGAGAAACAATCTTCAAAAGTCAATTCACAAATACTAAAATTTTAGAAGAGGGGAAATACGTTTGTGAAGAAATCACCAATAGAAATTAAATCTCTTGAGAAAGCATAAAAAAATTTGTCATGTGTAGCTAAACTTTTTGACAACTTATTATTACGTACCAGTCCTGTACTAAACAACACATACACATTATCTTATTTAATCCTCATTAATCCTATGAAGTAGATTTTATTTTTATCATCCCCTTTTAAAGATGAAAACACAAAGGCTTAAAGAATTTAAGTAAGGGCCAAAGTCATATAATTACTGAATAGCAAAGCCAAGAATTGAACCTAGGGTTTTTTTGGTTTGTTTGTATTGTTTTGTTTTTAATTCCAGACTTCTAGCTCCTAACTAGTACAGAAAAAGCCTACGTTTGGAATCAGGCAGACTAGGTTCAAATCCTTGCTTTGACCATAACTTACTAGTTATATGATGCTGGGTAAATTATTTAACTTTTCTGAGCCTTACTATTCTCATCTATAAAATGGGGCCAGGAATCTACTTTGTGGAGTTGTAAGTATAAATAAGCACACTATGTAGCCCCTAGTAGATGCTCAGTTAATGTTACTTCCCTTATTAATCTGTTCTTTCCAGCTTCTAGCACAGGGTAGATATTTACATGTTTAGTAAATAAAAATAATAGCCAATTTAAAAATTTTATATATTACCTGACTCCCCTGAATTAATTTAGTAGAGCATAGATCTGAGAGGAGTAGGAGGATGTATATAAGAGAAAAGGGCCCTAAAAGGGTTACCTTAAGCCAGAGGCAAACCTAGTCTCTTTTCCCTGCACTGCCTGCTGCCCCTTCTAAGTGGAGTCAGTTATTTACCTGACTCACCTCCAGAGATGGAGAAACAAAAGTATCAGTGAGTAAGGAGCTCATTTTGCCTCCTTCACCAGGTCTTGTGCAGGAAGTGTTATGGGTTCATACAGCTGTGAACCAATGAAACTCTCCCATGAAACCCCTGGAGAGGAAATTAATTAAGCCCTGCTTCCTGGTTGGGGGTGGGGGTGGGGGCAGAATTAAGATATCGTTCCTTCTGGCTTCTTGTGTGGCTCTGGCCCCTCTCAGTGGCTCTTTTAGACCCTGAAAGGCAGCCCATCTCCCCTCCGCTCCCAGCTGCCCTTGGACTGAGAATGCCACTCTGAGCAAGTAAGATGTGCAGTCCCCCTTGAGAGGCAGAACCGTGCAGTCATTGCCACTTGTTTCTGGGGCTGGAAACTCTGGAGAAGCCTCCCCTAAGGCGGCTCAGGATCAGTTACCCACAGATAAAGGTAATGCGATTTGCAGAGATCTTGAGAAAGTGGCTTTAGCTGTGTACACCAGGGAGACTGTCCAGCATTTGGGACTCTCCGGCACCTAGACCATTGTTAGCTCTCCAAAGGGAGGCTCATGCCACGTGAAATTCAAAGCTGCTGAGAGCGCCACTTTTAATGAGATCTTTCAGAGCGGAGAGCTCAAATGGTCCATAAGAATCATAATGTCAGGTGGATTTCATGGTCTAGACAGATCTGACATTGCCCTCCCCTACTTTTTTCTTTAAGGTTCCCTCATAAACCAATGGTAATAAAAAAATTTAAAGTTCTTCTGGGAAGGGATTGATTTATGAATAGAAGCTACTGGTTTTCTGCACCGACGGTCCCAGGGACTTTCCCTGCATGGTTATGACGCCTGGCTTTCCCCACCAGCCTCCGGAGCTCCCAGGAGTCGATCCATCAACGCAGGATGACAAGTTCATTGTTGCTCTCTGGAAGCTTTGGCTCTCAAGAACTACTTGGGATTTTAGGCTCGGAAGATGCCTTTGGGAGAGCATTTTTGCATGGAGTAGTAAATCTGCTTGGAAAATGCTGGTTCTTTTGAAATTGAGATAGAACCAACTCTCCCACCACCACCACCCAAGGGAGTAGGTTTCTTTCTAGAGCTTTCCAAGAACCAATCAGCTGGAAATATAACCAGTTTCTGGTGGTCCAGGACTGTAGGAGTTTAGCTTGAGTAACCCAGATGTTCCCACATGCGCCAGCTTTTGAAGCAGAGAAATTCGCATGAATAACTCATCTTTCCTCCTAGTACTCATTTTCCAATGCTACTGTAACAAATTACCACAAATGTGGAGGCTTAAAACAACACACACTTTTTCTCCTTACCGTTCTGTAGGATAGAAGTCTGAAACACGGGCCTCACTGGGCTAAAATCAAGGAGCTAGAAGTGCTGGTTTCTACAGGAAGCTCTAGGGGAGAGTCTGTTTCCTTGCTTTGCCCAGTTTCTAGAGGCTGTTGTGGCCCTTCTTACATCATTCTAACCTCCGCTTCTGCTGTCATTTCTCCTACTCCTCCAGCGCTGACTCCTCTTGCATCCCTCTTAAAAGGACCACGGTGATCCCACCATGCCCACCTAAATAATTCAGGCTAATCTCCCCATATCAAGATCCTTAACTTAGTAACACTTGCTAGTCCCTTTTGCCATATACAGTAATATTTACAGATTCTTGAGACTAGGACATGGCCCTATTTGGGAGGCAATTATTCTGCCTACCATACTATCTTGCTCCCATTTGCTTATTCAGGACCTTCAACCCCTGCAGTTATTCCTGAAGTGGTATTTGGAGTTCCTAGGGCGTGCCTCCAGTCCGTTCCAGGAGCTCTCAACAGATTTCCCTTGTTAAGGTGGGCTCATCCTCAGAAAGCTTCACCTGAGGAAGCCTCAACAAGGTGCCCAAGATGAGAATGCTAAGGCCTGGACCTGGCATGTGGATCTCCAAGGCTCCCAGGGCCTCCACTTTCCAGCAGTGCTGGATCCCATGGGAGAGACGTGAAGAATGTCCCTCCCCCTGATTTTGAGCTGTACCTTGTCACGCGGGCTCCATGAAACATTGTTTGAGGCAGGAGTCCTCTCTTGAAAACAGCTTTTTGCTCAAATCCTCTCTCGATAGGGAATCAAAACCAAATCAGGTACGGGCATGGCGCCGAACGTGGTCCCTATGATGTGCCAGGTACTGTGGTAGGTACTGGGAACTCAGAGATGAAAGACAATTTCTCCTCCTGAGGCTTCTCACAAGTCTACCTTAAATTAGGGAAGCCTTTTCACACTTTAATGAGCATAGGAATCACCTAGAGATCTTGTTAAAATGAAAATTCTGATTCAGTGGTTCTGAGGTGGGCCTAGAGAGTCGGCATTTCCAACACTTTAAGTAGCAAGGGTCTGGGGACACTGACCATAAACTGATGCATAATTATGATACAGACTGACAAGTGCGGTGCCACCAAAACCACAAATATTTTGAGCACAAAGGTGCACCTAGCCAACGCTGGGGAAAGGGGACGAGATGATCCTTAGAGAAAATGACAAGTTTGAATGGAGTTCTCCGGGCAAAGAATCGAGGGAAAGGATGTAGGCAGAGAGAACAGCATGTACAACTAGAGGAAGACAGGAGAGTTTTAGAACCACAAGAATTGCAGAATGACGGCAGCAAAGAGCTGAAGGATATGGAGGAGTGGCATGAGATGAGGCTGTTGAGAGAAGTAACATGCGTCTGATCACATAGGACCCTGTAACCCAGGCTAAAAAGCATGGACTTCATGGAGTAAGCAATGGAGAGAAGATATTTAAACTAAGGGAGAGGAGGAAATATAGGCAGAGAATTATCTCTGTTACTATCCATTCTCGGAAATGTCCACCTTGTTTTGATTGGCAAATTATAGGGCAATTAGATGAATGACAGGAAACTTTGCCTTCAAAAAACAGACCTTATTTTGAACCCGTGGGCCTATCAGGGCAATGCCATATTTGCTCTCCAGCCAAGGTCTGTTTCATGGCAGAGTAGTGGCAGGAGTCAAACTCGTTCTGACATCATTAGAAACAAGCCTGGGTGCATTGATGGGTGGGGATGCTCAAGGTCTTGCTTTCACACTGCTTCCCCTCATGTCTTTCCATCTTAGCCTTGACAGTAGTCTGGGCAGCATATCACGTTTTAAAACTTGTTGCACAGATGCCACTTTTGGAGAGTGTGCATGGGGACTCAGAACTCGGCCCCCATCCTTGCCCAAAGATCAGAATGGAAGTAGTGGAAACAGCTGTGGATGTAGGTGCTAAAAGTAAATTATAGTCTGGAAGGCAAAGATGCCCAAGATGAAAACAACGCATCTCACTGATTGAATACCTGCCATGTGCCAAGTTTTGCACTAGGAGTTTAAAATACACCAACACATTTAGTTCTTTATGATCTGGGATGACATTATTATTACCACTTTTTTTTCAGATGAGAAAACTAAGGTTCAGAGAACTAATTCTACTTTCTAAGGTCATGTGGCTGAAAATTGTAGGAACTAAGATTTGAACTCAGGACTGCCTGACCCCAAAGAGGACTCTACAAAACCACCTGAATCATCAGCAGAAGTTGATTGTAGTTCAGGTAGGTAGTCAGCAAAGGATGGGTTCAACGTGGGGGAGTAGTGAGGTGGTCCAGGCATAGTGATTGGGAATCTGTGAGGAGATATTCATGTGGCTCCAGGCAGGGTAAGATGAGGAGGTAGTCTGCAGCAGAACATCAGTTAGAATGCCAGTTAGAATGGTAAGAATGCAGAGGCAGTACAGAGAGGATGCAGGTGGCCAGGAGTAAGTAGGTAAACAGAATAGAGACACAGAGCAATGGACTGGGGCAGAAATTCTCTTACCTAAATAGAGCACTAGGCAGAGATGGGTCTTGGGAATAAGGCAGAAGCCAAATTTTCAAAACTGGTCAAGTGGTCAAAGGCTGATAAACAGTAAGTGTACATGATTGACCACTGAATGTACACCCATGACTGGTGCTGTTCCCATCACAACCACAAGGTATACCCAGCACTTTTGATAGGTCTTGGCTCACAGCAAGTGCTCAATACACATCAGATGAATGGATACATTATCTGTGTAGGGGTGTCAGCTTTTTCAGTTAGACTATTTGCGGGTCAAATCTCTTTTTTTCCTTCCCTACCTGGCTTCTAGTCTCTATAAACTTTAGAGTACTTAAGAATCTCCTGGGTCACTATTTTAAAATGTGTAGGACCTACCTTCAGTAGAACTGAGGCTGGGGCTGAAGACTTAAACAAGCACCCCAGAAAATTCAGGTGTAAGTGGTCTTAGGTGCATGTTGTGAAAACCGCTGTTCCCATCCTTCTAATCCTTGCACCAGGGCCACTTGACTCTTGTCCCAACTCCCTCTAGGCCCACTTTCAGCTCTCAGGACCAATCGTGACCCTAGTTATGATGTCTTTAGTATGTGCTTTCATCCCATAGGATTCTTCCCATCCTCCAAAGCATCCTCTATCCTCTACTTATCTAAAAGTTCTCCATTCTTCAAGGCCCAGAATGAGTGTATATCCTTCATAAATCTGTCTCTGATCACATTAGCTCTAAGGTGGGGCAACTCTGCAAGATCCTAAAGGTATCCCCTGAGAAAAGAGCTTCTATTGTCAAATACACTTGGGAAGTGATAGTTAATCAAAGTTAAACAGCTCCCTTTACTGCAGACTTATCAGAACCTTAACTATGCTGACAAACAATATGACTTTGCTAGAAGGGGATCACTTGTGTTTCTGCAGAGGACACTTTGAGACATTTTCCACCCATTCATCCTCATTTTCCTATTCTCTGAACTTCTTTCATATATTTATGATTCATAGTATGAAATAAAGCATTTACTTATATTACAGGTAATCTTTTTCTGGTTGTGCCAAACGCTCCTTGAAATCAGGAATCAGATATTATACTCAGCCTCCCCTCCCAGCTATCTTAGGGCTGATCACATAATAAGGATTCAATAAATGCTCAAATGAAAATGAAATGTATTTTCCCAAGTCCAGCTGTGAATCACTAAAATGGATTTAGATTTTAAGTTCAATCCAACATTGTCTTCTCCCCAGGAAGTGTTTCTTCTAAGTAACTTTTAAAAACAGAGCGGTTTTAAAAAGACAAAAACAAACTTCTGTCTTATCACCATTCTAGGGAGCACTGAGGTATTAAACTGTTTTTATAAAACAATTTTAAAAGTAATTCTTGCCTCTTAAAGAAATCTTAGAACATTTAGACAAGTAGAAGAACAGAAGATTGTGGCTCAGATCTATAGATTGTTAAGATTTTGATCATCTGCTTTAAATTGTTTGCTCACCTTGATATTTATGTACTGACATGAATTCATTTCTTTTCTACTGAGCTTCTTTACGTGCCCCCTAGGGCAGGGTGACCTGGTGCGTCAGGCTACACTGGCCAGTCGGCATCAGTGTGGTTTGCTGCCCAGCCTTCCGGTCAGTCAGTATCCCTCATGATCCCAGAATCTGGTGGGTCCCTGGAGCTCTCTCAAATGCCAAGAACTCTCCTGCACAGGCTCTCTCTAAAGACAATTTCTGTTTGACATGAGTATTTGCCAGAGGTGGCAGGAAGGGCTCATGACCAAAGACAGCTGACAAAGAGCATAATTCCCAATAAGACTGTCAGCATCAGGAAGGCTAGTGCCCAGGGTGAATGAGGTTAGTTCAGGGCAAGGAAGAGAAATGGGAAGGAAAGAGCTCCTGTTGGCAACACCTTATGCAGTGTTACAGGAGAACCAAGAGAAAGCAGAGCTCATAACTTTTCTCATTTGTCTCCTCTCTTCTATTAAGGAAGTTTATCTTCACACTGGAGAGGAGCAAACCAAAATGGCTAAGAGGTTCGTGTGCTTCACTTGATGTAGGAAAAGAAAAACAGGTTGGTTGAGGAGCAAACAGGATGGTGATACCTATGCCCAAGTCTTTAAGGCTCTGATTATTCAAGTCTCAGGAAACTTAAAAGAACTGTGAATGTGATCATTGAACCATGCCAATAATCTCCATGGAATCAAGAAAAGTTGGAGAGATGCCAAGAGAGTCCTTGTTTCTAACAAGTAGACATACTCAGTCTATTGAGTATAAAAGGACCGATGATTTCTGAAACTGTCCTTGGCAAAATTTTTGGATTTCTGGAATTTTAAAAATAGATGGTACATAAGCACTCGGAAAGATAATAGAGATCACTGGGAGCCAACATGGATTTTTCACAAAGACAAAAATTCTAAATCAATCATTTCTTTCTAAAACGAGATTTAAATAAAACTTACTCATATATCAAGATAATGACCAACATCTATGTGGTGATTAATATTTCCTATACATATGACCTCAATTGATTCTCCTATCTTCGTAACAAGTCTTTGAGTCAGGTACTGTTAATAAATTTGACCCTCATCTTACACATGAGAAAACTTTAAAAAAAAGGAATCTTAGAGACGTTAAATAATTTATATATCTTCCTCAGCTAGTAAATTATAGAATTAAAGAGATTTTTCTGACTCCAAGGCTAACACTCATTTCTTACGTTATACTTTCTGTAAATATTGTATATCTTGATTTCATCTGTGCAACGGCCAGAACTTTATTAATATCCTCATGGGAAGTAGGGAGCATAATGGAAAACTACAAGTATATTGAATTGTGATTGGTTCAACCAATGTAATCAATGGATATTGATTTATAGGTTGATGTCATCTTAGAAGGAATTCTTCAGTCATGGATGTGCCAAGCTCTCTCTTTTGTCCAGTTTTGTTCAATAATGTTAAGCAATAGATTAAAACATGAACAACACATGTATCAGGAAACATTAGCACACTCTGCAACTCAGATGTACCAACATGTAACTTTCTTCTTTTTGTATATTTGAATTCAACTTTGCTCTTAAGTCCTAGAGCACACAGTCTACTCTACTCCATTTGGTGACGCTGATTTTTTTTCTAGTCAATTTATGTGTTATTATCTTGGTCTCAATACATTCACTTTGGCATAAAGTGCAGTCTTTCAGTCTTCCCCTTCCCTCTCCTTTTTTATTCCAGAAGACATCTGTGCACAGAGGGAAGCTTTCAGAAATAACAACATGGCCACAGGAGGAGGGCTGTCTGGCCTCTGTGTCCTTGTCCAGTCTCTGCTGGTGATGAAATGGGCCCCACCTAGCCTCTGGACATAGGCCAGCATCTCTTGATGTTTGAAAATCCTACCACAGCCTTCAGTTGTAATGACATCATATTCTGGGTCTTCTGTTCATACTCCGGGCCGTTTCATTTCCTTTGTCTTCCCACTAGGGTATGTGGGGCCTCTCAATCTCTTGTGCACTCTGATCAAGCTATAGGGAATGGAGTGCATGATCTCAGAACCATTGTCCTGAAAACATTTCACTGCTGTGTCCCACAGGGCAATCTTCAAGTGACCACTTTCCAGGCAAGACAGGCACCAGCCTCATGTGCCCCAAGAGTCTTCTTCATCAACTCAGGATTTCTATGGCCTCCTCTGTCTTCCAGCTGCCCTCAAACTTTGGGCCTGAATTGTGATATTAGAAAACCCAATAGGAGATGAAGGAATGGAGTTGGTCACAATAATTCTCTTCACCTAGCTCAAGGTCAACCATATGGAAAGGAACTTTTCATACTATGAAGGAAATTCCCCAAGTGATGGAAATATGATTTTGGACACAGGTCTGTCCAACCTCAAAGCTGGTCTTTCAGTGTCATAGTGTGTTACCAGCTCAACCTTGAGGATAATTAAGAAAATATACATAAAGTACTTGACATACAATTGGGCCTCAAAAAATGGTTGTCACACTGAGCATCCTCCTGGGTATTTGGGTTGAGAATAGACCTGCTGACTGGCTTGGGTTTCCTTAACAAACCATGAATCTAGCAACCTGCTCAAGAAACTGGCCATGCCCAACACCCACCTCCTAGCATTTATATTATGTCAGAGAGTCCTGGAAGCATCCGCTGTTTCTCTCTGATGAGTGATTTGATGTTGACATCCCTGAGTGTCAGGAGCAGGCCCAGTTGCCAGTATTGAGAAAGTAAAGACAGGGGTCAGTGTCAGACACGGTGGGAAAGCTCTGCTAAGTCTGCCCTCTGGGCATAAGTCTATTCCTCCTTATCAGTAGTTTGTCATGTTGAGTTTGCCATTTTGCAAAAGACAGCAGCAGAAAGTGAGCTCCTAAGGGTGAGGTAGGGGAAGATGGGGAAAGGAAACCTACAGCTAGCATTTGTCTCATTAAAATCTGTCAAAGCCAGAGGAACAGAAGGCAGCAAAGAGCTAAAATCAGATGTCACTAGCTCTCAGTGTATGTTGACATGTGGGGGAGCAAACTGTAGTGACAGTGTGCCCTTCAGCTGCCTCGGCTCTCAGCTGGTAATGATACAGCCCTTTGCAGGCGGCACTCGGGAGGCAGACAGCAGTCTCACACTCGAGGACAGGAGGTGCAAAGGACAGCTCTGGCTGATGGGCTATGGGACCCTTGCAATGACTTACTGCCTTTTAAAGAACATTCTGTTGTGCCAACATTGGCTTATGAAAACCAGTGTGATTTTGTTTGCGGATATGGATTCATCCATCACGAACAGTTCGGATCATCACCTTTTTACCTGTACCTGGAAATATTTAAGCTTATATTAAAGGAATAAATAGAACCTTATCACTCCAAATTATTATTATTATTATTATTATTATTATTAATTTTGGTTTGTTTCTTTGTTTTGTTTTGGGGGGGAGGGGAGAGGAGGTAGTTAGGTTTACTTATTTATTAATTTATTTTTAATGGAGGTTCAGGGGATTGAGCCCAGGACCTCATATATGCTAAGCACACACTCTACTACTGAGCTATACTCTCCTCCCTCAATCCAATTCTTGAATACTGGATGCTGTAAGTGGAATGGATTGCTTAGAATTGCTTAGAATGGATGAAGCAGAATATTGGCTTGCATAAGGGTAATGTGACATGAACTCTGGAGGCAGACAGACAGGGGTTTAAATCCTGGTTCTCCACCTACTGAGTTTGTCTCCTTGAGCAATTTATGTAATTTCCCTGTGACTCAGCTTCCCTCATCTTCAAAAGAAGGATGCTTATTTATTGCTTATTTATTGAAAAAAGATGTTGTATACTGTATATGGTGTAATAGGCACCTAATAAATACTAGTTTTCTTGCCTTGCATATATTATTTATATTTTAGAATATATTTTAGTTAATTTATTATTCACCTGAAGCTTTAAAGATCAGCATAGGACTTGGACCTACTACAGATTAGAATTTGATTCCCGAGTTTTACATCTTACTCTGTAGGTTCCAAGACACCCCACACTTCCTCTCAAGACTTGATCAGATCACATAACCAGTGTGGACACCTCTTCCTGAACTCCTGCTCCTCAGGAAAAAGGGTCATTTGTACCTCTTTAGCTGCTCTGATCTGAGTCTTTAGAGTAGGTATTGTTCTGTTGCCACAGAGAAGACAAAGTAGCTCCTTGGGGAGAAATAATTTAGAGAAGGGAAATGAATATTTCCTTCTAAAGATGGTGAGCAGAGAAATAGGTAAAGTAAATCTGGTACTCATAGAGCTCTTGGTGGCCACTGAAAAAATCAGGAAATGTAGTTTGATAAGGTATTTTTAATTTTTAACATTTATATTAAAAGCCATATGAAAATACAAAACTTAAATTCACACATATATACTTAACAAATGGTCTATATTATGAAGAATAAGAGTAAATGCAAAGAGTAAAGCACTTTACAGAAATGAGTAAAAATAAATACCAGTTAACCTACTATTCGCTATGGAGACATATGGTCAAAACCACCATGTTAATTGTTCAAAATATAAGTTTTTGTGAATCACTCTTTAAAGTGAATATATATTTTCCTTTGTTCTCTGAGGATACTGCATGAAATCCTTTTAGTATCAAAAGTTGAAATTCTGCTCCCTTAAACGAAACAGCAAAATGTGAACCCTTGATTAATATGAATTTACTGTTGCCACATGCAACAACCAGATCAAACTAGAGGCAAAAACATTTAAAACCCAGCTCAAAACAGTGTAAGCAAAAAAAGAGAAATGGATTGTAAGGATGATAGAGGCTCTCTCAGAAGTGACAGAGGAGTGGGTCAGGCCAGCTGTGGGAGGGCAGGCTTGCCCCCCAGCCTTAGAGACAACCGCAGCTGGAGATGCAGGCGATCTCTGTTCCAGTTCTCCCCCTGCTTGCTGACTTATGTCTCACATACTGTGTGTCGTCTGAGGGGTGGGACATACAGCTGCCCTGGCACTCCGGTGCCCCACAGCCGGTGGCTCCCATCACCTGATAGGGGCCTCCAGGCCCCTCCCGGTCTAGCTGAAGAAATCTGGAAGGACAATTCTGATTGGACGGCTTAGGTCAGGTGCCGCCGCTCTCCCCATACCCAACCAGCCCTACCCAACCTGGCCCTAGGCTCAGCTAATTGGGATGGGGTCGAGAGATACAACAGCAACTCCTAAATGAACGATAGTGGTTCTGGGCAGAAGGACTAAAAATTGTATGGTCCAGGTAGTAATAGTTCTTTAAAGTAAGTGTCATGCTTCTTTCCTGAGTTAAAATTTTGCTTTTTCTCCGAGGATCTGATTGTTGGGTGCTTGAAGGTACAGCATAGTGGAGTCATTCTACCTAGGTGTGAATCTTGGCTCCTTGACTACCTACCAGTGGTGTGCTAACCCTTGGGCCTCAGTTTCCCTATTTATAAAATGGGGATAATGATATTTTCTACTTATGAGGTTTAGGTGGGTATTACATGAGCTAATGCATCTAAAGTACACTTAGAAAAGTGTCTAGTACATACCAAGTGTTAATAAATACTGCTACTATTAAAACACATGAGAGAACAAAACCAAATGAGGAACAATAAATAGGAAGTTCTCCCTAATTTTCCCTGCTACTCCATCCTCCCTACCCATCCTAGATAACTATTCAAAGTTTAGTGTCTATTTCTCCAGAATTTTAAGGGTTCTATTAGTATGTATTTATAGATTTTGCAACTTGCTTTTTTTCTTTTAGCGTCTTTCAATTTGAGTATATCATAGATCAAGACCAGTTATTTTCTCCAGCTAGTGAGAGAATAGACAAGGAGGTGGATGTTTATACTCAGAGTAGACCTAAGAGCCACAGTCATCAATGTCAGCTAACTCCCTCATTTCTACCCCTGGCCGAATTCCTGGAAATAAGATTCATGCATGTTCAGCAGCATCAATGGCTGGCACTTCTCATTTGCAAGATAGGACACGGTGTCCTCAATACTTTTCTGTTTGCAGACCCTTCCAGAGTTTGTTTGTAGTAGAGAAGATTACAGGAAGTTACTTTAATGACTGTGTTCCTGAAAGACGTTTCTTACTACTCTCCCAAACCTTCCCTTTTTGTATGTGAAGTTTCAGTGAGAATACTCTTGGATTGGTCCTCAGGCTGTTGATTCTTGCTCTATGTTTTGATTTACCATCTGATTCATCAACTAAAATCGCAGCTACAGTTTTATAAATCACAAATCACTTGACCTTAACTACAAATTAATGAAATCAGAATATATCATTTTACTCAGACAAATGCTTACTTGGAGCAGAATGGAAGAAAAGACTAATCATTCCACTTTTAAGCTTCTTATTTTATCAACTGACAAATCTGAGCTTCACTGAGGCTTTACTCCAGAAGCAAAACATTTTACCAGAGTGCCTCTAAGGAAGAACAAAAAAAGTCCTAGTGCCACTTTGCTTCTTGGAAACATGCATCTTGTCACTGCTTCTCTGTTTCTCCTACTCTGTGGGGCCTCACTTTATCTTTTGGCCCTTCCAAACCCTCCATGGCCTCCTAGCTCAGACCAACCCCTCTTCATGATCTCTTTTCTAACTCTCTCACACTTTAGTTTTCTCTCTGCTCATAATAGCTCCTTAAATCTCTAGTCCAATTAATTCATCCCTCTCTCATTCAGTTATCCATCCAATAACAGGTCTTAGAATTCAAAAGTAATGATTTTCAATCTAAAGGAACTTACAGCTTAGTTAAATTACCATTAAAAAGTAATATAGTAATAGCATATAAGTGCTCTAGTTATTTCATAACTCAGAGTCTTCTTTCTCCTAAAATAGATTTGAACTTTTTTGGGTTTTGTTTGTTTGTTTGTTTGTTTGTTTGTTTTAAGGAAAATGTGTGCCAGAGTCTTTGTAGTCAAGATACAGAAAGCACTTAGAGGGTTTCTAGTGCATCTTGCATTGAAATTACATAATCATTTCCCTACTCATATTCCTCTTTTACGATTTTTAATATTGTGGTAAAGTATATGTAACATAATTTTATCATTTTATCCATGTGTAAGTGTTCACTTCCATGGCATTAGATACATTTATAATGTTGTGTAGCCATCACTACTATCTATACCCAAAACTTTTTCATCATCTCAACAAACTCTGTACCCATTAAACACTAGCTCCCCAACCCTTGTCCCCATAGCAACTTGTAATCTTTATTCCACTTTCTGTCTCTATGAAATTGTCTATTCTATGTATCTCATATCAATGAAATCATGTAATAGTTGTCCTGTGTCTGGCTTATTTTACTTACCTTAATGTTTTCAAGTTCCATCGATATTATAGCACATACTGGTACTTAATTCCTTTTTATGGCTGAATAATATTCCATCGTGTGAATATATAAGCATACCTCATTTTACTGTACTTTGCTTCACTGCACTTTGCAGATATTGCATTTATTCAAAGTGAAGGATTATGAGTAATTTGAAGTGTACAGTATTTTCAGGTAATGCTAAATGTGTAGGTCATGTGCAGTTTTCTTTATTCCCTTTTATTGATCTTATAGTTTTGTATGGTGATTTGATTTGAGTAGTGATAATTTTCCTTAATAGAAAATACTTTTTCTGTTTAACAAAGTTATTGTGTTTTCTCTTATTCCTATGTTTTCCCTATTTATTTATCAAAGTAGTGAGTACTTAGTAGATGCTTAAGAATTGATATAAGAATATAAAAATAAATGTTTTAAAAATCATTTTTATTGTCTATTCCTTTGGATACAAGTGATAGTGGCTTTAGTAGACATCCTAGTCTCAGAACCAATCACTTCTCACGACAGATACTCTTCATTGGAAAAGCAATTGCAATTTTGAGTCTGGTGAACAGAAACATTTCCTTTCTTTACCTTGGTCTTGGATCTTTGTGTTACTGACTTGGGAAAATGTTAATTGATGTGTTGCAATACTACAGCAATAGTTACCTTTAAAAAGAAATAATTTTTTTATACTCTGTACTAAGAGAACAGTACAAGGGTACAAGACTTTAATACACAGATAAACTCTAGACATTGGTGGAGCATTTGGTAGGTGGAAGGGCATATGCAGGAGTCAATAAGCACTGGAAGGGGAAAGAAAACTGCATGATGTCAGCATCTAACAAAAGGAAGTTTCCCTTCTGAATTACTGGAGAGAACTCAGCAACATATGTGTCTTGGGTGGAGAACTGATGAATGAAAGATCTCTTATGGTCCATGGCTTCCAAGAAGACAAGTAATAAAGACATCATAAAGAGGAGCCAGAAGGGAGGTCAAACCAGCTCTAGTGGATTAGAGAGATGAGGACTTGACTGAAAAGGAGCTGAAGGGAATTCTCCTGGGTCATTTCAAAGAATCACTGTGTGATATGGAGTCTTGGGAAGCTGTGAGTTTAAACATAGAATCAAATGCTTTCCAAGGCCTTGAATGTCTTCTCTGGAGAAGGATTATGGGGTCAAGGTTTGTGAGATAAATTTGGTTTGCCTAATTATGTCATCTAGGAATACTTAGGGTCTCTATGCATTTTCCCAGGTAATGTTTGACATGAGTATCATACAATATTTTCTGTTAATTACATTTCTCAAAACAACATTGTGGTAAGAGTGCTTGTATTTTATGAAATCTCAGGAGTAATGAAGAGGGAAGATGTGCCATCCGGCAATATTTCATGAAGCTAATTACCTGAGGGAATTCAGGAATATTTGTGCAGATGAATGCACTATATGGGCAATAAGCTCTTATAAAAGATGAAGTATTCTAATTACAAAGCAATTATTATAATGCACGACCATTTTAAATTGCTCTTATTTTGTGTTGCCTTTAGTTTTTATTGGAAAGCAAAACAAAACAGATAAAAATGTGTCACCTAATTTTAGTCTCACTGTTTAATTATTCTTAACTCATTCAGGACAGGTGGCTTTTGATTTCAGATACTGTTCATAAACAATGTTTATTTGTTTACAAATTAAACTATTATGAATGTATGTTCACCTTTGGTTTTTGAAATTATTACATTGATGGCATCTGAACGAGTTAACAGAAGCTACTTCAACTATGCACTGTGTTTTTGTGTAACTTCTATTTTTGTTTAATGTTCCTTTCATGCTCTGGGACATACAATGTTCATTATTTGTTGTATGATTTCAAAGATATTTATGAAATATTTCTTTCAAATTTTGCAGAAAAAAGGTAAACATTCACAGAAATTCTTGGCTCCTGGGTTTTTTGCTGTTGTCATCACAATTCTATTAATTACCTCTGAAACTAAAAAGGAAAGTCCACAAAAATCCAAAGGACAAGAAATAAATGCTATCACTTGTAATTGTAAGATGATCTTGTTCTGTTATTTCAGCCAACGGACAAATATTGTGAGAAAAGCAAAGAGAAAAAAGTAAAATCAGAGGTGAGAATTAGGAGTGCTTGCTCTGTGAGTGTGTGGTGGTGGGGGTGTGATATGAGGAGTACAAGTATTTTTATTTTAAGCATTATCTGCTAAAATAACCCAATTGAAACACTTAGTGAAACAGAAAATTCTCTATAGGAATAGAGAACTTGGGAATAAATTAACAGAAGGAAGGTATTTTAATTTATTTTTAAAATAGTTGTTGTCAGTGGACATTTAGGTTGTTTCCATGTCTTGGTACTGGATAAAGAAGTTGTGATATATTTATACAACGGAATACTACTCAGCCATAAAAAAGAATAAAATAATGCCATCTACAGCAACATGGATGGACCTGGAGATCGTCATTCTAAGTGAAGTAAGCCAGAAAGAGAAAGAAAAATACCATATGATATCACTCATATGTGGAATCTAAAAAAAAAAAGAAAAAGAAAAAGAAAGAAAAGGAAAAAAAGACACTAATGAACTCATCTACAAAACAGAAACAGACTTGCAGACAGTAAAATAGTAAACAATTTTACAGTTATGGGGGAAAGGGGATAGAAAGGATAAATTTGGGAGTTTGATATTTGCAAAGGTTAACTACTATATGTAAAAATAGATAAAAAACAAATTTCTTCTCTATAGCACAGGGAATTATACTCAATATCTTATAGTAACAGTTAATGAAAAAGAATATGAAAACGAATGTATGTATACCTGTGCATGACTGGGACATTATGCTGTACAGCAGAAATTGACATATTGTAACTGACTATACTTCAATTAAAATAAATAAATAAATAAACATTAAGGTACATCATGCAAAAAAAAAAAAAACTTGTTGTAATGTCCACTGTTGATTCTCTGTACAACAGCTATTGCTACCCTGTTTTTGTCTTGCTAGTACAGAGCACAGCCCACATTAGAAACTAAAAGTGCAGAATATGATGGGGGTGGCCATTTTACTCAGTGGTTACCATTGAACATAAAAGGGAGTTGGTTGGGGAGCTTATGTGAAATACCTTTCCCTCTGATACAGACAGACATATGGGGAGGATTCCTTTGTCACTCTGGCTTTCCTTGCCCCACCTCCACCACAATTCTTTCCTACTATCTTGGAGGTTGTATGGAGACATGATGCTTGAAATGTTACCACCATCTTGCAGCTATGCAGGGAGCCATGACACACGGAAGATGGAGAGACAAACATCCCTGGAAGAGTCTGGATCTCTGATGTTGCTGAGTCACTCAATCAACCTCGAGACCACCTATCTCCGGGCTTCAAGTCATTTATAGTGACACATTCTATTACATACAGCCAAACACATTTTGATTAAGTAGGGTATCCAATTTTTCACATTAAGCAGCACTGAACTGACAAAAGAACTAACATGATTATAGTTGCACCAGAGGTAATTTTGTTACCTAACAGAGCTGTAGAGCCACAACTCTTTTTTTGCACCCAAGTTTTGTGCAAAAATTGAATTTCTCTATAATTATTATATTTCCAAAATCCCATTCTCAACACCCCTTCTCTACTACATTTTCCATCCCTAGTGAAAAGCCTTTAATCATATCTAATTTGCTTTTTAAACTTCGAAGATTCTCTACTCCTTTGCCATCCCTCCCACCAACGTGAAGTACTCCGCTGGAACCAGAGTTCTCTGCCCAGAAACACACCGTGCTGTCTATATTTAATGTGACTTCCTCACTTACCACTTTCCAATATGTCCTTGCTCTCTGCTTAGCATCACACAGTTTGATTTTACTATTATTTTAATATACACACAGGACTTTTTTAGGATCTAAATTCCCAGATAGGTGGGATCATGTGTGCTTTCCCTAATGTGATACAGCATTTTGTATTTAGAGTAAACATAAACACCAGACCGAATCAAACACGTGGAATGGAATAGCCACTTAGAACTGTTCTATGAAACCTGAAGTGTATGTTTGCATGATTTACATTTAGCAACCTTCAAAGGGCTGCTTAATAACTAGTCTACTGATCACTCTATATTTGTTGACTATTCACTCTTTTTTCCCTAGTCAAAAATATTCATTAAAATATTTAAAAGCAATATATGCTTATATACAAAATTTGGAAACTGCAATCAAAGAGAAACAAACAAAAATTACCAAGTCCCTACACTCCAAAACAATATTAGCCTTTTGGTGTTTTGCTTTCTACTGTCTTTTCTGCGCATAGATTTCAGTAGGAGTTTCTGTTTGTTTATTCACAGCCATTGGTCAGGCAAAACCAAGAAGGTAGGAGAAAGTACGTTTGTATGTATGTTATTAGGAAAGACTCCTCCAAAACTCCTCCTGAGCTGCTATTCATCATGGAAGAGTAATTACAATTTTGATTGCTTATTACATTCATGATGTTCTTTAGTTCCCAAAATAACAAAATTATGAAGCAATGCTATTATTCATATTTTAAAGATGAGGTGCCCAGATCAGGGAAATTAAGTCATTTGTCCAAGGCAAAATGGCTGCTAAGTCCTAAAGCTAGAAATGAAACCCAAGTCTGACTTGACTTCTCAGCAGGTGTTCCTTTTCCCTTGTGCTTTTATCCTACTGCCAAACATCAGAAACAGCAGGCAGTTTGGTTCCAATTCTTTTCTTTTATAAAGGAGGAGACGATCAGAAGAATGCTTTGGAAACAAGGTCTCTTGCTCCCTCTTTCTGGGTTCTTATTAAGCTCTTTTGGCCAGTCATTGTTCTCTTTGGGCCCTTTTCCTCCCTCTCCTCCACATGTGTTTGTTGAGACTTTACTGAAATGAGCAGGGCCAAGTACTTGAACCATACCACTCGCTCCAAATGGTGAACACCAACAATCACTGAGATTCTAAATTCTGAGTGTTTTAAGGCACTCCTTGATAAAGGAGAGTCTCTGATTTCAGCTTCCCTACTTCGGGTGCCATCTTGAAAAGCATGGCCATGCTCTGCACCCCATCCACCTTGTAAAGAGGGTGAACCCTTCAGGGCAGAGCAAAGAAGAGATCCTAGAGCCTAAAGCTGACAGAGGACAGCCAAGATTAGTTTCATTTGGTGTGTGTTTGTTTTCTTAAGCCCTGATCGTAGTCAAAACTGGACACAGCTGTCCTTTCTCAAGGAGATTTCACTCCCAGACTGAGTGTTTGGATTTCAGCTCATTGTTTAATAGTTCTAGAATTCAAATGGTCACCTTGAGGCAGGAAGGTTAGCACTCCATTAAGATGGATGGGGAAAGTTCACACCTCTCGCTTTTATTTTATTTCTTTGCTTTTCTTTCCATTTGCCTGCAAACTCAGCAAAGCTGAAGCCCATTCACTACACGGGCTGTTTTTATACCCACGGGGCTGAAAAGTTGATTTACTGAAGAACTTGGATTTGCCAGGAAAAGGGAAAATCCACAGAGAGTGTTAAAATCTGCAAAATACGACAGGATTATCAGAGGAATAAGAAATCTTATGCTAGATCCTTTGGTTCTTAAATCAATCCCCAAAGAGATTTTAAAGCCCATTCACTTTTTGGATGGTTTTTCTGGACCTCCCTATAAATGTTCTTCATGTAATATCTGCTAAGAGGGAGAGCTAAAGCCAGCAGCATTTATATGAATCACCAGGCCAAGGCATTTTTGTTCATTAGCTTTCGCAAAGGTTGATTGAAAGGCAAAGGAAGGGGGTTAACATTTGCTGAGGGCCTACAGTGTGAAAGCACCGGGCAGGGCCCCAGTGCCCCCTGGTTCAGTACCTTCTCTCTGATGAAGGAAAAACATATGTGATTTCCTCTCATACAAGTCAGACTCTGAGAAAGGTTCTAACAGAAATTCATGCAACAGGGTCATGGAGAAAGAGACAAGTTCATTCTGATTGGAGCATTCAGAAAAGCTTCTTGGAGGTGAGATTAGAAATCAATTTGGAGGGTCTGTCAGGAAAAAGGTTGGCTGGGTAAAGGAGTTCATTTAGTAAAGGAATTGAGGTAAACCAGATTTAGTACTGAGAACTGAGAGCAGACAACTCCTCTCAGTTGCCCAGAGTGAATATGGCAGAGACAGTCTAGGTGTTTCCCAACCCTATCCCCTCTTCCTGAACACACAGAAAGACTCCATTCCCAGCCTCCCTTGCATTACATGGGGTTATGCCACTGTCCTCCCACAAATGGAATGAAGGTAGACTGATTGTATGCCATTTTCCTCTCCCTTTCTCTCTTTGCTTCTTTGGCTAGCTAAATGCAGAGGGTCACAGGTTGGGGAGAGTGTAGCTCCATCGTATAGTGCATGCTTAGCATGCATGAAGTTCTGGGTTCAATCCCTAGTGCCTCCATTAAAAAATAATAATAATAAATAAATAAATAAACCTAATTACCTCCCCCTGAACAAAAAACAGAAAAACAAAAAGTAAGGATGAATGCAGAGGGACCAGCGAAGGCCCCCAAGGAAGCCCTGGCAGGTGATGTCCCATGAAATGGAAGAACCTGGATGCTGGAATTATCAAACAGAGGATGCCCACCAAATACTTGATCAGACTGTAAAGTGAGCAAGAAAAGTTAAGCCACAGAGCTTGGTGTTATAGCAGCTAGCATTATAGTGCGGACGGTAAGGCTGAAAAGATAGATCTAAAAGGCCTGTAAAATCCTCCTGCATCAAGTCATTTATAAGAACTAAGAAAATAAATCAAATAGTTATAAGGTTTGAATTAATATGTCAGCATCAGGAAGAAGGAGCAGCATCATAGCTCATTCTTCCCAAAGTGGACCTCTACCAGTCGTGACTTTTTTGGCTAATTTTACGCTGACAACTTAATTTGGGGTCCTAAGTGAAAATTCTAGGAAGGCAGGGCTTCTTCAATGAAGAGAATACTTGGCCATTTCATAGCTGATGGAAAGAGGGCTTCGTGTGCCCTCGGTGGGGGGGAGTCTAAAGTTAGCTGGCTTGGGACTACTTTAAAAATACGTTTTACTGCTTTTTTGATTGTAATAGTAATACCCACTCCTTGTAGAAAGATTAGAAAAGATAAAACTGTTAACGGAATAAAATAATAACCATTTGTAATCCTATCACGTCTTGGTGTGTTTCATGCCACTCCTCTTTGTCATTCTCTGTTTCTGTCTCTCTCTACATGTATCGTATATAATATAAACATAAATCACTGAATTATTCTAATTGTACTATATGTAATCTGTTCCTGTCATTAAAGTTCTTTACAAACTTGACCTTAAATAGTTGTGCAATTTTTTTTATTATATGAATATACCATAATTTTTGGCATTTCCTATAAAGTTGGACACAATTATTCCCAAGGTTTTTGTTGTTGTTTTAACAAGAATGGATATCATTATTCAGAAATATTTGCCTGGATTCTTGATTATTTTTTAGGATAGATTCCTAGTTGTAAAATTCATAGTCAAAAAGCTTGAAAAATTGTAAAAGATCTTGAGGCATAGGAAAATAGCTTTCTGCAAAAGTTACAGAGGTTTATTTTTCTACCAGCAGAGTACGAGGTAACCTATCTTAAAACACTTTAATCTGCAATGAAAGTATCATTTAAAAGCTTTATACCCCTTTTTATGGTTTTCTATACAGTCAAAAGACTCAAGGGCAATAAATCCATGATATCTTTAGTAACTGATTTTCAGTTGGCAAAGTGACTGTTTCCTGCTGAAATGGGTTTAAATGTTTCATTTTAAGAAACCATAGGCATCCTCTGATCGTAGTATATAATAAGCCGATTGCATTTAGTACAGGTTGGGCTAAACAATGATAGGAAATCACCTCAAAATCTCAGTGACTTAACACAACAGAATTTTATTTCTTGTATTCAAAGTCAGTAGCTGGTACTTTGTGCATTCATAATTGCTCTAACCTTGAGAAGAGAATACGGTAAATCATGTCTTTGCTCTTTCATTTTTCACCTGGAAGGGACACAGGTCACTTCCTCCCATGTCTCCTTGGCCAGAGTAAGCCATGTGACCACAATGACTACAAGGGTGTGGGAAAGGACGATGCTATCCTGTGCCCAGGTACAAACCCAGGAGCGGTCATGGACAACACTAACGACTATCACCCCTCATTGAATTTAACCTTTGAGGAAGGGCTTGTATTCTATAATGACTCCTGGAAATGTCCTTCTCTCTTCCCTTCTGAGAGTCTCAGACAGGGGTCAGCAAACTTTGGCTTATGGACCAAATGTGTCAAGTCTCTGTTTTCATATGGTCTGCTAGTTAAGAATGGTTTTTACGTTTTAAAATGGTTTGGAAAAATCCAAAGAAAAATAATATTGCATAACACATGAAAATTATGTGAAATTCCAATGTGTGTCTATAAATAAAGTTTTATTGAAATAGAGCCATGATTTCTTGTTTCTGTACTATCGATGACTACTTTTGTGCTACGGTGGCACAGTTGAGGAGTTTGCAACAGAAATTTACACTATCTGGTCTTTTACAGAAAAGGTTTGCCAGTCGCTGATCTTAGACTTGACACTGGGGAAACCCATGGTCATTTCAACATGGCTGCCTGGAAAAATCACCTCTTGGAAAGTGATTACTTGCTAGATGTTTCAAATTCAGCTCACTGGATTCAAAACAAACAGAAAAATGAAATCTCCTCTAGGCTGATGTGTATAGTTACTGGGATTGTGGCTGAGCCATGAATAGAAGCATGATGAAAACTGAGACCCAATGGCCAAATTGGGCTGGAATCAGGGAGGAAAGCCACTGGAGTTACCAGGAGTTCATCTGAATTAGATACTGCCGTTATGAGCTCAACCAGATGAGTTTCTCACCAGGCTCTTCCACCTCCTTGAGGATTGTTATGTAAATCTGCTCAGTGTTTTAAAGTCAACCTGGATCCAAACATAAGCCCTCATTGCCTTCATTAAAATCAATAAATAATAAAGGAAGAAAAAATTGGCTCCCCAGGTGCAGGAAAAAACCCAAGTTTTGCCATTCACTTCCTCAGCTTGTTGTTGCTGGAAGACTGTACTTCACTTTCAGCTGTGATTTAAAAAAAAAAATGTTTTGGATTTCCCCTCAGAGGTTTCATAAGCATTTATACAGAATTGGCTTTCTGGGTGATTTATCAGCTGCTCTGTGTGAGGTTTTCAAAGAGTGAACACTCCATCCATTGTCAACATATTCCTTGTGTTAAAACCGAGATTTCTAAAATAACATGTTGATCGGGTGACGGAATGCCATTTCTCTTCATTTAGTGTCCAAGTAATAATGCACCAGTTAGTAATGCTAGGAATGAGACGGGAGGCACAGCACATACATATTCCAACTGAGGTCAAGATCCATTCTTTTTAAATGTCAAAAATGACATTCCTAATACCCATGTATATAGATTCCATTTATTTGTGCACTTAAATTAACTCCTCTCTAATCCAGCTTCCACAGCTGCCAAAGACTTCCTGTGAAAGGCATTTTCTTCTAAACTACTCATAATTCACATCCGGCTCTCATTGAAGAAATGTCTCTCGTGGTTTTGTGCCACAGTCAAAGGTAAAGGGGGTAGTTCTACGTAACTTCAAAGGGTAAGTTGTACCTGGTTTGGAAACAGCCACCTCTGATAGCTCTTTGTCCCTTCCCTCCCCTGAGACAGTTCCATACTGCATTCTCTTTCTTTTTGCTGGTGTCCAGTTCTCTTACAAAAGCTTTTCAAACTACTGCGCATTCTGTGTCTTTCAGAAAGAGATTATTATTCAAATATTGTTTGTGGGCAGACTTCTAATTAAGTGATGTATTTTTACACATCTCATTAAACATTAAGTGTCTGTGATTTCCAATCTAAGTAAGGACACACGATTTGAGGAGTATACGCATGAGAAAGGGGGGGTAAAAATGTTGAAATCTAGGTCATCCAGGAAAATCTAGGACATAGAGTTCCTCTGCCCAGTACTATGTAGTGACTATAGATACTATATAAATGACTATTTAGAAACCAGGAGATGATTTGGGGCTGAAATAGAAAACAGTATTGTGACAACAACAACAATGTATTATAGTTGTAAAGCATTTTCACATATGTTACTTCATTTAATCCTCTCAATCCTCCTCCGAAATAGGGAAGGTGAGTGTTATTATTCACATTTTATAATAAGAAAACTGAAACTCAAAAACATTAAGCGACTTGCCTAAGGAAGTTGTCACTGGGTCGAGATAAGATCTAATTCTCTTTGCCTCTGGTGAACTGTGTTATTTTGTGATGCTGTCTCAAGACTGGTAAAACAGGTACTGAACACAGGCAACAAGCCGTCCTCTGAAATTTGCAGGTGGGTTTTTCTTTTAGAAAGACATCCTTAGCTCAGATTAAGGCTTGAATCCCTGAATTGGGTTCTGCTTGATCAAGTATTTACTGCTCATCTATATTGGACACTTGCTATACTGAGGACTAGCTCCTTTCTCCAGCTTTGGCCCAATTTTTATTTCTTCTAAAATAAGATATAAAGCAGAAATCTCCAGACATCAAAAGATCTAAAAACCAGTCAAGTTGTTATTATGTTGCCCATTTATTTTTGTCTCAAAACTTTATGACACAAGAGTCACTCATTCCTTGTAGTTTTCAGTTGGTCTGAAAATTTTACCTTTTTTATGTGGCTAGCAGATCTAGGTATCCCAGCTTTGGAGGTGGGGATACTCAGAGCATTGGCCATCTGATTCAAAGGACAGAGGGGTTCTGAATCATTTTATAACCTTGTTGGGGCAGACCAGATTTGCAGCAAGGATAACCAAACCTAAGTCTGTACTTCTTTAGAGGTGGGTTCATGGTTGGGCCTCTCTCTGTGCTTTAGCAGAAAGGTAAACAGCAAGTCAGGGCAACTTTCAGACAAAGATTTTTCCCTGGAACTTGGAAAGCATTACATGTTCCATATAATATAACAAAGTAAAATAAGAATCCTTCTGAGAAAGGTGCTCCAGATCTTAAATTGCCTTATGCTAGAATAATATTTAACTTGTTAAAAAATCTTTGTTTTTCTCAAGGAAAAAGAAAAAAAAAGTTAAATTTATAATGAGTATTAACATGGAGAACTTGACCAAGGATTTTCTAAAACAACTTTGTAAATGATTACTTGGTGGTGGTGTCAGTTGACCAAGTTCAAAAAGAAAATAAACGTCATTTTGGTCAGTTTCAGAAAGTTTTTTTTTCCCCTCAATGAATAATTCTTTTTTTGTTCAGTCCCAAGGGACAGTACCATGTTAATCCAAACACAGATTTAATTTCTGAGTTTCACAGCTTTTCCATCTTGATCACCCAAGAAAGACTGAGATAAAATGCCAATTTTACCTTTATGAAAAGTAATGATACAGATACACAACAATCGGTGTTTATGAAAATATTTTCTTTAAATACTTATTCTTTGGTTAAGCACCATAGCTCAAAAGCTGGGGATGGGAGGGAGAGGAAATACGTCTCTGGGACTGGTTAGTCCAAAACTCTTCCCCATCCCCGCCCAAGTCTCCAGTTTTGTCAACCTTTGTTTTACTATGGAAGTTCCTGTCCTTCAGTGAGACATTCATATTTTCTATCTTACAAACATATTTTAGGTTTCTCAAGGACAGGATACTGGGAGTGGAAAAGTCTTTCAGGTGGAGAGAATAATAGAAGCAGAGACCTGGAAATGGGAATAAAAAGAAATTGGACTGCAAAGTTATGATGGATCCAGATCTTGGGTCCTAAATGTCAGTCCTTAGGGGATTGTACTTGATTTTATTTATTTATTGTTATTGAAGTACAGTCAGTTTACAATGTTGTGTTAAATTCTGGTGTGCAGCATAGTGATTCAGTTATACATATATATATATTCCTCATATTCTTTTTCATTATAGGCCACTTCAAGGTATTGAATATAGTTCCCTGTGCTATACAGTAGGGCCTTGTGTTTTGGGGGGGGTTTGTTTTGTTTTTTTAGTATTTATCTCTCTTTTTTTAAATTGATGTATAGTCAGTTTACCATGTTGTGTGTCTACTCCACCTGGTGAGCTGGATGCTTACCAAGAATCAGTGTGTCAACAGCACTAAAACTGTGCTATTTGTACTTTTTATAAAACTACATAATTTAATTCAAAATGAAATGTATGTTGAAAGAAAGTTTTTGTTTTAATGAAGATTAGATTGACTGCCTTTGAAAGACTCAAAATTAAGTCACTGATAAAAAACAAAAACACAAATTGTTGCTGAAGTAAGTGAGTAAGGACAACAGTAAAAGACTGAAGAAAAAATGTAAACACCCGGACGAGTCTATTCTCAGAATGCTTTTCAAGTACCTGTAAGTTCTCTTTCCACTGAGAAGAAACTGCAGCCAGAAAACCTAGCCAATACATTATAGATGTGTTCTATGCAAAAACGTCACACAATTCCCATCAGCAGACCTTTACTAAAACAAACAAACCAAAAAAAAACACTTGGTCCAACATCCAAAGACTGGCCAATGAATCTGTTTTTAAATATTTTAAGGTAAATTAAAATGTTAAATCGTGTATCCTTTTCTATGATTCTGCGCTACAGCTGAGTTTTTCAATTGTTGATCAATTTCTGGTGTGACAACATTGAATAAGAAAATTTCTACTGTCCTAATGTCAGCATTAGGCAAATATGTACTAAATATATGCTAAAATTCATAAAACATTAAGACACGATGCTTTGTCTCAGACAGTAACTATCTAGTCTTGAAAGAAGGACATGGAATTTGCTAATAAAAGAGCCAATATATTTGAGAACAATTCATTAGAATTCTATTTTCTTCTATATTCTATTCTGTTTGTACTTAAGTTTTCTGTTCTTCATTAAGGTATATGATCTTGTGGTAAAGAAAAACAGTGTTTTACTATTTTGGTTCAAAAATCTATGTTTATGCATGGCTGGGATGTGCTGTACACCAGAGATAGACATATTGCAACTGACTATATTTCAATTAAAAAAAATAGACAAAAAAACCCAACAATGTTGTGTCCATTTCTGATGTACAGCATAATGTTTCAGCCATAATATACATATATATACTCCTTTTCATATTCTTTTTCATTATAGGTTACTACAGGATATCGAATAGACTTCCCTGTGCTATACAGTACACTTGTTTATTTTATATATGGTAGTTAGTGCCTGCAAATCCTGAAATCCCAATTTATGCCTCCACCCCCTGCCCCTTTCCCCCTGGTAACCATAAGTTTGTTTTCTATGTCAGGTGAGTCTGTTTCTGTTTTGTAAATAAGTTCGACATTATTTTAGCATGCTTTTGAGGAGAGCAAGACTGAAGACAGTGGAGTCAGCTGCAGGCAGTCCTGGTGTCACAGGCGAGCACCTGAACCAAGAGGATCTCAATGTGAAGGACGCTGAGAAACTGACTTGGTAACCAATACCCACTCTGCTGTTCTCCTCTAGCTATTGGGCTGACAAACCCAAACCAAGGGTAGCTCTTGCCTTCTAGAAGTTTGCCACCTATCCAAGTTTGGAATCGAAGATACGTAACGGGGGACAAAGTATTAGCTGTATTAATAACAGAATGTCTTTCAAAAGGTCCCACAAGGTGGTAATTCTGCAAATTCAAGAACTAATTCTATGAGCATGTTGGGAGGTCCACGTCACAGGGTGGATATACATGAACCCAAAACACGAACTTGGCAGAGAGCTTATTATCTACGTTTTTCCTATACTCAACTTTTTCTCAAGTTAGACCTTTGGAGAAATCATATTGTATTCAGAATGTTGCCTAGTAAGCACAGAATCTAAGTTATATGAATTAGATGCTACTAAATTCTTCTAATTATCACTAAAATTAAAGTGATCACCTAAGAGAGCAGGAGGCACTGCTCCCCTCAGGGAGATCCCTTTGTAGTGGAACCAGATACCCGTCGAAGTCAGAGACTCAGGCTTCCTTTTCTGGCAACAGCGTTTGAATAGGCCCTGGCAACATTTATCTTCCAGACCCTCTGCACTTCTGTTGCTGATGATCCCTTTCCCCTCAATTTCAAATTATTTCTTTCGAGACATGAATAACTAAAGGAAAGTCCCAGTTACCTGCATCGCTGTTTCTAGGAATTTATCCTTCAGAAATAATAACCCAAATCAGTGAAAAAAATATATATACAAGGATATTAATTACAGCCTTGTTTGTAATACGAAAAATGGGCAATGAGTTGCATCTTCATCACTTGGGAAATTGGTTAAATAAAAGATGTTATATTTATTTAAATAAAGGTATACTGTGCAACCATTAGAAAGAATGCACAGAACAAAAGGCACTGACTTTACAAGATATACATAATAAAATGGTATTATAAAAACAAGTTATATATCAATAGATATAGGACATTCCATCTTTGTGAAAAATACATATCTGTGTGGCTGTTTGTGTAATATATATACTTATTGATCAGATATATGCACTAGAAAAATCTAGGAAAGGAATGCCCTTCAGTGTTAATAATGGTTGGCCCTGGAGGAGGGGTGAGATCATATGTTAGAGATGATCTGAGATTGCCTCTTCTTTTGTATACAGATACATGCATGCATGCACACAGACATACCTGTGCACACACACATATGCAATGGAATGAGTGCAATTTACTTTTTTTTTTTCCAAAGAACCTCTTTCTTGCCTTCACTTGCCCACCAGCTCCTGAAAACCTTACAATTTGAAGGAAATCACTATGTTCTAGAAGAAATTACTATTCACTGTAGAAATTGATGAATGCTATAAAAGAAGTATAAATTGAGCCTTTGGGCTCCTAGGAAGCTGAGAGATTGCTTCCAACTACATGAGTGTGAAAGTCGAGAGACAGTGCAGAGATGAAGAAATTTTATATCTCCCATAACTAGATTCCATTAGCCTTGCTTTTACAGACCAAGCAGCCCACTTTTAAATAGTGTCTAACATTGCTCCCCTAAGTCATCAAAATGCTTGTAAATTCCAGTATTTGAGGCACCCACACTTCATCTCCCCAACTGCCTCTTGAGTTAGGATCTGCCACAGTTATTTCACATGAGACTCTGAATTCCAATTTTTGGTTCACAGAATATGTTCACTTGACCCATAGATCAGGGACAGCACTTTGCATGTAACAGTTCCTTGACAAATAGTGGCTGCTTCATGGATTATCAGTCATATTGAAGAAAAATAACACCACCTGATGATGATCTTTGAATTCAAAAGTCTATTATCTTTCCTTTTTAGAGGGACAAGATGATTGCTTGCAGCCTCCTCAAGCCCTCTAATCAGGAATAGGAAACTACCAGAATGAAATGAACTGCCACTGAAGATTCTTTTTCTTACGTTATCATAGAGCACAGACAGAATGTTTCATGAGCGAATGCAGAACACAGCACAGAATAAAGCAAAACCCTTACCATGAAGATGGTCACATAGTTAAACCCAAGCACACATGATGGAATGACCCAATTGGCAACCCTTGCACCCCATTACAAACAAATGGGACCAGGAATGTGGTCCTCTCACACTGTCCAGGAGGCGCCTGCACCCACCACCTCCCACCATCCATCTCCTCCTCCCCTGATTTGTGTGTGTTTTTGTTAAACAGTGGATCTTGCTATGCTTTTCAGAAAGCTGACAAGAAGCAAGCTGAAAATTAAAAATGGGTGCCGAGAGGCTTTACAGGAGTCTAAATAAACAGCCCGACAGGAAAGACGTGTGGCAGGCTAAGGTTTCAGGCTAGTGGTCGGAGCGAGTTAACAGACATCCGTATAACAGAAGGCTGTGTTTGTTTTCCCTGTCCCTGCTCTAGCAAATTTATTGGGTTATCTGTCTTATTTTGACACTTGGGTGTTTAAGGTTTCTGTTCTAGGTGTCTAAAGGCATAAAAAAATTATTGTACAGTTTACATTCCTGGCAGAGGCTGTGACATGTGCTAGCTGAAAAGTTCCTATCTGCCAGGAATTTCGCAGAAAAAGCCTTGTAGAACTGGGTTTTCTTAGAAGGTCCAAGTATCCTTTGTGAAAAGCACCGAGAACAAAAGCGTTCTTATTTTATTCCTGACCATGTCATTCTAACATGTAGAGAACTGCTGCCACCGAGACATTTTCTTTTCATTGTCCTGTTTTGACTTACCAGGAAACACACACGGAGCATTATCAGTGTCTTGTAGGGAGACAGGTTTTTCCATCGGTAGGGCTCAATGTAGATCGACAAGATACAGTTTGATTTGCTTCTGAAATCAGAAATGCACGGAAGCATTGAGTGAATATTAGGTGTTACGATAATGCACCATCCAAAGATTACAGTCATATGTGTAGAAATATTGACATGTTGGTGACTGATGTACTAAGCCACCCACAAACAGTGTTGATACAGTTCTTCTTATTGGAATACAGATTTTTAAAGAATTTTACTTGTAAGTGCCCTGTTCTTCATAGATATTGAGGCCGTAACTAATGAAGGGGTCAGTAGGGAATTTAAATAGTTCTCTGATATAAACCTCTTTTCATTTATTCACTCATTCATTCAAGTGGCATTCAGTGAATACTCATGTATTTGATTGTTAGGAAGTGGGAAATACACATGGAGGAGAAGTATGAAACAGTCAGTGGCACTAATGGAAGCTTACAGTTTCTTCTTTCATCATCTTCTGCAGCAGACAGCCTGCCTGGCAGAGTCAAGACAAATTTTCATGATACCAGGTGATTGGCATGAAATCAAGGAGAGAAAAACAATTCAGTTTATTTTTTTCCCAGAGAAAATAGCTTTGCAGTAGCTGAAGCTATTTGAGCAAATTATTATTTTCTTTCTTTATTCAGTCTTCCTTTTTTTGGTTCTTCATGGCTTAAGACTGGGACTTGGGAGCTGGCAGCTACAGTTTCTGCTCCTCAGGCTACTCTTGGCAAAGACTGTCACCCAGGCCACTGGACAAATGGTTTTCTTGTCTTGACCACCCTTTTCATCACTGATCTCCCTTTGGTCACCTCACTATTTGTAAAGGCTTCAGTTTTGTGCAAAGAGCAAAGATTTTTAGAATCAGCATTCCTGAATCTGAATACAGACAATGTCACTTAATTGGTGGGTGACTCTGAGCTTCAGTTTATCACCAGTAAATACGTGTACAATCATGTCTGTTTCATAGGCTTGTGAAGCGTACACATGATTGCATACTTGAATGGAGCCAGCCTGGCTCCTGGCTCTGGTAAGTGATTTTAAAAAGTCTGTTCTTCCTTCCTTCAAGTCATGTAGGATATGGAGCAATGAGGCATTTGGGAGAGTCAAAGAAAATATTTGTATCACAGAGACTTTATGGTTCATTGCTTTTCTGTTCATTTCAGACATATGTGGTGTAAGTTTTTTTTTTTAATAAAAGCAAGAAGAAGTCATGCTTATACTACCAATGGAAAGCAACCTAGAAATCCAGTTGATATTGGGCACAACTGTCTAAGTCCTACAACGGGTTCTGGGAGGAATGCAAGCAAATATACAGACCAAACCCATATTTTGGTAGCTTCAAAACAACCTGAGACAAGATTTGTACAGTAAAAAGTCAAATAGCAATAAAACTATTTTGAAGAGATTGCTGAGCAATAGGCTATTATATACTGAGTAAGTCTTCTGTCCTGCCAAGTTCACAGAGCCTTTATATCACAATATACATTAAGAATCTTCTAAGAAGGGAATAGTAAGCAGTTTTCTGTGCTTAATTTGATCATGGAACTCTATTTTAATTTTGTCTTTACAGCAATATCAGGTGTAGAAAGATAAACTGGGGTCATGGAAAGTGAATTCTAAAGTGAAGAATCAGAACTTTACCCTAAAGGCACTGACATTTCTAGAAAGGGAAGTGTCATGATTCAAGCATGTAAGTAATGTTTTAGGAAGGATGGGTCACTGGTGATATACTAGGTCTTTTATGAGAATCAAGAGAAAAGGCATTTTCAAATAGAATGGTCAATACATAACCTAGATTGCAGTTAATTAAGGTGACTGTAGGCTGTGACACAGAGTCATCAGGCAGCACTCTTAACAAGGATTTTGGAAGTGAAAATATGGGACCAAGCCAAGACAGTTGTAACTTGAGGAGATTTTGTTCAGAATAGGGAAGACAATAGCATGTTAGATGATTAAAATGTAGACCCCAACAAAAAGAGGCCCATGAATGGTCCTGGAGGAAGGAAGAATAATTGTGGTGTCAAGTCCTCTGAAAGAATGGAAGAGAATAGGTAGAGAGCGTAGGATGGAAAGCACTGAAGACATGTAGCAGGTAGAGAAAAAAGAGAAGTACAACTCTGGTTTCATAATGCTGTCTACTGTGTTCAAGCTAGGTTCATCACATGTTGCATTGATTCTTAATTATAACAATAGTTTTGTGTCATAGAAATAATGATCCTCAGTTTGCAGACATGGAAATTGCTCAAGGTCACATAGCTACTAAACAGCATATCAGGTATTTGAAAAGCATACAATCACTAATAATAACCTTGTTCAGACAGTGGCTTCCTGAATGTGGGCAATCCAGGAGATAATAAAGACTTTGACAGGGGCCAGAGATGAGGCAAAAGTCAGCCACCAGCTGTTCCTGGGGACAGAAAAATTAGATCCAAAGATCATTCTCCACCCAGCAGAGGGCCAGCACGGATGAGCTCTTCAGCTTTCTATTGTTATGCTAGAGCTTGCTGGGTTCCTCAAGCAGGAGTGGAGAAAATTGATTTGTTTCTTTCACAACTGTATTTATACAGTTAACCCTTGAACAATATGGGTTTGAACCGTGTGGATCTACTTACATGCAGATATTTTTTCAGTAAACACATACTGCAGGACTATACCATCCATGTTTGGCTGAATCCACAAATGCAGAACTGCCCACACTAGGGGTGTGACTGTAAAGCTATCTGTGGATTTTCAAATGCTCGAGGGTTGGTACCCCTAATCCATGTTGTTCAAGGGTCAACTGTATATACTAATGAGAATACACATTCAGGCACTCTCGGGGAGGGTATAGCTCAAGTGGTAGAGTGCATGCTTAGCATGCACAAGGTCCTGGGTTCAATTCCAGTACCTCCTCTACAGATAAAGAAACAAATAAACCTAACTACTTCCCCCCTACACACACACAAAACCTAAATAAATAAATGTCACTCTTTAGGCACTCTCTTTCTCACTCCCCAATTTCGTGAGACCACCACTTCTACACTACTCCCAGGTATCTGCAGTTGGATTCATGTCTTCTTATGAAGACTGTAGGATCCGGCATAACCCTAGTCAGTTAGGATTTCTGCTTCCCTATCTTCCTCTCTCATTTATCCAAGGTTTCAAATTTCTCACTGAACCTCACCCAAACTAGGTGAATCCTGGGCCAGTCTGTATCTTCATATTTCTCATCTCCTTCTTCTTTGCTTTGAATTCCCCTTTCCTTGCTGAAGGACTGCTATTCCTCTTCCTTGCTGGGTGGGGCTTTTCCTCAATTTTAGCTTCTTTCTCAGTTACTCAAGCTTCATCACTTAGCTATAATGGCACAGTAATATTTTCAAGTACAGGTTGCAAATACCATGTATAAAAGCATTGTTTTATGAATGTCTAATGTGTGAAGGTTGAAAATTACCAAGTGACAATGTGATTGCTCAGTCCAAATTAATTAAACAAAACTACATGCACTATGGCAAAAAGCAAGAGTAGGCTTGAGATAAATAAAACATAATTCATGCATTCAGAGAGTCATAATCTTGTAGGAAAGGTAAGAGTATTTAGATGGTGAAAACACTAAAAAGGATAAGGAGGTAAAAGGCTCGCGTGAAAAAAAGCTATGGGAATTCACAGGTAGGAGAAGTCAAATCTGGCTGAGACCATCAGGAAGGATATCTGGAAGGAAATGGCTTTGGAGAGGAGCCCAGAAGGATGACCTATACTGGCATGCTGTAAGTGGCAAGAGTTAATTCAAGACTTCTCTCCAAGTCCTGTGGAACAGGCTTAGATGGTTAGAGGGGTGGGGCATGGGCATTACCATTTGGGTATGGAAGCATTTTAGAAGGATGAATGAGTAAAGAAGGCCTGCGTGGGGCTGACCTCAGAGCCCAAGTTAAGCCAGGAGGCCAAGTGCAGTCAGGAGCATGCCAATGAAGGGCTGAAACAGGGAGGGAGTGAAGGAGCAGGGAAAGAGTCACCTGAGTCAGAATGGGAGAAAGGGAAGGTGTGGATGGAGAGGAGGAACAGCATGCCCTTGGAGATGGAGTATGATCATGGGGTGGCTCAGGCTAAGCTTGGTACATTTAGCAGCTAATAGGGAAGGGGATGCAAAGAAGTGCAGAGCAGGAAGGTGAGAAGTTCTGAGGTCAGGGTTTCAGGTGGCTAGTTAACTGAGGGCTGGAAATAAGGGGCTCATATTTTTTCTTTTCTTTTCTTTTCTTTTTTTAAGTTTTTTGCCTGCACATTAGAACTGCATCCAATACACTCTAAATACACTGGTCTGTATTTTCCACAGGGCCTGGGTCTTTATAAGGGAATAGAAAGGTCACCATTGGAAGATGCCAAACCTTACCCATACCCAGCTGTGCCCAGCTGTGAATTCACCAGTTGCCACAGGCACCCCAATCCACCGTGTCACTTGATCGGCATGTTTCACCCTTGACATGAGCGCTTTTCAACATGGGCAGAAGCAAGGTTTGAATGACATATATTCCACTCTCTGCCTACAAACCTGGGGTCAGGGGAGGAAGACAACTCAGAATACCTGAGTCAGCTTCAGGAGCTTGCAGTGCAGCCGTTTAACACCAAATAAAGTCCTGTCCAATGGCTGGTGAATCAAATTAAATTCTGAACAAACAACTCTCCAGCTACATCTCAGTCAATTTTAGAATCAATGCAGCCGATTTATGGTTCCTTCGGGTTGTATTCTCTTCTCAGTGGGCTGGGATTTCCACACGTAGTTACTACCACTTACTGCTAATGAGGAGCGTGCATCAGTCCCCAGGCACCTGGGCGGGAACACATTACTTAGTCTCATTCAGCAGTGTGGGCTCTTTCCATGCAAAAGGGGCTTCTTAGCTGGGTCTGGAGCCCGGGGGTACCAGGTGGATGCTATTAATGCAAAGTGCTGACATCTTCCAGCTTTTGTCTCTCAGAAGCATCCAGGCTTTTTCATTTCATGGTTCTCTGGCATGTGAGAACCCTTTGGGAGAAATTGGGTTCTCCAGCCTCAGCATGCTGATTCAGACAGAAGCTGGGTAGGGGCAGAGAAAGCATTTGGCTTTCTTTGTTACCATTTGATGAAAGTGAATCTTGAATCTGTATTTTTATGGCGACAGAATATACATCAGTGCTTATCACAGAGCCTGTCATGTAGCTAGAGCTCAAGTAGGTATTTTGGAATAAATGGCAGGTAGAAGCACACATAAGAGTATACATCTCTTGAAACAAATGTTTGGGAATGTTCTGGAGAGTCTCTCTCTGCTGGTTGAGGGGTAAGCTAGTCAGAGGCGAAAGAGATCCTGGGAATGCTAATGTCTTTTGAATGCCTGACTGCCTCTTCTGACTCTTTGATTTCACTCATTGCTCAGAATAATCTTTTTAGGCTAGTACTATTGTCATCCCCATTTAACAGATGAAGAAACTGAGGCACAGAGGGACTAAAGTGACTTACCTGAGGTCACACAACTTGTAAGTGATGGCACTGGGATTTTAACACAGGCAGTCGGCTTCCAGAGGCCCTACATTTAATCACAATCTAAGAGGGAATTCTCTCAGGCCTCTTCCATTTGGGTAGTAGAGGTTTTTTCCCTCAAAGCAGTTAAAAGACTATCTCTACTTTAAAACGACAAGAAAAACAAAGACGCATTTGCAGCCTATGAGTTCTCAGCTTCCGTAGCAATTAGCAATGTAGAAGTGAATTCACTTACACAGTTGGTTTCAGACCAAATAAAGTGGAGGGTGACCCACGAGTCAGGAGAAGTGGGGGTGAGAACAGATTTCTATGCTGTTCTCGAGGCAGATTTTATCTTTTTTGGAGATAAAAGTTGAAAAAAGGAGAAAATAAGGCAGAGCTTCTGAATTGGCATCGTGAAGGAAGCCTCTGTCTGGGAGCAAAACAACTTCTCTGAGGTTAGAACTTGAGCCACATTAATCAGGGAGGGTTCTTCTTGCCCAAACAGACACATCTTCATGTGTGTGTGACGTGAGTTAACCTTCCAGGGCAGCAGCATAATGAGAACCCTGAAAAAGTAATTTTCTAAATGAAACCTTAGTTCCCTGGGAAAATACAACCAGCACGTAAGGAAAGAAACTTAGCATCTTTCCAGTAGCTCCTGGGATGCCTGTTCCTCAAAAAAAGTTGTGGAATGGGATCCGACTAATACCGCTTGCATTCTTTAATGGTCGTTCTTCCCCTAAAAAGAGACTGTAAGCTCCAAAACAAGCTGAGATGAAGTACCCACTAAAATGGGTCCTAGAACAAGTAGTCTACAAACTAAATAAAAGACACAACATTTGGAATCACTTTTCAAACCCAACCTAAAATTTCAGGATCCAGATTTCATAAGGGAAAGCGAGCCCCCTGTTTTGAAATCTGATTTAAAAATAGTTTCTAGAAAAGTATTAAGTAAGCCCCAGTATCTCCTGGGAAAACAAGTGGCTTTTACAAAATCTTGAACTGCATTGTGGAGATTTTTATGAATGAGCAACATATGGATTAAATTACCCATATTTGAAAAAAAATCAAATGACAAAGCACACTTGGCAGTTTTATTGAGTCTGAATTATTTGGAAAACAGTCCCATGATACCCTAGAAATCCCAAATGGAGCCCAGTTTACTAACCATTTTTGAAAAATGAAATGCAGCCATTCATATAAAAAGGGCTGTCTCTGTTAGAGTGTATAGAGGTTAAGACGAAAAGTTAGCTGGTTTTCCTAAATTCTGAGGGATCCAGAGATGAGCAGACCTGAGACAGTGATGATGATACACATAACTTCCTGGAACTCTCAGGGCTGCGGTCAGTGGAGCAATGTTGATTCTCAATTCCTCCAACTATCTCTGTCTCCCTCTTTTTTTTTTTTTTTTTTTTTTTCCTTCTTCTTAGTACCAGTTTGGCAGATAGGCTAAAACTTTGGCTGTTTGCTCTGTTCCCTATTTTTGGAGCTCAGTCATCGTCACTGCTGAATGAGACTCACTTTCTGAAAAATAACCTGTGGTCAGTGTATCGTATACATTATGGTTCCTGTGGCTGTCTTTCATTCCATATATGTAGCTGTGGGGAAACCTTCTTAATTCTGTCTAAAAATTGTGTTATAGTTTAAAAATAGTCAGCTCTAAAAATAGTCTAAACATTTATCGAGCAGCGAATAAGAGAATGAGTGAAGGTACCAGGGGAAATAAAAAGACCCTTGATTGGTTTTTATGACTAAGCATAGAAAGGCTGGGAGTCATGGGTTCCTGGCCGAACAGCCCAGGGCTCTTTTACTCCCATGCCTGGTGTATGGTGCCAATACATCAAATGTCAAATATAGACATGAATGTTTTCTTTTTTGGACAAACACTACAAAGGCTTTGACACCAAAAGATTTATAAATCCTTACGCCTTTTTTAACAATAAGTAACTGGGCCGGACTTGATCCCAGGTCTTCTGATTCCAAGTCCAGTGCTCTCTCTGCTGGAATAAATTCCTTAGACCTGTAAAGATCCTAGGCTCCTGGGCTGGCATTAGCTATTGAACAGCAATTTATAAAGTGGAGACCCATCATATGTTTAAGTTTTTAAATTCAACTATACAAGGGTTCTTTCAAATAATTAACATGAAAAGGCCTTAAATTTTATTTTGCATATGTGCCATTTATAAAAGACTTTCATTAGTGTGTGCATTATACATTTATATACATAATACTGAAGACAGGGTTGTAAACATGCAATATGCACATAATTCTTTGTGGGTGGCTTATGAGATGTTCAATGGTACTTTTGACCACACTCACTGTCTGTCTTATGTCTAAACGTCAGAACCAGACCTTGTGTGAGATGTGATTCCATTCACTAGCTTACCACAAAAGATGCCCTTTTGGCTGGTTGTACTCAATTTGCCCATCCCCACTTCTTGCCTTAAATACAACTGAAAAGTTCATGCTAGGAGGTGAAAGGCCCTGAGGGATAAGTGTGCAGATGTATTTTGGGTGAAGTTTCAGTGCTATTGGTGCCTCCAATGGGGTCCATCTTCTGCCAGACTAACATGGCCAAGGAAACGAATGTTTTAGGTGATGCTGTGCCTCCCTGCTCTTCTGAATCATTGCTATGGTTCTGAACTTCTTACAGGGAGGCCACAATCAAGGAGCAAAGTGGTGAATTTTTGAGGGTAATTTCAGAGTTAAGTTCCCCCTTTCTTCTTGTGTGAGAAAATCCGATAATTGAGAAAATTGGTTTAAATTCATCTAAAGAAAAATTTCCAGAGAATATAATGTAAGTGTGAAGTGCAGAGAGATTGTTTTGGGCTGCCCACAATCACTCATGCTATTCTTTGCTTTTGCATATCTTTTTCTTTCTTCCTGGCATGACTCTTATGCTTTTTTATCTAGTTACTCCTCATCATCCTTCAAAACTCGGTTTAAGCACGATCTCAGGAAGTCCCCCCTAGCCAGCCAGTATTGTGTAGGTGCCTCTCCTCTAGGCTCCCATGGTAACTGGACATGAGTCTGTGGTAGGATTTCCTTGTTCTGTAATAACAGATTTATTTGTCTGTAAATGCCAGAAATAGACTGCTTGAGGGCAAGAATCATATTGTTTTGTTCTGAATGCCTAATCCCTGGCCCAGTGTCTGGCCCATCATAGATCTTCAATAAATGTTTATTGAGTGGCTCCTAACTGTGTGGCTAATGTAGTGCTGTGAACATCCAACCCCAGCGATGGGTGGAAACCAAGAAGTGTTGCTCTTTCCTCATTATGTTACAAAATGTGTCTTGCCTTTGGAAAAAGAAAAACAATCGCATTCTCCAACACAATGAAATATATGACTATAATTCAGGGTCTGGAGCTCCAAGTTTCATCCATGGAACAACATTCTAGGCAATTAAAATTAAAAAAAAAAAAAAAAAACAATCCAAGGGGTACATATTTTTTCAGCCTTGCTCGCCTGTTTTTATGTAGTTGTAACCCTTCTGTGGTTCAGGAGAGAGATGACTGTTTATTAAGCATCTTCATGTCCCAGGCACAGTGATAAACTCTATGTGTATTATCTCAGTTTATTACAATGACTTACAACGACTCCATGTGCTAGAATCGTTATTGTTACATTACACATAGCACAGCTCCTGGGAAAGGAAGTCATAGGATTTGAAGTGACATCTGGCTGATGAAAGCTATTAAACCATTAAAATTTAAATTCAACTGAAATTAATTAAAAATTAAATTAAAAAGAAAAGATTTTTTCGGTGTATTCTTCAAGTCATATTTTATTCCATTGGTTGAAACTGTATGTGTGTATATATATATATATATATATATATATATATATATATATATATATATATATACTACACCTTGTAAAAAGAAAAGATTTTAAAATTATCTCATCTGGACAAGTTTCTGGGAATGGATTTATTGGCTTGACTGAAATTTGTATGCTTTTAAAAAGTTGTTGCTAAGTTAATTTCCAAAAAGACTGGAAGAATCCAGTAACAGTCTTGCTGACCAGGCTGCAAATTTCTTAAAGGAAGAGTTGGTATCTTATCTCCCTAATCTCAGAACTTAGCACAGTGCTGAGCATGCGGTAGCTTCTTCCCAGATGTCTGCTGAATGAATTATTAAATAAATGGACACTACCACCAGTATTATAAATTTTCTTTGAAACCTACGTAATGTGGTACTGAGACATATATCTGTAAAAGGCAGATAGGTTTCTCGTCCCTGAATAAAAGGTAAGAGATGACCCCTTGTAAAGCAGATTGGCTTTGTTGGAAAAGCAACTGATAAACCTGTTCTTTTTTAAGCAACGAAAAGTATTCTTTTCCATTTCTGCCTCTAAGAAATCAATGAATCACTTTCCAAAATATGTGATCTGAATAAATCCCAAGCTGCCTAGTGGCCCAGATTCAGCTTGTTGATATAATTAGATGTATAGTCCAGCAAGCCAAAGTTTTTAAAAATGTAGTTTTCAAAGGAAAAATTTTCAAAGGAAGCTGAAGGGAATCTAGTAACACTTTGGAAAATTCTTCTCTTTCTCTCTTCTCTCATTTTCTTACATCTCCAGCTACTCTCATCCCTACCAGTCTCTAAATCCACACTCTCAAAACTTTATGCAAAGTTCTATTTAGATTCTTTAACCCAAGGCCATTTTTTGTTTAGTCTCTTAGGAATCCCCATGGCCTCACCTCTCCTGGAAGTGGCAGTGGAACCTGCAGTTCTCCTGGCCTCTGTGATCCCAGACACCTCTCTTCCTCACCTTTGCCTAGTTTCTTTTTCTGCTGGTTTTTCTTGTCCTTTCTTACTTTCTCCTTTCCTCCCCTCCACTCCCCTCCCTCAGAAGTTTTTCTGGTGACATTCTGCTTAAAAAGAAAAAAAAAACTTTCATTTCATCTTACATAGTTATCGTAAAGTTGAGATATAGGTAGTACTCAGAGTCAATTCACTGACCTGAAGCATTGCTTCTCAAACTATACTAGAATTTTCCTATGGCCTCAACATTTTGCCAATTTTCCTACAGGAAGCTTTCTTAAATATCCTCCTTGCCCTCCATTCGCACAGTGTCAGCTTTCTCTGTGGATGAGTTTTCATGAAAGTTGAGACAAATATTTGTCCATCATTGGATCAGTTCCCTAAACTCAGGCCTCTGTTTTCTGCCCCTGTTTCCTTTCACTGACATCCCCTTCTCTTCACTTCAGACACCTCCAACTTTTTGGCAGTTTTTCCTCTGTCAAAACAGGGAAGATTCAGATAGAATTTACCTTATTAGGTTAAACTGACATTCATGTTCAGATACTTCTCATAATTATTTGTCTTTAAAATTCTCTGACACATTTGTGAAGTGAACTCCGTTCAGTATATTTTAGGCTGGTTGAGATTACCATTCAGTTGTTTGTACCATTTGCCTGAGTTATAAAGTAACTTCCCTGATTCAAATTCAATTTTACTTTTATGACCTTTACGAAGTTGAGTAAGTGATGTTTTAACTTTGGCAACTTATATAAATAAATATAGACATAATGAAGTAAATTAAACCTACAGTTGTTGTATTTTGTTTGGGAAAAATTTTTAAATTATCCTAATCTATTGTATTTGTTATTTCAGGCATTTGAAATATTAAGAAAATTTGATGTTTTAGGGAAATTGGCATCTTGCTTTGTGATTTTGAATTTGCAATGCTTAATTATTATTAGATTTATGATTTTTTTAATTTGAGAAAAAGTAAGAATATGATTCACTTTGTAAACCGTGTTGCAAGATTAAGAAAACCTGATTTCTTTGACATTTAACATTTCTACTATTAGATTAATAGAAGTTTTGCTTATAGGGTTTGCAAGTCTGCCCTGTCAGGTATTTGAAATTTGTGAGAGAATCAGCTTTACCAAATTTTATGTGTATCAATCAGAGTTCAATCTGAGAAACAGATCCAGGGGGAGGTATGATGCTTGTGTGTATGATTTATCACAGAAAAACTGACTTGTGTAATTGTAGGAGCTGGTTAAGCAAGTCCGGGGTCTGTTAGGAAGGTCACAGGGGAGAAGGTCATGAGTAGGCTGGAACCCCAGATACATGGGCCCAAGCTTGGACCACAGGAGGAGTTCCTTTTTTTTCCTCTCCTGTTAAAACCTCAGCCCTGCTTTTAAGGCCTTCGAACTAAGTCAGGCTCACCCAGAATAATCTCCCTTGTTTAAAGTGAACTGAATAAGGGTGCTAATTACATCTGCAAAATCCCTTCACAGCAGCACCTAGATTAATGTTTGGTTAATTAACTAGAGGATGCAGCCTAGCCAAGCTGACACATCAAAATCTCATCACAAAATGTTTAAGATGTTTTAATTAATTTAAAAATGGGTTGTGTCCTATAGTGAGATCTAATCTGTGAAATTTATAATTAAACATAACTCAAAGTAAAAGTACAAGTTATATTTTTCTTTGGAGATAGAATTGCTAGTTTTCTAAATAGAATGGCACTGCATGTAAATCGAACCTAAAGATATGAGAAAACCAAGGTTTTAGTATTTATGATTTGAGCAGTTATAACCAAGTAGTATAACCATAAATAGTCTATTATGTGCACAAAGTTTCCACATATGAAAAGAAAATCCTCAGTTGAGAGAGCCTAGCAGAGCAGAATTGGATAGAACACAAGGCCCTCAGCCCTGACATACAGCATGGGGATTACAGAAGACGGAATTCAAATGATTATGGAATAAGATCTGTGACCTTTAAAAGATACTTGTATCAATGTTTGGCAATGACAATGATTAAAGCACATATAATGTCATCATGACCCATGTGGTCCAGATTCAAAGCTATATCATAGTAAAAAAAAAAAAAAAAAAAAAATCCAGCAGTCAAAAGAAATTTCAAAGTAACTTTTGGGTTTTACTTGTATTTCTTGCTGCAACTGTGGATCACTCAAAGAATCCCTCTTTGTCTATCGTCCAGCTCTTTCACACAGCACCTCTACATTCCTCTGCAAACTTTTCTCTACTTTTTCAGTATCAGTTTTTCTTTTCCCCTTTCTCCTTCTGCAAAGGAAAACCCCAATAACTGTTCTAATCAAGAAGGAAGCTCTTTGGAGGACAAAGGGGGTCTAAAGTGTTATTAGTCAGCAGAAGGGAGAGGCTGTGAATATTCATACACTGATTAGTTTGGGTCTTGTGGAGGATAGTGACAATTCAGTGTTAGTGCCAGGGAGAATCAGCCACACTAACAGCAGTATGGATACTGGAAAACTTTAAGTGAGAAAAGAAAAGCTAAAATGTGTTCAGTTACGTAAAAGTAAAACCAATTTCACTTAATTATGTAAACTGTTTACCATTTATGCCTAATTACCCCAAAGCACAGTCATCATTATGCACTCCATTAGGTATGTATGTCAGATTAACCTGCCGGTAAATTCTATTCTGTTACAACACTCAACCTGTATGTTCAATCCACTTAGATTACTGCTTCTTTCACCCAGTAGCTGGTACGTGCTGTCTGGTTGTCTACTTATAAATTTTAAAACTTTGGGGGGACCTCTGTCCAGCCTCTAACTGCCATGTCTCCAAATGTCTGCAGTAGTCTGTTGGAGCTCTCCAGCTGTCAGCTTCCCTTCCTTTCCAATTTCTTACACCCACTGAAATAAGAATGATCAGAAACCTCCAGTAGCTCCCAGCTCTCGCTCATCACAAAAAAGCTCCTGAATTTTACTTTTTAGGCCTTTGATTTATTTTTATACCAAAGTTATATTTTTCTTTAAACATGGAATCCATGTAAGGCATCTTCCATTAAGATCTCAGGCCTTTCCTAAGGAAGTTGAAGTGTGAAGGAGTTTTGTTTTCCAAGGCATATCTTGACGGCATATCCCTCCATTTAAATTCTTTGTCTAACTTCGATTCCTTGTCTACTTTGTCTGCCTCTGGCTCAGTCTGAGAATAAGCAGAGGAGAAAATAGAGGAGACCCAGAAGCTGAGCATCCAGTCTGGGGCTCACCATTGGTAATGAGACAAATAAACTGCTCTCCAAGGTAGCATGAAGTTGTGGTCTGTGGGGATCACCTGCATGGAATCATGACAGAGCCCGTGCCGGAGTGTGTATTGGCTCCTTTTGAAGCAAGCCCTGCTTTGATTGCAGGACCTCCTTTTATAAATAGGAAGTGTCTAGACTGGTGTCTTTGTAACAGAGCCCACATTCTGGAAAATAGAAGAAATCTTGGCTATTGTTCTTTTTTGCATTTCTTGTTGTTGTTGTTTGTGGATGCACTCAGACCTCTGCTCCTCTACCCTCATAAGCAGACCAGGACAGAGTAGGTACTGCCAAGGTGCTGGCCAGGAAGTCATGCTGGGCAGCGTCCTGAGGCTGGGTTTGGGGTAGAGTATTGACCATGATGTCCAAAAAATAGTGGCTAAAACTGGGAAGCAGGGGACAGGGCAAGGAGTCTTGGGAGATTGTTTCCACCTCTATGACTCCCACACAGCCCCGGCCACGACTGCATCTCATGTGGAATCTAACACAACTCTCTCTTACTTGGTCTCCCCACTTCTACTCTGCATCCTATGAAACCTCCACATAGCAGCCAGAGTGGTGGTCTTTCTAAAGTACCCATCAGATCATGGTTTCCCTTGCCTAAAACCATCAATGGCTTCCCAATAAACTCATAGGACTTACAAGAACTGACTCAGGCCACATTTCCCACCTACTAAGTTTCAGCCATGCCAGCCTCTCCTGAACAAGCCAAAGCCCTTCTTGCCTTGGACTCTTGCATGGGCAGTTCCCTTTGCCCGGAAGGCTCTCTCCTAGCCAGTTCCCCACTAAATTCAGGATCTCAGCTCAACTAGATTGCCCCTCTCCCTGTCATTCTGCACCAAGTCACTCTGTTTTATCATCGTCATAATACTAGGCACTTGTGAAATGATCTATTTCATTTATTTATTTCCTGTCTGTCTCTTTCCTATGATTCAAACTCTTTGAGAGTAGATTCCTCATTTGTCTTGTTCACCTTGCTATTTCCAGTGCCTTATAGAGATGGTATCACACAGGAGGAGTTTTATAAGTAATTGAGAAATAAATAAAATATTCCTGGCACACAATTATTAGCCATTTTTAGAATTATACATGGGAGAATTGGGTTAAGGTGACAAAGATGTGTGGCTGAAGACTGTTCTAGAGTCAAAGAGAAAGAATCTCTTCACAGCAGCTTCAGGTTGAAGAGACTGAAAATTGCAGGCCAAAAAAACATTTCTAGGAAATCTTAACTTTTTCATTGTGGTAAAACACATATAACATACAATTTGCCATTAGGAATGTTTAGTACATTGACAACGTTACGCAGCCATCACCTCTATCCAGAACATACTCAGCACCTCCAAGGAAACCCCATACCCATGAAGAAGTCACTCCATTTCCCTCTCTACCTCAAACCCCTAGGAATCTCTAATCTACTTTCTGTCTCTGGGTTTGCCTATTCTGAGTATTTCATGTAAATGGATCACACACCCTGTAGTATTTTGTACCTGGCTTCTTTCACTTAGCAGAATGCCTTCAAGGTTCATTCACATTGTAGCATGTATCGATACTCCATCCGTTTTTAGGACTGAGTAATAGCCAATTGTATGGATATACCACATTTTGTTTATATACTCAGCAGCTGGTAGACATTTGAATTGTTTCTACCCTTTGGCTATTATGAATAGTGTTGTATGAATATTCTTGTACAAGTTTTTCTTTGAACACCTGTTTTCAATTCTTTTGGATAAATTCCAGGAGTGGAATTGTTCAGTCATATGGCAATTTGATGTTTAACTTATCGTGATGGTTAACTTTATGTGTCAACCTGACTGGATCACGGAGTGACCAGATATTTGTCTAAATATTATTTCTGAGTTCAACTGTGAGGTTGTTTCTGGATTAGATTAGCATTTGCATCAGTGGACTCAGTAAAGTCCAGTGTGGGTGGTCACCATCCAATCTGTTGGGGACCAGAATAGAACAAAAAGGTGGAGGAAGGTCTTCCTGCCTAACTGCTGAGCTGGCACATTGATCTTCCCTTGCTTTCTGTGCTCTGGGTTCTCAGGCCTTCAGACCTGTGCTGGAATCTACATCATCACCTCCCCTGGTTCTCAGGCCTTTGGATTTAGACTAAATTACGCCACAAGCTTTCCAGGGTCGCCAGCTTCCAGGTGGCAGATCATGGGACTTCTCAGTCTTCATAATTGTGTAAGCCAATTCCTTATAATAAATTTATTCATATGTCCTATTGGCCCTGTTTCTTTAAAGAACCCTGACTAGACACTTATTCAGGAACCACCAAATGGTTTCCCACAGCAGCTGCACCATTTTGCATTTCTATCAGCAATGTATGATGATTCCGATTTCATCACATCATCTTTACCAACTCATGAGTTTCAGTTTTTTTAAATTAAAAAAAAATTATAGCCATCCTTGTGGATATGAAATGGCATCTCATTATGGTTTTGATTTGCATTTCCCTAATGATTAATAATGTGTTGAACCTTTTCATGTGCTTCTTGGCTACTTGTATCTACATTTCTCTTAGGAAAAATGTCTACTCAGGCCCTTTGCTCTTTTAAAAAGTTGGGTTGTTTGACATTTTCTTGTTGAATTGTGAGAGTTCTTTCTACTCTAGATAATAGATCTTTATCAGATAAGTTATTTGCAAATATTTTCTTCATTTCATGAATTATCTTCACTTTCTTACTACTACCCTTTGCTGCCCAAAAGGTTTTAATTTTGGTGAAATTCATTTTATCTATTTTTAATTTTGTTTTTCATGTTCTTGATGTCATAAGTAAGAATCTTTTGCCAAATCCAAGGTCATGAAGACTTATCCCTACGTGTGTTATTTTTAAAGAGTTTTATGTCTTTGATACATTTTGAGGTAATTTCTGTATGTGGTGTGAGTTAAGGGTCAAGCTTGATTCTTTTGCATGTGGATATCCACTTGTCTCAGCATGATTTGTTGAAGAGATTATTCTTTTCCCACTGAGAAATCTCAGCACCTTTGTTGAAAATCAATTTACTACAGATGTATGGATTTATTTCTGGACTCTCAATTCTATACGAAATCTTACTTTTTGAAAAAGGAGATACTACTACACACTTTGAGATCCTGGGGAAAGAGGCCTTTGAAAATTCCAGACTCTGTTTTGATTTTTGTTCTGATTAATCTGGTTTTTAATACATTATAGGAATGTAGTCTGATAGTGAAGGAAATTATAATTACTGTAGTTTGGGACCATAATATCCTGCTGAGATGATATTAACATTATTACTAGTATTTCTAGATAGGCCCTATTTACATGAATCTTACCAATCTTTCAAAACACATCAACCAGTAATAAATATTAGGTTAACGTTACTCTCAGGGACGGACTGTCTTCTGGCTACATTTGAAGATGACAGTTTTTGCCCCACCAGTGCCTCTGCAATTCTAAGAACAGAAAAATAGATAGAGGGGAGAAGAAAAATTGTGTGGAATACAATACATAATCATTTTTAAGTCATGTGAATCACTTGCCTTTTCTACTCTTTCTTTCACCATGAAGGCTCAAATGGCTGACCTGGACTTGATGATTTGGGCTCTGCTGAAATAAATCTGTGATCACTCTTCTATTTTACATGGATTATACTTTTGTTCCTATTGCAGACATTATTTATGGGGTTTCAGGCCCTGGAGTTGATTGTGAGATTGCAAGAATATGAGAGATATTCATGTTTTTGAAGCATTTACTATTTGATGAGGGACATAAATACATAAGCGTAGAGCTATGGTATATGTGATAAAGGCCTCAATAAAAGTTATACAAAGTATTTAGACAGCATGGAGAAGAGTGATTAATCCTGCCAAGGGCTTCACAGATCCTCCATTAGACAGAGGTGAGAACTCTTTCTCTCTCTCCATCTTCACACACCTATTTCTGAGAAGAAATTTTGAGCATGTATGTGCTTTATAAATATTTGTTTAATAAATGGACAAGCTAACACTTTACTGATGAATAGGAATTCTCCATACAGAAAAGGAGAAAAGGAGACTCCTAGTCTGAGGGGGCACATTACAAGGGCATAGTAATGAGTGTGATGCATTCACTGAATGACAAGTGGTGGGAAGAGCCTGAGGGTACATGGGAAGCAGAAGGTGAGCATGTAAAGCAGCCAAGGGTTAATCTGTAGGGAGCCTCAAATGTAACACTAAGAAATTTGGAGATTATCCTGAAGGCTGTGGAGAACCATGGATCATATATATGCCCAGGTCAGTGACAGAAGTGGGAAACACAGTTACATGAAAATTTATCTGTATTTTAGAGAGAACACTCAGGGAGCACTGTAGAAAGTGGATTTGGGATGGGGGAGATAGGCAGGAAGACTATTAAAAGACTGTTATAGTCAAAGGGGAAGTTGAGGGAAGTCTGAACTAGGGCAATGTCTCTGCAAACACAGAGAAAGTGATGAGTCCCCCAAATATTCTGAAGGTAGAGTTGGTTGTCAGAGGTGGAGGCTGAGCTGTTGAAGAGTGAGACCAAGTTTCTAGTTTGAGCAACCATGTGAATGATGATACCAATGGTGGAAATGGAGAATAAGAAGGGAAACAGGACTGGTCATATGGATGAGGAGAAAGGGAAGGAAGATGATTGAAGAATCCAAACCTCAGGTCACTTTCCATCCTTATAAATGGCAGGATCAAGAAAGAGAACCATTCAGACAATGTGGCCAGAAGAAGGCTTTATGTAATCTATAGATGTGACTTCCTTGTCCAGGGTTTTCCAATAGTATTGAAGTCACGTGAGGCTTGTAAAAAGCCATGTCCATTTGAAGAATGATGTTAAATTACCATATTTGAGCTTACATTTTTTTCTTCCCATTCAACAGTCTTCTAATCTTTGATTCCAATTCTGTTGGCCATTAAACTAGTTTTTTTAGTACTTGATATTAATAACAGTTAGCACTACTATGTTCCTGGCACTATATTATGTATTTTTTTGTGTATCATTTCACGGTCATTTTAGGTAAAGGAAATGGTTTATTATGATTCCTACTTGACACAATCTGGGTCTCAGAGAGGTTAAGTGACTTATTTAAGCCCACACATCTGAGTGACAAAACCCAGTCTTGCATCAGGTTCCTCCAAGTCCATAGTCCACATTCAACTACTAGCCTGATGTTTTTCACACTGTTTGTTACAACTCATCAGTGGATTATGAAAATCACTTTAGTATCAATCAGCATTAAAAAATTAAATAGAATACAATTTTAAAATATCAACATGCATCACAAATATTAAGGCTAAGTATTATCTTGTAAAGTTTTTGTTTCATGCACACACATACACACACACACACAAATAGCTAGGATTGTGAAATGTGTGTGTTCAGTATTGGTCTGAGTGTGGGCTGGAGGTGCTCAGAGAGAGGAAACCTCTTCAGTTTGGGATAGTAGAGGCAAGTTTCATGGAGGAGGTGATGTTTCTACTCAACCTTAAAGGATGTTAAGATTTGAGCAGACAGAAGAATTGGGTCATTATAGGTGAGTGACTGTTATATTTCACATGAAGTAGGTATGACTCTTGTATCTCTTCCTAGGAATTATATGTTGGGGAATTTAAGTAAAATCGAAAGATTCAAGGAATGAAATCAGCTCTGAGAACCTATGTAGTCGGCATTGGTTGATTTTTGGCCATCAAGTATCCTCCTCTCCTTCCAAAAAGAGTCCCATTTTCTTTGGGAAATTAGCTACCTGGTTGGGGAAAATATTCGGGTGTTAATAGGGGAACCGTTACTCCTTCAGTTAAGGAACCGCCTTGGGACTATAAATGATTTCAGTTTATTATTCCCACGCCCGCTACCTGGGGTGACTGCCATTGTCCTCATTCTCCAGAGCAGCAGGGTTAGTGCTTCTGGGGATGGTACTCCCTAACCTTCCATCTATCTCTTAACTCCCACCATCCTTCTAATTTCCTTCACCTTAAGTTAGAACTCTGACTGGAACAATGAGAAAATAATTTTTTATTTATCTCACTGAAAATCTCCATAACATAGCTACATATTAAATATTTTATAGAGAAGGAAACTGAGGCTCAAAGTGAGGCCCTGCCCTGGGAAGAGAGAAAACTGGGTTTTGAACCCAGGTCTTACTAAGGATAAATTCTTAATTTTTTTCCTTAAAGGCAGGCTGTCTCTCCAGAACTGGGTAAATTTTTGTGCTTAGAAGTTTTTACGATTTTAAGGAATCCTCAGTTGTTGTTAAAATGACCCCAAAATATGAATGACTGCCTTAATATAAAAGGGATGTTTTCTTAAAAGATGTTAGACTTAAAACTAAAAGTTTCCTATTCTCAAAAAAAAAAAAAAAATCAAAACCACTCAGTCAACAAGACTGAGCCCTCTCCCTCTTTCCAAACATTTATTAGAGATTCCATGCAGAGGCTCTTAGGTAATTGAGAGGATTACAATGAATGACGGAGAGAAGAAAATGTTCCCTCTGGCAGAATGGAAACCAAAGCAATGGAAAAATGTTTCCTTGAGAAAGCAGAAAACATACGCAAAGCAAAATTATTTGTAAGGACTTTAAGAGGAGAAGGGTTGGGGTGGGATAGACAGAATGGGGAGAAGGCAGGGAAAATCTATAGAAGAAAAAAAACAAGATTTGGAATGAAGTTTGGTCTGGTTTTAATTTATGTCAATTGGCAAATAAATCCATGAAAGCTGTTTTAGGCATGGATATCCCCTCTGTAACATAGGTAATCGAAACCAGTTCAGAATGCATTTTTTTCCTCCTCTTCCTAAAAATATGATACACCCTATAGACAGAGGCAACATCAGTGAAGTTCCTCTGGCTCCACATTCCCCCCGCCCCCTCATACCTTCTGGTTCTGAGACAATTCAGAACTGGTATAATTAGGGGGAACTAAGGATATTCATGGACATAAAATATATGTATGTTTAATTGTACTGTCAAACCAAAAAGATAAAGATAAGCACTGAATAAGTAAAATTCCATGTCTAAGATTCTGTTGAAAACTTTTGATCCTTAAAGACTCATCCATTTCCGGCACTTTCCCTAATTTTGGGGTGAGAGTGAAAGAAAAAAAAGTATGTTCACAGTTGCATCAACTGTATTCAAATGTATTTTTAAAATTTTAGCTGCTGAATTCTAAAAAGAATTCTGGGATGATTAGGTAGACATGTATGGTGAAAGTTTCCACAGAGAGTTAACCTTGTTGACTGACTGCTATGACAAACTAGTCGAAGTGGAAAGAGTAAAGGCAATTAGCTGACAGAAGTTTCATAGCTAGACAAGAACTTCTACAAGTCTATAAGAAGATTATACCAGTTCTGAAATCAGAAAAGGTGAAAGGTATGATCAGGCTTTCACAGAAGAAATACAAATGTTTTCACAAACATATAAAGAGATGCTAAACCTTTCAGTACAATCTGAAACCACAGAAAGATATGTTTTCATATCTACAAGTTTGTCAAAAATTAAAAACTCGGGCCATACTAAGAGGTGGTAAGAATGTAGAACCACATCCTCACACAGTGACCAGAGAAGCAGAAAAGGGTTGAATCACTTTGGGGAGTTTGGTGTCTGCCTTGTAAGTAGTGCTGTCTACTTTATCCATTAGAGCCCTTAATGTCGTAATCATGGTCGTTTTAAATTCCCATTCTGATAATTTCAACATCCCTTGCAAACATCCCTGATGTTTGCTCTATCTTTTCAAACTTTGTTTTCTCCCACTTAGTATGCCTTGTAATTTTTTCTTCATAGCTGGACATGATATATCGGGTAAAAAGGAACTGCTGTAAATAGGCCTTTAGTAATGTGGTGATGAGGTGTGGCAGGAGGGCAAGCTTTCCATAGTTCTATGAGGAGGTCTCAGCCTTTTAGTGAGGCTGTGCCTCTGGACTGTGAAATTCACACGTGCTTCTCAGTCCTTTCTTAGGTGGGACAGGATGGCTTGAATGGGCTGGAGCTGGATATTCTTCTTCCATATGAAAATCTAGAGCCAACTGGGGTTGGCCTTTCCCCTTCCCCCAAGTCAGTTAGGCTCTGGTTAAAGTTTCTTCTGAGGGCAACCTTTTTAAGAAGAACAGAGTGCTCTGGCCTATTTCAAAATGCTTACTTTCCCTTCCTCCTGCAGGAAGCAAGAGGGTTGAGCTTCTAGAGGTAAAACTCATGGAAGTGTGAATGCCCCCACACCAGATGGCTGGGTACCCCTGGAGTTTTGACTGTCAGACTCGTCCACATTGAGCCTCCAACAATATTAATAACAGTTCGGGTTTTTCTACCCTGGTACTGGTTCCCAACGAGGTTCCCGCTCTGGCAAGTCATGATTCTCTGTATCTGCCTGTCTGTCTCTCTCACTTGCAGGGCATTGGTTTGCCCTGTGACTTAACTTCTCTTAGAGTTGCTGATTTCTCAGTTTGTTCAGCTTTTTCTTATTATTGGGATCGAGCTGCCATTTCCAAGCTCCTTTCTTGTCAAACCCAAAACTAGAAGTCCCACAATCTTTTTTAAAAAAGAAACTTTAAGTCAATGAAACGTGGAAGTATTTATGATCAAAGTCAGTATGGTCAGAGTTTTCACACTGCTAGAAAACTTTTTTGTTTAGAATAGTAATGCTGCTCCCTGACCTGTGTGACAACCCTATCAGGTTGAGACCCAGAGGGTCTATAATAGAGACCCAGGGGCCCTTATGCCTCAGCCTGCTGCCTGGCCACCTGGTAATGGTAGAAACTCTGTTCCAGTGGAAATTCTCTGGTCCTGGGTCTTTGCCTGGAAGTCTTTCTTAGGGTGCAGTGTTACTGAGGAAGCACGTGGGCTGTATGGAAGGATTAGGGTCCTGCCTATGTGAATGCTGTGATTCTTTTCCTATTTGGGCCTTGATGAAAATCAGAGCATTGGTGGAGAGAGGCACGGCCTTTTCAACTTTTTGAGGCTCTCAGAATAAAAATAACAAAGTGACAGAACAGAGTTACAAAAAATGTGGTATGCCTTAAATATTTAAATTGAACAAATGAATATTTTTTAACATTGAGAAAATGCAAGGCAATACAATTATGATATTGACATAATATTTATGAAAAATACCAGTGCAGACTCTGTAAGCCACCTTGAGAACCAGTAATGGGACTAGTTTTAAGTCATGTGATTGAAGTTGTCACAGTGTATTTTTGTGACTGTATATATAGTCTCATTTGAAATGGGGGTCAAAAAATCTAAATTTGAGGCCCTAGATCTACTTCCCCCAATTCCCAGTCCCTTGCTGTGACAGGTCACGGTCTAAATTTTAGACCAAATTGTAAAATGGGGCCCACAGTTTTGCTTGAGTAAGGCATCTAGGGTTAGTCTTATAAACAAGTTTAAAAGCAAGTTCTTGTGTTGTCTTAGTATGTATTTGGGCAGAGAAGGGTTCATATTCTGTCTTTGTACTTTTCTACTTATGTAAAATTGGTCAAGTCATTTTCCTTTCTCTGAGCCTCAGTTTCCTCATCCATAAAATGGGTATATGTACCTGGGTCTTAACAAGAGTTTTAAAAAGTCAGCATTACAGTTATTTTAGGTATGTCTTATTTATCCTCTTAGATAGTAAGCTCCCTGAGGACATGAATCATGTCTGATTGATTTTTTAAAATGTCATAGCACTTTTCAGTAACTTAATCTTTTAAAGGAACTCTTATAAATCAGGCACTTTTTTACACTTATTCTTTTAAAGCCCCAAGGCAAGCTTATAATATTGGCCTTACCACTTCACTGAGGCTCAGAGAAGTTAAGTTAATTACCTGTTAGTGAGCAGGTGGATTTAAATGTAGATCTGTTTGTCCCATGTTCATTTTACTATACCATGACCTTACATCCAGGTGTACTTAGCACACATTCGTTTAATGCATTTGATGGTCTTATCTCCACTAACTGGATCTTTCACTGGGCTACCTAAAATTCTTACCCTCTGTTTTCTCTTCTGAAAATAGTAAGACCTCTGTGTAGTATAATAACCAACCGAAAGCAGGTGCACTACTAGGTTCACTTGGGCAGAAGGCTGAAGCCCTAGGGAAGGGAGCCCAGGGCTTGCAAACCATTTAGAGTGAAAGGATTATGAGAAATCTGACATATGGGCACCTCTGGGAGGTCAGGTTTCAATGCTGGGCCACAGCACACGAGGAGTGTGTGGATGGGGGAAAGAATGAATGACGGCCTGAAGGCACCAGGTATGTGACAAAGGAAGGAGGAAGGAAGGGACAGAAGGATATAGGCAGAGACTTGGTAACAAAGCCCTTGAAGAAGAGGCATCAGAATGTAATTGGCTTTGAGAGTACAAACTTGGATGATTTTTTTCTTTTAAATTTCTCTACTTTTCTGTATTATCCAAAATTTTTACAATAAGCAGGGTGTTATTAGTAATAAAAAAAAACTGATAAGCTTAATTTTTTAAAATGACATATTTACCTTTTCTCTCTACAGGATTTTTTTGAGCTGAGGGGACTCAGAAAATACTCTGGTCCACTTTCTACTCTCCCTTGCCCATTTTAATCAAACACCATATAACATATGCCAAGTGTCCACCATTGTGTCAGGAATGAAAAGAAAGTATTGGAAAGGCTGTCAACTTGCTTAAATGCATCTATAAGACAACTCTTCATGCTCTTCTGTGTGTTAAAGATACTTCTAGTGTCTTAAACCTAATAATCAGGAATAGGGAAGAAAGCCAAGGCTCTGAACACTTAGGGGTGGTATTTTCAAAATGCCAGTCAGCACTGTATTTTGTATCTTCCCCAGTATGTACATGTACTAGTTTCTTGTGCTAGCCTCAAGCTCAATTTTAAGGTAACTGATGATTATTACTTTTTCTTTAATCCAGGGATTATCTAAAACAAGAGATTGGAAAATTACCAACTCTATCTTCAGAGGAGAAAAAATTCGAGCGCTGCTACTTACTAGATGTGACTTTGATAATAATCATCACTGTGTTTTGAGTGTTTACCTTGTACTAAGCACTTTACTTACATTATCTCAGCCCACATGGCAATCCTGTGTGGTTTATATTATTCTTTCCATTGTACAATTACAGAAAATGTAATTCATAGGAGTTTAATAATTTTCCCTAGGTCTCGTGCATGGAACTGCAAATATGAGATTTGAACCTAGATCTGCCTGATTTTGAGTCCATGATTTTAATTACTTCTCTGTACCCCCTTTATGGACAAGTTATTTAACCTCTTTGAGCCTTAGGTTTGTTATTTGAAAAGTAGAGAAAATATTTCCTCCTTTATGGTTTTATTGTGAGGGGAAAAATCAATATAGAGCATTTAGTGGGGGCTCAGTAGATGTTGCTTCTCTAAGACAAAAGCTGAAAGCTGCAGGAGTGGAATTTAGTGACTGGCTCTCAGGCAAAAATGGAGCTGAACTTTAAGTCCTCAACTCAGATTTCTAAGTTTTACGGAAGTTGGTCAATAAAGAAAGCTTGCAACATTAGAAATATGTATGCTTTGTTGCTTCAACGAGGCAGCCTCAGATAAAAATATTTATATATACTTAATCCAAAACAAGAGCAGGAAGATAGGATGGTTCTGTTTCGATGAATTCTCTAGGAGTCAAAAGAGGGGAAAAATTAAAAATTAAGATCTAAAGAGTTTTGGTGTTTTGTTTTGTTTTGTTTTTTAATAACATGGCCATTGGGATGGAAATGCAATCAACTGCTTTACTTTGCCTTCCTGATTACCATCAAGTGTGTAGAAATGCTGAGTGGAAACCGAGCGCTCTGGTCCTTAGAACCAGGACTGGCTTCACGGACAAGCAAGCTGTACAGTTGAACAGGGCCCTGTGCTTAGAAGGGCTCCACGGTTGATAAATGCTCTCCTATCACTGTCTCAAAATTCTTAAGAATTTTTGAACAAGGTACCTACATTTTCATTTTGCACTTGGTTGGGCAAATTATGCAGCCAGGCTTGCTTGGAACGTTTGGTGTCCCCTAGCTCACCTCACTGAAATGTCCTAAGTCCAACGAACACATTCCCAGGAGCCAGCTTGGAATGCTGCTTTAGCAGATTTCCCTTTTCCTTTTGTTTTTGTTAGCAAGCAATCACCCACCCATTCTTTGAGGTTATGTATAATGTATGCTATATATATAAAGCTCTAGGTGTGTAAGAAGGAAAGTAATATAGTAGAAAGGGGCCTGGGTGTTTTCTTTAAGAAGGAAGAATAACAGCACTGTGGCCAAAATGAACGTGTTGAGGACAGTAATACTTTGGAATGAGTTCTTTAGAGAGAAGTTTTGAATTTCTGCTTACTAGTAGCTTTGGGTGGGGTCTGGGTATCTGTATTTTCTTAAAACACCCCAGGTCTCTCTAGTGTGCAACCATGGTTGGGAACCACTGAGTTAAAACCATGCTGCAAGAAGTGGATGGTTCTGATAAGCCCTGATATAGTGTCTCCAAAAAATCCCCTTGAGATTTGTATCAACTTTGTATTCTTGAGGTAACTAGAGTTCTTCAAATAGTAGGTACTCAATCAATTTTTATTGACAGAGGGGAGATCAAATTTGACTTTAGTTCTTTTGCTAAAGGACACTGTAAACACAATCTGCACCTAAGCTTTTCAGCCTTTGAAGAAAAAAATTTTTGCTGACCACTGGACAAACAATTGTGAAATTACATTTATAAATACCCATTTATAATAGAATATAAAACTTAAAAAAGTTTTTAAAAGTCTACACTTAAAACTATATAATATTTCCTGAAAAGCTTAAAGGCTTAAATAAATGAGAGCTATACAATGTTTATGGCTTAGAAGACTTCATATTGCTAACATGTCAATTACTCCCAAATTGACCTGTAAATTCAATGCAATTCCAATTTAAATCCCAATGGAGTTTTGTTTTTGTTTTTGTTTTTTTTTAGAAATGATCAAGGTGATGCTAAAATGCATAAGGAAACACAAAGCATCTAGAACAGCTATAAATTATGAGAAAAGATTGAGAAAGAAGAACATAGTTGGAGGAGCCACACTACTGAATTTCAAGACTTACTATTAAAGCTTCAGTAACTGGTCAAAGGACAGAAAAATAGATGAAGGAATAGAATAGATTCTGCATATAGACACACATATACAACTAACTGATTAAAAGAAAGATGCCAAGGTAATTCAATAGAATAAGGATAATCTTTTCCACAATATGGATCAATTGGATAACCAAGCTGGCGCCTCTCATACATCATAAAAAATTTCAATTTGAAATGGATCTAAAAATTATCATAGACCTAAACAAAAAAGTTAAAACTATAAAACTTCTAGAAGCTATGCAACTTTGAGTTAGCCAAAGATTCTTCTTTTTTTTTTTTTTTGAGAATAAAGAGAGATTATTTATTCTGAGTTTAATATAGGAAGGATCACCCACCATCACTTGTATTTGGCAGAGATCCAAAGACAAGAGGGCAATGGGAAAGGTTTATAGTGAAATAAAGGGAATACTTCAGAAATACTCTGATTAGAGTTTGGAAGGGGGAAACTGGAGGTGGGGTAAGCACAAGTGGGTCATCTTATTAGCCAAAAATTCTTAATGGGACATAGAAAAGAGCTAGCCATAAAAGAAAAACACGATAAATTGACCTAATAAAAATTTAAAATTCCTAGTCTTCAAAAGACACTACTAAGAAAACTAAAAGGTAAAACACCAAATGAGAAAAAAAATTTGTATGTGAAGAACAGTTAGAGAGATGCAATTTTGCTGGCTTTGAAGATGGAGGAAGGGGGTGACAAGTCAAGGAATGTGGGTGGTCTCTAGAAGGCAGAGGGATCAAGGAAGCAGATTCTCCCCTAGAGCCTCCAGAAAGAAACACAGCCTTTCCAACACTCATAATTTTAGCCCCATGAGACTTATATCAGACATCTAATCTATAGAACTGTAAGGATAATAAATTTGTGTTGCTTAAAGCCACTAAGTCGTGGTAACTATCGCGGTAGCAATAGAAAACTAATATAATTCCTTAGGATTTTCTACGTAAGCAGTCATGCTGTCTTTGCATAAAGACAATTTTATATCTCCCTTTTTAATCTTTAAGACTTTTACTTCTTTGTTTTTCTTTAATGCATTGGATAGGAACTCCAGTTCAATGCTGAACAGAAAGAGTGAGAGTAGATATCCTTGTTTTGTTCTCAATCTCTGGGAAAAGCATTTAGTTTCATACCATTTAATATGATGTTATCTGTAGGTTTTCCCTTTACCAAATTGAAGAAGGTTCCTTTTTTTCCTAGTTCACTTAAGAATGTTTATTATGGAGGTGTTAAATTTTGTCAAGTACTTTTTCTGCAACTATTGTGATGACTATATGACACTACCTCCTTTGCCAACGTGGCGAATTTTTTATTGATTTTTGAATTTTACATGAACTTTGCAATTTTGGGATGTACTGATGAGTTTAATTTGCTAACACGTTGCTGACAGTTTTTGCATGTGTATTATTTACTGCTGCATAACAAGTTATCAAAAATTTAAAGCACAACATATTATCTCACAGTTTCTTTGGGTCAGCTGGGTGCAGTTTAACTGGGTCCTCAACTTAAAGTCTCACAAGGCTGCAGTCAAGGTGTTGGCCACACTGTATTCTCAACAGAAGGCTCAACTAGGGAAGAGTCTGCTTCCAAACTTTTTCAGGTTGTTGGCAGAATTCATTTCCTTGCAGTGTACACCTGAGGGCCCAGTTACTTGCTGGCTGTTGTCTGAAGACTGCTTTAAGTTCTTTGAGAGAACCTTCACTTCCTTGCCATTTGGGCCGCCCAACAAGGCCACTTCTTCAAAGCTTCAAGGCAACATCTCTAGAGAGAGTCTGCTAGCAAGACATATTATATAAATGTAATGCAATCATGGCAGTGACATCCCATTGGTTTTGCAATATTCTGTTGGTTAGACACAAGTCACAGTTTCTACCTGCACTCAGATTGGAGGGGATTATACAAGAGTATGAACACTGGAGGCAGAGCTCCCCTAGATCTGTTTATCACAGCTTTTCATGAGAGATACTGCTCTATCGGTTTCTTGTCTCATGCCTTTGTCAGGATTTGTTATTAGAGTTATGCAGATCGTTTTTGAAAATGCTTTTTATTTTCAGGTATTTCTTTCTCTCTTTCTCATTTTTAACTGATTTTCAGAAGCAAATACCAGGTTGAATTGTCGATAGCAACACCTGTGCTTTTGTCACTAGAATATATAATTTTAAGTAAAAGTAAAAATAAAACTCTGTATTTGAGAATATCATTAATAGTTTAATTTTAATATAAGGATTAAGTCCACAATGGCCACCTAAAAAGTACTGATCATCATTCAAGCCTCAGTCAAGGGCCTATGGAAGCTTATTCATGTCTATGTTTTGTCAGCCATCCTTCATAATATCCCTAGTTTCTTGATAGGATATTAGCAGAACTAAACTTAAATAGTTCCAAGGTGCATAATCAGTTTCTTGCAATGTCTATACAATGACTCATTAATCTGGGTCTCTAAATTAACAGCTGGTGAGAGTGACGTATACACTGGCAGTGGCAGGTAAGCAAATGAGTCTTATTGCATAGTTCCTGTGCATTAACTAATTTAAGAAAAAATTTTTTTCTTTTAATTCTCACCAGCTCTACACTGGGGTAAAATTGGCCACACGTGAGTCACCAAATGCATATTAGGTGCTTGAGTTCAGAAGGATATAGCCTAAGGCAAAGATTGGGCACTGGTCATTCCTTTTGCAACTGAATGATAATTTAATCTAAAGATGTGCTCACAGTCAAGCAGAGGGTGGGACTTGTAGGTCTCATCAGTCAAATGACAGTTTAAACTGCAACACTGCTTCTTACTAGTTTTGTGACTTTAGGAAACTAATTTAATAACTGTAAGACTCCCTCTGCTCGTCTGTAAAATCAGTGGCATAGTAGCACCTATTTCAAAGAGTTGTGAGAATTTAATGAGGTAATTCACACCTAATGCTCAACATAGAGTTTGACAAGGAATGAGCACTTAACAGTAACTTAGCTGTTACTATTACTGTTACTGTCACTACACTGTTACTGTAAAGTGAAGAGTATGGGCTTTAAAGTCAAACAGACCTGGGTACGACTATTTATTTGCCATCTGACCTTATGCAACGTGGCTGACTTCTCTGGCCTTCGGTGTCCTCATTTCTAAAATGAGGACTATGATAAGTACTTTCTAGGACTGTCATCCAACATCTTTTCTACAGGACTCTCTTAGAGGTGTCAGCACATACAGAAGTAGGAGCTGGCTTCTTATTGCCTAAAGAACAAGTAGCAGTTAAGATATAGTTTAGGCCACTATTATGAGACCCTGAAATCACAAAATAACAAAATTATCTCCTTTCCTGTAAGGGGTTAGTATGTAGCCTAACACAAGGATGCAGTCTCCTTCTATGCTGTTGCTCTGCCCACCTCCATCTTACAGCCCCCGGGAAAGAGGCAGAAGGAAGAAAACATGTTTTGTTCTTTTGCAGAAATTTTCTTAATTCGTATGCCTCACTTCTGCTCGTATATCATTGGCCAGAACCTAGTTATTAGACCACACCTAGCTGTTAGGAAAGGGGGAGTTATCTTTGGCTGGGCAGGATAACGGGTGGTCGGGGGGCTATCAGTCTCTGCCAAAATACATTTACAGCCTAATCCTACCAGATGAAATGAGAATGAGAGACTGGATTTCCCTCTAAAGTGGTGGAGGTGAGCTTCCTGGAGATGAGAGTAGAAAAAAGACGATGTTCAATTGTTCAAAAGATGGAGACGTCTTGCATAGCTGATCTTATGTTTTGGGTATTAACAGGGCTTAACATGACTGTGGTTGCTCTTGTTCCTCATTTCTTTCCTTTATTATAACTCATGCTTGCTAAGGATGATTTGAGTTACCTATTATCTTCAACTTTTATGAGGCACAGAAGAAAACAATCCTTCCTCTGCTCTCTTGCACCAGAGTCAATGAACTGATCAACAAGTAGTTACTGAGCTTCTAGAATTCATTCATTCATGCATTCATTTATTCATTCTCTCACTTATACTCATTCCATAAGTATCCACTGCACTATGTTCTGGGAATGTTAATACATCCTAGCCATGATCTCAGGCCTCAAGGGACTCTGGCTTAGAGGTTAAGAGAGATTAAGTATTGAAAAGACCATAACACAGTGCAGTAGGTACTGAGAAGGAAGTAAACCCAGAGTGCTAGGGAAGCCCATTGGAGAACTGCCACTCAGGAAGGAGATGGCCCCTGACTTGAATCCATGCTATGATGGGTAATGTGGCATCTCCATCAAAACACTCAGACAAACAATGAGGGCTCTTTTGGAAACTACATCTGATTAAATGCTTAAGGGTCCTAAGATCTGGAGGCATTTAGAGAGGGAGTTGCAGGAAGACTGGAGCAGACAAAAAAAGCTTTGGGGTAAGATAAGTTTCAAGAAGTTTTGGATAGATTTAGAAGTGTGAGACTGGCATTCCAATGTGGAAGCAATCTGAACAAAAGCTGAGTTCCTAAAGTGGGGAAATGGACTAGACGTTATCACTAAGTTTCCTTCAAGTGGTACCAAAATCTCATTCTTTGGTCTTGAGTAAACTGCAGAATATTCCAGCAACTTCTGCCTTGTCCTGGGTGGCTCTTTACCAAATACAGGGTACAGAAATGGACAATGGTGGAGTTCTGTTTAACACCACTAAGCTTTTCATTCTGAGTTGGCAGCCTCAGTATGTAATTTTCTCAGAAAGAAAATCTCCTGGCTTGGGATTTTGCCAGAAATTACTTTCCCCCAATTATATTCTAGTTTGATGCAATTATTACTTGAAAATTGTCTCAAATTGAAACCCTCTAATAGCCAATTTCAGAATGAAGAAGATGGGAGAAATTCAACACATCACAGACAGTCCATTCATCAAGGATGTGATCCAAGAACAGAAGAAAAGCAGAAAACTGTGTGTCCTGCCTCAGACACAGAGCCTCAGCAAATTTCATAACAGGGTGGTCTCAACCAGCAGACCCTTTTGTTGGTTTAGTACAGATCAAATCAAACCTTCAGAGAAAGCACAGTTTGATCCTACCTTAGGAAACTAGGTTTCATGTGTCCATCGGATGCTTTTTCCTCTCTTCATCATACAGGCATATTCCAGAGAGGCTGGCCAGAGGGTGTGATGCCGTTGGCCATATCCTAGCTCCCGAAATAGTGGCTGATCATCAGCTCTGTAAAAGGAGCATGGAGAGCAGTGACTCTACTGATTGGTGCTAAAATGTATGGAGGCTCATGGCACGTGATAGACGCTCATTATATGCTGGAATGAATGAATGAATCAGTGAACAAACACTGCTGGGCCAGAATATCCCTTCCTCCAGGCCAGTGTAGGCTAGTCTTTCTCCAAACACTCTTTAGATGCAGTGTGGCACATCTGTGATAATGTACTGCATTCCTCTGGGACTTTATCCTGATTTCACCTATGAAAAAATACTATAGGTGATGCAGGCAAGTTCCTTGGAAAGTTTATCCTTTCTGCTCTTTGCTTTTAGGCTTTATTAGGTGGGACCAGAGTAGCCTTTAGTCTACAGCTAATTTTGCCCCACAACTGAGGTGACTGCTTTCTGACTACTCTTCCTGATATCCCAGGTATTATGAGGTTTTTCCATATGGTTCGTGCGAACACAGACTCTTCCTGGCCCTGTGTGAGCTGTGTGGGTTATTTCAACTGCTTCTTTGGGGTGGTTCTTTTCTTGGCCTCAGAGAGTATTCTCACACACATGTGCTGGGTTGGGGGGGTGGTTTTCCTCCGTAGAATTCTTTCTAATAGCCAATCTAATGGCCATCTAATGGATACAGCTCTCCTCTTTAACACTGCCCCCTTAGACTTCCTGAACTCCCAACCCCATCTTTACAACCCAGGATAACCGCTGACCTTCATCTGGATTCTCCCTGCCAGGGATGTGGTCTGGAATCTCTTTCTAGGTAATAAAACTGGGGTATTTTTAGGACTTAAGCCATTTGTTTCTCCTCTCGCAGGAATCACTGTCCCAAGCTACCTGTTGTTCAATGTCTGAAACCATTTGTCTTGATGTTTTAGTCTTTTGATGTGGGAGTATAAATCTGAACTCTGTTACTCCATCTTGGCTGAAAGCAGAAGTCAGTGCATAAAAATTTATGTAGAAAAGCATTCATCAAAGCATTATTGAACAACAAGGTCTTACTGTATAGCGCAGGGAACTATATTTAACATCTTGTAATAACATACAATGAAAAGAATATGAAAAAGAATACATGTATGTATATGGATGACTGAAACATTATGTACACCAGAAAGTGATGCAACATTGTAAACTGACTACACTTCAATTAAAAATAAATAAATAAAAATTAAAAAGCATTATTATTTATGAAGAGTAATTAGAAATACACAAAAAGCAGAAATAAAAACAAAACAGAGGATGACAAGGTTGTTGCCAGACATGACTTGGGCCAAACAGCTAGTGTAACGGAGTCATGATTTGAATCCAGTGCTCCCTGCTTCACCTGTGCCTTTCCAGCTCTAACCAGCTGCCTCTCATCACATGATTGTTGGTCTGCCATCTCAGGATTGAAGGCCTAACCTTGTTTTCTTGCATCCTACCAACTAGAGAGAAGAAAGATGTAGAGGGTGGAGGTGGGCATTGTGGGCGGTGCCTGGGGGTGCTGTTCAAGACTGACGCATTAAAAATGAGGTGGTTCACCTTCAGCCAAGCCCCCTCCCAGAGACCCAGAGACCACACTTCTCAACGTTTCTGAGCAGGGAGAAAACAAGCTAACACAGACTCTGCAGAACGTCCACCCAGGCAGGGCTTCCCGTACACTGACACCCTGTGGTTATTATTGCTTTGGGTACATGAGATCACTCAGAATGGAATGTGTCACTATAGGTTTAAACCGAAGTTATAAATCAAACATTTCTCCTTTAATATAAGGAAGTTTCAGATTATTTTCAAGAACACCTGGTGCAAAGTGAGGTAATCTTATATGGTAAGGAGGATGAATAATTTAAACTGCATTCCCATAAATTTCTTTAACCTGGAAGGAAGCCTTAAGGCTATCTGCCTACACGGCATGTCTGACTTTTCCTTGAATAACATGCAAAGCGTTTTAAACAGACCAGCAAATTCATAGGTTCTAAAACCTCCTGCGGATTCTGCCTTGCTTTCTACATCCGGACAAGTGTCGAAAATTATCGAGGACTGCTTTCTTAATTTGACTAAATGTTCTTCTTTTTTCATCCAGAGAGATCTTGTTGACAATTATTTCTTCATTCTGCATCCAAAACTTCCAGTTTGCAGAAGTAGGAAAATCAATATGAATGGCTTAGGGCTGACAAATGAGGCTCCAATTACCAATACTTCTTTGCAATATGGCAAAGATGTTTGTCTGTTAACTCTACTGTTTTCTTATTTTAATGGTGTTTGGCATAGATGGACCTAGTTGTTGTTCATGACTATATCTGTAAGTCCTGTTTTCCTCTGCTTTTCCTTCCAAGTGTTCTGCTGAATTTAAAATGAAATTATTTTGAGATGAGAATCAACAACTTTTTACATAAGATTCTCGGCTTGCCAAATAAGGACATTCTCATTTTAGATTTTGTATTCTCTCTTTGGTTCAAATAATGGAGGTAGAGTTGGGAAAGCATCCCTCAAGAGATAGTGAGGACCAAATTACAGTCTCTTAATAAGCCATTAACATTCTAATGTTAGACTTCGTTATATCCACAGATGTGTTAAATGAGTGATTTTCCAACTTTCATGTACACACAAGTCATCTGAGGACGCTGTTAAAATGAAGATTTTTCTTTCAGGAGGTCTGGGAGGGGCCCAAGCATCAATAGTTCTAAAAAGCTCTCAGCTAATGTAGATGCTTCTGGTTCATAAGAAGCAAGGGGTAAAGAATGTATGTAGCAGTTCAGGTCCTGGCAGAAACAGATGGAATACTCAGATTGGAAATATGAGGAGAGATTAATGAAGGACTTATTTATAAATGTGTGGGCATCCCAAGAGATGGTGCAGTGCCCAGTGCTGGTAACACCTGAAAGGTGACACTAATACTAGATCTCAAGGATCAAGGACAGAGAGCAACTTGAAGAGGGATGGATGGACTGACAGTAGCCTTGGCCTTTGACAGAGGGACCCAGCCAGCCCACAGTGACCCTGCTGGGGCAGGGGGATGGGAACATATAACCCACTGCACTCTCTTCCTGCCCTCCAGCTTGCCTGCAAGTGCCTCCCAATAACCAAATCCAACCAAAAGCAGTAGGGCAAGGGAGCCTGGATGATGCCTTGTACAGTATTCAGCTTCCCCAGGCCCCGAGCAAGGTGAGGAAGAGGAGAGTAGAACTGGGAGGGCAGCGGGAAGATATCCAACCGCATTTTTACTTGAATTCATAGGCACTTTAAACTTGCCTACTGTATTTCATCTTGCAGCCAATAGTGTTAGTTACAGAAGACATTATTTTTTTATGTACCAGTAAGGGAAAACAATGCTGCTAATCAAACCATTGATATGCTGTTGATTATAAAATGAATCCTGATTCAAGAGATTAAGATTTGAAAAAATATGTATCTTAGAATTGGTAAAACACAGCATCGTGTTTTTCTTAACCAAGGGAAGGTCAGTGTGAAACTTTATAATCTTGTGAGCAATTGAATACAAAATGAATTTTCACAGGACCAACATTTTCTCTCTCCCTTCAAAATAATTTAAAATTTAATTCATGGATCAATGAGTCATGATGATTCACCAAAGGAAGAAGTATAAGAATGACAGGCCCTGTTTAGCCCCACACGTTACTGACTAGTTGGGTTGCAGGCAGGTCCCTAGTAGTCTGTTTTCTTGTAGCTTGGAGACCAAGAAAAGGAAGAGAATGGTCGGACTATAATACGATAAAAATACACAAAGCCAGCCTCTGTTGCAATTATTTGGGTTAATGTAAGAGTGAAAAAAAAGCAATGTATGTATGTAGTGGAAGACGTTGGACTACTTTGAGTAAGATTTTATTTTGGAGTTGATTTGATTAATTATTTAGCAGACTTTTCAATAGTCTTCATTAGGCTGGTGGTACCACATATCAGCAGATTTTCTTGAATTACTAACGTAATTGGGTCAGTTTTAAAGCATGAGGGAAGTTTCCTGCTATAAATATGTTGCATTCAGTTATTTTTCTTGCTTTAATATAAAATATTGTATACTTTGTGTGTAGGATTTAAGTAGTTTACAAAAGCCATATGTCCTGAGCCCTCATTCTTAAACCGAGTTGAAATCTGTACAACGACAACAAAATACCATAATACATAGACATGAGAAAATGTTTTAAAATATTAATGGAAATATCTGGCTAAAATTTAATAACCCCATTGAAAAAGTGGTGTCCCATGTGATTGATATTACTTATATGTTTTACTTGTGTGTTGGGGCTGCCCAAGACAACACCTTGGGTTTGGGGATCCCCGAGGAGGACTCAGCATGCAGTCACACTCATGGCTACGATTTATTACAGCAAAGGAATACAAAGCCAAACCAGCAAAGGGAAAAGTACACAAGGCAAAGTTGGAGGAAATCAGGTACAAAATTCCAAAAGTCCTCTCACAGTGGAGTCGCACACTTAATTCCTCTAGACACGAGTTGTAACAACACACATGACACTTTATCAGCCAGGGAAGCTCATTAGAGCCTCAGGGCCCCAGGTTTTCATTGAGACTGGTCACACAGACACCCTCTGCTTAGCATGTACCAAATTGTGAGGCACCCCCACACCCCAGAAAGAAAACAGATATTCAGTATAAAGCATCTTGTTTGCACAAACAGTTTAGACACAATGAGACCCTCTTATCAGTTAGAGTCATGGGAACGTTCCTGAAATCCAGGTCACCAGACGCCTAGCCAAGGGCCAATCTTGCAAACAGGCCGTTCTAAGGGTAACAATCTCAGACCTGCTATGTTAATTATCTTCTGCTCAACCTGCTTCACTAGTCTGGGGAAGATTTGCAGATATATATATATATTTCTTAAATTATTTTTATTTATATTAATTTTTCAATCCTCTATCCACCCAGATAAGCAGAAAATTTACCCCTTAGGGCCATTTTTGCCCCAGCTATCTAAGTATGCTATGGGTTTACTCACTCTAGAAAGCATACGTTCAATTTCAACTTCTTATGGAGAAAGAAGAAAGTAGGGAATCTAGTCCACTGGTGAGAACCTAGATTTTGTTCTGTGTTTCCCATGGCTCCCACCTGGTGTTGTTCTACAAAACAGAAGAGCTGGCACAGTATGGTACTGTCTCTGTTTAAAGTATAAAGGAGGCTTCAAGGATTATTGAGGGAGAAAACATTCTTTCTCCTGAGTGTTAATCTCAAGTGTATTCATCCCATGTCACCAGAAGCCTAGGCTCCAGGGTTCTCAGATTTTTACCTAGGCTTTCAACAGTGAGGCCATGGTTTTTCCACTGCCATCTCCTTTCCATTCCTGTACTCTGTCTTCCCTCGTGGTGAGTTCCTCTTTGGTAGCTCTTGGTAATTTTGATTTTACTTTTTCTTAAAAAATTTTTTTTCAGACTGACCTGATATCATTTCAAGTTATTAGAGGTAATAACATCATTACTCTTCAAAAGGGAAGAGGTCAAGTCTCCATTCCTTTCCTTGCAGGAAATTCCTTGGCCTGCTTATAAATTTACCTCCCTCTCCGAAGCCACCCAGAGACCTCTGAGTTCAATCTACCAGAGAGTATTGGGTAAGATGGCCTTTATGAAGCCAGAGATGCTCTGTCACAGCATTCCTCAAGAGCAATAAATATATTCTTGTCTATTTTCCTAACTAAGAGGGCTGTTCTAAAGGTCCTCTGAGGAGAAAGATCTGCTCCAAGGTAAGCAGTCTCCATGCATACAGGCTATAGAAAAAGCACCAACCCCTTGCACATGGCAGCTTCTCAGATGTTACTAAACTACCAAAATGTGTTGAACAAAGCCCGTGCGGGTCACAGATGAGCAGTCAGGCCAGCCCTCAGCAAAGTGGTGATGCAGGAAGGCTTCTCCTCCAGCACCTCCTCCTGACTCCACCCACCCCAGGTCGCCACCACTGTCCTTCAAACATTCTCAAAAAAGATGATAAGACCTTAAAAAAGACTTGAATTAAAGTACAATTTCTCCTGTAAGGCCTTACATTTAAAGTCACATCTCTGTGAAATTCAACAACCCACCTGCTAATGCAATTATCAGCATCCCAAAGAGGTTGGGTGTAAACAAGATTTCCTTACAAAATTCCAGAAATGAGACTATGGTTCCAAGGAAGACTGGTCTTGCCTATCTTTATGGATTTATGGATTTATATCTGTTGAGTAAATTCAGTTCTAGAGAGACCACAATATCTCCAGGAAGAACCTTCTATAAGAATTTTACTTCTTTCTAAGCTAAAAGAGCCAGGAAGAGGGGTGGTAGTGGGAGGGAAAGAAAAAGAACAAAACCAAAAGCAAAATCAGAAACCATCCCTGATAAAGGAAAACGATCAGGGTGGAAGGAATTGTAAATAAATACTAATTGTGAAATAGAATATTAAGACTGAAAACTCGAGTATGTGGTAGTAAAATGAAGTATTATTGACCTTCACTGTTAATGGTGACATGGGTATTTTCAAAATTTACTAATGGATGAATGATTTCAAACATTTGTAGAATGCTTGCTAAGTGTTGGGCACTGTGTTAGATACTGGGAATAGAGCAGTGAACTTGGACAAGGTTCCCACCTTCATGAACTTTGAATCTAGTGAGACGCAGACCTGTACAAGTATCTGCACTTACGATGAGAGATGTCCAAGACAAATGCAGTTGGACACACAGTGGGTAGTAGGGGTACTTCATCTAATCTGGAACATCAGGGAAAACTTGTTTGAGAAAGGAAACATTAAGCTGAGAACTGGAGGGTGAGTAGGAGAGGAAGAAGTGGAAGTAAACTTCATGATAAGAGGTAACCATGCAACTTGTCAGCACAACACAAAGTCTTTATAACATGTTCAGGAGTGAGTGCTTATTGGCGGAGACTTATGAAATAGTCAGAAGAGATGGAATTTGGGCATATGTAGGAGAGGCCTGGAGGAAAAAAAATCCTATTAACATTGCATCATTATCAAGGCATTATGTATCACAGCTAATTTCTGTGAAACCAAATAGTACAAATCATAGAATTAAGGTATCTAGAAAGTACAGTTGAGTTTTGTCAGGCTATTTTGGAGGCATAAAAAACTATATAGTTCCGATCTCTGATTGTTTTATCGAGGATTGGTGTTTGGTCTGGCCCTGGAAGAAGCCTGGAAGGTACCTTTGGAAAGCTTTTGGGGCCTGACCTTTAACACAAGCACTGAACAATTTATCGTCATTTCATCCTGCTGTGACCTAATTTTTACCTTGATTTTTGTTTGTTTGTTTGAGGGAGGAGTTCTGGGATTTCATTACAATTAAAAGGCCTTATGGGATACATATACTTTCATCAGCCTGGTAAGTGAATAGCAAAATCAGTACCAAAAAAGCAACCTGTGAACAGATTTCAACTCAGAAAAGGGTAATGATTTCATTGCTTAAGGGAGAAGAAAATAAAGGCAAGAGTTCTTTTCCAGGTGGATGAATAATTAGTTCTGTGATTTATAATCACTATTGGCAACGACGGGCAGAGGACAATTATCACGTACTTTGCTCTATCTCCAGATAGAACTTCATTCACATATTACACGAAATATTATTGTCAACCATTCCTTTCAAAAACCTACTACTGAAGCTGCACAATCTCCCTTGGGAAACCGATGCCATGTTACTGTCATCCTTTGATCAGCAATGTCTCCTGTCCTCTGGGGTCCACCCTAAGTTTGTGACTGCTACATATACCTTTATTTTCTTGTTCTGTGAGCAGCAGAAGCATCTGCATAATGATGTGCTTTAAAGCTTTCATTTCTCTTTGGCTTTCTTTTCATTAAGTTGCACGTATCCTAAGTCAATGTTTGAAAAGGAGAGCTGCATCCAAAAGTAGTGGCAGAGAAGCTAAGAGAATGAGCTAGGAGCACCTCTCGAAGTATCATGTAAGAGCTACTCCTCATGTAAGTAATGATAAGAGCCTCTCTAAAGGAGCTTGACTTGAATTTAACTGTATCTACCTCTTCATCCTGGCTTTTACTAAGAGACAGTCACAAGTGGGACAAGGATTCTCCAGAAATCACTTGCAAACAGACATAACCTGGCATGTTTATTCAAAGGATATAATAGGTCAGAATGTTTCTTCCCACTTTAGGGACAAAGAGAGAATAGCTGGTCAGTTTCTTTGGGAGGCTGGTCAGAAGCCTTTTGGTAGAACCTAATGCTGAGTTCCTTATATTTGGAACATAAGGCCAGTTTCTTCTTTGAACAAATTGGGTTTGTTTTGAATCCAGCTGGTACTGATCGATCAAATAGAGAGATACACAGGATGTGTATGATGCCATGGAAATCTCTCTCAGTATTTATCTTGATCCTCTATCTTTAAAATCTGGATACCCAGCACCTGGGAAAAAAAAAAAGCTTTGGGCATCACAGACTTATTTCCAACAAAAGTTCTAGATGTCCCCTACTCGTTTTATTCCTGCTTCCTATTTGATGTCTACATTTCCTTGGCTTGAACATTAATAATATAGTTTACAATCAATGAACATTTATGAAATAGTATTGCTGAATGAATGACCTGGAGTTTCATTAGGCATATCTAGCCCTTTGCTCACTTCTTAGACCTAATGACTAAGTTGCCTCTTCTGCTTTGACCCTTGAGTCTTTTCCCCAACTTTCATACTTACATCATGGTGTCATCTGCTTTAAACAGCTCAAAAAGCCTAAAACCCTGGACCCAATCTTGACATTAGTCTAGCTGGTTGTCATCCACATTGAGACTGCCCCAGCCATCTTAAGAGGGAAATTAGATACCCTGTTCATCCTGTAAGAAGTTTTATCTGTATCCTCAGTAGAAGAAATCACGTGTAGGGCTATTTCATAGGGTTCACAGAGTTATAGTAACTTAGAGATTGGTTTAATATAGCCAACAATCTCAAAGTAGCATCTATTAGCATCCACTACATTGTCTCTCAACATCAAACTAGAGTATTTATGAAGATACAGAAAAAAGAGGAAAACTCATATCTATACTGAAAACTAAATTTGTTAGATAACCCATTGCCAATATCTGGCAGTGAATCCTTGCTGACTTATAAATATGGGCGGGTTGAATTCTACTGAAAACAAAAATCAGAATTCATCTCAAGGTATGATGAATTATGGGGCAACCTGAGTACTCTGTTTATCATCCTTGCTCCCAACCTTCAGATTATACCTGTCAGAGATACAGGATCTGGACAAGAGGAAGATGAAGGGTAACAGTGATGGCACAGTTAATTCTTGTGATTGCAGTTTCTAAGTAAAAGGTGGGAGGTAGGGTGGACAGTGGAAAATATTTGTTCTAAGACAAGAATTGCAGTTTCTCACGTACTGTGTTGGTTCACAGACACCAAGCATCAGTTGCAGATAAAAGAGAAGATACTACATTGGTAAAGAAGCTTTGAACTAGCTGAAAGCCCACAGGAAGTTGGAAACTGGACTAAGGCTCAGTGCATGTCATTGTACATTTCAGATGTAGATTTGAGAAGAGGAGGAATTGCCACAGAAGAGGCAGTGAGCAAGGCCAATGTCACCTCAGCCAAATACTGTGTTTTCTGAAAATAAAACGAATTTGAAAGGAATTTCTTAAAGATTAGCAAAGAGAAACATTAAAAAGGAAGAGTAATAAAATAAAATCCAGCCTGAGCCAAAAAAATAAATAGTGTATAATTTTAAAAGAGACTTAGAGGAAAGTTCTATTTCCAAAATAATGTTCTCTTGTAAAATCCAGAAGAAACTATCAGGAAACTATTTGAAATGAACCATACAGGAGGAACACATTGCCTCTATGAAACAAATTGAAAGCCATGAGGAGGTAAAATGTTAGGATAAAAAGGCAGCATAACAAGTTTCAAAGAGAGATGTATAAAATATAGAAAGAACAGTTACAGTAGCAGACTTAAAATCCACAGAATAAAAGGAAGAAACAAAACTGATGAGAGAGAGGATGAGGAAGACAGAGAATGAAGAGACAACATGTAAATAGTCGGTGTCCCTAAAGGAGAGTAAATAAGTAACAAGCAATAATCAAATATATATATATATATATATTTGATACGCCTCAGAGAAAAAAATGATTTATAGATTAAGGTGGCTCACCCAGGTAAAGTCCACAAAAAGACTCACTTTTGGTCACACCCTGGCACTACTGTTGATACAAGGTTTGATACTCTATAGCAACAATTTTCAAACTTCTTGGTCTCAGAATGCCTTCACATTCTTAAAAAAGTACTCAGGACCCCAAGAGACTTTGTTTATATAGATTATACCTATCAATGTTTACTATAGTAGAAATTAAAATAGAGAAATTTTTTAATTTATGTATTTTTTAAAATTTATGTATTTATTTTTTTAAATCCCATTACATGTTAACATAAATAGCACATTTTTATGTTAACATAAATAGCATGTTTTTATGAAAAAGCCCTATATTTTCCAAAACAAAAAAAATTATGGGAAGAGTGACATTGCTTTATATTTTTGCAAATCTCTTCAATATATGACTTAGTAAAAGACAGAAGAGTCATATCTTCCTCTGCACTCAGTTTTAATACGTTATCTTGGTTGAAGTGTGTGAAAAATATCTAGTATCACTCAGATATGTAGTTGTAAAAGACAGTATTTCAATAGCCATTTCAGACAATTGTAGATATTTAAAAAATACTGCACCAAAACTTGAAATGTGGCAGTTTTTAAAGGTTAATCGTAATATGGAAACTGAAATCATACTAAATAACTTTTTAGACTCAGTTATAGCAAAATCCATTAGTCTATCTTACACTTTGAATGGACCTTTTCCTGTATATTATAACACCATTCAGCAGTCTTTTGGAAAATATATTGTTTCCCTGAGTTACACAGATCTTCCAAATGTGGACACATTTCCTTTTACAGTTTTTAAGATCACATTTGTTAATATCACCACTGATACCATCAGAAAAGTCTAAGTATTGGAAAACTAACAGGATCACAGTGGTGGTTAAAAGTTTTCCAAAGCTCTAGTTTTTAACTTGGAAGCTTGAATGTTATCACTGACAACGAATACTGCCAGTTCCTTTCCTCCAAGTGATGGTTCATTCAGTCCATCTGAAAGAAAATGTCTGACAAATACCCAAATTTGATTTAGCATAGTTTGCCTGCTAGTTGTTTTTTTCAAGTAGAAAGGAGTGTTTCATGAAAAAGTGGCTAGTTCAGTTTGCTACTGAAACAATTGCCCACGTGATTTTCCTCAAGGTTGTCATACTCAGGTGGGCTGCAGAAGTGCCTTATGTGTCACCCCCCTTATTAGCAAATAGTATATACAATGACTAACAGCACAGTTTGGTACCACTGCCTTGACTCTTGCTAAAGCATCATTGTTTTTGCACAATTACTGCAAATGTCAACACCATAAAAGAAAAGAATATCTTAGTACTATTATGAAAATTGTTTTGACTTCATGGACATCCTGAAGGGTCTCAGGGACCCCCATGGGTCTACAAACCACACTTTTAGAACCACTGCTCTGTAAACATCCTGACAGACAAAATAAGTTTTCTACAAAGCCATAAAATAATCAGGTTGCCTCTGTAATACTATGTAAGACTATAATGGAACAATAGAAATTTTGAAAGACACAGTTTGTAACCCAAGATGTCTCACATATTTTTGGTTAATGTATTACTTTCCCTATTAAAAGAAAAATATTTCATGGAAAACAAAATTCATTTATATGCTACTTTAAAGAGACATATCTAAAAATATGACTCAAAAATAAAAAGGATCATAAGTATATTTTAAAAAGCTGAAAATATAAAGGAAGCAAGAATCAAAATATTATCAAAGTAAAATTCACATCAGAAATCATAAAACAGAAGAAAGGCAGCTATTTTTCTTGGCCATGGTTTCATTCTCCAAAGAAAGAACGGCTGCCCTGAACTTGTACGAACCAAATATACTATGTATTAAAGTCAACAAACGCAAATGCAAATACAAGTAGAAGTTGAAAGAAAGATACAAGAAATGGGAGATGAACATATCTCTCTCTTTTTTTTTAATCTTTCTTAGATCAAGTAGGAAAAAAGAAAGGCAGGCTATCGTGCAACCAAATAACACACGATGACTTCCTATCAGCTTTGCCTCCTGCAGAGCGAGACAGACTTTAAGCTGCAGGGAGAGGAAATACTATCTTTCTGAGACTTGAGCAGTGGGGCCTATGCTTCAAGGGCACTAGATTTATGTAAATGGTTTCCTGAGTGGTGAGTCTAATATTGAGGCTGAGATTTCACATGTGGCCTGATATATGAGCCCCTAAGATCAAGTGTATCTTGTAAACCAGATAATTTCAATTTCTTGGGTTCTCTGTATTTATGTCTCTGCTATTAATATCCATTCTTATGTAAACATTCCATTCCTCTTTCAGTTGTACTATAGGGAAGCTGAGGAGGATCGAGAATCTTCCTTGGTATTGCTAGCATTTAGAACAATGTCTGGCGTATAGCAGGTGTTCAATGAATGTTTATTGAATAAATCAATGTCCACGTTTGAAGCCAGAATGAACCAGGGTCTCTAACTTCCAATCCTTAGATTAGCATGATGGGGAGGAGGAGAAGCAGTGAAAATCAGCACAAAATCCAGACAAGAGCCAGATTATGTGGCCCAGCTACCATTTCCCGTGTGGCAAATTTAATCTTCACAGCCACCCTTGGAGGATCTGAGCTGTATTCTAGTCAGAAAGGTGGCCATTCCCTGCAACATCATTCTAGGGAAGAGCATGGAGGCTGGGGGAGGCGCTGTTAAGTCAAGTACTCAAATAGTCCCCTGCAAGTATGACTCAAGACTCATGCATTTTAACCACAACCCTTTCAAGTGTCTTCCCAGCTGCTCCAGGATGCTCTGGGATCATTGGCACACGTAAAAAAGATTAACATAATGCTTTTCTCAAATAGGTTAGGGCTGTCCAGGCTTTAGGACCTGTGTGGCACAAGGAAGCTGAGAGGCAACCCCGAAAACGAAAGGGCAATAGAGGATTGAAGGCTAAAAGCGGGAAGCAGATGCTTGTTGCTGAGACAAGATGAGACTGTGACAGTGGAAACAGTGCCTGCAAGGGGAGGTTCCTCAGCCACAGAGGAACCCTTAGCAAGCAACTTGGGCACAGCCACTTCTCCCAACAGGGAAACTGTCCACAGGCTTGTGGGTAAGCAAGTGACGGCTGCAAAGGCCACTTTAACAAGATCTGGATTTCATCCTTTCCTCTTCAAGCGTGGAAGTCAGAAACAGGCAAACGCAAAGCAGCAGTTGGGATTGGAGGCTGGGGGTCGAGGTGAATTGCATGGTGAATCTCAAACTCTGAGCCCTGGGAGATGGAAGTGGGAGGCTCTAAAGAAGATGCCCTGGCAATATGGGCCATGTGGTCCGATAAATGAAACGGTGGGAGGGTGGAGGAATGAGTATTTGAGGACACTAACCAGGAAATACAGGCCATTAATAGTGCTGGAGAGGAGACATCGGAAGGCTGCCATTATGAATATTCTGTGAGATTTTTGATGGATTTGATTCTACCAAAGAATTCTTTGCTCTGAGAGGTAGGAGCAGCGGCGGTGTCAGTTTTATGGATCCAGTAAGCTATGATGTAGGAAGATATGGGAGGTGGGCAGGGTGTACTCTTCTGGAATCATGTATCTTTCAGGGCAAGAAGTCCTGCCAAAGAAGCTAAGTCAGCTCTGGATTCTCACCTCCCAGGCATTTTCTCAACTGTATTCAGGTTAAGTTGAAACAAAGATTCCAAAGGGAAAGCAGCAAAACCACAGGTTTTTGTAATTAATACAGCAAACTAGCCAGGTTTTTAATATTAATAAGCATTGTTTGATGTCTGTATGTCTGAGTAAAAGCACATTTGGAAAAAAAAACTGAAACTATTGTGGGCTTATAATTAATTTCATAATCAAATGCAATAGTATAGTTAGCATTCAAATATTCTACTTTTAATTGGAAAGGTACACAATAAAATTTTGGCATTATCTAACTATGAACAGGGAGGTGGGGAGCTGCATGGATGGGAGAGCACTTTACTTTTCATTTTGTACTCTTTGTGCTACTTCAGTATTTTTGAACAATATGCTTGTGTAATTAAACTATTAGTTAAACAATAATATTATAGCTTAAGCTAGTTCTAGAAATTATTATAAGAAAATAAAGTGAGAAAACTTTGATTTGGGAGCTCCATTCTCATGAACCCTCTTTCCTCTGTATCTTTCATTCCCCCATCAACATCTTTCCCCTTCACATTAGAGTGACGATAAGAGTTTAAATAATAAAATTTTTGACTCAATAATAATTAAAGCCTTAAGCTAAAGGAATTAACAACAGATGTTGGGTCTTGTCCTGCTTTTCAGTGTTCAGAAAAACAATAGATGTAATAACAGAAGCAATCCTTTCCCGTGCTCCTCCAGCTCTCAAAACCCTGAACTGTGCACCCAACCCCTCAATAGCTTTCATAATTAAATTACTGAAAGGAATTTTTTTTCCCTTTCAAAACCAAATATAATCAGGCTCATGGTACTTCCATTGCAGGAATTTCTTGGTTATGATCCAGAGGAATATGTGAGAAGCTGAAGGGATAGGTGTTGGAATGAATGAGCTGCATAGAAATAACGAGCCTGGTGTTAGAGTGGGTGCTGCTCCCCAGGGAACAGGCCAGTTCACTTTCACTGTGAGCCTCTGGCAGCAATGAACAAATCTTGGTTTTTACCCAGCTATGTCTGGGGAACTGTTTGACTCTGGAGAGTCTATGGAAGTGGTTGGGTGTGGCAAATATTTAATAATCAGCTCTGTGAAAACCAGAAAAGACAGAGAATAAGGAAGGGACAGAGGAAGGAAATTCTAATTTGTAGCCTTTCTCAGTTTTCCTAGCCAATTACAAGTACTATCAGGTCGCTGACCCTGGAATTGGGAAGAGATGTTCAACATCGGCTCTTCCAAGCTTACCCAAGTCAGTTCGAGCACACCACTAACCTGTTGCAACTTTCAGGTGCCTGCTGAGAAGCTTACCAGGATTAACTCTGCAACAGTATCTCCCTCCAGTGAGTTATGGGCTTCTGTGAGCCATGAAAAGTGTTGCTTTTTCTAAAATCCCCCATTCCATAGTGAAGAGCTAAGATCTACTGCCTAATGAGGTATTATTTTCAGAGGCAAGCAGAGAGCTTTGACCATTGGCTTATTATTGACAACACTGCTTTGGAAAGCCATTTTCAGAGGAGCAACAGGTATAAAGAAAGGAAAAGAAATTACTTTGGCAGAACAAACAATATAACAATGACACCAAACTAAAGGAAATGGGGTCCAGAATTTTGGGTATCAATTGGTCAGTAATGAGAGCCATCTACTCCTAAAGGAGAAACCCATGGCAGAGCTCTATATTAGCATATGCCCATTTATCTCATGTTCTAATGTAGGCAGAGGCTTCTAAATGAATAATTGCTGAAGAGGCAATTGTGGGAGTCATCTTTGGAAGAGATCAGTTTTATTATTTTTTTCCCAGGCCACTGCAAATATGAGCTTAATAATCCTTTCAATGGGTACTGTGTTATAATACAATAATCTAAATGCTACTAAATGGTATTTAAAGTAATTTCCAGACACCGGTAGGCTCGAGTAAATGGCGATTCGGCTACTAATGCATCTCTAATACAGCATGTAAAAAGGTACAGTAATCTGGCCACATTGCTGGGGTCAAAATCCTTCTCTGTGATTTTTTTCACCTCCATCTTAGACCCTCATCCAGTTTTTGCCACTCTGCTTCACTTCTCACTTATTTCATCTTTTTTCAGGTCCTTGCCCAGACCCTGCCCTGTGGGCTGTGGTATGAAAAAGATAAACTGCCATTTCTTGTCAGTTGTGAGGTGCGGCAGAGCTGCTGGGAAGAGGAGATGGGAAACAGAAGGCAGCCTTTCCTGAAGGTCCAGAGAGGAAGTAGCTAGGCTGAGAAGCTTCTAAGAATGAAAGGTCTGGACAATGCACTTTGCTCATTATGACTCCCATTTTATATTGTGTGATCCAATAGTATGAAGTATGCAGAAGGGAAGGCTGGAGAGGATGGAGAGGTGAAAATATCCATGGCTCTACCATAACCAGGAGACAAAAGTTTCAGAAGCTCAAATTCCGGATCTAGTCATGTGCTGCCCGAGTGAGATCCACAGGAGGACATGCTCTATGTCCCCAGGACCAACACCACAGTGCATCTCTAACAGAGCTAACCAGCGCCCTGCAGAGCAGGGAAGCCTGCCAAGGAGAAGCTCAATTGCCCCCATGTTTCTCTATTTAGACACATAAAAATGCAGAGGGGAGCGACAACACCAGGGTCAAATATCTTATTTAGGTGGCTTTTTGGGAAAGAAAATAATGGGCCACTCCTAGCTCTTTACTTATTTCTTTGTTTTTTTAAGGGGAGGTTGTTATTTTTTGTTTTTCTTTTTACTGGGTAAAATAAACATAACATGAAATTCTTAATTGGTTTTTAGAAAGCATTTAAAATCTATTCTAAGAAACAGCCTGCAGCATCCCCTTCCACTCCCACCGTGGGGAACAGAGGTGGGGAATTTAGAGCATCTTCTATCTCCATTTCCAGATTACAGCAAAATGTCAAGAAATGGTAAAGAAGGGCTGGAAGCACAAGGACATTTACATCTCACAGTGCTGACAGGCAGCCAGCTGGTGACGGTGCCCTGGAGCAGCCATGCAGAGAGAAAAGCACCGCAGAGCGCGGGAGCTGGTGGGATCACAGGCTGCAGTGCTCCTGGCAAGGATGCAGTGAGAATGGTGGATCTGCAGAACCGCAAATCTGCTGTTCGGGTGTCAGTCACAGAGCTCTGCAAATAGTAGTGAATAAACTGGGGTAAGAAGGAGGTCACGTGGGTCCCTCCAACATGTTCTTTCCACGTGACTTTCCTAGAAATGAGGACTTGGCCAAAAAAGGAGGTTTTAGGACCTGGATCTGTTATGCAACTGAGAAGCCCAAGGGCACACATACAAAATCAGGGTTAAAAAGAGGCAAGTTATCTCAAAGAAATACAGCAGCCTGCTCAGGCAGGCACTCTGGTTGAGGGTATCAAGTTTGCATCTATTTCCAGGAATGTTGTCAATCAACATCAAACAATCACCAAATAAAATCCCAGTCAGTTGGAGCAGAGACCTCAGGTATGATGTGCTACAGACAAATTTATCTGGCAGAAGATTAATGGAGCTGCATGAAATTCACTCAAGTCATCACACCAGGATTTGGAAAGTCAAAATATTTTTCAGGTCACAGTGAGAATCCCCTGAAAGGCGATGAGGGATGGCTGGGATTAACCCAATGGTACATGTCAGTGTTGAGGGAACAAAGTTACAACATAATCTATCAGTGGGGGGAGGATATTTTTCCCTTAGATAAGAGAAATAACATTAATTAGTTTTTATTTGAGTTTTAGGTTATATTCCAGGCAAAGAAGTTTCCCCTCCCCATCCCCACCCAATAACATCTAAGGAATATGAAAAATATAGGCCAGTAGCAATTAAAATTGTTGCTAGCACCTGGTGTGGTTAGTGATGTGGGGAAATGGGTCCTCTCAAACCCTGTGAGAGTAAAACTGGGTGCAATACTTCTGGGATTGGATAACACATGTGCTTTGACCTACAGGTTCCATTTCTAAAAATTTTTGTCAAATACACAAAGATATATGTAAACTGCTGCCATTGTACCAGTTGTTTAAAATAGCAAAACACCAGCAATAAACTAAAAGTCCTTCTATTGAGAATGGTTAAATAAATCGTGGTAGAGCCATACAATGAAAATATTGTAGCCATCAAAAAATGAGCAAATCTTTTTGTGGCCAATGTATAGTATGTCCATGAAATACTAAGCAGAAAAAACAAGAGGCAAAACAGTATAATCCCACTTGTGTTAAAGAATAAGTATATGTAAGCTTATATTTGCACAGAAAATTGCAGAAAGACTTATGCAAAAAACTGCCAAGTATGTTTACATTTGGGAAGGTAGTTGTATGGCTGTATCCTTCCCTTTTTGAACTCAGAGCATTTTACTCTCAATCCAGTGCTCACTGTACTCTGCCATCCTGTCATATCCATTACAAATTATCCCCGAGAGGCAGCAAAACAATGATTTTAAATCAACAAGTGTCTTAATTTCCTAGAGCCGTTATAACAAATTACCGCAAACTTTGTGGCTCAAAACAACAGAATTTTCTCACAGTTCCCAAGGCCAGAAATCCAAACCCAAAGTGCTAGCAGGGCCTTGCTTCCTCTGAAAGCTCTAGACTTTCCTTCCCTACTCTAGCTTCTGGTGGCTCCAGGTGGCCCTTGGCTTGTAGCTGTGTAACTCCAGTCTCTGCCTCTGTCTTCACATGGCCTTCTCTTCCTCTGTGTCTCTCTTCTCATCTGACTCATTACTTGTCATCGGATTTAAGGCCCCCCGGAATAAATCCAGGATGACCTCATTTCAAGATTCTTAACTTACTTAACTCATCTACAAAGATCATTTTTCTTAATAAGGTCATATTCACAGGCTTGGGGAGGTTAGGGCATGAATATATCTTTGTGGGGGGTACCATTTAATTCACTACATCAAGTTACTTTTAATACATTAAATACTCCAGGAAGTATAGCCATGTTACGCTCACTAGAAATCATCTACATTCTTCATTTCGATTTATTTCCCAGTTGTCTTCTTCCCAAGTACGGACTGAGGGTTGTCATAGGGAATGATTATTGATGAGGATTTAGGGACAGGGAGAGATTCTTTTGGAGAAAGAAGACTCCTAAGGTCAGGGCAAGCTGGGTATGTGGCTCTCAAAGGTCAGAGCCTACTGAGAACGCAGAGGAGAGAGGAAGCCAGCATAGCGCTGAAGAAGGAGTAGCAAGGGGGCTGGAGTCAGGGTGCAAAGGTTCTGCAAACAGCCAGCTCATAGTCATAGCCTGCCTGGTGGGATTTTTTGGCTTTCATGCAGCTATAGTTACTGAAGCCTACTTTTGAGTGGGAGAAGGGAAGAAGGGAGAGAAGATGAATGAAGCCATCTTGTTCTTCTGGTTTCAGGTCACCTCACCTGTGGGCAGCTGGGCTAGAAGCCCTGGAACCACAGAACCAGGCTTTCTGCAGAGGGTGGAGCAGTCGCAGCTGGGCGCTGCCCTGATGCTGCTGTTCTGATTCGTTTCTCAGCTTGATTTCTCTCTGGATGGAAGCGGCTGGAAGAAGTGGGGAATCCTTCAATAACCCCAGAAACATTCTCTAGAGGCAAAGGGGGGATTGTAACTCCCATGGGGAGACTCTGCTCAGGCTTGCCCCTACTTCCTACAGCAGCTGTGAAGCACACAGGCCTGGCCTAGTCAGTCCAGCACCAGCACCGAAGCCAATGGGAATTCCCTCCCCCAGCGCTCTCACAGGGAGCAGGGACGCTTACAGGCTGAGAAAGCCTTTCTTCCCCAGATGCTACTGGCAGACCCTGTGCCACCCAGTGCCAGAGAACATAACCCCCAGCCCTCTCCCAGAGGTGTGCCACTGCCACACCCCCTTCACCAGCATTTGTGCATTCCTCACATATTCCCTTTGATGGAGCCCACACTCCATTTCTGATACAATTCTTGCATCTAGGAAATTTTGTTTCCCTGGCACTCAGGAAGCGATGATTCAAAGAGAATGGGCAGACAGTGGGTTAGTTGGGAAGAAACAAACAAACAAAAAAACATCAGAAAGGATTCACTAGGGCTGACTTTGGAATCACAGAAATCAAGTTAGCAGCCATTGGAGGCTCTTGGGAGCTTTCCTGGGTAATAGAGGTCTCTTCCCCAACAAAGTTTTAAGCTGCAGAGGATGACTACCTCCTTGGTATCAGAGCATCAATACATCTGGTCAAGCTTAGGATGAGACCCCAGAGACGCCTCTGAGCTTCTCCCCATCCAACAGTTCCCCCAGAAAGTTGGGGCAGGCAGGAGACAAGAGGAGCTCAGCTTAAGGTTAGTCTTCCCTTAGGACTAAAAGAAGGGGACGCCATACATTTGTGAGTCAGCTGTGAAGTAGAACACGGTTGTCTCTGGCACTCAATTTTCTCTGTACTCTTCTCTCCCTGCTACTGGGTAGCTCCCCACTCCCTACTTCATGAGCGTACTATTGCCTTTATTTCTCTGTATTAGTTTACTAGGGTTGCCATAACAAAGTATCACAAATTGGGTGGCTTAAAACAATAGAAACTTATTTTCGAATGGTTCTGAAGGCTAGATGTCCAAAATCAAGGTGTCAGCAGACGATGCTCCCTTTGAAACCTGTAGGGGAGAAGTCCTCTTTGCCTCTTCCTACTGCTGGTGGTTTACGGGCGCTCTTCAGCATTCCTTGACTTGCAATTGCAACGTCTCCCTCCTTCAGTCTCTGCCTTGGTCCTTTTATGGCATTCTCCTCTCAGGTGTCTTGTGTTCTTTCTCTCATCAGAACTCCCCAGTAGGAGAAAAAGGACCAAACCAGGACAGTCAGGTAACTGGGTGTCAGTTCTATTCCTACCACTCTGAGTAGCTGAGTGACTTGTACAAACCTCGCTGACTCATTTTTTATCATCTAGGAAATAAAAATGATTTCTAATGTTCATCCAACTATCACATACTAGAGGACTCTAACTTTTTCTCTTACTCTTTTGATCAGTCTTAAATTTTGATGTGTCATGTATTAATTTTACAATACTTTCTTTTAAAATGGGGGAAAGATAGAGGTCAATTTCTGCCTGCAATGACATATTAGCAAAGGTGAGTATTTTGGAATGCAATAGTGCAAGTTGTCTTCCAAATTTTCCAGAGGAAGCTCTACCTTTGAACTCCCCTGATTCTTAAAGCCATGGGGGTGCTGACAAGGGAAGCAAAGACCTTGTGAAGTGAAGTTTTTGAGAGCAGGAAGGAGTGAGCCCACACCTGCAAGCCATTCAGTCTCCTAGCAGTGTGCTCCAAAGAGGGTGTGGGAGGCAGAGTGTGAACCGCAGTGTGTGCTGCCTCTTTGAGGAATGTCATGGTCCAAAAATATTGGGTCTGACTGGCCATCATGCAAGTGAAGGAGCAGGTGGTGATGGAAGAGCTAAAAGCTGAAAAGCACAGTCTTTGGAGTCTGGTGGTGCGGATTCACATTTGAGCTCTGCTGCTGACTGCCTCAGCAATGTGACCTTCCGGAGGTCACCTAATCATTCTAGCCTCCGCTTCCCCATTTGTAAAGCAGAGGTAAACAGCCTATCAGGGCACTGTCCTGAGGATTAAACGAAATGTGTAAAACACTTAGCATGGCACCAGGCACACAGTAACTGCTTATTAGCTGGCAGTTTTATCATTACGTCAGCTCCCAATCTCATTTCTACTTTGCTGTTACAAAGCAAAATAGTTGTCCAAGCTATTAAAAAGTAATAAAATTAGTGATACCAAAGTCATGACACAAAGTGACGTTTCATTAAATAGATACTGAACTTCATTTGGATTTAGTTCAATAGAGAATCATAGAATTTTAGAGCTAGATGGACTTTTAAAAATCTTCTGTTATTTCTTAGATGCAAAACCAAGGCCCAGAGTAACTTGCCAAGATCACACAACTTTGTTAGAGGCAGAGTTGGAGGTAGAAGCTACAGCCCCTAGCTTCTCTCCTAGAGTTTTGTCCACTGCAGTAGAAATCCTGATTTCCAGGAGAAGACAAATGAGAAGAGAAAAACAGACGCATTATTTACAATATGGAATGTTAGAGAAAAGCCTAATCCTACTAGAGCCCTACTGGGATTAGAGAGTCAGCACACTGAATAAGAACTTGACCTGATCAGTTGGCTTCTACCAGAAAAAGCTATGAATAAAGGAACTAGAAAATAAAGATATCAGTTTCCTCTCTCTCTGTATCTCTCTCTCCTCCCTTATTTATTCCTGATTATTTTCATGAGGCTACTGGCCATGATTTAATCAAGACTGCCAAATTGTAGCTGCAGAATGATTTGCCAACAAAACCATTAATTGTCCTAAATGAAATGAATAATAAATTGCTGCATTCCGTGATTAAATGGCAAGGACATGAACCTCATAAATAGTATGTGTGCACTGAGCAATGAGTCTATGTCAACTTCTTAAACACACATAGAGGCAAGAAGAACACAGTATTAGTGTTTAATTGATAATGCTGGAAGATTGAAGCTTCCCTGGGGCGGTGAAGGGAAAAGGCCAGTATTTGTGGGAACTTGTACTACAGCCTCCTGCTGGAAATTGACAGCAATACCATGTAAATCTGAATTCTAATAGTGAGTTCATAATGTGTTTCATGAGAAGCAAATACTGATTGTATTATGGTACAGTGGTAGAACTTCCAACAAGAATTGTTGAAACCTGGATTTCGATCCCAGGCTTCCACTGACATGCTTGTTTCATAATTATAGGTCATTTAATTGGTTTGACCAAGATTTCCAATCAGTAAAACAGAATAATTTTCTGCAAAAGAACATATGTGTATATATAATTTTATTAGTATTCTGTATATATAATATATACTGATCACATATACATATCTGGAAAAATAACTTCCTCAATTGCTAGGATTAGATATTCTGTAAACTCTAAAAGCATGAGAATTTTAGTTTAGCAATCTAAGATTTCATGTGTCTAAAATGTCTGAAAGTGTCAAAAAATGACATTTCATGTACCAGTGGTAGGCAGAATTCTAAGATAGCCCTCAATATTCTCACTGCCTGATGTACACACCCTGTTTAATCTCCTCCCCTTGAGCGTGGGCAGTGTCTGTGAATAGAATGGGATATCAATCCTCTAATTAGGTTTTGTCACATGGCAAAGGTGGAAAGATTTTGAAGATTAAAGTCCCAAATCAGTTGACTTTTCATTAATCAAAAGAAAGATTATCCTGAGTGGGTCCTACTTAATCAGATAAGTCATTTAAACTAGGGTCTAGAGGGCAGATACGGAAGAAACAGACTCTTTCCAAGATACCATGAGTCCTACAGCTGCAAGAAAATGAATTTTGCCAACAACCACAGGAACTGGAAGAGGATCTCAAGCCACAGATGAGAACTCCAGCCCCAGCCAACACCTCGATTGCAGCTTTGTGAGATTCTAAACAGAGGACCCATCTAAGACATGCCTAAACTCTTGATCTATGAAAACTGAAATGATAAATGTACATTGTTTTAAGCCTTCACGTTTGTGATCATTTGTTTTGCAACAGTCAAAAGTGAATATATTGTCTTAAGTTAGTTAGTGGGACTGTGTATAATGTGTTTGTATTCGTTTCCTATGGCTGCTGTAACAAACTGCTACAAATTTAGTGGCTTAAACCATAACAAATCTCTCTTACAATTCTGGAGGTGAGAAGTAAAAAATCAATTTCTGTGGGCTAAGGTTAAAGTGTCTACAGGACTGCTTTTCTCTGATGCTCTATGAGGAGAATTCATTTTCTTGCTTTCTTCAGCTATGGCCCCTTCTGCCATCTTCTAAAGACATCCCTCCAATGTCTTTTTCTATCATCATATCACCTTCTTCTCTGACTCTGACTCCTCCTATGTCCCTCGTAAGGATTACTGTGATTACATCAGGTCAATTAGATAATCCAGGATAATTTCCCCACCCCTATCCCTAACAATCATATCTTCAAAGTCCCTTTTGCCCTATAAAAAACTAAAATTCACAGGTTCTGAGAATAAGGATGAAGACAAATTTGGGGGGACATTATTCATCTTACCACAGTCTACCTTCTGGTCCCCAACAATTCACATCCATCTTGCATGCAAAATACATCCACTCCATCCTAAGAAGACCAAAAGTTTACCAATTGCACTGTCATTTTACCCCGAGATGACTCTTTGAGTTGAGGGTGAAGCACTGTTGATGGTAGTGATGGCAATGGTTAGAAATTCTTGACCTATACCTCTTCTAATGAATGGAACTCCAATTTCTCAGGATCAGTGTGCTTGAGGCATTAGTAAGCTTGTTGGCCATGAAATATATTTGTCTAGACACCCTCAGAGTACTCTCTCCACCTTTTCTTAGAAAGCAAAGTGTGGGCTAAGCAGACTTGTTTTGGAGATCTTTTTGTAATTCCTTAGTTGCAGCAAATCATTAATGTCTTGTTCTGAGATCTATCCTTAGACTTTCCCAATGCTCTTGCTAAAAGTAGAACTTTCAAGCATCAGGCCTTTATAATTTGATCTCCATGAAAAGCTTTGCCTCTCTGTTATTCTTTGCAAAGTACTGGATGCTTTAGCAGTTTGCAGGAATGCTGTGTGGTGCCAAAGCACACTTATGCTCTACCCTGAATATGCTGCCTGCGGTTTCTTTGGTTCATTTACAAACTCAATCAAATGTACGATGAAAGCTCCCTGAAATTAACGTCAAAACAACCTGTTCATAAGACAAAGCTGAGTTTATTCTTATCATGCTAAAGGTAATATTTATAGTAAAAATACTTGTGTAATTGCCACCCACTATCTGGACAGAATTCTAGTGCATCTCAGAGAGCAGAAGGCAAAATTAGGATATTTACAGAGTTTTGGTGGATACAACAAGGAAAAGAGAGAGAAGTAAGTGCTCAAAGGATCTTGGAGAGCAAGCCATTGTTTCAGTTGTTTGATGCTATCTATTAAAGAACTGTTCAGTTTAATGTTTATTTAAATAGTTTTTAAAGGAAGCTTCTGAAATGAAAAATAAAGTTATTTGAAACTTTCATCTTTCTGGGCAAGATTTTCCTAGAATACTGGAGTAATATTAAGACAGTGGCATAGTAAAGTGATGTTAATGTGGACAGTAAGCTGTGTGAGTAGAGACGGCTTTGGTTTCCACAACAAATGTTTTCTTGACCACATACGAAGAAGTGATGGGAATATAATGGTGAGCAGAAGGGGAATGATGCTAAGAGTCCATTAAAGGGGACAAAGAAATAAAGAGCCAATTATGGAAAAACTTCCGTTATATACAACACGGATGAATCATACAAATATAATGTTGAGTGAAAAAAAATACAATGGACAAAATAACGCATACAGCATAATTCCATTTCTATACATGTAAAAAAATAAAGTAACTGAACTATATATATTCTTTAGGTGTGAATATGTAGGTGTTAAAACTATAAAGGAAAGAAAAAAATGATTAACGTAAAAATCAGAATAATGATTACTTTAGAAGGAAGAGAGAATATTGTGATCTGGAAGGAATGCATGAGTGGTTTTGGAGTGCCAGTGATGTCTTTGCTTTTGGTGTCAAATCCAAAAAAATCACTGCCAAGACTGACAACAAGAAGTTTACCCACTATGTTTTCTTCTGGGAGTTTTACGGTTTCAGGTCTTAGGTTCAAGTCTTTTATTCATTCTGAGTTGATTTTTGTGTATGGCATGAGACAGTGGTCCAGTTTCATTCTTTTAAACGTGGCTGTCCAATTTTCCCAACACCATTTATTAAAGAGACTATCCTTTCCTTGTATATTCTTGGCTCCTTAGTCATAGTTTAATTGACATATATTATGTTTTTTTCCTGAGCTCTATATTCTGTTCCATTGATACCTGTGTTTGTTTTATGCCAATATCATGCTGTTTTAATTCCTATGGCTTTGTAATATAGTTTGAAATCAAGACGTGTAATGCCTCCAGCTCTGTTCTTTCTTAAAATTGCTTTGTACAGTCTAGAATAAGCCAATCAAAGGAATTCTTTATTTCTGTTACATTTTTAATCTCTAGAAATTATTTTTGCTTTTCCTTAGGATTTCCATATCTCAGTTGACATTGTCCATCTGTTCTTGCATGATGTCTATTTTAACTATTATAGCTTTAGCATATAAATCATAATTGTTTTAAATTCCTGGTCTGGTAGGTCCAATATCTCTGCCAAGTTTGGTTCTGATTCTTGCTCTGTCTCTTCAAATTGTGTTTTTTGCCTTTTAGTATGCCTTGTATATTTTTCTTGATAGGTGGACATGATGTACTGGGTTAAAGGAACTGTAAACAGACCTTTAGTAATGTGGTAGCATGATGTGAGGAAAGAGGAAGCATTTTATAATCCTATGATTAAGTCTCAAGTCTTTTAGTGTGCCTATGCCTTTTGACTTTAAACTTCAAGTGTTTCTCAAGGTTTTCTTCCTCCTTTTTTAGGTGACACAGGATAGCTAGAGTGTGCCAAAGCTGAGTATTTCCTTTCTGTCATGTAGAAGGCTAGCAATGACTGAAGTTGGGTATTTCCCTTCCCCAAGTCATTTAGGTTCTGATAATACCTCAGTATGTTACACACTGTTCAACTGATTCCTCCTGAGAACAGGACTTGTTAAGAACAGAGGGCTCTGGCATATTTCAAAATGGTTACTTTTCCCCTCCCCTTGACAGAAGCAGGAGATTTTTCTCAATATTTACTATGATAACCTGGTCAAGTTCTTGGAGATAAATTTTACAAAAGTGTAGGTCCCCAATTACTAGGTCCCAATGAAGTTTTTAACTCTCAGAATTGTGCACACTAAGCTTCCAGTAATTTGTTAATTACATTTTAGGTTTTCCTGCCCTGGCACTGATTGCTGAGCAGTCTCCATTTGCGTGGTTTCCAATCAGGCAGTTTCCCTTCATGAGTCTCTACGCCAATAAGCTGTGACTCCCTGTATTCACCTGTCTGCCTCTCCAATCCTGGGCACAGTGGTTTGTCCTCATCTCCCCTCTCTTATGGATCCAAGAGTTGTTGATTTTTCAGTCTATTCATCTTTTTACTTGTTAGAATGGAGTAATGACTTTCCAGCTCCTTATACAAAGAATTGCAAAATGGAAGGCCCATAATCTATGCTCCTTTTAAAAGATACTTAGATACGAGATTTCTTTTCAAGAAAGCTTTTGGATCTTGGTAATTGGATTGGGAGCTTATCATTATGAAGGTGTCTAAAGAAGGGATCCAATGTAGCTTTGTAATATATTGATTTCCCACAACATCTATGAACTGAGTGTTTTGTTTTTACAGTCAGAACAAAGCAAATTTGGGCAAATTCTAAGCAATTTGGGCGACAGAATTATCAGAAGAAATTGGTCAACATTCATTTTTCTCTACCATACTTCTTCCATTTAGTTTCACTAAATATCTCTTATTTCAATTTGAAGGTTTTTTTCTTAAGTAATGACTCTTCTTTTGAGCATGTAATTAAGATGAATCCTTTACTTCATGAATGTGTAAGAAACCTTCCGTCTATGTCTTTTAGTTTTTAGGGCTCAAGTAACATTTCCTTTTGATAATACAATTACATATCGTATTTTTTCCACCTTTTTAGAGAAGCTTTAGATTATTCCTAAGATAATTGTTATTTACCTTACTTTTAGGGTAAATTTTAATTTTTTATAGCTTTAAATATACAGAAAAGTTTCAAGACTAGTACAAAGAACTCATGTATACCCTTTACTGATATTTTCCAATTGTTTAAATACTGCCCCATTTGTTTTATCATTCTCTTTCTTTACATGTGTATATTGAGAATGAGTAGGATACATTATACCGTTTACTCATTAACACTAAATGTAGATTTCTTAGATAAGACCATTCTCTTAACAATAGCCCCATTATCAGAATCAGAAAATTTAACTTGATACAATATTAATCTGCCATCTATATTTAAATTTCATCAATTGTCCCAATAAAATCCTTTATATCTAATTTTTAAAATCAGGTTGATGACCCAATCCAGGATTACACAGTACATTTATTATCATGTCTCTTAAGTCTTCAGTCTTGCTTGTTAGAATGAAGGAGTTCATAAGATTTTGTCTTTCTTGACCTTGACCCTTTTGAAGAGTATAGGCCAGTTATTCTGTGGGATGTCCCTTATTTTGGTTTTGTCTATTTCCTTATGATTAGATTTGGATTCTTCATTTTGGCAAGAGTATCTCAGAAGTGATGGCCTCATCTATTTTGTATGTGCTGAATAGAGAATTTTTCTGCTTTAACTGGTCTGCTCTAATGAAGAAATATCTTACTTATCCAGATCTCAATTATTAAGTCAACTATTTTATCTGGAATATATTCAATAACCAACAAGAAAGTTTTGGTTATTGCACATATGTGCCACCAAAATCAATGTTACATCATCCACGTGTTTCAGATTTTTAGTGACTCTGATTGGACTGTGTGTGTAGCAAGGAAGGACAAGAGGGATACTGATGTTATTACATTGGAAGTATTGTGACAACCAAGTTTGTGCCAGCAGACCAATTTCCTTGCCGAAGGCTTTAGACTATTAACCTTCATATCTAAGCAGTGTGCCTCAAGTGAAGGCCGAAGCAAGCTGTCCCAGGTAAAAATGGGAATTCCAATGCTCATTTTTAAGAGAAGGTTCCAGAAAGTTAAATACCCCCAAGCAATCAACATCTGAAGATGTGTTTAAACAACTACATTAGCAGAAACTAAGAATATCCTTCAAATAGTTTCAAGTTCTCAGAACGCCCAAGCACAGACAACATAGGCTCAAGAACATCAGCAAAATCTAGAAAGAAAAGAAATCCAGCCTAGCTCAGAAGCTCTTCCTTTAGCCATGAAGCGTAAGTGTTACACTCCAGAAAAAGCTGAGGGTTGATACCAGAACTCTGGTGAGTGATTTTTACAGATTATTGGTATATTTTTGTACATGTTAGTTATATAGAAAAGAATAATATAGTTCTTTGTAGATAAGGTGATTTTAGTCATTTCTCAATGAACATTTTTGTTGCCATAATGTCTAGAGTTAAAGGATTGTTTGCAAGCCATTTGATTGGGGTCAACTCTGTTTAACCATTATAATCAAAGCCTGGATGACTGAAGCAGGTAAGCAGCGCCTCTTAGAGTTGACAGATTTAACAAATAAGAATACAGGTAATGTCCAGTTAGATTTGAATTCAGATAAACAGCAAATAATTTTTGAGTATATGTATGCCCCATATATTGAACTGTGAATGTCATCTGTCAACCCTACTCTTAGAAAAAACTGTTCCAACCTGCTTTTTTCTGGTTGCTGGGCTACACATTAGAAAAGCTGATCCTCTCTTGAGCCCTTACTTATCACCTTTTTGTTCTAATAGGTCATTTGGTTTCCAAGCTTGTGGAATATTAGAAGTTAATACTTTTTGAAAGAGGGAGGGTGCTGTCAGAGGGAATCCTGTAACATGAACAAAAAGTGATTGTTTTGCAGTAAGGAAAGAGACAGAAATTTTAAAAAACAGACATCAGAATTAAAACAATACAAGAGGATATGTCCACCACAGAGTAAAGGACCAAGTATGCTTATCTTCCCAAGGGCATTGCCCTATTACAGCTTCATGCTGTTGCGGTGTTGGTATGAAGATCCTGGGACATCAAAAAGAGTTCAAATTATGTTTAGACTATAGTTTAATAGTTCTCTGAGATCCTTTTTAAATGTATTAATAGAATAAATTATAACTAAATAAACACGATTTAAATAGGCAAAGCAATGTATGTATGATGTATTTGACAGAGATCTTAAAACCGATTAAAACTTAAAATAATATTTTGGTGTTTAATAAAAGGAAAATCTTCAATATATGGAAAACACAGCTTTCTAGAACAAATTATTTCCAGAAACTCCAAACTGTAGACGTTTTCCTGTTATTACTTTTACTACTGGTATGCTTTAGGTGAGTATGTTAACTTGGTTGGAATTATATGAATAATTTCCTTAATGTTTTATTTTTCTTGGCATATGGGGACCAAGCTCTCTCCAAACAATTAGCCTTCGAGATTATAATTTCAAGTGACTCAAGTCATACCTGTTGCCTCAAGTTAAGAGTTTTTAAAACATTTTTGAAAACTTCAGAACTCAAAAATACTAAATCATTTTTGGGGGGGTGGGGGTGGGGGGAAGGAGTGAGAGAATGTGGGCTTAATTTCCAAAAGAGTATTTCTTTTCTAAAAAGATTCACCCCTGGGAGTCCTTTTAAAGCTGAGCAACTTCCCTCAACTAAAATACCATTTAATTAATACCCATGTTCTATAAAATTTTTATGCCTCCATTTTGCAAAGAAAGATAAATATGTCACAAAACTGGGCTGTGCAGATGGACAGAATTCTCTTTAAGTAGGTCCTTAAAAATTGGAATATGGAGATAGGCACAGAGTGAGACAGTCAAGTGTCAAAAGAAATCTGTCGGCTTTTTAGCAGTTGAATAATTCAGAAGATGTGCATTAAGCCAACTTAATTTCCCATTTCCCCCTTTCTAATTCTTCCCTTTTCATCCTGTGATCTTTCTTCTCTCTCTCTCAAAGCTATTTGTTGCAGAGATGCCCTGGAAAGCTGGTGATCTTCCTTATACGACAGCATCTGCTGCTCAGAATGAGAGGCTAAAGATCTAAAGGCAAAGGAAATGAGACCCACAGTCCTGTAAATGTCTTTTTAAAAATAGCCTTGTTTTTTTGGTTGTTTTTTGTTGAATCAACTGGAACACTTTTATTGTTCACGATAAAACAAGCTGTCTGAAGGCAATGATCCTCCTCCTTTTATTTTTCTGATACTGGGGTTTGCTTCTTTCCAACCATTTTCTGGATCAGGTTTCCTCCCTAAGATTTTACAAATGGTGTGGGTGGCTGCAAACGCTCTGAAGGTTTCTCTTAAGCCATTTGTTAATAATATCCTCTCAGTATTGACTCCAGCCTTTATAGTTGTGATTGTTAGTGCGGCTTCAAGGGCATGCTGGTGCTTTTCTATTCTTCTAGCCCTAGGGGAGAAAAGAATTCCCAGGAGGACTTTTGGCTGGCTTATTATCATCCAGAAACAAGAAATCAGAGAGCCGAAGCTGAAAGGCTGAACACTTTTTTAAATTATCCAAACCTGAATGGGCAGTGTGGTACAATAGACAGAACAGGGGCTCAGGACTCACATGGATCTGAATTTCAATCCCAGGTCTGCCACGTACGGCATATATAACACTGGCCACTCAAGATTTAGAGCCTTAAGTTTTTACCTGTATACAATGTGTCTCATGTATAATGTTACCTATTTTATAGGTAGGGAAGATTTTTCAGCTTCAGTTTCTTAACTGTGAGGAAGGGATAATAACACCTATCTCACAAAGTCGCTGGAAGGACTAAATGAAAGAAAATGGCCTAACAGAGCTTGTCACGAGGGACCTCAAGAAACATGGGCTTCCTCTGAGGATCACCTCCCACATGTCTCTTCTTCCTCTGCCCAGCTCAGGTAAACATCCACATGCACATACTGGGATTAGCATTCTTACTGTATCCTCTGCCTTTTACAGGGAAAAATAGGAATGAAATGTGAACCTGCCCCAGCCTGCCACACTGTTGAAGTCAACTTTGATTCACAAATGAGACTTTTGCCTCATCCAGGAGACAGCGGGGGTTGGGCCTGCTTCAGACCCCACTCTCTGCAGTCCATGCTTAGAAAGGAAGCTCAGGTGACCCGGTTTGGCAGAAGGCATTTCCTCTTTGAACTTCTGCCCAATCTTTCCTTTTTTGGTTTCGCCCACAGCTATGAAATGTGATAGTAAGTTTCTAGTAGTCACTGTTTTAGGGCCCTGAACCAAATGTTTTCAGTTTGTCTGATAATATAAATGGCCCTTACATGTCTCTAGCTGTTCATCAGTTGGATACTGTTAATTGTTGGTCACAAGGTGATTGGCCAACACTTGGTTCTCTCTCCTCACCTCCTCCTGTCCTCCTTTTCTCCTCTAGGCTGGGATCCCTTCCCTGCCTCAGGCTAATTGGCAGCTACACCAATTGTCATCACAATGGGATTCTCACATGGCTCTTGGGGGGGGGGAGGCTGAACAGTTACATGAAGCACATCTTCTTGGAAATTGTGTGCCTTTGTTCTCTTTAGTTACTTAGCTCTTTCTGATTTCAGTTTCTAGTTTCAGTGCCAGGTGCTTGAGATGTCAGTTGGCCAAGACAGGTATACTCCACCTAAAGACCTAACACGTCCTGAGCAGGAAGGAATTGTTACCAAAGTAATCACTTATGTTCTTTTTACCTTCCCAATGGGGAATGTAAGTTGGAGAATAAGGCAGTTGATTTGAAAAGAGTATAATTAAGTGCTTGAATAAAAGTAACCACAGCAGGCTATGTGATTAAACAACAGCTTAATCTTCACTTTTTTTTTCCTCCTGACTAAATTTTTTCCCTCTAACAACAACAACAACAACAAAAAAAAACTTTATTGGAATATAGTTTATATACCATAAGTACACAGTTCAGTGATTTTTAAAAAATTTATAAAATTGTAAAACCATCAGCACAATCTAACTTTAGAACCTCTCCATTACCTTCAAAAATTTCCCCAAGCCTATTTGCAGTCTTGGGATAAATCTTACTTGGTTTTTGACCATAATACTTTTTATATGTTGCTGAACTTGGTTTGCTAATATTTTAAAGATATTCGGATCATGGTCATGAGAAATATTGGCCTTGTGATGTCTTTGACTTTAGTAACAGGATGGCTTCACAGAATGAGTTAGGAAGTACTCCCTCTTTTTCTGTTTTTCGGGAAGATTTTAAGAAGGATTTATGTAAATTTTTTAAATGCTTAGTAGAAATCACTAGTAAAGCCACCTGGTCCTGAACTCTTTGCTAAGTGGCTTTTGATTACTGATTTAATCTCTCTACTTGCTATAAACTTGTTCAGATTTTCTAGTTCTTCACAAGTCAATTTTGGTAATTTGTATTTTTTAGAAATTTGTCTAATTTAATCTATGTTATCCAGTTTGTTGGCTTAACAGCTGTTGATAGTAGTCTTTTAATCCCTTTTATTTCTATGAGATTGATAATACTGTCCTCACTTTTATTTTTGATTTTAGTTATTTGCATCTTCTTTTTTCTTAGTCTTGCTAAAGATTTGTCAAATCTGCTGATCTTTTCAAAGAACCAAACTTTGATTTTGTTGATTCTTCTTTCTTCTGTTCTCTATTTCACTTATCTCTGCCCTTACCTGTTATTTTCTTCCTTCTGCTAGCTTTAGGTTTAGTTTTCCCTTCTTTTTCTCTTTCTTTGGGGTGTAAAGTTAGGTCATTGACTTAAGAGAGATTTTTCTTTTTTATTGCAGGCATTTACAACTATAAATTTCCCTCTGAGCACTGCTTTTGCTGTATTCCATAAGATTTAGTATGTTGTTTTCATTTTCATTCACCTCAGAGTATTTCCTAATTCCCTTTTGATTGTTTTTGATCCATTGCTTATTTAATGATGCATTGTTTAATTTTCACATATTCATGAATTTTCCAGTTTTACTTACATTATGGATTTCTAGTTTCATTCAATTGTCATTTGAAAGATACTATGAATGATTTACATGTTTTAAAATTTATGGAGACTTGTTTTGTGGCTTTATGGTCTATCCTGGAGGATAAATATTCTATGAGCACATGAGAAGAATGTGCACTCTGCTGTCATTGGATGAAGTGTATTGTATATGTCTTTTAGGTCTATTTGGTTCATAGTATTGTTCAAGATTTCTGTGTCCTTTCTGATCTTTTCTCTAGATGTTCTCCTGCCTCTACTTACATTGGGCCCATTCAAATAATCCAGAATATATCACCATCTCAGAATCCTTAACTTAATCACATTTGCAATCTTTCTTTTTCCCTTTAAGGGAACACACTTACAAGTTCCAGGGATAAGGAAGTGCACATATTTGGGAGGTCATCATTCAGCTTACCACAATAACTATATAGTCTCAGCTTAAATACTTAATCTACAGTCAGCACACTTGCTACCTCTAGGGTAGGACAACATTGACTCAGAAGCTCAGAGAAGTGTGCAACTATAATAACATGAGGCAAAGTATAACATCAAAGTAGCACTTCAAAGAATTCCAAAAACATCAGGATGATGGATATTATTCCATCATAATAAAAGGGGGCTTCAACTTCTAGACAATGGAAATTAGGCTAGAAAACTGTATTTAATGTATTTATTGAATTGAATATATTTAATGTGACTTGGTAAGAGGTTTTATATGGGAGAGTCATTTTTCTTTTACATTTTCACCTACAAATATTTCTGGGGCTTTTCTTGGAAAGACATGGGTTTGTATTAGATGTATATTTTGGGCCTCTAGATATGAGTTTTATGGTATAATTTTAATTTCCAATAATAATAGTTATGGGCCTATTCCTGTGTGTATCACAAAAAATAGGCTTCATGGTGGAGAGATTTTATAAATTAGGAGTTATGTTTTCCACTAGGGTCTTTGTAACTGAAGTTTTTTTTAAAGTATTGATTCATCTGTATTTGTGTTACTTACATTATGTCTAGCTTGAAAAGACCTTGATCTGACTTCTATTCAATTAAGTTTTACTGCTTTGTTCTCTAAAGCCCAACCATAACTGTAAACCTAGAAGAAAAGTTATGGCTGAAAGAGAGCGCATCACAACATGTTAACTGCCCTCTTTCCATCATTTAGAAGTCCCTAGTTATGAGCCAGGAAGTTTCTGACCAGTAAATTTAATGTTAAATGTTGAGCTCCTTTGTTAGACTTTATATTTAAAGTCTTTGTTTACCAAGGTGAGGACTTTTGAAGGATAACCACAAAGTCCAATGGCAAATAGCATGGGAAGAGTTTTGATAACCTAGCAGAGTGCAGTCAGATGATGTGGTTTCACATCCTGGTTCTGATACTTGAAATCAGGAGTCAGATAAACTCTCTAAGCCTCAGTTTTTGCATCTGTAAAATAAGGATAGTAATATTCACCTCAGAAAGTTTTGAGAGTTATGAGAACAGGCTCTGAACAGTGTCAGGTACCAAATGAAATGGATTATCATTTCTCTCAAATGAAAAAAAAAACCCTTCATTTTGAATGGTAATAAGGGAATTATATATGTAATTTGTCATAATCAAAAACGAATGTATTTTGTGAGAACAGGTACTCCACCCAAGGGTATAATGGGTTTCAGATGTCTAGATTATAGGGCTGATAGGATAAATGCAAACATTTTATCTCCATTTATCTCCATGTGAGCAAATGAGATTTCTCTCCACTTTATAGCCAGCCACAGCCTCAACTATGATCAGCCATCTCACAAGTCAACCGATATCTGGTTAGGAAAGACTGGATAGACAAATCTACCCCTCGTACAGGAGAGAGGAGCTAAAGACACAAGCCCATTTATTGATAGGTCATATATGCCAAGTTCATGCCAATAAAACAGAAGAGTCTGTCAGGTATACCAAAAGGGCAGGGATTGGACCACTAATATTTATAAATAATTATTTAATAATTTATAAATGGTAAAGACTATCACATTCTCAAATTTAGTCTATTAAAACTGACAGCATTAAAAAAAAGTATGACTGATTTAGAGGGACATTAATGGAAAATATGAACCTTCTGGCTGGACACATTTATAACTGATTGAATTATCTTGTCTTTTAGCAGAATGCTTTAAATGTGGTAAAGGTGAACAGAAATGACACCTATTCACTGTCATTGTTAAAAGAAAACTACATAGAGGAATACTTCCTGACCTTATGATCTTATTTTTTTTAATGACTGGGGGCATTGTGACTAAGTTAATGCAATTATTGGTGGGGAAGGAGGCAATATTAATCAGAGTTGCCAACTGTCCTATGTACTGTATTTGTTATGGGCATCTATTTACTAATGTAATGCAACACTTCATTCTATTTCCTCACCATGATAGAATTTCATTAGTCTTGTCTACTCATGGCACATGTTCTGTATTGTGCAACTGGAAATCGCAATGCTCAGCTCATGCCCCACCAGGAACTGGCTCTGTTCTCTGGAGACCTACACCAAATTGAGGCAGCTTAAGAGCAGTAAACGTCTCCAACTGTGAGGACTCCATTCAGGACAACGGATAAGAGTCTAGGAAAGCCAAGTACCAAACCCCTCATGCATATGCAGCACCAGATAGAGATAAAGAGTGTTCACGATAGGGAACTGAAAAGAGCCAGTGTGGCTGTAGAAAACTCAGGTGGGATAAAAAATTTAAAACACCAGAAATGGAAATCAGAGCAAGGAAATATAGTAAAATAGAGAGCGCCTTTGTGAAGAGAGTGAAAAGTCAAGCAAACGAAACACAGGAAAATACAAAAAGCCGCCAAACTTGCTCTCCCCTCAAAGTTCTTTTTATGCTCCTCTATTGTGGTACTTCCAAATGTGCTGGAATTCCTTGGTTATATATCCCTGTCACCTCTCCAGGATGTGAGTACAGGTAGGGGAGGGCAGTGGCCAGCAGGTAGCTGTTTCTAGGACAGAAGGACAGAGGTTTGGGGGTTAATAAAGACATAGAGTAAAGAAGGAAAATCTAAAGGCAGGAGTCGGACAGTGAATGTGAGCAGGGATTAACTACCACGTAATCACTAACTAGGATGATATAAGAGACAAGATGACTATCAGGAACAGGAAAGCCTCTCTTACTCTAATTTGCCATAATTCATTCAGTTTCAAACATTTTATACCCAGTGAAACTCAAATGCTGAGTTCCTGTTTTTTTAAAAAAAAGTAGAGGTAGTTAGGGAGGATGAAATCCATATGTTTCTGATTCATTTACACAAATCTCATTGAAATTCAGCTCAGTGTAGGGCGATTGAATGTCATATATGCCAATGCACAGCATAGTAATTGTTTTAAGCCATTTTTGACGCTCCAGGAACTCTCCAAGAATAAACAATATGAAGCCCCAAAGGCCTAGCAGCAGAGTGTGAAAGGGAAAGCCAAAAATATCTGAAAGTGAGTCTACATTTTCAAATTCAATAGTCTGCCATGGAGAATCCAAGGATATTTTATGATGCCCAGGAGCCCTGAGAATGGCAGTCAGAACATGACAACTGGGAACTAAGTAGAGTCCTCACCAGCAAATGTTGCCAGGAAGAGAGAATAACAGAAGATGAAGCAAAATCTAAATGAAAGAGAGATTGAGGCTCTATCTGAAAGTAATTGGAAGTGGATTTGAAACAAGAGGGATTAAAAAAAAAACAGAAACACTGGGAAAAGAAGATCAAAGAGTCTGAAACAAATCCAGCCTTTAAATAATGAAGTTTCACAAGTGCAATGTTCTAAAATGCAATTGTTCCTTACTTCAGTGCCTGATTCAATTTCATACCCTGGTTCAGACACAGCCAATGCAGAGACACACTTTCCACTACCCCAAAGAAGACAACAAAGAATATTTTTGCCTCCTAATAGCTTCCATTTTGGCTGGAGGAGAAAGGTCATAAACTAATAAATAGGTATATTTAAAGACAAGTTGGGATTCTGGTTTGAGCAATTGCAAAGGTGGTTGTCACAGACGTAAAGTTTATTTCCCGCCATAATTCATATGTTGAAGCCCTAACTTCTAATGCTATGGTATTTGGAAGAAGGCCTTTGAGAGGCCATGATGAGATTAATGTCCTTTTAAGCAGAGAAAGGGACTGGAACTCACTCTCTCTGCACTATATGAGGACACAGTGAGCAGGCAAACATCTGCAAGCCAGGAAAAAGATCCTCACCAGAACGCAATCATGCTGGCATCCTGATACTAGATTTTCAGCCTCCAGAACTGTGGAAAATAAATTTCTGTTGTTTATGCCAACCCAGTCTATGGTATTTTGTCATGGCAGCCTGAGCTTACTAAGACAGTGTTGATTTACTCAGTGATTATTTACTGAGCCAGGGATATGTTACATTTGACATGGCTGAGATAGATTCACATAGAGATGTTACACAAGTGATTGGTTATATACATTTGAGCACCATCAACACATTGAATCAACAATATTGAAACCATAAGAGGAGTTGAAAACTTCAAATAATAATAGCTAATATTGTTAGCTATTATTCAATGTGCCAGGAACTATTTTAAGTACGTCAAGTTCCTTATCTCGTTAATCTTTACAACAGCCCTTTGAGCTAGGGGCAGTTGTTATCCTGAGTTTACATACAAGGGGATTAAAGGAGTCTTCCCAGTGAAAGTGAACTTAGTGAAAAGACCACAAACAGTGGCGTTAGGGTTCCACTAGTGAATGATGAACAGCCTTGCCTCCCACACTCAGAGCTTTTAACCAGCTCTCTAGTATTTCACTCCTAAATATTAGCAGAGAGTGAAAGATCACATATATTTCAGAAATCCTCCAAAATGAAATATGAAGATCAAGACAAGCCAAGGGAGGTAGGGGATAAAAAAGAAAAATAAAGAAATCCACAATGACAAAGATTTTTAAAAAGCCTTTGTCTTAATTAATGGCTCAGTGTATGGCTACTTTTAGTAGAAGTTCAATGTGTGCTTCACTAGGATGAGTCTACTGCAGTCATTGGCAATTCTGTTCTATATGGGTCCATTTTGTGTCAAGTTTTTTTTTTTAATCGCATTGTTCAGTTTATCAATCACTATGTCCACATCTTCTCCATCCATACTGATTTGTTGCTGTTCTGTCACTTACTCAGATGTGTAAATGTCCTAGTACTGTAAGTACTGTCTATTTCTTATTGTACTTCTGTCAATTTTCCTCTATTTGTTCTAAAGGTTTTATGTCAAGTGTACCAAAAATTTAATACTGGTTAAAACTTCATTGTTACAGTGTTTCTCTTTATTTTCAATAATACTTTTTGCTTCATTTTATTATTGTTATTTCAGTTACTGTTTGCTAACCGAATAACTTTTTTTCTATCCTTTCATGTTTAACCTTTTTTCTATCCTTTTACATTTCAGCTCTCTCCATCCTGTTTTCTGTGTGTCATTTGTAGACAGCATATTGTTGAGTTTTGTGTTTTTAGACAGTTGATTCTCTTTTAGATGGTACATTTAGTCCATTTACATTTAATATAATTAGGGATATTTTGGGGTTTAAATCTATTATCTTACTATGTGCTTTCTAATGTTTCTTCTTTTACAAATTCAATTTTTCGTCTTCTCTTATTTTGATTTAATTTTCCCATTTTCCTGTTATTTTGAAAGTCATATACCCTTTTTTTATTCTTTAGTTCAAGTTGTTCTTCCCCTCTTTTCAATCACTTTATCACTACAATAAACAGAAGGATACAAAGCAAATGATTTGTATCAGTTGCATCTCAGGCTGTATGTTGTCAGTAAAAAGTTTAAGTCAGACCCACCTATATGGGCTCCAATACTTGTTGCACTGTCCTGTACAATGCATCCACTTCCTGGAGTTTCTTCACTTGTGCAATGAGGTTGATATACCATTATAACCTTAAACTGTGGTAAACTTATGGGGTTGATGTGAAGATAAAGTGATATAATGTTGAAAAGCATTTAATACTGATCCTAATACATGGTAAACATTCAGTTTCTATCCTCCCTTTCTTTCTCTAGGCTGCAACTTGACCAGATTAAAAGAGAATACTACGGAATCTTAGAGAGTCAAGTAGTCTTGGAAAGTCAAATTATCCTGTAAGTGGCTTGCCTTATTTTACACTGATTCAATCAGCTTCAAATTTAGAGAGGGACAGTTCTGATGTTGGAACCAAGTATTGTGTCTGTGTGTGTGTGCATCCACATATGTGGATATATGCTTATGTCGGTTCCTGGCCTATTGATACCACATATGTTCCATGCCCCTTCCTTGCTCTGATCAGTTTGACAAGGTGACTGATACCTGAAAGCTGTATTTCTCAGTGTCCCTTGTCAGCTTAAACCAGCTAGGTTTGGCCAACGGGGAACACCAGTGAGAGTGTACGCAGAAGGAAGAAGTCAGGGTGTATTTCCCTTCTCTCTGTGTATCTGGGGCCATCTTTCCAAATGGCTATTTTTATTCCATTGCTCTGATTTTCTCTAACAGATTTAGTGCATTTCTAGCTTCCACTCAGTGGTTTCTGGTCCTGAGCTCCGATAAATGTTTTTAATCCCTGTAGTTTAGGATGGCAGCAGATTCCTAATGTTGCCATTCTCTGAGTTGCTTCCATGTCCCCCATGCAGCTTCTCAAGTATTCCATCATCTTTGTAGTCAGTTACCTAGATTAAGTGTGCTCTTGTGTAAATACTTAGTGTAGCTCCAATTTTCCTGGCTAGACCATGATTGAAACCATGTGAACAATTGCATGTGGGGGAGAGGGGCAGAGGGAGAGAGAAACAGAGACAGAGAGAGAGATTATATTTAGGAGAGAATTAGAGTCACCCACTTTACTGACAGTGGCTTCCTAGGCACTATCAAAAAATGGCAGCTGCTTAACTATGAGCTAGAAAGATACTCCAAGGAAACAAAATTCATTAGACTCATTCAGTGGTTTAATGTCCCCTCAGTGAACTCTGACACTATGAATTATATCAACATTTTCATAGGTGTTCAAATATACAGTTGTTGACTGCTTGATGTGATGGTTCTGGAACAATTACCATTATAAAGTTATAAAACAGAACATAGACCCTTTCTTGCTTTGACTATATCCTCATTTTCTGAAAGAAAATAGAGTTTTGTGCTCATCTTAATATCTCTTCTATTGCTAGGTAAATCCCTGGTAAATCCTTGTCACATACAGTTGCTCTTCAATGATACCTGTCCTCTAAATAGGACAGAAGATTCCAACTGTCACCTCACACCCAGGATTGCTGATAAATACCCTTAAATACTTAAAAATAGGGCAGGGGGAGAAGTCCTGGATCTAAATTATTTTGGGAGAATTTTTAAATCTTGGGCTTGCTACTTATAAAATTCTTTCACATTAGAAATACTGAGATCCTTGTTTAAAGAAATACATACTAAGAGGAATTACAGTAGAAAATTCAGTTTTCACCCTTCAGGAATAGTTCTATTACTTGGTATTTCCAGCTGAAGCTGTGCTCATTTTATTTGTCTCAGTGCCTGTTTCAGATTTTCACTTCCTTGTTTTGAATGTTGACTCCCTTAATTACTCTGTTATTCATTTGCCAAGAAGAATATTTTTTAGTCCATAAAACTTGGAGCAATCTCTCCCAATAATATCTTCTTTGACACATCATTGGCTGTGCTGCTTTCTTTCAATGGAGGCCAATGCAGAAAGCCTTCTCACCAAAGAAGAAAGATCTTAGTAATAGATTCGATCACATTTGTATGTTCTCCTGTGCTTCCGGTGATTAAAAGGCAAGTGCCTATACTATTGCTTCCATGTTTGAATTGCCAAGCAAATTATGTATATTCAAAAGGGATAACCTAGGAATGCTGCAAAATGTTTCAAAGTCAACGAATATTTACTGAGCATCTCCTATGTGCCAAGCACTGTGCTAGGGATTCCAAAGATATAACAACTAAACTCACAACTCGAGAGGGATCATATTTAAACAAGTTCTTTAAAGCATTTTGCATTGTTCCTGGCATGTAGTAGTGCTTATTAAGTGGTAGTCATTGCTAATAATATGGGGTTTTATATCCCAATCCTGGGGTTTCCCTACTCTATGGAATCAAGCTGGGATAAGCATATACGCCACAAGATCCTGCCTCTGTGTATGTTCTCTTCCCATATTATGCACTGGAATTCAACTCCTAACCATCAGCCTGTCTATTTATACACTGGTACTATTATCTATAGACTGACTAACCTATCTAATTTAACCTTGGTTCCAGTTATTGCTTTTGGTCCCCTTGTCTTAATAATGGTATAGCTAACATCTAACTTGACTTTCACTCTTGGGAGGTACTATGCTAAGTACTTCATAGAGATCATCTCATTGAATCCTACGCCATAGGTCCCGTTGCCCGACTCTTCTCACTTATTAGAAACCGAAGCTTAGTGAGATTAAGCAAACTGCCTGCACAGTTACAAAGCAACAGAGCTAGGAATTGAGTTCAGGTTACCTGACTCAAATGCTGGGCCATGTTGTCTGGGCCTATGGGTCTTGATGTTAGCCTCCCCGGCCATAATCCTGGGTTGGGCAGATGTCGTTCTGGACTTCAGGCTTCCTTGCTCAACTCTTGCTGAACACAACCCCCTCCCAAGCTGTAGTGCTAAGAACTAGAGTTATGATGTCATTAAGGACAGGAATAGCAATCCCGTAAGAAACAAAAGCTCCCTCAGTGATCTTCCTGATTGTTCCATGTGGACAGTGGAATGAGAAATTAAAAAACAAAAACAGTTTTGGGTTTTATGAGACAGTAGGTAGACAGGATAATACCTTGGAGATTTACTGTGAAGAAACACTGTTTTAAAGAGACAGAAAACTTTGCTTTAGAAAACTGAAAGTGAGATAAAATAGCTAATGAGATTCCCTGAGGACGGGAGGAGAGGAGTAGGTTGTGAATTCTCTTTTTCTTTCTAAAGATTGTTGAGGCTCAGCTGTAACTCTTCGGGTGTTCTCTCTTTCCCTTTACTGCCCCACCTTGATTACTATTCAGTGTATGGTCAAGCTGTAACCAAGTAAACCCTTAACAGCATTCTAAGCAGGAAAAATGTTGTTTCTATCCCAGAGACATATGGCTTCTGGACAAAAATGGGCTCAATTTGCATCTCTGTTGACAACCAATGTTAAGTGTCCATGAAAAAGCCCTTGGTGCTGCCATTCTGGCCGAAGGTTTAGCTCTGTCGCCTAAGTACTTCCTTGCTCGGCGACTTAGTCACCAGATGCAAGGGAGACCCGCTGGGTCAGCCTGTTCCTTTCCTTTTCTTTCCTCTCTTTTCCCAGAAGTAATTGGATGGTATGGAGATGGGTGCCAACAAGCCTCCTTATTGAGACACTTCCTGGCCACTCCACACCATGGGCACTTGTCTTTACTCCTTCATTTGGGTCCGTTCATCCTCAGTGCCTTGGTGCTAAAAACAGATGTGAGTTAACACCGTGAAAAGTGCCTTACAGATAAAACAAGATGGAGGACCCCGCCCTCACCAGAATTCTTCTCAGGAAAGGAGAGTTGTCAGTGTTGATGTAGACTTGATAAGATAGTAGCTAGGCGTCTATCCAGCCTAGGGTAAGAAGACCTGTTACTTGTTGCTTGCTAAGCCATAGGCTCTTTGCACAAGCTGTTCTCTGGATATGTGCAGAGTATGACTCCAGGGCCAGCCTACCAGGTTCAAACCTCATTACTCACTGTCTCTGTGACCTCAGGCAAGTTTTTAACCTCTCACACCTTGATGCCCACATCTGTATAAATAGGCATAGTGATGGTAGTTCCATCCCAGGGTTGCTGTGAGAATAAAATGAGTATGTATGTAAAGTAGGCAGGACAGTGAATGGCACCTAGAAATAGCACGTAAGTATTCCCTTTTTATGTCTTACTTAATTAACCCTGTTAATCCGTATCCTTCCTTCAAATCTCAGCTTAATCATCACTTCTGAAAGGAAACGTTTCCGTCTTGCTTTGGTACATGTTCTCAGAGAAATCTTTTGCAATCATATGTTTGTGAATGTGATCACTTGTGTATGTCTGTCTTCTCCGCTGGGCTGTAAGCTTCCTTGGATTACTGTATACCCAGCACCTGGCACAGAATTGACCACCTAGTAGATTCTCCACAAATTTTTGCCAAATGTACGAGTGAGTGACCCCCACACAGAAATGTTTAAAGCAACTAAATCAGCAAGTTTTATCTAATTCAACAAACACTTACTGAGCACTTACTCTGTACCAGACCTTGTGCTAGAAGCTGGTCAGGCGGAGATGGAAAAGATGGTTCCTGAGCTCAAGAAGCTCTAGTTAGAGGTCAACAGCCACATATCCGACAAATCCCAGCACACTGGGATGAAGCCTACATAAGCCATGTGCTAGTCTAACAACGACCAATTAAGAGCTGCTGGGGTAATTTTTGCTTCACTGGGGATCATGGAAACCTAGAGAGTTCATAATAGATATATGCGTGGTGGCATCAGGGCCTGTGTGCAAACAAACAAATAAATAAAAGAGGCGAATCAGAAGAGTTCTAATTCTGTAGTAGGAAATAATAATGTACATTTCTTTGGTGCTTTAAAGCTTTGCAGTTCCACAGCTCTTTTCTTTTACGATCCTCTGGTCAATGCATAATTTTCATCTCCAATTTACTAGATGAGAGAAAACCTGCAATAATCCCAAGGATCAGTGAGAACCCTAAAGCCAAACTCTTCCTCCTGGATCCTTTCACCTCCTCTCCTATGACCCAGCAAAGGGGATCTGGGAGGGGAGGGGAGTTGCCTTCGCAGCCTTGAGCACGCCCTGCCTGCAAGTGTTAAGTGAGCCCAAGCCTCCTCCCTGCCCTCCCCGTGAGACTGTGTGACTCGGGATCCTGCCCGCACAAATCCTGCTCCTGCCACAGCAGAGAAGGTTGGTTTCCGCCTCTTGTGACTGCAGCCCATCAGGCCCCAAAGGCCTTTCTGCTAAGACTTAGAATATTACCTTAGTCACTTCGGCCCGCTATGACAAATGACACCACACACTGTGCGGCTTAACACACACTTCTAGAGACTGCAAGTCCAAGATCAGGGTATCTGTGTGGTCAGGTTCTGCTGAGGGCCCACTTCCAGGTTGCAAACTGGAACCTCGCATCACGTCCTCACTGGGTGAAAAGAAAGCAAGCTAGCTCTCTGGCCCTTCTTGTGAGGGCACTAATCTTACTTCTGAGGGCTCCACCTCATGGCCTAATCACTTCCCCAGGGCCCCACCTCCATAACCATCGACTTGGGATTAGTGTTTCAACATATACATTTTGAGGGGACACATTCAGCCCAGAACACATATATCCCCCATTGCTAAAGTAGGGGGTGTTGGGAGGCCACAGAAGCATGTTCCCCACCAACAAAGCCTCAGACCCAAAAGGAAGTCCATGCCATCTCACTCCTACCTGGAGGAAGGGGGACCCCCTTCTAGGCCTTAGTCTCCAGGGGTTTCCATTCTTTCTTCAGAGACTTTAGTTCTAGGGATTGGAGACTCTAACTGTAGGCTCCAAAAGTTCTCTCTAGTCTTTCTTCCAGAAGGTTTCAATTCCCTTATAGAAATAGAATCCCTGCTGCCTTCTCAGTATCCCAGAGCTCCTCAGGGGGCAAGCTTAATTCAGATTTCCCTTGGGACATTATCTTTAAATGAGGCTGTTCTTGTCCTCTTACCAATGCCATGAACTGCTACCATCTTGTCCCTGTGTACTATATAAATATGCTTAGAGGCCACCCTCTAGAAAGTGCTGGACCAGCGGCAGGTTGGAGATGCCCCTAGCTGTTCTCTCTTGACCCTAGCCAGTCCTGCTGCAGTCTGCCCACCAGGGACAGAGCGCCCCTCAGTGCCATGCTCACCAGGCTGGGAAGACCAAACAAATGCCTGTCTGCAGGACTGACAGGCTCCCCACTCTAAGTGCCAGACCCTCTTCCTTTGTCTCCTCATAGTTCCCGGAGCTGCTGTGGCCAAAGTGCAGAGTCTGGCACCTGAGGGGGAAAGGAGTGGGGAGGGGAGCTCTCGGCAGCCAGCCTACCTGTCAAGGGCTTCTTGGATTAGAAGTGCCTGTTGCCAACACACCCTCTGGAAGAACCTGATGGGTGGGCATCCTGCCAAGAGGCAGAGCTCAAAGCCCGTCTGTGCATGTGCTTCTCAGACCCCCAACTGGCTACTTAGCCATTTGGCCAGCTACCAACTTTCCCAGCAGTGCTTTTGAGCCCCACCCATCTTTGGCTTGGCTGGATGGAGCACACCCACGATCCAATACTATCAATTTTCCTTCATATGGATGAGGCTGACCCAAAGCAGTGTGTTGGGTCGGGTCCATGTCTTTCCTCCATCCTCACTGCCCCCTCTCTCTACTCAACGATTTTGATGATACAAGGCTGGTTTTGTTCTTTTGAAACAAAGCCTCTGTTTTGGGTGGATGTTCCAAGTCAGAAAGCCTGGTTGTGTTTATCCCAGGCCATTGGCTGGGCATTCACATGCTTTTTGTATTTGGTAAGTGACAGTATTTGCAAAAGCTGATTGCCACAGCAGGCGGAACAGAGACAAGACTAGCGAAAACATGTGTCGGTAACATATGCTGTAGCCTTTTCTTCTTTGCTTGGAGGACTGACACTTCCTACAGGAAGAAGTAATTATTTTGCATGTGCATAGATTACACTGGAAAGAAAAAGAGTGGGTGGGTAGGGGCTGTTGCTTTATACATGAAAGAAGAAATACCTCTCTCTCTCTCTCACACACACACACACACACACCTCATGCTCATATGCATACATACAGGCTACTCTGCTTTACTTTTAGACTTTTCTCCTTTTAAAAAACTCAATGTTCTAAAAACTCAGAGCCTATTATTAGCAGAGTTGCCTTTTGGAAAATAAAGAATAAAAGCACCACCTCGGGAGTTAAGCCTGTGCTCAAGTCTCCCCATCGTACAGACTGTGTGACCTGCAGAAAATGATTAAACCTCTAAACTTCATCTGCCACTAGTGGACAAAAGGCTCCACTCTCAGGTTTGTCGGGAAGATTCAAGCACAAAACGTACGTGGCAAGTACTTGAAGAAGGCTCTGAGTTGTGATACTTCCCTGGTTCAGCTTGCCAGGAGGGACAACTGTCAACAGCCCTGATGTTTGACTTTACTCTCATATTCATGGTCAAGAGGAAGCCGTGGGGAACTCTGGTCTATTCTAGATAGTTCTAGAACTACTTAGAACTTCAGAGCTTAGTGCATGTATTTTCCTGCAGCCACAAAGCACACCCAGACAACTCAGATTCCTAAACTTTAAGCAACATTTGCCTCGGTCACTTGGTGGATGTTCAAAAGAACTGGGTGACGCACATTGGGATGAGCTGGCACAGCCCTCTGACGTCTTGCTATGAGCTCCGAAGTCCTGGCAACAGCATGGCCAACATTTGATTCATTATTCCATCTTAACCAACCCTTTTTCCCACCCTAAACCTGGAATCATTCTACACTGTATGCATTAGCATGAGATTCTCTGATGCTTTTCACATTCCTCAGAGCAAAAATCTCTCTCAAACTTTTCACATATACCTGTTTTTATGGTATTTAGCCCCAAGATTTCTCTAAAATAACAAAAAAAAAGATCATTCTGTCTCTCTTGACTTAGACTCATGAGATGGTAAGTGTTGAATAAATCTTGATTTCATGTTTAAATAGCTTACACTTGCTGAGCACATACTTCATGCTAGGGACTGTGCCAAAAACATATTTAGAGACTTCACAACAACGTTATGAGACAGATCTTCTCAACTTTATTCTACAAATGAATGCTAGAAATGTTCACTCACCTGCCCAATGTCACACAGCTGGGAAGTGGAGGCCATGAGATTTGACTGCAAGTCAGCACATCCTCAGAGCCCTACATGTAACTTTGACTCTACACTGAGTGAATGGATGAATATCAGAGCTTGAGAGAACTTTCTCAATATCCCCTTATCTGGCACCCTTGACCTTTGCTATTTCTTCCCTACAGTTTCAGTCCTGCCCCTCTCCTGATTCACAGGAGAAACCTTCTGTGACTTGGTAACCACCGCATTCTCCAGTTCTTACAGCCAGGTCGCCATTTTTATTCCCTGTACCCAGTACCTCTGTGTCTCCAGCACTCAGCTCCAAGCTGCCCCACCAGAGAGTCACACTAGGAAGTGGAAATCTGCTCCCAACCAAAACCCAGGAACCCGAGCCTCACTGCCAATTCCCACAATGCCAATCTCCTGCCAGCCTGTTTCACCTACGGTAGCTGGGTCACCTGCAGGAACACCTCTGCTAGAGCACCTTTTGCCCCCTAGTGCCCATCATTGTTTTTGCAAGCTCCGGACACGGTTCTGCCCTGGGCTGGATGGACATCCTTTCACCTTTTTACCCAACCCTTCCATTAGCTGCCCCACTCCAGCAGGCATGCCCAATTCCAGATTCCAGCCCCTCTTGATCTGTCCCAGAGTCCTGCAATTAACCAGGACAAGCCCAGCATGCTCCAGATACAGCAGACCCCATCTAGCCCACCCTTCATTGTGGATTTAGGCCCAAGGAAGTTCAGGGATTTTGTCAAGATCCCAGAGTGAGACGCACCAGAGCTAGGACTCGGGTCCAGAGTCCCGGTTCAGCAGCTTTCTACCATACCATGCTGCCTCCTTTTCCCCTCTGTCTATATTTTCCTCTTGCTTTCTTTTTCTCCCTCACCCACACCTTTTTAATTTAAGTTTTAACATCTGTTCCCTCTTAGTCTATTATTTCTGTGACATTTTATATTATGTTGAATTTCCATTTCCATTTAAGACCCATCCATTTTTCTTACATTAAAAAACACATCTTGAGTCTGCTTTTAAAATTTTTTATGTAACTTTTTTTTTTTAAACTAAGTTTGATTCTTTCATTCTGGCACCTTTCTTGGCTTATCTTTCCTGCCTCTTTAGCAGCAGCCATTATTCTCTGCCTCCACGTAGCTCTGCTCCTCCTATTATCTGGGCCACTATAATATCAGGCCTATAATCTAACAATCCATTTTTGCTTATTTTTTGTGAAACTAGTATGTTTTAAAATGCAAATGTGGAGGCTGGTGGTTTTAGCTGAATTCCCGATTTTACATTGGGGGAAGAGCTGTTTTTCCTGGTACTTTTACAGATTCTGCTAAAGAAAGATCACAGAAGGGAAGAGGGCAGGAGAAGGGAAAGCACCAAGTATGAGAGTGCCTCCCCCTCCGTGTTTCTGAAATGTGTATTGCAGTTTTAGTCATAGGGTCACCTGCAAAGAGCACTGCCTTGAGAATTAAGCCTCCAGTCTTGAACTTTTCACTGGTGATGCCGCATAGACCTATCCTTCGAAGTAACCAAGGAGCAGCAAGTCCTTAATGGGGTATTGGGCACAGAGACCTAGGTAGCCTGAGAATAAACACTTGTTAACAAGGAGAAGTGTGGTAGCCAATATTTAAGGAGCACTTACCCTGTCCTAGGTTTGGGGCCAAGTACTTTATATTGACTAGCTCGTTCATCTCCCGCAACTTCCTAAGGGTGGTCTTCTCATGATTTCTATTTAATGGATGAGGAAACTGAAGCTTGGAGATTAAGTAACCTGTCTGAGCTTGGACAGCTCGTAAACTGGCAGAGCTGGAATTCAAGTCCAGGGAGCCTAGCTCCAGAGCCAGTGCCCCTACTCGTACAGGGATATTTTGAGAAGACTCAATTTTAAAACAGTTTGCTGTGCTTTGGAATTTAGATGAGCCCAAGGGGCTGAAACCCTGGAGGATCTAACCTTTACATTATCAGACATTGGAGAATTGTCGCATTTTCTCTAAACTCTGCCAATTCTGGTATTTTCAAATCTAGCCTTTTAAAGTAATGATATTGTCATCATAATCGTAATCCTAAAAATAATTTTTCTAGCTTGCATTTGGTCAGGATTTCTAACCTCAGCATAACTGACATTTGGGGCTGGATAATCCTCTGTTGTGAAGACCGGGCTGTTCATTGTGGGATGCCTAGCAGAATCCTTGGCTTCCACCCACTAGAGGCTGCGGACACACCTCATCCCTTGCCCTTCCTTTCCTTCTTCCCAGAGTCACTATAAACAAAAATGTCTCCAAACATTGCCAAATATTCCCTCGTTGTGGGGGGGGGGGGTAAAATTTAAAAATCAGCCTCCCAGGTGAGAACCCCTTTGTTAGACATTGCCCAAATCATAAAACACCTGACTTATAAAAAAAAAAAAAAAAAAAAAAAAAACTACATGGAACAAGTGTTTTACTCATTCTTGCCCCAGAGCTTAACCAAAACGTCCTTGCCACTTGGGAGATGGTGTGCAGAGCAGTTTGAATCTATTTCTCTTGTTTTCCACAACTTGTCCTCAGAGAGAATCACTCATCTTTTAGCAACCTCACACCCTTCCCTCTTTCTCCTTTTGTCTTCTAACTCTTTTCTAATTCTAATTCTTTTACAATTACCTTAGTGAATCATTTTATTTCTCCTTTCTTTTTCTTTTTCTTTTTCTTCTCCCTCTCTACTCCTGTATAGGCTAAAATATAATCCTAGCCATTTCAGGTCAAGATGAGCTGTTCTGCTACTGATAATTTCCTTTCCAGGAAAAGGAAAGGCAGATGTTTTGATAAGAAATTTGCGTGAGAAGAAAACCTAGCGTCATCAACCTCTAACCCTTTCAAAAGTAGACAGATGCTCCTTTCAAAATCTTGATAGAGATTTTCCTCTGCAGCTTTGTTTTTCATTGCAAGTCTCTGCTCTTTCAGGAACTAGCACGTTCTTAGCAAACCTGTATATTGTAATTACATTTTCAACAATTCAAGATGAGTAATATTGACAGTAATAGCTAGTGTTCATTGAGCCCTTACTATATGATGGGCACTCTACGTGCCTTACAAGTACTGTCTTATTTAATCATCACAATTTAATTTTACAAAGTTACTTGGAATTTACATCATTCCAGACATCAAGTTAAGGGTTTGCATATCTAAGCATTAAGAGCTTAAATGATTTTCCCCAAGTCAGGAAAAGTTGGAACCAGGACTCAAGCCCTGGTCAACAGTATTCCACTAAATTCACTGTTTCAATTTTTTCCCTCAATTTTGAAAACTAGCATAGTATTTTTCTACTATCTTTCCTATTTAGTTATATAGTATATTTAACTACATTCCAGGAGAATGGTTTTTCTAAGAAAACTTGAGAAATGTCACCATTTATGATTTTCCTATAGCGGAAATGCTGTATGAATTCCAAACACTCATATTCACCAATTTTGTAACATAAATTCCCTTAAATTGAGGGGTTTTTTTTCCCATTGAGCATTCACAGACAACTGTGGGATCAATACTAGCTCTATTTCAGAGTATCTGCTGGTTCTTAAATCTTAAAGGGCCAAAGTACTTAGGAATAAGCTCATTTTCCCCAATAGCTGAGTCAATTTTTACAATTTCTTGAAGAACAGAATGAAGGCAAATGTAATGCAGTGCCTTAAAGAAAGTTGCCAAAAAATCAATACAGGCATCTTTTATTTCATCTGAGATGTAGTTCACAAATGGAATTTGTGTAGAGCAAATCTTATGCTTTTACACTGACTTCTGTTACAAAATCTGTAGAATACTCTTAGAGTTAATGTAAAATTTTAGACAGATTGAAACGATTTTGTAGGGGAGGGTTATGCTGATAACCAAGCAGGGAGGACTGCTGGCACGGAGCTGAAAGCGCTTTTGTGGTAGTTTCCATTCTTTTTAGATCTTTGATAAAACCACTTCCACGTCTGTAAATTTCTCTCTTTGACCAACTTCATCCTCACTATTCCCGTCAAGTTTAGAAAAATATTTACAGTGCTAAGATGAACCCTAAATTTTCCAAGCCAATGCCCTTCCTCCTTATCCATGATATTTATAATTTACCATGTCAAAGCTACACTGATGTACTTTGACAGAAGATGCTGCCAACATACACTAAAAATCATACATTTTTTTCAGCAGCTATTCAGTTTTTCACAGGCACTGAAATGACAATTCTTTCCATTGTTACAAATTGTTTCTATCAAGTATCTACATTATCTACTAAAGATTAAAAAGGGGATTACAAATATTTCTAAAAAAAAAAACCACCAAGTATTTCTTATGGTTGGCATTTTCCAATTCATTTTCTCATTTATTTCTCTCTCAGCAGCCCTGCAAGTTAGGTATTATTCCCATGTCACAGATGAAGGAACTGAGCTTAAAAACTATTAAATGGGCACATCCAGCAATTAAGTGGAGATATTTGACTTTGGATCCAGGTCTAAGTCAGAGACTCTTATTCTTTTCACTATTATCATGTTGCGTAAGGTCTTTTTGAAGACACTAAGCAGGGCTTTTACTCTGCAGAACCACGGGGTCACATTTCTCAGACACATCAAAATGTCCTTAAGTGCTGGAAATACAAATCTGCGGGTGTGGGGCTTGGGAATCTGCATTTTTTACATGGATCCCCAAGAATCCTCATTCACACTCGAGTTAGAGAATCATTAGATTGGGATTCATGCGGGGACTTCAGGGGTCTATAAACTCTGAAATTGGATTCAACCTTTTGTGCGTGTACATTATTCACAGAGTATCTTCCATCAGATTCTCAAAGGGGTACTTGACCCTCAAAAGGCAAAGAACACCAGCTGTTAAAAAAGGAAAAGAAATTGGGATTCTGCCTTGTCACTTTCTAGTGACAGCTGCTGAGAGTGAGGAAGGTTTAAGTCAGCTTGCAACAGAAGCAGACCTCACACTGTGTGTGTTTCCCCACCCCCACACCTACCCTTACCTCCCTCACCCAACTCCTCCCTGGTTTGGGTCCTTCCTGGTCCCTACTAAAACCAGCTCCCACCACTACCTCATCCACAGCAGGCAATTCTCTTTACGGATAGAATTCCTTCTATTGCAAATGATGCAGAATTGGCTGCCCCTTTGTCTACATTAACTGCACTGAGCTAGTTGAGTCAGTGACCCAAGTTGTCTAACATTTTACTGTAAACAGGATATCATTTATGTGAAAGAACCCAGTTACCATATTTCTCTGTCATCTGCAGTCTGCAGAACACAAAAAACAATGGTAACCTGACCCTTGGGGAAAATGCTAATGGCAACATAATTGACTTAGCCCATAATTATAAAACACAGTTCCATATTAAAACACAAAAGATATAATTATTGCACTTTACAAACTAATTAATGAATACTAATTCAATTCAATAATTAATAATTCATTATTTAACCTCTAATTAAATGATCATCTTTCTTTTCCCTGCAAACTTTGCTGGTGGCTTAATTGCTCTGGGCCCAATATACATGAGAACTACCCTTCTCTGTTAATTAAACAGTGAAGAGATTTAAAATCATTGTAACAGAGAGAATTAGGGAATTTAAATTGGAGTATCTCCCATTTCAAACAGACAAGAGCAGCTCCAATCTCAACTCCCACCCAAAGCATTCATCAATTAAAATGGTCCAGGGTAACTCCCACCAAATCACCCTACCAGATGGTTGGTTCATAGCCAGGTGTCCAAGGTACAGGTCAGGCCTTAGGAGTAAGGCAGGAGCCCACCAGCCCGGACATATAGTCAGCGTACCCTGAGGCAGATGTGTGCTAACAACACAGACACTGGCTCTCAAGAGCCAGCTGTGCATATCTCTTTGCAATTCAACATTCCTCGACACCACATTAGCAGCCTGACATCAGTCATCGTGGGAGTATTTACACCACAGAAACTGGGGCACGCTACAAATTAGCGCTTTTTCTTTGCTTTGTTTTTCCCCCCTCAGTACTGATTATTAAACATTTATCAGCATACCACTGCCCCTGGAGCAGCAGAGGTGACTTGTGGCTGAGTCCAAGGTTGACTGTCTAAACAGGCTAAAATTCTGGTTGGCTTTGGGGCTGCCTGCAGACTGGAGTTCTGTCCCTGGGAACCATGGGAGCTGATGTTTACTGAGTCTGCACTCCATGCCCAGATTTGAGGTGGCTCTTGGCACAGCCCATCTCAGTGAATCCTCAAACAGCTCTGGGATACACATTGTCATTGTTCCCAGCAATCTTCTGATTAAAAAGAAAAAATACATACTTCCCTCACAATTACACTTGTTAGCATCTTACTCTTTATTTTTTTTTAATTTAATAAATCCTTAGCATTGCAATAAACAGATGTTTTTCTGCTTATAAAGAGTGTGTACCTATACATTTTGAATAAGATTAATGTCTTCAGTTCTTTTGTTTTATCAAAAGCAGGGTGGCATCATCACAGCATACATATGTTTTTGTTGGGGGCCAAGAAATAAGAGCAGCCAAACAAGCACTTTCCTTGCAGAGAGGGTTTTCTCTGGTGGGAAGTGCTTGTGAGGGCGTGAGGTGGGAGTTATGTCTGGGGAAATTCATCACTTAGCTACGACGCATCACATCCTAAGAGATAATACGGCTCCTGCTTCCCCTTCTCTCTGCTCTCTCTTGGTTGTTCCTCTAGAAGGGCTTATTTTACTAATAATTTCCTGGTCTGTAGAACTGTGATTATGATAACACGTACCCCATCCCTACTTCTGAGGAGAAAATGAGGAGAAAATGAGTTAATATTTACCAAGCACTTACAACAGTGCCTGGCACATATTGAGGGCTGGAGTAGCATGTGTCAGTGGCAGACAAAGAAATATAAAGAAGAAAAGACAGGGAGCTGGAAAGGGTGGGGCTTGTGCAGGAAGCTGTATAGGCCCCCCCAGCCCACAGAAATGTAGGAAATGTGATGAGTGAACAGATGACTGGCTCACCCTACGGGTGCAGCTAGTCCATCCCCTCCCTCCTCACTGGTTGGCATTTGAAGTCTTCCCAAGGGAAGCAACCGCACGAGCACATGACATTTCTGCATGACCGTAGGAGGCGAGCTCAGGTTCTTCTTCCTCAGTAACTGCAAGGCTCAGTAACTCAGCTTCTTCCTTGCTGCCCCCTCTTCAGACCTCAGACATGACTTCCTCTTTAGTTCACCCTAAGATAGTGATTTATCTAAAATACACATGTGACCCCCTACTCCTTTTCTCAAAACCCTTCAAATCTCCTCCTAACTTTCAGAATGAATGCCAGGTGTGATAAAATTTAAAAGGCTCTTTACATCTGGCCTCTGTTTATACTTTTTTTTTTAATTGGAGTATAGTCGATTTACAATGTTGTGTTAAATTCTGGTGTACAGCATAGTGATTCAGCTATATATATATATATATATGTGTGTATACACATACACACACACACACACACACACACATATATATATTGCTTTTCATATTTTTCACTATACTGTTTTACTCTTAGAGCCACTTCATGCCCCACTCCGTCCCTCCAGCCATATTGCACCAGCCCTGTGTCTCAACCCTGCCCACGGTGCTTTATGCCTTTGCACATGCTGTTCCCTATGTTTGCCGTGTGCTCTCCAGAGAGATCCCACTAAACATTCTAATGTGGTGAACACCTACACCTACTCCTTCAAAGCTCACCTCAGACATCACCTGCTCTGTGATGCCAATCCCCAAAAAACTCCAGTTTAATGCTGGTGCTCTAAGCTGAATGTTCATGTCTTTCCAAAATTTCTATGTTGAAATCTAACCCTCAATGTGATGATATTTGGAGGTGGAGCCTTTGGGAGATGATTAGATCATGAGGATGGCACCCTCATGGCTAGGACTAGTGTCTTTATAAATGAGAGCTCCCCCTCCCCTTCAGCCACATGAAGATACAACAAGAAAACAGCCATCTATGAACCAGGAAGTGAGCTCTCACAAGATATCGAATCTGTGCACCTTGATCTTGGACTTCCCTACCTCCAGAATTGGGAGGAATAAATATCTGTTGTTTGCAAGCCACCCAGTCTATGGTATTTTGTTATGGTCACCTGAATAGACCAAAACAATAGATGCATGTACACACACACACACACAGCCTAGTAATTTTAGCTAGCATCAGAATTAAAGGTCATATTGGCTGGGATCAAATTCTGGCTCTGCAACGGAACTGGAATTTATAAGATGGAGTTCATAAAAGTAACCACATCTAGGGTTATTATGAGAGTTAAAAGCAATAATCTATTTAGGCTCTCAAACCTGTCTGGCATTTCATAAATGCTCAATAAATTTTACTATCGTTATTTTTCCTTGCCATCCAGCACCATTCTACATTGGAGGATCAACACTGTGAATCAAATATAGCACAGCTCAACAAAGACTGTGGTAAAGAGTGCAGACTCTGCAGTTAAGACACCCTCAGGCTGCTGTGCTGAGCTGTGGTGTCTCCAAAATTTGTATAATAAGAGTTCTCATCTTACACATCTGTTGTGAATAGTAAATGAAATAAAGCAATTCACCTTGCCCGTGTAAATACTTTAAAGAGGTTAGGTATCATCATAAAAGTTGGAAATGAATGACGAGCATGCCAAGGTGGGCACATTCCCCCTCCATCACTCTTCCCTCCACTGCCAGGTACTGCCAGGCATGCGGAAGGCAGCTGCCCTGACCAGGTGGTGATCCGTGGGTTCTACTGTGCCCACCATGCTCAGCTGTGTAGAACATGCTGGTTTGACCAGTTGTGCCTTTCGAAAATTTTCAGCAACAAAGATCTGGCTCCTGATACAGTTGCACCTCCAGCGCCCACACTAAATCACAGCAAGTGATAAATTGCTGGGGAGTGGGAGGAAAAGTGATGGAGGGGATGTGTAGTCTGCCTGAGAGGCTCACCCAAACTTTCAAGTAGCCTCCACAATAAATCCAGGACTGTCGCCTGGTGATTAGTTAGAGGAAACAGAAACTGCAGGACAAAGCCAGGAAATGACCTTAGAGACTAAACACGGTGTATTTTATTTTAGGGCTTTTTCTCACTTAGAAGTGCTGCCAGGTTGTTTAAAGAGCCGAGTGTTATCAGGGAAGGATTTGGTGATCTGCCAGGCTTTTGACAACATCTGGTAAAAGATTTACAAAGCCCGGAATCAAAGGAGGAGGATGGACAGGAGGATGTGTACTCGAGAGATGCTGCAGGTGGGTGTGAGATTGACATAAACTTTTTATTGCCCTTTGGGGAGCTTTCTAGTAAGCCTGGGGGACTCTGTGAGGTGGGGCGGAAGCCCAAACAGAATGGCACATTTCTGTGAACGACAGCAGAGGGAAGGCAGGGCGGGAAGCCATTTGGGTCATTTGGAACCCATGGGAGTTATTCAGGAGAGTGGAGGGGTAAGAAGCCAGCAGGCCAAATGAGACTTTGGGCACTCTACTGTCCTGTTTTAGACAGATGGGAATCAAGATGATGTTTTGGCAAAAAGCAAGCCTCAACAATTTAAAACAATTCACAGGAAATGGAGAGGAAGGAAGGTTAAAAGTATTGAGCCCCTGTTACACTGCTGAGTGCTGGCCTGATCATTAATGCTAACCCAGTACCATCCTTAACAGAACAGAGGAGACTCCTGAAGGGCATACTGGTTAAATTCACCTTGTATGTTGCACGTGGGGGAAATGAGGTTTGCACCCGCGTCTGCTTGACTCCAAAACTTTCTAGCATCACTTTGCCTAAACTGGAGTTTAACCAACTGACAGGAGTGCATTCTTCTCTGCTTCCTTAAGGGGTTGTCTTGCTGTTCATTATTATAATAATATTGGGGTCGCCAAAATGTGAGCCCAGGGGTCTCCCTTTTGAGTTCCCTGCCCCTTGGGGATGGTTCTGGCTTACTAATCATAAACTTATAGACATTCTCTCATCTGCAGATAATCGACAGCAGGCTCCTCTACTTTTGCTATCTCTTGATTGGCCTAAGGCCCGTTTATTTTTAATGATGCCATTAACTGAGACATGCAAAGGAGTAATTCTGAGGCCATTTATTTTCTCCCTTAAAGAGAATCTGCAAATAGTTCCAGGGATTTTTTTTTAATGTGATGAAATAATAGCTAATAATAGTTCCAATTTATGGAGTGCTTACTATGTGCTAGGCTCTGTGAGAAGTGTTTTATGATTATTGTCCTACTTAATTGCAAGCTGGTGGCATGCAGGCAAATCTAGCCATTCGGTTGAAACTCTGTTTTCTAAATGGAAATTTGAATGTCTTTAAATGGGGCCTGTGCTCTTCAGTTTTCTATAGTTTTCACTACTCCCTAGTTTTGACCCTCTTAACTACAGGTCCCTGGAGGCAGTTGAATTTGTGACCTCTGCTGTAAAACAGCCTGATGAAAAACATCATACCTGGTGCCCACTTTATGGCCAAAGCAAAGAAAGTATATGCAATTTGACCAATGCCACACAGTTGGGTGAGCAAGTTAGGATCTGAAAACAAATTCTTCTGACCCAAGAACAAGCTTTAATCCAATACATTATATTCCCTTACTTTCATAGCAAAGTTTCCAAGGGATGATTTAGGATTTTTCCTTAGGGACAAAAAAAAGTTGTCCTGAACAGCTCATTAATAGCACTGATACATCTCCCACCTCTTCCCTCTCTCCTCGCTTCTCTCTTCACTGAGCAACTGTCTATAAAATCTGTTAGCACAGGGATGTTGCCCCTCCCACCTCCACCTCTCCTATAGACATCATTGCCATTTTTCTATACTAGCCAACAGCTATAATCTCACCTGTGAGTAGGATTCCAAGACATTTGGTTTCTGGATGGGGAGATAGATAAGAATGCCACAGAAGCAGCATTTCAAGAGCAGAAACTAGTGGCATCCATCTTCGTAGCTCCATCTCAGCACAGAAACGGGTACATGGTGGCTGATAACAAGTGTAGGCTAGTGTTCTCGCTATTGCCACTTGTTATTACCACAATTACTACTGCTGTGGAACTGGCTAACAAGTGACAATGTTCACCCAAATATCCAAAGCCACTCACCACCTTAGGGTGACGTTTATCTTTTATTTTATGCTTGTATCTTTTTTGATTAATTTGTAAATTAAATAATTTTCCAGGTTGGCCAACATTCTTGCTTTATATGCTGAATATAGAATATTAGCTTCAACTTATTCATTTATTAATTCACCACTCATTTATTCAACAAATACTTATCAAGTGACCAATTAGGAATTGGAACACAGGATGATTATAATTTCTGCACTTAAGTTTAATGCATTCTAGTTCAGGGTTTTAAAACAGCAGGACACAATTCATTAGTGAGACATAAAATTAATTTAATGAGTCTTGACACGCATTAAAGAAAATAAAACAGAATAGAATAGAAAATACCAAGATGAATTTCGGGTGTTATTCTACGAACATTTATTTCCACAGTATCTATGAATGTATTGTGAAGATCCTGAGTGGTATTATAAAAACGCATTTCTTACAATAGACTGAGATCAAAAAGCATTGAAAGCTACTGGTCCAGTGGTCTAGGGAAGAGGGTGTAGAAGGACAGATGCTTGAACAAGAAGATGACCAGATGGCTGAATTATGAGATTTCCTTTGCCCCTCAGGTGTTTTTCAGTAAGTCAACAGATGTCCACAGATTGAAAAACACTTGAAAATACCAGTCCAAAACTCTTTGGGTTCAGATGCTTCATGATTGGTAACTAAACCTCTTTTTGGCCTTAAAATCGTCTCTCTCCTCTTTTTCATAGTCACTGAAATTAGCTAGATACCCCCACAAACACACATACCATGTAACACACATACATTTTTATACTTCTTTTAAATTTGTAAGATTCAAGGATTTTCTTACCAGAGAATCCACCAATTCCAATCACATAATCACATTCTCAATGCCACAGACAACTTAAATATTTACAGGGTTGAGTGGGAACCAATAAATACGAAAAGGCTGTCAAGCTTGGCAGTGGTGTCAATAATTCAGTAGTAACCTACTTGCTGAAGGCCAAAGCCAGAAAAACCAATTCTCGTGCCAAATGTGGTTCCAACAAAGTTCACATTTCTATCCCAGTTCCATTGTTTGCGTGCGTGTATGTGTTTGTGGGTGGGAGCTCATCGATTGTTTATTTTTTTAAGCCCATTGTGAGGTCTCTTGCCAATCGCTTTCCAAGTCTGTGCTTGGAATTTTCCCCACGCATTCTCAAGATTTTCAACCAAATCCAGACAGCACAGTCCCATTTTATTTGGATTTGTTTTCCTTTAAGTAGTCCTCCAACCAGGCTTTGAAGCAAGCACCCTAGGATGATAAATGGGAGAAACTCACACCTCTGGAAGGGCTGTGATTTCACTCTGTCTGCCTGGAGTCTAAGCAAAGCAGCTCTAAATCGATTTACAGAGACAACTGGGAAAATGGGAAAGCATTTCCGTGGAGATGCAGCTAATTATAGGCAAGAGTAACCAGCTCGGTCTGCTTTGGCTCTTTCTTCTATCTGAGCACCATATCCCTTTACAATACAGAAGCTCCTAGCTCTAGGATGTCCACAGAACTAATCCATTGGAAAATACGTTCTCAATTCGAATGGTGAGCACTCCTTAAACATCCCTTTTTGGACACATTGGCCAGCCATTTGCCTTTCCCAGCTGAGGAGCAGGAGGGTCTATTGTTTTCCTTCCCAGTTTGTTTTTGAGGGCATTTGGCTAACTGTTTTCTAATCCTGAACAAAACTGCCAGCAGCCAAGAGCTGGGTAAATGAAAGAGTAGGTACCTTAAGGCCAAACAGATTGTGCCTTTTCTCCCACAGATGAGTGCTTTCTAAGCAAGATCAGAGAAAAGGTACTTGAACATATCTTGGATTGGTGGTGGTAGGTGAGGGACTTTCTGAATGCCAGTGAAATGAACCAAACCCATTGGCTTTTAGTCCAAGTGGAATCTGAGTGACAGCTACAAAGACTGTGTAATTTCCAAAAGCAGTCATTGCTACCCAGGTAATTATTAACAGTAACCAAGTCTGCTAATTCTGTCCTTTTTCTATTACCTCCTGCTTACCTCACTAGGGAGTTCCCTTTGTGTTTCCATGGAAATGCAGAGTGGTTAACATGAAATATTCTTTAAAAGCAAGCATGGGAAACCCATCCTTTGTGTATTGATCCTATTAACTATATTCTGTTACACTACTTTGATGTCAGGTCAAATGGATCATTTCAAACTTTTGCACCAAGCATTTTATTTCCATGTCCTCACTCAAATCTCTTATGAAAATATATAGTGGGTATGATTTAAGAATCAGTCTGTTGTAAGGGGGAGGGTATAGCTCAAATAGTAGAGCGCATGCTTAGCATGCACAAGGTCCTGGGTTCAATTCCCAGTACCTCTGTCAAATAAATAAATAAATGAACCTAATTACCCCCCTCAAAAAAAAACTAAAACAAATAAAAATTAAAGAATCAGTCTGTTGTAGATTTTATAACTGAGTAGACTGATTTTTCAGACTGCTCAGTATCTAAATGTTAGTAGACTATGGTGTCATTTCATTTTCTCTTACATTAGTAATTGAAGCTTTTATCCCCATTTAAATTTAATACACTATTCTGTATTATTCCTGCTGTTGACTCCAAATCTCCATGGTCATGCTTCTCTCTTAACATCTTCTTAAGTCAAACAAGTTAATTCAGGTGAACATGCCTAGAATAATGCCTGGCACAAAGTAGGTATTTCAATACATGCTTTTACTCCTTTCAGATCTGTAATGTGATCATTCTTATTAGCAAATAAATGGCTGTTCACAGAAATATCCAAGGCTAGATAAAAGCCACAAACCAGGTTCGTTTGTTTGTTGGGCTTGTTTTTGGTAACAGCCAAATCACTTTCCTTACCATCAAGTTCATGGACTAAGGTCCCAGAAGGGAACTAGTAAGAGAGAAGCAGCAGGAATCTCTTCTTTAGGGCTATCACTTAGTGGTCCTGATTGCTTTGTGTGTGAGAGTGAGCACGTGGATCAGTGAGCACACTGCCAGTGTCTTCAATAAAGGGATTGTGAGAGGGAGGGAGGGGCGATCATCCAGCGCCTGGCCTCTGACCCCAAGCTGACTTGGTTTGAATCCTGCCTCTGGAACTTACAAGCCGTGAAACCTTGTGTAATGCCTCTGAGCCTCTGTCCCACCCCCAAAACTACCAATGATGGCTAATAATATACTGACCCCAAGAATTTTCACACAGATTGAATAGTTCATGAATATAAATTGTGATTAAAATGTCTTTTGTATGGAAAGGATTATGTCCATTTTTTATATTATTATATTCAAAATTACCCTCATCTTTGTAGTAAATAGTGGAAAGAGATTTGATAGGTAATATAGAGAAGGAAAGCGAGGGAGGAAATACAAATGTGCTACCTTTTAGAGGGAGAGAGGAAAGACATTTTTAAAAGATATAAACAATAGTTGGAGAGAGTGTTGGGTGGTATTGACCAGAAAAGATACCTTAAATTAGTAACACTGAAGAAGAAGATGATGTATGAGGTTTAGGTGGAAGATATAGAATAAATTAAATCAGAGAATTTAGGGGCAACATGAGGAGGAACAGGCAGGATGTGAGTGTAGACTGTTTTCATTTTGAGGATCACTAGAGGGAGGTGAGTTTGGATCATGGTTGGAGTTCTACCGTGGAGGCAGAGTGCTGAGACACAGGAGCCTGACACGGATGGGCAGGGTGGGAGGTGATGCTGGTGCAGTGAGGACTAGTGGCTCCTCAGGCTAATAATGGAATGAGAAATACCAGATGTAAAATAAACAAATGGCTATGAGGAGTAGCCCAACACATGGCAGCTACACAAGCTGGAGTTTGGGGGAGGCTGGAAAGTCGACAGAGGAAGACAGCACGAGGGGAATGGACAGACTTTTCCATACAGGAGATTGTACTGAACCCACCCATGTGCTTGGAAACTTCTTTGGCACTGCAGTCTGACTCTTTATGAATCTGTGTTGCTTCATTGCTTCACCTCTCACCTGATGAACTTTGCACTATGGAAAACACTCCAGGGCAAGAAAAACCAAAGCTCCTTCTCCTGGTACTACAGCTTTTGTGAATCTACTTGGATTACGAGCAATTGAGATAGCTGTCTTAGATTTTTTTATTGTGTGTTTGTATGTGTAATATAATTTTTTATATATATATATATATCTCCTCAAAATTCCTAATAAAAGCCTTTATATTCAAAGGAAATGAATCAGCACAGTTACTTAATACTTTGGTTTAAAAACATGGATTGTACACACACACATATTTACACTTCCCTCCCATTTTATGTAATGCCTTAAAAAGTGAAAATTAATTATTTGTATAATAATGGTTACTTATTTTAAAGTGAATATGTTCATTTTTCAGTCTGTTACTCCTATATTTGATATACATATATAGCTTATATACGTAGTCATATATGCTATGTCTATACACATAGTATGTGGTCTCAAAAGTATATGAGTGTACATGATGGGTAACCTTCTGATCTCCAAGGGGATAAATAAAGACTAGTGGGAAAGAGCCATGTGGGAAGTACTCTTTAAATGATATTGAATTTAATAGAATCTACGATTTAGGCCTTTACTTGAATTTCCTAAATTTTAAAAGAAAGGTAAGCAGCATAAGAGGAGAAGGAACACCTGCAATCTCCACCTAGAGATGATCACTTTAGTGAACAGATTAGCCTTGTGCCAATTCCTCTATACACACATGCAAACACACAAGCATACACACACTTGGTAGGTAAATAGATAAATAGATTAGATGATAGACAGATGATAGTTTTATAAAATTGCAATCACTCAAAGCATGCTCTTTAATATTTTTCTACTTAATGATATATGATGAAGATCTTTTCATGCCCCAAATAGAAAAGTTTATTATAATGATTAATATTCATACAGCATATGAATGTTTAGATTGATTTTATTTTTAACTAGATCTATGCCATTTTAAATTAAAATTTTGTTATCTTTTAATTAGAAGAGTATTTGTTTCCTTAAATATGCAAGTAGTATATAAACACACATTTACTGTAAAAATTGTAACTGGAAGCCCTCTTTTATCTCTCCTGATACCAAATTCTCCCCCTTTTCTCTCTCTCAGCAATCTCACTCTTCTCCTCAGAGAGATCTGTTGCTCACAGGTCGGAGTGTATCCTCCCATACCTTTTTCTAAACATTTACGTGTGTGCACATGCATGCGTGCGTGTGCACACGTGTGGACAGTTGGAGGTTTTTTATTATATTCACTTTCAACACATCAGTCACTGAACTTGAATGAAGACATCCCCTATGATTTAGAAACACTTAGTACTTAGAGAAAATATTTATACAGCTTTAGTTGAATAGTAAAATAAATCATACATAGTTCATAGTTTATTTATCTTGAATTATGTATAGGATTAGGTTAAATCTAGAAAATCAGTCACCTCAGATCCTTTTTGTTAGTGGATGGATATGGGTGAATGTAGCAAAAATTATAAGCAAAACATATTCAGGAAATCACTTTGGAGTTGATGTAAAACACTATTCATTTAACCTCATGAACTATTTCATAAGTTTCTCTACTATACATCTACATTTATATCCCAAGTAGATGTCTTTCTAATCCAAGTCCTAGAATTAGATATAATATGTATCAATCAAAAAAGTATCTATTACATTTTCATGTTTCCTTTAAAACAATATCCTAGTGAAAGGATTCTGAGTTCTTTAATAATACAATAGAATAGAGCTTAAAAACAACATTTTGATCTTACAGAAATATGATATTTCTAAGAAAGGAGACGGATTATATAGTTAAGATAAACAAGGATCTGCTTGGTATCATTTTGTACATTCCTCTCATAGTTTAAAAAGCACTGGCTTAGACTTTCCAGTCTGTGGTACAGATCTAAATGAGTAAAATTGTAATGTATACTTTAAAATGTGCTTACTACACTTATGAACATTTTCAGGTGATGATAGAAATGTCTAAACACCTAAGGCTACATTAGCATAGTCCAGTACTGATCCCTTCCTGCTCAGAAGATTCATTTGTGCTGGGTTTTACTTTTGGAGGGGGTGGTAATTAGGTTTACTTTTTAATTTATTTTTAATGGAGGTACTGGGACCTTGTGCATGCTAAACATGTACTCTACCACTAAGCTATACCCTCCCCCATCAGAAGATTCATTTAAAATATAGTCTTATGCAATGGGGATTATAAAATAGAAACTTGTGTAATGTAATAAAATACAATCTTATGTAAATATAATCTTTTATAGTGGAACTTGTCCTACTGCTTTGGAAATGATGATTGGGGCCTGAAGCTGTAAATAAGAATCAGGGACCCCGCATTCAAATAACCAGGCCTAGGTCCTCATCCAGGACTACTAAGAGACTAGCTCTGCTGTCACTATCCACCATCCAATTTTCATCCCCATTCGCATCTATTTGAGAAGACAGGAAGTAGGTGGGAAATGAAAGAATCACAGGAGCTAGAGAAGTCTTAGGCCTTGGGATATTTCACACTGTGTCAACCTAGCTAAGGTGGAACTCTGTTTCCCAGTATTCCTTTCTTGGTGTGGTCTGGGCTAGGGTTGGCCACAGGAGAAATTCTCATGGGGATGGGAAGGCAGAAGGGAAGCAGCAGCCATCTCCACTTTCAGAGGATGAGATGCTGTTGTAGTTCAAGCCTATTGTTGGAACCTGCTCACTGATTTTCCAGGCAAAAGGCAGAGCAGCCCAGCCCTTTGAGTTCTTCCAGTTCTCGTGAGATTTCCTCCTTCAGCTGAACTCCTGGGTCAGCTGTCTGTTCTGCTCCATGACAAAGGAACAGGATTCCCTGTTTTTTAATTTGGAGACTTGGAGGTAGTAAGAGACTGATACAGATTCCAATTCATCCCTGTGGGTTGAAGCTCATCCTTTCTCTCTCCTACTTTACATCCATCTTTCCTTTCTCACTGGCTGACCTGGTGATGTAGGGCCCAGCATCAGATTCAAAAGGTACGGCTATATATATACACCATATAAACAAAAAAGGGGCACTCAAGAGAATGATTTAGAGATTGAAGGTTCCTCAGTGAAGAAAAGACCAGCATTTCTTCACCCAAATGCGTGCTCTTTTGAGCTGGGACCCTGAAGACCCTCTTTGTTCCTGCCAGTAAGGTGGCACAGAGGGTGGAGAGGGAGTAAGTGGAAGAACTCAGTGCATCCTCTGGAGTTTGGGGCATGGGTGAATATGGAGTCTGGAGTCTGCCTCTTTCTCAGAGGTTTCTGCTGATAGCAGGATGGCTCACAATAATTTACTATGCTTGGGAGGAAATTGGGAGCCAACTCCCACCCATCTTACCTTTGAAGGTATCTTAAAGGACTTCCCCAGAGCTCCACATAGGAGGCAGAAGCCATGGGGCTACCAAGGTGGTTATCAAATGAAGGCTGCCCCATCCGGAGAGGGAGTTTGATGTGGGAATTGTGCCTACAAAAGTAGACACGACTATCCTTCAGCAACGGAGGGGTAGAATGAAGGTGATCATCACCTTCCTAAAACCATGTGGAGACTACCCATGTGCACAGACCAACAGTGGCAGACAAAAGCAGGCCAAGCCAGAGTGAGACCAAAGATGCCTCTTCTATAGACAGGCAGCCATGGACCCCTTCTCTCTCCCCTGTTTCCCTTCCCAGAGGATTCAGAGACCCAGAAGTGGATGGAGCTGGGGGAGAGGAGGTGTCCCAGAGTCTGGCTTAGGAGAGAAGAGGAAAAGGAATTCAAGGAGAGCCTACTTGCCCTAACTTCTTCAAGTCTCTTGAAATACAGATCAAGCCTGTGCTGCAGAGAAAAGGAGAGGAGATCTGTAATAGTTTTAGGATTAGACTTTCAAACTGGGCTTTTTAAATAACTAAATTTTAACAAAAAGTAATGGGATATTCCCAAAGGGACCTCTGACATAAGAGTTGAGAACAGTGATTAGTGAAAAATAAAACCATGTCATGTTAGAATCCCCAATGCACTCAGACTTCAATAAAGTGGATATTTTATAGGCATATAAATTGATCTGTATACACAAATACAGATATATTTTATGCATTTTATATACACATTATATTTATACATGTATATACCCCTTGTTTATATGAAGATAACTGAGTTGGAAAGGTTGAAAACTTAAATTAGTTTTAGCAAATATGTGGCACATGTGCCACCCACATCACCCCACCTCCATCCCTTGTCCAAGGCAGACATTATTAATTGATCACTGCCCTCTTTCACACTGAACCAGGACTCAGGTGTAGAGTCCTTTTCAACCAACATTCCTGGCAGCCACTTTCAAGAGATCAGAGTTGGCATACAAAACGAAACATGTTCATCATTCCTGTTCAAGATTCTAGAACATAAATCAGGAGACAAAGATTCTGGAGTTCTTGGTCATTCTGGACTGTTCATGTTTTTCCCATCTCTACTCCATCTTTAACACCTGGTTAAATCACTGGTCCTTGGTTTCATAGAGTAATTTCACATTCTGCAAAGAATGGAATGTTATTATTCTCCTCCACCCCCATCAGAACTTTTTTCTGGGAGAATCTTTCTTTGATATACCCAAGAAATGCTCCCCTTCCCAATCCTTTAGGATCTTCCCTTTGGCTAGGCAACTTACTGGATGAGTTGATCAAAGACATGCTAGACTCTCAGAGAACTGAGTTCAAGTCTATGCTCAACAATTTGGTAACTTTGTAACCTTAAGCAAGATAGTTGACCTTATTTTCTCATCCGTAAAATGGGTATGATATTAGTATCTACTCCTTGGACTACTGAGAAGATTAAATGAGGTTACATATGTAAAATCCTTAACATAGTATTTGGTACAGTACAAGCCCTCAAAACATGTTTAATTAGGATGATTATTCCCTAAACCCTTTTACTTTCAGGATTGCCAGGCATTTGATCATCTTTGTCCCAGTTCTTGCCAGGGATAATTTCCTGGGCCCCACAATTTGTACAAAAGAGAAGGCTTTCCTGTCTGCCCGACTTTGTGATCAACCGTGGATGAAAGGAATGGTAAACACTTTATCTTTGGAGCAATTATCAGATGCATGCAGATTAAAATTAAAGAGACTTCTCCAAGCACTCTTCTGTCCATGAATTTTACTGTGACATCTTAATGCTCAGCTTTGGATATAACACAACTATCTCCATGACAACTGATAACAAGAGGTGTAGTTTGGCAAATTATTTCATTGTGATAAACAACAGACGAGCACTAGAGAGAAAAATCTCATTTAATATCAAATCCTTGAAAGAAAGAGAAAAGAATCCTTTTTTCCCCCCAAAAATATGATATTGTTTTCAAGTTTGCCTCATTCAGAAATCTTCTCTTTACATGAACTCATGTTCAATTACATAATCCCAAAGGAAGAAAAGAAAACCCACCGTCTTCACAGCACATTGTTGGGCCTGCTTAATAAAAGCAGTGCCCGCTTTGTTTTGTTATAATCCCTCATTCTTTGGGATTTAATGAGACAAGATACTGTATTTTGAAATGAACACACAGGCAAAGCCAAGTTGATTTCCTTTGGGGATAAATCCCTTATAAAACTGAAGCTCAACAAATTTAAATATAATAATGGCTTTGACTAAATCTGTATATGGTGAAATCCACTAATAGAGACCACCCCATAGTTCAATAAAACAAAACAAAACAAGAGAGTCTTTTAGGCAGGTGGTCTCATAACATAAATTCATGATAGCTTATGTTCAGTTATTAACTGGAAGGATTCATGGTAAGACAGAGTTAGCACTATTCTTTTTCCTTTATAAAGAATATCACTGCTTTTTCTTCCCTCTCTCTACTGTAGATCTTTGAATGCCCAGTGGTGCACCAGCTTCCCTGGAAAAGGCCAACCAAAACAGGGGCCACAGGTCCAGCTGAGCATGGATCAACAAAAGCCATTTTAGGCTTGTTGGAGGGAAAACCTCCAAAAGGTAAGGAGCTAAAGATTTGGGGAGCAAAGGCTGTTACGCAAACAGGGCTTGTGGGAGTTCTCTTACCATCCTTTGACTGCTTGGTAGAAAGACCTGTTATAAGGCACCTGTATCGATTTTGCACACATTCAGCATTATATACGAAAGAATATCAAGGCTAAGGAAATCTCCTTCAGAGCAAAGAAAAGAAAATCATCTCATAATCCTAGCTCTCCAGCCCAATGACTACTAGAGTATATGTATGTTTTCTTTCACAATTTTTAAAATATAAATAGACATATACACATACACAGTTGTAATCACTGAGGATATGCTGATTTTTATCCTGCTCTTTTCCTCAACGATCTCATGTTAATATAGTCTTCATAATGGTCATTTCAGTGATTGTGTCATGAGTTGGCAAACTTGTCACTAGCCAAATCTGGAGTTTCTGTGACAGAAACTCCATGGCCTGCAAATCCTAAGATATTTACTCTCTGGCCTGCTACATAAAATGTTCACCAACCTCCAGCATACCTACCATCAAGTTGAACTCTATAATTTATTTAACCATCCCCCTGTTTCTGAATATTTAAGCTGCTTTCTCTTTCCTTCTTCTTGCTGCCACATCACTGACTATCAAGGTTCTTATTAAAAAATTAAAAAGGGTTTCCTTGGCCTAAATTCTCTAAAATAGGATGACTGCATCAAAAGGTATGACTATTTTGATAGCTCAATCTCTAGTTAAAACCTCATGAAACAAAGTCGTCCTATAATGGTGCATTTCTCTGACAATAAGGTGTTCACCACATGACCACAGACCAAGAGTGGATTTTGGCTGACCTGTGGCTACACAGCTAATTGCTGAAGTAGTCTTAGGGACAGCATTCTGCCTACTGTCACAGGTATAGTTTTCTAATGTGAGAGTGTGTTATGTGTTCAATTGTTTGGCCAGCTGCCGTGTATCATCTGCAGTGACCATTCTCCATTCATTTTAGAGAGAATCCTCTCTTATAGATTTGCCACACAAAATCGTCTGACCACAATCTTACCACTTTGACAAACATAAACACCAAAGAAGCCAGCAGGAGACTTCATCATTTGTGGGGCCAAGTTCATAAGGAATGTAGCAGGCCCCTTCTTCAAAAGTTACTGAGAATTTCAAGATGGCAATAGCCTAGCATTGAACCAAGCACAGCACCCTTCTAAGTGCACAGCCCTGTGAGAAAGCACACCCGTGAGGCCAGCCTTTCAGGTAGGTAGAGGAGAGGGTGTGTGTGGAGGCCACAGCTAATAAGAACCCGGCTAAGTAGAAGACAGTCAGCACCTACATTCAAGTCCTTTTGGAACCATCAGACATGGGTAGTGGGCAGCGATGGTGGAAAAATCTGGAAGAAGTATTTGGTTACTCTGCTTCTAGAAGAGGGAGGGCCAGGCACTTCTGTGTCCTACTCAGTGACAGCCACTCTGAAAGCACCAACCTGGAGTCCCCATAACCAACCTTCTCCTTCTGTGGTTAAGAGCATGGGCTCTCAGAATCTGACTGTCTGGGTTCAAGTCCTAAGTGACTTCCTGTGAGATCCTGAAGTTACCTTCAGTTTCTTCATCTGCAAAATGTGTTTAATAAGATTACCTGCCTTATAGGGTTTGCTTTATTGGTAAGTGGAGGAAAGGTCCTTCTATTTTCATGCCTGATCATGCCCTTGGGTCATTTGTGGATTTTCCCAGTGTTATACTGTTATCTTTTCAACGGGATATCAAACTGATCATTTTTACTTGGAAAAAAAAAAAACCTGGTAGTTTGTGTAAGCTTTTTTGTGGAAGAAAATGCTAACTCTTTTCCAACATGGAAGCAATGTGAATTGTGCAGAGACATGGTCTAACTGCTGGTCAGGCAGTGCTGGCTTGTCAGCCTGTGTAGACACAGTGTAGGGGGAGGCACAGGAGGACAGTGTTATTGGTCTCACTATTACTCCTCTGGTGTCAAAGTCTTGTGGTACAAAGCAGAGTGCCTGCCTGTGCACCAGAGAGCATGATACAGAGCAATCCTTCCAGACTGTGTCAGCACTCACAAGTGTGTTTCACTCCATCAGGGCTGAGGGCTGCCTCTACATGTTGAGAAGCAAAAGAATTCCATAAACAAATAGATTTTGGAAACACTGAGTTGAACTTCTATAAACACTATTCCCACCTTTAATATGCGAATGTGTAGAGAGGCTGTATTGAATACTTTCCATGAAGTGCATTTTTCTGGAAACATCAGGGGACCACCTTTTGGGAGACTTTAGTGCTGGATCAAAGTAGGTGCTGCTTTATGAAGCTTCATTTCTTCAGACAGATGACTCTTAGCCAGAGACCTCATGAGCAGGACATAATATATTAATGCCTAAACCCATGTAACAGTACTCTTAAAGACTCAGTAGGAAAATACTTAGCAATCCCTTTTATAATGAGGTAAGCAGATCTCAAAGTTGGCAGGTGACATGGAGGGGAGGTGACTATTCACCAAAATCATCCATTCCCTTTTGAGGGTGGATTAAGGTACTTTTATTCGAGTTACCTGGTGGGTCTATTTCTGCTTTCTGTGTGATTTACTGAAGAGAGGGCAGGGCCTTGACATCCTGGGGTGGAGAGACTTAGGCTTGTTCTCAGCAGAGCAGGTTGGGGGAGAATGATTTAAGCAACACAGGAAAATTAATTGGCTGCATTGGCTCCTCCCACTTCCTGCCTCACCCCACATCAAGGGTTCCTTCTACAGGACAGTTCCTCTTGCCCCATGCAGGCCTGGGCTCAGGCAGCAGCCCCTGTGTGGCTGAGGCCCGACACAGGGCCACTAAGCTCAGCCAGCAGAGGAGGAACAGGATACAGGGAGGGTCAGCCAGTATGTCTCCAGATGAATATGCAGCATCTCAGGAAGGTGGGTGCACACTCCCTGCCCACCCTCATCCCCATTCACTGCAGGGATCTAAGAGTACAGGATACACTGTTTACCAGGGACAAGGTAGACTCTGCCATTGGAAACAAGGGGCTGACACCCTGGCCTTCAGCTTGTTCCTCTGTGACCTATGGGATGCAACCACCATTCCCCATTTAGTTATTTATTTTAAAAAGTGAGAGTGGGACCACTAGCGCAATGGATGTTCACCTTGGCTCTTGGACACCAAGATAATATTCATCTTACCATCTTTTGGGGTCAGGTGATCCTTCCGAACTTAAAAAACTAATTCCAACTCATGATCTCCACCTCCCTCCCCCACATCCTCTTTACACATAACTTTCCTGTCAATGTGATTCTGTTTTTCCCATGAAACATTTCTCTATGTACACAGGAGAAAGGGTCTCCCATTTGACTATTAATTCTCTCTCTGGCATGTTTATTTCCTTCCTTTTTGCTTAAGGCAAAACTGGGCCTTAATTCAAAACCAGGTCTTAATCCTTTCATTCAAAATCAGAGCCTTCAAACTGTAAAACGCTGACATGGAAGAAACTCAAATGCAAAAAGTGGCAGAGATGGGAACCTCAAGAGAAGGAATCCGTATCTCCTGGAGCCTGTTCACCATCTTCCTCTGAGTTCTTGGGGCAGTTCCTGTGGGTTTCTACATGTGTGTTGTTTGACTTTTGAGGTTTCCAGCTTGCTCTCTAGCGAGACTGAACAGACTCTTTTAGGATGAAGAGTGTGCCTGTTGTGTATCGAGAGGCAGCACAAAAGGTGCTCTCGAAGCTCTAGTCCAGGATAATTTTCCTCCCTGTAATAACTACACAACAGTCTGGATCCAATCTGCCTAGATCAAAGCCTGTCTCTGCTACTGACTACCTCTGCCCTCGCTATGTATGGGCAAGTCAGGTAAGCTCTCTGTTCTTCAGTTTCCTTACCTATAAAATGGGGAGTTGTTGTGAGCAAAATCCATGTCACACACTTAGCACAGCTCTTGGCATATACGAACACCCTGTGGATGTTAACTATCATTTACGTAAGGTGGAATAATAACATTCACCAAGTACTAGCCACGTTCATGCACCCTCATTTACAAAAAGCTTTTTAAGCAGAAATTATCACCCCTATTTTGTAGCTAGAAAAACAGCCAATCAGAGAAGTGTGGTTTTCCTGTCCCAGGTCATACAGTCAGTGATCAGCAGAGTTGGGATTCCAGCCCCAAGGCTACAGTTTCTGCACCTCTCTACGCTGTCCAGAGCTAGCACTCAGGCCATGAGGATACTGGACTGCAGGAGTCCCAGTCTCACTCTCTGCCACCTGCCAAATTCACCAGAACAAGGAGGGAGAAAACAGGCTCTTCCTAAACGTCACAGTCCCAGCTGTGGGCACTGACTGCTCTTTGTGCCTCCTGCATCTTGCTGATGAACATCCTCTGTGACTTTGGCTCAGGGAACTTTGGGGCGGTGGACAGGAGGTCAGCTCTGTAATTCCATAACTACTTGCTCACTAACCACTTATGGAGAAGCCACGATGACAGCTGGGATCCCTTCCATGATGAGTAATTGTCCCGTCGTACAAATCTGTTTAGACCACATCCTTCTGGTGCACAACCACCAGTTGATTTAAGATGCAAACCTTTGTAGAGCTCATTGCCAGAAGGATGAAATATAGAGCTTACCCAGACTTTTCTTTGCTGAAGTATTTATTGTAAATCATTACTTACTGCGAGCTGCTACCCATATATCAAGCAATTCCTACTCAGCTCAGAGTGCTGAAAGAATTCTCTGTGCTTTTCTAGAAAATGTACCATTTGTCCAAGAATATAATTACTGTATACTTTAAAAAAAGTCCCAATTTCACATATTCATATGGAGAAACTCAGACCCAAGGACACCCAATTAGCTGGGAACAGTCAATGTGGTTTTTACTGCAAGAACCGCAAGTCTTTGGGGATGTTTAGGAACATGGATAACAAATGCCTCACCTACAATTAAGGCTTGCAGCCAGAGGGGAGGGGAAGATGCTAACATTCAGAGAGCACCTCTCTGCTCCAAGCTTTGTGCTCCACACTTTTTATAAATCCTATAATTCTTCCGGCAGCCCCAATGGGTAGATATTATCATCTTTACTTTACAGATGAATAAACTAGGGATCATCATCTCATGCCATGAAGCAGCAGAACCACGATCCATACCCAAAATAATTAACCTCCCCAAGTGTGTTGGATCACCACACACAGAGAGACTCCCAGCCCCAGCTAGCCAATTCCTGGCTTCTGCTGGTCTGAGTCTTCCGTGGGTGGCTCTCTAACAAATAGGATGGCTGAGGTTCCCCATCAGCACGGCTGCCGTTGAACATCAGGGAGGAAAGCTGCTATGTATAGCAAGCATTTTCATCTTGCCACCAACGAAGATCAAGCCACGAAATCTGAATCCCCCCAGGGGTGAGAGAAGGAGTGAGGTTCCATTTCCCCCTGACCATTCTATCCAGAGCACGTAGCAATATGGGCAGACAATTAATATGAACGGATTTGAGCCAAACACCAAATCTGATTGATGCTGAAAGCACACCCAAGTGCAAGCATACAAAGGGATGGCGCAGAAGAGGGGTGGTCATATGCAGCAGGACCTGCTTAAAAATTCTAATCCTCATAAGCTTCTGAGGAAGCTGCTCTTTTCACTGGGCAGGTTTTTAATATTTATTGCCGAGGGTAGTTTTAATCCTAATGAAAATAGCAAGTCCTCAGGAAAAGAAGTGCTGTAGCTAGAAAGAACAAATGTGGCCCTGGCATTTAAATGTCTCACAAGGCTCAGAGAGGAGAGTGACCCGGAAGAGAATCACTGAAAGGCTTTAGGAGTTACTACCGACAGGAAAAAGTTGAGCTTGGAACAGGGTATGTATGGACCACTCCGGGCTGAGTTACCCCCTGTATGGAAGACCCAAGCTTCTTAGCAGCATAGTCAACATCGCTCACAGGTGAAAAGAGAGAGATTCAGAATTCATCTGCCAGGTTTGAATCTCAGCTTTGCCATCTCTAAGCCTCAATCTCCAATAATGATGATTCCAGATCTTACTGATTTATTGTGGAGATCAACTGAGACAATGTAAATGCATGAATGTTAATCATTTAGCACAGACTCTGGCATACAGTAAGTGCTAAATAAATGAGAGATACATTATTACTATAATTTTATTATTGTTACAGCTTATCCCCAATGTTACTGTTTCTTTTTTTTCCCAGAAAATGAGGATGCCAAATAAGAACTAAGAGCTGGCAACTAGGGCCTGTTGGAAAGGGTCAGAGAAAATTAATGATATATCCTCTATTGATAAAAATCAGGATTCAAATGTGGCTTAAGTTGGGAAGGAAAATAAGAGCTTCACACTTGCAGTCAGGATCAGTGACAAATTAACTATTTATACAAATAGTATTCTCATTGGCAGGTAAAATATATTGCATGAATCTGACTATGTCATCAGGTGGGATCTAAGAGCTGAACCTGTGTGGAATTGTGAAGCCTAGAAGTTTGTCTGCCAGGCTCTCACGTGCTACTGTAGGCCAGTTTTTTCAGCAATGGAACCATTTCCAACCACTCAGTAAATTCTATGACTTTCTCCACCAGTAATAGTGCATCAGCGATTGATAAAACCCTTCTGTCGTTGGATGAGTATGTACGACTCTTACCCCCTCCTCTGGGCTGCTCAGGTTCATAAATGGGGGAACTCAGCTTCCTCCCCCTAAGGACTAGATGAAGAGCTTAAAGAGCATCATGCCTGAAAGATTATAGCGCCCACCCTCCCACAACAAAGTAAAAATAAAAGCAGTATCAGATGGTTAAATAAACTCTTCTTTCAAAAGGCCATAAATCTTAAATGTATGATAGCATTATGGTGTGTTTTAATTTCTCTATCCTTCTCTCTCTGTGCACCTGCTTTGCTGGTGCCCTAAATTCATGCATATTCTGACTATTGCGAATCCAGTACCAAAACCAGATTATAAAAATTTTAAGAAGAACTAGTAAACAGCCTCTTCTAGACTGAATTTCTATCAGTCTTGAGGAAAAAAAAAAAAACCTCTTTTTGGTTCTTATTCTCATGAAATACATCTAGCTAAAGGGCTCAGAATATTGTTTGCTTTCTGGCTTTTTATACCATCTTTTGCCTGTAACATTAGCATTGTTTCCTAACCGGTTGTCTCTCTCTCTTTTGCCTTCCTCCTCTCCACTCCATTCCCCATGTTGCCACAGAGTACTTTCTAAAATTCAAGTCCAGTGATGTCACTGCCTAGTTTAATACCTTTTAATGGCTCCGTATGTCTAGATCTGTGCTTCTTAAGCCAGGGAAATGGTCCTTCTCAAGGTAAGGACATCATGGTGTACGCAAGGGCACATGGTAAACATGATGGATCTTCTGCAATGCCATTGGTGATAAATATTTTTATACTAACAAACATGAATATATTCTGGAGTAGAAAACATAATTCTCCTGGCAGTTAAAGATGAAACACGGGATTCCAGAGGAATTTCACACTTGGAGTTTCTGGCTCCTGACCCAGGACTTAATGGAGATATGCAATCACTCTCTGAAGACTTTAAAGTGGAAACTTCGGTGAAGCACTGACCCACAGGATAAAAATCAAACTCCTTGGTGCAAACAAAGCTCTCTGAGATTTGGTGCCTGCTTTTGTCTCCCTAGCCTCATATTTATTCCAGCCTCACTCTTTTCAACGCTCCATGCTGCTTATAGTTCATGCACAATGTCAGTTACAAGTATCTTTGTTAATTACACTCCTTTAACTCCATGTCTCTGAAATACCTGTCTTCAGGCACCCATCTTCTTAAACAATTGGAGGGTGATATTCTTGTCTAACCTTCCCTCCCCTCACTCAGAGAACCCAGATCCTTGAGAGTAGGATCCAAGACATTAGCTCAGCAGTGAGTGTGTGTCTGTTTATCTCCAAAGTGCAGAGAGGCACAGGCCAGGCTGCCTTGACTAAGCACATAGTGCTGCATCTCTTCCACGTTAGAAAACAGCGAGTGACTGAGGGCTGGACTATTCTGCCTAGGTTTGCTTGTTGGCTCCCCCACATATCAACTGGATGGTCTTGGACTAGTAAACACACAGTGCTTCATAAGTGAAATGGAGATTATAGCAGAATAATCTGGTAAAGAAGGGCAAAGAGTTCAACTGTGTTAAATGCTTCAAAGACCGATACTTAACTCAACATCAGCTATTATTATCTAAGCACTCTTTCCACTGGGAGAAAGTTTGCTCAAAATATCTAGTGTCCTGATGGAAAAGATCCCGGTCCCCAGGCATTCTCATATGGCACCCTTAAAGCCTGGATCCTATGATTCACAGGACAAGAAACTCTGGGGAATAAATTCAGCTTTTTTTTTCCTTCCAGAGGACCAGAGGCTTTCTGATGTACATACACACACAACCTCCACTCTCCCTTTTCCTTGGGGCATGTGTGTTGAGAAAGAGACTGAAGGAGGAACATATTTCTAAGGAAGAGGTCAAAATGGAAGTTTAATGTTGCATTGATTAAACTTGTAATTTTTAAATTGAGATATAATTCACATTCCAAGCTTATTTCTAAGCCCAAGAGGTATTCATGGAAGAAGAAAGAAAAAGAAGGGAGCTGATATTTGCAACAAGTTCATGTGTCAGTCTTCAATCCTCACTCCCACAATAATCCTGCACAAAAAGAATAGTTATCCTTATGTGGAGAAAAAACCCTAAATCCCTGAGATATTAGCTCACACAAGGGTTAAATCCCCTCACTATCACCCAAGTTAAAAAATAATGGTATTTGTCCCTACTGAAATTCAATATCCTTGACTTAAGACAAAAGGTGTTATTTTAGTTAGTTTTAATTAACAAAATCTTCCTTCTTTGGGAAACAGGCCCCTCAAATCCCACCGTCTCCCAGCATATTTGAAGAGACCTCTAGAGTAAGTGCATCTCTCCCTGCAGAGTGAACCAGGTGGCTGTGGGGCAGACTAAAGGAAGAGGCTAGAAAGGTTGAACCTTGACACATGGAGCCACACTGTCTGTAAGTCAGCAAATGGCAGCGAGGCCCCTGTCGTCACACCTCCTGACATCCTCAGAGGCCCCCGAGAAGCCACTCTGCTCCTCTCTTGGGCTTTCCCTTACAGCTTGCCAACGCCCGCCCAGCTCTCCATCCAAGAGTGTTAAGTGAGGCTTTGAACACAGTCAAGGGTCTGGTCATTTCTTCCTCCCAGGCATGACTCATTAATCCCCTGTGAATGAGCCAAGATTAAAAAAAAAAAAAAAAAAAAACTCTTGCAGCTGCTGGACCCACAGGTGCCCAACCCATTGGGGTATAAACCAATTGGCCATGCTCTAGCCCGGAATTTGTATGACTCAGAGTGGAGAATGAGAGCTTGGTCAAGACTCCAGCCCACAGAATTGCACTGATGGTTAATTATCCTGGTCATCTATGCTAAGGTTCTCTTTCCATAGTCTTTTGCCAATGGTCACAGTTTGTTATTGCCTATTAGTTTAGCTCTTGGCAGCAGAAGACTCGTGTTTTGAGATAATGAGGAGTTGCAGGGTCTTTCCTGGATGGAGAAGGTTGTCTTCACTCCTCCTACTGAAGTGTCTCTTTCTACCAGAAGCAGAGTGCAGACGGCTGCTGCAGTAGAAAAAGCAGCTCACCTGGAATCAGCAGGGTCTCAGAGCTCCATTTTGCCCCCAGCTCTGCCACCCACCAGCTGTGTGAACTTCTGTGATCTACTTGACCTTTCTTCAACTCAGTTTCCTACCACACAGAGCTGCTGTGGAGATTAATTTTAAATGAACAAGATAAGGATGGAAGGGTGCCTGGCAAATAGTGGGGGCTCAGTTACCATGTCTTTCTTCTCTTCCTGTGTTGAGATCTGATCACTTTCACCGGGCACTAAAGGTGGTACTGTATCAATCACTAACACAAATTCAAATCTCTTATTTGCAGTTAAGGGGGATGTAATGGAAATATTCTGGAGGGGCTTAACATCTTACTGGGGAGACAAGACATGATTACACAGTAGGACAGTCTACTGTAAAATGTCCAGCTACCTAGTGCACATTCTTGGCCCAGGGTGGGCTCTGGTCATCAGGCTCAGCTCTGTGGAGGAGGTGGTGTGGAATAAGGAATTAACTGACACATTGCCCTGAACACAGTAGCAGGTACCCTGTAACCGTTAACTGTGCTGAATGAGTGTACGTGATGTTTGGAATAAGTAACTTTCTAGTTTAAACACAAGCAGTTCAGAGGAAAACGAATGCCCCTGGATGGGAGAGAACAAATTTTAGGAAAGACAAGGATAAAATTTTTAAAGACTTACTATTTTCATGTGAATTAGAAAAAAAAATTAACAGATTAATTGTGTGAGTTTATTCTTTATCCCAGCAGAAAGCTAAAGTTTTTAAAATGTATTGATTTTTCAGTTACATTAAATAAGTAATATTCAATTACATTAAATAAGTAATATTAAAGGTAGTCTGTGGATATGTCAACTATCAGTGCAATTGGGTGTGTGAATAACTGAAGTTTGGGAAACTCTGCTGGCAGTAATAGGATTCGTCTCTGGACACTCTGTGGATGAAAAGATATGGACCAGAATCTTCATCTCTCTGCTGCATAAAGCTGTGATCTTAGGTAATTGCTTTCACCTCTCTGTGCCTTATTTTCCTCATTTATTAAAAAGGAATAATTACGATGCTATCTTATGGGGTTGAAAGTTAATATCTATAAAGCATTTATAACATCACCTGGCACATGTTTAGAGTTCAATTAGAATAAGAAAAAAAACAAAACCCATGAGGGTCAAATTGGTTCAGGGGCTGCCACTGACTAAGTAAACCATCTAGTAGGTCTTTGATAACACTTGGCTTAATCTGCCCTGCACTGATGCAACATGATTGGTCAACAGATTGCTCTGTGGTTGCCAGGAAGGGATTCCCAGTTCTGTCATTCAAACCCTTGTGGGTTCTTTAAGGTCACAAGTCCTTTACTGTATGACCAGAGAAACCACAGACTTGGGCAGCTGGGAGCATATTTCTGCCAATGTACAAATGCTGATGTTACTCTACCAAAAAGGTACGGGGTGGTTTTTCCTGTGGGGCAAATAAAACCTCAGTCAACTGAGCTGAATTTACTCTGAACCCTTGAGTCTGTTCCAGTGAATTCCTGGGCTCCCCTGATTCTTTCAGAGGCATGTGAAACAATGAACCAAATCTTGTTTCTCGTTTTTTTTATTCAGTCGGTAAATATTTTCTTCTGACAATCTCAAAAGCTTGCCAATTTAAATTGGATGGTATACAGTTTGTGTGAAAAGGTATTTGGTTCCACCCAGAGGTAGATATATTTTAGTATTTACCTACATTGCACTTTCAACTCATGATATATAGCCACTGGTTTCAGAATTTTTTACATATCTTTTTTTAGCAACACGTATCAAGTGAGTAGGCACTGTGACACATGCAGAAATGCTGTCAAAGAGCTGCTGACGAAAATAATCCTCAAAGTTTTACCTCCAGGCCAGCCCTCTTGAGCACCAGACTGATGTTGCCAGGGCTCCTGGACATCCACCCAATGCCTAAGGAGTTGTTTTCTTGGCGATGTTCAATGCACGGTAGTGTTGAAATATGTTTGGAAGTCCTGCATCAAACAATCCTATTTAACCCAGCCATGTTGGATAATGGGTTCCTTTTGAGTGTAACCTTAATATACCTGTTCCCTAGAAGACAGAGTAAGAAACACTGCCCCAACATAGATGTAGCCATACCCTCTACTAATTCATCGATCTAAAAGCCTGGGTGAATTACTCTGTTTCTCTTTTCCCTCCTCCAGCTAGTCCCCAAAACCTAATGTTTCTACCTTGGGGATATTTCTGGAGCCCCTCCCCACCTTCACCCCTGCTGCCAAAGCCTTAGCTTAAGTCTCATTCAGTTTGCTCAGGTCTACTTTGAACATACAGACGGTTCTCCCTGCCTTCTGTCTCCTCTATAATCCATTGTTCAGTTATTTTCCTAAAAATAAATCTCATCATATCACTTTTCCACTTAAAACCTCTGCTGGCTCCCCAGTGCCCACATAAGGAAGCCAAAATTATTATCATAGACACTAACTCTAGGGCAGAGTATAGCATGATAGTTACAAGCATAGAATTTGAAATCAAATAGTCCTGCACAGAGCTTGGGCAATTTACTTAGTCCTCCCAAGCATCATTTTGTCATCTATAGAATGAGGATAATTATAGTATAGATTTAACAAGGTTGTGGTAAGGATTAAATCAGATAATACATGTATAATACTCAACACAGAATTTAAAATACTGAAAATACCTACAGATTTAGCCACTTTTTATTAACATTATGCAATACTCAATAACTGAGCCCTACCTCTGCAGTCTAATCAGTGTACAGCCTTTCCTCACTATCACATATGTTCCAGTCACCACAAGCATCTAACTCTTCTTCAACATGCCCCTGCCTATCTCCATGATTGTGCACTGTCTGTTCCCTCTGTGCACAGTCCCATTCTCTCTTCCTCCAGTGCGTATATCCTTATGCCAAGGCACCACTCTACAGGTTGAAAAGAAATAAACGTTATGAAGCCCATATAACTTCTCTCTGTGCAAAAGTCTTGAAGTCTTAGTTTGCTTATTTAGAACTGGGTGGAAATTTAAACCCACTGATTTAACACACAAGATTATCTGGTTTCCTTAAAGGGAAAGGGAGAGTTCTTCTTAATTTATAAGGAGGTCAGATTTAAAGCAGCAAAGAAAAGGACTCTAAAAGATAACATGCGAAGACACATAAGCTAAGAAACAGGGAGGATCAGGAACAGTGACAGATCACTTAGCATCAAGCACAGCCTAAAAGGACCTTACAGTATTCACGTCCACTTTAACAAATACTTAATGTAGAAGGACTGACAGGGGCTAGGTGCAATAATTGACATACTTTACAATGACTCCAAAATCATCAGAAATGAGTAATAACAATAAGATTCATATCTTTTAAGTGCTTATGATATGCCAGCATTAGGCTAAGTGGTTTTATCTTTTCGACTCTCACTGTAGGTGGTATTATCAACCTTCATTTTATAAATGAAAAAATGAGGCTTAGAGAAATCAAGAGACTCTTCCAGGTGCTTAGTTGGTGAGTGGCAGAGTTCTGCTGATTCTGGAGCTAGTGATCCCAACTATTTATATTGCCCTTTTATAAGGTTATTATATTTAGTAAACTCTGTTTAATCATGGAATAACATCAACACATAATATTTATCGTGCTGAGTATGTATGATTTAAATATATTTTATTAAAAAGTTTTATCTGGAATTGTTTGTATTTAAAATGCTCGTGTTAGCTGAAGAATTCATAAATAGAACATCTCATATTTCTCTGCTGCTGAAGAAATGATGCTTCGTCAAGATGATGACTAAGGATGGCAGCTTCAAGAAAATGTGATGGCTGAAAGTATCTTTGTGCTGCAAATGTCTATTGAGAAAATTAAAGTTTTAAGCAAAATTTTGTTTTACTTCCTCATAGGAGGTTTACCTAAGATCTGGAGTCAAAGGGGCATGAATGAATTGGAATGAGCGGATTCAGTGTTCTTCTGATCTTGGTTTTGTTTCAGAGCCAGGTAAGTGTGTGTAAACTTGTTTCTCTCCTGCCTTCTTGGTTCTTCTGCAAAAGCAGAACCACCCTGGTGGGAGACATCGCCTATTCCCTGTCCCTTCAAGTCTGTTCTTAGGGTGTCACCTTTTAAAAGCCAGCTCTTGTCTCTCTTCCTATTCAAGCCAGATCCTCCCTCCCTTGTCTAATTCTTAGCCAAGCATAGCAAGGCCAGCTGGTGAGAGCCTTGTGGAAAACAATGGCACCAGACCCCGCTTAATGGAACACTGCTTGTGCCAGTCAAAGCTTCCCGGATAGAAACAGTTGATTTTGAGTTGTGGCCCATTCTCTAACCCATATTGGAGCACTGTGTTCAGTGAGGATTAAAAGCCTTGTGAACTGGAGTAAGAAGAGGTAGAAGAAAGAGGCCATTGTGGGTCTAGAGAGAATCAATATTGTCTCTTTGAAAAAGCCTGTATCTGCTCCCAGACTGACCATCTGGGCCGTGTAGCTCAAAAATCAGCTACAAAGGAGGAAAAGAATTAAATTGGGGCAGGGAGAACGTTCTGAGGGCAGGTTTCCAATGTGGCTTGTCTGGGAAGACTGAGGATCCAAAGAGGTTGTAGAGAGAAATGGGTCAAGAAAAGGAGAAAAAACTTAAATTCCTATACACATCTATGGTTCATCTGTCCCTCCTTGCACCTCTATCAAGTGTTTCCAGATGTGAATAAAGAACTCTTTCTACAGTGCTCACCATTCCTTCCTCAATTCCCGAATGCTGCTTTAGCATAACTTTACAGAAGTGTTGTTTTATTTTCAATGAAACTGACAAGTCCAATGGATTCCAAACTTGAAGTTTATAGGCATGAACAAAGGGTGGGAAGCCGTAAGAACTTAGAGAGATGGTGTTGCTGCCTTAGTGCCCCTACAGCAAAGAAAGTGTTTCCTCCACCTGGGGATTCATGGCTTCACTTCTTTGTAAGGGGGAGAGTGGTGAACGGGTGAAGAGAGAACAGCAAATGTGACCCAAAGAAATCGAGATTATGTTGCTAAAGGATTCTCAGGCTACAACTGAGTTTATTCAGAGCAATGACCTTACTTTCGTTTTAAGATACTAATAAAACCTGTTCCAGGTAATTTTCTGAATTTGGAGAGACTTTTAGAAAAATAGATACATTTCCCCAGGAGGCCAACCAGCCTGGGAAGTGATGCAATTCTTGGTCCTTGAATCTGGGATTCAGCGGTGAAATGGTGCTTGGTAAGTATGGTAATTAAGTAAGTGTGGTAAGAGCTTGAGTGTTGGAAAATTCTGATTCAAGAATGGATATGCTACATGCCCCTGGATGAATCCTTAAGATTATATAATCCTCAGTCTTCACTAACCAATTCAAATGGCAAAACTTAATCTACTGAAAGGATCTTGGGTTGTAGTAGGAAGGAAGTTAGTAATTTCTTGTACATGATCAATATTTTGATTAAGAAGAGTTTCACACACAAGTTCTGTCCACCAGGGGGTCCTATAGCTCTTGTCCCACATTATATTCCCAGAGCCAGTGGTGCAACTGTGAGAGAGATCCACCTGCACCTCCACAGGCATCCCCATCCTCCTGAGCCAACTTAAACTCAGTCTTCACACTCCAAACCTCATCGTCCTCCTGTATTTCCATTTACAACGACGTAGCATCAGCTCTTCCATGTGAGAAGTTTCACCTCTCCTATTCTCCTCCTTTCTCCTGTTCTCCCATTCTCTCTATCCAGTACCACTCTCATAGTCTGCTTCGTTTCCTCCTTCATCACTATCTGTTTGAATTTAAGTTCACCATCTTTCATCCATCTCTTGATGGACATCTAGGATGTTTCTACCTTTTGGCTGTTGTGAACAGTGCTGCTATGAACATGTACCTCTCTGTATTTGCTTTGCAATTTAGGGGGTCTATACCTAGGAGTGTAATTGCTTGGTACATGGTAATTCTATGTTTAACTTTTTGAGAAACTGCCAAACTACTTTTTACAGCAGCTGGATTATTTTATCTTCCCACAAGCAATTATAAGGTTTCCAACTTCTTCATGTGCTCACCAACATGTTATTCTGTTTTTTATTATTGTCATCCTAGGGGGTGTGAAGTGGTATTGATTTGCATATTCCTAACAGCTAATGATATTGAGCACCTTTTCACATGAATTTCAACCATTTGTATATCTTTTATAAAGGTATGTCTGTGCAAGTTCTTTGCCCAATTTTTAATTGGATTGTTGGTCTTTTTGTTATTGAGTTATAATGGTTCTTCATATATTCTGGGTATTAGACTCATATGTGATTTGCTAATATTTTTCATTCTGTATGTTGTCTTTTCATTTTCTTAATAATGTCCTTTGATACAAAAAAATTTTTTGATAATATCCAATTGACCAATTTTTTCTTTTGTTGCTCATCTTTTTAATCTCATGTCTAAGAGAATCCATTGCCAAATTCAAAGTGATGAAGATTTACCCCTATGTTTCCCTCTAAGGGTTTTATAGCATTAACTCTTATATTTAAGTCACTGATCTATCTTGAGTTCATTTTTTTCAAGGCTTTTAAAAATCATTCTTATTGAAGTATAATTTACATATGAAAATATTCACCAATGTTTAGTGCACAATTTGGTGAGTTTTGACAAATATATACAATTATTTAACCACCATCAAAATCAAAACCAAACATTTCCATTACCCCTTAAAAGTTCCCTCCCTTCATTTCATAGTCAATATCCTCTCTGACCCTGGCCCTGGCAAGAATTAATTTGTTTTATGTCAATACAGTTTTGTTTTTTCTAGAATTTCATATAAATGGAATCATATGGTATGTAGCATGTAGTGTTTGTGTCTGGATATTTCATTTATAATACTTTCTGAGATTCACCCAAGTTGTTGTGTGTATCAAGTTCATTCCTTTTTACTTCTGAGAAGTATTCCCATTGTATATTTATACTATAATTTGTATATGCAATCACCAGTTGATGAACTTTTGTTTCCAGCCTTTTGCTATTATGAATGATGCTGCTATGAATATTTCATAACAAGCCTTTTTATGGATAAAAATTTTTATTTTTCTTGGATAAATTCCCAGGAGTGGGATTGCTCAGCCATATGGTAAGTGTATGTTTAACTTTATTTTAAAAAACTGCCAAACTTTCTTCTGAAGTAGGTACATGATTTTCAATTTGCACCAGCAATGTATGAGAATTTCAGATGTTCTACATCCTCAACAACACTTGTTTTTGTCAGTCTTTTTTCATCTTAGCTATTCTAGTAATGTATATAGCTGTTTCACATGGAGGGTTTTTTCTTTTTTCTTAATTGAAGTATAGTTGATTTACAATATTGTGTTACCTTCAAGTGTACAGCAAAGTGATTCCATTATACATATGTGTATATTTTTAATTCTTTTCCATAATAGTTTATTACAATACATTGAATATAGTTCCCAACGCTATACAGTAAATCCTCGTTGCTTATCTATTTTATATATGGCAGTGACATCTGTTAATCTGATACTCCTAATTTATCCCTCCTCTTACTCTTTGGTAACTGTTTTCTATGTCTGAGTCTCTTTCTGTTTTGTAAATAAGTTCATTTGTATCATTTTTTTAGATTCCACATATAAGTGATATCATATATTTGTCTTTCTCTGAATTAATTCACTTAGTATGGTAATCTCTAGGTCCATCCATATTGCTACAAATGGCATTATTTCATTCTTTTTATGGCTAAGTAATATTTCATTGTGTATGCATATATATATATGTATGTATGTATACCACATCTTCTTTATCCATTCATCTGTTGATGGACCCTCAGGTTGTTTCCATGTCTTGGCTATTGTAAACACTGCTGCTATGAACACTGGGGTGCATGTATCTTTCCAAATTAGAGCATTCTCTGGCTATATGCCCAAAAGTGGAATCACTGGATCATATGATTAACTCTATTTTCAGTTTTTTAAGGAACCTCTATATTGTTTTCCATAGTTGCTTTCCCAATTTACATTCCCACCAACAATGTAGGAGGGTTCCCTCTTCTCCACAACTTCTCCAGCATTTATTATTTTTAAACTTTTTGATGATGGCCATTCTGACTCATATGAAGTGATATACCTCATTGCAGTTTTGATTTGCATTTCTCTATTAATTAGCAATGTTGAGCATCTTTTCACGTGCCTGTTGGCCATATGTGTGTATCTTCTTTGGAGAAATGTCTATTTAAGTCTTCTGCCCATTTTTTGATTGGGTTTTTTGTTGATGTTGCCATTATTGAGCTGTATGAGCCGTCTATATATTGTGGAAATCAAGCCCTTATCAGTCACATCATTTGTAAATATTTTCTCCTAGTCATTAAGTTGTCTTTTTATTTTGTTTATGGTTTCCTTTGCTATATAAAGTTTTTTTTTTCTCGATTAGAATTTTTAGTGCAGTTTTAGGTTTACAGGAAAATTGCAAAGTAAAGAGAGTTCCTATCTGTTTCTCTCCCAACACTTAAATTTTGTATGTGGTGTGAGGTAGGGGGTCCAACTTCATTATTTTGCCTGTGGATATACAGTTGTCTCAGGACCATTTGTTAAAAATAATTTTCTTTTCCCGCTGAAAGGTCTTGGTACCCCTGTCAAAAATCAATTGGCCATAGATGTATGGTTTATTTCTGAACTTTTAATTCTATTCCACTAGTCCATATGTCTATCTTTATGCCAGTATCATGTGACTTTGATTTTCAGTAGCTTTGTAATAAGTTTTAAAATCAGGGAGTGTGAGTCTTTCTACTTTGCTCCCTTTCATTATTGTTTAGCTATCCAGGGTCCCCTGCAATTCCATATGAATTAGATGGTCAGCTTTTCCATTTCTGCAAAAAGTGCCACTGGAATTTTGATATGAATCGTATTGAATTTGTAGATTTCTTTGGGTAGTATTAACATCTTAACATTCCAATTTATGAATATGGGATGTCTCTCCATTTATGTAGTTCTTCTTTATTTTCTTTCAGTAGTGTTTTGTTGCTTTCAGTATACAAGTCTTTTACCTGGTTGGTTAGATTTATTTCTAGGTTTTATATTTTTTTGTATGCAATTATAAATGGAATTGTTTTCTTAATTTCCTTTTTAGATTGTTTACTGCTGCTATACAAAAATACAACTTACTTTTGTGTGTTGATCTTATATCCTGCAACTTTGCTGAAGTGCCCTTTAAGTACCAGAAAGGATCACTTATGCCATTCCCTAATTCTCCCTTGATCTAACTCTGCCTTCTTTTCAGGATCATCTCCCACAACTTTTTCCCTACAATTGATGGTCCAACCATTCCAAGCTGCGTATTGCTCTTCAAACCCACCATATTTTTTCTCAGTGTCACCTTTGTGCTGGTATTTCCTTAACCTGAAATGCCCTGCTCTCTTCCTTCTTCAAGTGTGTGACCAGCATTACTTAGAACTTGTTAGAAAATGCAGAATCACATGTTCTTCCCCAGGTACTGTCAGGTCTTTCAGTTCCACTGATTCAGATGCAGATGAAATTTGAGAAGCATGGCTCTATTTCTCTCCTTTTCTACCAGATATCTCTCTATCCTACAAAGCCCAGCTCAGCTATTGGTTCATCTGGGAAGACTTTATCCTCTGACCCCCTCCCAGTAAAATTAATCATTTCTTCCCTGTGCTATTTCCTTTATATATTTCCTACTGTGTCTGTTTTCTCTACTGAACTATGAGTTCCTTGAATCAAGAAACTGAATCAGCTTCATTTCTATATCTTTTGCAGACAATCAACCTACCATAGATATCTGTTGAATGAGGTGAATAGTCATCTATATGAGGGAGACTTTACTGTCACCACATTGCAAATGCAGACACTGGAGCTCAAGGAGGTTAGAGCTGTGTCATGAGAAAGTTGAGATTTGAGCCCAGGCCTCATTTCAATATCCATGTTCTCACCTCTGTGTCATACAGCCATTTTAAGAATTTCAGACAATGAAGAGAAGTATCTTTGGTACTGGGTTCATCTTCTGCGTGGAGGCAAATGCCCATTCTAAAGTCTGCTAGTAAGTAAGAGCAAGGAAACAAGGCCATTTAAAGAGATTAGTGCTGGAGAATGATGGCATGCCTTGGGAAATCAAAGAAGTATTTTGTGATTTTTAAGGTCCACTTGCAAAGATTATTCCTAAAACGTGTTCTCTATCTTTATGTCTATATGTATACAGTGACTGCCCTTAAAAAGTGCTCTCAAAAATGCAGCTAAATGCACCAGGAAATGTCTTTCTCTGCATCTATGTGTCCAGGTTCATATGTGTATATGCATATTGCACATCCTTGAATATCTGTGTATTTGTGACTGTGTGTTCCAGGCTTTTTGCTCATAAACGTTTGGTCTGAGGATCAGCAGCGGTGACATCACCTGGGAATTGGTAGAAAATGCAGAAACTCAGGCCCAACCTCAGATATACTGAACCAGAATCTGCGTTTTTAAGCAGGTCTCCTGGTGATTCACATGCACAGGAACATCTGAGAAGCTCTCATCTAAATCGTCTCAGGTATGCCAAGATAGGCTATCACGTCAAGTCTAAGCTCAAGATACTGAAAAGCTGCCAGAGAGATGTTTCAGTTCCTTGCAGTACACTGGGATCATTATCAGCATGCTTCTGCTCTTCATACACTTGTAGGCAAAGATCTAGTTTACCACTTAAAAAGGAGAGCTGCACACGTGCCACCACAAGCATGCAGAGCATATTTAAACCTACGTTGATACTTTATGATCCAGACTTGGCCTTAAAGTCTTCCTCTACCAGGATGCAGTCAACTCTCCTCAGCATGCAGAGAAATCTTCCCCTTTCACTCATTAGAGCTCCTCTCCTGCCCCTTTCTTCTTTTCTCTACCCTCTTCTAACCTTCTACTTCCCTCCCTCCCCAGCCACTCATTTAGCAAGAAGGTAACTTTTCACTCATCTCAATTCTGGCAATTCATAGATTGTTCATTTTCTCCACTGCCCCAATCCTAAGAATTAGATGTGGAGCTTGGTTGTTTTGAGGAAGTTGAGGGACAATTGCTATTTCTAAAATTGTTCAACACTTTGAAGAAAAAAAATACACTCTTTTCTTTCCTTGAATTGTCTTGGGAATCATAACTTGCACTGACATTCTTTTCTTCATCTATTGCCACCCACCTGTCCCCTCCCCAGATTACACTAGGGTCACATTTTCTCCCTCTACTGGAGTGACATAGTGTTTAGCTTAAAACACATTGGCACTTGGAGCAAGCTAAAGGTAACAACTAGGGGTTACTTCTGAATAGCAGTACGTTGAAACTTATTTCTCTCCATAGCTTTTCTTAAAGAATTGATAAAAGAGACTTCTATATTCTTTTGCTAGAGATGGCATCAAGCAATCATGTGATGCAGATGGTATTATACAGGGTATTATACACAGTCACAAAGTTGGAAAACCAGCTTAGCAAAAGACTATTTTATAAATAGAAACATGTATTTGATGAAGTTGGAATTTTATTTGACAAATTTAAGAGTTCAGAAATATCCATTCTCCTGTTCTCTGCAATTGAACTAAATCTACATCTAAGCACCTCTCTATCTGTCCTGGCAGGAAATTTAAGCTATTAATAAGACTCTCGTGAGGGTTACACAAAGACTTTAGGGTCTTATACAGCAGCAAATCATCAGGGAGATCCTTCTGGCCATCACTTATCTATCTACTCTATACCTTTGACATACCCATTATCCCAGACACATGACCCCTTCTGTTCCAATTAGGACATACAGTTATTTGGTGTGGTTGGGAACACTTGTGTCCAAAATCCATCTGCCCTAGATTGTCTCTCCCTTCTCTGATCTCCAGTTTTTGTTTTTGTTTTTGTTTTTGTTTTTGTTTTCTAGGTGAAATCTCTCTCTTTTCTCTAAATGCCCTCGAATGCACTCCTCAGCTAAACTCCCTCACTGGGTTTAGGCTTTTATAAAAGATAGGAGGTACAACTGTCTTCAAATAGCTGCTGCTTCCTACCCTGCAAAAATTCCCAAAACATGGAAGTATCAGGGTTCTAGCTACTTGCCTGAAATGCAGGAGAAAGGGAAAGATTCAGTAAATCAAGTCCAAATTAGTATCTCAGAATTGTAGCCAGACTACTCTCCATAAAAGGAGCTTGGGTCTATCTCTCTATTATCTCTTTCCGACCTTGCTGCAGAGAGAAGAGGTCATCATTCTCTTTGGTTTATGGTCTCTGACCATCATCAGTTAAAGCACAGTCCAACTCTGGTTTCATTTTTCTCCTTTATCCCTATCTCAACTCACACTCCTCCAACACACCCACTAGAATGCATTTAAGTATACCTTTAATTGTGTGTACTTTGTTGAAATTTCTTTGAATTCTTAAAACGCTTTTTATTTTAATATAATTTCAAACATACAAAAAAGTCACAGGAACACCACCAGGAGCTGACATATACCCTCTACCCAAATTCACTGTTTATATTTTGCCCACTTTATCATTCTCTCTCACAAAAACACAGAAAAAAATATAAAGTTTTCCTTCATATTTGAATGTAGATTGGAGATTTACCCCTAAATACTTAAGAATATAATACTTACCCCTAAATACTTAAGAATATATTTCCTAAGAACAGGAATTTTTCTTACATAACTACAGTACAGTTATTTTTCTTACATAACTACAGTACAGTTATCAGAATTTAATGTTGTTCTGATACTCTCCCACAAACAATGGGAAAACAAAGAGCATTGCTCACCACCCAGTTCTCCAAGGGCTGAGTTATAACCCAAAGCAATTGCCCCCTGACGGTGCACCCTGAGGGGAATTCAGGGTGAAAAGCAGGATCAGGCACTCTGTGTTTTGGATAAACAGACCCTTAGATTGTTAGATGTGAACCTCAGGAAGTATTTCAATGACTATGTACCTAAAATTAAACAAATACAGCTAATTTTAAGTGTTTCATTTTGTTTTAAAGGAAATTTACAGAAATGCAAGGATCTTCTGGACTTTTCAACAGTTCATTTATCAGAATGGCTTGGATCATGCCCAAGTCCCTCTCTTTTTTGATCCATTGTCTTTTTCTGGTCTCTGTTTCTGTAGCTCTCTTTTACCACACCCGATAATATGGGGCTGTGAGGCTTTACTGTCCTTGTTGCTGTTCATGTTCCCAGCACTTATGGTACCCACTGTAATGAACCACCTATCCAGCCTTTGTTTATGACTGCAATTGGGCTTTGCTGTTCCTTATTGCACTTCCTCATATGTTCATTACATTTGTCTTTTTTCATTTTCACAAGAAGTTACTATTTTTGCATCTTTCAGACTGAGGCACAGGATCTGATCACCTTTTATCCAGAGTTGTGTTTGAATCAATAGACAAAAACCAGAATACTAGAAACAATAAGCAAGTCTTGAAGGAGTACAGAGTTAAAGTCAGAATAAGCCATCAAAAAGCAGGCCTCCAACTCAAGTGAGCCAAGTGAAGAGTTGGAACCCCTCTTGGAAATAGAGCAATGACAGGAACTGATATGTGGTTTGACAATGAAAATAACAAAAAAATGGGTCAACTTGGAGGATTTGTTTGAGATTGCCATATTTCCTTCATGGAAATGCTAAGTCCATTTTAAGAAGAAAAACTAAAATATACAGCCAAGAAGTAAGGGAGCTCAGAAGAGCTAAGCTAGGCTCTTCAGACTAGAGGTTGGATATCAAAACCTTTAAATCAGACCATTTGTGTCCCTTTGGCCTAAACCAACAATGATAACCCTCTTTTCCCTTGCCTGGGGTGGGTAATTCTACTATCCTCTCTTAAAGATGAGTATCTGACCTAGTTTTGGCCAATGAAGACTTACGAGCAGTATGCTGGCATGGGTGCTTCTGGGAAAAATTCTCCTGCCTGATAAAAAGAAAGAACTTTGAGAAAGACTTCCTGCTTGGGACGTTGTCTTATAAGTATGTGCCATTTGACTGTGGCAGTCATCTTGTGACCTCTACAGAACCTACTGAGAACTAAAAGCACCCTATGAAATAATATGACTTTTGTATAGCCTTTGTGTATTGTTGATAGTTTGGAAAGTACTTTTATATACCTAATCTCATTTAATGCTTGTATAATCCTGTGAGCTGGTTATGTTGTATGTTCTAGAAGGATCTAAAATCCGTGGATTCAACAAAACTGACAGCTGGATGATGGAAATAAAGTTACTCAGTGTTTCCAGGTGGTTTTCTAACTAATCTTGAATGGTTTAGTTTCTGAAATAGCTTCCAATGTTGCCTAAAATGAGCTCCAGAAAGAGGCTTTAGACTTCAGACCCCCGGGATGCTGCAAGGGAAATCAATTAATGGTCTAAAACACAGGTTTGTGTTTTGCTCAGAAAAGGATATTGGAATGGTTAAAGGCAAAAAGAGTTACATAAAGCTATAATAAGTACACAAGCACTTGTTGGCACAATTTAGGGGCAAATTACTGAGGAAATGCCAAAGGCTCAATGCCGCTTCAGAAACTAGTCGGAATGCAGACAGTGGAAATCATTTATCATAGAGATTTTATTATCATTCATTTGGAGAAATTTCACTATAGCATTTCAAGGCAAATTCATAGCGGCTTTAAATCACAGGTGCCCATATTTCCACCTTTATTTTATATTTCTAACTTTATCCTGTGAAGTCTTAAAGGGTCCATAAAAGTACTAATCATTATATGTAAACAAATGCTATGAAGCAGCATTAACTCAAAAATGGTAGCACTTATACAGGGGAATACAGGGAAAATACATTTATTCAGGACGTATGTACCAGAAGCTAATGTATTACATAATCTAACTGACTCTCCCAGCATCCTGGTAAGATTATCAGTAATCTATAAAAGTGAGTCCAACACAAACTTAATGAAATTATTTTTCAATGTGCAATAGGCCAGAATATCATCCTGAATTATTAGACTCTATGTATGGAAACAAAACATGCAAATTATTCAGTTAATTCCATTTTTTACACTTGAATCAAATGACCTTGTTTTACTCCTCGCTGGGAAAAAAAAAAAAAAACCTACTTGCTGAATAACTAATTAAAAAAAAACTTTTAGTTAATTATTTTGAGATGGTCCAGCCCCTGCATTTGAAAGTATCTCAAACAAGCTGTTTAAATGTATTTGGTTTGGGGGCATCTGATGTAATTATCCTTCTACTTCAGACTTGATGAGAGCAGTTTATATGAGTTACCTTATTAAAATAACCCCAAATCCTATGAGGTATGAATTATTCACATTTTACAAATGAGAAAAAAAAAGTGCAAAAATGTTAGCATGATGCCAAAACTGCAGAGCAAGAAAATGGCAAAGGCAGGACCACAACTAAATGTGTCCTACTCCAAAGCCTGTGTCTATCTACTGCTTCTCACTGTAATTACTGCACGGCTGTATTTTTAACAGTACGATAGGAAGAAATTCCTTTGAATTTTCAACCACAGAAAGAACTGCCTCAGTGAATGTAGGATCTGTTAGACAATTTTTCTTAAATGAGAATTTTATGTATTTCCTAGTTTTCTCCTTTAGGAAGTTGCAGAAGAGACAAAGGAGAAAGCTGTGCTGTTATTTCCAAGTGATTCTGCATGAGTCACACCATGCCTGTGCCTGCTACATGAACATACGGGTAGCATCATTTTGATTGTCAAAGTCCAGCTATAAAGTCCTATTCTGGTGCTCTGGGATGTTCCTATTTCTATCAGCAATAGAAAGGACTTATACCTACCACCCTCCTCCCAGCCCTGCAAAATCAAGCATATCATCATTGTTTACATAGGCAGGTGCGCGCAAGTTGGATGTTAATTTTAATACAAATAAAACCATTTGATGGGCATTGGTTTAGGATTCGAGTTTGAGTTTTGCCCTGCCTCTTAATGACTAAAATTTTGGCAAGTTATTCAATTTCTCTGAGCCTCAATTCTATTGTCTAGAAGTGTTTCTTAAACCGTATTTCTTAAATTCCAATCCCTTTGAGGAAAAATGCTTTTGTAAAATGCATTAAAATTAATTACCAGAAAAATAAAATAGAAAACGTAGACATGTAAAAAATACATTCTTTTTTTTAGATGATTAGATTCAACAGCCAAAAAATTACTATAATTGTTAAAAGTCTCTCAGTACCTACTCTCAGTTTCTCATCTCACTGCAGACTGTAAAGACAGAGCTCACAGCCTGCCACCCAGTCCAGGAATTGCATTTTGAGTAGCACTGATCTTTGAAACTAAGGATAAAAATATCTTTAATCATTGGAGGATGGCTGTTAGAATTCAATGCATATGTATGTGAAATGCTTAGAAAAGTGCCTGGCACATACAAAACATAAGGAAATTCCACTCTTTTCGATAAAATTAAACCCAGAACTCAAAGGAAGCAGCACCAGGTAGAGAATCTCCTGGGGAAAGTGAGTCAGGGCTGAATAAGGGCACTTGACCTTGTCCCCCAGCTTCACCTTCCCATCAAGATTTTCTTCTTGCTCTTTCTCCTGCTCTCACTCCCAACTCTAGCTCTGTTTATTCCTGTCCTGTTGCCACCATGCTTTTGGCCTCATGGTGGGATGAAATTTGTTCTCATACAGAGTCAGAAACTGAGTATAAAGAAAACCAACAACCCAGTTTACAAAGTATACTGGTCCCAACCCAATTTGTCTATTGTTTTGTTCCATAAGCCCTTTGGCATAAAGGTTCTTGAGCCAGATTCGTGACCACCCAGCTCTATTCTCTAATTGATATTTGTCTCTGTCAAGTCACTTATTAGCTCTGGGCTTCAGTTTCCTGATGCGTAAAATGGGGAAAAAGTAATATCTACTTGATAGGAGTCTTATGAACATTAAATGAGCTAATATATATCAAGAACTGAATACAGCACCTGGGACATAATAAGCAACAAGCTCAGTAACTGTCAGCTGTCATCATTATCATCATCATCATTGTGGTCACATCGAAACTCCTGGACCTTTCACATATCAGCTCCTGGTCAGCCCCTTTCACATAACATACAGTCACAACTTACAATCTGTTTTGATATTCAGAAACCATTTCTTCACTGTAGGTTTTGTATCAATTATCTAATGCCACAATAACACTACGTAACAAACCACTGCTGACTATACAAAAATAAACATTTATTACTCAGGCATCTGGGAGGTGTGCTCAGAAGCTTTGCTGATCTTAGCTCAGCTAAGCAACTCTTCTGGTCTTGGTTGGACTTGCTTATATATGTGGGGATCAGCTGGGTGTTGACTGATCTAGGATTGTCTCAGCTGGGGTGACTGGGGTGACAACTCTGTTTTGTGTGTCTCTCATCCTCTAGCAGGCTAACACAGGTCATGTTCTCACAGCTAGGGCAGCGTACAAGAACAAGTGGAAACTCAAGCACTTTTCGGCTCTCTGCTTCCATCACATTTGTTAATATCCCATTGGCCAAAGCAGGTCACAAGACTGAGCCCAGAATAGGAGTGGGATAGTGAGCGTGACAAAGTTACATAGCAACAGGCATGGGTAGTGTGCTCATTAAATGTTAGTTCTGCCTTCTATTTCCTTATATTCCTGTCCAATTAGACCAGGAAAACCACTTGGTCAGTCATATTACCAAGTCAGGACCTTATAGTCAAGCTAAGATTTGATTGAATATACACTCTAGGATGTGGTTGGTTGGTTTGTTTTAAATGGAATCTGTAGAGTACTTTTTCTTTTCTTCTCTTTTCCCCACTAGGCAGAAAAGTAGCAAAAGAAAACAGATTCATTTTTAATAATGGATATCTGAACATTTCATGTCATAATCCCTAGGATGACTTAGCTCCTATTGGGACCAGTCTCTATCCCATGGTATTATGTTGGTCTCAACAAATGAATTTAACACATAAGGAATCATACTCAAATAGCTACTTACTAAAGTGGAATGCTTTTCTCATAAAAGTTGCCAAATATAAAATGAGCTTTCCTACTGAAGGCAGACTCTAGGGAGATTTCCTGTGTTAGGAATTTGATATTTTCCTCTCAAAAAAAAAACCCTGCATTTTTCCTTTCTGAAGGTGCTTCCTAACTAAGTGGAGAATTACTCGTCCATTTCATTTGCATGAAACTTCCCAGGGGACACCTTGGTCAAAGGGAAATAGTAAGTCTTCCTATTATCAGTTAACTCTCCAGTTAGTGACTTGGTGGGAGAGTCCCTGGAAAGCCTCAGTGATTTCAGTAAGGGTCCCCTTCCCCTTTAAGGTCAAAATCAGAACTTCCTCAGCCCACTTGGAAGAGGAGCTAAAGGGGCATATATATGATTGCATGGACGGATGAAGGAAGGGTAGAACAATGAAAGGGCAAGGTCTTTGTCCAAACTCTAGCTTGCAGTTGCTTTTGGCCCCTTTATTTGTGATAAGGGCAAGGCAGTTCATTCTAAAGATCTATGAAGCAAGTCACCAGCAGTGTGTAATAGTAGGATCATGGTGTGGCGTAGGGCTCCTCTCCCCCCACTTTCTGCCACATTGATGTCACTGACCTCACACTCTTGCACAAAACCGGGACTCTGGGATCAGACAGCCATGGGTTAATATTTTAACCAAGCCATTTCCAAGCTCTGTGACCTTGAAAATCTGAAGTGATTTCTATGAACTTGAGACTACTCATACATAAAATGAAAGTATACTTTTCACACTTACAATGATACCTGAAAGAAAGTCACTAAATACCAGTTTCCTATATCCCCACTTCATCTCCCCCTACTTCTCCATCTTCTTTCTTTCTCCTCTGCCCCTTTATTGGTCTTTTATTTTCACTTTAGCCTCAAGGCTCACAGCCATTGCTTATCCCAGGGGGAGAGAGAGAGGGAGAGAAAGAGACTAAAAGTAGCTACATCTTGAATTTGAAGCTGAAAGTTTCTACAAAGGTCTCTGCAGAAAAGCAGCAGTGTACTTCAAGAGAAGAGACAGCAAAAGAAAGAAGAGGGAGCATGGGGTTTCTTCCTGAGGAGAAGGGGAAATGTGGAATGTTTAGTGTGTCACAGGCAGGAGACCCAGGTTTTCAGGGAGAGAGGGAGTGAGACTGAAATTGCTTTGATTTTCATGGAAATTATCATTTGACTTTGATCTTGAGAGAATGTCACTGAGCCAAATTCTGAAGTTTAGGCTTGGGGGGAGGGATATGGGGGAGGGAGTGCAGGCTGTGAGAAAGAATAGATGAAAAAACAAGAGTAGATTTCATTCTGGGAAAAATCATTTTTCTCTGTGTGTGTGTGTGTGTGTGTGTGTGTGTGTGTGTGTGTGTGTGTGTGTTGAGAGCAACAGCGGAGGCAGATACAGGAACAGGGAACTCCCTTTTCTCCCCTACCTTAAGGAATTCAGGTTTAGAACAGAAGAAGTCTTAGAGAAACTACAAGACAACTGTTCTTAATTCTCTCAGTTCTGTGCTAGTTATAAACACCGGAGAGAAAATGGGATTGAAAAATGTCTGTTAAAACAGGCACTGTAAACTTTTTATTATCATATTTATGGCTTACGGGGTATGATTTTAATGCCGTCTTTTAAGATGTTGCTCACTTAAAGCAACTGTGTTTAATTTTAAATTAAATGAAAAACCTATCCCAAGTATTTCTCCTTTCAATTAATTTTCCATTTAAGTGTATGATTTCCTTGCTGAAGAAACTCATGCCCTGAGAGTAATGCATAGTTTAAGTACTTTCACACTCAAAGAGCTCTATTAATTATGTAAAATAATATGAAAATTAAAAGCAGTGCATCGTGGAGACAGGTATCCCTACAAACATTCTAGTCCTGTCTTGCCACAACTGGCTGAGTGACCTTGGGTGAAGTTTACCTTCCCTGAGCCTTAACTCTTAGGGATTACATGAAGTGTAAAGGTCCTTTCAGCTCTAAAAGTGATCATGATTAGCCTTGAGGCAAATATAATAACTAAAACAAAGTTAATATGAAAGATAATAAGTCCATCCACTTCTTAGATTCTTAATTTCTCCAAATTCCAATTTCCTCATCTATAAAGCAGAAATTATGATAGTGTCTATCCTATTAGGCTTGTTGTGAGGTTTACATGAGAAAATGTTTGCAAAGAGCTTAGCATAATGACTGGCACTCAGGAAGCACTCCAAGAACGTAGCTTAAAAAAGAAAAGGACAAGAGAAGCTGCTGTGCTTCAGAGTCAAATCACTTTCGTGATTCTATTTTGGGCACTGTGGGCTCCGGAGTGTGTTCAGATGAACAAAATAAAGCAGAGTTAGCAAAACAAAGCTGCTGCTGCTGCTGATGTTGGATGATGACAGCGGCTAACTAGGCTCTATTCAAGTGCTTTATCTGTGTTAACTCATTTAATCCTCATACCAACCCTATGAGACAGATAAAATTATCATCCCTATTTTACAGACAAGAAATATGAGACACAGAAAGGTTAAGTGACTTGCCTAATGCCACACAGCTAGTAAAGATCACCCTCTACTTTCTTTAGTAAAGTTGGAAACAGACACCGATCCTGAAGCATCTGAGAAGAAAGACACAGAAAACTACTCCTACGTTAGCCTCTTTGGTTTTTCAAGGATGCTCAGAATGTTGGATAATTAAATGATGCATAATCCTGAATCATGCCCAAAAGTACCTCGCCTGTTTCTTCCCACCTGGCGCTAGAGAACATGCAAAAGAAGATCTCAACATTTGTCTAATGACGTTAGCTAATGCTGCCCCCTGCATGGTGATTATGAGTGGAACTGGGCTGTGGCTTCAGCAAGCAGGTGGTGGAAGTTCTTAATGAAGATTGCATACAGATTATAGCATTTGGGTGTATTTTAGGATGAAATTCACCAAGGGTTCAAAACCTTTTCCAATTGGCTCACTTATCCTCACTGCTAATAGGAGGGCTTGATGTAAAGAACTAGAAGCATGGGAAGAACTAAATATAAATTGCATTAGAGTTAGCTACCCCCACGTTAGAGAACCGACTCAGAATGCTAATGAATAAGGCTTCTGTGATGCTATTCATGAAAGGAATTGACAGCAGGCAAAATATGGACTCAGAAAACCAATTCTGACTAAAGAGTACTGGCATAGCTTAAAAGACTTTTTTTCTCTATTGGGGAATGAGAAGTTTGCTAAAAATTAAGAACTACATACAACTAGTTGTATGTGTAAAGGAACTTGAAGGACTGGATGTGGTTAACAAAGATAAAGGAAATGGTGAACTGCTTTCTATACCAAGAGGAGAAATTTATTTATGCTAATGCTGGGAGTTGAACTATTGAAAAATGGTTCAATAACAGTGGAACAACTTATGATTTATTCCAGGCAAACAGAACGGGGAGGAAAAATTCTTATTGCTTTGTATATTTCATAAAATGCTAAATGTACATGTTCTTTTTTTCACCTAGTTGCAGTAAGTATATTCAAATGTAAAAAAATATGTATTTGCTAAACAGGAAAACCAGGCAAGTAGAAAAGATCAAAAACCTACCTCATCATTTTCTGGAAAATTTTCCAGGCTTAAGAAGGAAAATTTGGCTCATAGTAATTTTAAAAAGCCTTAAGACTTTTGTTTGTAGTCATCTCTGTTCAGTTTTTTAATTTCTTCCACTAATTCAGTTGCTTCCGAGGAAAGAATTTGTATTCAAAATTTCAAATTCTCAGCAATTGCATTCAGACACTATCATTTTGTTAGCGTATCTACTTTTGTTTGGGTTTAAAAGTTTGTTTTTAACCATATACCATTATTTTCCTGTGTTTATTTTTCCCTATAGAATGTTCAACTTGTATTTCTCATTTCCCAAAAGGGCAGTGAGTTCAATGGTGACATATTTATTAACAAGAATGGGCTTCAAATGTGTTTAAATTGAGCCCAATGGCCCTAACTCTCTAGTGAGAACAATATTTAAAGTATCTCAGTGTTGACTGTATTTTTTTTTGTTTATGATTTATATTTCTTTTAATGACAAATACTAATTTCTGGTAGCTTGAGCTTATCTAAAAGACATCAGTGGCTCTAAGGATGCTGAAGTGTTCTTTGTATTCACACTTATTGAACAACGCTGCCTTTTCATTTGAAGCAAGAAGACTTAATTTATACACTGCTATTATATGCTCACAACTACTATTATGGGCATTTACACACAGGGGTTTAACTCTGTTATTAAATTATTTATGCTAGTGGAAGGGAGGCACAGACAATACAGAGCTATACACAATCCAAAATCCTTAAATATTTTAGTTTAAAATGTCCTGCTTGACTTTCATTTGGAGATGGAAAATTTACCAAAGTGATATATGAAACATGTGTTTATTAGGCACCTGCTGTATACAGAATTATAAGTACCAGGGGAGACTATCAGGTACAAAAGGAGTATCTGGTAAATGATTTGCTGAGAGATCAAGTCAATCAAAAGGAGGGATAAACTGCACAGTAGTGATGCTCTCCAGAGAGAGCAGGCAATAATGGATCAACTCATATGAAGTAATTACCAGATTAGAATTTTGGAGATGAGGCGTGAGATACAGAGCAAGCTTCTTGGGTGAAATGTTTTACTCCAGAGTTGAAGGGTGTAATGGCTATAGTTTTTAAAGAATGGAAAAGCATTCCAGATCCCCAGAAAATTACAGAGAGGAAAGGCCAAATAAAGTCACTGCTTTCTGGCTCCAGGATGGGTCATGGTAAGTGACTTGCCCAAATTACAGTGTGTCCATGGCAGAACAGAGCCTAAAATTCCTATTTTCTGAACCCTCATTCAGTAAAGGGATAGGGTCCTGGTCTTCTATAATTGGGTTAAACTGTATCTCTCCACGGAACAGTTTTAATAGCTATTTTGACTATGGCCACATAAGACACAACAAGTTAAATCAGTTTCATCAATTTCATTGACTTGACTAACTGGGGTTAAAACTACAGCCACACACCAAGCCAGCCAATGTTCCAGTCACATTAAAAAATGTGTTTCTCATCACACACGCCCCACATGTTTTTTCAGAGCTGGCATACAGCTGGAATGCACAAGTATAATGGTACAAGCTGTTAAAATATTAACACATTTTTGTTCCAGTTGGTAAAGTCACATCTCTAATAGACCCTTCAAATGCTTGCACCACCAGATGAACCACCCAGACTTCTCAGTCTCCATAATCCAGTAATTAAAGGGGACATAGCCAGAGCCCTCAAGGTACCCTGCTTCTGTACTATCACCAGCATTCATTCTGATTGGTCAGTGCTGGGGCCAGCATTTGTTCCGACTGGTCAGTACCAATGGTGTGCCAGTGGTTATTATATTACTGCCTTTCCCTTCTGTGTTTTTGTTCATGCTACTCTCTCTGCCTTGAATGCTTTTTCTCGTTTCACCTGTTCACATTTTATCTCATGTCTGTCACAGAGAACTGGCTTACACAATTGTGGGACATGGTGAAAAACTATCTGTAAGGCTGTTGTCTCCACATCTGAGGCTGGAGCTTCAGGCAGTCAGGAAGGCTGGGACCCCAAGAACAAAGAAGGATTGAAACCCCAACTTCTCTTGCCTTTCACCTTGGTGATGAGAGTATTGTTCAGAAGCCAAAGCCCTTTATCACGAAACCTAGAAGTCAGAAAAGCTAAAGGAGGACGCAGGGGGAGGCAGAGAAATTGCAGGTCCAGCTGCTGCTACACACCAACGAGGTGAGTTAGCAGACCAGCATCAACATGTGCGCACCACAAACTGGCTACTGCTTCCCTTCCGCCTTCAGCAAGAATCTCCCTTGTGGCCCACCCTGAACAGAAACCCAAAGGAAAGGGAATTCTGGGGAATGCTGTCAACCTAGCCAAGTTGACACATGACAAAGCCATCACACCTTGGTATAAAGGCTTAAGTCAAGTGTCATCTCCTCCCTCTTTCATCCCTGTCTCATCTGGTCTGGCCAGAAGTTCTCACTCCCTCTGAGTTCCCAGAACCCTCTAAGCAAAACCACATGGCAGCATTTAGCAGGCACCTCGCCTTTTAATTGTTAGTCTGCTCCTTGTATTTCCGCTACAGACTGTAAGCTCCTTAAAGTTAGGAGTTGAAGGTAATCACACTGCCTGACACAGAGTGAGCAACTCATAGAAGTTCATGGAATGAATGAGGGGATTGTTGAATGAACAATGAACTGACTGACCTAACACATAGACACTGCGGGAAGCAGGATTCAAGGATAGTGTATTCACTATTACTACATAACAAGTATCTCCAAAGCTTAGGACTTAGAAACAATAGTTATTTTCCCACAGGCTGGGAGAGTCCTGACTCTGGGAGCAGCTTCATTGGGTAGTTGGCTCAGGTCTCTGGTGAAATCATAATGTAACTATTGGCCAAGGCTGTAGTCTTTGAAAGGGCTGTTGGATCAGCCTCCAACCTCACTTATGTGGCAGTTGGTGGGAGGCTTCACCTCCTCCTCACATGGGCCTTTCCATGGGGCTCAACATGGCGGCTGGCTTTTCCCAGAGCAAGGGAGCCAGGAGATAGGGAGGCGATACCACACTGCTTTTTATGACCTAATCTCTCAGTCATACACTGATTTCTACCTTATCCTCTTAGTTAGAAGTGAGTCACTAGGTCCAGTCCACACCTCACAGAAGGGGATTACACAGAGCATGGATACCACGAGGCTGCCTCACAGGGTGGAAAGGAATAAGGCTTTGGGGAGGAAGCCATGCCATAGAGTTCTTTAGCTGACCTCACAAGAATTAAACTCACTTCCTACTACTTAATATGCAGAGTCATGTTGTTTTTTTTTTCTTTTTGTGTGTGTGTGGGGGGAGTGAAGTCTACTCACTGAAAATAAGCCTTTAATATCAAGCCAAAAATTGGATTTTGTGGGAATACTTTAGGAGAAGAACAAGGAGAGAGAATCCAATTTGGATCTCACCTTTCTTTACTGAAATGATTTCCTCTGCTGCAGCCAAGCTTGATTTGACCTCTAGAAAATACTGGTGAGCAAAGTAAACAGGAGTTCTGATTTCTCTCTCTCCCTCTCTCTCTCTCACACACACACACACGCATGTGCACCCGTACATGCAGGCACCCAATCCTGAGTTTGTATCATCAAAATAGATATTGTAATGTAAATTGGTGCAGTCACTATGGTTCCTTAAAAAACTAAAAACAGAGTTACCATATGATCCAACAATCCTACACCTGGGCATATATCCAGAGAAAACTCTAAATCAAAAAAATACATGTACTCCAATGTTCATAGCAGCCAAGACATGGAAGCAACCTAAATGTCCATTGACAGATGAATGGATAAAGAAGATGTAGTAATATATACAATGGAATATTTCTCAGCCATAAAAAATTGAAATAATTCCATTTACAGCAACATGAATGGACCTAGAGATTATCATATAAGTGAAGTCAGGCAGAGAAAGACAAATATCATATGACATCACTTACATGTGGAATCTTAAATGATACGAGTGAACTTATCTACAAACCAGAAATAGACTCACAGACATAAAGTATGGTTACAAAAGGGGAAAAGTGGGAAGGAATAAATTAGGAGTTTGGGATTGACATATACACATTACTACATATAAAATAGATAAATAACAAGGACCTACTGTATAACACAGGGAACTATATTCAATATTTTGTAATAACCTATAGTGGGAAAGAATCTGAAAAAGAATACATATATGTATACATATAGATAGCTGAGTCACTTTGCTATACAGCTGAAACTATTACAACATTGTAAATCAGCTGTATTTCAATTCTAAAAATTTTAAAATAGGTATTTAACCTAGTCAGGGGGGTTCCAATCTAGCCTTATGTGGTTGGACAAGAGTAATAGATGTTTTTGTTGAACAGCTAATATAGCCAATAATAGTTTACTGAGCGCATACTAAGCACCAGGCACTGTGCTAAGAGCTTTACATGTATTATCACACTTAAATCTCAAAGAACCCTGTGGGGTAGATACTACTATTTGTCACATTTTTTTTTTACAGATGAGTAAACTGAAGCTTAGAGAGATTACATGACTTAGAGAGAAGCCTCAAGAAATTTCTTATGTCAACTCACACAGCTAGCTGGTGCCAGGGCCAGCACTCTCCATTCTGAAATGCCTTGTTACATGGCTGTCACCATCTTTCTGGGGGACACACTAGGTGTTGGGGTAGGTGCCTATGTTCATTGCTCCTTCTTCTCAACCCTTTGAGGTAAGTATTATTATCCCCATTTTACAAATGAGAAACTGAAGTTTAAAGAAGATGTCACTTGCTTTAGCCCACACTGTTAACATAATAGCAGCCCAGGATTCAAGCCCCACAACTGTCTGAATCAAAGGTCCATCCATGCTCCTTCTACCACCTTTACTATTTTCTAGCTCAGGGGTTTTCAAACTGCAGATCATAACCTATTAGTGCATAGTAAAGTCATGTAAGTGTGTCCCAACCAGCATTTAAAACACTGGAGTAGAATAGAATGGAAGGGAAGGAAAGAGAAGAAGAGTTAACAGAAAATATTAGTATGCATCACACATAATGACGGGAAGCACTGCTTAATGAAAGTTTTATTTCAGTTATGCTCATATGTATGTGTGATTGTGCATGTGTTAGAATATAAAATGCATTTCTTACTTTGGTTGCCATCAAAAGCATTTGAAAGCCTCTGCCCTAGCCACTCCATCTGTTCTTAAGGTCACTATCCAGTATTCAAGTTTTAATGATAGCGTACTTTCATTGCACATACTTTCTTTTGACTTCAACCACTTAGAAAAGGGTGGTTATAAAGATCCACTTCCTAGTGCTCTTTCTACTAAAATAATTAAAGAAAACCAGATGCAGTTGGTTAGCCTGATCTCAGCTTACTAACCATGTGACCTTTTCCAAGTTACTTACCCTTTGTAAAGTAGCCTCCCTGAATTTTACTTTCTCCGTCTTTAAAGTCCAGTAATTATGTGCTCTCTTATGTTGCAAAGATTGAGATCATGGGAACATCTCAGCACATGTGTGCCAGGCACAACCACCACTAAATAAGTACCAGTTATTACTGAGTTATCTACAGACAGTCCCTGACAACTTTTATGATGGTGGGAAAGTGATACGCATTCAGTAGAAACCATATTTCGAACTTTGAAGTTTGATCTTCTCCCCGGGCTAGCAACATGCAGGGAGACGAACCCTTGTGATGCTGGGCAATAGCAGTGCGGCAGCTCCCAGTCGGCCGCTCCATCGCAAGGATGAACAACCGAAACGCTTACAACCATTCTGTACCCATACAACCATTCTTTCTTCCACTTTCAGTACAGTATCCAATAAATTACATGAGATATTCAACACTTTATTATAAAACAGGCTTTTTGTGAGATGATTTTGCCCAACCATAGGCTAATCTGAGTGTTCTGAGCAGTTTAAGGTAGGCTAAGCTAAGCTATGATGTTTGATAGGTTAAGTGCATTTTGGACTTAACTATATTTTCAACTGATGATGAGCTTGTTGGGATGTAACCCCATCGTAAGTGGAGAAAGACCTGCCCATAGACTGGAGGAGTCTTAATTAAGAGTATCACGTTTAAGGATATAAAAGCATAAAGAGGGAAATGTATTTTTTCCAGCCTTAAACCCTCCAACCCCATGAAAACAAATTAACCTAAGTAGGTCTGCCACATTTGGTTTATTTATCAAACACTTATCAAATGCCTGCTATGTGCCAGAGACCGGGCTAATCTACAATGACACACTAAGAGTATTTTAAGGTAAAACCCAAATTTATAGATGCTTCCTAAAGTTGGGGTTTATTAGAAGAGCAGAGTGATAAATCACCCTGGCACCTCACTTTATGATTTTAGACAAGAGTGATCATCACTTAACTCTTACACATAAGCTCTGTCAAATGAACTTCATCAATAATAGCCTCATTTTTTAAAGCTGTGTCCACCTGGCATCTGACTGATTGAATCTGAGGTCCTCACTTTCCATTTCTATAGCTTGGTTCCTTCTGTCTACATGCCATGATTGGGAGGATTGATTTTCTTTGTACACTGTTTTTCCTTCTCTCCAATTTCGAGGTCCCTCTTCTTCTCTTCTATCCCTGCCATCCATTACTGATTCTCCTCCTGTGTTCTGCCAGTTATCTCTAGCCCTGAGCAAAAGGATCCACATCTTTTCTCCTATACGCATTTCTAATGAGAGGTGGATTAGCAAGAATCAAAGCATAGTTCTTAAGGGGAAAAGCCACAGCACCCCAGGACACTGGTTTCTAATTTTTTACCACACATCTCTGCTTTGGGGGCAGGGAGCTTGCCAAACAAAAATTGCCTTTCCATACTTAAGATGCGTGCATATAACGTAACACTTCTTCTCAAAGGGTCATGTACAAAAGCAGGGTCTCAAAAATGTTGGTTGACTTTAATTGAACATAAAAAGAATAACATTTTAGCCTGGATTTACTATTAAAAAGTCACAATTATTTTTACATTTGTGTGCCCCTTAAAAAGTTAAAACATATTTTCACATGCATTTTCTTTTATTTCACACACTTGTGCCTCTATTGCCTCATAAAACCAATGAGAACAAGGATTGTTTGATGTTACAGGAAACCGTGAAATAGAACAGATGTTTTACCTTCGTTTTCTAAAACAAGGAAATTGGGGCTCAGATTGTATCTTGCCCAATGTTACTTAGCTCTTCAAGAGGAAAGTTAATGTCAGAGTCTGAGCCTTGTGGCAGCCAGCACTTGTCCATCAATGCCAAAGGCCCAAACATGTTTGGTGGCCAGCACACCATGGCTTGGGTCCAACTACACCATGTCCAGGCATGGGTCTTCAGAGCCTTCTAGTGCTGGAGCTCAGGCCAGAGGCAGCCCCATAGTGGCAGAAAAACAGAACCTCTGGAGAGACTCTTCTGGGGAAACCTGGTAATTTGGGCAGCTGGACAATGTCCCTCGAATATTTGTCTGCATGACCACCATATCATTTCACTGGTTGTAGGTACTCAGCTCCAGAATTCTATACAATTAAAGCACCTGGATCCCAGTCTTTCCATGGCTTTGAGAGAACCCTAAGGGACTGCTCTTGACCCTAGTGGGCCTCTAGGCAAGATGTCCCTCCCCATCAGGATGTACCGCCAGACATTCAGCCATGATGATGCCCTCAGAGACCCTACACCATGTCTCCTCTTCCTTTGGTCATGGGCAGCATCCTCTAGAAGCCCGTGGTCCCAAGTATCAGGACCTTGCTAAAGTGGACTAAGGAGAGGCCAGTATGCCCTCCCCAGCCATGATCCTATGGAATTAACTGTGTGGACAAATGGTAAAGGGTAGAGCTACCCATGTCATCATGACTTCCCTGATCACAAAGCTGAGCCAGGAGAGCTTTCAGTGATCTGAGCAACAGTCAGTGCTGAGCGGTGCTGGCTGCACACCCTACAAGGGCCTTCCCTCTGAGGGAGATCAAGTTCCTTCGAGTGGCAGAAGCATGTCACACACTAAAGCTACACAGTGGAGAGGCAACAAAAAAAGAGAAGCAGCCTGCATCAGCCCATCCACCCCAAACAGTACCTTGCACTCTCCCCCTAAGCAGAAACCCAGAGGCTAGTACACTTCTGACTCTTCCACAGCCTTACCTGACCCAATCCCAGCACCACGGATTCTAAAAGTGGGGATAAGGACAGAGACTCATCAGATAAATGGAGCTTCTCGGAGCCAAGACCACTCCAGAAGTCTGATTCAAGTTTTACCACTCAGGCCTATAAAGAAGCCCAGAAGCCCTCTGCAGTGGAGCTGATCCAGATCTAGGCCACCTGAATGGCTGAGATTCAGCAACACTCAAGACACCCAAGATGTACATCCCAGTGGATCAAAGGGAAGAACCAATCACTGCAGACCCACAATCTCAAACTTGAATGTACTCATGCCTACTGGGTTCTAGAGCACTTTCTATGCCAGGGACTCTATGTAGAGGGTGTCTTTTTCCCTTATACCTTTGTTCTAACATAGGTTATTTGGTTTTTTAAATTGTTAAACTGAAGCTAGAGCTGGAAACATAATTGGCTTTTGAGAAACACTAGTGCAAAACTTGTCCTTATTGTATAGAAGAAGCCATTTTGTACTGCTTTAAATTTACAGTCAGACTAAATCATATTAGCAGTGATGTCTGAGGGACCTCATTACCTATTTTTATATCATTCACCCTAAAAAGTACTTTGACTATTGCTTATTAGGTAAGTAATGTTTATGTTGTTCCAAAACCCAAGCTCTTTGATTCTTTTACCACCGTCAATGTGCCTAAAAAGCATGGGCAAATCATGGAGTAGAGATGTTCACTAACTAGTTTGGAGAACTTCAGCCCTCTTGACCTTGTGCTGGTACTGTGTGCTCTGGTCTTGTCAGGGGCACCTAAGATCTGATTGAGATCTGGGTATAATCAAAAATCAGCCTTGACAGGGATTTCTTTGCTGAAACTGGATCTTTGCTGCCCTTTTAGGACCTAATGGATCACTTTTCCTGCAGCCAGTCTTACTGTAGTACCTCTTGGGCCAGTACTGTTAGAGAGATGCTTTTATGTGATACACAGAGTAAACACTAGTCTTACGTATCCTTTCCTGCACTTTAAAGTAAGATTAATTTAATTCTAATTTGGTTAAAAGTTTTGTAAGGGAGAAAATTCAGTGTACTGATTTGGTATAGATAAAAGGATGCTCAACTTTTTTTTAAAGAAGATGGTAACTGCAGTCAGATTATAGTCTTGAGGTTCATGTGAAATTAGTGTCACCCTAGTTTGGTTTCCTTGTTCAACCTGGGGGTTGACACCCTTTTGAGAGTGGAAGAAATTAAGACTTTTCTATATGAAGGCATTTTTCCCTCAAATGAGTCTCATACCTTTATACACATATATACCTTACTAAGGAAAGGAAATAGGAAAACTACTTTTTACTTCTTCTCGCTGTCTCACTGTGTCATTGTTAAGACTCATTGTCCTAAATGCCTATAGTTTGTTGGATAGCATCTTATCTACATAAGCAACTGACCTTTTCAAAGAGAGACCCTGAAGTCTAAAATTACTGGAAAAATTAATTTGTGTATTCTGTTATGCTTGTATCTCTTACTTGTTCTGATAATAAAAAAAAGAGAGAGAGAATCTGAGACTTTCTGCTCATATTCCAGCTTTTTATTCACTCTACCACATTTCCTACAAACTAACAAAATTTATTGCTGAAAATTCACATCACTCCAACATGAATATTATCATCTTCATATTACAGATGGATAACTTTATTTTGAAACCTAAGATACCATTAACTATTAACTATTAATAATAGACACACCATTATTTTATATACCACTCCACAGAAAACAATGAAGTAAATTAAACTATGATATATCATTAATCATGGGACATATCCTGATTTCAAAAAACAAAATGTGGAGCTACATGTGTCTTGGAATTGGTGAAAAGGGATAATTGAAAATGCAGAGAAACGAAATAATTTGCTCGGACAGGAGACTTCTCTTTTAATCTCTGAATTAACAGCCCACATAAAAACATTCATTCATTCAACAAAGATGTACTGAGTACCTACTGAGTGCTGGGCACTGTTTCGCACATCTAGGGATAGTACAGGGAGGAAAGAGGTACAGTACTTGTCCTTCTGGAGCCTTCAGTCCAGGGGGACCACCCATGGAATTACCATCCAGGTGCATGATTTTGTGTAAGTTACTTACACTTCAGTTTGCTAATGCATAAAGTTTAATAGTTAACTTATAGGATTGTTGTGTATTACTAGTTCCAGATTTTGCTTCTTACTGATATGGGCTAAAGAAGAGAACTCTGACAACGAGGCAACAGCCCTGCATCTCACAGAAGGAAGTAGGTTTCCTTACTGAATGAGGATTCCCAGAGATGGACATTATGTACAAAATAAGACCCAGTTGCATTGCTTCCTCCAGAGAAGGGGTTGGGAAAGTCCAGGGAAACATTTCAATATTCTTAGAACCAGAAACAGACTTATGTGGGGATTCTAGAAAGTTCATAAGAGAGAGTGAGAAAATCTGGTACATAAAGTATGGTTTTATTGGCTAATGCACGCACAGTCCTGCTGAAGTTGCAAAATCGATGATTTCCAATCCTTCCTAAAGGAACATACATGCAAGTTTGTCTGGGACAGCCCATATTTAAGCTTGTTTTCCCAATGTTACTCAATTTTTTATCAAATGAAAAAAGACTTTGAATAGCCAAGACAGTTGTGTAAAAGAACAAGGTCGGATGATATAAACAACCTAATTTCCAGATTTTTCATAAAGCTACAAAATACTGTGATATTGGTGTAAGAATAAATATAAATCAATAATGCATAAATAAACACATCAATTATGGTCAGCTGATTGTTGACCAACAAGTCAATGCAATTCAATGAAAAAGAATAGTATTTACAAATTGTGCTGGGCACTGAATATCTGTGTTAGAAAAAAAATGAAACTTGACCTTTACCTCACATATTACACAAAAATGAACTCAAACTGTGTCATAGACCTAACTATAAACATTCTAGAGACAAAGTTAGGGGAAAAAATCTTTATGACATCGGATTAAGCAAAGATTTCTTAGGAGACACACACACACAAAACCCCAAACCATAAGAAAAAAAATGGTAAATTGGACTTGGTAAAATTCAAAAATATTTCCCCATCAAAAGACACCATCAAGAAAATGAAAAGGTAAGTCACAAATGTGAAAAAAAAAACAAAACAGAATATATAAAGAACACTGACAACTTAAGAAAAACAACACAATTCTAAAGAACTGAGTGGAAGATTTAGACACTTCCCCAAAAGTTATATGACTGAGTTCCCATATGGGTCAAGCCTCTCCATTAGGAAGTAGTACTTCCTGGTAATACTCATCAAATGCCTCACTGCTGGGGGGGGGGGGGGCAGGGAGCTTTGACTGCTCTTCAGCAATGGGGGAGCCTAGTGAGGAAACCCGACTGGAGACCCACCACCCCAGCTCCACACTTAGGAGAGTCTTTTGACTTTGCTTTGGAATATAGATGTCCTGTGGTCACAAAGTCTCTCCACCATGCAAAACCCTTGCTAGCCCTAGACAGATATTGTAATAACCACAAATTCACAGGCCCCAGGAGGTTTCAGTATTTTTCACTTTCTCTTTTTATGGTGTTTAAATTTTCCAAACTAGTAATCAGGAAACACAACTGGGACCACAACCTGTTGAGACCCAAACTTGATAGGTAATTCCCAACTCCGTGCCACTCCCATCTCCACCACTAAAATACACTCTTCATGAAGGTGGAATTTTTGTCAGCTTTCTTCACTGAAGCATGCCCAGCATCTAGAAAAATGCCCAACATATAGGAGATGCTTTAAAAAAATTGTTGAATGTAAATAAATTTTAAGATCATCCCAAAAGAGCTGAGACATAATTGTTCTAAGAACTGACACAATTTCTCCCCCTTCTCCAAATCTTCACACAGATCCATTATTTTAACAGTAGATTAATTTAAGATGTTGGTTTGCCATCTTTATCAGAGACCAAATGGCTTAAACAAGATAGAAGCTAACTTTTTGTGATAATAATAATAGCAAGTCTTTATATAACCTTATACCAACCTATTTGCATATAGTAACAGATATAATCCTTACAATAACCTTATGAGGGAGGTATTCATATCCTCAATTTACAGAGGAGAAAATTGAGTCACAGAGTTTTAGTAATTTGCCCAAAGTGACACAGCTAATTGAGTCGCGGTTTCAGATTTAAACTCAGGATCTAGCTCCAGAATCTATGCTTTTAACCACTATACCTACTCTTCTCAACTTTTAATGTGTCTACAAATTGTTGGGAGGTTTTTTTTTTAATGTGATTATAATTCAGTAGGCCTGAAGTGGAACCTGAGATTCTGCATTTCTAATAAACTCCTAGGTGCTGATGATGATTTGAGGACCACACTTTGATTAGCAAAGCACTACACTGAACCACCTCTCTCGTAAGCATCCAAGCTAGTGGACAGTCTAGAGGTGTAGGGTGGTTTCACTCCACAAGGTGGTCTAAGGATGCAGGTACCTTTTTCTCTGTTCACCATCCACTAGGGATTTCCCTCATCTACATGGCCAAAAATGAACCACCACCACCACCACCATTCCAGTCTGGGAAGAGGGAAAAAGAAAGTGGAAAGCAAGCAGCTTCCTTTTAAGGGAATAAACAGAAGTTACATCACTTCTGCACACTGTTCATTAGCCAGACTTGGTCACGAGGTCACACCTAAGCGGCAAGGAAGGTTGGGAGATGTAGTCTCTAACTGGACCGACACTCAGCCAAAACTCAGGATGTTCTTTTACTAAAATAAACATTTTTCGTGGATTAAAGTAGATTGGCAAGACAACTTACAGTCTCTGCCACAGGAGATTTAGAAGCCTTTGATTTTCATCACATCTTATCTCTTTCCTCTTAGTGTGAGCCAATACAGTATCTCTCATTTCCCCTCCATCTTCTGTTGACCTGCACAGGAGTTCCTTTGTGTCTAGAAAAACCCATTTTACCACTAAGTCACCTCCCTTAATATGATTCCTCCAAAGCTCTGATTAAATAGAAAGGTAGAGCCCATTCTTATATACCCTAAAGATGGCCAGTAGCTTAGGATGAATAAATATTTTAAACATCTGAGCTCTTTAGCCATATTTCATGAGTGGCCCATCTCCTCTCAATCGCTACCTGATCCTTGAGGAAACTCAATGAAGCTGGAAATACTGTCCTTGAATTGATTTATTTTGATTAATTTTTCTTCTCTTTTTCCAACTGGAGATGTTGATAAGGAGTTTTTCGGTTTTTATCTCTATTATAACCGGAGAAGTCCCTAAAGAAAATACTGTGAAAGTAATTCATTCTAAGTAGATGTGATTTAAATCAAGTTTAGGCAATGACTGGGAGGCTGCCTTCATTTTTATTGGAACGTCTTAGCCTAAACCTAGCAACTCAGAGACATTTGGATTAGGCAACTCACACAATGCACTTATCCTGCCAGCAGTCACGGATGAGTTGGCTGGAAGTGAGGAATGCAGTGAGGATCTGTGGTAGCTTAATACATCCAGTCACTTGTGCAGGTTGTAAGAAAGGGCTTAGAAGTCCTGCAGATCACTCTGGAACCTGGATCTTTCTTAAAGAATTTTATCTTCACAGTTGGGAAATATGAGACTCTTGCTTTTTTTTGCAAGCTTTTGAATTAAGCACAAAAACTAAATATACCCCAAAAAGAAAAAGAGAAGTGAGCTGGGGTGAGGCAGACATCATTCTTGTTGTGGCCTGGCACCACAGTCCTATAAATTTTGGGTTTCTGAAACAAGTCATTCTGCAAAATCTACCAAAGCATACTGAAATAAATTGAACGAATCCTTTTCTTGGCAAGCAAAATGTAGCCTCACTTTTAGTTGGACCTGAGAGTTACTACTAATAACTGATTTTCAAACGATGGCACCTGTCTGTATATTGACAGAGGTTTTCGCTGTCCAGTGGGCTTTGGCAGACAGCATGGCCAATCCATTTGTTTTAGCTTTCTCAATAATCAACGAGTATCACTGCAGGCTCAGTTGGTCTGGCTGATTGATTGTAAAGACAGCCAAAATGAACAGCTCGACCATCTCACAATCTGATCTCCCCGCCATGTATTGACCCAGTCCCAGTTACATATGTTACGGTATTTGCAAAGCTGTCACTGTTATAAAACACTTACTGAGTACTTGCAATGGACAGGGGCTTTATAAGAACCTATTAAAATTAGAATCCAATCCACCCTGGCCTGTTTGAGCTTTGAAAATTCTTCTATATAGGAGGAGGGAAGTGGTTTATTACATATCTTACGCGTACACACAAATGTAGCATAACAACAGTGACAAAACAGATAGCTCTTTCTGAGAATTCCCTTTGAAGTGACTAACTGGGCAGTAACTGAGAATGAAAGCAGATACAGAACCCTCTGGGTGGATGCGTGTGTGTTGTTTTTGTTGCTTTTAATCTGCCTTTATTTTAAAAATTTCAGAATGTGCAGAGTGGAGACCAAACCCCTGGGCCCTTTCTTATCCAAGAAGAGGAGGTGCTGGCATCTGCTGGTAGAGGTGGGGACTGTTCCTTAGCAGGAGTTGTCTCATTAACTCAGGAGATGACCTGGTCTGTCTGGAAACTGTCTGCATTTCAGACCCCTTGGCTGATTTACGGTTAAAAGCAAAATGGGTTGTTTGAAATTGTGGAGCCAGCGGTTTGCTTTCATTCATCTTTAAAGGCTTCAGTTGAATTCAGGATAGATCAGAGAGATCTCTCATTGCACTAAATAAACTTCTAACGATACAGATTGAGCTCCTCGGATGGGACACTATGGGAATGCGGGAAATTCGAGGCCCATTAAATCCCTGAGCGCACTTAGTTGAAATTATGATACTCTGGTCATCCGTGGCTAAATGAAGAGCAGGGGTTTAATGAGTTTACCAGGTTAAAAATGAGCCTGTGTCAAGCAGGAATCAGACTCATTAATTAGGACTCCACTTACACTATTAAGTAGTTTTTCTTACCAGCAGTACTCAAGAAGGGGGAAGCAGGAGAGACTTGGAGATGGGGATGGCCACCTTTGCTCCTGGCCAATTGTGAACCACTGAATGAGGGTAAAGAGGGGACGGGGGGTATAGGGCAGGCCATTTTAACCAATTTTTGCCACTGACCACTATAAGCTTGAAAAGCCAAACTGCTTGCAGATTTACTTTTGAAACTGATTAAGACCTCAGAGTAACAATTTCCTCCACTCTATGTGGAGGGAGCAAAGGGTTCCCAGATCACAGACAATCCCAGGCTACTTCCAAAGCTAAAGCCAGTGTGAAATGGGAACTCAGCAATCTCCTTTCCAAAAGATGGACTTTTAGTGTCCATGTCCTTGAGAGACATGTGGACAAAACCAGTCTGTTCACACAGTAATGGGAAGAAACCTCCACTTCAATGAGCAGCAGTTAGTTGAGCACTGGGAACTCAGGGTGAAGGCTTTGGAGAAATATTGGCTCTGCCTCTTTCGGTGAAATCTTTGAGCTTCCATTTCTTCATCCCCAAAGTAAGGGTAATAATAACACCTAACTCAAAGGGGTCTTGTGGGGATTCCTTACAATAATCTATGTAACTCGCTTAGTTAGTGTCTGGCATTTACAAAGCATTCTATAAACCGCGGTGACTGCTATGGTCCACCCTCTACAACAAGGCAAAAATTGCTCCTTTTCACTCCGTTTCAGCTGTGTGAATGAATGATGGAAAATGAACATGGAATGAACACGGAAAAGAAAAAAGGAAACATAGATGTAAAATGCTTTGGGAAGTTTAGTCTGGTGAACAGCTGCAGAGACTGAGTAATTGTTCTTACACGAAGGGAGTCCATTTCCACAGACTTGCTGTTCTCTCCCTCTCCCCACCCCTCACACACCCCTCCATCTTTTTGGTTTACACTAGAAGAGCCTGGTCCTGCTGGCGTTGTCTTAGAAAGCAAAGGCATCTTGTCCCTGATTCAGAGAAACTGTAAATAAAATTGTCATAGCCAAGTCTGCAATTTAATGGCCTTTATGCTTTTCTGTGACAACTCAATGCTGTGATGAACATGCTTATCTTCTGATTTTGGCATCTTGATTCTTTAATTCAAAGAAAAGCAGCTGCATTAGATGTGTTGTGTAGGATTTGACTGATCAGGACCCTCTGCATGCATAGAAGGGACACGTGTGAAGAAAGACCAGTTCATCTATGGACAGATTACTGAGTGGATATGCTGGAGTGGATCAAACAGAAGTTGGACAACCTTTTTCTCCAAATGGAAATCTAACTAAATGATTCTTTAAATCTAGCAACTCAGAATGGTCTTTTCCCCCTGTAACTATCAAGTATATATATAATATATATCATGCATATATCAAATATATATAATCACATATGGATCAAATATACCATTATATCACACACATATACATACCTATGAGCAGATTAATGAGGACAAATGTAAATTTTTAAAGGTTTCTAGCTTCAACTCACCTCCCCTGCTTGACACCTACAAGTACATTATACTGCAGTGAACATTATATCTCATGGTCCACTAGAAACAAAGGGACACTTCAGAAAGGTACTGTCCTATACAGGATGCTGCAAAGGCCTAACGCTGGAGGAAAATTGCATTTCTATCTTAAAATACATTCCTGTTAATGAAAAGAGGATCATTACTATGGACTAAACATTCTTTCTGATAGGTATTGAGCATTATTTTTAAGTTGTGCCTGTTCTGATAGTTGAAATTCATTCCTTCTTGTTTCACCCTTCCTTTAAATTGTCTAATGTTATATTCGTAAGAAAATGTGATGTTAAAATTAAGCTCCCTGAAAGCAAGGATTTTTTTCAAAAATCATTTTTGTATTCCAATTTCTAGCTCAGTGTATACCGATTAGAACCTCAACATATTTTAGATGAATAAATGAAGGTTTAAGTTGTAGCTTTCAAATATCTGTGAATAAAACAGCCTAAATAATTTTTTTAAAAAAAATTTAATGAAGGGAAGCAGTATCTTTCTTGAGAAACTGGAAAAACTGCTGGAACCAATACCATTCTGTATCTTGGGTCAGCCAAGAAAAAAGTGTATACACACACACACACACACACACACACACACACATCTCAGTAGAGAATTATCTGCAAAATGTTCTTCTACTTAACAGTTTCAGAGCAGAGGTACAAAAGCACTCTCGAGGTTTCTTTCTGTAGGATTCCTGCTAGCAACTAATAGTGTGTTTTGAGCAGTTGCAGGGCTCAAAAGCACTGTATATACTCTAAAACAAAGAAATAGCTTGAATTGTAGTGAAAAAGAGACCTAATGAAAAGGGACATAAGGGATGTAAGAGACGTAAATAAATAGTTCTTCCTCTTTCAACTTCCCTCCGGGGAGCAGGTTATGAAAGATTGCTGGAATAGTAACTGTGGAATAAAATTCTTCCAAGGTAGAATGTAATTATGGGTGAGTACATGAAAGCCCAGGTTTAATTGTTCTTATTAATACAGTGAAAGAAGGCATTCATCATACAATTTTGAATGAGTATCCCATTCATGGAGCATACCCCCAATAGAATATTATAAAATTAATATTTTTATATGTCCTGTAATTATTTTGTGAGGAGCACATTTGTAGTGCATTGTACTTGGAGGTATGTGTTAAAAGCTTTAATCAGGTAAATGTCATCAATGAAAATACACCACAATTGTTGCTACCCCATTTAAGCAATTTTTTGTTTTAATACTCTAGGACCTTCATGAAGATGCCCAATAATTCTTAAGCTTCTTTCTGGAAGGACCTATTTCTAGTTCTAATTCACTCTCTGGTATTAATTTCTAGATTTCTCTAGAAAACTCATTTGGGACGGTTCTTTGGATTTGGACAAGATAGTGGATTTTATGTCCAACTTCCTATTTCTGCTGGCTCATCAGTGCCTGGAGGTACACTGTCAACATCCAGGACATCGCTGCCCCAGTTACGGCAGCACAACCGACTGCACTTTCTCTTATGTCTGAATTCTTCTCCAGAGTAAGTAGAGATTTTGTGACACAGATGACATCTTCCTGGGCACAGTGCCATATGGACATAAATGTTGACCTTAGGGCACTTTAGGCAATCTGGTTATAAATATCTTCTTACTTCCAAATACTCAGCTGACAAGGTGATTGTGTTAGCTAGGTTAAATTAAAAATGCAATATGCTGTTTAACCATGCTAAGCTGTCCTTTTCTATCCCCTAAGAAACTCCCATATGCTTTTGCAGGTGATATAAATGTGCCCACAGTCTGGATTGTGACTCAAGATGCAGTTTCCTTTCAAATTCATCCTGCTGGCCTGGAAATCACCCGGCTATAAATCCTGAACCAGCCACTAACTCTCCATGTGACATTGAGCAAGTTATGTAGCCTCTCTGCACCTCACTTTGCTCATCTGTAAAATGGCAATGATAATATTTGTACCTTTGAGACTTGCTAGAAGGATCATGAGTTATTATTTGTCATGTGTCCAGCATGGACGTGGCCACATATAAAGGCAATTTCAGGTTTACTATTACTTTTCCCCTAGCTCTGTTACTGAAAATCATCAAACAAGATATTTACTCTTAGTGAAGTTTAGTTTCTTAGAGGGTTGACAGAGTTAAGAAAATGTATTAATTAAGGCTTGATAAACTATTCAGGGCTATGAGAGAGCTTGCAAAATGCCAAACAAAGTGAAGAATTATAGTAGTAAATAAAACAAAGTAAGATTTTAAGCAGCTAAAGTAATTACTCTTTGTTTTAAAACTCTATGTTTTCATATTTTATCTTTCATGAGAAATTCTTAATGTACACATAAATATGCATATGCATGAGTACACATACATACAGCCTCGAACAGAGTACCCCTGGGGATTAAACTTCTAGTTATTATTCCTTGTTAGTACTTTCTTGTGTTTGTCATGTGTTTTATGGAACAGAGACCGACCTTTGCGGCAGGTATATTCGTCCAATATCTTGTTATACACAAGTGTTATTATCAAAATTGTTTTGTTATAACTCTTACTAAAACAAAATTATTTATCATGTGCCTATACTAAGTGTGGAATTACAAATACAGTATGATGGGCATCTTAGCCCAGATGTGTTTAGAATAGGTGAAGCCACCCACCCTTCCTTTCCACAACACAACTTTCTTTCACGTACACACACAGACACACATTCCCAATCTCCACAAAATCTGGTAAATAAATCTGGTGGCTTCTAAAGCAGGTGTGGTTGTGCGGGGTTTGGCGAGGGGCGAGGGAGAGGTCTGGATAGCTTGTATGTATGATGTTTCTATACTAAAGCAATTTCTAAAGCAGGCCTTGAGACGGACAGTGAAACAAGTAAAGAGCAGACAAAATGGAGGCTTTATGGGGCTGTGCTATCAAGCTGGAGTCAGCTCACCAACACTAGAGATGCTGATGAATCAGAAAATCAGACAAGAAAGCTTCAAGTTTCAGTCTCCCAGGACAGGTTGGCCTCAGAGATTTATTTTCAGTTCTTTTTTTATTTGTCTCTGCTGCATAGTAAAACTTGGGTGGGCAAAATTCTCCCCATTCCAGGGACCCTGTATAGACTGCTGTAGGATTTTATGGGACTGATACTCTGTTCTTTTTTAGAGGGCCATTTATGCCCAGTGTCTTTCCTCCTCTTAGCCAGTGGACATCAGTCTCTAAATCTTCCTCCCCCACCTTTGAAAATTTATGGCAGCTTTCAGCCAGGCTTGGCTTAAAGCCATTGACCTCTGTGGCCTGCGTTATTGACCAGAACACAGCATCTTCTGCCCACATAATATATGTCTCTTTATCTCCCTGAAAGGAAAGGAAATGACTCTTGGAATAGCCAGGAACACAATAAAAATGAGAGAGGCTTTCCCATTTTTTTTCCCCACAGTGTTTGGCTTTACAAAAAGCCACACTGGGATCCACATATGTGCTGGGCAGTGCTTTGAACAGAGCATTGAGAGGGCACCCTTGGGAGCAGGCTTTGTAGGACAGAGGCCCATCCCAAGTAAAATAGCCATTTTTTTAAGTTCTCACCTTGAGTGTGAGAAGAACGAACAGCACTATGGCAGCAAAGCCTCAGAACTGGATCTATAGATTCACTGAGATAGTAAACCCATGGACACACTCATGAAAAACACAGCAGGATCACACATCCCACCATGCCCTGTGGGAGCCATGCATGGGCACTCATTTAGCCCAAGCTCCTAAATGCGCGCATGAGAACACGCAGGACCAGCAAGAAGATACAACTGACCGAAGATCACAGAGCAAAGAGGTGCTAGCAAAGGAGTCCACCACTAATGTATGAAGCATTGTATGACCTTGTCCTTGAAGGTACCTGCCCCTCAATCCCACCCTTAAAAAGACTATTAATTCTTCACAAAATAAAGACACAAAATGCCTGCCGTGTAGTGGCAAGGCTTATACATAACCGTCAGCAAAAGCCTCTTATCTTCCCTTTCAGGTATTATTTCCCAAATCCCATACTCAAGAATCCTCCACTACTCTGACAACACAATACCAGATGCCTCTCACTACCACCTTCAGACAGGAGCTAAGAGCAGCCAGAGAAAAACCCTAAAGGAAAACAATGCAGGAAGTGGCATTTACAGCTTTGCAGCCATGGACAAGTTTCCTCCCCTCTAACCCTTTACTTCCATGGGTACAATGGGAATGGGAGCACCACCCCTCCCAGGGGTGTTGTGAGAAGTGAGGTAGCTGGCATAAGTGCTCAGTCAGTGCAAGTGCTATTGTTACAGCCTAGGGTGGAGAAAAACTGTCGGAGGCATGTGCTGATGCAGAACACTCAACATGAGCTGGAGCATTTTATCTGAGTGTTGCAGGACTTCCAGGAGAAGGACTTTGGCAGAAGTCATGATTTTTAGCATAGCTGTAATCCACTAACAGCTGGCTGCTTCCGTTCTACCTACAGTGTTATTCCTCAGACAGGTTTAAAGGGCAGAACACCTAGGTGGCACCATACGCTTTGCAGAACACCAGGGATATGTTGATACACTCAGTTCTGTTCACATAAACTAGAATGCAGAAACAAGATTACTAGCAGAAGACATTTACTACCTACCTATTTATCTACATAATCTACCATAAGCTGTCATGTCCATTTAAAAAAAAAAGTTAATGGGATTAAACACAGCAGGCTCCTTGTGAGTTTTTCCATTTTCTACTACAATTTGATCACTGCTTGTTCCTAAGTTTTGTAAGCAGTCTCAAGGGAAAAAGGTGGAGTAGATGTTAACCTTCTAAGTCAAGTCTGGGGAGGGAAAACTTTGAGATGGGAGAATTCTGGTACCTTTTTTTACTTTTCCTGGAAATTCAGAGAAGACATGCATTATAGAAGTTTAGCTATAAAACATCTCAGCCCAACTTAATAAACACCAAGGTTCCATGGAGCAACTTAAGAACTATACTGCCCTAGAGGGTTAACAAAGCAGGGAAAGTCATATTTCCTAGTCATCTAAGTGTCAAAATAAGGAAAAGAGAACAGGAGACTTGTAGGTCCAGGTGTGTTTTTAGTGTCTTGCCTACCCAATAATATTTAAAGGATACAAAACTCTTTCAGTTCTATAGTTAATTCCTTAACTTTAGGTATTTTAGTAAGTGATACTTCTATTAATGACTATGAAATTTCTCTCTCAAAAAGGAAAGTGTCAAAGTACTGGGATGTGAACAGTACCCTTAAAACTAGATCCATCTAAGTCAAATGGGACCTTAAAATATTTCTACCCTGTTTAAATTTCAGTTTTCTCAGATTTTCTTTTGGGAAATAACTTATTAAAGAACCTAATAATTCAACCTTAAAAACTGAGTTCCTGCATCGTGTTTTTATTTTATTTTTGAGAGGGAAGTAATTAGGTTTTCATTTATTTACTTACATATTTAAATGAGGTACTGGGGATTGAACCCTGGACCTCGTACATGCCAAGCATGAACTCCACCACTGAGCTATACCCTCCCACCTCTACATCATGTTTAAAAAAAAAAAATCAATGTCCAACAGCAGGAAATTGGCTGAATAACCAAAAACTTTTTTTCAAAAATGCCTAAAGACATGGAAAAAGATAGACATCATATATTGAGAAGTCTTTAATAGTGTAGCTATAATATTTCATTTTTAATTCATATATGCACATAGAAAACTCACCAAATGGCTAATAGTGTTAATGCTATTAACAGCTGTCTTAAGTTCTTTCATACATTTGCATTTTCAATAAGCATATTGCTTTTGTAATAACCAAACCACAACTGTTACTGTAAAAATTAAATCGGAGTTCCTGTGCAGTGTTATTTAATTGCTAAAGTACTAGAAATACAACTATTTCACCTAGAGGGCTATCCCAATCTAATGGCATTGTAAAGACGCCATTAGAACACAGCTGCCATGGCCAGAGAAATATGAGAAATGTGTATGCATATATTTGGTTGCGTTTATAACTACTTTGTTTGCATGGACACAAATGTCATATACAAAACATCTCTCTCAGCTTGACTGGCTGTCAGGGCACATGGATCAATTTCAACATTGATTAGTTGTAATCTAAATGCTCCTTAGCAAGTATAGTTTCAAGCTCATTGTCACCTACTAATTTTCAGTAGCTCAGTGAAGAGAAATCCAATTTTCATTTTTAAAACTTAAAAATAGCACTTCTGTTATTTCAAAACTTCATCTACTTCTCCAGATATTCTAAAGTCTATCCATAGATCAAGCAGGGATCTGAGTTCCCATGGAATTAATTTATCTGACTTCTATCTGGGTGTGACACGACTATCTGGATTGAGAATCATACTAAGGGGGAAAAGATGCGATACCCTTCATTTTGTTGAGAGTGTTAATCATATTACCATGTTTTCTTTAGAAAGACCTCAGGAAGAAATTTCATTTGGACATTTTAAATAGCAAAGAGCAGGCAAAATTCTCCAGAAGGAGTTTGTTTTCATCTTGTGGGTATGAATCGACTGACCAGGGGTCCCTTTTTTGATTGCTGTGGCACAGCTCGGAGCCAAATGTGCAGCCCAGCTGTAGCAAATGTGTGAATCAACGTGGTGTGTGTTTTTAAACCCAATTCTTGACTCAATTTTACGTTCCCACCATGCTTTCCTTTCTCCTTTTTGTTTCTTCTTAGGGAAAAAAAAAAGATTCCGCTCAAGTCATACGCGTGCGTGGGAACAAATCAACAAGGACAGAAGAACTCAGGGTGAAAAGCAGCAGCCTCTTGCCACTCTGTTTTCTGCCTCCACCCCAGCCCCACTCTCCAGATTCAACCTCTTTTAACTGTTTGTTTTTAGTTCCTTTAGCAGTTACCTCCATAAATCTAGATAAGAGGCTTAACCTCTTTTTCTCCATTTATCAACTTGAGATAGTATCTCTAGACACCTTAATATGAAAAGGGAGGATTTAGCTCATTTAGTCTCAACCTCCTCCTCTTCCAAGGGTTTTATAATGTTATTTTCAGTTCTTCTATCACTCTTACCTTTGCAATTTTAAATACATAAACCTTCTAATCAGAGGCCCCCCACTCCCAGACTTTTAATCACTTGTAGTATCATAATCTGCCTAACTTTAAAAAGTGAAGGCAACTAACACAAATGCCAGAATATTAAGGCCAAGAAGTCTTCCTAATGAATACAAAATTACACACTTAAAGAGCCCTAGAAAATAGGAAGGGTGGTACCACAGGCTAGGTCGGTTTCAGACACCATGGCAAGCTCTGAGTTTTGTCATGGTGTCAGCCTCATTTACAGTTCAGCTTAACCTTAGAGCTTAAACTGAAGTTTGAACAATGAGTTGTAGGCATCTACCCTGACACTCAAGTGAACTCCATTCAAAACTTGTGTGGTTACTTAAAGCCTTAGGTTTCAAAGTTAAGTAGAAAAGCTTTTCTCTCCTCCTAGTAGAAAAATTAAGTAGAAAAGCTTTTCTCTCCTCCTAGTCTCCTACTGCCCCCCATCTGAACGTTGCTTCAAGGGTTCAGGGTGATGGGTTGTGTTGACTTCAACCAGTGGGGTGGGGTACACAGGTCTATCCCTGTAACATCCTTGCCATGGTTTAACTTGGTAACATCCCACCCATGGGCTCCTCACTGTGGGACACACAGATAGGGGGAACCTCACAGAAGAGCAGTGAGAATGGCTCTGGCAAAGACAACAAGGACAGCAAGCTGGGCTTAGCCTCCCACACCATTCAGCACCAGCCTTGCCATGAAAAGACAAAAAGGCCAGTCCTGACTGCAAGTACAAGGGCTGTTAATCAGATCAGAGTTAACCCTGCACCCCTGTCTCATGATGAGCCGGTATGGTGTGCGGAGTTGAAGGGAGGTAGGGAAGCAGCAAGGTGATGTGGGACAATCAGGGGAGCTGTGAGGCTGTTAAAAAGAACTGCCCAGGTGTTAAGAGTTAGGACCTAAAGTAGAGGGATAGGGGAACAAAGAAGAAGTATGACAGGATGGCAGGAATTCTTAGGTGAGGATATGTATGGATTTGAAAAATTATGTTTAATGCTGTAATAGTTTATGTTTGAGAAACATTTAAGAATTATGAATACCTTGCTCAGAAATTTGAGGGAAAAATAAGAAGTTAAAGGTTGAGAAGTACTGCTTTAGAGAGAAAATCTGTGTACTTAATAATCTCTAAATGAATCCTTTGATTCAAATCTGCCATAATTGATTACATTTGCCTGCTCTTAATTCTCTGGTGTAATAGGAAAATTTATAATGCATCATTTAATACCACAATGTTGCTTTAGGAAAAAAAAATTAACCCTGCACCCAGACTGAGCTTTCGGAGCAAGTGAATGAGTGAAGTGGTGATTAAAGGGGGCTCCAGGGGCAGTTTTGGTTTGTTTTATTTCTCCTAACAGAATGGGCCATTTGTATTTCCTACCCTATCCCTCTCCATCCTGCTACCGTAAGTGCTATTTTTTGTTTTTTGCTTTTAGTTCAGACCCTCTTGAGTGACCCTCAGCCCACTTACAACTGAAATCTTCAGCAGCGAGGACTTGGTGCCCACCAGAGGCTCTTAAATTTTAGTTTGCTTAATAATCATTCGGCAAAATTGTTAAAAATGCACATGTTTTTTTACCCCACCCAGTCCCTACCCCACCACCAGGGCTAAAGGAGGGACTAACGAGCCTTTACCATCGGGAAAACAAAATTCCAGGGCCACCAGGATGACCAAATCCCACACCTGAGACCCCTAGCAGCCCTCCCTCCTCCACCCCAAACCTCCACGTTTAAAATCTCTTCCATCAACTCCTCCTTTTCTCCCCAGAAAAGAAAACAGACATGAACGCGCCACTCAGTCCTCCCCACCCTACATCCCCAGGAGAGGCCCCTTGGTTAATTAACCACTCTTAAAAGGCTCTCATCAAGCAAAAGAGAAAGTTCCCGGTCTTTAAAACTCTCCGGGAAGTCCAGGGTAACATTTCCTCTCGGAAAGCTCTTCGCCACGATTTTCCCAGGGCTGCACTTGAGTGAAACCCCCAAAGGAAATTACCACTCAAATTAGGCAGGATGTGCTGGCTGCTTGTTTGGCCTCAGCCGCGCAGGACGCCCGGCAGGCAGCGCAGGCGGCTAACAAGCCAGGAGAGGGGCGCCCGGGCTGCGCGAGGCGGCGGGGCTCGGGGCGGGGCCCGCGCGCCAGTGCTTAGAGGCCCGGTGCCTGTGCGGGAGTAGAAATGAGCACGTGGGACAAGACAGGCCTCGGGAAGGCACGGTGAAAAGTGACGCCGGGAAGCAAAGCCATCTGCTCCTTTCCTGCCAAGTCCTTCACTGCTCTCCCCACTGTTAGGTGGGGACAGAAAATGCTGGAGCCTGGTCACCCTATCCTGGAACCTGCCCGAGTGCACAGGCCTCCAAGGGTCAGACTGTAAGCTCCTTGAAAGCAAGAACAAGATCTATTTTGTTTTGTTTTTTCCAACTGTCCTGGATGGTCCAGCACTAATAAGTCTCCAGGGACATGAGACTTCCCATGCTGAAAATGGGACAGGATTGGCCGGGCAAACCAAAATGGTTGGTTTGACCTATTTTAAGATGATATGTATCATTCTGTCTATGATTTAAATCTCAGTTTTGGTAGAGTTGTTAATCAATTTATATTTAATCATCTACGTCTACTTATTGGTTTGATAAGGAATGTGTGTAAGTGAATAGACGTAGGATGTCTATAAGCTTTAATTATAGTAAGGACATTGAGATGAAATTAAACCCTTAACATTCTATATAGATTTTTGCATGATGGAAGTTTCTCTGCCTGTTGTGTTATTAACTATTATATATAGCTTTTGCTGAAAATCCACTTACGATTGCATTTTTGACTATGGAAGTTACATTGAGTTTTTCACCCTTCTCAATTCTCAATTATAACTACTCTGCAGGGAAACTATCACCCTGATTATTTATTGACCTCAGTTTGAATGCCCATCTGATCAAGACTGCAACCTGGAGATCCTGACCTTGCACATTTTGTTCTTACTCAGCTGTTGTTTTAAAAGCCTACAGCTATGGATGTCATTCTGCCTCAACTGTGGAGTGTTTTTATTTTTTGTTTGATGAGCTTTTGCTTCCTACTCTTTTATTTCACATTCTGTGGCCATCATTTAATGTCTTTTTTTTTAAAGGTATCAATCACTGTCGGTCAGCACTCGTGTCACATGAGTTTAATAACTGTCAAAGCCAATCCTCTAACAAAGTACAAGGGATAAACATTCCACGCTAAGCTATTGTGGTATGCAGCAAAATTAAAAGTCCCCCTCATTAGAAACATGAATAGACACACCCTTAAAGAGTCAGAAGACTAGGGTAGAAATCCCAGCTTACCTCTAGCTATCTGAATGTGGACAATTATGTGATGTTTCTGGGACTCTGCTTCCTAGGCTATGAGTGGGAAGGATGGACTTTTTCAGAGGTTCTCAACCTGTGATCCATGAGCGGTATTTAGGGGGCCTGTGAACCCTCCTGAAGTTATAATGCATTTAGTTAGTACATCTTTATGTGCACCCCCACCACCCCGCACCAAGAGGATCCACTGCTTCCCCGACATCAAAGGAGTGCATGACCTAAAAAAGATTGAAGACTCCTGTGCCAGATGGTGTTTGAGAACACTCTGAAGGCAAAGTGTAAGTAAGTAGTTTTCAAAATCATTGTCTTTTTAAAGCCAATTTGGCAGAATCTATCAAAATTTCCAAAATAAGGAATGTGAACAACTTGCTCAGAGGCAGTGGGCAACCTGGTCTGCCTGATGCAGAACAGCATTGGAAGAATCCCAAATTCAGGCAACAAAAAGTTCTCTTAAGTGTCAGACTAAGGAACTTGGAGCGAACCTTGCAAGTAGGGACACACCTGTTAGCAGTTTCTGAGATATGTGCCACAATGAAAGCACTGTTTGGGGAAGATCAAATAGAATCCATGTGGTAGGATGACACTAAAAGAGGCTGGAGAGGGTGGTAGGACACCAAAGGAGCCCTCTTACAGGACAGCATTTCCTCAACTGTTTTCTTGTTAATCTAATGACCTGAGACTTGTTAACAGGTATTCCTCCCCAAAAGGTGCTGTGGCCAATAATCTGAGGAAATGCTGAGTTAGAAAGTGAGCAGGTTTTCATCAGGTGATTCAGAACCTCTAAGAGATTGCTACTGAACACAGTGTTTTCCCATTATAGATTGACCCCCAACCCTCCCCATCAATGCCTATTGATCCCTCATAGTTCACTACTGATGGTGAAGAGTATGGACCATGATGCTCAATGAATAATGCTTCTGCTGTTGTTAAAGATGACTTCACACATCTTATTTGTTAGGTTACAGTACTTCTTTTTAAGACTTGGAATTGCTACCCATGGACAGCAGTTACAAAGTTCTTTAACTCCAGCCCAAATCTACCTCTTTATCTTTTCTGTACCTTTAAAACTTTAACTGTTTACTCAACCAACCAAGTCTTGGGGACACAAAGGTAAAAGACATCACTTGCTGTTAGTTGCTACTATCTAGTTGTGGGGACAGATAACTAAATAGACACTGATCACCCTTAAGAGAGACAGACCCGGCAGCTTCATTGAGCTCACCCAGAAAGGACATTTATCCTCACTGTTGGAGTTTAGGGATTACTCTCAAGATGAGGTCACATCTAAGCCACATCTTGAAGGGTTAGCCAGAGATTTACCAGAATGAGAAGAAAGAAGAATAAAGTTGGTGCCGAGGCTCCGAGGTCTTAGAATTGGGGAAAGCTGAGCAGAAATCTTTTCAGAGAGGTGGTAACTATTCCCTTTTAAGAGAAAAGCTTCTAGATCCCCATGCCTGAGCCCAGACGCTCAGTGACCCCTGGCTTTTCGGTACAGAAGATAGCAATGGTTTGGGAAGAGCCAGAACCCACTTCCCTGGGGATGGAAAGTCTGGCCATGCTTCTGTGACTTTCCCAACAAAGCTTCACTTTCCCAGCATAACCAGCTCCTCAGAGTCCCCAAGACAAAAGTTGCCTGGCTTCTGAGGGAACCGGCACGGGCCAGCTGCAGGAGTGAACAGGGATTCACAGCCACCGTGGGGACAATGCTCCCAGCCAGGGTGGCAGCCCCTTCTTCTTGAGGCTCAGGAGCGCTGAGCAAGAGGGAGGTTTGATTTGGTTTGATTCCTCCCCAAGCTCAGCGAATTGGGCTTTTCAGAAGATATTCTTGCGTTTCAGTTCACACCCCATTGGATTTCACTTCAACCTGAAAACTCACAGGGAAGGTCAGCTGAAACAACTGAGTTTGGTCGGCTCTCCCCTCAGAGCCATAAATCACCCTGCTGCCACGGAGGAAAAGAGGAGAGCTGAGAAACTTGGCCGATTCTGATCTAATTTACCCCAAGTGCGTGTGTGTTGGGGAGGGGACGGTGGGGGAGGGTATGTTGGAAAGGGCAGGAATTTTCATTTCCCACCTGCTTAGGTTTTCATTATAAAATGTTTCCATCACGGCACTGAAGTGTATTTCCCTAAAACTAGATGGTGCCTGCTATGAACAGGCGGCAAGTACAGGCCCAAACGAATAATAATGATCATCATAGATGCCCTTTATATGGGCCAAACGCTACACCAAGCCCTTGACTTTCATTAGTCAGTGTGATCCTCAAAATAAAACCCCATGAGGTAGGTGCCATCATTATCACTACTTTATAGAGGTGGAAATTAGACTTAGCTAGAAACTTAGCAGAGCTAGGATGTAAATCAGGCAAGTGAGCATCACCACTCAGACTGCACCGGGAGTTTTCTGGCCCCAGGCCCAGGGAACCCCATCTTTAGCAGGGGGCTGAGCGGCCATGAGGCAGGATTCCCTCACCAGGGTGGAGGCTGGAGGGTGGAGGTGCTGATGAGGGCCACCTGCTAAGGTTCCTTCTGACCTGATGCCTCCCTGATGCTCTGGCAGGTCCAACAGGAAGACAGAACTCTGTCCCTCTTCTGCTAGCATGGAAGCACCCCCCTGGGGCTTTGCCCTGCAGTCTCCGCCACTGGGAGCAAAAAATCTCATTAACATTAATGGGTTGCCTCTTTGCCTCAAGGGGGACATAGACTTCTAATTGCTGTGAAAAGAGGCCTGGGAGACCCCACCCCTGCTGCCACTCCTGTTCTGGGAATCCTTGCCCACGGCTCCCCACTGGGGAGTCCAAGGCCTGGCAGCTGCTTTCTCCAGCTTTGGCAGGCTGGCGATTCAGCATTGGTTTGGTTTCTCTGATAATTAAGTCATTTATAAAATAAAACTCATGTGCTCTTAATGTCCTTTTTGAAAAAGCCATCACAGCAGCCAGCTGCCTCCAGCCACCTCTGAATTCCTTTCAGGGTCCCTACGGTGAAAGGCCAATTCCAGTACAATATGGAGACATGCAGGTCTGGGCCCTGTTTAGTCTGCATCCCATCAACAGAATCTTTTTTTTTTTAAACCCCATCACAAGATTATAACATCCTGTTTCACATGGTCTGAAGCTGCTTTTGGGGGGGTAGTAGCTGCATAAACAGCACTACTCCCTCATGTCCCCCACCAAGTTATGCAGAGCAGTAAGCCCACTCTGAGATATGGACACCTGGCCAGGGATTGGGTGACATTTTAAAAGAACTGTGCGAAGGATCTGGGAGCCAAATGCTTGCATGGGGCGCAGAAGAGCCAGGGTCATCCCAAGCATCCTACGTGCGCGCAGCCCACGCGGCCCAAAACAGGCAGAACAGAGATGCTGAAAAGCGAGCTACGACGTAACTACAATGGGGAGAAAGCGAGACAGAAAATGGTGAAGTCAAACAAAGGGGCAGGAAGAAAAAGCATAGAAACAAAAGTGTTCCACCCTCTGCAGGGCGAAAGGAGCCGCTGCCGGCGCCCCAACTCGGTCTCCTCTCGCCACCTAGTGGCCATAATTTGTCACTGCAACGCAGGCTGCTGCGGGAGCTCTTGACGCGGGAAGGTGCCGGGAGAAAGCCATTATCTCCCAGCCCCAAAAGAAGACCTACCCAACAACGCAAAGGCTAACTTAAGCCAAAATCACGACCAGGAGAGCAGACCGTTCTTTATGAAAGGGCTTGTTTGTTTAGATTCAAAATACCGTGCAATTAAGGAACAAATGTGCGTCTTGCTCAGTCTCCTCAGTGAAGGGAGGTTGGGACTGGAAATTCCCCAGCCCCTAGCAGTTCCTTTAAAAGGATTCACGTATGTAGCACATATTTAAATCTCCTTCAGGAAAAGCTGGTTTTCTATTTAAAAAGGACTATTTGCTACTTCAGTTCTCCGACCCTATCTAGATGCCAAATATTCTTAAGTTTAGAAGAGGAGAGAGCAAGGATGATGTTACATGGATTTTTTGGCCGGAATTCACTCCCTAGTGGAGGAACCCCAACTTTGATCCTCATCTAGTAATTAGCTTTTTTTTTGGAAAAATACATAATACAAATTCCAGTCATTTTTTTCTGAAAGATTTACCCCATTCCCAAATACAAAATATTTGAGGTTTCAGATGATAAAATCTTGGTACTGGTATTCACTGATGAAGTAATAAAATGTAGAGCTTTTCAGCAGTGAGAATTAAGATATTAAGCATAAAATACATGTGTAAATCATTAAACTTGTATGTGTATACCCAAATGTATACCCTGAATGGTTATGCTTCTTGCCACAGACTTTACTGTCCGTGCCAAAAATTCTGTGTATTATTTTCTAAGAGTATAACAAAAAGTATATACAGCCTCTCAAAATTCAATTTCTCTGTGCCTATATATATACATATATACAGGATGAACAATCGTCCATCTCAGCAGCCGTCTGCTTTATCAGGTGCCTCTATGTAATTATCAGATCACTATATATATATATAGTGTCTATATATATATAGACACTGGCAGATAAAGGTGTAGCCTATATCTGTCCATACAGAGAAGGTCCAGTGTTTGTTCCACGGCTCATCTGTGCAGGTCTGTGAGGTCACTGGCCATTCTGGGATGATAATGTACACTCCTCCATGTGAGGCAATTTCTGTGTTACTTTGGTACTGGTGACTGAGGGTCTAAGGCTTCTCCAGAAATTTCCAGTGAGATACACTGGCTTGCTGTGGGGCCAAAGACCCTGTGGTAACTGACTCCACCTGAAGCCTAACCTCCAGCGCACTGAGCGTGGCACAGTCAGACAAGCTGGCTTGGTTCTGTCTGTACTGAATTCAAAGGGCTGATTCTTGGCTTTAAGAACCAAGCAAGCTCAAGGATAGCAATCACAGGGAAGAAAACAGACCCTTACAGAGATAGGAGAGAAGGAAGATGTTAAAGAGTTTGGCAGCTGCTTTGGTTAAGAAGTTATTTCACTTTGTTTTCTACTTTACCATCAGAGATTTAGTCTTTTCTCCCCATTTATTCACCCCAGGCCAAACCTTAGGAAATTAACTTCTGCAGGCAATGAAAGGTACTTCTCTTGAGGCAAATCACATGGTATCGCTGTGGGCTCTTGGGTTGCCATCAGTTGGGAAAAGAACTCCTTTCTAAAGCAGCAATGCCCCTGATAGATAATTAGATTCACAGTAGCATTTAATATGGGCTCTTGTAAATCCGTCTTCTAAAATTTCAGCCCCAAACTGGATGTAATAGAATCTGCCACAGCATGACACTTGAAATCAGTCAAGACAGGTGAGTCACTCCCGCTTCCACTCTCCTCCCAAGTGCCCCAGGATCACTGATAATATCAAAATTAACAAGGAAGACACTCCCAGCAGCTTCTGCTGGGAAGATGTCTGGAAGCACCGAGCTTCCCACCACTGATGTAGACAGCTAACTAAGGTGGTGATGGAGACTTGACCAAGACAATATTCCAGAAGCCACACGGGGTATGAGGCATGGAGAAGGGAGAAGCAGGGAGCAAAGCAACGGGTAACAGCTAGAGAACTGAGTGCAGAGTCCCTGGAAAGCAGTTGTCAGAGCAGAGCTCTCGGGAAGGCAGCAACTGACTTCTGAGGGCGCAGATGTCACAGTAACACAGACACCCTAAATGAACTTTCACATCTCAGTTCAGCTGGCTGAGAGGACGTCCTGGCCATTTCTGTTTCCTCACTCCTCAGCACATAGCTTGACAATAACTCCAGTCATCTGAGCCTCTCCCTGTTCCTTAAAGAAACAGGGGTGATGGTGGCGAAATAAAGTGAGCAAGATGTCACTTCTTTTTGTTCATGACCCGTCACCTACTTTCCTTTAGAAATGATCCCAACCCTCTATGATCTGTCTCTGTGGGGGGATGTTTAGCACATTGCATTCTCCAGTGGTGCCCACAACAAATCTCTTTCATCCCTCTTGCTCCTCTACAATATGACCTTGTCATGATTTCCCATGAATGTGGGTGGGTTTGTGGCTGCTCCAACCAAGAGGGCAGCAGAAATGATCCTTATGTGGTTTCCAAGGTTGAGTAATAAATGACAAAGCCTCTTCATGTGTGGCTGGGTGATGGGGAGGGTAAAGAGCCAGATCAGGGACAGTTGCAAGAGGGATGACCATATTTCCTCCTCATGGCTAGGGTACCATATCTCCTCCAATCTAAGATGTTACATATGGAAGAAGTAGCATCAATCCGGTGAAGGCATTTAGGGAACAAAAGAACCACCACAACCATGTTAAGTGTGTCATCTATTATATGATGCATTGTAAGAAACACTAAAATAAGAAACAAATGTTAAGATGTAAAGACTATCATAAGTCCTTCAGCATGTTCGGACACCTTTCAGTACATTCTGAAAGTACAAGGGAAGGAAGGTTCCTGGATTTGATCAACTCCTGACTTCCCTTGTATGTGTTGGCAGGAGAGATTTATCCCCTAGGTGCAGTGCCTACGGCCCACGACATATCTAGTGTTCTACAAAAAATATTTTCATTTCTTTCTAAATCAAAAGAAAAAAAATTAATTTTAGGTTGAATAAAATATCTTAATATAAAATAAGAATATATTCATTTTTATACTAACACACTTATGAAATATAAGTTTTATGATTTAAGAGATTCAGTTGAAATACTTAAAAAATATAAAATCTAATATTTAACGTTTTACCCAGGAAAATCATGGTGTAGGTAAGCTGTCTTGATCACCCACTAAAGAGGGTTCCGCATGCTTTGACAAGCTTCCCTTTTTACCCTCTCAAGACCCAGATCCCAAAAGGGATGTTTTTCCATTCAGTACTTCCCTATATGGAGTCTAGATGGCCCCATTGCTCTAAAGTTAACTTAGCGAAGTTCTAAGATTTACGGCGACTATCCAGTGCCTCCTGTGGAGCAGGCAGAAGTTACTTTTTGGTGGAGATAGTATTCGGCGGCGTGCCCAGCTGGAGGCAGGCCTGGGATTTTTCATGGCTGTCATTCTTTTAAACCCTCAGTCCCTGAGGATAATCCATGGAGAGGAAAACCGGGCCATTTTAAGCTATACTTGAATTATTGAGCATGCCAAGCCTGCATGAAAAATTTAAATGTCTAGGAAAATAAATAGGGTGCATAAAAAGATTTTATTGAAGCTCTCCAAATCAGGGAAAACCTGCCTTTTTTTTTTTTTTTTTTTTTAAAGCATCAGAGGAAGCCCTTGCAATTTGTTAAGATATCTCTTGGCTCCCTTGAAAATAATGGACTCAAATACTTAGGAACAAACTAGGAGAAAAAATAGCCCTGAAGCTATTTCATACTCAGAGAGGTAGCTTATAAAATTTTTGAGTGAAACACTCAATCTTCCACTTTCAGAATTCTTAGCCTAGTCTTTTAGACTAGATGGTTGCTCATGAAACCACAGAAAAGGCCTGAATCATTCAACTTTATCTTCTCTAGCTGCTTCAGATGGATATATATGCAAATGTGTGTGAATAGAAGCAGGTAACACAAGGTGTCTTTGAAGGGCTGAAACCCCACTCACAGCATACTTGAGACAAGAGGATCCTTCCTTATATATCTGCTTTTAATTTCTGTCTTAATCCATAGAGACTTCTTAATCCTTCTTGGACACTTTGAAAAGTGATTCGCTCCGATCATATTAACTTCAAATTCCATGTAAATAATAGATGTGTTTTCTGTAATGTGACTTACCAGCGAGACTTGGGGCCTCCTGCCTAAGAAGTAACACAGATGGAGGCTAAAGGGACAAGGTGAGGGGGTGGGGAGGAAGCAGCCTTGTCCCATAGAGTTCTCTGCGGAGATGACTGCCCAAGCACTCAATAAGAAGCAACTACACTGTCTCAAAATGGGCTCAGGTAAGAGGTTGAAAAGCCTCCCAAATTAATCATTTTATGTTTCTGTGCATGATGGAAAGCGAATTTTATTTTCTAATTGAGGTGAGATTACTTAGTATCACACATGGCACAGGAAGTTCCAAGTCCTTAACAAAGGTATTAAAACTATGAAAAGATGTTTATGTCAATAAATGAAAGTGAGGGGAACACAGGTAAATGGTCACTATTTACCACAAGTGCACTGCTGGGAGCAGGCGGACAGTTTAGTTTGGAGCCCCCAGATAGTAAATATGAATAAACAGCACATACACTGTGTCAACCCTATTCTAAGCTTGTTACCTGGATTCATCCACTTAACCCTCATAACAACCCTATGACATTAAGTACTATTATTACGTCCTTTCTACAGGCGAGGAAACAGACAGGGAGAGGTTAAATAGTTTGCCCAAGGTCACACACAAGTAGTGGCACATCAGGCTTGAACTCAGTGTGGTTCCAGTCTGTTATTTTACCACTCCAGTCGTCTGCCTCTCAAATCCAGCTCCAGAATGTTGCAGATTCTGTAGCTGTTCCATCCACATCCCCTCAGAACTCACTCCCCTCCTGTAGAGACTGAGGTTCCTGACTATCTGAGGGTTCCAGCCATAGATGCTTGTCACACATAGGCCAGCGGAGAGTTGATGTGCCCTCTTGCCCAGCAGCTCCCAATCCAAGGCCAACGGGAGCTGGTGGATAAACACCAGCTGGAGCTGTTCAGCCTCTCAGAGGCTCCCACAGGCCTGAGCCCACAGCAGTGATGTGGTCTTTAGGGAGCCCTGTTCTGGCTTCCTTTTCTTCCCTGTCTCACTTCACTTCCCTGGGCTCTCCCCCTAAAAGAAATGCTTGCATGCAAGTCATGTCTCAGGTCTAGATCTGGGGAAGATGGGCTTTGTAGTTTGAAAAGTCTAAGTTAATCACTGGCAAATGTGAGATCTATTCTAAAACAAGTCTTTTTTCTACCATGGTGAATTTATGCAAAAAAGAGGATCAATCTGCAGGAAATGTCGAAATCCTACCAGATGATCATAAACATTCTTGGGGATTAAAGGAGACAATTATTTCCAAGAAGCTACACTTAACGAATTTGGTAAATTGTTTCTTAACATAAACTTAGCTTTAATATAACTTTAAAAAAGGAAGTATATCAAACGTTGCATTACTGTATCAAAGACCCCAAATTATTTTTAGCCTCTAACTTAAAATGTAAGAACACAAATAGAATAGTGAAAATATCCAGATCAAAGTTAAAAATGCCACATTCCACTATGATTCTTCCAATACATTTTAAAGTATTTTGGACTCTCAAAAAAAAAAAAAAGTGGTTCTTTCCCCCTAAACTATAGGTTGTGATATGTAACTGTGTTTTTACTTTGCCCTACGTATGTTAGCACTAGATTTATTTTGCCAAACGCCCACGTGAGCCACTTTCACTGCTCTTTAAGCTCTTTTCTGTCCTTCCAGTCTTTTTTCAATTAGAGACTGTATCAATAAAAAGCAAATTACAATGGCCAAGATTTAGATCAAGCAGCATATTATCATCACCTCCCAAAGCACAATAAAGTCGAATGCTCTAAAAGTAACTGTATAAAAGAGGGCCAGGAAGCCCATTCAGTGATGGTTCTCTAAGTGCCTCTCACTGGGCATATTTGCCAAATGAGCTGAATTCAGTAGAAGCAAATAGAAGCCAATACTGGTCTTTGGCATAACTAGACCCGCTCACTCTGCTCTGTGAAATCATTCCCCTTGATACAAGCTTGGATAGGTTCCATAGCTTTCTAGGCACCTTCTGGAGAGAAAAGGTCTCCTGCAACTGCTAAATAACTAAGATCCCAATCAGTGTAATACTGAAGATCCTTACCTTCATTTGATTCAGTCTCCCCATCCCCAGCCTCCCCCGACACTGGCCTATCTCAGGCAGAGAGAGGCACAGGTGACTTTTCATTCTGCTCAAGGTTCCGGTCCTGGATAAGGGAGGACTTAAATGATCTTACTTGCCGGGGACATTGTATTCTGACAGCAGGACCGCCTGTGTTGTGCTTGCACCATGATTGGCCCCCTTTTCACTGGGCTTTGGTGGTTTCCTTGGAGTTCTTTCTGGTGGACACCTGAAAGGGCAGTTTCCCTGAGGCAGACAATGCCACCTCTGGCTGGCATGTGGACTGCCCTCAGTCTTTGGGCTTCTGTAGGACCACCTGTGGCTGGATCTCTTTGCCCCTTGATTCATATGGTGCCCTTGGTGATTCAGCTTTTTAAATGGCTCACAATGGGGCCTTTTTAAGGCATCCACAATTGGATTCTGGGGAAACACACCCATTGGCAGCAGGCAGGCAGCATTAGCCTGCATCTCACCCTTGGATTCCCCATGGTCCAAACAGTGACATGGTTGAGTAGGAAGTGAAAAAACAGAGGTGTGGGAAGGGATAGGGGAAAGTGTCACAGAGAAGCAAGAGAGAGGAAATCGCACTGAATGAATCAAAAACCCACAAATTATTCCAGAGCATGAAAATGGACAGAATGCTTCTCTTTGTATAATAAAGCCAGAATTAACACCATACCTAAACATGACACAAATAACACCAAACAACAACAAACACTCGAGGTCAATCTTACTTATGAATGTAGATGCAAAAAATCCTAAACACTAGCAAATACATTTCAGCACTAAATTAAATAAATGACATACCAGAACCAAATAAAGTATTTCCCAGGAATGTAAAGATGGCTCTGTATTAGGAAATCACTCTGCATATGTGTATATACATAGATACTGGAACAGATGTATGGTTATTTCAAAGGATGATGACAAGATAATAATAAAATTCAATCCTGATTCCTTATTTTTTAAAAAATACGTATTTTAGCAAGCCAGAAATATAAGGATCCTTCCTTAACATGAGGAAGAATATTTAACTCAAACCAACAGCCAGTAATTTTCTTAACACCAAAGCAAGCACTAGAGGCATTCCCATTAGCAAGAGGAATAGATGAAGATTCCTTCTGTTCTCATTATTATGAACAGGCATACCTCGTTTTAGTGCACTTTACTGTGCTTCCCAGATACTGTGTTTTTTACAGATTGAAGGTTTATGGCAACTTTGTGCCAAGCAAGTCTATCAGTGCCATCTTCCCAACAGCATTTGCTCACTGTGTCACATTTTGGTACCTCTCTCAATATTTCAAACTTTTTCATCATTATTTTGTCTGTTACAGTGATCAGTGACTAGTGATCTTCGATGCTACTACTACAAGTTACCGAAAGCTCAGATGATGGTTAGCATTTTTTAGCAATAAAGTATTTTTTAATTAAGGTATGTGCATTTTTATACATAATGCCATTGCACACTTAACAGACTACATTATAGTGTAAATACAACTTTATATACACTGGGAAACCAAAACATTAGTGTGACTTGCTTTATTGCCAAATTTGCTTTATTGTGGTGGTCTGGAACCAAACATGCAAAATACCCAAGGTAATCTGCCTGTAATAGGTCTTTACAGACAATGCATTAATTTTCTAAAAAGAAAAGAGATATACGTACTGCAACATAACTATATGCAAATACCATCACATCATAGAACCTTAAAACTCCAAAGAAGCTACTGAAACTTTCAGGATTTGATATAAATTTGATACTTGAGACAAAAACATAAACTGAAATATTTACCAATTATCAATGAGAATATATTTTAAATAGGAAAACAACAACAAAAAAATCCTATTCACTATTTTAAAAATAAGATACACAAATACCCTAGAGATAAGTTTATGTGCATGATCTATACAAAAAGAATCACAAAACTTGCGCATAGGACATAAAAGTAGAGAGATATATGATGTTCCCAGATGGGAAAATGAATGCTGTAAAAATGTCAAATTAATTTATAGGTCTAAATGCAATCCAAATCTAAATCTCAATGGTATTTTTAATATTTGACAGTGTAATGATAAAATTCATCTGGAGGCAAAAATGCACATGAAATGCCAAAAAGACCACAAAAAGAAAGAATAATCAGTGAACACTAGCCGTACCAGATAAAAACTTTAAGGCCATAATAAATAAAATAGGATGGCTGAAGTTTTAGGAAGAACTCAAATTAGATCTTTCCTAAGGATAACACTAATGTAAACTTCAGGCGGTTAAGTGAGATCAAAAAGTGAAAGTAGACAGAGAGCCAGTACCTTTGTGGTTCCTTTGTGAATATGGACATTCCAAAGATAAAAGCTGTTGAAGAAAATACAAAATGAAAACTTAACAGATTTAATGTCAAGGAAGATGTGAAGCTTCTCTAAGTCAAAGACTATAATTATCAGAACTAAAAAAAAAAAAAAAAAAAAAAGCCTAAATGCAGGCCTCCTCCTCTTCACCCCCTCCTCCAAAAATAACTTAGAAGAAAATTTGCTACAAATAATACAAACAAGGTATCGTGTCTATCTATAATAAACTCAGAATTCATACATTTTATTAGAAAATATACTAAAATCTTCCTTGAATAATGAATATAGGAGCTTTGAAAGAAGTGCCAATAAAACAGAATTTTCAACTTCCATATTGATTTTTAAAGATTAAATAAAATATTATCATCCTACCAAACTAGCTAATATTAAAAATTGGTAATATTCAGTGTTGGCAGACTGTGGGATACGGCGTTTTCATACCGTTTGCAAATGGCTGCAATCTCTTTATCAAGAACTTTAACCATTTTTTAAAAAGCCTTAAAATAGGCTTTGATTCAGTAATCCCCCTTCTAGGCATCTATCCTAAAAAATATACTACGATGTATTAAAAAGATTTATAGATATAAGCTTATTACATCCTCGTCAGCGGGTTCCGCCTGCCGCGGGTTCCGCCTGCCGCGGGTTCCGCCTGCCGCGGGTTCCGCCTGCCGCGGGTTCCGCCTGCCGCGGGTTCCGCCTGCCGCGGGTTCCGCCTGCCGCGGGTTCCGCCTGCCGCGGGTTCCGCCTGCCGCGGGTTCCGCCTGCCGCGGGTTCCGCCTGCCGCGGGTTCCGCCTGCCGCGGGTTCCGCCTGCCGCGGGTTCCGCCTGCCGCGGGTTCCGCCTGCCGCGGGTTCCGCCTGCCGCGGGTTCCGCCTGCCGCGGGTTCCGCCTGCCGCGGGTTCCGCCTGCCGCGGGTTCCGCCTGCCGCGGGTTCCGCCTGCCGCGGGTTCCGCCTGCCGCGGGTTCCGCCTGCCTGCCGGTTTGCCCGAGTTCCACTCTACCAATCCTGTGTAAAAAAAAATTTTAATTGCAGAAAGTTTCAAAAAATAAAACTTAATTTGTCTCATATAGAGCCCTACGGTGAATCCACGATTGTGAAGTCATGTGTGGGGACACTTTGCTGCAGCCTCCTGCCAGATTTTCAATCTCTCTCCTGAACTTGGGTGAGCATTGTTTGCCTCACGTCTCGTACTGTGTGCAACCTTTATTTCTGTGGAAAAAAATTACTCCTAAAAAGAAATTAAGTGGTCAAAGCAATCCCTCAAAGGTTAAGAGGGAGTGTAAAGTGCTGTCTCTCATCGAGAAAATAAAAATCTTAGGTCTTTTGAGAAGCGGCATGTCGCCTGTGTAAATCTGCTTGGCGTTAAGAAGCAAACGAGCGTTAGCATATTGAAGCAGAAAGAAGCTGCGATTCGTGGAAGTGTTCGTGCTGCCTCTACGAAGTGGCGAAAATTCTCTCTGGTTCCTGATAAAGAGCTTGCAAAAGCTGAGAAAGCATTAAATGTGTGACTAGAGGACATGTCACAGAAGTAGATCCCTGTTGATGTCAGAATGGTGTGTGGAAAAAGCACTTAGCCTCTGTGAGCCGAGAGGGTTGAGGAGAGCCAGAGGAAGGAGTGGAGGGCCAGTAAAGGACAGCTGGCTAGCTATGCAAAGTGCTGCAGCCTCAGGAACTTAAAAGATCACAGGAGAATCATCGACTGATGCTAAGGCAGCATCAGCGTTCCCAGAAGAGCTCAAGAACTCATAGAAGAGAAAGGCTACCTCCCAGAGCAAGTCTTGAGTTGTGATGAAGCAGGCTTGTTCTGGAAGTAGATCCCCGTGGTTCCTACACCCGCAAAAGCACCAAGCAAGCCCTGGGGTTCAGGCTTGGAAGGATGGCCTTACTCTGGGGCTGTTTGGCAATGCAACAGACATGAGCAACAGACTACATGATCAAGCCAGGCCTTGTTTGCTGAGCACAGATCTGCTAGCCCTTAAGAACAAAACCAATAATTGCCTGCCTATGTTCTGGCAACACAACAAGAAGGATTACGTGACGCCATGTTGTTCTTGGAATAATTCAGTGCTTCGTTCCTGGAGTGAAGAAATACCTGGAAAAGAAGGGGCTGCTATTCAAGGCCCTGCTCATAATTGACAATGCTCCTGGCTGTCCCAAACCTCCCTCCTGTGCTGATGAGAATGTGGAAGTGAATTTCCTGCCTCCTAATACTACGTCACTGCTGCAGCCTCTTCCAAAGCATCAATGTGTGCAATTGAAACCCAGTTTTTCTGATGTCGTGATCCTTCTGATGTCCCGCCAGAAGGTTCAAGTTGGCCTGCTGTCTCACCATTTACCTACAGTGCCACACATCTCATCCCTCACCACATCGGCCCTGTAGGCACTATGCAGCCATCACCGTGGTCATCCTCCTCCTCCTCCTCCTCCTCCTCATCACCACAGCAGGATTATCAAGGGAGAAGAACCAGGTTTTGGTGAGTATTAACACTGTGTGTGTGTGTGTGTGTGTGTGTGTGTGTGTGTGTGTGTGTGTGTGTGTGTGTGAAAGAGAGAGAGAGAGAGGATGAATATATATTCTCTATTGATAATTATATTTTCTATATGGTACTTGTATTTTAAATGTTCTGTGTTTTATTCTGTGTATTTCCCATTTAGATCATTAAACAAAAGCAATCTATAAGTATTGAAAGGAAGAAAATGTGACATTGTTGCTGAAATGTACTATGTAGTTAGGCCTTGGATGGTTGGGTCTGTACTGAATATGTAGACTTCTTTCCCTGACATTATTCCCTCAACAACACAGTGTAACAGCTATTTACAGAGCCTTTACATCGTATTAGGTATTATAAGTAATCTAGAGATAATTTAAAGTATTCGGGAGGATGTGCACAGGTTATATGCAAATGGTATGCCATTTTATGTAAGGGACTTGAATTTACACAGATTTTGTTATCCGTGGTGAGTCCTGGAACCAATTCCCCGAGGATACTGAGGGATGACTGTATGTAATATTGCTCATGATATAATGCTATGTGGAAAAAAGCAAGATATGAAACTACATCTCTCTCTCCCTATATATAGTTACAGATATATCTATATATAAACATACATGTATCCGGAATATATAAATAACTTTTACAACTCAACAGTAAGGCAAATAGCTCAATTAAAAAGTGGACAAGGAATTTGAATAGACATATGTATGGCCAATAAGCACATGAAAATTAGGAATTAGAAAAGGAAAAATTAAAAACACAATGAGATAGAATTTCACACCCAGTAGAATGGCTATAATAATTCTTTTTAAAATGGAAAATAACAAAGTTGGTGAGGATGTGGAAAAATTGAAACTCTCATATATTGCTGGTGAAAAATGTGAAGTGGTGAAGCACTGTGAAAAATACCTTGGCAATTCCTTAAAAACTAAAGTTTTTACCACATGACCCAGCAATTCCACTCCTAGAAATATACTTAAGAGTATTGAAAATATAGTTTCACACAAAAACTTGCATATGAATACTTATAGAAGTATTATTCATAATATCCAAAAAGTGGAAATAACCCAAATGTGCATCAGCTGATAATAAACAAAATGTAGTGTATCTGTACAGTGGAATATTGTTTAACCATAAAAAGGAATGAAGTACTAATACATCCTACATAATGGATGAACCTTGGAAACATTATGCTTAGTGAGAGAAACAAGACACAAAAGGCCATATGTTGTATGATTCCATTCATACGAAGTGTCCAGAATAGACAAATCCATAGAAACAAAAAATAGATTAGTGGTTTCCCAGGGACAGGAGGAGGGTAGAATTGGAAGATACAGTGTTTCTTTTGGGAGTGATGAAAATATTCCGAAACTAGGTAGTGGTGATGCTTGTGCAACATTTATGAATGAAAAAACATCACTGGACTACACACTTTAAAATGATTTAAATGGTCAATTTTATGTTACGTGGATTTTTATCTCAACTAGTTTTTTAATTATTAAAGTAGATGTTTTAGAATGAAATTAAAATCAAATGTGTGCAACTATTGAAATACCTGGAGTCACAGCTTTTGTGCGACAGGATTTTGCAAAGACCTGTCTTTAGAATCTGGGTCCTATCTTTGACTGATCACATGACATTGGACAGGACATTTGTTGCTTTTAAGCCCATTTTCTCATTTATGAAATGGGGAGCATTCCTCCCTTATCTGCCTCTTGGTTGTTATTTGATTCAAATGGTCTAACCCTGACATATTTACCCCAAATGGGGTAACCACAAGGCATAATTTTAAGGGATTATTATTGTCTCTTCTCACCCTTGTCTGGTTTGCAGACTCTCTGAAGGGTGGACAGAATGCCTTAAGAGAACGTCTTCTGCCTAGGTCTGAAGAGATGATATCTGAGCTTGTCTTAAAGGTTAAGTTTCCCAGGCAGTGATGTGGGGAAAGCCTGTTAAACAGAGAGAAATGTGTATTGGAAAAAACACAAACTCAGAAAATGCCAGATGTTTCAAGTGGTTAGAAATCACTGGAATACAACCTGTGAGCGAGAACAATAAGGAGAAATCTGGGACAAGGTCTTGTAGAGCCTTTTGTAAAAGGTGCCTGTACTTGGTCCTTGGGGCAATGGGAACCAATGGACATGTTCAGGAGGTGGGTGTGAAGATTGAATATGGGTCTTAAGAAGGGGTCTGGTGACATCGTGGAGGGTGAGCCAGTGAAGAACATTGTCAGCAGGTAGCTCTGACAAAAGGTGGTTGAAACATTGCAGGTGAGAGGTTTCAAGAATACAATCTGAGGCAGGGTAAAAGTAAGAATAAAAAGGAATATCTGAAGGGAAGGATATTTTGAGGTAGAATCCAAAGTATTTGGCAATGGACTGTATGTGTAGGGAAGCAGAGGAGGGTTAAATGGCAACTGTAAGTTGTTTGCTTTTGAAAATTAGATGTCCACCCACCATACTACTGATCAAGATCTGGCGTTCTGGAGAAGGAGCTGGCCTAGTGAGGAAGACAACTGTGATTTGAGATATATTAAGAATTAACTTATATCCATCCAATAAAGACGTAAGAATGGCCAATAGACATATGAAAAAATGCTCAGTATCACTAATTATTAGAGAAATGCAAATTAAAAACTACATTGAGGTATCACCTCACACCAGTCAGAATGGTCATCATCCAAAAGTCCAAGAGCATTAAATGCTGGAGAGGGTGTGGAAAAAGGGGAACCCTCCTACACTGTTGGTGGGAATGTAGGTTGGTGAAGCCACTGTGGAAAACAGTATGGAGATTTCTCAAAAAACTAAAAATAGACTTACCATATGATCCAGCAATCCCACTTCTGGGTGTATATCCGGTGGGAACTCTAATTTGAAAAGACACATGCACCCCAGTGTTCATAGCAGCACTATATGCAATAGCCAAGACATGGAAGCAACCTAAATGTCCATCAGCCATAAGAAAGAGTAAAATAATGCCATTTGCAGCAACATGGATGGACCTGGAGATTGTCATTCTAAGTGAAGTGAGCCAGAAACAGAAAGAGATATACCATACGATATCACTCATATGTGGTATCTAAAAAAAAAGGGGGGGGACTATGAACTCATCTACAAAACAGAAACAGACTCAGACTGAGTAAACAATGTCATGGTTACCGGGGAAAGGGGAGGGAGGGGATAAATTTGGGAGTTTGAGATTTACAAATGTTAATCACTATATATAAAAGTAGATTTTAAAAAAGTTTCTTTTGTAGAGCACAGGGAACTGTGTTCAATATCTTGTAATAACCTTTAATGAAAAAAAATCAAAATGAATATATTTATGTATATACGTGACTAGGATATTGTGCTGTACACCAGCGATAGACACATTGTAATTGACTGTATGTCAATAGAAAAATAAAAAATTAAAAAAGAATTAACTTACATCCTAATCATGGATCTTTGGGTTACAAGAAACAAACTCACTCGAACATGTGCATGTAGAAAGAAATGTACTGTGAGAAGGCACTCAAATGTAAGATTTGTGAAGTCAGAAAACATAATTTTCTTATTTGACAAAATATCTCTCATACCTAGCAAAGTTCCTGACATAAAGTAGGTTGTCAAACGATATTTGAAAAGTGGATGATTGATTGAATTTCATGAATTACAAGGAGGGCAATAGAGCAGTCTCATTAGCACTGGAAAATCCTCAGGCGACCACCCACTCTCTGAAATCATACTGTACTTTACTTTGTTTCTCTTTCCCTGCCTGCCCCAGATTCTCTCTATACTGGCTTCCTCTGCTCATTTGCCCTACATCACCTTAGAGTTGCAGTGCCCAGTGGTAGAGGATTCCCAGGCAAGGGAGTCTGTTTGGACTGGCTAGCAGCAGGCAGCCACTCTGATCAAATCAGCTGTGGCCTGAGAGATGAGGCCGCAAAATGACTTACATGGCTACTCTCTATGGACTGTGGGAAGACACAGTCTCTAAGAAGGAGGTGTTGGCAGACAAAAAGTGACTGCATTTCTGATATAAGGCTGCAGCCAAACATCTAAGTGTAGCTGAGAATGTGGGACCTACATTTGGACAGGGTGGCTGTTGATCTTGAAGGCATTAGCAAAGAGATGGTGGTTGAAGTTATGCATTTAGAGGAGACAACTTGGGGAGAGTATGTCGAATGATGTGAGTATGTTGACGTAACAGAAATTCAATTACAAAGAAACAGGGAAAGAGCCAATGAATGAGAGAAGTGATTGTCAGAGAGAAATGAAGAAAACCAGGAGAGATGGGTCATAGCCTTTAAGAAAGGAAAGAATATTGAGAAATAGAAGAGCTCCATCTTAATTTTTAAGGATTAGTTGATTGTGTCACAGGTCTGTGAGTTGAAAGGAAAGTTAGACACAGTGTTCTGGGTGTCAGCTAGGCCTTTGACATCTTTAGTGACATCATTTTGGGACAAGGTAGAGAAATAAAGACTGGATGAAGTTCAGGTGGGAGGATTATCCATCAGACAAGTGAAGAATCCCAAAGGGATCTGGGTTAAGGGCATGATGTCCACATAGGAAGCTCTGATGTGAGCTAAAAGGCCCTAGCATAATCTCGTCTTTGTGAACACGTCATAAACTACGTGGATATAAACAAGGATGCTTTATCTATCTACTTTGTGAATAACATTGAGGCTGAAAGGAATAGCAAGACACATGTGTGACAGAGTGAGGGTCCCACATGAATTCAGTGGAGAATAAGAGGGGATTATTTTTCACTTAGATAAATGGAGGGGGGCCATATGTTGTAGTGCAGAGAGCAGAGAACCAGTATTCTCATCCTGCCTGTGGCAGGATAACTTGGCAACTCACTGAAACCTTTTATTTATCACACCTGAGTCAAATCTCTGCTGATGGGATGGGAACAAGGAATTGATATTTATAACCTTTTTTCTAGAACATTCAAATGCTTGCCAGCACCGTCCATGGGTAACATCTGGGAACACTGACTTAAACCTTTAATAGGCTCAGTTTCTGAGTCTATAAAGTGAGAGTTCACCAAGGTGATTCCCCAAGGTCCTTCCCTGTGCTAGCATTTGTGTCTGTGCTTGTGTAAGGGGAATGCATGTCTCCACAGAGACAGAGCCCTCATAATTTAACCCTGCTACTTTCAAATGGGCAAAGAAAATGTAACGTCATTATTTTCCACCACTGATTTAATCTGGGGGAGTGGAGCAGTTTTGTGCCATCTCCTTCACCATATTGGAAGAGGCCACACATGAGATGCCCTCGGGCTTACAGCTCTCCTCCAGCTCCATCAGGGAGCTACTGCAGGGGAGGAAAAATTCTGTTTCCTACTACCCTCATGGGTTCTCCAGTTGGGGCCTTGTAAATTGGACTGTCAAAAGACAGATTAACCAAAGGAATGCATATAAATTTAATTTAAGTTTTATGTGACAACAGAGACTTCATAAGGAAATGAAGACCCAAAGAAATGGTTAAACCTGAGCTTGCTTTATACTAGGTTTAAGGAAGAGTGGGGAGTCACAGGCAAATGAGCCAAAGGTAGTAGACTGTAGGGAACTTAGCAAGGCCTGTTCCCTCAGATTCCCCTTTGGTGATAAGGATGCTCTTTTGCTCCTGGTGTAGGGAGGGCACCTCTCACCTGAAGGTGCTATGACCTGCTTCAGGGGGGAAGGTCAGAGAGTCCTTCCTGCTTCTGCTGTTTCTCAAATTCCTTCAGCTTAAAATACTCACTTTGCCAGGGTGTCATAATTGGGGGTGTTCTGAACCCTTCACCATCCACCTCTAACTTCCATAATTTTCTCATACCTGTCTGGATATTTCTGAAGTCTCCTCTCAGAGTGCAGCTTCAGGAAGGGAGAAACAGAATCATAAAATGCCTCCCTGGCTCTTTTTCTGTCTCATTTCTTGCTGCAGCCCACATGCACAGGAGATGCTCAACATTTTGTTTCCTTTCTGTCATAGCCTGGGATACGTCCACTTACTGTGTTGAAGTCCTGAATTCCTGTTTTGAAGCCTTACTCTCCAGTGAGATGGTATTTTGAGGCCTTTGGTAATAACTAGTTTCGATGAGGTCAGAGGGGACAGTGACCTCACACAGAGATGAAGGAACCAGAGCTCCCTCTTTCTTCACCCTGTGAGGACACAGCAAGAAGGCAGCCAGCTGTGAACTGGAGGAAGGCCATCACCAAGAACCCAGCCCTGCTGGCGTTCTCGTCTCAGATTTGAAGCCTCCAGAACTTGATGAATGAATATTTGTTGGCTTAAGCCACTCAGCCTGTGACATTCTGTTATGACAGCCCAAACTGACTGAGATGCTCCCTAAGCAGAATCAAGTCCCAGGAGATCTGCACTGGGTCTGTTGAAAGGAAGTTAAAGAAATTTAGAAATGCCTTCATTAAGAAAAGCCTGATTTTCAGGACTTGCTGTAGACTTTGAGATCCAATGGCTCTTTCTCCTAGGCTGGATCTGTCTTCACGTTCCCTGGAGTAACAAGCCTAGCCATGGAGGTGGAAGGCAACAAGGCAACATGATTTAGGAAGGAAATGAAACTATGTCGGTGTACTATACCAAATATATGATATCTACATCCGTCCTCATACGTCTCATAAGCACTAGTTCATATAACCCAGTCCTCTTCCTCCTTCCCTTCTGATTTAATTATAACACAGTGATTACCTTACCTTATACTCCTGTCCTCCTATTTTAGAAATCTAGCCCTTTCTGGAGACTCAGCTTTTCAGTAAATGTTCACTGATCTTATGATAGTGACAGTAGGAGTGTGACAATTCCAGAGACTTGAGCAAGTGGCCCAATCAGCATCCTCTTCCAGAGTGAACTTGATTGAATAGAGGGAGCCCCCGTTCTGCCCAGGCCAGACCCCAAAGACCGGCACTTAGCAGTTCTGTTGGAACTTTGGTGCTTCTGCTGCAGCTGCTGGTGATGATAAGGAGCTTTTTGTTGTTAAAGGCTTTATCCATTTAAAAAAAAAATCTGATTATTGATTATCTAGCCCTCTGATTTCTATAAGGTCAGGATTAATCTGTTTTAAGGAGAAAGGCTTTTCTCCTTGTCTGGAAAGCCCTTTCCCCACTGCCTGTCTTGAAAATTCCTTTTCAGTCCTTAAAAACCCAGCTGCGATGTTGCCGACTCTATACAACATCCTATGAGTCTTCCCCTCCTCCCAGGAAGACTGAAGTTCTCCTCATTCTGTACCATTGCTTTATCTCATGATGGCCTCTATCACCACGCCATTCACAGTGAATCAGGAGTATTTGCCACCATCTGTCTCCCTTACACAATTCTCTGCAGTTCACACCGATCCATGGTATGGCACACAGTAGATGATCCATGAACATTCGTTAGCTGGGTGACTGGCTGAATGAATAGGTGAGTGGCACAAGGGCCAAAGTTCCCATAAATGGTAAAAAGGAATGCTGGTATTCAACATTGGACTGTCACCCCAAGGCCCACATTTGTCCTGCACCACGCAGCTGTGCACTTTGGGAATTTCAAATTGAGGAAACGTGCCATCTACCCATAATATGTAGGCATGAACTGCCATGAGCCCTATGTGTTTTTCCCGTCCTTTCTCTCCTCCTCACTTTTCCTCTGATGTAGAGCAGATTTCCCAGAATTGCCACTGGGACAGGGTTTTAGGGTGAGTGTTAGCAAGAAAACAGAGTGGACTCTCACCAGATTGAATCCTACAGAATCAAGAGCAGGACAGAACTCCTTTCCTTGAAGTCTTCCTCTAAGAATTTCTTGCATTTCTTGTACATTTATCGTGTGCTTGACATGTTGGTACGTCTTTGCATACTTTACTTATTTTTGCATACTTTGTTTCATCGTGATTATTACACTTTGACACAACAAAGTCAGTTATATAACTAAAGATAGCAGTCCTAACAATTACTGGTATGCCTTATTTCACAAACAGGGAACTGAGACTATTAAGAGAGAATGCTAATTGCCCAAGGCCACATGGTTTTAGCAGTAATAGAACTGGCACCCAGGCCTGCCCAGGCATGCCTGATGCCAAAATCTACTCTCTTTTAAGTAATGGAGTCCACCAGGAATAGGCCAGTAGGGAAAAGGACAGAGAAATTAATTATGAATTAATATTTATTGGGGGTAGTAGATATCTGTCAAGCTTTGTGGCCACCCATCATCTTTGAACAACTTTCCTGTATTTGGATAATTTTCCATATTGAGAGTCCTGTCTCCCAAAGGTGGAAACCAGACATCTGCTCTTACGCAAAAAGGGAAAGTACCACTCAGCACACACTCCAGGACTAACTAAATGGATAAATGAATGGAGCTCACAAAGACAGAAGCAGTAGCACGTATGCAGGCCCCTCTAATTCATTGCATTCTATGGGGGTGCACAGATCTAACAAGGCAGACAGCAGACCCCTAGAGAGACTCCAGTCTTGGTCCATGGGGCTTATGAGCTACATGGTTAGGAAAGCACCCGCTCCTTCCTTCGGGTAACCAGGGGTCTGAGTACCATAGTAATATGGGACCATAGAACATTGGCTCCAGCCCTACTCTCATCTTTCATGACTTCGAGGAATACCAGGACTTCTTCTGGTATAATGTGGAAGTTGGGGACCAAGCTTGTCATTGTATTTGTATGATATATTTAGCTATTGACTTGAATCCAAGCAACCAAGCAGCATTCAAGATCGAAGTCCAGCCCTTCCTCTGGTATGATCAGAGCACAAAGCTTTAAGCCTCATGGTTGATCAGAATTGACTGCTTTAAGCACCAGGCTATCTCCAGTTTCCATCAAATTTGCAAGAAGCAACTCAGTTTCTAGAAGGCAGCCTGCAGAGAATTCATCTTGGACAATTTTCCCCCTTTCTCTCCCTTGCTTTCCCAGCCTCCCAGCAGGGGCACAGATGTGTGATTTAGGCTCTCCCAGTCATATGTACACATGTGAGGTTTTGGGTTAGAAGAAGTAGGGTGAGTATACAGGAGCATGAAATCCATTTCCTGGAGTGGCTGATCCCAGAGGCCTTTGGTTTCTGACAACAGTTGTGGTGACTCTGGAAACCAGGGCCCTGCATCAGCAGTGCCCATTATGGTGTCTTTGCCTGCAGGAGGAAGCAACAGGGTTTTTATTACCTTCATTCCTTTAAACACTTTTTAAAAAGTGTTTCTGTTTAACAACATCCAGTATCCTAAGCATACTGGCACTTAAAAACCCAAGCACCTTGTAGCAATGTTGTTAGACAAATGTTAACCTTTTCACCAATTAGAAAGATTAATGCAACGTAACTGACTAAGCTGTTTCACATTTTATATGTACTCAGAAGTAACATCCAAAAAATCGGTTCTTTCTGACAGATTACTATGTATCATGTTTGCAAACATACCTCCCACTACTCATGGAAAGGCACTTGGCCATCCAGAAGGAATTTTTCAATTCAAGTGTTAGAAAATCCTCGCATCCTTTTCTGACCTTTCCCCTACCCTACCCTGCAGAGCTGACAATGCCCATCAGGATTATTGGATAATCCTCCACCCCACTGCCTAATGGCGAGAAACATCTTGATGCCTTTAGGCTCAGCTGTGCTCATTAGGTACAGAAATGCCAGGAGAAGATAGCAAATGTATTCAGATTTTAGTTTGTCTGCAGTTTGATGTAATAATGTTTTATTTTTGGCCCCCAATTGCTCAGCAAAAAAAAAAAACAAAAACAAAAACAAAAACCCTTGGTTAAACTGCTGATTTACTCTAAATCGCTGAGCACCGAGACTGTAGCTTGATAAAGTCTTTTAGTTGCTGAATATTTATAGTTGAACAATGCCAATGGCTTTTGATGGAGTTTTTCATGGGAAATATGATGACGTTTACTTCTTTATGAAGTTGAAATAACTGTGAATTTACCAGTGCTACCTCACAAGGGGTTTTTTTTTTTTTTTATTTCATCCTGGGGGCTTTGAAATATAAAATTCTATTTAGGTTTTCAGTGAAGAAGATATCACAAAGAAAAAGTGTGTGAACATTGGCCAAATAAAATTTGTTGCAACATCCCAAAATGTTCCTAAATTCTGAAACATTAATACATTGGTCATCAGTCTTGGATGTGTTATATTCAGGACACTTCCTAGGGAGTGTTATGGAGTTCCCTTCGGATAGAAAAGTTCATGATCATGGCATTAGTACTAAAGAGAGAGAAAGAAGTAGGGGATGGAAAAACTTGTGTAAATATATCTCATCTTCTTTATCTTTTTTCCTTTCTACCAACCCTGAAGGCAAAGGAATTAGCCGAGAATATAGGCTGTATTTATCCAAAACCAGAAAAAATGTTGAATTAGAAAAGCTGTTGACTTTCCAGCCAGCCAGCCTTGTGTCCATCTATTCAATAAACAGATTTGTTGAGCATCTGTAAAATGTAAAATGCCAGACAATGTACATAAAGAATATTGGTTTGTTCATTAATTCAATCATTCATGTAATAAACTTACCAACTAGCCAGTGTTTGAATCATAAAAACTGAAAACAAATAATTATAACATATGGGATGAGTTTATAAAAGTATTCAAAATGCTGAGGAAGCAAAAACAGAGGAAATAACTAAGAAGTCACCTGTAGAATGTGTGTCAGAGGCTGCGTTTCAGAGGCACACAGGCAAAGCTGTCTTTGAGACCATCAGCTGCTAAGCTGCTCAGGAGGCAGGGTGTGGGAAGACAGAGGGGTTGTAATCTCCAGAACCACACGGCCCTGGGTTTGCCTCCCTATTGTGGCAGACTTCTAATTGTCCTCTAACACCCATTCCTCTTCTTCCTCAGGATGACATAAATTCTGAATTTAGGTGGGCACATGGTCACTGAGAACAGACCATGTTTCCCAGTGTCTCTTGCTGCTGGGCAAGGCTTTGGGATGAAGTTCTGGTCAATGGTCGCAAGCAGAAGTAATGCTATAGATTGGATGCTTGTGTCCCCCCAAAATTCATGTTAAAGTCCTAACCTCCAATGTTTGTTAGAAAGTGGGGCCTTGGGGCCTTTGGGAGGATATTAAGTCAAAAGGTGGAGCCCTCATGAATGAGATTTATGCCCTTATGAAAAAGACTCTAGAGAAATCCCTGACCTCTTTAGAAACTCAGCGGAAATAGGACTTGGTGGAATACTAGAATAACTGAGGAAGAAGAATAAGAGATAATAGGTAGAGAGAAGAAAGCTTCAAAGAGAGATTTCAAAACTTGTACTGGTGAATGTAATACATACAGTGTAACGTTAGGAGTAAGTGGCTCAGAAAGACTAAAGGAAACTATAGAAAGAAACTAAAGGTGCAGAATGAGTCGGTGTAGATGTGGAAGTCATCCAGGATTTTGACAGCCATATGTATAGGATGACAGTAAGACAGATACCAGTACCACCAGACACAGAGGTGGCAGGTTCTGTACCCAGAATGTGTTTCTTAGTCCAGATCACTCTGGGTAAGTTGCTTCCCCGACACCTCTAGAATCACACGTTAGAAAGTGAACCATAATTCATCCAAATACAGACCCTTCTCATTTCTCCTCTTCCAGGATACCTCTTAAGCCAACAAATAAATGGTATGTTTAATGAAACACCACAGAATCAAAGTGAAAAGCCCACAGCTAATGCTGGTGCCTAAAATTTAATTCCTGCAGACAGAGCCGCTGGTCACATTACACACTTGAGGTTGGAGGTATTGAGTGATGAGAAGAAGAAATTGGGCTGGTGGAGGCGTGCTCTTCTGCCACCTTAGGTTTGGTCAGAAAGCAAGAAAGATCAGGAAATTAGGAGGAATATAGAAGGAAAAAAGCAAATTTTAGCAAAGAGATTAAAAGAAAGATTGTAAGTAAATCTTTTAAGTCACATGCTCAGGGATAAACTTACTAGAAATGGTGCTTTATAAACATTTTTCAGAAATATTAAAACATTTGGAACCACATTAATTTGCAGCATGACAATGTGAAAAGCCCACTTAAAGTCTGGAAGGATACTTTTAAATTATCGTAAATCATAATTAAGTGTTTAGTTACCATTATAGCATGTGCTAGCTGCAGAACTCTGAGCCTGGTTCCTCATTTGTAAAATGGGGATAGTACCCATATTTCATAGGGTTTCTGTGAAGACCAACAGACTTGGTGTATGTGAAAGTGTTTTATAAGTTGTAAAGTCCTCTTTACATAAGAGTATCTTCATCATCATCTGCATGAATCAACCATGCTTATCTTGTGAACATCCATTGTGTTTGTCTAACCAGTCTCCTGCCCTCCTTCGTCCAGCAGTAGTACAGTTCCTCTTCCCTTGAAGAACTTTTCTTCCCTACTACTGTGGGAGTGCCCACCCCCATCTGGCTAAGAAATTCAGCATAATCTGTGCACCTGGCCACAGCGAAAGGCCAGAAATGGGTATATCATTTAAGCCAGTCCAATCAGAGTTCTCCTTGGGCATCTTTTTTCTTCTCTTGCCGTGAGCTAGAAGGATATGTCCTCAGAGATGCTGGTGGCCATGTCCCCTGCTACACAGAGGCACTCACAAAGATAAAGCTGACATGCAGAAAGAATGAAATTGAAAAATAGAATCCTGAAGGAATTCCCATCATCCTGTGTAGCCAGCCCCAATCTTGTCCATTACATAATCTTCTTTTATGAACTTTATGTATGTGTGTATATGTGCATATATAAATTACACTGTAGTGACTTCCAACCAAACGTCTGGCTAATACAAATTCTACAATGAAAATATTTCAAATTTTAAAAATGTAAAAAGAGAAAGACTTACTCATTGTCTCCTTTTCAAACAACAGAATAGTGTTTAAAATAGTGAAAACAGAGAACCCAGATAAAGCCCAGGATGGTACACACAGAATCAGGAGCTATCCACCTTCTAGTAATCATCAAGCAGCAATAATATGAATTAGCAATCATTTCGTAGAATGTGGTAGAGGAAACAAACCTCTTTAGAAATATGGTTCATAGATACTGAATTTTTTAAAAAGAAATTTCTCAGTTTTGGTCCAGCTATTCTAAATTGCTATGTGTTGTTGTTGCCATAAAGTCCTAAATTTAAAAAAAAATTATAGATCAATTTCTAGACTGTGTGTATTGACCCTCCCTGACTGTTTCCAGAATAATAGTACCCTTTACAGAGTAGAGCTTTAACAGGACAATTTTTGTCTTCATGTACCATGTATTATGAAGCTATAGGGTAGCAGCAGCCTTCAAGACACATCTAAAGTGAAATAAAAATGCATCATTTTACAGAGAAAGGAACTGAACTCCCCTATATGTGAAGCACGTGGAACAAGTTCACACAATTTGCAGGTACGTTAGGTGAAATTCTTTGCTTATAAAGTAATTCATTGCTTTACAAAATGCTACACTATGTTTTTCATTTTAATTGATGCTTATACAGTATAAATTTCCTAACTTGTGGCCATGTTAACGAGATTAAATTTGTAAAACTTTGATTCGTATACATTTCAGGAAAGCATTGATTGCACCTGTATGTAATTCCAGTCTGGACACACTGCAAATGCTATCGGAAGCTTAGAATCTTTGCAATGCCTTGGTGTTGGTATAGATAAAGTTATTTAGATTACCAAATCCCAGTATCTTGAAGAAGTAGAGACGTTTGCCTGCTGTAAACATGGTATTCCTTTTAAGTACTCTAGTAGCTCTTAAAGTAGTAAGTGAAATCCTCATTGCTATAGTTTTTATATTGGGTAATATTTAATTATTTCATGTTCTGAGTCACAAATGTTTAACCAGTTTCTCTTAGAGTGCAATCATTTTCATCAGTCTTTCTGCAAATCTAATGCAACTGAGAGATTCCTAGTAGCAATCATGTCAGCTGCCTGCATGAACGAGCCTTTTGGTTCAGCAGAGCATAGCTCAGAATAGGAGAGTTTAAAGGCAGCAGTTTTTAGGTGTTACTCAGTGTTGCTTGCTATTTGCCTTTATTCAGGTTACTGAGCTCAGTTCTCTAATTTGTGGGTCAATTTTTGTATGTCTTTAGAAAGCGTCTGCCCAGTAAAGGACTGAGTGGAAGCTGATTCTCCGTTTTTTGCCGCCTCCTATCCCCATCCCTGTAAATCCTCAGAAAGCCACAGCAAAGGGACCAAATCGCCAGTGAGTTAAACTAAGAGTAGGGAATACTGAGCCTTCTCCTAGACTTAGAGCTAAGATTTCTGTCCACTTTCTGTGCCCACTTTTTTCTCCATTGCTTTTCAGGGGACTGAGGGAAGTATGAGGGGTAGGACTAGAGTTAACCTTAGAGCTACAGCCACAAGGAAGAAATGCTGTACTTATATCAGGGTAGCATAAAACCATAGAAACCAAAACCCAAAAAGGTGCAAAAGATCATGAGTCTCAGAAGAAAGCACGCAATGCTTTCTTGCCAGATGGCGCTCCTTTTTCCTGTACTCGGTCTGATGCAGGCTCCAGCTTACCTTCCGCAAAGGAATGTTTTGAGTCTGACTTCCCTGTGGGAAGTTGAGGACCCCACCTTTCACTGGGGCCTAATGAGAGGGGAAGAAGATCACTTTTTTCTCACCTGCAGTGTCAGGCCCGTTTTCTAAGCAACAGCATAATAGTCTGCACAGACGTGAGCACCCTGAAAACAGACAGCACTTCTCATTAGCATTCAGAGAAAGTTAGCTCCCACGTTATGCACAGGTCTCCATTCTGAAATAAGATTTTTGGCTTTACCTTTGCAAAAGATAAATGAAAATATTTTTCTTAACATATAAAATAGTCCTCAAAAATGAATCAGAAAACAGCTGGCAGTTTTAAAATAGCAGCTTGAACTGACTTCGAGCCATCAAGATTTCAAAAATATTGACTCAGTATTTTTGGTGGGCCACAAATATGATTCTAAATCTTCTCAAAACTACCATAAAGGGAAATATGATTCACTTTGTGTTTCAAGGTGTCTATAAGATGAAAATAAACTTTCCCCTTGGATATCAGAGAGAGAGAGAAAACTGTGTAATGTGATGAAAACATCTTTCATAATGTCCCTAGAGCTATGCAAATTTTATGAGGCTGTTTCTCACAGTGACCCTCACTCTAAATTGGAGGCACGATCATTCAGTAGAAGCCGTTCTATGGAGAGCCCATCTAAAGCGGGTTAAGAGCATAGCTTGCTGTTGATCTAACTTAATCTGGGGGTGGATTTTAAAGAATTCAGCCAGAGGTTCTTGACCCAAAGTACACAGCCCCTTATAGATGGCTCCCAAGAGTTCTATGAATTGGCATACATGCATCCCCCAATCAAATTTTTTGCTTTTAACTTATTCCTATTTTACAACGGTCTTTGTTAAAAACATATGTTTTAATGTCAATTTGTAAGTTGAGACATTGTTTGATTCTAAATAAATGTGGAGTCTCATGGGATACTACCGTATATGCTCAGGATCTTAGAGTGTGTGATGGTGTCTCATGATTTCTTATTGAACATGGGCTGACATCTATGTTTGTAAACATCTTTCCATGTTTATGTGAGCTCTGCCTTAAACTGGAAAATATTCAAGAGAAGGAAGCATGGTAACACCAATGTGTCCTTTGATTTGGCTTTCATAACCAAATTTGCTAGAGCTAACAATGCTGAAGGAAAACCTTTATTAACCAGATAGTGAGGATTTTTTTTTTTTAAGAAAAAGACGTGGGATTCTACTAAATCTTGAAATTTTCCCAAACATAAAACCTGTTTTGAAGCATCAAATAAGGTTGCTTATCACATTACCGAGCACAGCTGGAGAAGCCTTAGTTAATCCATGTGCCTTGGCAACAGCTGAGCAAGTATGTGACTTGAAACAGAGGAAGAAGTCTGAAGCAGTGTCTTATTCAAGTGACATCACCTACCCCCAAATTCTTCTCATATTTTTAAGCACATCGTAGAAGAATTGGCAGCAACTCCCCCTTTCCTTTCAACACGCAACTGGTTGAAACCACTGCATTCCGCAACTGATTTCTTAGCCGCTGGGTGCAGTCCTATACTTCAAAGTAGAATTCTTCTTTCCTGAGCCCTATTTTGAAACTTCAGAGGCCCTCACTGTCTTCAAGATGGTGACAAGTTTCATTGCCAAGAAAACTTCCCCAAGAGGATAATCTTGATATTCTGGGCACAGATGGAGCCCTTGTAAGACTTGGTAACACATCTGGTTTGCTGCTTTGATGAACAAAGAGGCTCCGTATGTCATTCATGACTCATCACTGTCCTCATCCCTCATCGGCCTGCATTTCACTCACAGACCCTGGGAGAGGTCTTGAAAGAAGTTCTGTCATCATCTACTCACAGTAAGTCCTCCATTTCACCAGAGCCAGGGCCTCCACTCACCTTGTTTTCAAATGATTTTTGTTAAAAAATAAGAACAAAATAGAAATGTTTGCTATGAAACAGAAGTTCACTGGTCTTTTTGAAGACAAGTGGTTTAAAGAGTAGATTGGAACATCAGGGGGAAATTTCAGTTTCTTGAAAGAGAAAAGGAAAGCCTGCTCAGTAAAATCTGACAGGAAGGTATTCATGACTTGATTTTCTCAGCAGTACTTTTGGCCGTAGGCTACAGCAAAATCTTCCCCCACCCACAGTCACCATTATGGATGCAGGTAAAAACAAACAGAACAAAAACTCTTTTGACTAAGTTCTTTTTTTTTTTTTTTTCTATTCTGAGAGATTAAATTGAACATAGAGAACTAAGCTAACTAAGTTAACTTTTTAAAGCTAGAGGAAGTGCTCCCGTAAATGGAAGAAAGAGGATAAAGCCTTAGAGAGTTTAGTATAGGCAGAAATCTGAGGACACAATCAAACACCACAGACAAATACTTCTGCTCAGATTATTTGCTTAAAATTTTGAAAAACGGATTCCGAAGACAATAACACAGCCACAAAGCTGACCTCACTGACTCAGGACAAAGAAAATGATGCATTGTAAATTCAACTGGAAGAATCTTGAGGGAATTCCAGTGCCAAGAAATAAGCTTCTCCTTGTCTGGCAATTCTAAAATTTTTCAGCTGTTAAAATGGAAAGTTGGAAAGCATTTGGGTCAAAGTTATACATATTCAAGACCATTACACCATTTCCAACTTCTCATACAGGCCAAAAACAATCTCCTTGATCCTGAAATAAGCCTTCAGAATTAGTTTCTACTTTTAATTGTGTTTGCAGTTTGGGACCTTTTTTTTTTTTTTTTTTTTTGGCAAGTATTCAATTATATTTATATGAAAAATGAGGATGAGAGAGAGAATTCTTCATGGGCAACATTTTCCTATTCTATCTATATGAAGGAAATCAGTTTCGAGTGCCATAGAGTATATTGATTGAAAAATATTATATGTACAAGTTGTACATTTTTGCCTGGAGTTGGAATCTGTTACTTTTGGCAGATGTTCAAAGCAGTCCATGACTCCAAAAAGTTTTAGAACTGCTGATCTAGAGAAACAACTGCACTCGTCATCCTTAAAGCAGGCAGTAACTATTGTCTGTGAACTGGAACTTTGATGGCTATTGGGAGGTGGTGATTTGGGGAACCGGGCAAGCACAAAGAGTCCAGTCAGATTATTTTTCAGTTTGAGTGCTGGGTCCTGTGCTTTATCCCTCGGCATTACTAGGGGAGAATTAAAATCCTCAAAATAGGACTCAAGTCATCTGCCTAAAAGAAGCCCATCCCTCCTCCTGTCAGGTGAAATTCTCTTCTGAATGTAATTTGGATTAGTTCCACTATCAAGACAAATGGATACTCGAAGCACCAAAGTTCTGCATCATAGAACACAGTCATTTCAGTGGGGGGAAAATTTATGATTTCCATTTTAAAAAATAGAGTAAATGTACTCTCATTTGACAGAGACTGAAACAAAGAGTCAAAGAACTTTTGTGGAATTGGAAAAAAAATGTCAGCTTTCTGTGGCCTGTTGAGTTTGTCTACATTGAAAATTAACCTTTGGAAGCTTTAAACTCTAGAATGTAAAACTGGTTAAATTCAAAGAGGGGAAAGTGCAATTCAGGGAAGGGTTGAGCGTTCTATTATAAATGCAGGTTCACTTTACAAACCATCTAGGTGCTTGATAAGGCTGCTGGTGGAAGTGGGAACATAAAAGAGAGGGTTTGGATGGCTTACTTGGTGCTGAGAGCTGTGGGTATTATTTCATCAATGCACAGTTCTTAAGAAATAAACCCACAGCTATGTGATTTCACCACCCAGGCCTTTCCCTCTAAGACCATACTACCTCTTAACTTTCTAAGACTCTTTCCAAGCCTCTGAGTTACTCCTCAGAGGAATCTTCTCCCTGGACAGCCATCTACAGAGTAGGCTCTCAAGTATCTCCCAAACTGAGTCACCTCCCTGGATCTCCAAATAGTTCCTGTTTCTATATCCTCCGGGAGTTGTGATTTGCCCTCCTATTACTACATATTAAGCCTGTCTAATATCCTTTATGACCTACTGTCCCAGCCACTAGCTTCTACAACTGGGCTTGACTCTCAGGGAACTATATCTGCCACAGCCTTAAAATTAGCTCGGATTTTGGACTTCTTACCTCTAGAACTATAAGATAATAAATTTGTGGTGTTTTAAGCCACTAAGTTTGTGGCCATTTGTTACAAAGGCAATGGGAAAATAATACAGTTGTTAAGATGGCAGTCTTCCCAAACTGATTTCTAAATTCAACAAAATCTCTATGTGATTTTTTTTTAGAAACTGACAAGCTGATACTAAAGTTTACATGGAAGTGTAAAGGACCTAGCATGCACAAAATGGCTCAAGGGAATTGGGGCAAATGATGGAATATGTTCTAAAACTAGATTTTGGTGATAGCTGCACAGCTTCATAAATGGTCAAAAAGCATTGACTTGTATTCATAAAATGATTGAATTTTATGATATGTAAATTATACCCTAATAAAGGTATAAATAAAAGATATACATACTCATGAGGAGGTATAATTGCTTGTACATAATGCTTTTCACATTAAAAAATTTATTGAATTGCTAATTATCAGAGAAATGCAAATCAAAGCTGCAATGAGGTATCACCTCACACCAGTCAAAATGGCCATCATTCAAAAGTCCATACACAATAAATGCTGGAGAGGGTGTGGAGAAAAGGGAACCCTCCTACACTGTAGGTGGGAATGTAATTTAGTGCAGCCACTATGGAAAACAGTATGGAAGTTCCTTAAAAAAACTAAAAGTAGAGTTATCATATGATTCAGCAATTCCACCCCTGGGCATATATCTGGAGAAAACTCTATGTCAGAAAGATACACGCACCCCAGTATTCATAGCAGCATTATTTACAGTAGCCAAGACATGGAAGCAACCTAAATGCTCACCACCAGATGACTGGATAAAGAAGATGTGGTATATTTATACAATGAAATAGAACTCAACCATAAAAAAGAATGAAATAATGCCATTTGCAAAAACATGGATGGACCTAGAGATGATCATACTAAGTGAAATAAGTCAGACAAAGACAAATATCATATGATATCACTTATACGTGGAATCTAAACAATGACACAAATGAACTGATTTACAAAACAAGAAGAGAAGAGACTCACAGACATAGAAAACAAACTTATGGTTACTAAAGAGAAAATGGGGGTGAGGGATAAATTAGGAATTTGAGATTAGCAGGTACGAAGTATTCTATATAAAATAGATAAACAAGGTCCTACTGTATAGCATAAGGAACTATATTCAATATCTTGTAATAACCCATAATGAAAAAGAATCTGAAATATATATATATAAAAGTATAATATAAAGCTGAATCACTTTGCTGTATATCAGAAAGTAACACAGCATTGTAAATAAACTATTCTTCAATGAAAAAAATTTTTTGTTGAATCCAGGTAATGAGTGAATCTAGAATAATTAAGATGTTCTACTTCCTCAGTTTTTCTCTGTGTCTCAAAATGTTCTTAATACAAGTTGGAGAAAAGAATTCTTTGAATTTCTTATTTTTTGCAGTGTAGAAATTACAGAGAAAGAAGATAGGTCACTGAATAATACCTTATGCTACTGTATCATTAAGTATAATTTTAAGTCATTAACTACTCTGATGCCTGCTAATTGATTTTTAATTATTTTAAAACCTTCATAGTGTACAGGCATTTATGTAATCTCAGGAGACCATTCTGATAAAGAATTGAGAACCAGGCTCTTCGTCAGAAACATAGCCCTGTATTGTAACGTTGATCCTATAAGTAAAGAGATTTTTGTTCTCATGATTTAGACTTAGAGCCTCCTCTCCCTCCTCTGCTAGGAATGTGTTAGCTGCTTTTTGAATTTGTTCACATGTATCAGCTCTTTTTTTCCCCCACAACAACCCTTTAAGAACTTTCTGTATCTAAATCCATTATAGAAACACTCACTTTAAATATTCTTAATTGTTTTTGAAATATCATCTCAGTGTTCTGGTCTTCACAGTTTAGATTGGTGCCTGCTATATTTATGTCTTCCTAGAGTCATAACATTCCAGACATAGAAGGATAAAGATGTTTGCTTGGTTACTTGTCAGAAAGTCTATAGCGTAAAAATAGATGTTTTGATTGGTAAGTAAATTTTATTGTCACTCAGTGGGGAGAGTATAGCTCAGTGGTAGATCACGTACTTAGCATGCATGAGGTCTTGGGGTTCAATCCCCAGTACCCCCGTTAAAATAAATAAACCTAGTTACCCCCACAACATATATGAAAAAAATTTTATTGTCACTCATACTCATGACCATGTTATGATGGTGCATTCCATTTTAAGAATAGACATAAATTACTTTTTCCCCAGTGTTGCTTTATTTCTCTGTTGAAACATTTGCAAATTAGGATCATACATGTAATAATAGTACAATGTCTTTTCTTGGCCTATGAGCAGATCTCATCATATGTATATTTCAGTTAACTGAATTGAATGTTTTAACTTCAGCAAAATAACAATGATAATGATTTTTTAAACTAAAATACTGTAAAACATTGCTTGTGTACTTATTGTTCTATGCTTTACATTACCAGAGGCAGTTCACACATGTACAGATGTGTATCTGAACAGGATTTATTCTAATGAGAAATTAAGAGATTTTTCAAGGGTGTTTTGGTCCTATTTATGCTTGTTTTTGGTTTTTTTCCCCCTCTTGTCTTACCGGCTGACTTTGGTACCTAAATTTCAAACACAGAGCAGAGGGAAAGGAAAGAGTCAAGGTCCGACTAGGAGGAAAACCTCCTCTGACATCTGCCCTTCCCCAGGGGTCTCAGTGCCCACTCGGTGCCCCCTAGCCCTGCAAACTTCTCACACATGCTACTTCCCTGGGAATGCAGCTGTCTCTTTACATGTCTGCCTCCCGCACAAGGATGTGCTCCCCTTGCATGCAGAATCCATGTTTTATTTATCTCTGTATAGCCAGTGCCTGGAGCATTCTTGGCACTCAATAAATATAGCCTTTGAATAGCTGCTATTCAGAATCCAGATTATTCCAGGTCAATGTTTATTGAACATCTGCTGTTCAATAAGTGCACTGGTCAAGCAGGGTGCACAAGGATGAGTGGTTCCAATTCTGTTGACTGCAAGGACCTTGAAGTGTGTCACAGTTTAAATAATAAAGAATAGTCTTTTGTGGTGAGATTTTTACCTTTTTTTAATCTCACTGTATGCCCTTTAAATGAAATTGTATGTAACATATTGAGAAAGCAAATGTTTAAAATGTCTGTTTGTAGTGCTTATTATATATGATTATATTTTTATAGTTCTAAAATAGTAATAATAGCTAACTCTTGCGTGGGACCATGGTAAGTGCTTGACAGGCAATACTGTATATTACTTACACACAATACTTCAAATACATACTCTGCATATATCTATTCTCTCTATACATACATTTGTATAATACTTTACCTGTGCTACTATATACCATTTGTTCTCCACCCAAATACTCCCATGTTGCCCATTTTATAGATGATGAAACAGAAGCACAAGGAAGTTAAATAACCTGCATAAGTCACTTCACAGAGTGACAACATGATAGAAGCTAGAATTCTAATCTGTTCTCCCCCGAGTTTTTGCATAGCATTTTCTTCTTCTTTTTTCCTTTAACTTCAAAAAGAAAATGTATTGTAAAATGAAGTAGAGCTTGACTAATTAAAAAGCAGTAAGGAAAGACATTGAAGAACAATAGTTGGGGGCATAGTGTCAAAGGTGACAGGGAATCAATATCTTATAAGGTGTAGGGTTACAGTGTTTATATTATAATAGAGGAAACATAAATTACTATCCAGGAATTCCTTGAGTTATAGACAGCTAAAACTTTCCCCCTCTTTTACTGTTGGATTACTGAGTTGATGTTTTATTCCCTGTCAAGGTGATTCAACATTCTCACTAAATTTAAGTATTTTTTCTAGACCAGTGCTCAGTCCTATTAGACTCAATGTCCTTTTTTTATAATAATTACTTTTTTATGCCTATTTTACTATTCTGAAATGAAATTAATAGATAATATCCTAGCTACAAGCAAAATCTTCAAAATACAGTATAATGCCATAACAATATTCCAGATGTAATAGATGCATATTCCAGGTATATTGTATATCTGTATACTGTATATCTGTAATGTATATTCCAGATCCTGTCTTTTAAGGAAAGTTGGTGTTTTGCCTTATTACACCAAGAGTTGTTCATTATTTTGGAAAACTGCATCACCAGTGGAAATACTGCTTGTAGTATTTGAGGAGGCAACCAGACTGTGGCAATCTAGCATAACATTTACAAATTTGCAAATCTGCCGTTTAAACCTCCACCTCCTGGATACACCAGAAGTTTAATGTTATCAAGTTAGTTTACATCTGAATTCAAAAAAATCCTTTTGTTCTGAATAACTTAAATTACAACACCAGGGATTATAACACAATCTGATCTCACACGAGAACTGCCATCCCAAGGGAGTCACTGATAGTTGTCAAATTTGACTGCAGCTTCCTATGGAAAAAGAAATACTTTGACAGTCAAATTCAAAGCTGGGCTCGGGCTCTAAGCCAACCAGGGCTGGGAGCTTCTTCCATCCATACGGAAAATGACCAAATAGTGTGGGCCGCGTGAACTCACCATCGTTTTGTTGCAATTAGGCCACTTATTCACTGGTGTGAAGGAAAAAGGAATTACTCAAAATAAATTCCCAGGGGTTAAGAGGGTGTGCAAGTGCTGACACGGGAGTAGCAAAATATGTGCTGTGCTTGCCTTCTAAGTGCCGAGTTTTTCTGCTGGTCTCTGTGGAGACTTCTGTTTACTGGTGTGCATTTATTATTTTCACCTTTCCTGTTCTCCACAAGTAACTGAGACAAATTACCTGAAGAACATATATATATGTAAGGACAGTTTTTAAAAATCTGAGCGAATAAGAACCAGTGAGAGGAGGGAGAGATGGACATCAGCAGCCACCGAGAAGATAGGTGAATGCAGCCGAGAGTTAGATTTAGCACCGAACTTCTTGGCAGCCAAGGCTAAAAGAGGAACATTATAAATTATGTAGTGCACGTTATCTGATTAAAGAATGCAGTTTGTTCTTTGGGACACACACAAGACTTTTCCTAATATTAAATTCTAAGAGGAACTTCTCCCAGGAATATATAAGGAATGAGCAATATTAAATTAACAGATGGATAGCAGTTTTGTAAAAGATGCAGAAATTTATATTGTTTCTTACCTTCTGAATCATTCTCTATTTTCTCACATATTTTCTTACAACTGTGTAGCATTAGCCCTCACCCCCAAATAACCCAATATAACAATTGCATAATGTCAAATCATTAGGGAGGTTATTTTTCCTCCTCCTGAATTATCCCAAAATCATGTGAATAGAACCTAACTCAGACCTGCATTTATCTTTCAACATTTAATACAAGTGGAAATTTTTGAACAAAGAGAATTTAAGATGCTTTCAGCTCCTCAAGGACAAAGACTCAGTGATTAGTGAGGTCCCAAGTGAGTAAACAAATATTAAGCCAGAATCCCAAAAGGTAGTGCACTGATGGTCATATGCACTATTTTTCAGACTTTGGAGTTTTATCATGTCTCACATTTGGATGTAGAGATAAAGAGCTTTTGATTTTTAAATTCTATCAAAGATTTCACAAAACCCTATCATCTATTATTGTTATAATTTCAAAAAATGAGCATATTGACATAAGGAATTGTACAAAGGTCATAAATAAAGAATAGTCCTCTAAATTGAATATATTAGCTTTTTAAAAACCTGACTACATAATCCTTACTTTTTCTCCTTTTCTGAAGACTGGTGATAGCATCTCTCATGGCCTGGCACCAACTATTATGGGGTGTCCACAGAAGTGTAAAGATACAACTCTTGCCTCAGACAATGCTACAGTCAGCTGGAGGGAATAAAATACAAATATTGGAAAACTGGTAATAATTACAAGTGATAATACAACATTATGAGAGAGATTATAAAGCATAAAAGAATTTATTATACAAGAGGGAGATCTCTGGGACCTGGGGAGCTATTGCAAGGCTTAGTGAAAGCACAGTGATCTGAGCTGTGTTTTCAGGAAAGAAAGGAGATGGGAAATTTTAAAGAGGGAATATTAGATAGAAGTATTGTATGGAATAGATAAAAACACAGATGCAGTACAGCTATTGGTTCAGTGGCATAAGGAATTCAAAACTTCTAGGTGGTGGTCTCATATTTACATTCAGTAGAACCGTTGCTGTGTCCATTGGTGGGAGCATTCTCCCTTGGAGACTAAGATCTTTAAACCAGCATAGCTCAGCATTGCCAGGACAAAAAGCAAAATTTCTGTGAGTGAATTATTAGGTGTAATAGTGAGAGGAGCTCACTCCTGCTTCCATCCCTTGATTCCTGGACCCATGTATTAAGGCTATGGGGACAGCAGCATATGGTGGTCTCTGATTCAAACATACTGTGTCCTGTATGATAGAACACCTTCTTTTCAGATGTTGTCTCCCAACTGGCATCATAACTGAGTCTTCAGGAAGCCATTCTACCTTTCAGTTGGGCTAGCTGCTTCCAGATAGTGGGGTCAGTGGTAAGATCAGTTGATGCAGTGAGTATGACCCCAGTGCTGCCCTTCTTTTGCAGTAAATGAGTTCCTTGATCACACTCAACACTGTGCAGAATGCCATGGTGGTGGATAAGGCATTCAGGGTGTCCTTGGCTAGAGATGCTGGCAGAAACATTATGGACAGGGAAAGCAAATCCATATCCAGAATATGTGTGATTTCTGTGAAGACAGATCTCTGCCACCTCTAACTTGTACAGATGTTTGGGGTTATAGCTGGAATATTCTGCTCGTGAGACCAAAATGTGGGATTTCCTCTTTTTCTGTGCCAGTTGAATTCTACCTGTTCTGAAATGAGCATCCCTGACTCAGCTTTGGCAATTCATCAAAGAACTGTGGGAATGATTGGGCAAGAGTGCAGACAGGCATAGGGATGATATGAATCTATCCCACCACTAAAAAGTTCATCACAAACTAACAAGCAAAAGCCAAATATTCAACTGATACTGAATCAGCAACACTGTCGTTTCCATTATGCTAGAATATTTCTCATTTGGTATGTATCATGGGCAAAATGTTTGCTTCTAGAATTGCTAACATTTTTAATGCATACATTCTTCTATTCTAAGTTTAGCATGAAAAAGCAATTACAATTTGAATGATGTATCTTGGCCCCAAATGGATTCTTTATCTGGAAATCAATAACTTTGTTTCAGAAGGAAAATAAATATTTGGCATGTTGATGCTTTGAGATTTTTTCTCACTACCAGAAGCCTTTTTCCCTTTCTTTTCTTTATCTGATGAACCACTGAATAAATTTTAAGACAATATTATGTCTTCCTAATTAAAAATCATTTTAAGAATTCAGTTGGGGAAATAAAAGGCCTATGAATCAAATGTAATTGAGAATCCAGTGACATTTGTAGCACTACAATTGTTCAAACCGATTTGATTTCAAATTTATTTGGGGACAGGCTTTAAAAATGAATGCTTTTTTTTTTCCCCTCTTCAAGTTTCAGCACAGCTTGTAAGCAGCTCTATTCTACGGTCTAGCAGAGAGAAGGTATTTCAGATGGAAGGGACAGTGAAAGAGTGAGAGGAGTGGAGGAATTTTAAAAGAGGCATAGAAGCAATAGACTTGCTTTTTCACTCAGATTTCTAAATGAGAGATATATCAAGGAGACCTTCTCCCCAGGCAGCCAGGCTCAACTCCATACATGTTCTTGGTATAGCTGGTGACCAGGATTCGTACAGTTAGGCATATGCTAGCCACGCAATGCCCTCTGCTTGGCTCTTTGCCTCGTGGGTCATTGCCAAAGTCTCCAGAGTCCTTGTAATGTCCAACTAGGACAGGGCGGGAGTGTGGAGTCCCCCGGGTCTGGACGATCCATCACACTGCAGCGCCGCTCAGATGAACCTTGCCGCTCCCAGAGCACCTGGGAGACTTGGTCTGTTTCATTCCATCTTGAGAGATCCTAATGTAGTTGGGGGTTAAGATTTCAAATCCATGATTCTGGGCCCAACTCTTAGCTGTTTGGTTTGGGGCAAGTTATTTAATCTTTTCTAAGAGTCAGCTTCCTGATTTGTAAAATGCAGCTACTAATAATACTCATCTCACAGCATTCTGGTGAGACTCTAAGGAACTGATGCACATCAAAATCCAACACAGTGCCTCCTGACAAGTAAACACGCAGAAAGTGTATTGTAAAAAATATATTAATTAATTTAAAAGGCCTCAGATTCCTGAGGGGCTCCCAAAAAGAACTTACTTTTTCTGGAACAAAGATATCCTGGCACACCTGAAGCAAAACACAGTGGCTAGCAGGTTTCTTTTAGCCATAACACCCAGTATCTAAGATAGACCGTGTTCGTGGGTTGTGCTCACAGCAGCCTTAAGGCCTCCATGGCAGTCCCAGAGAGGGACCTTGGGACTCTTGGAAAACTACAGGAAGACTCGTGCATCTCCATCATAGATCTGCTCCCGCATCACTCATCTGCTTCTTCCCCTTGGGAAGGAGTCTGGGTCCAAGGGAGCCAATTACTTCAGTATTATCCCAGTTGTGTTTATTTACTCTCTCTCTCTCACATCAAATTTTTTAAAACATTTGTCTGTGGAAAATCTAGATACAAGAAAACTCCAAACTTTAAGTAACAAAAAGGAAAAGAATAATTATACTGGAAGAATTAAAGTCAGAAAAAATGTTATAATTTATAAAAGAGAAGGAAGGAAAGAAGGAAGGAAGGAAGGAAGGGAAGGAGGAGGGAGGGAAGAAAGGAGGCACTGAGCTTTCTAACAGCCAAGGCAAAGTAGGAAAAATGTTCTTAAGTTCCATTCTCTGCTTAAAAGACACTGACCAAATCATCAGAGGAAACAAGCATGTTCCTGTCCTCCTGCTCTGAGATTCATTTTTCAGATAAATGTGTAAATAATAAATACTGAGCAACATGATACATAGGCCTTCAATATCATTTGGAGTTATTTTTTCAATGAAATGGTATTTGTATCGCACAAATAGCCCTCTCTGCCCCTACTCAGTCCTCATTAAAAGCAAAAGACTATATCATAAGTGGTAATTCTGTAAATCTAGTGCTGTGAAGAGGTGGTTCAGGTCCAGAGGGAGATAGTCAATGAAAGAGTTGGAGTCAAGGTCTTACAGGGGATGAAGATGTTGAAGATGAAGGTTATTAAAAATAGAGGATGATAAAGAATGGAGAAACCAAGGAATTGGAAGAGCCATCAGTTTGGATGTTGAAATGCCTTACCACTTTGTGAGCCATATGATAAAATCATCTAATTCTCAGAAATTAGATTTTTGAGGAATTGTGCAGATGGCAAAATTAAGAATAGGGAAGGGAGGGTAAAAGAGAAAGTAAATAGCTGAGTGCTTGCAACAGGCCAGCCCTCTGCTCTGTTCTCCACAAGTGAATTATTCGGTCTTCACAACCACCCAGCATGGTCTCAGAATCTCTCAGCGGTGGAGGCCAGTATCAGACCCCTATGGGCTCCCCAAGAGAGTCTCAAGAGAGAAGGTAGGGACTACTTGTGGGAATGCAGTTTGGTGCAGCCACTATAGAAAACAGTATGGAGATTCCTCAAAAGACTAGGAATAGACTTACCATATGACCCAGGAATCCCACTCCTGGGCATATATCCAGAATGAACCCTACTTCTAAAAGACACCTGCACCCCAATGTTCATAGCAGCACTATTTACAATAGCCAAGACATGGAAACAGCCTAAATGTCCATCAACAGATGACTGCATAAAGAAGATGTGGTATATTTATACAATGGAGTACTATTCAGCCATAAAAATGACAACGTAACACCATTTGCAGCAACATGGATGCTCCTGGAGTATGTCATTCTAAGTGAAGTAAGCCAGAAATAGAAAGAAAAATACCATATGAGATCGCTTATATGTGGAATCTTAAAAAAAAAAGAGCAAAAATACAAAACAGAAATAGACTGATAGACATAGAATACAAACTTGTGGTTGCTGGGGCCAGGGGGGTGTCAGTGGGAAGGGACAGACTGGGAGTTTAAAATTTGTAGATCCTGTCAGGCATATGTAGAATAGATAAACAAGATCATACTGTATAGCACAGGGAAACATATACAAGATCTTGTGTTCGCTCACAGCAAAAAAAAAAAAATGTGACAATGAATATATATAAAAAAAAGAGAGAAGGTAGGGACAGAAAGAAGATGGTATAGAGGAACAGCACTATACAAGCCCTCATATCTTATGATATCTTATGAGTTTCAGGTGCACAAAGAAATTGTGGTCTCTACAATGAGATAGGATATGACTTGCCCAGCCCTCATGTGAATCCAGATATGAGCCTCTCTCATTCATAAATTTACACTCAGAATTCTAGGAAAACAACTTCATTTCCTATTTTTAAAAAATATTTAATTCATATTCCACTCTGGGGGGGATAAACAAAGCCATCTATCAAACAAAGTGCCTCTACTTCTGCTTGTAATTGAATCATCATAGAATCATTTGTACATAAAAAATAATAATAACAATAACCATCATAAAAAGAAGGCTGGGGTTGTTAAAAATTAATCCCTTGCTGCTTTCTGTCGTGAAGAACACGGAGGACAGTTGGATGTCAAAAGGACATGCACTTGTGGGAATTGTTCAGATGAGACTCATTTTGTTAGGAAAGGGTGTTGGCTGATGGAAACAGTCTAGACATGTCTTATACATGAGTGACTCCAGACTTCATGGGATCCTCTAGGGAAGGATGCTTAACCATCAATAGGAAATTTTAAGTAGATGACTTCTCTTCACACAGCTAATAAGCAGAAGGGGTATCTCTAGGGCATAGGAGTGAGGAACTAGAAAATATCATCCTAGTCCCTTGATTGTGAGACAGTGGTTTAATAATAGCTTTTGGCCTGTTTGTTTGATTTGAGGGAGGAGGAAAGTGGAGGGAAGGAAAACAAAGAGATACCACATTAAACATGCATGTTGAGTGTAAGCCACGCTCCCATTTCAGATACATCAAAATGTGAAAATGTGCATTTTAGAATCAAGGCGATAAGATAATACAGCTAGTAATACCTTTTTAAAAATGGCACTACTAGGCATTTGCTCTTTCCTCATGGTCATTTGCATGCCCTTAACAGGAAAAAAAAATAGGGTAACTTTTCAGAGTAGTCTTAGTTTGGCATTCTCAGAAAGAAAGCACTTCTGTAAACTTACAGAGTTTCTAACATGTTTATCCAAGTTATCTTGGGTCTAGAACAGTGACACATTGGGAAGTGGAGGCAACCAGCTAATTTGCCCGAAGCATTGGCCCTGGTGAGAGCCTCATTTCCCAACCTTGCCAAGGTGCACTGTCGGGAGTAGGCAGAGGGTGGTTCCTCAGATGACCCACAGGGCTCATTGACTGCAGTGGTGCGTCAGCGACCCTCATCTTGGCAGTTTTGTGACAGCTTAGACATAAGTTTGTCCCTGTTCTTTAACGAAGTGGCATAGGGCTAAGTTTGTGAAGCATGAGAATGGAAGGAAGGCTTTGTCCAACCTGGCAAAGGACAAGATTGGAGAGTAGGTCTCTTGATGCCAAGAGTAAAGATCAGGAAAAAGAGAGAGTTCAGGGAAGAGGTGGGGCTGAGAAGAAGGAGGAGGGGAAACAAATTCCTCCCGGGACTCACAGAGGGACAGGGAAGATTTATTGGAGACTATGCTCTAAGCTACTACACAATCCACCCCAAATTCTCTCTGCACCCCGCTTCTCACTATCCTCCCACAAGTGCCTCGTGTCCCAGAAGAATGGGGCTCCCCACCCTTGGGACTTTTGAGTACCCCACTCACTGTAGTGCTTCCCCGTCTCTATGCCTTAACTATGCTGATACACCTAACTTCCATTGCCCAGAAAACTTCTTTCCCTCTTTCAATGACCATCTTAAATGCCACCTTTTCCACAAAATCTTTCCTGAGCCTACCTCTTTGCAATTCTTTTTCCTTCCTAAACCACTTCTCTCCTATTTTGTATTATAATCATTTGTGTCCTTGTCTTATTTTCCTTGGAATAAGTTCATTCAGGGCAGGGATGTTGTCTCAATAATTTTCCATCCTCGGAGCATGTAGAACAGTCATTCAAAGTCACATCCTGAGTAAATATGAGTATTTAATAGAAACTAGTTCAATAAAGAGAATGAGAGAGAATTAAACAGTGGAGGTGACTCTGACCTCAGTGTGCGCACGCCTAGAGAGAGCCAGAGTCAGCAAGTCCCCCAGAACCACCTTCACAGGGGCTCCGTCTTCCCATTTGCCTCATGCGTGATCCTCCTACCAAGATAAATTTAATTCTGGTAATTAAAAATACTTTTTTTCAGACGACATGGTCCCTATAAGCAAAATAAATACTTCATCTGTTGCTTAACTAAAGAAATCATTTGCTTCAGTGCAGAAGACAAAATCTGCCTGCTCTGGGTTCTCTTACAGGGCACAAAGTGAGACTGCAGCTGGGCAATTTTCTCCTTCTGTGCTGAATTTAGACCCTATACCCCATATCAGATGAGTCCGCACTGAATCTCCCCTCATACCACGCTACAAACCTAACTCATTCTGTAGTTACTGGTGCATCTGTTTCCTGGGGCAGATATGAGTTGCTTAAATATGAGGACCCCGTCTTCCCCACCTGAGTCGTACCAGTTTCTGCTTGGCGTTGAGTAGACACTCACAAATTATTCATAGTATTCCATTTCAGGCAAAGTAAGAAAGGAGACTCTAAAGCCTAATCTATGATTTCTACTGCTATAAAAAATATTATTGAGACAGTAGACAAGATCTATTAGAGAATAGAATTATGTCAATGTTAATTTCCTAATTGAAAATTGCACAATGTTTAAGAAAATTCTTTATTTTCAGGAAGAACACACTGAAATATTTCAAGAGAAAAGGACATCATACTTGCTACTTTCTCTTAGGCTTCAGAAAAAATCATACACACGTACCCACATACATATAAATGTTAACATTTGGGGAATCTGGGTGAAAGTGTTCAGAAATCCTCTGTATTCTTGCAACTGTTACATAAGTCTGAAGTTATGTTTTTAAAAAGTCTGATGGGAGGAGGCTCTGTTGGACTGGCCAAGAAGTCCCTGAGGTCACCAGTCCACCCTTGCCTTACCCTCACTAGGTCAGAGAGATTTCAGTGGCTTTTGCCCAAGTGCAAAGGACATGAAAACCCCAAAGCAAGGAAAACCCTGCCACAGGCAGCTGCAACAGACTTGGATTATGATTATCCTGGAATTCTGTGATTTCTTTCCCAACCATGTTTGGGAATCCAGAGCTCCTCCAGTTAAAGGTAGCCTTCAACTTTCTCACCTTGCTCTGAAGCAAGGAATTCTAGTAGCACTGAAGGATAGGAATGATAATAATGAGTTACTATTCATTGGTAACTTGACATGTGCCGGGCAATGTGCTTAGAATTTTTCATCCATTTTCAAAATTCCTTCTCAGAGAACTCCTGGGACTTGAATACTATTATTTAACCCATGTTACTATCAAGACAGCTCATGTTTATAAGGAATAATCTAAGCTAATAAGTGATATGTTAGTTTAGGTCCTCTAAAACACAGATGCCAAGAAGAGATTAGATGGAGGAGATTTTATTGGAGGAAACCCCTATGAGAGATAAAGGGAAAAGAAACAGGAGTGGGCAGGGTGAGCCTCCAGGCAGTGATAAAGGTCTGACTCCTGTGAAGGAGGAGAGGGCGGAAAGGAAGCTTCCCCTCTGCCCCAAGGCTCCCTAGGCCCCTCTTCTCTCCCTATTCTTGGATTAAGGGTCTGAGGTTTTTGCATGAATCAAAGTAAGTCTGTCATTTTAATGTGTTAAAGAGCTGGGGTGTGATGGTACCTTTCTTCTGACAGGCGATAGATAACTCCTTTCCATCCTGCGGGAGTGTCTTATAAATTGCACTCTTATTTTTAATTCTGAGTTTGTGCTTCTATTTTCCATAGTATATATGCAATTACATTTTTTTCAGAGATACTGGAAAGTGAGCTATAGTTCAGCAGATTACCTAATTAATGAATCAGGCCCAATATTTTGCCTAGCCAATTCCTTGTACTGTAGGACATCAAGCTTGAATCACAATTTCATGGAAAAGAGTACCATTTCAGCAATGATGAGGCTTTAGATCCACTCTGGATTATCAGAACTCACATCTGGCATCAAGAAAAAAATCAGGCATTTATGGGGGGAAATAAGAACATTATTAGGCCTGAGCCCTGGAAAGAAGTAAGTTTTACTTAAAGCTTTCAGGCCTTTGCTGAGAATGAATTTTCATAAAAACTCAAAAATATATCCACTTTCACTCATATACTTTTTAATCTAAACCAGTACTTTCCTGTCTGTAGGTAACAAACCCTTGAAGGGTCTACAAGTTTGTATGAAGACTAGGCATTAATGGTAGATAATATGCCCCTTACAAATACGTCATACTTTTACAAAAACATGCTAATGCTATGATGATTAATGATGCGAGAATATATCTTAAAGCATTGCTAAACTCAAAATAGGGATTATCATTAGGCTATTTCTCAATCCATAGATACTCAAAGTACAGTTTCCAGCATGCAACAGCTTATGTTTTTCTGAGTTTCAAAAGTAGCCTTATATCCGAAAAGAATGGGGACCTCTGCTATGGAAATGACTTCCTGTACCGTATGTTGGACACTGTACAAAGTACCCCCATGTCCTTGGGCTAGGCCTTCCTTAAAAGTGATATCACATTCTCAATAGATTCTTTCAAGTACTTTCAAATCTACCTGAACAAGGTGAAAAATAAATCCATTTACTGTAAAATGAACAGCAACGTGGAATATCATCACCAGTGTGTCAACAAAATGAAGGAACTGTGTATTTGTTCGTGTGTCCTACAGCAGAATCTAGATTACAAATTCTATGCGAGCAGATTTAATTTGAGGGGTCAAATTTCATTTAGTGCCAGTCTATTTCATCTGTCACAGTACAACACAAATTGGCACCGCTCTAAGGGACACAGAAATATGGACAGTTAAATTGGTCTTTTTCACACATAGATATAAACTCCTCTATGTAGCAATCATTCAGAAGCTACCAGTACCAAAAAAAAAAAAAAAAAAAAAAAAAAAAAAAAAATCAGTTCAAAAATAAGCCAAAGCCATTCAGAGAGCACTTAAGATTTTGAAATAACTGAAAGTGCTTTTCCAAAAATATAACATCTTAGAAAAAAATTTGGTTATTCAGTAGAGACTTCTTTACCCAAACATGAGACAGGGGTCTAACATGTGCCCATATCCTTGACGTTGCCAAAAATACCCATGCTACATCTAAGCTCTTTTATGCAAGCAGAGGTAGCCTATTCTAGTATGATTTAAAGGGTCAAGCCCTCCTTCTTCTATATCACATAAATCTTTCTCAGCTATGTAATCTCCTACACGCAGACACAAACACACAGACACACACACAGACACACACACACACACAGAATCCTGAGCTATCTTTACCATTAATCCATTACTTTCTGTCATATATCTCACTGGTGAGTTTTTAATGAAAGTTTTTCTATTACAAATCGCTTGTTAAGTCCCTACTCTTGATTTTGAATTAGTTTATCAGATCACATAGCAGGTTTGTCCCATTGAAGCCGAAGTCCTCCCCAGGTTACAGATTCTCTGATTCTCTGGTTCTCCAATCTGGTCAGAAATATTAGGGTAGGTAAGAACATGGAGCACCTTGTAGGAGGTGAGAGTTAGAGACTCACTGAGAAACAGAGCTGGATGAATTGGGGAAGTGTTACCAAAATGTGGAACCAGGAAGACCTATATTGAGACTCTACTATGGGCCAGATGTTGCACTAATGATTAAAGATAATAAATCTTATAGTCCCTGCTAATCTTGTACACTCCGTTTTAAAAAGTACAAACTTAGAGATATGTTACAAGGCTAAAATTTAGAGATTTGGTGGAAACATAATTTCATTTGTTACATAATCAAGCTCTTATATTTGATAATCAATTCTTAACTATAATGTGGAATAAGCAGAAGTGTTAAACATGCAAACAACATAATTACAATTTCCTGATGTGCTCTATATATGCCTAGTTCCATATATATAATCCTTCATATGGCCATTATAAAAATTAGTATTTATTAATATTAATATTTACATACAGGTGAATTATTAATATCTATGAATATATACACATATATTCACCCAATGGGAACAAGTCAGTTTGCTCAAAGATGTTTACCTAAGGATTAGCCTGAATTCAACCTACTTTTTATTGGTTATTTATCTGCTCTGATATTATACTCTCTTTTGCTTCTTTTGGGCAATTAACTCATGATGCAGGCCAGGATAAAGCCAATTCTAGTGGACTTATCAGGTATAATTCACCTGAGTTGCTTCTATCTCTGTTCATGCATTTGTGCCATGATACTAGCCAGCAGATGGAAACAAAGATGTAAGAGTGATGTTGCCCAGCCTGGTGCATTCTGACATACTCAACCTGAGAAAGCAGTCTCTCCTGGATCATTATTTTGAAGCTATGTAAATTAGGCATCTATGCCATCATTGAACCGCTGCTTCTCCAAATTCTGTACACCAGATGTGAAGTTGTTATATTACTGCTCATCACAAACTACCTCAAATAGTTGCATTCATTCTGCAAATATTTATTGACTGCCTTCTATAGGTTTGCCATGATGCTAGATGCCAGTGGTACACTATGCTGTGGCAGAGATAAGCAAATGCCACCAAAAACTCACGCTCCCTCTTCCAGTGTTGATGTGTCCCTAGCAAGTGGCTGCCCAGCTAGGAATTATACTTCCCCAACCCCCTTGCACCTTAGGTGGGGCCACATGAGTGGTTCTTATGATCAGAATATGTTTGCAAGTGATCTCTGTCATTTCTGGGTCAAGGTGATTGTAAGTGGGTGCCTTCTCTAGCCTCTCTTTCCCCTACTGGAAGCAGAGGACGCTGAGCTCCTGGAGGACTGTGGAGCCACAAGATGGGTAAAGTCTGGGTCCCTGAATAACCACGTGAAGGGAAGCCACTCACCAAGCAGGTGAGAATAAGGAGGATTTCACTATGCAAAGAGAAAAAAAAAGGCAGAGAGAAAGGCTCCTAGGGTGCTCCTAGTAGGAATGTACATATGTGAGGGATTTAAAGGGGCCAGAATATCTCTGTCAATTTCAGCAGCTGGTTCCCACAAACTATGTAAGCCTGGGGAAAGTCATCAGGGCCATCAAAAAACAACAAATTCTGATTAAGGTAAAAAATAGAGCAAAAAATAAATAGATGATAACACCTGTCCCAACATGCAAGTCTTTGATATTACTTGTACTCCATTGCCTGTCACATTGGCTACCACTGTTGTGTATAGTTCTTTATGTTTTCTAACCCAGTATAACCTTATGAGCTGATGTTGAAAAGTAAAATGTTCAAAAGTAGAGGTACAAAAGAGCCTTACCATTTACAAAATTTTCAAAATCTGATAAATACCTATTAGAAATGAATGTATTCTATCTCCTTTAATTTAGAAGATATAAAATTAGTCCTTGCATGGGCCCAAGGAGTCCATGAATCACCTCCTGAAGGTGCAGGCAAAAGTCTGGGTTTGTGCACAGGTGCATTTTTATAGAGACAGGTCCTGCAGCATATATCTGATTCTACAAGTTTAAGAACTAAGCGTGTTAGTGTGTAGGAATATTTACAAGTGGGGGTGAGGGAGAAAAAGAGGCTCAAATACTCCAACAGTGCAAAAAAAATTAATAAAGTGCTGAATTTTAAGTGAGCTTGTAATTAGACAAGAACAGAGTTTAGGGAAATTGGCTCAGAGCCCAGCCAATAAACTCAGCACCCTTTCAGTTTTTATTTCATTAGTATGAGCAATATATCCTCAGAGGTCATATTTTATTTTCTGTAACAGATTGGAAAAGGAAGAAATCAAAGTTAGAAAAATTAAGTGCCTTTTTTCAGACTTTGTAGGAGAATCCCAAGGACTCTCCAGTTACTGTTTTTTTTCTCATAATCATCTGATTATTCCTATAAAATTGAAATGAGTGCCAAGAGAGCTCTTACCCTCAGAATTTAGATCTCTCCTGTGTGTTAAGGCCCAGTGTTTGTAGTGATTAACTTAATAGGGAAGCTCTCTCATATTAGCCAAAATCTATATTCTGCTCTACCTTGAAAAATAACATTTTTTTTATAACCCCCAAATTGCAGATCAATCTTTTGAGAGAAAATCTTCTAGAATTTTCTGTGAGTTCTCTTCTCACCACATTTCAGGACCACATTTTCCAAATGCATATCTGACACAATGAGAAAATAGTTTTCAGTCATGATCTTTCACGTGTTCAACAGTGTTATGTTTCTTTTCTTTATTGGAAACTTAGATATCATTTGCAAGATCTCTCTAAATGAAGGATTCATTTTTTTATTCCACAGAGAGGACCTGCTGTTAAATTGAGAAAGAGGTGCTTAATATCTAAATGTTGACAGTACTTTAGAAAGAATGCTATGGAGACAATCAAATATTAATAGGTTAAGACACTATATTTTGTCATTTGATCCAGGGCAAAGTGGGCTCAGGAAGTCTGGTTCATCATGCAAGTCATGAAACTGTTTTTGATTATTTACCTTGAGAAATATAACTGCCAAACTGATTGGCAGATTCATGCCTGCTGATTAGCATCTTCTCCGCGAGTCCCTAAGGAAAGCCAGATTACCCCAAGGTTGCTTGGTGAGCATGGAACCGAACACAGAGAGCTGAATGATTTTGATAGCTGGTGTTAATCAAGTCATGGCTGTTTTGTGAGCTCACCTAAGTCTTAGGCATGTTCTGGTAACTCACAGCCCCGCTGTATGAGAAGAGCACTCCCACCCCACCCTGGAACTGTAGCTGGCTTCCACTACCCACTTTGGAACAGAGTGCAAGCTGCTTAACCTAACACCCTTTCTTCCCATGATTTCTAGGGACAGAATCTTGATTTTTAGTTAGGCATATTGTCACTCAGAATTTTTAAAATTCTCTTTCACTGTGTGGGATGTGACTGTATGACTAAGTCTGCACAATGAGATACTGGTGGGTATGATGGAATGGCTTACAGCAAACCAACATTCCCACTAAGAACAGTCAGCAAAGCCAAATGAAAATACAAAAATCAGCGAACAAAAAATATGTTTAAAGCCATGAAAGAGCTGCCAAAGCAACCAGAAGTAGAGGGACCAAGGATTTGGAGAGGGGGAACAATGGAGAGGTGAGTTGACCACTTGCAACTGCCTTTTCTCTGAGAGTATTTGTCCACTCTGAGCTAAAGCAAGAGACTGAAAATCCAGGCTTTGCACACATAGAGGGCTATGAGGGCTGGCAGAGAAAACAATAGAGATTTTGATACTTTCATGGGGCCAGAGAGTTAAAATTAGAGACATCATTGGTCAAGACCGAGGTTGGGGTTAGGGGACAGGCAAAGAAATAAGCTTGACATATGTCTGGCTTATTTCTTTCCCATTCACCAAAATCTGAAACTACACAGTGCGGGAGGCTAAGAGGCTAAGTAGAAAACCTCCGGAAAACAGAATAAAGTTTTCAGCTAAAAGGCAGGAATTGGAGTTCAGGACCTTCCAGGCAGCCGGGTCCAGAGAAGACATCAGGCTCTTAGTTAGAAGCCCTGGAGGGCTGTAGCTTAGAGCAGAGAATAAAGGAAGAGACTCACTCAAACTGCACAGCTCAGCACCTAAATGAAATAAGATGATCAGACCCAATTCCTTCCACCTAGGAAAGAAAGTGGTGAATACTTTCTGGAGGGAAACAAAATCATCTGGACGCCATACAGTAACAAATAGTGTTTGGCAGTTCAATCAGAATTATTACACATGCCAAGAATCAATGCAATTTGACTTAAAATGAAGAGAAAAATTAGATAACAGATGTAGAACTACAAGGGGTTCTTATATTGGAGTTACCAAAGATTTTAAAATAGCAACAGTTAATAAGTTAGAAAAAACAGATGAAAAGATGAAGAATTTCATCATATAATTATAATCTATAAAAAAGAATCAAGTAAAAATTGTAGGACTGAAAAGCACAATACCTGAAATGCAGAATTCAGTAGATGGGTTTAAGCAAACTAGAGAGAGCAATAGAGGAGGTTAGGGAGGTGGAAGAGAGGTTGTTAGAAAATATCTAGAGTGAAGCACTAGGAGGAAAAAGGATCAAAATTTTAGAAGAGTATAAGACACATACAATAAAAAACTAGTGAAAATATAACTGGATTCCCAGAAGGAGAAAAGAAAGAATATGAGAAAGAAAAAAAAAAAAAAAAAAAAGTCAAGCAATCATGGCCAAGAATTTCCAAAACTGAGTTTTAAAAAATCAGAGTAGCTGAGAAAAAAAGTATATTAAAAAAAATAAAATAAAATTGACAGCAATTTCTCGACAGAACTGGAAGTCAAAAGATACTGACATGACATCCTGAAAGTGATGAAAGAAAATAAGTTTAAAATTTTATATTCAGTAAAATTATCCTTCAAAAATGAAGGCAAAATGAAAGTTTTTAAACCAATAAAATAGAATTTTTACCAGAAAACCTGCACTAAGAGAAATATGAACGGATGTTACTCAGACAGAAAGAATTATCCCAGTTTAAAACACAGGAACAGGAACTAAAGAAGAGCAATGGAAAGAATAAATAAAAACGAATATTGAGAATACAAAACAATAACTACAATGTCTTGCAGGCTTTAAAAGATGTATAGAAATAAAATGCAAAAGGTCACAGGGGGATAACTGAGTTAAAGTTTTAACATTATCAGGAAACTGGTAAAAGATAATCCATATTAGACTGCAAATCAAAACTGCATGCGGAACTCTCTGATCACCTTTGAAAAAGTGAAAGAATGTAAATATAGAAGTTAACAGGGGAAAAAATGGAATGATAATTGTTTAATCCAAAAGAAGTCAAGAAAGAAAGAAAAAGATAAATTGATAAGTCTGAAATAAAACCAACTATAACAGTAATCATAGCATATGCAAATGAACCCACTGCAAATTTAAGTTCAATAATGTAAATGAACTCAATACCCCAAATATTTGGAAAGAAACACATCAAACTGCTAACTCTGATGCCTTTGGAGAGTGAAAAGTGTTTGGGGGAGAATACAGGGAAGGATTTTATTTTCCAAAATTTTGGTTGTTCGAAACGGCCCCAATTAGCTTATTTTACTTTTGAATTTAAAAAAAGAAAAACGTGCTGCAGTACTTTTATACCCATTTATCTAGCTAAGTGTGCTGCAAGTTTTGTCCATTTCTTCCTATGGACGTCACACATTTCTTGTTCAGGTTATCCTTAACATTGGTTATTATATGATTAAAAGAATTATTATTGTTAGATATAGAGAACAAACTAGTGGTTACCAGTGGGGAGTAGGTAGCGGGGAGGGCAATATAGGGACTAAGAGGTACAAACTATTATGAATAAAATAAACTACAAGGACATGTTGTATGGCATAGGGAATATAGCCAATATTTTATATAACTATAAATGGAGCATAATCGTTAAAATCTTTAAAAATTGTGATTCACTATATTGTATATATGTAACTTACGCAATATTGTACATCAGCTACACTTCAATTTGAAAATAAATAAATAGTAAAAATATCATTGTGATAAGATCTCACTGTCCATTTTGTTTTCTAATAAGTTACTGGTTGTGTACAACAGAGCTATGAATTTTGTCATGATTTTTTGTATGACCAGCTACTTTACTGGACTGATTAACTGACTTAGCACCCCTCTTTCAGACAGTTGGATGCTTTATCATCTTGGGGCACACAGGTGTGCCCTCTTTCTACTTGGTCATGAGTGTAGGTACACCTGTGACGATTAGAGCTGCTCGGTTCTTCATGTTCTCAGTACAGTTCTTACTTCTTTCTGGGACTGCTTGGCTTAATCATAGTTTCCTATGTTCTTTCTTTATTTATAAAGGGTTTTTTTTTTCATCTAGTCTCTGTAAACAGACACTTTATTAATAGATTAAATTAAATGCCCACGAATATGAACTTCATCTGCTCCACCAGGTGCTCTCTCTCATGCAGTGAGGTCCCTCTGCAGTGGATATCCAGGCTCCCTGCAGCTGGTACCTGCTCTCCTGAGACTGTCCCTTGCCTGGCCACAAAGGCTTCTGAAGGAGGTGGGACAACGCTGGGTCGGTGTGTCCAGGCCAGCCTCACCTGGTACCCAGAACTAACTAGCCCCACATTCAGGCCTTCATTAGGATGCATTACTCACTCAGGGCTCAACTTCTCCTTGCTGCTCCCTATGGTTCCAGCCAGCAGTCTCATTTCTACACCCCAGGAGCTAGATCAGAATTTCCCAAACTGTGAAATATTCTGGAGGCTATTAGTGTGCTGAGGAAATAATCTTCTGCCAGGTACATAAGTTTTCAAAATCCTTAGAATGTTAAAGTTTTTCTTTCTTTTTATTCTGTTTAATCTCAAAGCATTTAATCTGTTCCTGTGTGATAGGAAAATCCAGTAGAGTTTGGTGTTTTTTTAAAAGAATACATTGTTGATAGATTTTTTTTTAACATAGACATAAAGAAGGGAAGTGAAACTAGTCTATCCTTCTATTCCCTGAATAACCCCTGTGGACATTTGAAAAACTTAAAGTAATACATGCACATAATTAGAAGGTAAATAACAGAAGAGCAAAATAAAATGTGAGAGGTATATTCATTAACTCATTTATTTGTAAATGGGTGACTAGTGTCAGGACAGGACCAAAAGTAAAACTTAGATGCTGCAATCTTTGGAGGTCAGGGGCCCCTCTCCTCAATAACTCCTCATTGTGGTCTGGGTAGAAAAGCCTCCTTAAATGATCCTGAAATACGCATTTCCCACATTGTATCAGGAAACTCTCTTAGAGTTGTTCATCATTATTCTGAAAACAAAGTTCTGTGGTCAGTATACTCTTTACGTAAAAGTCATTCATTTCTTTCATGAAATACAAAGTGAGCTCCAATTTCACTACTCACATACCTTTTAAAAACAGAATGCATACATGTCCTTTATACTTATCAGGGATGAGAGAGAATACTGTAGTCCATTCCAGAACATCTGTGTAATCTGGCAATGCTGGCGCTGTCGTAGTGGTTTTAGTTCAGGCACCTGCCAGTACAATCTATATTTAAGGACAAGGAATTGGTGGCTATTTCTTTTATGAACCCGAAACAAGACCTGGAAAGAACCCCAAAAGATTTCTCAGTATAACTCCCCATCTATAGGGAGACCCTGTGGAGCAGAACCCAAATTTATCTACCTTAGTTTCCCTATAGTACCTTGCATTGAGAATTTGCTCCACGAATGTTCTCTGAATGGACTGAAAGGCATAACCATTCAGAAGGGATGGCTTACGCCTTAAAGATTTTTGCGTTGATTGTCCGTTCTTCATCACAACAAAGAATCCTGAGGCTCTGACTGAACAAATGAAGACTCAGAGTCACAATATTGGAACTAGCCTAAAGTAGCCCCTACTCGAGGGAACTCTCAGTACTTGGAAAGCACAGCACAATAGTTTTGTTTAAAGCAGATTCTATCCAGAAGCCATAAAGTACTAGAGGAGGTGGGGGACATTCTGCAGTTTGAAAAGGCAGACTTCCTCCAATTGCAGTTAGCATTTAAAAGGCCCTCACATTCATTTTTATTCAAATATGCCACCTTTGTAGTCATAGTAACCCTTTTATATTTAGATTTGGTTGCAGCTACATGTCTACTTGAGCCATTCATTTTATCCTCCCTCCTAAAGGTACCAAGTTTCTCTCCCTTTTGTTCTTTCAAATAGAATCCACTGTTGCTCTTTTTCTTGTAACATGTTGGTTCTCCCTAAAGGATGTGAGAAAAGGAGAATAAAATATCAATTCTATTAGATAGCAGAATTAGGAAACAGTTTCCTGGACTAACAGAAAAGGCTAGACCATGTTCCTGTGCTCAGACATATGACAGGAGCCAAGTTTCAAACCCATTGCCTTTTGTTCCTTGTCACCATAAAGACACACCACTTGACTGACTTAAATTCCTGGGATTATAAATGGACCTCTTTGGTTTATAAAACTCAAGAGTCAGCCAGCAAAGTTGTTTCCAAAAGAGGACAGAATCCAAATGTTGGAGAGGCTTTAAATCCATTTTCTGTTTCTTTTTATTTATAAAAGAAAATCTCAAATGAGACATAAGTTGTCATGTGAAATTAGCATTTTCCCTTGTATTTTCCCTTATAGGATCTGTTTTGACATCTGATTTTACAATTACAGAAGTGAATTTTCAGTTCCATCCTATTTAGAAACAGGCATCAAAATTCAGAGCAGTGCAAACCTCAGAGTCTGTCTGGTCCAGAGCCTTTATTTACAGATAAGAAAACTGAGACTGCAAAGAAATGAGGGACCTAGTCAAGGTCACACATCTAGTTGTGGGCTCAAGTCAGACCCCTTAGTCCTGACCTGCATGTTCTTTCCACGACACGCCCAGTTTCCACACCATGCTTATTCCACGTTACCGAACTCAGGTTCAGCTGCCTGCTGCTTGAAAGCCAATACTTGAGAGGCAGGTGTTGGTTGGAAAGAAAAGGTTGCTTTATTCAGGAGACCAGCAACATGGGGAGAAGGCAGACTTGTATCCAAGAACCAACCCTAAAGATTCTGCTCAACAGGAAAGTTTTTAAAGGGAGAAAGGGGAAGTTAATTATAGTTAATCATTTGGAGAGGGGGTTAGAGTCTTGTTACCTTCCACTGTGTGCAGGCTTTCTTCTGATTGGTTGGTGATGAAGTCACAGGGCAGTGTTCCAGGAATCTTGTGCTCAGCCTGAAGTTACCATCCTCCACCTAGGTGGGGACCTTAGTTCCCCAGAGGAACTCAAAGATATATTGTTATGTATATTCCTTGAGGGGGAATCAGGAGCCTGTCGCATTGCTACACTATTGTTTCTTGATTGCTCCTCCTTTGTTTCTGTGTTTCCTCACTTTTCTGGTTAGCAACTGTTCGAATCTGACCTTTGGTACTCAGGGAAGGTCTAGGAGGCTGAAGCTTCTTTCCTACTAACAAGAAATGGGGGACACCAAAAGGATTTGTACCTGAGGGGGCTCAACAGGGCCCTGCTTGGTTTCAGTTATATTCTTTAAAATTTTAAATTTCAGGATTTTTTTTTTTTTGCTCTGTTTTTTTCAGATAATTAAATCTTAAAAATAAAATTAAATACTTCTTTTTAGTGTGAATTAGCCCAATATTTAATAAGTAACATACCCTTTCTAATATCATCTGGTTTAGCATCCAAAACCAGACTGAAATGAGGCAATGAAAAGGTTCTGATTTAATTTTTAGTAGGAAAAAAAAAAGAATTTCATTCATCCATTCATTCATTTTACAAGCATCAACCCATAGTGACATTTTAGGTAAGACAATTTACTGGGAAGCTAATAAAGCTTAAGCCTCAGGGACCCACACTAAGTTAGCATTCTTTTTCTTAGGCCCATGAAAACGTCTGAGCTTCAGACCACATAATACCTGGACCTAGCAGTGGAACAAAGTTGTCAAGCTCATAATTTAGACACATTTAAACACATAGGTTCACCACTAATCATGGTAAGCTAATTTGTTTTCCTTTTTTGATTGCTTACTAGGTGAGTACACCAAGAAACTGAATTCATTCACCCATGTAGCAAATGTTTATTAAGAGCCTCCTACATGTCGGCCACTGTTCAAGGGTTTAGGGATGTTGAATTGAAACAGATTGCCAGACATTTCTCTAGTAAAGATAGGTTTAATTGGGATCAGTAGAGAATTGCAACCCACAACCTACAACCACGGTGAGCTACATGCAAGTCCCTGAAGGGCAAGGGAAGGAGAATGCTTTAAATGAGAGGAGAAGGAAGTTGGGAGGGCCTTATTAAACAAAGAGTCTACCGCTTTTCACTGGCTTGAGTTCTTGCCAGGAGAGAAAAGGAGTCTTTCCTCTTCCTATTAGGCTCTGCTATTGTTGCAGGGAGTGAGAGCTCCCCCTTCTGGTCTCCCAATTCTATTTAAGTACAGTTTCAGTTTTTTAATTTTCTTACTGAAAACACAGTAACAAACTACCTGTCTTCACACAGCACAGTTCAATGGAATTAACCATATATATCTTCATTTTGAGTAAGTCTCCTAAGATGTATTTTTGAATAAGATGAAGTAATATGCTCTGCATGATAGCATTATTGGGTGGGTTTCTTATTAGAGAAATAGCCAAATATTAAAGTATTGATTAATAGATTGATGTAAACTTAAACAGCAGTCTCTAGAAGAATGACACAGGTAATGTCAGTCTATGGCATTGTCTTATTCAGTTGTTTTACTAACAACCTGAATGTAAAACACCAACACCCTTTTTAAATGTACGGCTGAAGAGGTTAAGTCAGCATGATAAATGACAAAGTCAAGACTTGCCAATATTTTCCATGAAATGCAGTGGGCTTTCATGCAAGGCTATTCCATTATTGACAGTATTATACACCTTTATCACATTGTGTTGACAGGTATCAAGAATAACATGTTAGTATGTATTCAATCACTGTGGTAGTTTGTCAAATATGATATGTCACCTTTAGTAATTGAAACATATCTTTCTTGTAAAGCTAAAGAAAATATCTGTTAGAATATCATTTATTAAAACCAAATCTCCAAACATCTGAAAATCATTCATAGAAGATATCATATCAATAAAGAACAAAACCCACAGGAACATCTATTAAGATGCAGAAAAAGCATATAAAATCCAACAAGACTTTATGATTTAAAAAAGACTCTGCATGAAGCAGAAGGGAACTTTCTTAACCCGATAAAGCCACAGCTAGCATCATACTTAATGGTGAAAGATTGAACGCTTTCCCCATGAGAGCAGGAACAAGACAGCTCTTGCCACTTCTATTCAACATACTACTGAAGGTTCTAACTAGGGCAGTTAGGAAAGAAAATGAAATAAAAGGCATCCTGATTGGAAAGGAGGAAATAAAACTCTCTATTTGCAAGGGGCATGATCTTGTATATAGGATATCCTAAGGAATCCACTAAAAGACTGTTAAAACTAATAAATGAGTTCAGCAAGGTTGCAGGATATAAGATAATACACAAAAATTAATTGTATTTCTATACACTAGTAATGGGCAATCCAAAAATGAAGTTAAGAAAATAATTCAATTTATAATAGCTTTAAGAAGAATAAAATACTTGGGATTGAATATAACAAAAGAGGTATGAAACATATACTCTGAAAAGGTACAAAACAATGTTGAAAGAAGACCTAAATACCATGTTCCAGTGATAAAGAATTTCTGTAAAATAAAATGATATGCAGGCAAATTAAGGGAGAATTCCAAAACAGTAATAGACAATGTTCCTGAGCTCACTGGATAGTCCCTTGAAATAAGTGATAAGGCATGAGAAATCTAATCTCTTTCTTGGAACAATAAAATTGAAGATACAAGCTAACAGAGGAGAAGGTAACACACCTTGATGCTGCAGTTTCACATAGATTGGCAAGGCTGGAGTGGTCAGAATATGGGAAAACCTTACAATTTTTGCAGACCTGGACTCCGACTTCACATGTAGTAGGTTGAATAATGTTCCCCAAAATTCATGTCCATCTGAAACCTCAGAATGTGATCTTTGGAAATTTGGTCTTTGCAAATGATATAAGCTAAAGAACTCAAGATGAAATCATCCTGAATTTAGAGCGGGCCCTAAATCCAATGACTGGTGTTTTTATAAGAAGAGGAAAGGATACAGAGAAACACACAGAGAAGAAGTCCCCGTGAAACAAGAGGCAGAGAATGAAGTGATGCTGCTACAAACCAAGGAATGCCAAGGGTTGCCCAGACGTGGCAGAGGAGCTCAGCAGAGGTAAGGAAGGATCCTACGCTGGAGCCTTCAGAGGGAGCATGGCCCTGCCAACACCTTAATTTCAGACTTCTAGCCTCCAGAACTGTGAGAGAATAAATTTGTGTTGTTTTAAGCCACCAAGTTTGTGGTAATATATTTTGGCAGCCCAAGGAAACTAATGCACCACATAAATAAACTGGAGAGTGAAGGAGAGAACGGAGTATTAAGCAGATTTGCAGTGCTGACCAAAGTGGACTGAATAAAACCAAATGATTAAACACAAAACATCTGTGATCTATTAGTCTTCATTATGAACCACAAAGAGAGATTGAACACTGACCCCAGCTGACAGCCAGCAAGGAAACAGAGATCAGTCCTACAACTGCATGGAACTGAATCCCCCAGCACCTGAGAGAGCAGGAAACATATTCTCTCCTAGAACCTCCAGAAAAGGAGCTTTGCTGACACCTTGATTTTAGCCCAGTGAGACTATATGGGACTTCTGACCTATAAAAGTATAAAGTAACATATGTGGGTTGCTTTAAAACACTGTGTTTACACCAATTTGTTATCACAGCAACAAAAATTTAACTGAGCAGGGATACAGGATGGGGCTGCAAATAGGAAGCTTGGCTGAAAGTCTTCAAGAAGCAATTAGATCTTTAAAGACACTTCCCCACCCTGTGTCGCCAGGAGATGAGCTCTCCCACCTGTTAGAAGACTAAGGTTGACCCTTCCAAGAAACTCAACTAGAGTTGTCTGGGACATCAGGCAAAGCTATGGTCAAGTGTGAGCTACCCTGAATTCTATAAATTGAAAAATGAAATTCTGCTAACCTCTTTTCTTGCTCAATTCCCGTAATGCCAGCTGCCAGGAATCAATAGCTCTGATGGGGGCTTGGAGAACTCCCTTATGGAGAAGCTGATCATCCCAAGAGAAGTTCTGTCGAGGTCCTGACACTTGTGCCTCCTGCAGTGGAAAGGCTGCGTCCCCGACTTGATTACACAGTAGAGTGCAACTCTCTTCTTGAGAGGTCCCATCCAAGCTGGAGCTTTGATTTAGCATTTTTGGGGTCTCACTCAGCTATTTACAGGTACCAAAGTGCACAAGACATTTTAAAAAGGCCTGTGACATAATAACTAGGCCAGAACAAGCAGCAAAAAGGAACTTGTAGGAACCTGAAACTTCAGGAAGAAGAAGAAAATGTGCAGTAAGCATAATAAATATTCTCATTCATTCAAATATATTTATCAAATGCTTATTATACTTAGCACTCATTGTTCTAGGTGTTGAACCATAGTGAACAAAGCAGAAAAAGCCCATGGCCTCATGAAGCTTACTGTGTCCCAGAGAGAGAAGAGAAGCCACCAGACCTAAGTAATAAAAACAGGAAACTATATGTAAAAGAAATGTGCAAAGAACAAGATAGAATTTTTAAAAATTAAAAATAAAATAAGCTGAAATTTTTTTAACACTAGAAGGGTTAAATGATAATGTTGAGACTCTCCCAAGAGATGGAAAAATGGAGGGAAAAAAATGTCTTAATTAGAAGATCAGATAAGGAAAGTCAAAAATCAAAATAACAGAGATTCCAGAAAAGGTAGAGATAATTGAGAAAAGAAAATTATTTTTTAAATTTACACAAAAGTAATTTTCCCAGGTGTGTATGTGTTTCAAGAGCAGAAAATAATGAATGAGAAAAGATCCACCCCAGAGCACATTATCGTGAAGTTTTACGATACTGTGAGGAAAGGGACAGTCCTAAAATCTTCTCTAAAGAACAACTAGACCCCATCAAAAAGGACCAGAATCTGAATGCATCAGGCTTCTCTATGGCAACAATGAAACATCCAAGACAGGGAAAGAAAGAAATGCCTTAAAAATCCAAGGGAAGACAATTTCTAACCTAGGAATTTACACAAAGCCAGACTTCGAACAGAGAATGAGAGGAGGAGACAGACATTACAGACACACAAGTACTCAAAAAGTCTCCTCCCATTTCCCCTTCTGAGGAAGATACTGGAGGCTGTGCTCTAGTAAGCAGGAAAGTAAATATGAAAGAGGATTGAGGAAACAGGGCTTTAAACACAAAACAAGAGGTAAAAAGAATTCCCAGGATGCCACGCAGACAGCAGGCCTAGGCAGCTGTCAGTCCACGTGGCCACAGGGCTCCAAGAGTGATGTCTTCCAAGGGGGAACCCATGAAACCCGTAGATCAGCTGTTATTCCCTCTGTCTGAAAATACTGAGGGGAAATGTACAGTTCTGTCAGAGTTTGAGGAGAATTAGTATACTCTGCAGCTAAACCAATGCTTATGTTTGCATAATTCAAAGGATGTATTAATTAAAGGATGTGACCATTAATTTATTCAAAATGGCAACACAACTGTATTGAAAGGTTGGGGAGAGGGTTACGTGGAGATGAGCGCTTCAGGGAGTTGGGAAGGGGCGGATATTGTAAGAGGAAGAAATCTTTTCTTCCATAATAGGAATTTAATAGCTAATATTCAAATCAGAAAAATCAAGCGATAATAAAATGAGCCTACCACCTCGAAAGACAGACGTGATAAGTACCAGGGGAGAAAAATAAGACACCTAAACCCTTTGAAAATGGTTACTTCCAGGGACCAGGAAGCAGGAGTTGTGGGGAGAAAAAAAATGCAGTTTTTCGATATAAGATTTGTAGTAATATTTGGAGTATTTGAGGGGCTCAATATATATCATTTGTCTTCCATCTTGATTCTGAACAAACTGAGAAATACGCAAAAAGGAGTGACAGGTGGAAGAGAAACTATCACTATTATTACCAGTAAAGGCTAATCTGGGGAAATGGTGAGCATGAGCCCCAAACAGACGTACTGACTGAATCCCAGTGTTGGGGCAGGGCAGGCCTTGCTGTGGTATCAGGACCCCTCCCCACCACTACACACGCAGACATTATTTGGAGGGGCATGAGTGTTGCTGAACTGACCAGCTTGAGACCCCTGAGCTGAGGAAATGACTAGTGACATTCATTTTACTTTTATGAAGTGAATAAAACAGGTATTTTACTTCAGTATTCAAAACCAAAAACACAGGAGCATATTCCTACCGGCTCAAGGCACAGGTCTCTTCTATCCCAATATTTTAATGAAATTCTGAGCCAGAGATAGGTAAAGAGAGAATGCAGTTTAAGGAGGAAAGCAGCAGGAGCACAATTTTTAAAGCTGTTAGAAAAAGTGCTCCTTGCTTGCCCTCTGAATGGACTGTCTTGAATCTACGCCTCTTCCCCAGCGAGTCTCCTTTTACAGGTATTATTTTCTTTATTTCCTTGCTGATGCTGCTCTAAGAGACAGAGGGGCACTGCAGAGGTCGCTCAGGAAGTCCCTGCTGGAATCAGGAAGACAGCCAGAGTTTTAGACTGCAGGCCCCTTGATGAAATTGATGACCTGTGCCTCTCATACTCCTCTGAGCCCAGCCTCAGCACTGCACCCACCTTGGTGCCCAGGAACCCTGAGCTGAGCTGCTGTTGCAAAGAGAAACTCAATTTTTGTGCTTTCTGAGCATTTAAGCCTGGAAAAAAATCCTGTTCCTAATGTAAAAATAACAGGCATCCATCATTTCATCTCCTAAATAGATACAAAAAAAAGAAGAAGGAAGGAAGAAAGAAAGAAAGAAAGGGCAGTGATTTGGTGTGTTGCTTTAAGTGCTATTGCAGAAACCACTGTCAAAAGCAAAGAAGCCTGTACTTGCATCCCTCAACCCCACAGATACTATTTTCTGCTTTCATGGTTCTCATTGAACTGGAAGGGGAGAGCCACCAGCCCCCCCCCCCTCCAAAAAAAGAGCAAAATGCAAAGGAAAACAAGATCAGCTCAGGGTTGGGGACCTGAGAACATTTTTTAGAGAACACCAGGATTTTATTTTGATATTTACACCTGTGTGGTTTTTAAATGAGCAAAACGGATCCTCTTAGGAAATAATTATCCTAGATTGTAGACCAGCTGGTGGTAGAAAAAAATCCACAGGAATCACCTAAGCATGTAACCCCAACAGGAAAAATGCAACTAACTCTTAGTTAGGCAGGGACCAAAAACCTCAGTACTATACGTTAATGATTAGTAGAAAGGACTTGGGCTTTGAAGCCAATATGAGTAAATGAGAGCTGCTTAATATTGGGAAACCTACTGAACCTCACTGAGCCTCAGTTTATTCATCTGTAAAATGGGAATAGTGATAGTGCTAAAACTTGTGAGATTGAAAAGAAATAGGTGAAAGCTTCCAGTTCATGGTAGGTGCATAACATATGTGAGTTCCCTTTTTTTGTTCCAGTTATCCATCATGATAGTCATTAATGCTGGCCACCAAATCTTTCCACTCTCCTCCCAAGCACATAGAGCAACTGCACTTTCTTGCTCCCCTGAAGATAGATGTGGCCATGCTTTTTGCTTTAGCCAATGAAATTTGAGTAGCCGTAATGCATCGCTTCCAAGCTGAAGCTTTAAAAGCAAGTACGAGATTTGCCATGCATCTTTTCTTTATGACAGCAACTGGCAATGTTCTAGATGGTGACCAACTTGGGGACAGGAGTGAGGATGACACAGCAAAATTCACAGAGGACAGGTAGTGTAAGTGAGAAACAAAAACCTGTGTTGTTTTAAGCCACTGTGAATTTTTGAGCTCCTCATTACTGCAGCATAACCTGCACCCTCCTGATTGACCCACCCTCCTTAAGGAACTGCATCTGCCGACAACTCATTAATTCATTCCACAGATAGGTACTGGATAGATGCCAAGCACCATGCTAGATGCTGGGAAATGCATGATACTGATTCTTGCTCTCAAGCAGCTCATAAAAAGGGGAAAAGAAGAGGGTCGTTGTCAGGAGTCTTAAAAATATTCCCCATCGATTCTAATGTTTAACGAGAGTCAAGGTTGAGAACTTCTGCTTTTGTGCACATTGAATCCTCCATATATGTTCTGATTGCCTGCAGATATTGATAACAGAGAAGCTAGAGATTATAATAGAAAGGAGAAAAAAATGTAGTGTCAGGGAAGACTGAAAAAAGAGGTGCTTAGACTAACAAAGTAAAATCTAAATACTTCAGCTTGTCCCTTTGTTGCCTACAACCTCCTGACTCAACTTTCTCTCTCCCACCTTCCCATCATGAAAAGTTACTAGGATTTTCTTTTTCTTTAGACTAAATGTCAAGTCAAAAACAATGTAAAGTTACTTATGATCACTATCACTCTATAACTAGACCCACTTACTTCTTTTAAAAATCCGAAAGGTATAAAATTTAAAAAGCCCAAACAACAAATTTCTAATGGTAGAATTATAGGCACAGTGCCAACCAGGGATATCATTTTGAATGGGGGCACAGGAACCTTCCCAGCCCTACCTGAAAACATGTTATCCTATGCTTCCTTGTGAAAATGGTAGTAACTTATTAACTAGTATCCCTTTGGCAGTTTTCATTAAGGTTTTTTTCTGAGGCTTTATCTTGTTCTTTTGTTTGGAACATATTCCTGTTTCTTCATTTTGCTTGATTCTCTGTGTCGTTTCTCTGCATTGGATAAAATAGCCACCTCTCCCAGTCTTGAAGGAGTGGCCTCATGTGGGAGATGAAACTGATTACTTCAGCCCTTCCCTAGCTCTTGGTCGTTAGAAGTTTTGTGATTGTCCAAGCAGCCTGTTTATTTTTCAATGGTTCTCAGTAGTTGAGGATGTGCCAAGATTTGTCGGTGTCCCAAAGGGGAGAATCTCAGTCAGCTCCTAGATTTAGGCCGATCCTCAGGTAACAGCTTTTAAAGTAAACAAATATATACAGTCCTATGGGACCACAAGTACAAGCCCTCCTGGCTACCAGTGCCAGGTGATCAAGAGATGTCCCCTGGGCAGTAGTCACAAAAATTGGGGCTACAGAGGAGTGAATAAGTCCCTACCTGGGAGATCCTGGTGAGCTGTAGCCAGCCAGAGGGAGAGCACACAGACAGCGTGCACTGGCCTGCTTCCCTGAGAACATGTCTGCAGATCCTAGATGTGCACCATACCTGAAGCCAGCCCCTCACGTTGAAGCTCCAGAACAAGCAAGTAGGGTTCTTTCACAGGAAGACTGAGGAGTGTTTCAGTCTGCTCTCTGTGCAGGGTCCTCAGGGTAGCAGTTTGCCAAGAACCACCTCTCCAATTGTTACAGCCCCATGGGAACCAGGAACGCAAGGCTCCCTGGCCACCAGAGCCAGGTGATCAAGGGGCATCTCCTGGGTGGCCGACTGGGCACCAGAGGTAAAAACCAGGACACCAGACACGTGTAAAAGGTCTCCTCTAAGAGATGCTGGCGCCCAGGGGCGAGACAGAGGGAGAGTGTAGAGATGGTGTCCACTAGGGAAGAGGGAAGGAAGAAAGACGGAAAGAAAGAGGGAGGGAGGAAAGAAGGAAGAAGGATGAGAGAAAGGGAGAAAGGAAGAGCCTAGAGTTTAAAAAAAAGAAGAAAAAGTAAAAGATGACTCACTGGCTGGAGCAAGGCAGAGGGAGAGTGAAAAGATGGTGCCCGTCAGTCTCTGTGGGCAGAAAGCATCCCAGCAGGCCCCCAAATGTATGGCAGTTCACATGCCTGCCCCTAAGGCCAACACTCTAAGACAAGCCAATAGGCTTCTCCCACACAAAGTCTGGGCGCCCTTGCATCAGCCATTTCAGGGCCCTGGGGCAGGTGAGTCCGAGTGCACAAGCCCTTATAAAGGCATTTCTCTGATCACAACAGCTCTGTTGGTTTTCAAAGCTAAATGTTGTGGGGGCTCGTTTCTCAGGTGCTCGTCTTAAAAGTTGGAAGTGCCCAATGTGGGGGTCAAACCCTTCGCTTCTCAGGGAGACTCTCTGGGTTGAGTTCCCTACTGACTGTGGGTCACCACACTGAGGGTATAACTAAAATAAATAAAATATATATATATATTAATAATATATATAATTACTATATATATATAGTAATCTTTTTCTTTTAGATGGGACCTTGTATATAAGAGCTTCTCTCTGCAGATAGCCAGAGGCATCATTGTATCAGGGAAGATGAGGATTGTTAGGCTAGGGAAGCAAAGGCAAGGACAGCAGAAAAGTAAAGTTTAATTGGTTACTCTGAAGTCCATTTTATACAGAAAAGGCAGATTAAATGCATGCTTGTTTTCTTTTTTCTAAAACAATTTCAAAATAATGAGTTAATTCACTCTTGCCCATCAACAGTGACCAATCAACTGAGATACTTTAGAATCATTATGAACTTATAGATATAATCATATTTGATATGTTTGAAACAATTGCAATTCTTAGCAATTTTTGGTGCTCAGATTGATCCATCCTTGTCTAGTGGGAGCCTATTTAAATTGGCTCCTTAGTCTTTCTAAGACACAGACCTAGAAGTAGTTGATAGCTTCTTTACTTTCTGTAAATATTTACAGATAAAAGAATACTATATCTGGGATTTGCTTTAAAATAATGGCACAGGAACAAGGGATACAGATGAAATACAACTGACTGTGAGTTGATAGTTGTTCAAGCTGAGTGATGGCCCCAGGGAGGGCCCCATACTGTTCTCTTATATTTGAAATGTCTGGAATTTTCCAAAATGAAAAGTAAAGATAAAAAATGTTCAGACTATGATTTCCGAAAAGGGACCCTGAAATCCTTAGCAAAACAATAGTCTTAAGTGTCTGTCTTTGGTGGGAGAAAAAGAGACTTCTATTTTCTCAAGACTTCTCTCCACATATCAAGAGGAAGTGTCGAGGTCGAAGTATAGTTTTACCTGAAGTCAGAGGTAGTGAGCTTTCCAGATGACTGACATTCCCCAAGTCCCAGGAAAGCATAAATAAACCCCCCCTAAATGGAAAACAGGAGGAAGCAGGAAAGTAAGGAGAGCAGAAAACGTTTGTTGAAAGGTTTCCAGTCGTGGGACCCTCAGTAGTTCTGGTAGTGTTCACGGGGTGGGGGTGGGGGGGTGGGGTAAAAGGGGACTTTCCCCAGGAACCAATCTGCCTGATCTCCACCCACTCTTTGGCCCATATTCTTGTCTCCAATTCCCAAGAAGCCTGACTCAATTTCTTGTGGTCAAGGGGATCTTGCTTTCCTGACAGGGCAGGGAAAAGCGCTGGGCTCAGAGTCCAGAGGCCAGCACACGAACGCTGTCTATGACTCAGAATGACACTATCTTGGGTCTCAGCTTCACCATTCGTGAAATTAAAAGGTCAGCCTGCAAGACTAAAGATCCTTCAGTGTCCCAGCCATCCAAAGCCGAGACCTCAGAAACCCTGGGCCTGAACAGACAATCCTGCAGGCCTTCTGGCCTTTCTCAGATCCTCTTTCCCACCAGTACGCATTACATCGCCTCCTAAAGAAATATGTGACTGCTGTCACTTTTAGCAGATAATTGGAGAGGAGGTGCCCAGCATAGATGACCCCAAAGTTGGCAGTACTTTCAGGCTTTAGGAATCAGGCGCGTCACCGACCTGTAAGATTTCTCCTCTCTGTCCTTGCTCGCCTGCAAATCCTGACCCCCGACCTCACTGCGGAGCAATCTCCTAAGAGACGGCTTCCCGCGTCGCCTCTGCGCGGAGGAGGCGTGGAGCAGAGGGCGCGGGAGCAGAGCACGCTGCGGCCACGCTCCCCGCGCAGAGCCGAGAGGGAGGGGCGGTGGGGGCTGGGGGGCCGGGCAGCACCAGAGGCGGCGCGCGGGGCTCGCGGCGGCTCAGTCTCTTCCCGAGCCCAGCCCCGGCCGGTGAGAGCGGCGGCGAGCGCGAGCCGGAGCCGGAGCCTGGGCCTCGGAGCGAAGAGGCAGAGGGCCGGAGAAGGCGGAGGACCGGAGCGGCGGGCCGCGTTCTGGACCCCGTCGTGTTCGCGTCCTCCTGGCGGATCCCGGTAAGTGCGGGCGGCCGAGCCCGGGCCAGCCTCCAGGCTTGGTGGCCGCAGTGGTCGTTGTCCCCGGGTCCCGGTTGCGGGCATACCGCTGCTGCGCTGTAGGCTCACAGGTGGCTCCGCGGTGGACATGGGTGCCCCAGGCCCCGAAAGGAGTTAGCTAACTCTCTTCGCTCTGGGGCGCGGTTTCCAAGCCTCTGTTTCTCCCACCCCAACCGCCCCTGCTCCCGGCTCGGGCCTACAGTCGGGGGAGACTCGAAGAGGGGCGCTCCCCTTCCCCAGCCACCTACCAGTGTTTGGGAAGATGCCATCAAGCCCCTCCCCAAGCTGCATCCCAGTTCCTGGCTCGCTTGTGGGGCGTCTGTCCTTTAGTTTTATTTTCCTATTAACCCACCCGGGAAAGTTTGGGACCACACAAGGCAAAGTTGGGGCGCAGCTGGGGGTGCACTTCGCCGGCGGAGGCAGCTCTAGTGGAGTGGAGCGGTGGGTTTGCTGGTCGAGCTTGGCTGGGGCTGGAGCTGATAGCGCACCCTGGGAGTTGAGCCGGTCCCTGCCGTTTGCCCCGGCCAGCATTGTGACGATCCCCGGAGCGCAGTGAGTCGCTTAATCGTTCACGCTAAGCATAGACATCTGCCAGCCAGCCAGAAATCTCTGATGGGTTAGGTATATCTCAGGAGTAACAGCGTCTCAGCCTGATTTTACTTGGGCTCCCTCTGCAAACCTGAGTTCCAGCTAATCTCTGTAACTAGCGTGTGTTTAATTAGCTTAGTTTACACTTGAGATGATCTCAGCGAATGTCTCTAAAATGAAATCGTTGATTCAAGAAAAAAACCAAAACCAAAAAAAACCAAAAAAAAAAAAAAACCAGAGCAGTGTTTTTCAAGAAGATTTAAAAGGGGAAACTTTGGAATATCAACTGTCACGTCTGGATATTTTACTCTTCTCTTCTGTAAAAGAGAGAATGAAAACTGCTTGGGTATCTAACCTACTAGAGAGTCAGTGTTGGGGGCTATTTTTGGTAGATTTTGTAAACAGAGGTCTTACTGCATCTTGCATATTATTTATGAAATACACATCTGATCTTTTCAAATAGCCTTCTTGTTAGGAGTTGTTTGATTTACTAAGTTGTTTAAAATACGACTAAAGGTTGTTTTTTAAAAATAAGCTTTAGATGAAAACAATGTCTTGATGTTTAAGGAAGACAGTTTGTTCATGTCATCAGAACATTATTTAGTAAACAAATTTTTAAAGGGCTACTTTTCTGCATCTGATCTAGGAGAGGCTTTTCATGAAAAAAAAAAAAAAAAGATCCTGAGATCTTTATGTATACAGGAAAAGAGTGCTACCTGCTCCAATACTCAACCCTCTCCAAGTGATAGATTAAGTCAGAAAAGTGTGCCTGCAGCTGGAATTATATAATTGCACCAAAAGAAAATACAGTGAATAATTGTTGGTTGTCAAATAGGTAGATAATTCTAAAGGAAGTGGTATCTTTTTTTAGCACTGGGAATTTATTTACATGATTTGAGGTGGGCTAAACAGATTTTCATCTACATCTATAAAATTTTTATTCTTAACATAGTCTACATCTAATACTGGATTTACCAAAATGTTTGCCTTTGTACATTATCATAAGTGCCTAATATGTGTTGCATCCCACTCTTAATGCTTCGTGTATTTTAACTCATCTTATCCTCAGTCGAATGCTTGGTGGTAAGGGGCTATAATTGTCCTAATTTTTAAAACAGAGAAACTGAGGCACAATAGAATTAAGTAACTTACCCAAGGTCGTACGGCCATATTACAGGACTTTTTCATATGTGCAAAGTTCTTTTGTAAAAAAAAGACATGATTTACTTATCCTTGTGTTTATTTTTATTTAAGCATAAATGTTGAAAATATTTCCTGTGAAGCATAAGAACCTGTGATTGTGGAAGCACCCCCACAAGCACCATTAACTGTCAAGGGAGGAAAAGTATGAAAGAGGCATCCAGTTGAGTCTACAATTTGAAGACCACCGCATCCTCCAGAGTATCCAGGATGGATCTGCACCGAAGCACCACCGTCACTTTCCTTGAGAAATGGTGTTCCGATAGGTCACCATCTGGCTGCAGGAGACATTATAATATCAGGAAAAAACTGAAGTTAATTCGAATCTTAGGCCTTTTCATGGGCCTGGTAGCCATTAGCACTGTCCCATTTTCAATCAGTGCCTTTTCTGAGACAGAGACACAGAGCCCAGGAGAGGCCAGTGGTGCCAGTGGCCCTAGGGTAGCACACAGTTACCATCAGAGAACTCTCCTAGATTTAAATGACAATATTCAAGACTACACTCCACAGCCACCTCTTTCTCAGGAAGGCAAATCTGAGAACAGTACTGCAGATCATGCCCAAGGAGACTACCCAAGAGACATCTTTTCCCTCGAGCAGCGCAGAAAGGGCGCCATCATTCTCCATGTCATTGGAATGATCTATATGTTCATAGCTTTAGCCATTGTCTGCGATGAGTTCTTTGTTCCTTCTTTGACTGTCATCACTGAGAAGCTGGGCATCTCTGATGATGTGGCTGGAGCCACCTTTATGGCTGCCGGGGGCTCGGCCCCAGAACTTTTCACGTCTCTCATAGGGGTGTTTATTGCTCACAGCAATGTTGGCATTGGCACAATTGTGGGCTCAGCGGTGTTCAATATCCTCTTTGTCATTGGCATGTGTGCTCTGTTTTCTAGAGAAATCTTAAACCTGACATGGTGGCCACTCTTTCGGGATGTGTCCTTTTACATCATTGACTTGATCATGCTGATCATATTTTTCCTGGATAATTTTATCATGTGGTGGGAAAGCTTGCTTCTCTTGACAGCTTACTTTGGCTATGTGGTTTTCATGAAATTCAACGTCCAAGTAGAAAGATGGGTGAAGCAAATGATAAATCGCAACAAGGTCGTCAAGGTGACAGCACCAGAGGCCCAAGCAAAGGTTGGTGGTTGTGGTTGTTTATTGAATGTTCTTCTTGACCATAGCTCTGAATTATGTTTTTGAGATCTGCTACTTTCTTTTTAATGGGATGGTGTTTGGGGCTGTAATGGAGAGCAGATTGTTTTCTGCAGTTCTTGGATAGCCAGACTAACGTAACCATGGGAAGAATAACTGGAGGGTATTCTGGGGAATGTCTAGTAAGTTCTCAAGCTACTTGCCTCAGAGTAAAGTAAACATAGGTTACATAAGCTTCACAGAGCAGACTCAGCAGTTACTTGTCTCTCATTTTCTGAAGGTAGGCATAATGATTTTGTGAACAGTCTGATTTTCATGGGAAAGTGTACATGTGCCTTGTAAGTTGCAGGGCTTTTTTTTTATATATATATATAATGGACATGTGACAGTTATCAAGAACACTCTCTTTAAAGATGCTTAGAGAAGAAAGTTTATTTCGGTCACCAGAGCTATACCTTTAAGTCAGCATCCTAGATCCTCTCAGGACTGGTCATCTGAGTGGATCACGGCCATGCTTCTTGATCCACACGATGATACGTCAGACCTTGACCAGGAACTGATCAGGATCTGTAAAAGAGAATCGTAGGCAAGCCCTGCCGCCTGCCTCTGGAGCTCGATGGCTCATTTTGCACACCATGATAAACATGACCCCAAATATTTTTTATAGTAGAATTTGAGGGAGTTTTAATGACAGTAGTGGCCATCCTGCTACTGACGTAGGAAGCAAATGGGTAATGAGCTTGGAAGAAACTGATCTGCAAAAACAGAAATTAATTTTTTAAGATAATCAATGGGCAACATCAATAAAATTTTATATTAAGTCAGGTAATGCAGTTCTGATTTTTTTCCTAACATTGGAAGGTCATCTCTGAATGTGATTTTAAACAGAAAACCAAAATACCTATGCAGACTCTTCATACTAACACTTGGGAAAATTCTCATGTATGCAAAAAACAGATGTTGAGTGAAGGGTGAGATGTTTTGTCCAGAATGAAAGAAAATGATATTAATTTAGCATAATTCCTTTATGTTCAAGTTTGATGACCATCCATCATTTCTGTAGCAGCCTTGAAATGGAAGCAAAGCACAGCTGATAAACCCACTAGTAATAGTTCTGTTTATTCAAAAGAGAAGTGTTTCATACTGTGTTTTTTCTAACATTTCACTCAATGTATGGTGGTTTATTAGAAACTGTAGCAAAAAAAAAAAAAAGTCATGGTAAATAAGCTCTCAGCTATCCTTGAAGACGTAGACACGGTCATCACTGAAGCCCCCTCCCTGATCTAATTTTGTAGCCAAAAGGATGATCCCTCAAGCTGTCTCCTCAAGCCTGACTGCCAGTTTGAGTGGTTTGCATTAGTCTATGTGTTTATTTGAATTAGAATGCTGAGCAATTGCCAAGGGAAAGGCGTATTTTTTAGAGGAAAGGGAATAATTTGGTGGCTTATAAATATCCCAGGCACATCAAGGATAAAAAGTCTTCTTAAGAACTCAATACTTTTTCGTTTTGTTACGCCACAGTGAAACTTCATTAATACAGACTCGGCTAAAGGTTATGTTGGCAATAAGTATGAAACAGAAACTTGCAGAGCAGTTCAATGGTGTATTGAAGATTGCAAGGGGATTTATTCTGATGGTGGCGGGGCAGGGGTGGGAGGAGCAGATTTTGTGCATTTAGTAATAACTTTTTAAATATGGTTTACAGACAGTATTTAATCAATTATAAGTCACTCATTAAATCAGCTCTTGGAAGATTTTTTCGTACTGTTTTAGATGACTGTCATGTCATTTTCATAATAATTTAAAACTCAATAACTTAGGCTGATGTTCCTTAACAGTTGTTATTCATATACATAATTTTTGCAGTGCTTAATGGTGTGCATTTTTAAAATTTGGGAATTCTTAATTTACATAATGAGAAAGGAAAGATTATATTCATGACTGTATCTCCTGTTTCTGATTTACCCCAAAAATATGTTAATTGTATTATTTTCCTTTGAGCACCAAATAGCTTTAGTTTATTCCATTTAATCATTATCATTTATTTTGGCATTCAATTACTAGATTGAACTATAAATTATCATGGGACCAGAATTTTTTTTTAAACATAGCTATGTCTTGTTTGGCATTCCTCAAAAATGTTAGAACACAGATGTTTTTAGGTGGCATTGTGCATAATGGTGTGTGATTTCCTTTAGGAAATTTCACCTTACCAATTTCATTTTTGAATTACTGTTGGAAAAAAATTTTTTCAGCATTTGGTCTTCATCAGATGCCTGATTTCAGAATCTTACGGAGATTTTGCTCTCTAAGCACTGAACATAAGGTGTCCCAAGGAAGGATAAGTCCTTGAGCATGGCTGTCTCCTTCTCTGATCTGCGAAGTTGCTTTCTGGCTGTATACACCACCTTACCTACCAAAGTCAGTGCTTCTGTAATATCATCAGAACACTGAGAAAAAGGACTCTAAGCCAAAGGCAGCCGTTGATGGAGTCTTCATAGAGAGAAATGTACTATACAAGATTTCAGGAAGCAAAATACTAAACACATTTTTAGACAGAACTACCTCATTGTCTTATTTGCACAGTTATGGAGCAGGGGAGTACGGGAAAGTAGAGGAAACATGTTTTAGATATTTTTATACTAGTCATCAATGGTTCTTGCTAAAAATTCATCAATTCTGCTGGGCTGTAGGCAGTGAAATATCTTTTAAACTACTTGGTTCATAGACAAGTTGAAAGTCTTAATTTGGTTCCATTGTTGATGGTGGAGCATAGAAAAATAGAAAATGTGAACATTTTTCTCATAGTTAAAGCAATAGTTTCCCACTTTATTAAACGGTTACACCTTGTATATGGTTTTTTATTTGATATTATTATTATTATTATTATTATTATTATTATTATTATTATTATTATTATTATTATTTCATTTAGTGATATTATTATCCTTTTTAAAATGTCATGGAGTCATGACTTGGTAAAGAGACTCTGGGCTTTGATTCAGGGAAAAAAGATTTTCACCCAGGTGTGTAATAAGCCCTGTGACCTCAGGGAAGTCACATAAACTCTCTGAACCTCAGGTCACTAATTTGGAAAATGAAAATAATAATACCTACTTCGTAAAGTTGGGAAAATTATTAAATGAAGAAATGAATGGTAAGCAGCTAACGTAGTCCTTGGCAAATGTGGGTTGTTCACTAAGTGTTAGTTCCCTTCCTTTCATCTTTCATTCTTAAAAGCAAATCGGGATAAATTATTTCAAATTTGAGAATTTCAAAACATTTCTTGAAGATTTTAATTCATGCCAGTCAATCATTGAGTTAAGCAGGCCATTATCTCCCTTAGGGGTGTATGATGTTTGTCATATTGTAATACTTATAAGCCAAGTTCATATACAGTGAATATATACACAGAAGATATTATTACAAACTCCAAGAAAACCTTCAAATGCCTTTGTTGTCCTGAAATTTTATTTTGTAGAATTTTGTTTGAAGTAAGTAGGCCATTGACTTGGGTTTGAAAATATCTATGCTAAGCAGAGATTTTTGTTTTAAGGATATTTTTATTTATAAGTGATTGGGACTCTCTTCTAAAAACCTCCCCATAGCTGGTTAGGAATTAATTTGAATCCTGCAGGATGTGAAGCAGTGGAGTTTCAGGGCATCTGGCGTGTTTTGCTGTGTGCCTGGCCCAGCTCCTGAGGTCCGTTGATCTGCTATGGTGCTAGGCTGTCATTGGCCTAGAAAGCAGCTGTCCATGGTATTTAACTTCTTCTTAGACTTGGCACTGTAATCTGACAGCAAGTCAGCCCAGTTCAAATGAAGGGAATGGTCTAAATAAAGATGCTTAAAGCTGGATAGTTGAAGGCAGGCTACTTAGTTTTAGGTGTGCCTTGCTTTATTCATTTTGTGTGTTCGTGAAAAGTTGTTTGTCAACAGAGTGTTTGCAATGCAATTTGTTATTAATATTCATGGAAAAATTGAAACGGGAACCATGTTATAAATATTCCTTATAAAGTAAAGTATCTCTGGTAAAATGCTAATAATTATATAAATACAATGTGTAGTCCCAAGCTTGCTTAAGGCACAGAATGTAAGTTCAATCTTTGTTCCCTCTTCATACCTAGTAGGTAAACAGTAAAATTTGCCAATTAATGTAAAAATTTCAAGGAAGGTAAGGTAAGATTATCCTTACAATGAATAAAAGGATATTATTACTTGACAGACTTAGAAACTCTCTCAAAAGAAAGAAAATACAGGCATTAAACCTGTGATTGTAGTATTCTTTTGAATTCCTGGACCCAATTCCAACATGGGTAGGGGTGGGAGATGCTTCCCATATACCACCAAAAAATTCTCGGACACCAGCAGGGTGTCCAAGAATTTAACTCAGTTCTAACACTCTCTACCCAAAGATAGCATCGGATTCCACAGGTTAAGAGTTCAGTCCTGCAAGACTGTGCCCCCCACTACCCCCTACTTCAGATGCAAGTCACAAGTCCAAGTTGTTACCTGTACTTCCGGCTATAAGTCAGAGATTCCAATGACCCCCTCCTCAGGCTCAATTAATTTGCTAGAGCATCTCCCAAAACTCAGAGAGACATTTTACTTGCTAGATCACTGGTTCATTATAAAAGCATATAACTCAGGAGCAGCCAGCTGGAAGATATGCATAGGGTGAGGCATGGGGAAAGTTCATGGAGCCTCCATGCCCTCTCCAGGCTTGCCACTCTCCCAGTACCTCCATGTGTTCACCTATCCAGAAGCGCTCCGAACTCTGTCATTTGAGGGGTTTTATGGAGGCTTCATTACATAAGTATGGTTGATCAAATCATTGGCCATGGGCAAACTGATTTGACCTCTAGCCCCTCTCTCCTCCCCCGAGGCCTGGGTTGGGGCGGGAGGGTGGGGGGTAGTTCCAACCCCTTTAATCACACAGTTAGTGCCATTAGCAACCAGCCGCCTTCCTTAGGTACTTTCCAAAAGTCACCTCGTTACCATAACAAAAGATACCTTTATTCCTCTCAACACAGGAAATCCCAGGGGTTTTGAGAGCCAGGAGCCAGGAATTGTGAATGAAGACCAAATATGTATGAGAATTATATTCTGATCATCTGAATGACCAAGTATATATTTCTTACAAATCACAGTATCACAAGTGTGTTTGTTCGTGCTATTTTCCTTGTTTTGTTTCCCTCTACTTTTGTTAAAAGCAAACCCTTCAGTTATTGAATATGGTTCAGAGAGTCAAGGAGGCACTTTGAGAGACTCAGAAAGCCTAGTGGATTTTAGTACACAGAGGTCAGATTGTCCTTGGCTCTTCCCCTTGCTGCTCTGGCTTCTCCAGCAAGAGTGGACTTAAATGTGGCAGTGTTGAGAGCAAGAAGTTATCACATCTCTTCCTCTCTCCTTTTCCCCTCCTCTATCTCCATTTTGTTCTTCTTCTTCTTTTTTTTTTTTTTTTTTTTTTTTGGTAGCACTAGGTAATTCGTATTTTAACTGTAACAAGGAATGATATTGTTATGTTAAGCTGCTCTCTGGCAGTGGAGGGGGGAAGTACATCTCCAGCGTGGATTTGACTGGTTTAGTTTTTCCACTCTTTCATTTTAAACCTTCTTTTGTTTTAAATAAGTCTCTAGTAAATAGAATATAGCAGCATGTTGTTTAATTCAGTTTGACAATCATTATCTTTTACCTGCAAAGTTTAGTTTATTTACACTGATTGTGATAACTATTACATTTGGATTCATTTCTATCACCCTATTTTATACTTTCTGTTTGTTCTGATCTTTCTGTTTCTTTTTATGATTCTTTCTTGCCTTTTTTGTTTTGGATTAATTTTTTTCCCCTAAATCTTCTTTTCCCATTAATAGTTTGGAATTTATACATCCTATTTCTATTTGAGTGTTTACCCTAAAATTTTTAATGTGTATATTTAATTCAACAGAGTATAAAATTAATTAATATCTTTATACTCCTGCTGAACAACCTAAGGGCCTTAGAACATTTTAATTCAATTACCTCTTCCCATTGTATATGATTTGAAGTCTTCAATTGAAGTTTTACCTTGATGTTTTATAACGGCATTATTGAAGTATGATCTTCACTTTTTTAACCCTATGAATTAGACATTTCGTTATACCATCAATGTTTTTAGATGTATCTACATTTTTGCCAGTTTTTTCCTATCTCATTTCTTTTCTCACATCAGACCATTTTTCTATGATTTTTTTTCTTATACTGGCTTACATTCTTTATAAGTTCCTTTACCAAGAATCTGTTAATAGTCTATGCTCCTGATTTTCATTTGCTTAAAGATTGATTTTACTTTTGTTCTTGAAGGATAGTTTTGGTGGGTAGAAAATTTTCTCATTCCACTTTGAAATTATAATAATAATAGTTCCACTGTCTCTGACTTCCATTTTTGCTGTTGAAAAGACTGCTGTTGGTGTGAATAGTGCTTCTTTGTAATATGTTTGTCTTTTTTCCTGATTGCTTTTAAGATTTTCTGTTTGTTTCTGGCATTCAGTGTTGTTCTTATGCTTTGTCAGGTGTGGTTTTCTCACTTATTTATCCCTTATTTGGGATTCAGTAGACTTTCTGAATTTGAGGATTAGTGCCTACCACCAGTTGTGCCTCTACTTCATTCTTCCCCTAATCTTCTAAAATTCTGATTGGATATATATTGTACTATCTCAGCCTGTCCTCCATGTCTTTTAACTACTCATCTTTTTTTGTGTTCCTCATGCTGATCATTTCTTTATATCTGCCTTCTACTTTTTAAATTTCTCTTCGATTTTGTCTAATCTGCTGCAGAAATTAGCTGTTTAGTTTCTAATTTTAATTCTATTTTTCATTTCTAGAGGTTTCTTGTGGCTCTTTTTCACCCCCTGTCAAGTTGATTTTCATTGAACTTTACCTGTAGGGTGCCACTGAGGCCTGAGTTCTAAATGTCTTCCAACAGAGTAGACTTTATTTGCTCTTCTGTCAAGTGCCTGTGAGTCCAGCCAACCTGGAACCATTCTAACCAAAATGTTTGACTTTTTCTACTCAGGTAGTGTGTGAATTCAGACTCCAAACCCATGGGTGAGCCTGTGGTTAGAAATTCTTAAGGGAGACTTTTCCTTGCATTTTCTTTTTCAGTATCACTCAAAACCAAGACCAAAATAGGCACATTCTACTATTTCCCTTTGCTAGGCAGATTTTTTTTTTCCTTATCCACCCACTAAGTGTCAGTCCTTCAGGATTTCTAGCTTACTGGGAGTCGAGGTCCCTAAAATTCCTCCTTCCTATCTAGCCTCATGTTTGTAGCTTCCGTAGTCCTAGTCTCTAGCCACCCCAGCATAGCAGATATCTCAGAGACAAAGCAACATGGACCCCTCTGGATTTGTACTTAGTTGGTGTTCTGGGTTCTAAGTAATCCCTACTTCCTCACTAACATAGTTGGATAATTCTGAAATATATTAAAAAATATATTATCTAACACTTTGAGGTACGTAGACTGAAAATGGCTTCTCTGAATGCTTAATCCATCAGATTGCTTGCTGAAAAAATATGTTTCAGACTACTTTGGATTTGTCAAATGACAGTGCATATAACAAAGGATGTTAGCATGTATTTTAATTGTACACTTTCAGAATGTTTGCTACACCCTGACCATTGTAATAAAGCTCCCATCAACAGATCCTACCAATGGCAAATTTTGAGTCAAATCAGATCTAAGAGGCAATTCTAACAGAAAGTTATATGGGGCCACTTTAAATTGTAGATTTGCCTTTTAAGCAATATTTTTACCATATACTGAAAGTCTATAAAACCACATCAAAATACAAAAAAGAAAATTTAAAATAGTCTGTAATCTTTCCATTGCACCATCCAAAAAAAAATTTGTGCACATTTTTGCATGTATTCTTCCAGACTTTTCTCACATGCACACACACACACACACACTCACACATACACACACATGCACATACATACCTATATATCTAAATAAGTTGGAATGATATTAGATATACACAACTTTAAACTTTTATTGACCATATACCATTTGAATATTTTTTAACTTAGTTAATTATGGGCATTTCTTCATATCATTAAATGTTTTTCTAAAATATTATTCATTGTTTAGCACTATCATAAAATAGAAAGTCATTTTCATGTTATATTTCACTACTATTAAAAATGCTATAACTAACAACCTTACACATGAATTTCTGATTTTGGAGAAGCCGAAATTCTGGATCAAAGTATATGAGCTTTTTAAAGTTTCTGCTATGTTGCTACATCCTTGATAATGTTGACTGTTATAATTTTAATAGTTTCCAGTTTCATAGGTGAAACAGCATTTCATTGTTTTCATTTGCGTTTCTTTGAGAGGTTGAAAAATATGTTTTTTGAGAATTAAATTTTTCATTTATAGGTTGTCAGTTTCCTTTGTGTCCTTTGTGTCATTTTTAAAGTTTGCTGTGATGACTCAAAGATCTCTTACAAACATATGCAGAGAATCACTAACTTTAGCTTTCATCTCTCCCCACATTTCCACACCTAAATCAAGGCAGGAAGGTTTTGCAGTTTTTGTTTTAAAGGATGAGTTATTCTGAAGAAGGAGGCCTCATGACCTAGGAGTTAAGAAATGAGGTTCCCAGGGACTGGGATGTGTCCCAGCCATGTGACCTTTTTGGATCCTGTACCTCCTAGGACCCCTGCCTCCAAATCTGGAAAATGGGAAAATTGACCCACATGACCTAAAAGATTACTTTCAGCTTGTCATTTCTGTCCTCAGAGGCTCTCATAATTACAATGTGGCATACGCTAATCAGGTCAAAGTAACAGTCTAACACGTTTACCGAAAACGGAAGACCAGATTCTAACCATTCCCACAGCACCAAACACTTTTCCTAACTTAGCTTGCATGTAGTACTTTCACTCAAATGATTTAATTGACTTGGCTAAACAGTAATTTTAGCTCAAGCATGCCGTGGGAAGTAGTTCTTCCAGGCAGACAGGAGAACAACTTGCACGGGAGAGGATGGTTTAAAGTTTACTGCAGGACTCTACACCCCCTCAGCTTTGTGGCTTTGGGCAGTGGAAACCCTCCGTGGCAGCTGAATGTGTGTGCCTGGACCGCTGGTCTCTGCTGGTCTCTCCAAAGTCAAGAGAAAAGAGAGATCTGAAAACTGGACTCATGCTTAATACCAAGTCTTTACCACATCACCACTCAGAAATAGATCCTATGTCTACCTGCAGATCAAGAATCTGAGGACCAGAAAACAGAAATGATTGCCTAAGGCCCAAATTTAGTGGTATTAAACTGAATTTGAACTTGGGCCTGTCTGGCTCCTAAACGCATGCTATTTCTCATAGTGCTTCCCACTGGACAGCTGGGAATAAAGACAAAGCAAACCTTCCAAATGAGATGCACATTTCATATTAGACTCAGTAAAGTCAGTGACTTTCAAATATTTTTTAACCATGACCCCTGCTAAGAAATATATTTCAAATCTCAACCCAGTGTATATACACACACGTACCTACACATACATATGTATATGTTTACATATATATAAATAAAATCTGCTTGAGACATTTATATTTCTTATATTTTTCTATTCTATTAGAAATGCTAGTTTCAACCCTAAAATAATTTTACAACCCACTAATGAGCTGTGACCTAAGTTTTACAATATACTGTGTTAAGAAATTCCCTTTTCATCCTTCTTGCTCTTACCAGGATTGCCCTGTAAGCCTGTGCTAGCTTACTGCACAAGGGCATCTATCTGGTCAAGGGGGTGAACAGGGACAGAAATCCAGACATCAGTCTACTGGACAAGCTGTGTGTCTGGTGTAGGAATGCAGCTGCCCAGAGAAATAGGTGCCTTTTCTTAATTCCACAAAGGTGCCCTTTAAGTTGGGAGTGGCTTTGCTTCTTACCCTCTCTAGCTCCGACATAGACTGATTGCAGGGTCAGAAAAGTGCAGATCAAAGCATGATGTGCTCCCTGAGCCTTGACTCATCCTTGGTTCCCAATGAGCTTGTCATTGAGTGGGAAAGAAATGTGGTTGAAATAGGGAGGTAAGAAGCAGAGCCCTGACAAGAAGACTGATGCTGCATTTCAATTAGGTTGGTTACCTTTTAGGTTGGATTTGTAAACCAAATGATGCAGACACGGTTCTTGTCCTGGTCAAAAGTGATGATTTTGGAAAGGGTCTGGGCACCAGGCTTTATTAATGCCTTGTTTACGGCCTTCAAGGATGCACTCAGAATCCTGCTTTGACAGGAACTGGGCCTGGAGAGATGGAGTCCCTTTCATCCCACCCACTGGCTGTCTAATCCTGGTCCAGGCACTTTCCCTCAAGTGTCTTCTCTGAAAATGAAGGGGCTAGTGTATCTACAGAGTCCCCACTAGCTCTGAAAATTCTGTGCTTCTCTGGTAATGGGACACAAACAAGTATATGTCTGTAATTGTGGGCTGCCCAGTAGAAGGGGTGGTCAGGTAATGAAGCCCTGAACTGATCTCCTTCCAAGTACGTTGCCAATTAAGAAGTCCAATTAAAGGGGATTAGTTCCTTCGGAGGGATAACAAGGGCTTCTTTACCCGTCCATAGGACCTTCTTGAAAAGGGTCAAGGTTTCCGATGCTCTATAAGTAACTTTCTCTTTTCCTACTTCATGGACGCTGAGCTGAGCAAGCAGGTTACAGGTAGAAATACTGGTTTCCCCTTCGGCAGCCCAGTCCTCCCACTTAAACAGTCATCTGTTGCCCTAACCACTCAAGCAGGTTGAGCCAGTTTCATTTTTTCCTGCCACCTGAGAGCAATGAAAAAGATGTCGAACCACTTCTGTTATTTTAGGCATATGGTAGGCACTGAACACTGGCACTTTGCAGGAACCTGTGACTGTTTTCTGAGAGGGAGGCTGACGGTTAAGGGTTAATACAATAGAATTATAATTCAAGCCTGGGATAGAGTGTGACCCTCTTGGCTGTGTGATCTTGGGCAAGTTATTGAACCTCTCTGGGCTAATTTTTGTTTATTCATAAATTAAAAAGAAAATAGCCTTCCCTCATAGGGAGGCTGAATTTCGATGCAAATGCACAGGAAAAGTGATTAGCAGAATACAGTCCCACATACCCACATATATTCTATTCCTTGTTTCTTTACCTCTGAGTCCCTCCCATGTACTATTAGCCTGCCCTCCCCAAGTCCTTTTTCAGGACCTCACCTCACTCCCTAGGCCCTCTTCTCTCTGCCTCCCATGCAGCCAGATGAAGGTGCAGTTCTCCAACTAATCCTCAACTAATAGTCAAATCCTCCGTGTTCGGACTTGAACCTGCTTTCCCTCTGTTCTTGCAGAGGATTAAGAGAGAAGCAGTTTCCCTGTTATGAGACTGAACCTCACTCAAGTATGAAATTCTCTTGAGCCCTCCTGTCACTGTCCTGTAAATGTATTTACTCTTTTCTTACATATGTTATCAATATTTAATCTTAGCCTGTCACATCTCCATCCAGTCATGGCTGGGCCTTATGTTGATTTGCCAGCATCTGTTTTTATTGCCTTGGATTAAGTCACTCCCCTTGACTCAGGGACTAACCAACCCCACATGCAGTATTTCGTGTCTGGCTTGGTACCCAGGGTAGAAAGGAAAAGGGCACTGAATGCCCTTTGATAATGGTGGTGGTGAGTGTTCATGATAAAAAGTCTGGGCCTGAATCAATCATAAAATATAGTGGCTTATAAACTAAAGTCAAGTGGCAAACAAGTTTCTGATTTAAGAAACAGAATCCGGTAGACATTCTCCAGTCCCCTCGGGTTGCAGGTGTGAGCATCAGGGCAGGTAAGGGCCCTTAATTCTAAAAGCCAGATCACTCCAGCTGTGGCCTCGAAATAGCTCTCTTTACCTTCTAGCATTATATAGTGTTTCTCTCTATTGACTTTTTTATAGCAGTTTTTTTGAGATATAATTCACTCAATAGAATTCACCCGAAGTGTGCAGTTCACTGGTTTTTCATATATTCAGAGTTGTAATGCCATCACCACTAATTTTAGAATGTGTTCATCACCTCCAAAAAGAAACCCTATATCTGTTAATAGTCACTCCTCATTCCTTTTTCTACCCCTGTCCCTGGTAGCCACCAATCTCCTTTCAGTTGCTAGCGATTTGCCTATTGTGGACATTTCCTATGAATGGTATCATCCAATATGTGGCCTTTTGTGTCTGGCTTCTTTCACTTAGCATGTTTTCAAGGTCCATCCATGTTGTTGTTGCCTTTTTATGGCCAAATATTCCACTGTATGGATACACCATAGTTTGTTGATTCATTCATCAGTTGATGGACACTTGGGTTACTTCCACCTTGGGGCCTTTATGAACAACGCTGCTATGAACATTTGCTTACAAGTTTTTGTGTGAATATGTATTTTCAGTTCTCTTCGGTACATACTCAGGAGTAGAATTGCTGGACTGTATGCTCACTGTATGTTTAACATTTTAAGGAACTGCCAAACTGTTTTCCAAAGTGGCTGTACCGTTTTGCATTCCTACCAGCAATGTGTGAAGGTTCCAATTTTTCTACATCTTTGCTAACATTTGCTATTATGTGTCTGTTTGATTATGCCCATCCTAGTGGAGGTGAAGTAGTATCTCATCATGATTTTGATTTGCATTTCCTTGAAGGATGCTGATGTTGAGCATCTTTTCATGAGCTTATTGGCCATTTGTATATCTTCTTTGAGAAATGTCTTCATATTTGCCTTATTGTTAAGAATTCTTTGTATGTTCTGGATGCAAGTCCCTTTCCATATATATGATTTGCAAATATGTTCTCCTTTTCTGTGGAGTAAGGAATAGTCTCCTTAGATGGGCAGCTCCTAGACTGGGAACCCCCAGGTCTCCAAGCTGTTCCATATTGTTCTGTAGGCATCCTTCTATCTAGAGTGATTTGGAATCTCTGGATCAACCCTAAAGCTGCCTCTTCCCTTGAGTTGATCTTGGGAAAAAATTGATCCCCTTAAAGCTAAGGACTGGAGGAAGACTTAGGGGTTGTTTGAGGTCCAGGACTTGTTGCTTATAGCGAATGTGGGAACGGGAGTCTACTTGAACATCAGACCCAGGATATCTGTTGTCTGGGTGCTCCATTACCCTTTTTCACCCACTCCCAATTCTTCTCTGTATTACCTAAGAGAGTTTCTTGTCATCGAACCCCCTTCCCAACTTACTGTCCAAAAGCCTTGCCAGGAAAGCAGTAGGGCCACAGCCCTTCACTCCCAGATGTGAAATTTCCCAATGTTGCCATCTGGACTTTGGCACTTAACTTTATACATCTTGGTTGTGGGCCAGTCCTGCCCATCCACGCCCACTGCCCCAAAACATAACCTCTCCCACTCCGGGTTCTAGGAACATCTGCATTCATTTTGAGCAAAGCTTTGCAAGTGTATGAAGCCACACATAGTAAATAATAACAATACCAGTAATGATCTACTCTGTCATTGTCTAGCATAAATAGTAATTGCACAAACCTGATTAATGAGCACACTCGGAGGGAAAAGAGAGCTCAGCCATGCACTCCTGCTGTGTACAAAAATGTGCAATTGGTTCAAATCTCCAGTGATTTCCAGAGGGTTCAGGAAACAATCGTCTCTCTTGCTGCTAGTTGCTCCAGCCGCACAGTAACGTGTGGCGTGGTAGACGGAGGTTTGGGGCCCTGAACAAGAGGCTGATTTATTTAAATAGGTTCAGATGTGCCAGGCTGCTCGTTTGATGCCTACTTTGAAGGGCCATTACAAATCTGCTGTTTTCTGCTGCCTTTTATTTTAAGTCCAATTAAGTGGATAGCCACAAATAACTCTGACCTTGAAAGTCTCAGTGAAGGTGAGAAGTGAGAACAGGCTTAGGAAACATATGTTTTGGCGTCTTAATACTCTGCAAGTCACACACACTTAAGGAAAATAAATAGAACAGAACAAGATAGTGTTGTGCTTTAGGAGGAAGCATTTAAATGCCCTGGGAAGTAGCACCACATGCTTCACTGGTGCGTAGTCATAAACTGTGCTAAAAATTCATCTAACTCTATCTCATTTCGCTGTGTGGCTCTGAGAGACCAGCCCCAGATGAGCGGTAGTGCCAGTGACATTCAGCACATAATCACCCTGGGTTGGCATCTTCGCCAGGCACCTCTCCTGAGGGCTGCTTCCTTCCTCTCGGCAGCCCCAATACATGCTTTTGGTTATTTGCTTTTAGTAAAACAGTGCTGAGAGTATCATACCACCATTTCAGTTCAGTTTCTTGCAAATGTGGATCACAAAACAAACCTGCAGTTGAATACCTCGTTTTAGATATTATCAGTGTGGGGCTTCTTATTTAAATTCTTAAAGTCCTAGAATTGGGTTATAGAGGTTTGAAGAGGTTTTTCTTTAAGCCACCTGCAAAAATCATATTAAGTATTTTGTGATGTGCTACGAGCTCCTCTTCTCTCTTTTTAATCTTAACCTAACCAGTCCAGGACTAAAAGATGCTTGTCTGAGAATCTTACTGACTCACTAGATGGTCATTGTGAAGTTTTCATTTCTATACACCTATTTTTAAATGTTTTATGTTTCTACTACCTCACTAAATGCTCCAACATTTCATGAGTTGTATGCATTGATCTGTCCCCAATTTTTTACGTCAAGAAATGGGAGCAGATGGCTTTTCCCATGTCTCATGGGATAGTGTGATAATTAATGAGGTGATGGGAATGGACCACTGTCTGAGCCCACATTCGAGTGAAACCACAGACACGAAGACAGTGGCAGTGCTGAATGAGAACATTAGAAAATAGCATCAGAATGATTTCAAACACATTTTTAGTGTAGGGTTCAAATGAATTGTCTTTATAGAAAGGATTGCTCTCATGTGAATATCCTGAAATATATTCATGGAGCCAGCTTGAGAGATTAAAGTGCTTTCTGGCAATCTCTATTTGTGGATGTTTACAATCCCATAAACTTGAAAGTCCAGTATTCCAGACGTCCAGAACAGAACCATGATTCAAAGTCTATGCCAGAAGATCTGTGTTCTAAATTTCAGACACTCAGTCATACGGCAACTTCTGGAGACTCTTCATAAGAGTCTGTTTACTTATATCATATACAAAATTCAAGTAAATCAGGGTGCCTTGTTTTCCAGGCCCTAAAGAATTTAGACATAGCAAATGTGATCTCTATGGGGCGTGGGATGGGCAGAGTTCTGAGTTGGGGCAGACCCTTGTGTGCACACTGATAGCCAGGTATGCTACTGGCCTATTCAGTGTCTTTAAGCAGGTTAAAGAGAGCTCCCTGCCCTGAGCAGACCAATTAGAAAAGGCACACACACACCCTTCAAGTGTAGACAGCTCCAGAGGTACAGGACGTGATGAGCAGAAGACAAGTTTGTGCAAAGAGAAAGGCGCCGTCTCCTGTGGGTGTGCTGATGCAGTGCCCACCAGGACTCATGTCGTGGCGGGGAACAGATGGTCCACTTACCCCTCCACCGTGCACCTCTGGGCAGTGCACACATGCACAGTGTGTGCTGCTACCCCATAGATCACATCGGTAAGACAGCCAGTGTCAACAAGAGACCAGATAAATGATAAAACCATACACAAATAGATCTGTCTGGGGTAACTGCAGGTTCAAAACAGAGTACCTCACCTTCTCATGGCACCTGTGGACTTGAAAATGATGTGGCAATTAACATTGATAATAATCCACAGAAACACTGAAAGTCTGAATTGTGTTCAGTGTGCCTTGTGCTAGAGGCAGTGGAGCTGCTGAGACAGGCTGTAGGATGGAGAGGAATGACCTACATGGTTGCATAATGGGTGACATGGCCCAGGCTGGTGATGACAGTGGCCTGGCCGGGGTGGTCACAACAGAGGCAGTGAGAAGTGATCCAAGTCTGGACCTCTTTTTGAAGGTAATGCAAAAAGCATTTGCTGATGGATTAGATGCAGGGTGCGATAAAAAGAGGAAAATCAAAGGTGATACCAAGATTTTTGACATAAGTAACTGGGTGAGTGGAATCCACTAGTTGAGATGGGGAGACTTCAGGGGAGCAGGTTTCAAGTGGAAGATAGGAGTTAAATTTTAGATTTAAGTTTGGGACCTAAATGGTTACACATCTAAATGGGGATGTTGAGTAGGCAGTTGGAGATGAGTCTGGAACTCAGAGTAGAAATGAAATACAAGTTCAGAAATCATGAGACTCTCGGTAGTATGTAAAGCCATGGGACTGAATGATGTCACCCGGGTGTGAGTGTAGATGAAGAGCAGAGATTGTGAAGGCCTGAGTCCAAGGTTTACAGCGTTGAGACAGAAGAAAAACAAGGAGGAGACAGCAAAGGAGCCCAAGGAGTGGCAGCTACTGAGGAGGGAAGGAAACCTGGAGAATGAGGAAGCCAGGTGAAGCAAGCATCTCAGAGAAAAGGGAGTGATTGTGTCAGTTGGTGACCAAGTAGGGTGAGGACAGAGAATTGAACATCAGATTTAGCCATGGTCATGGTCATGGGTGATTTGACAAGACCAGTTTTGGTGGAGTGGGTGGGGTGAAAACCAAGGTAAAGTGGGTTCAAGGAATGGGAGAATGGAAATTAGAGATACCTGCAAAGGGGAACAAACAATGGGTACAACCCCGGGGACAATGTAGGGTTGTTTTTTTTTTAATTTTTGAGAAAGCGCTGGGGAGTGAACCCAGAGTCTCATGCATGCTGAGCATGTGTTCTACTGAGTGATTCCCCCCATCCCAAGAGTTTTTGTAAGTGGAAGAAATAATAGCACATTTGTGTGGTAATGGGGATGACACAACCAAGTGGGAAGATGCGATGGCGCACAGAGGGGAGAATTGTTGCAGCAGTGTCCCTGAGTTAGTGGGGAAGGGATGGGAGATTCTGGGTGCAGATGGAAGGGCTGGCTTGGATGAGCACCACCTAGTAAGGGTGAAGCCAGGTAATGGCACCGCTGCAGGTAATGGATGAGTGTGTTAGAGGGATTTGTGCAAGTTCTCTTTTTGTTTCTGTTTTCTGTTTCCACAGTAAAATCAGAAGCAACAGATTTCCAAAATTCGATTGAAAAGTGCTCTGATGAGTAATAAAAATCATCTGTCGATCACATCGACATTCAACAAAATGATGTTGTGTGGCTCAGAATGAATTACAAAAATCTGTCCTGCTTGGGAAGCCAAGAAGCAGAGTGATAAACATTAACCCATCTTATCTTAACAGACCACATTATTTTTTTGACAACAGGATATAGCAGGGCATTTATCTGCAATTCAGTGGCCTAAAGGGTAACTTTCTTACTCCCTCAGGAGTTTATGGTTTATGGTACATGGTGTATAGTAGAAACATAGAAGTCAACGAAATATAAGCTTCGACAGGACCGGAGTTTATTTTGTTCACACGTGAATTCCTACTACCTAGAAGAGTACCTGGCAAATAATAGGTGCTCAGTAAACAATTATTGGATGAATGATTGATGCCAAAACAAGGGCAACCCAAGTATTTTTTCACTTAAAAAGATAGTTGCCAATTATTTTAAGTGATCCGTTTCCACATTCTCAATTTTCATCTTTCAAGTGAGAGTGTCCATATGGCAACGTTGCTGCCTTTTTTCTCCCAACACTTTATTCTTGAGAACTGCCTGCAGAATATTACTTATAGCTCTGTTTTTATGGGATAATTTCAGGGGCTTTTACTCCATAAATTCACTTTGCAGTTGAAAAGCCAGCAGAATCTCTGTGCAGAATGAAAATCTGCTCTCTGATCTTATCTGGTCCAATCTCATTATTAAATGGTTATGGAGATCATAGAGTTGAATGGGTAAAATGCCGGGCACCATCTGTCAGCGAGCTGGACACCTACACTGGGAAACCAGATCTGGTTGTGGAATTTCAAAACAAGGTCCTCTGGTATTTAAGTTATGCCAGCTTGCTACCACGTGGCTGGCGTAGTGAGAATCAGAAGCTAAGCAGAAGTCTTGTGCTTTGTATCCCAGGTCTGGGTGCCTGTTGTAGTTGTCTTTTGTCTGATATCCTTTATAAACAGTAGGATCTCAAAGTAAGCTCATTGTTCTTGATTTCCCTTTGGTTGGCAAGATGAGCATTTTGACATAAATCAATAGGCTGCATCCCGAATGCTGTGCAATCTTGACACAAAATGGCTGTGCGAGCACTTTTTGCACTCTTGTCTCAGGAGCCTCAGAGGAAAGGTGCATTGCAGGGTGGGGTGAGCTATTGAGTCAAGGAGAAGAGATGATTTTACCTTGGTAGAACCAGAGGATGTATTATAGTTCCAACTAGCCTGATCAGCAGGAATTATCGACAGACCCCAGTGATTGATGAATAAAATAAATTTTCCTGAAGTATTGAATTGTAGTGCTCTTTAAGAGGAATCACCTTCCTTACTAAAAACAAATCAAACCTGACAAGGGTCTCCCTCCCCTTGGGCCCTTGCGTGCACAACCCAACCCCACTGAACAACCTGAAAGATATAAACTACTCCCATGGGATCTTCTGGTTCCCAAGGCCAACAGAGGGGAACTATTTTCTCTTGTTCCTTTTTAGCAAGGAGAATTTATTTTCCAAGTAATGTTATATTTTAACTCTAAGGTTTGTTTGGTTTTTAATTAAAGGCTAATGGAAACAAACAAGGGAAGATCAGAATTTCATATGAAATGGTCCCAATTGCAGATTCCAGTACAGCTTTCTGACTGTGCCATCAGGTTATTTATGATTGTTCTTACCCTCCCCCTTCCAGAAGAGGGCTCAGGTCATATTCATGAGGACGAACAAAGGGTGATGGGAACTGGGGTTGATAGGCCCTCCTTGTATCTGTCTTCTTCACCAGCCTAGTTCAGGCAAAAGGCTGGACTTCTTGTCTGTGGGCACATCATAGGTTCTTTTCTTTCATGCTCTGTAAATGAGTTCTTCCTGTTTGATGTTGAAATTACCTTAACATAGACTCAGTAGTGAACTCTCTCAAGTTTCCCTGATTGGTATGTCTAGATCTTTGTTAAGGTCTTTACTTGGTTGTATGTGATTTTAAGACTAGGAAATTCCAGTGGCTTATTGGGATATTTTGGATTTTTATTTTAGTTCTGAGCTTCACCTTTTCTTCAGGCTAGTTCTTAACTATCCAGGAGATATTTCTGTTTTGCATCGGTTTTCTAACAGAGAAAAAAATAACCTTTTAGAATTTTAGGTGATCATTATTTAAAGCAAGAAGAAGAGAAAGGAGAGGAGGAGAAACAGAAGAAACCAAATAAAAGAAATTGCTTTGGAATTTTTTCCTTTCCTCTTTGTAACTAAATTTATGAATCAGTGAAATTTTCTAAGTATTGATAACTTTTTTTTAATGCAGCCATATATTTTGCAGCGATGCTTCGTTTCATCCAAAACTCTCAAATTTATCAACACAGAGTGTGCAAAACTCAGGCCAGACCTCATGCTTGGCTCTCAGGGTACAGAGATAAATGAGATACAACCCTTGCCCTGAAGGAATTCCCAGCTTACCATCATTTGGCCAGTCAGTTGTTTCCAATGTGAGTTGACAAACTGAACACACTGACTCCAGAATTTTGAGGTAAGCATTTCTGTTTTTTAGAGGCTGTAGTGGAAGCCTGGGGCATGGATTCCAAGCTCTAGTTTTGTGCATTTCTGATGCCATTGCCCTCTCCCCCCGAAGTCTCCCCTGAACTTGAGCATTTCCTAGGAGGATACTAGAATCATGGCCTCCTTCTGCATGAAATGAGCAGACTTAGGTTAAGACCTCTTTCAAAGCACGTAGTCTGAAATAAAACCAGATGAAATCTGGTTTTCTAGTTGCAGAATCATCTGGAACTCTAGTGTAATCTTTAGTGCTTACCAGAGGTGAATTCGTTGTCACATAATAACATGGTTGCCCAAGCTGAGAACCTCTCTGAGCCATACTGTGCCGAGACTCCTGACCTGTGGAAACTGAGAGGGAATAAATGGATGTTGTTGTAAGCCTCGATGCTTATGGTAATTTGTTATACAGCAGTAGAAAGCTAATCCACCCACGATAGCAACGTGATATAAATAGCTGTCCAAAAGTGTTGGAATATCAATAGCTAGGCTTTGAGTATTTTCAAAGAATCACCATAGAATATTTAAACCCATGATTTTCCTCTTGTTGGAGTCCCTTTGGAATTTTCTTTTTCTCTTCATTTCTATAGTTTAAAAAAAAGGCTCCTCTGCAGAAGGACGTATCCATTTGTTTATGGATTTGTGCATCAAATATTTATTATGTGTCAACTATGTATGTGCCTGGCACTCAGTTGGGCATTTGGAGATAAAATATGACTGAAACATGGTCAGTGCACACCAGGAGCTCACACAGACATGAAAGCAGATCATTGCACACAGTCTGGATGCTCAAGTTTGAAGGTTATAGCTGATGACACCGGGCACCGGAAGCAGATAGCATTTACCTCTGTGAATTTGCCATGGGCAGGAGCCTGGCTATCAGCCCAGTGGACTCATAACCCTGATTGTAATGGCCCATTGCAAGGGACTCGTCTCTCAGAGGTGGACTTGTATTGCCCAAGCTCATTATGACTGCTGTCTATTAATACAAATCCAATTAGAGCCCATTAAAATACAATGAGAGCTATATCTCTAAAATCGAAAGGAAAGCCCAAATCAGCAAATCAGAGCCTTATTATGCCTCAGTAGACAAGTACATGGAAAACCAAATTATCATAATCAGGGTGACAATCTATTAATTTACAATGAGGAATTAAACTGTCAAGCTGACGGGCCTGACCAGCACATGGGCTCTGTCTAGATAACAAAATGGGAAGCCAGATGATAGCATCACCGTGGACTCAAGAAGTGTGGCTTTGCCAAAATGCTTGACAGACTGTCACCACAGCAGGGATGACCTTACTGAGGAAAGAGGGACACTTGCTCAGCCAAGATTTTCCTCTACCCTTGAGAGCCCTTGGACAGACCTGGCCAACTCTGTCTCATTGCTGCACTTAGGTCTCTTGGCTGTATTTCCATACCTGACCACCTGTTTACACGGTATCTCCATCACAGAGTATGGTATAGACTCTAATGTTTCCACTTAGTCAAGTTGTCATCACTTTTCAGTTCACCTTATTTATGGTTACTTTCTTTTCAATTTGGGATAGTCCTATACTCTTTATTCTAAACTACATTCCAGACGGTCCTCTGGGTTTGTGTTCAGAGATGGCTAATTAGTACAAGTTCTGTAACAGAGATGTGCAGAGGGTTCTACAGGAACTTGGAGCATGAAGAAACTAACATTTATTGAATCCCTACTAAGGACCAAGGACTGTGGCAGGCCTTCTACTCGTATTATTCACGTGATCCGCAATAACCCCATTGTGTAGGAATTGGAGATTAAGGAACTTGCTCGTAGTTAGAGAGCGGGCAAGAAGCAGGGCCAGGGTTTAAGCTCAGGCCATCTGAGCCCAGAGCTTATGTTCTTAACTGCTGTGTTCTGCTGCCGCCCCTTAGTCGTTCGGTCCTCACACCCACTCTGAAGGATGGAGAGACGTATCAGTCTGGGCTTAGTTGCAGAAAATAAAAACCAGTCTATTATCTACGAAAGAGAGGGTTTTAGTGGAGGAAATGGGTGCTTACAAAATCACTGGGAGGGCAGGATGTGCAGGCCGCATCTCCAGGAATGACTCCCGAACCACACATTAAGATTGACCTGCCAGGATTACTGCTGCTTCTGCCTCGGTCAGGAAGGTGAGGGATCAGGAAGCCGCCATGGGAACTGTGGCATTCTGGCACAAGCTGCCAGTGCCCTGCCTCTCAGTATGTATGATCCGACTCACTAAACACCCAGGTTAATTAAAAAAAGAATTGTCCCCCTGATTGCCAGAAATCATGATTGCCATGATGACATAGCCTCCACTCTCACCTTCCCCTTCTGAATCTAGTTTGAAAGTCTCTGCTTGGCTAAACCTAAATAGCACCCTGCATCCTAGCTGCAAGGAAGGCTGGAAATGTCATTGTTTCTGACCTCTGCAGTTCAGGAAGGCAGACTAGGAAGGAAGGTGGCACGGATCCTAATCACCAGTCCCTTTGTCACTGAGGTGTCCCAGGCTCAGGGAAGGATGTGCCCAAGGTCACACAATGAGAAAGATGGCTGGCCAAACTCTCACTGAATTTGTCACACTCCAAGCTCTGTGTTCTCAGTCCTCTCCACTGCCTAACTCAGCCTAGTTGGGGAAGGAGTGTTTACAGGGATATCTTCATGGAGAAACTGGGTCTTGAAGGAGGAGTGGACTGTGGTTCTGGGAAGACACAGTGGGGCGGGGTCTTTGGGAGCAGGTGAATCCTTCCTCTTACTCTTCCACTGATGGTGTGACCCCTTTTTCAGAATTTCAGGAATCAGTGCTGGGGCTTACTGGGGTATTAAAGCTAAGTGGTGAGCTTTCTCACCTATGTAATGTAGTTTAAATTGTTCATATTGTGGAAAGGGTTGGGGGCTCCAGTTTCTCCCGTATTTTTTTAAAGCGTATCTTTCTTGCATGCATGTTCAAATATACGATTTAATTAATCACTTACATACCTTTGTTGCTAGGAAGACTATTTGGTTCTCTCAGAGAAGCTCGGTGGTTGATGTAGGTGGGAGATGCTAGAAGATGCCAGTTGTTAGAATCAGAAAGGACTTGTGAGGAGCCTCTCCTGCCCTTCCAGAAAATCTAGCAAGAGATTCACTCTCCCCATCAAATCTACATTCAGATGCCACAGGGTGCCTGTCCGGACGTAGCCTGGGTTTCTCACTAGGACATACCTTTGCTAGGATAGTAGTTTTGAAGGAATAATATTCTCAAAAGGTGGCTGAGTAGGCAAATACTGTGCTTGGTGGAAAAAATGAGAAAATACTAAAGCCAGGATACTAAATATAAATACTAATACAAATACTGAAGGATACAAATACTAAAGAATAGTTGAAACTTGGAGGTTCAAATTCCCCTATTACAGTAATGTAATTTAATTCATTCCTTAAAAATAGAGGTGAATACAACATTATAGGAAGGTGGTAGTTTAAAAATAAAGATTGGTTTTGTGCCAGTCTAAGTGATAAGCACCCCATTGTATAGGAAATGGACAAAGTACTTGGGAATGTTAATAGTTTAAGGTCATTAGTTTTTTTTCCCCCCATGTTCTTAGCTCTGCTCACCAGCACTGAGAACTCTCCAGAATAAAGCTATCTCTGTTCTTAAAAGCCTTGTTGATTGTCAGCACAGATAATATCCAGGGTTTCAAAAATGCTGGGACTTGGGAATCTGAGAAATCAGGACAGCTGCCTTGGGGGGGCATCAGTTGAGTTGAGACGTGGTTAGATGAGACTGATTCAGCCGTGTGCTCTTGTCCTCGCTGCCTGCTGAGTCGGGACTCACTGGTGGTCTGAGGACATCAAAAGGTGCCCTTTGTGTCCTCATACAGGGCTCTTCTCCAGCCAGCCAGAGTGTGCACAGACAAGGAGAGAATGTGATAAAAAAAAAAAAAGTTACTGTAGGTCTAAATCCTGCTCCTAGCACCTGAGGGAGTAGGAGACTCCTCCTTTGAAAGCTAAAATATAGGGATTCTGGCATTTCCATTTTTCTGGCATTTGACATTTGTTTTCATTTATTCTGCTAATACATATAGAGAATTTTGAGCATAGTACAGCACTTAGGAGCCCAGACTCTGGTGCTGGATTGCCTTGGTTCAGAATCTAGCTTAGCCACATACTATCTACATGAACTTGGGGAAGTCAATTTCTCTGTTTCTGTTTCCTCATCTGTAAAATGGGCATAATAATAGTACCTACTTCCTAGGGTGGTTGTGAAGTTTAAATGAATAGGTTGCTTATACACACACACACACACACACACACACACTCACAGCCCCTCTAGAAGTATTAGCTATTATTGTGGATCTGAATTCTTCATTTCTTCCTTCCCACAACTGCATGAAGTAGGTCTTTATTAAGAGTATTTTGCATGTGAGGAAACAGACTTAGTGAGTTTAAGGAGTTTGCCCAAAGTGGCAGAGCTTATAAGGGGCTGAGCCAGGGTCCAACTGCCTGGGACTGCATGACTGCACAGCCTGTGCCAAACAGCGTCTTCAGTCACCGTGATGATCATTCTGACATGCTTAACCGCTGAAGATACGACCATGATTTTTTGTCAGCCATAGGGAATCCTCGTCCTTTCTCATTGGGATCCGTCTGTAACCCCTCAGTTCCTGGGCCAGAATTGATCTCTCCTTCAACTGTCTGACCCCACTATGGCCCCACGTGTGGTTCCTGCTAATACTTCTACAGTAACTCACCTTTCCTACGTCTTTTTTATCTGCCCCGCAAAATCCCCTGCCTTCTTATCCCCATCCTGGGTCAAGTCCTCATTCTTTCTGTGTCAAATTTCTCTGGTTTCCATTCCTTCTTATTTCTTCCCTGGCAAGCAGCTAGCACTGATGTCACATAACCAAATACCTGTCAGGCACGCATCAAATAAACGGTTTTAAGGTTAAATTCTGCCTTTTGAAAACTTTCTGACTACATAGCAAGTGGTTTCTGCATTACGCATTCTAATTTTGGCAAGGGAATGATTGCAGAGAAGCAGCTGGTGCACCGAGAGAAACAGGACCAGTTCTGTCTTTAGAGAAGATTAGGTGGAATCATAGTGCATGTGCTCAGAAATGTCTAATGCAGCCAGAGCCTTCCTCTGTTGCCTGGTAAAGTGCATGTCCAGGTTGCAAAGGAGCCGTCTCCACCGCCCTTGCCACCCCTCATCTCAAGCCATGCGTGAGCTAAGGAAAGAACCGTGGTCCTCCGTTCAGTGCAACATGTCAGGTGGGCCTGGCACAGGGCTCATCTGCAGGAGTCTAATGCTTGATAGGGGACTTAGGGGCAGAGCTGTGGAGCCTCCACCATCAGAGTCTGGGTCCTTCCCTTCCCCCAACTCTCTGGCTTCTCTGCCTCCAACATTGGTTCAGGTTTCTTAGAATGAAGCAAGTAGATCAGTGAACATCAAAGCTGGCTGTACGTTAGAATCACCTGGGAAGTTTTAATAAGCTCCTCCAGGTCCCAGCCCACCAAAGATTCCGAGTCAATGGTTCTTGGTGGGCCTGAGCATCAATATTTTTAAGACGTTTCTCAGCAGCTTATACTTTGCACCAATTTACTAGCCACCGTGCTTTGGCTAGCCCTTCATGTCTTGGCCTCAGTTTCTTCTATCACATGGAGGTAATAATAATACCGGGCTCATCGGGTTGTTATTGGAAGTAAATAGGTAAAATAAAGGGCCTAGAAAGTTGCCCAGCACATAAACACTTAGCCAGTGTTAGCCATACTTTACTGCTGTAATTATTGTAGACAGTGCTTATGCAAAATCCCAGGTATTCAAAGAGAGGAAAGCAAGTCTCTGACCCTGAAGGTCATAATCCTCCTGGGAAGACAGGCCTGCGGCTCCTACACTCAAGGCACAGTGAGCCCCGGAGTGAAGGCAGGTCCCCGTGCGGTGCGGTTGCACAGACCAGGGAGCAGCTAAGTCTGCGGTGCAGAAGGAAGCAGCTTACCAGAAGCAGGCCTCCCCCTTGAGCAGGGTCGATCGAGAAGGACACATTTGCCAGACAAAAGCAGGGTAGATGGAAAACATTCCAGGTAAAGGAAAGGTCTGTACAAAGCCCTCCTGACCTGAAAAAGCATCAGGTGACAGACAACTGGCCAGTGGTTTGGCCCCATCTGTTGTGGGGGGCGGCGGGGGTGGGGGGGATGTGCTTGTTGAGAGGCTGAAAACAAGGACCACTGCCAAACCCTGAAGGACCTGTGTGCCTGCCTGGAGGCAATTTGGCTTTTATTCTCCAGGCATGAAGAGCCATTTAGGTTTTGAACAAATGGAGAAACATCCTCAAAATTGCACTTTAGAAAGGTATCTCATACAGCAATAAAAAGAGGAGATAAAAAGAGGAAATGGCTGTGGGGTGGGGGGCTCATTAAGATCTTTTTGCTGACAGCTTGAACTAAGGGAGGGGAACTCGGGAGGGTACTTGAGAGACATCTCCGAGACAGCCTCACCAGGAGTTGGCATTTGACTGCCTTGGGGTGAAGGAGGCTGCCTGGGGCCATTGGAGTCTTTGTGGGCAGGCTGTAGTTGAGGCAGGAATTATGGGAGGACGGGGTGTGGTGGTGGGGCGGGTGTGGAGAAGAAGAAAGTGAAGTAGGTGTCGAGCATGTTGTGTATGTGAGCCTTCTGGGTTATCCAGGTCGGGAATGTTTAGGTAGAGTGCTCACTGGACAGCGGGGAGGAAAGAGAGGGATTGCTGTGCCTCCAGCCTTTCCAGTCTTACCAGTTAATCTTCCCATCTTCTGGACATCTGTTCAAACATTTTCCTCCAACCAGCTCCACAAACTTGAAATCAGAGTCATTGTCAAAGATGCCTTCCTTTAAACCGCACTTCCCAACACCGGTCTACACCAGCAGCATCCAACAATAGATCCCCCTTGTCTAAGAGGCACTGGTAAACTGCGATTCCTCTTGTCTTTGGCTTGAGTGCCTAGAGGGTCTAGCATCGCTCCCCAAATTAGTATCCTTCCCCACTGGGCTTGATGGCAAAGGGTGATCTCAGTTGGGAATATTTGGTTTCTGGTCCCTATAGCAGAATGCACTGCAGTGCAGCCAAGAGTTGATACCGTGAAAGAAGAATGTTGCCAAGTGCCAAGTTCATGGGCACATGAACCAGCTGCTGCTGCATGACCCTGAACCCCAGGGAGCCTCACTTAATTAGGATTGCTAGGTAAAATACAGGACAGTGCATTCAGTTTGAATTTTAGGTAAACAATGAATCACTTCCCAGATATTACGTGGGACAAACTTATACCAAAAGTGACTCTGTATCTGCAATACAAATTTAACTGAGCATCTTGGATTTTTATTTGCTAAATCTGACTACCCTAAATCCAGCCTACCTCAGCTATTTCTTGTAATGCGTAGACTCTCTTCTAATAAGAGAAGATAAGAGAAGTGTTCCCTTCAGCACAGGGAGACCTGGGTCTCCCTTGTACTACATGCGATAAACTCAGCTTTGTTTTGTTCTGTTTTTTAAATCTCTGGTGGTGGTGGTTTTATCCGTTCAAAACACACACACACACACACACACACACACACACACACACACACACACACACACACACCCCTTAAAAAAAAGACACCCAACTAAATACAAAAATACAGCCAAAATTCAGAAAGGGACATAAACCAGAAGAAATATGTGCTTTTTCTCTATCTCCTTTAGACAAAATCAGTGAATATCAGTGTTTTGCTGGGAATTCTGGGGACCTGGATTGAGTTTATTGTTAATTTTTGTTTCTGTTTATTTAAGCTTTCTCACCTAAGTAACCCGAGCTGAGGGCAAGGAACAGAGGTGAGCTGCGTCATGTCTGGAAGGCACACGCCGGTCTTGCTGATGCAGGAGAATCTTAAGAGCTTATTGATGGCATCTGGAAATAACTCTGGAGGCTGGCTGTGCCAATCCAACGTGTCTCATCCTGTACCGCAAGGTCTCGGGAGAGGGAGGTAGCACAATCTGGTGCAGCAGCCTGTTTGAGACAGGAGCAGGTCTTGTTCTAATTTGACACAAACCTGCTTCCTCCTGCGCTCTCTCCCTTTGAAATGAAGGGTGGCTCTCACTCTCTCGTGATACTTCCTCCCTTCTGCACCTACGGATGCTTTATTCCTGAGGGCAAGGCCAGCGACATCAGGAAGCTGGGAAGACGTTTTTGAGCTGGGTTGTTTAAAAAAACAAAAAGGAACAACAAAAAATAATTGGGTCTAGACAGCCTAAAGAGGTTGACCAATATTGCTGAAAAATTCCATTAAATTACAGGGGTCATAATTTTGATACTAACTGGCCACATCTAGCATCCCTCCTGCAAAGTCCTTACTGCTCAGCTGTGACTGTGCAGAGTTTGAATTCAACATGGTCACAAAGGTGCCTCAAAAGTTTTTTCTACCACTTGCCCCACTACATCAACAGAGGACCAATCAGTCTTAAAAATTCCTATGTCGTTCCTTCATGTACTTTTAGAGGGAAAAGAATGATGGCTTGTTGTTTTGCTGAGCATAAAGAAACCAGTGTTTCATGACAAAGAGGGAAATCCGCCTGCTTGTTTGTGAGGACTGGTGGGAGCCAGGGAGCCGAAACCTCAGATCTGCTCCCCTGGCACAACATATTTATATCTGCTTTAGCCGAGCTGAGTGTGAGCCACTGTCCAATGCTAATGGCTTGAGGTATTTGTTTTTAGCAGATAATTCAATAAATACCTTGGGAAGCACACATGAAGTTCGCTGTTGCATATCTCTTTTGTGAACGTGCAGCTTTTGTTAAAACAGAAAATAGAGAAACCTATGCAGGCTAAGAAGGCGAGAAGCAGCTGAGTGTCAGCCCTGAGCACAGGCTCAGGAACGAGACGTCTGGAATTTAGCATCCCTCGCCATCTCTGTGCTCTCCGGCTTTGATTAACCTCTTTGTGCCTCAGTTGCCTCACTCATGAAATACATAGAGTTGCGTGCTTGAAATGAATTAATACAGAGAAGCTCCAGTCGGTACCTGGTGCACAGTTAACCTTCATGCACATGGTGTGTGTGTATGTATGTCTGTGCCGTCATGTGTTCAGTCAGCCTCTGGTGCTGCGCTCGTTTGATCTGTCCTGGGGTCATGTGAAGTAAGTAGAAATCTGAGAGTTTATGGAAGATGTTTTTAATAGAAGTTAATTTCTAGATAAGGCAAGAAGAATTTGCTTTGACTAATCTCGTGAAAGGCAGCTCGGTATGTCAGGTAGTAATGAAATGTTTGTAATTAACTTCTATCGAAGACCTATTACGTGCTGGCCACCGTGCTAGCACTTTATCAGAATCATTTAGTCTTTCTGTACGTAGTGTTACTATCCTTCTCTGACTGATGAGGGAATTGAGACTCTTAGAGGTTAAGTATATGTGGATCAACTTGCATAATGCAACACAGGGCCATAAAAAGCAAGTTGCACATGTCTATTATGAAACCACTTATGGAAATGTTTTAGACATATACATATGCATATATGCACATAATGGGAGAGAGAGAAAGTAAAGGTGTAAAAAGTGCACGGGAATGATAAATAGCCAAGGGGGTGAGGAAAGGAGAGAGGGGAACGGGATGGGGGAGGGCATACAGAGTGGCTTCAATTTTGCCTATAATTTATTTCTTTCAAAGAAGCATCAGTATGGCAGAATATTAAAATCTAAGTCAGGCAGTGGATTCACAGGTGATTATTATATTTGCTTCTTGAATGTCTAAAATATTTCATAATTTTAGAAAGAGGTGGTGTCGGAGACCTGGGGCGTGCCAGCATGGTCCCGGCACACAGCTGACACTGGGCACACGGCATTGTTGTTAGGAGGCTCTTTTCCCAATAAACGCAGTTCTGAAATAAAACTGTTGATTTCACCGTTGGAATTACACTCTGAAGTGAAGACCTAGCAGGTTGGGAAGTCTTACGAGAACCCCAAAGGGGAACTCCGAACATCCTCTGCAGACGTTCTTGTTAACCAACGAGATAAACAAGTGTGACTAAATAAGTGTCTATAAATGCACTAAAACAGTGTTCTTCGTTAGGAAGAGCACTTAACTTGGCCTCCCCGTGAATCTTCTTTAGGCTCTTGGGCCTTGGCTTTTAAAATTCCTTTGTGAGTTAAAGAAGTGAGGAAAGGAATACTGGATTTCAGAGGAATGGCAGAATCAAGGAAAAATAATTCTCTGGGTCAGTAAAAACTTTGAAGTTTCCCATTCCATGTCCTTGGGTATATTTTATAATTTTTGACCTGTTGCAGGAGCAGTGTCAGCTGTATTGACACACTGGACTGTAATGGTAATGAAGGGTGTTTTTGTTACTGGATTCTATTCCAGTCAGTCACAGTGAGCCTACACATACTCTCTGCCGCGGACGTTGCCTGCGGCACCCATAATAGCATAGAGATTTTGAATATTTTCATATCAGGATTAGCAATTTCCCCTGTCTGTCATGGCGACTAGAAAAATCAGCGAAGCATGATTTCATTTCATTTAGGCTTTGCATCTCCTTTCAGAGTTACTTATAACTTTGATGAACAATAAATAAATAATTCTTTAAATCTTCCATGTGGTACCCCCGGAAAGTTGGCACAGGCTCTGAGAACAGGGGAGCTGCTTATCTCCTGATGATGTTGTGGGGTGGAAAAGAGGGCTGCACCTGCACAGGTGTGCGCTCCTGCACTTAAGTAAAAAGGGTAAAGAAAATGCACAATAACAGATGGCGGAATTCCGGGTAATTTTTTTTATTTTCTTCTGTTGTCTTTTCTGTACTCACCAGCTTTTCTGCAACTAATATAGTTGACTCTTACAAGTAGGGAAAAAATGTTATTTCTGAAACACAGAAAAAAAGAAAAGGCTGTGATTTCTGTCAGGAAGCCAGATGAATAATCTTAACTCTGACATTGTACTAACTGCGATTTTAAGAAAATCATTTTAACTTCTTATTGCTAGTTTTCACATTTATAAGATGGCCAGATGGTGATAATAAAACCATTTGGTTTGCTCTGGCTAACACATAGGATTCCTATATGCAGAAAGGAGGTGATAAAATGTGAAAATCCTTTAATAGAGAGTGCTCCATCAATGCAGGGACTTTCCCTGGAATGTAGAAGAGGCACTTAAGCTGTAGTACCCACTACCAAAAGCTGGATTAATCCCCATCGGCCAGAATTCTTCCCCCTCCGTGGAGTCACAGGCAGGTGTATAATAGGGCAGTGGCTTTCAGACTTACAGGCATCACAGTCACCTGGAGGGCTTGTTAATGCGAAGATTGCTAGATTCACCTGAAGAGTTTCTGATTTAGTAGGTCTTGGGAGGGGCATGAGATTTTGCATTTCTAGAATGTTCCGGGTGATGCTGGGATCACTTTGAGAACCACTGTTTTAAGGATATACACACAGTATTCTAGAGTATTTGGTGACTAGAAGCTTCCTGGTGACCTTCAGGAGTACGCTTTCAGCAGAGTGGAAAACAGAAGTTGGCTGAGGAGAGAGTCATGGACGTGGAAAAGCAGTCAACAGTAAGAGACTACATGTTTAGAAAGTTCTGAGAGCTAAATAACACTTAAATGGGAAGCAGAGTCAAATGTTTAAATGAGAGGATACAGTTGGGGCCCACGAGGTAGCTGACCCACTCAACTCATCTTTTGAGTCGTTCAGTCTCTTAAATTAGTGGCCACCATGTAAATGTTACCAGATTTATGGAACTCCAATTTCCTGTCTGCTTTTGAAAAATAAGATGTGGTCTGTATTCCGACACGACAGCAGTTGGCTGAACCAAGTGATAGCTGCTCCTTTTACCTGAGGCATATGCCTTGGGGTTAATCAGCCCCCATCTAGCCCTCCCCTGTCTTAAATAACCAGCAAGATCTCTATGAGCCAATGAGTTTGCAGCAGCAAAATTCAACAAAATAAACCTGCATACTCCTAGCCTGAGGACAGAGAACAGGAGATGGTGGCAAGTTGTGATCATGACAGAAGCAAGGTCCAGCAAGGAGGAGATGGAATCAAGGACACAAGTGGGAAGGTTGACTTGGGGAAGGAATGGGAACATCCATCCTCCGATACAGTAAGGACGAAAGGAGACAAGATGGAAGTAAAGAAAGTGGTATTTTGAATTCAAGATGGTGGCCTTGATCTTCTCAGTAGTAGACAGATCTTCTCAGTAACATGGACAAGACCCTCGAAGGTTTGGCTGGACTGCTGTTCAGTGTGCTGGCCAGTTGGCATGAGGGAGGAAAACATCGCAGCGCAGCTCTCTGAGCCCATTTGGAATGAAGTACCCCGTGACTTTCCCCTCCAGCAGCACTGTGCTGCACGGGTACTGAGGTAGTGATCAGGACTGGGGATTAGAACTGAAGAGGGTGAAGCCAGTTTTTCATTTTAAACCACTGAAGAGTCAAGCACAACCCTACAGTTTAGGGATGGGTTAATAAAGTTAGGAAGTATCCTCCTTATCTGCAGTCCTCCAAAACAAGATAGCATTCCATTCATGCTATGGTCCCACGTGCCCTGTAGGGCAAGCATTTTTAGAGCACCAAGAACTACTGTGTCTGAGTTTCCATGTTTTTTTAATTAGAAGAGGCAGTGGTGTGCCTCAGGATAAACAGAACCCTAGAATCTGAGCATAATTTTCCTGATAGGTGTTTTAGAGAGCAGCAGCAGTTAAATAATTTACCTAGCAAGTAATTTAGAACATTTTTATGTTATCAAAACAAGAGCAGATTACGGGATGCAAAAATCCCTCTCTTTTTGTTGGATGTTAACACAGATCTCAGAGAATCTGTGCTTCACAGGAACTGTTCTGGGCTACACACCTCCACTCAGCCCCCACCCTCAGCCACCCTGTCCTCTGCTCTGGGACGATGGCAGAGTCCCAGAAATGCTGCTGAAGGAAAATACTTCACTTTTCTAAGTTAATCTCAGAGCACAGTAAATGATAGTTTTTAAAAATGTAGAAAATTGGTGTCACCTGTATTTCAAATACTGTCACCCTAAAAAGCAGCTGATTAAAATTCAGTATAATTTGTAAGGTGAATTACAAATCAGTGCATGATCAACTTCCCATGAACAGAAGTGATAAAGTGATTGACCCTGTGACATAACCGTAGCAGTAATTACCCAGCCCCACTCTCACTGCTGTCTTAGCCCCATACTGATTTTGACTTTTTAATTTTGACATGCTGTTGCTTCGAAAGAGAGATGTTAAGCACAGAATTCCTCTACTTTTCAAAATAACAGATTGTTCTCAGACATATGAAAAAAAAATCAGAGACATTTAACAAACTTTAAATGTTTTTAAGCCTTTCATTGAAATGAAAGCATTCTCTGGTTTTAATCGGAAAATCCCACGTCCTGTTGGGAATTCCATCTGTTGATAAATGGTCTCAGTTTCCTTCCAAAAGCAGCAAGATGATTCTATGAAGCACCTAGAAAAGGTTCCAACCTCCTTGTGCTTTAAGTCTAGATCATGGGTACAGAGGAGGGAGCAGAGAGCAGGGTAGACATGCTACAGCTCTATTCCATGAGACTGCTGTGGGGATTCAGGGGGATGCTCTTGGGAAGGGATCTTCTTATACACAAATGTCACATATTATTTAGTAGAATAACTAAGATGGCTGTGTTGAGGATATGTCTCAGAAGTTCACTCAGAGAAGATTTCTTTACACAAAACATTGATTGGATTTGACCACCCTGTGGTCTAACAAAACTAGAAAAACAAATTCTTCCATTCCACAGTTCCTAATTCAGGGGAATATCAATCTGTTGCCTTAAGAAGGCTCTAAGATAATTTCTAAACTATTGAGGGCTTCATTTACTGGTTTTACACCTTCTGAAAAGATGGGCCACTAAGAACAGACTGCTGATACGAAGTAGATGAGCCGCCTATTTCTTGTCTTTCATACCCTAGTTCAGGTGAATTTACTAGATTTTTTTTCCTTAGGATAATATCCCACAGCACATTTTGACTACATTCCCAATAAGTTGCTCTCCGTTTTTGGCAGCACTTGTTCATATAATATGCAATTTTCCACTCATCTCCCTTTAAATTAAGTACCTACTGTATAGCTTCCATACACCTATGACATCAGCACTTGACGGCAGTTGTTTCTGAGATGGAATTTGGCTTTTCTGCGTCTGAATTTCAGTACTGCCATATCAGTTTCATCCACAGTGGGTAGCTTTAATAGAAATACTGTAAACATGTGAGAGACATGTGACTTAAAAGCTTAGATATATGCTATCAAAAATTAGCCCATTATACACTGTGCTAATGACTGTATTAAGGCAAAACTCAATTATTTAATTTTCAGTAGTCGTTTAAAAAAGAATTGAGGTAGCTGAATACTCAGTTGAAATTGTTATTCTGCTTACCTGGGGTGAAAGAGGGAAGGAGAGAGTTTATTGATTTGTTGTTGTTGTTGTTAAACAAATGTATGCTCAGCAAGAGAAAATCAATATTTTTCTGTCAAGCACAGAGGCAGCAAGGACAGAGCATAACTCTGGAAAGGTTGTATCAGTCAGGATCCAGTAGGAGGCAGAAATCTCACCTGATATTTGAACAGAGTGAGGTTGACATAAAGAATGGTTAACTAGCCAGAAAGTTAATTACCTAAAGTGTAAGAGAACTGTTTAAGGCACCAGGGAGGTAGAATTTCAGGAAGCAGCTGCCACTCCTGGGACTGGGGAAACAAGGGGAAGAGGCTGGAATTATTAAAACTTAGACACTGGGAGGAGGGGGCTGCTGCCCTGGCGTTCCCATCTTTGAGCAGAGGGCGGTGAGGCTGGTTCTTTGAGAAAGAGCGTACTGGATTCAGCTGCTGGGAAGGGAAGGGACTGCCACCTCTGCTGTGAAACTCGAAGGATTAGGAAATAGACGAGAAGTGCCCAGGAAGTGGGAAGGGAGGAGCAAGTCCCTTCTTCCTTCTTCTTCTTCCAGATTTCCAGTCTCCCTCCTGGTGCCCCTTTTTGGCAGAATCAGAGGGCCAGCTGGCAAATCAGAAGCATGGTTTGCAGAGCCCCATCCACAGCTTCAGAAAGCCAGAATATAGAAGGGCAGGTTTGAACTGAAAGGTAAACAGCTTAATCACTGGCACAAAATTTTTCAGACAAGATAAGCTGATGGCAGCAGCAGAAACCAAACCTGTGAGCTCTTAGAAAGAGTGAGGCAGCAGTTGGTACCAGAAAAGGCAAACGAAACATAGCATCATCTTATTGTCCTCACATGACACTCAGCTTTATCAGTGTAGATTTGAACTGAAAAAGATAGAACTATGATTCAGTCAGAGAGGGCAGTAAACCACCAGGAGGCTGTTGTAGGTCTCAATGAATAGTTCTTTTTTTTTTTTCTGGCCCTTTTTATAATGGAAAATTTTAAATGTACCTGAAGTACAAAGAGTGGTACGATGAACGCCCATATACCCAACACTCAACTATAACAATCATAATTATTTGGCTACTTAGGTTTTGTTTAGCCCACTACACTGCCTCTCCATGCCCCCCATCTTCCCATTGAACTCTATAATTTCATTCGCAATAATTCAGTATGTTTACTTACAGCTTGATGAATTTCCAAAGTCCAACATGCTCATGTAAACCCCACCTAGTTCAGAAAAAAGACTACTACAAGTACTTGGGCCCTTTTACAGGACGTTCCCAGGTCCTCGCCCCACCCTTTCCCTACCTGTTTTGAACTTTATGTATGTGGGCTCATAGCGTATGTCCTTTTTTGAGTTTGGCTGCTTTTGCTATACATTGTTGGTGAGATTTACCCATGTTGCATATAGCCATAGTTCATTTATTTTCATGACTGTAGGAATTTATTGTATGACTATACCACAGTTTATTCATTCATTCTGCCATTCATATACAACTGAGTTGTTTCCAGTTTGGGGGCTATTACAAGTGAGGTGTTGCTATGAATATTCTTCTGCATGACTTTTGGTACACACTGGTATTTGTTTCTCTTGGGTATATATCAAGAAAGGAATTTTGGGGTCTTATAATATGCATAGATCCAACTTTAATAAATACCGCCTAACAGTTTTTCAAAGCAGTGAGGCCAGTTCTCCTCCTGTACCAGTTCCAGTTATTCATTTCAGATCCTTGCCTGCACTTGACATGTTATTTTTCACTTTAAACATTCTGTCATGGTGTTTCATTATCACTTTAAGTGCCATTCCCTTGAAGAACACATTTTCTGATGCTTAATTGGCTATTTGGATGTATTTTGTAAAGAGTCTCTTCAGGTCTTTTGCCTGCATTTATTGAGTTGTCTGCCATTTTTCTTACTGATCTATAGGAGATATACATATATATACTGGATAGAGTCTGTTGTCAGACATAAACCTGGCAGATGTCTTCTCCCACTGTAGCCTGCCATTTCATTCTCTTAATGGTGTCTTTGGTAATAAAAGTTCTTGGCTTTAGTGCAGTCCTGTTTATCAGACTTTTTCTTTATAGTTAGTGCTCTTGTGTCTTGTTGAGGAAACTTTCACCTATCCCAGTGTGATAAAGATATTCTCCTATGTTATTTTCTAGAAGTTTTTTGTTTAATCTTTCACATTTAGGTCTATAATCCACCTGCAATTGAACTTTGTTGATAATGTAAGGGTCAAGATTCTTTTATTTCTCTTATTTCCATATATGAATGTACAGTTCACCTAGCACCATTTTTGAAAGGATTATTATTTCCTCACTACACTATGGTTTCATCTTTGTCATCAATCAAGTGACGGTATGAATATGTGGTTTTTTATTTGTATATCCTTGTGCAAATACTGTATTATTTTGATTGTAATAAGGATTAAGACATCTAATGGTGTGCATTCTTGAACTTTGTTCTTCAGAACTTTCATGGTTATTCTTGGCCTTTTATACTTGCATATAAATTTTAAATTAGCTTATCAATTTCCAAACTATGTGATAGAATTTTATTAGAATTGCATTCAATCTGTAATTTAATTTGAGTAAAAATGACTTCTTCACAACATAAAATCTTCTATTCATAGCATTTTGTATGTCTACATTGATTTAGACTTTTCAATTTCTCTAAATAATTTCATTTTCTTTGTAGAGGCTTTGCACATCTTTTATTGGCTTTATTCCTAGGTATATGATTTTTATAGATTCTTGCCATTCTGAATGGAATAATTTTTAGATTTTGTGTGTGTGTGTGTGTGTGATTATACGGAAATGTAATTGATTTGCTAAGTTCAGCTATTAATTCAAATAGTTTTTTTGAATAAATTTTCCTGTATGTATAATTACGTTGTCTGCAAATAATGACAGCTTTGTTTCTTCCCTTTTAATCTGTAAACCTTTTATTTGTTTTTCTTACTTTATTGCACTGGTTAAGACCAATACCTCTTTTAGACCAGCATATCACAAATATATGCTGAACATAATAAACTTATTTTAAAATGCATGGGCCACTCTCTTACTTGGGATCTTTTCCCCTAAATATTCACTTTTACCCTAACATCATCCATCCTCCAAAAAAAATGGCTTACCACATCTTTTGCATTGTCTTTGAAACAAAGGTGATGGCATCCAGATTTGACAGTTTGTGAATTGTGTTCATGTTTATGAGGGGATCAAACACTGCTTTGCAGTGAGAGGTGGTTGGCATGGCAAAAGCACTTAGGTAAAAGCAGACTAATTAACTTGACAAATCATTCCTCTTAGATAGCATTAATACATAGATTCCTTGTATAATGAAGTATTGTTTCCCATTCTTTGGGCTTCTGTTTTCTTACTTCTCTTGTGCTATTATTTGTAATTCTGGAGAATAGCAAGTTATGCATAAATTACAACATTTTTGCAGCAATTGTTCATCCCAGCTGAGGAACATTTTACATAAGTAGGAAACAATATATATTACTCTTAAATTTGCACACATTTAAGTCTAGACCTAACATATGTGATGCCTCATACTAATTCATTTACTGGCAATATACAATGATACTGAATGCTAGAATAGAAAATATTTTACATGTATAACAATATTTAATGAAATTTAAATTTTCAAAAATTAAATGATAAAATATCACATTTCTTAAGTAATTTTGATTTAAAAATTGAGATTCATTTATTTGTATCTTGGCTTCAGTTTTAATACATAATTTTGCATATTTTAGAAGAAAAGCAGTATTTTTGAAAACAATTTTTTTGATATTTTACATTTTCTTATTTTTATAAAAATATATTCACTTACGCACTTTGAATACAATTGCATATTAGTTTTTAATCCTTTAAATCATCACTGTCAAGCGTACCAGTTGTATGAAAATCTTGACTATAGCAACACAAAAAATTTACTAAAATAAAGGTATAAAGATCATTTTATGGAGTAAATATGTGATAATTGATGGATAGTTCATACCTTTATTTTATGACTTGGTCAAACATGACCAGCTGATCAATAGAGCACCTGATACATGCTATAATAATTCAATTTAATCATCTTTGATATTTTGCCAGTTTTAATTCATGTATAAATATTAGTTTTATACCTTTTTATTTTGTCGTTTAAAGGTTTATTTGTCAAGGTAGGAGGACAGGACTATTTTGACAGTTTCACAGTTTGATTTGTAATTTTTGCATGTTTATATATGGGGAATGTAGCCTCCATTTGTCCTCTTACCCTTGTGGCTGCAAATAAGCCTGGGTGAGTCTGGCTGAGACCTCAGGTGCAATGCAGTATAGAGGAAAAGACAGCAGACATCCTTGTTTATCAGTCTTCAAATATTCAGTTAGTTCAGTACTGATTTTTTTGTCTGCTCTTTCTATCATTTGCAGGGAGAAGTGCCTTAAAATCTCCCACTATGGTTGTAGTTTCTTGGTTTCTCTGTTTACTTCTGTTCACTTTTGCTTTATATATTTTGAAGCTGTGTTATTCAACACACAAATTGAGCATTGTTACATCATTATGCTGAGATAACACTTTCATTCTTGTAAAATGGCCATCTTGATTTCTAGTAATTCTTCTAGCTTTAAAGTCTACTTTGTCTAATTTTAATATGGGTATACCATTCTTCTTTTGATTAACTTTTGTCTGCAGTTTTCTACCCTTTGCTTTCAATCTTTTCATTCCTTTATACTCAAAGTATGTCCCTAGTATGCTATGTCTGATGGGATTTTATTTGCTATCATTTGTTTATAATCTTTAATTTGATTGTCTCTTAATTTGTCTCTTGAGTATGTAGTCAATGTATATTTGATGTAATTATGAATATATTTAGGTTTAAATCCATCATACTATTTTCTATATGTTTTTCCAATCAAATATTCTTTTTTGTCTCTTTTTTGCTACTTTTCGGATTAATTATTATCATTGCATTCTTTTTCCTTCCTCTGTTTTATTTTTCTCCTCTTAAAACTATAGATACTACATCATGTGTGCTTAATTTACCAAAGTCCAATATAAATGAGTACTTTTACCACTTTCTGGACAACGTGTATTAAGAGCCTTAGAATATTTTAATCAATTTAATACCCTCCTATTTTTTGTGTTCCCACTGTCATGAATTTTAATTCTGAAGACATTTTTACATGACTCAAACTTTCTGGCAGACTTCTGTACAGCCTCTACTCAAATGTCACTTCCTCAGAGAGCCTAGCCTGTATCATCCTAATTCAGATAACCTCACCCTACCCTTTTCCTCTCCATTCCCTTACTTTCTTTGGTTTTCCTTTATGGACTTATCACCTGAAATGAGATATTTATTTTGTTTTTTTTTGTTGTTGTTGTTGTTGTTTTTCTGTCTCTCTCATGAGAATGTAAGCTTCAGAAAGTCAGGGGCTGTCTACCTTCCTCACCAGAACTTGGCCCCGTAAATCCATGTTGACTCACAAACATAGGTCAGAGATGCTCACCAGAGACCACAGCCACTGACTCTCAGGAGTGAAGAAAGCAGGGGCCCCCATGGCTTTGTGTGCTATGAACCACACGTCAGAGGATTTTTCTACCAAGAAAACTGTGGAGGGATACTGGGATCACTCCAGAAATAACTCAGTGGGACGATTTCCTCTCTCCATGGTTTTTGTTCATAACACTTCCTGAACAGTTGTTCAAATCTGGGCGCCAAGCTGGGTGCTGAGGACTGTGCTGGACTCCGTGCTGTGGGCAGCAGGAAGCATCCTCTGTAAGATTCTCTCAGGGGTCATCGTGGGAAACGAGACCTGGCCAAAAGGTGTGAGGGCCTGATGGGCTTTATGACTGGAAAGAAGGTTGCAATGAAAGGGAATGGAGATTGTCTTGCTGGTGAGGCACTGAGGGGGCTGAGGGACATCAGGACTTCGGTCCTGCTGCCCTCAGGTCAGCAGTGTTGAGACGTGGTGCGAGAGGGCATCCACAGAGAAGGCACCGAGAACTGGTCCAAGAAAATTCTAAATCCAAAGGTTCTCACTTTATACTGTCCTGATTTCTTCATTGCTGAGACTCAAGACCCAGAGGTCATCAATCCTGGAAACTTGGACCAGGGTACCACCCGGAGAGCAGCTCAGATGCGCAATATTTCCTTGGAGCCATATTAGCCGTTTTTATTTTTCAAACACCAGTCACATCTTAAGACTTCCAAAATGTTCCATCCTTATGTGACTTTTGAGTCACTATTTTCTTCCTCTGGAGTGGCTGGGCCTGAGGTGGTATAAGGGATACTTCTCTCTGGCCTTTGCCCATGTCTTAAAAAAACAAAGAGGTCACAGGTTAATTCCTAGGTTTTACTCACAGAATGACAACTGAAAAAAAAAAATCACGATTTTTTTTTTAATAGTTCGGGCTGTATCATTTTCACATTTTCCAACTCTCGGCCTTTTCTCCAGCCTAACAGGCAGATGGGAGGGCAGCTGGGCCTGCAATAAAAAGTGACCCTGGCGGTCAGTCCCTCTGTTTCGTGGTCAGCCCAGGTTGTGTGTATGAAATACAGTTGGCATTTGCAGGCAGAGTAGCTGCAGAGGAAGATGCCACACAGCTTTGAGAAAGAGATGGGTCTCGGGTTATGATATTGGGCACAGACCCAACGTTGCCAAAGGCTCTTCATGAGGCTGCCAGCCTGAAGGAGTTCCATGGATGGCTGTGCTCACACCATTAAACAGCCAGTATTTCTAGCATTTCTGCAAGAGCGGGTCTCGAGGTACCCTGTCGCCATTCTTCTAGAAGCTATTTGGACTGTTGGGAGATGAATCCCACAACCCATGCCTCTTTAGGGCCAGCTAGTGGAGCTAAGTCCCTGGAATGTTTGTTTGGGCAGCAGACATAACTGGGTGCCCTCTGGGGGGTCAAGCCCTGGGCTGAGTATAACTAGACAGGTACTCACCCTTATGACCTCATTTAACCTTAGTTACTTCGTCATAGGCCTTATCTCCAAATGCAGCCACGCTGGGGGTTGGAGCTTAGATTGGGGAGAATACAGACAGTCTGCTTGTAATGCTATGTAAAGTCCTCATAAGACACACGTTTTACAGATGGAGAGACTGAGGCTCAGAGAAAGTAAGTCCAACTGAGGACAGAGATGGAATTCACACCAAGACCTGACTTTAAAATCCATACCTTTTCCAACAGCTAGACCACTTTCTAAACTTGATGCAGTGGCTCAATATTGAGACAATAGATAAACGACAAGAATAGTTAAACTTCATTTACCAGTTGCCTTATGTACTATACTGGTTTGTTTTGCACTGGCTTGTTTTAAAATATGTACCTCCAGATGAATCAGTACAACTCAGCATTTGATTATAAAGCAAAATGGACTGAAAAGCATGGAAATTTTAAATATAGTGAAGTGCTTGAAAGATAAGTATCCTTTTTCACAATGTCAGAAGCTTTTATTATCAAAGATAAAAAATAGCCTATGGAATATAGTACTTAAGTGTAGGAAGGAGTAGGAGTGATGGTTTAAAACACTGTTAAATGTGAATTTAAATGCAGTCATATATGTTTAGAAAAGATATGCACCAAATAATACCTTAAATGTGTTTAAAATATTTAATGTAAAGGTAATATATCCATATTTGAAGTAATTCAAGCAATGGAAAATGTACATATAAATATACAGGTACATATTTTTTAAACATAAATGACTTATGCAACTTGTTTTTTTCATTTAACATAGAAGTCAGATACATTTTCCTGTTGCTACATACAGATTTGCCTCATTCTGTGACACAGTGGCCTGGCATGCCAGAGTCAAGTTGTAACATCACTCATTTAAATGTTCACCCTATTGGTGAACATTTAGATTTTTTTCCACCGTCACAGAATTGTAGCCTTAGACATCTCTGCACATCTTTATCCACATGGACAGATACATTATGTAATTTGTCTTGAGGATAAAACATGCACATGTTGACAGATACCGGCAAATTACTTTCAAGATAAATTTTCACATTCAACCTTTCCAAGACATATCCTGCGTCAACTGTGATGAAATGTTGTCAGAGTTCTCCCTGCACTGCATACCACCTCTCCGGTGACATTTGATCCGAGGCTTGAAGGAAGAGGGGGAGATCACCATGCTGCTGTGGAAATGTTCTCAAAAACAATAGTCCATTGAGTTTATCTGTGAGGTAAACTGATGTTTACCTGTGTTGTTTACCTATGCGGTGAACTGACGTTCACTCAGTGAAATGGGTATTCTCGTCTCCTTCTCAGTCCTGCGGTTCATTCCACAGACATTTACTGAGTGTCTACTGTGTGGACAGCAAGGTGATGGGCACTAAGGTTGTTCAGGAGCTAAGTGAGACAGATGATCTACCCCAGACGTGTGTGTTTTACTTGTCCTTTTTTTGGTAAGCTTTTTTTTTTGGAGAACCTTGACTAATGCACTCTCAGCACGTAAAAGTGTACAGTTTCTTCCACCCCCTTAAAAACTGGATAGTATCACTCTCCCTACTTTTTAAACTAGATTTAAAGGTACTGGGAAGAAAACCTTTCTCCTGCTTTGCAGTCTTCTGAACTCCACAGTGGGCTATTCAGCCCTCTTTCCTCTGGGTTCCCTCCTCCTGTTGTAGTCTGAAGCAATTTAAGGAACCATAGGTCTGTGGCTCAAGGATTTAGCACCAAATCACGTTGTGCTGCTGATCGGTTCGGCGATTATTTCAATTTATTTTTAAATTTACATACAGCAAAGTTCACTCCTTGGTGTACTGCTTTGCTTTTTTAATCCAAGTCTCCACTCAAACAAATGAGAACAACAAATTGTTGCTATTGAATATGCCTTTAGCTATGGTTTCAATGTCCATGTCCCTCAAAAGTTCATATGTTGAAATCCTAATGCCCAAGGTGATGGTAGTTTAGGAGGCGGGACCTTTTGGAGGTACTTACATTATGAGGGTGGAGCCCTCATGAACGGCATTATTGCTCTGATAAAAGAGACTCCACCAAGCTCCCTAGCCCCTCCGACCACGTGAGGTTACAAGGAGAAATCTGTGACCCAGGAGAGAAATCCCCTGACCCTGCTGGCATCCTGATCTCAGACTGCCAGCCTCCAGAACTGAGAAATAAATTTCTGTTGTTTATAAGCCACCCAGTCCCCTGGTATTTTTCTTATAGCAACCTGGACAAACTGAGACACTCTATGCTGTAAGTGAATAAAGTCAGCTAGCCTAGAGTTCTTTGGGCCACTGACTGTACAGAAATTGAGGAACCTTCCAATATCCAGAGTTTCCTAAATCAACAGTCTCTATAATTACACTTATTTTTTATGTAAATTGTTGATTACAGCTGTCTCTGTTTTGTATTGAGGTAAGCAGTATGTGGCCTTTGAAATTCTTGCCTACCTCTTCTGAACCTTTCTCCCCTGAGAGTTGAGAACCTTCTATAATCATTACATGTGACAACATAAGACTTTTTTTATTACAACAAAGCAGAATGAATAAAAGAATTTTAATGAAAGGTGTAGTCTTCTGAGCTGAAATGACATTACTTGTCTGAAGCCCTGGAAAATGCTAATACTCAATATATTAAAAGGACAGCCATCTTAACCTCCTTAATGCCCATTTGCCTGAATTTATGAGATTTCATTCTTTTCAGTTTGGTATTTTTGAAATTATCCAGCTGGGAGTGAGTCAAATTTTTTTTTCTGTCACTAATTCATTAAAAATGTCAGTCATACAAAGCAACTCAAGTGGGACCATCTGCCTTTCAGAAAACCTTAAGAACGCAAAGAGCAAGAGGGACTATACTCTTTGGACCTGAGCCGGGACTGAGGAGCTTAGAAAGGAGGGCACGGTGGCTTCCAAGCCCAGCTCCCATGACCCCACTCCATCTCCCCACTTCCTCACCTGGTGAGAATTTGAACCATTTAGGGCCTGGGCTATTTCACTCAGAAAGGGTTAATGATTTTGTCCTCTTAGGACTATTAAGGCACTTAGGGTTAACTTGCTTTCTTTCCCTCTTATGAACTCCCAGAGGTGCCCGTGAAGACTAGAGGCAGCCCGTTTACCCACTGAGAAAGAATTGGGAGTGATCTTGGCTTATGATTTCTGGTTTCAGTACTAAAGGACCACGTTTTCTAATAAATGTAAAACTGATCTGATCTTTGCTTAGAGGCATATAAGGTAAATTATTATAGGGTAGTTTTTCAGATAGATTCTTCTTTTCCATCCTAAGATAAGTGAAATTTTTAAATTATGTCTTTCAAAAAAGGGTTACAGTAAAATTACCTGAATGCTTAAAAAATAGTTGGAGAAAGTGTGAAAGATGTAGTATTTATTCATCTGACATACAGGTACAGATGTCTGCTGCATTGTAGCCATTGTTCTAAGAGTTTAGGCTCCTGCAGGGAACAAAGCCCACCCAAATCCCCACCCTCTTGGAGCTTACCTTCTGGTGGAGGAGACAAGCGGTGCAGTAGAAATAAACAAATGATTGTTTATTTGCATGGAAGGGTGCAAAGTCTATAGAGCAAAATAAAAAGAGAAGGAGGAGGGGAAGTTAAAGTAAAACTCTAATGTGAAAAAGGAATGCCAATTATGAGCAAAGCGTGATACAAGTTATTTAAGGCCACTTTTCAAAATCTGGATTGCATCGGAAACATTCTGTTTTGGTTTCCTGAGGTGATGACAAAAATGTCACTGTGTAGAGATCCCTCTCTTGTTTGATTTTACCCATGTAAAAATGTCAGATATTTATACCAACTTAAGCTAGGATTATATAGCATTAAATCTCAGCAGATTTACTCGATGAGAAGAACCCAGGAGTGGTAAAGCCTGCAGGTAGAGAATTGCTGGTTTTACTTTCCCTATAAATAAAGTGATGCAATCTTTGCTTCTTCAATGCTGAAAAAGTTTCACCCCAAATTATTTCAGTGCCCGAATGAAATGGGTACAAGTAGTAAATCTGGGACTGACTTCCCAGAGGCATCCAGCAGGATGATGACCTGCTGTGTACCACCAAGCAATAAAATGTCATCTTCTTGACGTGAAGAAAAACCCCACCTGTACCAGAGCATTCATTATAACCTTAAAGCTAAGCGGGAAACTTTCCTTGGTTTGAAAGAAAGGAAAGGCTCTATAATAGACCAGGTTGAATTTGCCTTCGGGTAAACAGATCAATTCTACAGGATGTAAAACTATTCTATAGAACAGTTGGTAAATGGCAGATGAAGTGAACTGAGTTAACATATGTGAATTACGCTATCCTGCAATGATTTTAAGTGAGTCATCTGCATGACAACTAGAAGATATGTAATGCCAAATGGTCGTATTAGCCAAGAGGAGTTCGGTAATCATTCTAAAGAGAACAGAATCATATTTCACACTCTGTTCAGTTTGGATAAGGTCACTGAGATCTCAGAGCTCCAGTACAGCCTTCTCTTTAATTTCTCCTGTTTTAGGGGGAGCGCTGTGCCTTCTGATTGCTGCTTGGAAGCAGTAAAACATACTGCAATTTTATTTGCTTTCATACTAAAACAAAATACAATGAATAAACAAAAACAATATACCTGAGAGTAATATGGATTCGTGCTAATACACAGAGGAAGATTATCATATTGTTTATGGTTCTGGATTTTACCTTCTTTTTACCTGTTTGGTTGGATATAAGATATTCTTAAAGTTATATTCTCTTCCAGGCAATTAGAATATTTTTATAGCAGTAAGGAAACTGCCTGTTGAGAGGATGTATAATCCTATGCCATGTTTAATGTGAACTGGCTTGTCTACATAATGAAAGGTCTTGCCAAGAGGTAACTCCAGGGAGATTGTTTTTTGAGGTGCCGAAGAAGAAATCTTGATTAGGGCACAAAGGCCTTGACTCTGCTTCCTTTCCTTGATGAGGATGTGGCCGCCCCAGAACTGAGTTTGTTTCAAGAATCAAGAGATCACAATGTTCGTCAGCAGTCCTTGTTAAGTGGAAGTCCAGAGACTGGGAGAATAAGAGTTTTTTCCCCCAATACCTCACAGGCCTGAATACAGAAGGGCCAGAGCATAGCAAGAATTGGACTTTTCTTTCCAAACTGGTGTACCTGTACCCTGGAGGGAAATATAAGCAGCTGCTTTGTATCCTGGGAGTAAAGGGAAGACTTCATTAAGATACACTCCATCCAGTGCTGATCTGTGGGACCACATCCATTCAGTTCTGCACCTTTAGGAACATGAAGGAGGAGTACATGCTAGCCATCCCCTCAAACTCTCACCCCTGCAACACCACAGTAACAGTGGCCTTCGTGTGTGTTTTAATGCTGCGCTCTTCATTCATACAGTCATTTCCTCATATTCTTGTACATACTTCTTTTAAAATGGCAAAAATAAATGTGCACATAAAATGCTATGGTATGTATAAATGAAGCCCTGGAAAGATAGTTTATTTGTAGACAGATTACCTCCAAATCTGAGAGCTTTTATCAAAAACATTCAACAGAGTTTGTATGCATTTCATCCTAGCCAAAATAAAGCAAAAATAAAATGTTGAGCCAAATTTTCTTACCTAAACAATTTGCTTATCCTGAAGGAAGCATGTTTGTATTGGCATTTACTTGTTTTAGCTACTAAAGAAACAGCTGAGTTGTATGGAATCACCACATGCAGTATGAAATTAACCATTCATCATATATACAATATGCAGGGTCTTCTCCATGGTTTCTCATCCCGGGCACTGTCGACATTTAAGGCTGGGTCTTCTTTGTTGTGGGCTACTGTGCTGGGCACTGTAGAATGTTTAGCAGCATTCCTGGCCTCTGCCCACTGGATGCCGCTAGCCCCCCCCCCCCCCCAAATCCCACCTGGTACAACCAAATATGCCTCTCAACATTGCAGAATGCCCTTTGCGGGATAAAATCCGCCCCATCAGTAATATACTACAGTGAATAAGTATAACTACAGTGTAAGACAGAGGTTTTGCAGAGGTTTTGTATGATGCAAACCAGGGCTGTAAGAGTTGTGGCAGAGGGTAAGGAGCAAGCTCTTCTAGTGGGGAAGACTAGAGAGGCTACAAGGGAGACGTGAGATTTAGCAGCCTCTTGAAGTTTGTGTAGGATTTTAAATTTCATCTGTGGCTTGCTTATTGGTTTCCCTGTAGTGGTATCTTTTGCAACTGGTGTTTGTGTTTGAAATATGCCCTATTGGTTTCAAAGATGTTTAAATTGCCAAGAATGCCAAAAGTATAACTGTACATTAATTAAAAATTGACAAAATTCAAGTAATTTTTTTAAACTAAGACTGAATTCTCCTTGAACTTAATAATGTGGTGCTTTTGGAATTAGAGCATCTGGAGATAATTGGGTTGGGCAAAAACGTGCTGTTTTCCATTTACAAATGCCACCAAAAAAGCCACTTGGCGTTGTTTTACTGAAGGGGAACTAATATAACAGACCTTGTATTAGTAATGTTACTTTTTGGCAGGACCTCAAAGCATGTCAGGTCATTTAGACATCTTATCCTGCCCCAGACTCATCTTTTATAGATCAAAATTCTGCACACTTACCTTTCAAATATTTGTTGAATCTTCAATGTAGTTTTAACTTTGAAGACATCACCTTTCTCGAAGGAAATGATTTGCTCACACTGTGTCATGTTTGAACAACAGATGTTATCACGTGCTGCTGTGTCAGAATGTCAGTTCTCTTTGTCATAGCATCGCTCGTTAAGTCTGATTGAGCAACAGTCAGTTACGCATTTAACCAAATGTGTGAGATTAGTCATGATTGTATGTTCACCAAACTTTGTGGCTCTGAGTTTCTAAAAAAGAAGTTGTCTAGGAAGACTTGCTCTTAAATTTTTCTTCAAATGAATTACCGTTCTCTCCCAGGTGTAATAATTGTGTCGTATCAGTATTATAGCATAGCAAATTAAATTATAAGACTGTGGCAGAAGTTGTGTTTGGATATTAACCTTACATAGTTGTACTGCAAATCATATTATACCATGAGTTAGGTTACTTCATCAGTCAGACATCTAAATAGTTCAATACATTCAACCCATGTAAATTTATGAGTTGCAAAAACTCAATATGGCCAAATGCCCACATTATCAGAGATATACCTTGTAAAGGAGCCAGTACTTAATAAATTCTCAAGAAACATTTGTTGAATTAAGCTCTCTATGTTAATTTCTGTCCTGAAGTATGGTGTACAGAAGACTTTTTGGACTGTAAATTTTGCTTCAGTGGTTTGCTCTCACTTTGGCCCTGGGCTTCTTATTATTAATTTTTAACAGAAATTCTCTTAAAATTAGTTTTCAAGGAGAATTCCATGAACAGGACAGTAAATGATCTATCTCTATGTGATTCAGCTCTACTGGAAGGCAAGATAATAGCCCTAATATTTCTTAGGGTCCCTTGTAGTGCTATACTTGACCCTAAAGTCACATGGCAAACATTGCCTATTTCAAAGTCTATGTTGTCACAATGATAAGATGAAAGATTCAGTTTATGGCTTTTGATAGAGTTAAAGGGGAGGAAACTTTAACTGTAAATTAAATGGAAGGTGCTAGAATTTTTGGAATGAAAACACCTGTATTAAATATTATTTTTAAATAGAGGAGGAGTACCAGATGTTCTGTGGGTTCATTCTTTTTTGGTGCATCTTATTTCTCTTTGTTGTTAGCAAAAATATGAAATAAATTAAAACTCCTTCATGTCTATGCAACAAAAATAGAAAAAGAGAGCAAATGGTATGATTGATAAAGCAGCACCTAAAATAATTGCTGTTAGGTTATTTGGAGATGTATTGTGAATTAGACTGCAGGAATGTGCAGGGTAAAATTGGCATCTGTCATTTAAAAACAATATAACTTATTTAAAAATGGATCCAAGTGCACTGCTTAGATTGACAGGTCTTTAAATTTTGATGATAATTTTATCACTACCACCCCCAAGCCCCAGTATTTTATGTGCCATTTGCTTTGGGATTTTCCTTGAATTAAAAATTGAACAATCTTATTGCAGTGCAGAGAGGATTTCATTACTTTCAGAGGTGACCTTCCAGATTCTATTAGGACAAGAAAATAGCCTTTAACACCGTCACTCAAAACTTATCTTCCCGTACTGACTTCACCTCTTTCTAGCACCTCCAAATACTCTAGAAACTCTTTGACATTTCTCCTTCCCTCTGCCCTTCCTGTGCAAAGTCAGCAATGCATGTTAAGGCTGTTTGGAAGTCTTCTTTATCATTTTGTTGTGTGTGATTCTGCCACTTGCATTTTGTTGCCTCAGTTCTTTAAGTTGAGAGTTAATACCTTGAAGACAGGGATTGAATATCCTATTCCTATATAATTTTCTGGAGAGCTTAATTCAGATCCCTGTACCTAATAAGCATCCATAATATTAACTGGTTCTTTCTGATGAAACATCCCGTGATTCCTTTAAAGACTGTCCTGACTTACCATGGGCATTTTAGCTGGTCATAAGAACTACAGACTGACTATTAATCAGCTAGTCATGGCTCTCCTGTTGAAGAGGTAATAGTGCCAAAGAAGACAAGCCTTTTAGTCATGTTACTATATAACAAGTCATAATATTTTTTTATTTTAAAGTGATACCAAAATGTGTCCAACCCAACATTTTCAGCTCAGCTCAATTAACTTCTCTGAGGACTCATATTTTTATTGTTTCAGAGAATACCTAATCTCATAAGCTTTCCTAGGGAACATTCTTGAAAACAGTATTTGCTGTAGGATATCTTAATCTGGTTTTTTTAACCTAAATAAATTTATTTGTACCCACCTCTTGTTGTACATGAAACTGCTTAAATACTGTTCCCTATAATTGCCATTTTAATTTAAGCAAGGTCATGTAAGAAGCACATACAAAAAATATAATAGCGTTTCGCAAGTAGTTTCTGAAATGCTTTTTTCCTCTCAGGAGGGGTTGTATGACCAGTGGGATGTGAGGAATTTGGAAACGTATCATGCAAAATAGCCTTGTATTAGAAAATGGAGAGTGAAAGGCACACAAAATGAGCCTGAAGAATGAGGTCTGCTTATCTGAAAAAAGAGCAACAAAGCCTCACTAATTTAGTGACTGTTTTTCAGTTATTTGAGGAATAATGACCAATATTTTCTCCATGAATATGCAGACAGAGATGTTTTAAAAAGGAAATAGGCTTTAGGTGGCAAAGATTAAGATTAAATAGGATGAAAATAGCCTCCAAATGAAGGCTGTTATGTGTTAGAATGATTTAGTTAGGAGGACTGTGGAATTGTTTCTTTAGGAAGTCATAAGAATGAAGAAGACACACTGAAATGACGGGGACTAAATGACATTTTAAAGGGCCTCCTACTTTAATGATTTTTAAGATTTCTTTCCATTTATTATTTAATTTCTTTATTAACTTCCCTGATTCCATCATATTTATCGTCTCATGGTTAAAGCTTTTTAAACCTTCATTGTGAAAGAAGGGAGAAGACGTTAATGTTTGGTTTTTTTATTGGAACACATATTTCTGTCCCTTTTATGTTTTTCTTTTTCTTTTTTTGCCATTGTCACTCCAACCAAGGCAAACTACTAGCTCCAAAATAAAAAAATAATAACAATTCCAAATTTGCACAAAAACTCTAGGCGGTGTCAACATAGGGTCAACATTTCAAAATATTTATAGTGGGAAAGGGTGATTGTCACTGAAATCCAGCAGATCTCATTTTGCTCTGGGTCTTTATGAACATGCAGAATTGCTGTTTTGATTTCAAAATAAGCCAGGTGAATGATATTTTAAAAGTGGGATTTTCAGAGTGAAAAATTTGCTGGATTAGATGCTGTTTTCAACCTCCTTTTTAAAAAAAAATTCTTTTTTTTTTTTTTTTGGTCCTTAAGTGTATTGTGAAGAATTTTGCATTCCCACCACTTTGGGACAACAGCAATTTCTCTTAAATTTATAGAGGGGAATAGTTGCCAAGGAGTGAAACTTGCAGGATAAAGGATCGGAAATTGGCATTCCTATAGCACAGAACTACACACTCCAGAGCAGAATTACTGGTACCTAAACTAAACAGTTACTTTTATCAAGCACTGTACTTTGGAAACTTAGAGAATCAAGTCAGGATAATATTAACATCAGGGGAATATGTGATGCTGGTAGAAGCTTTCAAAGATATAACTCACACACACACACACACACACACACACACACACACACACACACACACACACACACATATACACGCACCCCATCCACCCTACAGACAAAAGTTGTTTCAGAACTACAGAAAGAAAATCGAGGACATGGGTTTCTATTTAAATGTTTGCTACGAGTTGAGTCAAGAATACATCGGATCCTCTTGGACTACACTGAGATGATTTTTTTTTTTTTAACACACAGTATGTTCAGTATAAAGTATCCCCGTACCACAGACTCTGAGAAGAGGCTCCAGCTTTGTGGAGAATTCTTAAGCACCATGGACAGCTGCAGGTTTCTTCTGGCAATTCTGTAGTTTACCACTCAGGGACCAGTTAACAAACTCAGGGCTCATAATCCATGTGTTCACTGTGAAATTTCACCCTTGCATTTTCCAACAAGGCTGTCTCAGGTGGGCACTTCAATCTTCAAAAGGGCCTTTCCTACTTCCTTGTTGAACAGTTTGGGTACCATCTTCTGCAGGTCCTTTTGCAATATCTAGTAAATTTTTATAGATTCTCAGAGTTGACCTTGATGTCCCCAGATTCCCAAATCAGCCACATTTGGTTTTGTTTGGCACACACAGAGGTTTTTAGGATACACTATAGCAAGGCAAGAGATGCTTATATTGGTCGGTCATGATACTATCAACATAGCTCCTGCAGGTTTGTCTCCAGCCTGCTTCACTCTTTTATGTTACGTCCTTGGCCCCTAGAGGAATTTGATTATATGAGCCATATCATAGCTTTCCAGTAGAATTTGGGGGAAATTTAGAGTTGTCTGAAAGACTAGGAACCCTGAAAGATGACCCTTGCATGCTTGAAGTCACATAATGTTGTATGTTTATATGCATGCATTGCTAAACAAAATTCTGGGTGTGATTGACTCTTTTCTGTGCAGAAGGGGAACCCAAAGGGAGAATAATCCAGCTGGATAATAACATGAGACAAAATATCCTGAGTCATTGAGGTGGTTATATGAATTTGTTGAGGTTTGAAGTCCATTTTACTTAATCAGTGAACTTTCTGGTGTTCTTCTAAGAACTTAAGATTTGACCTTAACTGAGCATGAAACTTTCCATAAACCCTTAATTCAAGCCAGGCTGGTTCCTGTCTTTCTCTGCTCTGCTTCTCCCTTTCTGGACCCTTTCTCTTCTGCCATTAATGGAGATTTTAGGTGCACATCCTTAAGTACTCTGTTCCTCTCATTCCTTGGCCTCAGCTCTTACCCTGCACAACAAAGATGTGAGAACTAAGATGTAAAGGCATCTCGAGAGCACTGAGCATCACCTGAGAGCACTGTGAAGAACTCAGATAAAACAACCACAGCAAAAAGTCTGGGTTCAATGTGAAATAGAATAATAGTGCTGAAGAGATGAGTACCAGGTAACAAACCGTATACAAGGTTTTATGATGTTAGCTACACTTCCTCTCCCACTAATTTGGTGACAAGACTGTTGCAGTAGGTCCCCCTGAGGAATAGTGAGACTCTCCTGACCCCAAGTTTGATGCTGGTAACCAAGGAAAAGCATATCTTATGACTGCAAGCACCAGGAAACTGTGCCTCAGAAACCACCTTCAAACAATCAAGTCTTAGCAGTATGTGCCCAGAAGGAAGATTCCTCAGGAACCTTGGCATTTTGGATATTGTGTGAAGTGGAGGTGGAAGGGAGCTGGTGAGACTTTGCAGAGGACTTGATTACTTTCTGCCAATATTCCATGTGACAGCTTATTGCAGACGGGTTTCTCTTTCCTGTACAGCTTGAAATGTGTCAAGGGAAATGTGTCCCACTTTCCTCAGACCAGCTCTAAAATTTCAAAAGGCAAGACACCGGTATAAATTCAGAGAGAGTCATGAGGGAAATAAGTTGATACCACACTTTATAGTTCCAGAAGTTGAAGAGGATCGAAAATGGGTCATCTTTTAATGAGCTGATAGAAAGATGTTCCCACAGTGGGAACTGTTGACCCAAGTATTTGAACATGCCTGAGGTTTATTTCCAGTCCTAGGCATTCAATGACCCTGACACAGGACTGACCGTAAGCCTTGCTGGTAGTAAGGGCCACAGATGCCAGTCTAAGTAACACAGTGAGGCTTCACGGTGTGAAGTCACCAAGTTGTGGCCATTGTCTTCATCGGTCCCACTCTGATTAGATCTTAAAAAATGTATGCAGTGTTTTTCTGTAACTGAAGTTTTGAGTGGAATTTTCACGTAGTTGAGTCATTGGAAAAACAAATTCTTTGACCCTTTTGTGGGAAAGCCTTATCCAGTATAATTATTGCAGGAGGCTTCCAATGAGTTTAGTCACAGAAAAGAGAAAAAGCTGTACCAAGCAACTGAGAAAATTTAAGAGCCAGGTAAAAAATTCAGAATCTCTATCAATATATTGAACCCAGATTAGATGAGCTGGTATTATATAACTTTAGTGGTTATTAGGTTAACTTTCAAATTTAGATGACTTTGTATAGAATTCCACTTTTCTAGAATTCTTAAAAAAAATCAAATAGGCTTTTTGGGGGTTGTTGTTACAATGTTCTTAATGACCTCTGAGGCAAGTATTTTGGCAGCAAGCATCTTTTTATTGATAAACTAATTCCGTCTTCATTCTTTCAAAGTTAGAAGTCCATGGATGGTGCATATGACAATTCTTGGTTAATCAAAGAATCAAATTAACCTAATCATTTTATTCTACCACCATTTCCAATTAAACTGGAGTGTACTGGGCTACTTAACAGGGCACCTCTCTCCCATGGAACCTCTGTGTAGGTCTCTTTCTGATCTAACATTCCCATTTTCTTTTCTAAAAACTTGAGAATAGTGAGTCAGTGCAGTCTGTCCAAGGTTGCAAGGAAATATACTGTGAAGCTTATAGCCCTTTGGCCTGTTTTCCAGGGTGCTCTTCATTAGATCTTACCTTCTGATACAGCCTTTACATTTTGTCAAATGATGTGAGTGTACCTCGTATCTCGGGAAAAGCTCTCACTGTCTCTGGCAAAGTCAACCACTGTAGTTCATCCATTACCCAGAACTCAGATGGCAGATGGCAGACAACTTGAAGCCTCTGGAATAGCACCAAACCAGGTTTTATGGGAGAGAGGGAACAGTGTTGGGAACAGATAAATGTGTGTTTTAAAGAATTCTCTGTCCAGACTTTGAGCAGACAAAAGTCACAATAGTAACTAAGAAGACTTGGAAGCCTGGAGATTATAGTGGGACCATTGACCGTCTGGCCAGACGGAGACCATGAACACAGAAGCATGAAGACATGACTGAGGCAAAAGAAAAAAGTTAATGGAAGCAGAGAATATATAACAAACTACAGGCTGGGAAAAGAAAAGAGACTGTGTGGAGGAGAGAGGGCATGGTGGCTATAAGATATAAACACCGAGAGCCTGTGAGAAAGAAAGGATCAAATAGAGGAGGCCAGCAAAGGGATTTATCAAAGACATTTATAGATCTCAGCTGTCTCTCAAGATATGGTTGGCTAAAGGTAGATACCGAGCATAAGCTCTAGGATAACACTGCTGTGGTGAGGAGGATCACATTTAATATAGGGATAAATCAGATCACCCCAGAGATCACACAGGGGTGTCATTGCATGTGCAATTTACCAGAGGCTTTCACACATACAATGCAGTAGTGGCCAGTGACCATGAGGTCAGGGGCCGACACGTTGCCCGGCATATCGTAGGCCCACGATACGTGTGCTGAATGCAGCAGGAGGTGAACTGTCATCACTGTCACTGGGTAGAGTCTTTGGCTGTGGAACATTGGAAGCACGTGCGGTTGAATTGAGGGTGAGTGTGTAATAGGTGGTGCCCTGCATTATGGACTGGGAAAGGCAAAAGGAGACAGAACCTGGGAGTGCCTTGAAGTGAGCAGACCCGGGAAACTAGCCTGATACGTATGTCATTCAAGTGTTGTAGAACTTGTTTAAAAGGGGATGCTCTTCACAAGCCTTCTGATTTTGTAACTGGGTCGTACATTCTGTTGATGTATTGTGCAAGTCGATATGCTTGGCTGAATAGAGATACCTCTTTTCTTTCAGTATTTTCTCAATAAAAAGAAAGAATGCCTTTCCCTCTTCCACCCCCATCAATGACCTGCAACCAAAACAATGTGAGAAGACGAATTTTGAAGAGCAAATTAGAAAAAGAATAGATTCTTATTAGTTGACTAAGGCGTAGGTACTTTGGTTTTAACTTTTATCAACAGCCAGCATATAATGCAGCTATATAAAAGTTGTTTGCTATTTATTCTTTTCAGAGAACACATTTGTAAATAGACTCCCGCCCTCTGAGTAGCATATAATAGCGTGCTTGGTCACATTTGCCAGCTTCCCTGTGGACCGTGCCTCATTTCAAACACAATGAGGGCAAGTTGACTGTGCCTGCAGGAGCTAGTCTTGGAGACTCTGGAAAATAAAACCTTTATCTTTTAGGGGAAAAAGTCCTTAGCACAGAGCTTTCAGAGGAGTCTCGGTGTTGATTCCAGAGGACAAACTAATGCACAGATGGATGAATAATACTTCCCAAGAGATTCCATCATTTTTAGTACCGTCAGTGAAAGATTATTTCAAATCTGGGTCGTACTTGAGATGCTTCAGCTCCTCTCCAGCGAGGCAATTATGGCTCTAACCCTGAAGAGGCGGCGTTGCTGTCTTCAATTATCTTTCTGCCTGCCCATGTATCAACTGGGGTATTATTCAGAAAGTAAAATGTTCTTATGAAAGAAAATACAAGAAGAATTTGATATGCCCTACAAATACAGTAGAAAACATTCAAACTTACTGTTCATTAAAATGCATCTTGTAGGTGTCGAGCATTCTGTCCAAACATTGAGGAATGCTTTAAGAAAAATGAAATCTGGCATTACATCTCTGAAAGTAGTCATTGTCTGATGATGGTGATGATGGGGACCGGGATGGGGAGGGGATGAGGCACCTTAGGTGTAGGTTTTCCCCACGTCTTACGTAAATTCTTGGAATGATAATTAGGAATTATTCTCCGTACATCTAGTGAAAAGGACATAGATGAGTGATGTGGGTTGCCAAGAGGGCTAACTATAGAGATCACAAACCAGGTTTGGAAGGTTATGATAAGACCCTAGAAAAACAGTAAAGAAGATGATGATTTTTTTTTTTACCCCAGGATGGAAAGGCTACTTTCCTGTCTTTGATTTCAGCAGTCAGTGTTGTAAAAGGCAGGCTCATTGCCATCATGTTTCTGCACGTGCTGCACTCCACCGTGGGAGGAATTCAGTCCCAGGGCTGCTCTCGGGGACCTGACCCTGAAACCATGACACCTATACTCACCCTTGCTAGTACTTATGCACAGCTTCACAAAGGGACTCCTGTTCATTAGGAAGACCTCAGGTCACTAAAATACACACACACAGTGTTACAGATAGTCTGTCATAAAGAAGAAGGAAGTATTGTGTGTTTTAGAAAGACTTTAATCAGTGAAAACTTGGAAAATGTCAAAGTAGAATTACTTAATTTTTTAAAGTTCTATTTAATGTATTCAGAAGTTATTCCCTGGAGATTCTCGGGAGCTGAAGTGTTATGGAACTTCACTTAATAGCTGGCTGGATTCAGGTTTTATTCTGACCATTTAAAAGGATCTACCAGCAGTCAGGAGCTATCTTTACCTCCTTCTCCAAAATGTGTAATTTTCTTGGCCCTTATAATGTCTCTCGAATGCTTGCAGTTCTTTCCAGAAGAAAGTCAGCATCTTAGAAGTCAGCCTAATATATCTTAAGGAATTCAGAAAGAATATAACAGATTTTCAGGAAACTTAAAAAAACATTCAATCTTACAATTAAGTAAAGACTTCACTACATGAATAAACTTAACTAGGGCTGGAATCAGGGTAACACCCACTGAATTGATGGGTCTACATAGTAATGCTAATAAAAGCCTCTTCAGGACACATTTGCAACTTATATGTGTGAAGGACAAGTGCAGGTCTTTAATCAGGCACTTTTCTAATTGTGAGAATGCTTTTTGCTCAATGCAAGCAGATATCAATGCTTATAATGAGTGAGAACATAGGTTCTTGATGGTGTGAAATGACTGTAATTTTAGGTCTCAGAAGTGCATACTACTCATAAATGTGGCTGACAGATACATTCTAAATGTTTTATTTCTGCATTCAAAGCATCCTTATAGAGAAGGTGAGTAAAAGTGTGCCCATTATTAGGAAATTCCCTGAAGCCTCATCACTGCTGTGTATAACAGGCAGTGATGATGTTAATAGCTAAACAGAGTGGAAGCCTTTCTGTTGGTGGCGTGTCTGTATTCCCCCAGGATGAGAATATCCTGTCTCTCTTCCAGCTTCCCACAGGTTACCTTCCTCCTTCCTTCTTTCGTTCAACAAATATTTGTAAAGCATCTACCGATTGTCTAGGTTCCAGGTGCTAGGATTACAGCAGTGAAGGCAGACAATAAACAAAGAACTATCTGATATAATATTAGTTGGTGGTAAATACTGTGAGGAGAAACAAAACAGGGAAAGGGAACAGAGCAAGACGGGGTTTCTGTTTTAGCCTGGGTTGTGAAAAAGTTTCCCTAGAGGGGCATTTGAGTACAGGCCTAAATTGAGCGAGGAAGTGAATCATGCCGATATCTAGGGCAGTGATTCCTAACCGGGGGTGATTTTTGCCTCCCATGGGATATTTGGCATCTGGAGATGTGTTGGGTTGTCACAGCCTGGTCTGAGGGTGGGGAGGTGCTACTGGCATCTCGTAGGTAGAGGCCAGAGATACTGCTAAACATCCTACAGTGCATGAACAGCCTCCCCAAATGTTAATAACACTGAGGTTAGGAAACCCCCGTCTAGAAAAAGAATATTTCCGGCTAAGAAGGAAGTTAATAACCACAGACTTCGAGATAGAAACTTGCCTGGCACGTTTGAGGAAGAAGTAGGAGGCTTGTGTGTGACTACAGCACAGTGACAAAGGATATTTGCCAAGAAAAGAATCTGAAAGATAGCTCACAGCCAGGTCACATGGGGTAACAGTTAAGACCTCAGCTTTTCTGTTCTCTGCTTCTGCTTCCCACTCTACTAAGCTCCTATTCCACAACTCTCTAAGGAGAACTAGCCAGCTTTGCTAGCAGTTGTCCTAGGAAACTAACCCTGGGTTTTTGTGGGAGAAAAGGGTTTCACCTACTTGTTTACCTAAAAAATGAGTTCTCTCCTAGCTGTCTTGCCCAGTGTTGAAAGATCTTAGAGTTGGCTATGCAAAGATCGGGAGGATCAGCTCACCAAAGGTCTAGAATAGAGATAGGGTAGTTACTAGTCTTGTGTGACTATTTGAATTTAAATCGACAGCAATGAAATAAAATTAAAAATTCAGTTCTTCAAACATACTGGCCCACATCACAAGCGCTCAGTAGCCACATGTAGCTCTGGCTGCCATATTGGACCAGCCCAGGCATGGAGTGTTTCCATCATTGTTTTGTTGGGCAGTACTGTTTTCAAATCATTAAATGTTAATGATATAGGGAACCTTTGAATTGAGTGGTTATTCTGTTTGTGAGAGATAAGGAAGCTAGAACCAAGAAAGGTTAACTGACATGCCTCAGGTGACTGTGTCAATTAACTTTTGTCCCATAAAAAGCACCTGAAAACTAAGTAGCAGCTTGAAATAGATCATTAGTTTAGCTTACAGTTCTGTGGCTCAGCAGTTTGGGCTGGACTCAGCATGGCAGTTCTTCTTGTTTGGGTTGGCTTCAGCTTATGGGACTACTGGGTCAACTGCTGAGTTAGTTGGGGGTGGTTGGTCTCAGGTGGCCTCAGCCATGATGCTCATTTTCTGTTCTACGTGTCTGGCATCTAAGCCAACAATTTTGTTCTGGTTCACATGGTGGTGATGGGAGGGATCACAAGAACAAGAGCCAAAGGCCGGGTTTAGAACTCCCACAGCATTGCTTCTGCTCCATTGTAACGGCCAAAGCAAATCAAAACACCAGCACAGATTCAAAAGGTAGAGAAATTGACTCATGATGAGAGAAGCTGCAAAAAATTGTAGCCATTTTTTTAAGTGTACTACTATCCTATAGCTAATAAGTTGGAAATTGGAACTCAAACCCATGTCTTGTATGACTCGTGGTGGTGTTCTGAGTTTCTTCAGGGTTTTTCCGGTCCACTTTCTCTGACACTTTCTGAGTCTTGTTCCATTAAAACTTATGTCTTTGATTTCCCAGCCATTTAGAAATTTTAAAAAAGCAAAACAAAAACCTTGGATTCTAGCAAATGGTATACTCAGATTAGCATTCAGCACATTTTTTCCTATTACTATATACAGGAAAATGACAGATAATTTCAAGTAAATAAAGAATAGTTTATTTTATACAGTATATAGGAAGAATTTTGAGAAAATGTTTCGAACTATCAGTACAGACAGTAACCAAGAAAATGATTATCTAAAGCAGAGCCTAATTTTGGAAATGGAAACACATCGAGGGAAATCAGGCTAAGAGGCTGGAGCACCTGAACACAAGAGACGCTCAGAGTAGGGATAGAATAAGGACTTAGGGTCAGTGCTGCTGTAGGTAGAGGAAGATTGTAGAAGATTACAGCCCCAGGTATACAGCACAGGTATCAGGCGGACTTAGTCAGCATGGCCACAATCAGTGCTTTCTTGTGCTAGGAATCTCTTTAAAAATTATATTCAAAATCCTTATGAAAATTTGAACAACCTTGTTTGAAAGTAGGTTGGCAGAATTCATTAAGGAACTTAAAAACATTACCACAGTTTTCTCAGAATTTCCATTTCAAGGAGTTCCATCTAAACAAATGCTCAGATATACAGTAATACGGAATGTCCATGAATGTTAATTGCAATGATGGTTATTAAATGTGAAAAATTGGTGGTAATCTACTTGACTGACAATAAAGCAATCAGTAAATCAATTATCATAATCACTAAAAACAAAGTTTTTTACTTTTTTTTTCATTAAGCAGCAAAATCTTTAAAATGTTAAGTGGAAAAAAATGGTCTAATCAGCATATATAGGTTTATTCTAATTTTTAAATAAATTTTAAAAAATTTTTACAATGAAACACAGTTTTTGAATCAGAAATTTTTAAAATTACTTCATGTCATATAAAATGTTTGAAAACCATTCACTTCTGAGCAGGGTTAGAGTTAAATGCTATTACTTTTAGCAAAAGATCATAAATTTACAGAGGAATAAACAGATTCAAAGTAATTTATGAACTTATCTAAATCCTTCCTGAAGTACTTCTTAAGGATGGTAAATTGATAAAATATTTTATTTACTTAATAGACTTCTATTTAATTTTTTTTAAGTCAAAATAAATCCTGAATCAATCTTTTTCAGAAACTTCAGGGACAGGCTTCAGTTTTATAATCCAAGATGAGAAAATATCCACCCCTTTGAGGATTCCTATTTTTTAGTCATGAGTAATTCTTAATCTTCTTAGATTTACCCACTAATGAATCCAATTTTTTTACATTCACGTTTTTCATTTTCATTGTAACTTTTTTATTACTTGAAAAACTCTACATAGTTAAAAATTTTTAACAGTACAAAAATGGACACAATGAAAAATCTCTCCCAACCCAGAGCACGAGTCCCCCACTATCCCTTCTCACAAGGACACTATTATTTTGTTTCTGATGTACTCTTCCATCAGCAGCCTACTTTACTTATAAGAGATGATTTCCTATTAGCACTTAGAGATCTCTCAAGCTTCCTAAGAACCTTATGGAGTCCTGGTCTTAAGTCTTGAGCTCGAACTGCTCTCCGTGTCCTGGACTATTTTTCTGTGTTGCTCTTATCCTGACCTCCCCCCAGGCTGTTTATGCTGAGACTTTCAGGGACCTCCTGGAAGGGCAGGCTCCCTGGGATTCTTCAGGAGTACGATAAAGTTTCCTTTATTGTCTCCAGACCTTTGGGACGGCAAGGAGGTGACTGCCGGATTTATGCTTGATTAGATTTTTTCAACAAGTGGTCCATAGGGGATCCTAAAGTCCTCCCAGGGGTGGAGACTTGAGTTTGGAGCTGCTGGTTCTGAGTCTGGTTTGCATCATTTCTCCTCACTGTGTTATTCTCCACTTGCCTACACTGCAGCTTCTATTTTCCTTTTCTGCCCACACACCAGAGATCTTGTTCTAAGCTATGAGTATTACTCAGTGACTTTGTTTTCTAACTTTAAAAACAAGTTTAAAGAACAAAGTATCTCCAGAATCGCAGATACAGATTTTGTATTTCTACTTAGTGTGCTATATGTTACGTGCTTCGATTTCCTTGGTTAGACGCCATCTATAAAGCCCAGGCATTGTCCTTACGTTTCATGGGCAATGGCCCTGATTTGAAAGGACACCAAACTCAGATAAGAACTAAGCTCTTTGTAAGGAGAGTTTACCCTTCCTCATAATTTGCTGAGCTCTTGGTAGTGGATGCTTTGAAAATGTTCTTTAAATGCTGATGGCAAGGGCTGTCAAATTTTGTGGTCTCAAGTCCCCTTTACTCTCTTACCAATTACTGAGGACCCCAAGAGCTTTTGTTATGTGGTTATTATCTTTCTGTATTTACCATAGTCAAAATTAAAACTGATAAAAATTTAAAGCCCAAGAAAATTCATGCACATAAAACATTAGCCATCAGAGCCGTTGCCTCACTCCTGACACTTAGCCTTAACTCCACTGTATGTTTGTGAGAATAAGAACAAAAAAGTTAAATACTGTCTTATTCTTATTGTGAAAATAATTTTGACCTCATGGACCACCCCGATGGAAATGCAGGGACCCTCATGGATCCCTAGACTTCACTTTGAGAACTGCTAGCCTGTTGTATAAATTTGAAAGGACTACTGTTTAAGGACAGCTGGATATTTTGCGTCCAGGAAATATTTTTTCCATTGTCAGTGAGTTCATCTTCCCTTGGCCTGAAGTGGCCCATAGATCTCCATGGAGAGGACAGGGAGGAAGTAAGCATTTATTAAGTACATTCTCACTGCCTCTTCCATCATCCCCCACTTCCAGTTAATCACCAGTCTCATTCCATTTACAGTCATCCATTTCCACTGACATTGGCCTAGTTCAGACTAGGATCATCTCTCACCTGCTTTAATGCAGCAGCCCTCAAGGTGATCTCCAGTCCTCCTGTCCTTCCTCCTCACTGTGGCTGGAGCGTTCTCCCTAAAACCCCAGACAGACCAAGTTTGACCCTGAAGTTCTCCTCTGGAGGGAGTTAAACTTCCTTCTTGTGGTTTACAAGGCCCATTCATGACTGGGCTTCACTGCCCCCTCCAGTGTCACTTCCCTTCTTTATCTTGCCCCCGCCCTCTACCCCAAATTCATATCCTAACCATTTGAATTTTATGAGCAGCTGAACATGCTTGCTCTTTCTTACTCTTGAGCCTTTAAATGTGACATCCCTGCTTTCTGGAACCTCCCAGCCTCTCCTGGCTAAGACCCACTGGTCCATCAGCTCTCGGTTAAATATCACGTGCTCCAAGAAGACTTCCTCACCACCCCCACCACCCTCCCCTGTGGTTGGGTCAGCTACTCCTCGTATTCCCGCGATATCAGGTCCTCTCCCTGTTGTAGCCCTTGTTGTGCTGTAGAGTAATTGTGTTTCCTTGGTTATATCCCTTGAGCCTAAAATCACCCTGAGGTAAGGGAACTTGTCTGGGATCATTTACTTCCTCTGTGCTCAGCAATTTTCAGCATATGATGGACACACAGTACCCAGTTGTTGAATAAGGAATGAATGAATGAATCAGTCAGTTCAGTCAGTTTTTTAAGTACTTCCTAATAAATGCTCTTTAATAAATGCTTTCTGTGCATTTAATCCTCTTAACTAAAGGAGATACCATTTCCCTTAGTTTTGTGTTAAAGGAATTTGGGCTGTTACTTCTGTTGCCTGAACATCCCTGAAGCTAGGAAATAGTGAAGCTGAGATTTGAATTATTTTCCTACCACAATATGCTGGAAGAAAGGGATCACCAAAATGGGGGGAAACGGACAGAAATAAATAAAGTTTAAGGTAAATTTTCCAAGAGAGAATTCAGGCAAAGAATCATTCTAACAAAGCAGCTGGATCCTCTTTCAACTTCCAGCTTGCATGGCTGGAATCTCCCCAACCAGAACTCAAAAGAAAGCCACTGAAAATACTTGGTAAGGGAAATTGATCTGTCTCATCATAAAAGGACCTTCCCAGCTGGCAGTCTTGAAAATGTCTGTGCTCCTATAGCTTTATAGTCCTGTTTTATAAAAAAAAAAAAAAAAATTTTAACGTATCCCAAGAGCTCCAGGGACTACAACGTGAAGGTTACACAGACTTATTTCACACCTAGTGGAAAATTCTTATCATTTAATTCTTTCTCTTCTGACAGCACCTTGCCCCACTGATTAAACCCCTGTGGGCGGCGGCGTTCTTCCAGTTCAGCCTGTTGATTCATGTTTATTTTTCCGGAAAGAAGTCAGTGAAATTCTGAAAACAGAAAAGGAATTAAGAATAGTTTTATTGCTTTAATATTTTAAAGAGGTGTGTTCATAGTAGAAAATACAGATAAGCAAACAGAAGAAAATTTAAATCTTTAATTCCACTGCTGCTGGGATTTTGCTAAATACTCTTCTTATCGGTCCTGCTGGCTTACGCTCAAGCTCTTGCTCTCCCTGTCTCTGTGTGTGTGTGTGTGTGTGTGTGTGTGAGTTTTAAAATTTACCAATGTAGTGTCATACAGAACCAATTCTTGTGAAATCAGCCTGTTGAATGACCATTTAATTGCAAACAGCTTTCCATGCCACTAATCATCTACCTCAGTGCTTCTTTTAATGCATTGTGAGTCATTGGTGAACAGTTAGAATCTGGAATCTTAGACCTGGTGCTCCAGACCTATCTCCAGAAACCACACTTTAACAAATTGCAGGTGAAGGTGATGGTGTTGGTTCAAGGACCACATTTCAGTAGCAAAGATTGGCATCCTTTCTGAAGACTTCTGAGACCCCAGTGTTAATGTGTCAAAGTTGATGTAACTAAGGCCCATGTTGTAAACATCAGTTTCCCTGTAAGGATGAGGCACATCCTTATAAGTATTAGCCCACATCCATCATTGTATCCTTAGGAAAAAATTCTGTAAGTAGTTTGCCAAATCAAATGTATTTTTAAGAGAAATAATTTGTTTTTCAAGAGTCCAAGACAGTAATTAATTCCACCTCATAGAACATAAGACTAAAGTGTAGCCGTGGTATTTCCAATCATGTCTACATTTTTCCCCCCTGCAGTGAACCCAGACCGAGCTTTCTTTGATATTTTTAGTAATTGTGATCACAGTGTTCCTATTCTTTGAAATGTGTTCCCTCTGTCTTCTCTTCAGTTCATCTAATTTTATCCACCCTTTAACACACAGTTTCAATCTCACTTTCTCCAGAAAGCCTTCCCTAACAGTTCAACTCACAGTGAACTCGCTAAACATTTTCATCGTTTTTCTCTGGGCCACTTAAGTTATCTCAAAGCACACTTACTTACTTTCTTTTGATGCCATTTGAATATATTACTTGGCATCTGTTATCTCCAGGACTAGATTATGAACTGCCTGAGGGAATGCATCTTGCACGTGCTTCACCCAAGTCCTCTGCGACACCTCTCACAGGGGTTTACACCAGGAGGGATTCTGGTGTAGTAGAAAGAGCCACAATTTGGAACGAGAAGCTCTGTGTTTGAGGCCCAGCTCCGTCATATATCAAGTGTGATCAGGGAGCAAGTCCTATATCCTCTCTGAGTAAATGGAAAGAATATCTGTGCTGCTTACTCAACAGATCGCTTAACAAGGTTGCTTGTTGTGCAAATTAAGAGTACAATTCATTATATCATTTCCCAAAATTTAAATACTTCCCTAGAAAAAGAAATCTCAGTTTGAAGCTTACTTGTCTCTAAACTTTATCTCATACATACAGATCTCTTTTATTCACTTTCCGTCTCGAGCTCAAAGACCTTCACCCAACAACAGTACCCAGTAGGAGTTAAGCAGCATTGTCTTGTTTTCACTGCATTTTTTACTTTCGATTTATGGCAAGCAATATTGGTTTTCTAGTTACAGTAGTGATACAAAGTTCACTTTTTAAATAAACTTACTTAAGTTAAAAAAAAAAAGGCAAGTCAGTAGTGAAGTTAAATGGTTGGTAAATAGTAGAGCATAAGTTATGAAAACATGGCAAAATCTCATGCTGATGTTATAAAAATGAAGTTTGAGAAGCATCTGACTGTAGGAGGACACATTCCAGCTGTAAAGCGATATACATGGATGTCAGCTGTTATTTCAGCTAGTTATTAGGTGAACTGTTGCAAGACTAGTTCTGTGGGTGCTTCTCCAACAGACCCCTAGGCATAATAAATTCTCAATAAAAATTACACAGGTGTGATTAAGAATAGACCAAAAAGTCAGCTGTTCTGTTACTTGACATATGACGATTGTTTTAGTGTGCAGAAATAGCCAAAGAACATAGAGAAGAGAGTTTGTTTCTGATAGAGAAGGTACATATAGATGTATAAGTGTAAAAGTTTCTGATAAAGAAGATAGATATAAAAGTAACTGGGTGTCTCCACAGATACTAGTTACAATTCAGAGAAAGTAGAGAAGATGTTACTTGACAATGATCCATTTCTCCTCTTATGAAAAACAATAAATATTCAAGGAGCACCAATTGTACAGAGGATACTTTGCTTGGAAAGATTCAACCAAAGCCTGCATTCATGGGAAAAACAAAAGATTTACTGTGTCCTGAATTAACATAATTACTGCTATTGTATTAAACTCAAAACAAGTTTACATCGAATTTTTCAGTTAACACTATGACATCTCTCAAAGACAGAACAGGTCCATTAATTATGCCTCTATGTAAACAAAGGACATTTGTCAGAGATTAGACTAAGTGATTAGACTAAGATCATACAGTTATTTATAGCCAAAATGAAAAATGAAGAGTTCTGACTCTGTGGATCTCATAGTTTCATTGTTGATTTCCATCCAGGGTGGGCTTCTCGGACGCTTTATATTCCTGCTGCTCTGGGGAGAGTAAATGATTTGACGCAGTGGTTCTAGATATGGACTGTGCAACAGTGGGATTAAACTAAATCATGGGATTAAGATGAGCTCTGGTGTATTGGTTTGAAGACAGCAGAGAGAAATGAACCTTCAGTGTGAAGGATGATGGCCAAGCTCCTAATGCAAGTAGATCAGGTTGTGGGCATGAGACCTGAAGGAGCCTTCTTGAATTTCTCTTCTTTTTAAAATTAAAAAAAAAAAAAAAAAAAAAAAGGCAGGAGAATGCAGTGATTAAAATCTGAAGCTTTGAAGTTGAACCGGCTTCCAGATTCTGCCTCCAACATTTTCCGTAGGATCTTAGACAAGTTACTTGATGTCACTGATCTTTAGTCCTACTATAAAATGGGAAGAATAATAGTAATTATCTCGCGTGCTTATAACAAGGATTTAATATGGTGGGGGAAAAAGAAAGAACGTGTTTAGAACCATGCCTGCCTGTGGTATAGAAGGCCCTCACTAAGAAGATGAAAAGGATCTCTGAAAGGGAAAGTGTGAGCTCACGTTTTAGACATTTCAGGCTCCTCTGGGGTTTACAGTCCTGTGTCTGGAATGGAAGTTACTTCAAATGATGGCAGTGCCCTTTAGATCTCGTTATTTCATTGGCAAATTGTTATTATCAAAAAAGTTCTGTGCACAACATTTTCCTTCCTGTCTCAAAGACTTCACTCGTAGGAGATACCCTACCCTTTTAACTGACATTCCCACTTTGTCGTCCTAATGTCACATCGGCTAAAACGGAACTCAGTGTCTGTCCCTTCTTACTCCCCATTGTTATTCTCCCATCGTGGCCCAGCCCATCTTTCTTGACTCCTCCTTCCATCTCTACTACTGTTGGCTTCTCCCCTCATAATATTTAAGTTTTGGTTCCCTTGGAAGCAGACCCCAAGACAAGGCTTTGAATGCAAGTAGTTTACTTGGTCGGTTCAGAAAACACTGATAGTAGATTGAGGTAGTAAGCAGCAAAGGGGAAGCAAGCAAATAAAAATGAGTAATAAAGCCACCACCTTGGGGATGATTAGAGCTTATTCCTTTTGGGGGGAAACTCTAGGAGATGATGTAAAACACATGTGGTAGCCCAAACAATGCCTCCCAAAGGTGCCTGTTCCCTAATCACCAGAACCTGTGAATATGTTATCTTGTATGGTAAAAGAGACTTCGCCCCATGACTAAATTAAGGATCTTGAGATGGGAAGATTATCCTGGATTATCCAAGTGGACCCAAAGTAATCTAAGTGGACCTTATAGGAGGGAGGCAGCAGGGTCAGAGTCAGAAAGAAATTGGAAGTTGGAAAACTGCTGGCTTTGAAGATGGAGGAAGGGGCCACAGGCCAAGGAATGTAGGCAGCATCTAGAAGCTGAAAAGGCAAGGAAATAGATTCTCCCCTAGAGCTTCCAGAAACAACCCAGCTCCACTGACACCTTGATTTTAGCCTCTTTTGGACCAAGATTCATTCTGGAGTTCTGATCTCCAGAACTGTTTGATAATAAATTTGTGTTTCTTTAAGCCTCTATCATTTGGTAATTTTTTATAGCAGCAGTAGGAAACGAACACACCACCCAAAGGGCAAGGTGTTTATGTGTTGACTCCCGTGAATCACTGGTGGAGGGCTTCTGGGCATGAGGGTGTTAATTCTTCAGCTCTCAGGTAAAGGGAAGTACAGGCAGGCAGTTCAGAGTCAACCAGAGCACAGCGAAGTGCTGAGATTCCAGGGAAATGGACTTTGGACCAACAGAGTCAGCCAAAATGTGCCCTTCACCTGCTTTCCTGTCTAATCTGCCTCCATAGTCATCTCCCTTGCAGGTCAGCCTTTCCAGTCAATCTCCCAGCATTTTACCAGATGAATCTTCCTAGAATAAGCAAGACCTTAAGTGGGTTGCTTCCTTTCTCAAACATCTGCAATGCTTTCAGTAATGGAAGAGCCTCACAAAAGGAAGCCCAGAGGCCAGAAAATGACTTAGCGCTGGATCCCCTGAGCTTTAATCTTGGTCCTTGAACTTTTAAATTTGGGTGTGCAGAAGAAACAGCAGGTGCGCTTGGATATCTATTTGTGGACGGAGTTCCAGGCTTGGCATTCGAAACCTTTGAAGCCTTGAAACATGAATCCCTTAGGTCTGCATTCCTTAGAATAGCAGTAACACCATGAGGAAGTGAGAAAATTGATTTGAAAATGGAGAAGGTTAATTAAAGGAAACATTTAAGACGTGCGGTTGTCAATTGACACCAGAGAAACTGCGCCTGAGAAATTCTGAGTTCTGCACATTTACAGAATGTCACATGTCTATTTAGATAAACCCAGAGTCCAAGGAGACATACTACGCTGAAATCACTTCAGCGCACCAAAACAAAGGACGTTCACACTTCCTACTCTGCCTGCCCTGATGGGAAGTGCTTAAAATTCCAGGAGCCTTTGTATGGCAGATGTCAGGTTCAAATGGCTCCCTTAAAATGTGTCCCCAGTCCTCACATTGATTTGCCCAAGCTATGCTGACTTTGGACTCCCTATTGGTCCACACCACTAAAAGGTAGAGAAACAAAGAAGAGAGTCTGTATGTTTTAAACACATCAAAAATAAATATGCTTTAAAATTAGAACAGATAGTTGCTGATGCTGGTTTTTTGTTTGTTTGTGTTAATCCTTGTTCCAGAGTAAGGGTGGGCTGGTGAAAGGCGGAGCCTAAGAAAGGAGGGACACTTACTAACATTGCCCAAGGCGTTCAGTTCACAGTGACCCTCTGAAGAAGGCGTTAATAGTCCCACTTGACGAATGATACGGCTCAGCTTCCAAGAGTGTATGTGATTTGACTCATGTCATGAAACTGAGAAGTCCGTCACTTGGGACTGAGTGTCACTCTGGTTCTGACATCTGTCCTGTATTGTTTCTCGTGTAAGACAGAACTTGTATGTATATAGTGCTTTTCGAAGCATTTTTCTTATGCTCTCTTCAAAGTTCATCTGTGGGGCAAATATCAGTTTCCACATTTTCCAGGTAAAATTGTAAAGGTTCAAAACTGTTTTCCCCAAAGATTCAGCCAGTAAAACAAGGAAAGAGGTCTGGGTTGTGAGGTCTTTCCAGACAATTGTGTCCAGACCACAAGGACTGTGGCAGGGTGACCTGAAACCAGCTGGTAGCAGGCGGTTCATTTCAGAGAATCAGTCTGGTCCAAAGAAAACTGAAAAACACTTAATGTTCTTTTTTTCCTAATTATTTAATTAATGGAGTCTGCTTACCCCAAATTTGGACAATACAGAATAGAAGAAAATGAAAATTGCCTGTCGTATCACCACCAAGAAATAATCCCAAGTATTATTTTGGTACATTTCCTTCCAGAAAGTGTATTACAGGTGTATTTGCCTACTGTATTCTTAGAAACGTGGGATCATGTTGTGTACAGCTTAATATCCTGGTTTTCTAACTAACATGAGATGATGAGTATTTCCCCAGGTCATTACATAATCTTAAGAAACTGCCTCATATACCATAATATGGCATGAACATAAACTTAATTTACTTAAGCATTCACTTCCTGTTGAACATAGAAATCATTCCTGGTTGTAAACTAGTACACATGATGCTGTGGTTTTTGGTATCTAAACATAAAATTTACATCTCCAATAGCAGCAGGGTGAGGCAGGCCAATTTCTCCATCTTTAGTGTTGTTACTTTTAAATTTTTGCAAGATTGATAGGTGAAAAAAAATTCTTCTAATTTGCATTTTACAAATGACAGCCAAGCTGAACTTGCTTCCCCACCTATACTTATCAGGCGTTCTAATCCACACCCAGTAGCAGCAGGTTGGTTTCTGTGCTGCCTCAATCCTCAGAGACCCAGCAGTAGATACCTGGACAATCCAGTATTAAAATAATCCCCAGAACTCCCATGTCGTGCCAGTGCTGGCATGGAAGTGTAAGCACCTCTGGGCAGGAACTGGCTCTTATAATCATCTTTCTTGTCCCTAATTCCTGGCTCTGAGCCAGACACCTGGCAGGTTCTCAACACGTTTGTTGCAAACATTGCAGCAGAACATATGTTCTAATTTTGGCCTTCTGACTTGCTCTATGACTTCTCAACAAGTTAGGTCACCTCTCTGTGTCTCCATGTGTTCACCAATAAATGGATGGAAGTGTTAGGTAACATGCTACATGAAATAAGTGCTGGAGAAATGCTGCATCTTCCATGCAAAGAGCTCTGTGTGTGTGTGTGTGCGCGCGCACGCCTATCACCTGGGCAAGATTCCTTTCCTTCTCCCAGGGTGGAGGATTCCGTGTATATTACAGGCTTGGGTTTTTAGGTTCACTCCCACCTCTCATGCTGATGGAGCCCATTTCATTTTGTTTTTCTTTCCGTTCTCAGTCTAGCACAGTGCATGGCACATAGGAAGTATCTGGAAGGGAGGAGGAAGAAAGGAGGCCAGGAAGTCATTAATGATGAAAGGATGAATGAATGAAGTATTAGAGCGGGAGGAGATCTTCCAGATCTCATTTTCAAGGTCATCTTCTCGGTTACCATTTTACTTTTGTAAACACAGCTACATTAACATCCTCACCTTATAGGCACTTGCTAGAATAAATTTAAATCACTAGCCAGGGAATTTTAATTTGATAAAAAAAATTATCCATATTCAACACTTCCTTGGGTTTTGCTTTGTTTTGTTACTAGCCATGGTCTTAATATAAATATAAAGTCAAGAAGTACAGAGTTTTCACTTTTAGTGGAAGCACACCATGTATGAAACAATGATTAGATTACAAATTTATGTTTTATATGAATTTTTCAACCATATCAAAAAATGGTGAAGTTATCATTTCAGTTTCCAAAGATAATTTAAATGAGTACTTAGAAAGCCAATGAAACTAATAATATAAATTATGTCTTTGAAGATCTCTTTTTCCTAAATAATGAACATGCTTATTTTAACCTGCTAAATATGTGTGTTTTTTAATGTTTTACTAATTGGTATATAATATTTCTAAAATGACAAAATACTTTTAGCAAAGCCACTGTAAGGAAATTACAACTAATCCACTCACAATTTTTCTTGTATCATTTATTTATATGATTTTAAAATGACAGGCTTTTTGTGCTTTTCTCAATTCCCAAATGATTTCCCTAGTTAGAACAAATTAGTGCCAAAGAAAAAGACATTTGTTACATAATTGCAGAAGTTATTATGACAATTGTAAAAGCCTTTGATGCAACCACTTATCTGAGGAACTTAATTCACTGATGAAATCTTAAAACATTGACAAACATGTTGATTTTTAGTTTCTTAGAATTTTTATTGCAGATTTTAACTACTAAATGCCTAAAATATAATCATCTTTTTCTTCTTTAGAGATTAGTAATTTTCCTCAATAAGTTAGAAGGAAATAACTGGACATGGCATGTGACCTTTGAGACCCATCTATAAAACTTTGCAAATGGGTGGATGACTCAATTTTCTCATATGCTCTATTATTAGAACAGAAAAACTCAATTCGCTTTAGAATGATGCTATAGAGGTTAAATTTAAATTATGTATTTGAAATTAAATTACAGATATTTTTAAAGAAAGCCTATACTTTTTAATTTTCTATTTTAAAGCATGTAATATCTTGACAGCACATTAAGTTTTCTTAGAACAACTGTATTTTTAGAATTTAATTCCTACTTCATAAATGAGACTCATTACTTTTTACTGGATGCAATATTTTATTTTATCTTTCTGAAGATGTTAAAACAATTTTATGTAATATAATTTGAAACATACCAAAGTCATAAAAGGACAATAAGCAACTATAAACCCCAAATGCAGCTTTTGAAGTAAAACATTATAAAGTGGAAATTCTCTTGTGTATCCCTCCCAGTCACATTTCCTTCCTATCCACCTTCTAGAAGGAACCTCCATCTTGCAGATAGATACTAACTTGCGCTGCTTTACTGATTTAGACGACAGGTAGGAATCCTTAAAGGATGTATGGTAAAGTTTTAGATGTTTCTAAACTTTATATAAATAGTATCTGAATGAATGGGGTCTTCTGCAGTGTGCTTATTTTAGTCAATATATAATATTGTATTTGTGAACTGTATCTATATTGAAATACACAACTCTGTATCACACATTTTAAGCAATGTATGGCTTTTCAGTTATATGAATAGACTGCTGTCAGTCTGTCCATTCTCTTTTTGGTGAATAGTCAGACTGTTTGTAGGGGTTTTTTGCGCAGGAAAATGGAGCGAGAGAGGATGGTCATGTCCCAGATCCCAGGCAAGTCCCTGGGACCCACCCCATCAAGTGAGAGTCCTTGGCTTCACCAAGGAAAGAATTCAAGACTGAGCCACAGTTGAGTGAAAGTAGATTTACTGAGAGCGACACATACTCCATAGACAGAGTGTAAGCAGTCTCAGTAGGCCAGACAAAGGCCACAAGGTGCAGGGTTGGGTGTTTAGTTTAAAGTAAAAGTGGGTACACATTCCATAGAGTGCAGGCGTCCCCAAAGGCCAGGCGTGGTGTTGCTGGTGTTTACGGGCACGGTTATTTCATGTGCTGACAAGTGGGAGGAGTCTTCCAGCTACTTTGGAGAAGGGACCGGGATTGCCAGGAACTGGGCCATCACCCACTTTTTGACCTTTTTTGGGTAGCCTCGGAACTGTCCTGGTGCCTGTGGGAGGGCCATTTGCCGTGCTAATGTATTACGATGAGCATATAATGAAGCTCAGGGTCTACGGGGAGTTGAGTCTCCCTCGTCTTGGATGCTAACTGCTGCGTCATTCCTTTAATGGCTGTGCCCTGCCCTCTGCCCTCCAGTCCCACTAACAAACAATGCTGCTATGAATGATCTGTGCATCTCTCCCCATCACACATGCAGGAGTTTCTCTGAGATAAATCCCTACAAGTGGAATTGCTGGGTCAGTTTGTTCAGCTTTACCCTTTCTGGATATCGGCAAATTGCTTTTCAGGGTTGGTTCTACCGATTATAGTTTTTTTAAGTTTTTGGCATAGTCTCTGCTTCCTCCAATCTTTTTCTCTTATTGGGTGATTTTTCTTATTAGGTGGATGCTTGTTTTCATCTCTTTTCTTGTGGGGCTTTTGTCAAATGTGTGGTGAAGAACCAGCCATCCATATTTGAGGAAGAAGTCCAAAAGTTCATCCTTTGAAGCCAGTTGAAGTCTTACGTGAGTGATGTAGACAGGGACAGGTGTAAACTGTGGGCTTTACTCTAAGATAAGGTTCAACAGGCAGCGTTACTGGCATTTGGAGCTGGATAAGTCATTGTTGTGGGGGCTTTTATGTGCCTTGTAGGATGTCTGGTAACTTCCCTGGTCTCTCCCCACTAGACACCAGTAGCATTACTCACCTGTAGTCATATCAAAAATGTCTCCATGTGTCCCCTGGGAATGATCCCCTCCAACCCCCCAAGTTGATAACCACTGCTCTAGAATACATAAGGGGCTGGCTGGGCTTTTTATTTGCTTCAAATTTAAGTCTCTAGAAGCCATTTCTCTGGGGTCACTCCCTTTCTCCAGAAGGGTTCCTCCAGTCTCCTGTCCTTGATGGAGGAGGAGCAGAGAATAGGGCCTGGTACAGTCACTTACTCAGTCCTCTATTTTCACTCAGTGCACCATTACTGAGGCATTTAAACCGAGTGGGAAGTCATTGAACCAACTGCTAGGATAATACTCCATAGGAATACCTTTAAGCCTATTGGTTGAGATTTCATCATTTATTATTTTCCTGTTTTAATAGGCCATTACTTTCCTAATTGTTTTAAAGATGTTTATTTAGAATAAAAATTGTAACGATTCAGAATTTTTTTTTTTTAGACCGTCTTGGTTAACCATGTTTATGGGCAATTCTTACAGTTCAACCAATTCATTTTGCCTTAGTGGTATCTTAGTGGTGCAATTCTAATTGGAAATGATTTAATAATGTACATAAATTTTCTAAGAAATCTTCTATTGACCATTTTTTCTCCCTCTGACATACTTATTTTTTGAAATATTTATCTTATGTGAAGAAGACAACCAAAAAATGTTAATTCTAGTTAATGAATAAAGACACTTGAGTGAGGGGAGGGAGAGGGGAGGAGGGGTGGAAGGCAGGAAGGGAGGGTGGGGGGATGGGGCTAAAAAAAAAAAAGGAGGAAGGAAGGAAAAAGCACCTAGGAAATCACCTTTCTAAAACTCAAATTCTTCCTTTCCCTAACACTGTTTTCGGTATGTGAGAAGCATCTTAAAAACCAACTGACCTTTGAAGAGGGAGAGAAAAAAAACTCCAGTGCTTATCAGTCTTGTCAGTGTCCTGTTTGGTTTTTGTCCTCTAAATGGACTTGATGGGGGAGAAGAGTTTTGAAGCCTCCTCCTAGTGTAGAGATGTAAAGGGTGCATGAAGGCAGTGCTTTCCTCTGTTGACTTCTTAGCTTTGGATGGGGACACCAGGCAGGCAATACAGTAGCTCAGGAAACTGAGTTGTCCAGCAGCTTCAGGTATGGCTGGGTCTAAGACGGCATCAGGCAAGACCCTTGGGCTTCGCCTCTCTCTGTGTACCTCTTGCCTTCAACACCGCTTTTCTGTCGTCTTCAGCCGTGGGCTCTTTGCACTGTAAACAAGAAGGGCACCAGCAGCTCTGCGTTTTCACTGCATCAGCTCAGCACCCCTGTCGTAGTCCACTCAGCTGCTGCAACAAAATATCAGGGACAGGCTAGCTTATAAATTTATTTCTCAGAGTTCTGGAGGCTGGGGAGTTGAAAATCAAGATGCTAGCAGTTTCCGTGTCTGGTGAGAGCTCAATTCCCGATTCATTAACGGCACCTCTCGCTGTTTCCTCACTTGGTAGAGGGTTAGGAAGCTCTGTGGGGTCTCCTTTATAAGACACTGTCATTTATGAGGGATACACCCTCATGACCTAAGCACCTCCCAAAGGCCCCACCTCCTAATACCACCACATAGGGCTTTAAAATTCCAACATGTGAATTTGGTGGGGTGGGGGACACAAGCATGCAGGACATAGCAACCCTCAAAGGAAAGACAGCTCCTCTTTCCCAGTGGTTCCTCCATCAATTCCAGCATGTAACCAGCTCATTGAAGCTATGGCCAGGAGGTGAGGTACACCGTCTGAAGCAGCCTGAGTCACCCGGTCCCATTAAGCTGAGGATGGGGTTCCTCCCCTCCTGAATCAAATTGACTCACAGTGGAAGAGAGAGGGGTCCTCCAAGACCACCGAGGTGCTGCTCCCAGAAAGAGTAGCAGTGGATGCTGGCAGGAGAAAACATCAGAGCTCGTATAAGGACTTGCACATAAGAGGTGGCCAGAGTAGAAGACTTTGCTTGTAATGAAGATTCCACCGGTTGTGCCACACTGACAAGTCATTTCCCCTTCAATTCAGGGTCTGTGGCATTTACTTCCTGAGAACTATAACAAACATGATGTCATGTGTCACATTACCATACTCTATGATTGAACAAATATTCTGAGCATTACTCAGGTATGTTGAAAGAAGTTCCCAACAATTCCTTAGCATCCAGATCTCTCTCACTAGCTCCCCTAACTAGTGAGAATGTCAGCTCATCAGAGCTGTAGCAGCCTTGTTGAGACTAAACTGAGTAATCTAAGAACCTGACCTTTTGAGAAAAGCTCAAACCTTTAAAAAAAAAAAAATTGTAGAATAAGTGACTGATGTAGTTGCAGTTTTCCCTTCTTTGGGAAGTCCTAGTGTTGCCACGAGGTTTTTCTCTGGGGAAGAGGGCACTAGCTGGAGCATCAAGAAAGCTGTACCATTTAGGGCTTGGACCACTTAATGAGCTCATGTAATTAAACCACTCAGTGAGCCTCAGTTACCTCATCTGTAAAATGGCAACAATGACGATTGTTTTATTAGGTTGTGTTGAAAATGTGATGAAGTAGTAATAAGTAAAATGACCAGGAAAACAGCTGATGTCAGTGCAGCCCCTGGTATATGTTCCTTTTCCTCCATCTCAGTAAAGGGCTCTTTCACTATAGATTTATAGTTTTAATTAAGATACATTCATTTGTTTGAAAGAATTGAAAGTCTTAAATTTATATAAGATTAGAACCAAACTACAGCTGATCCTTGAACAACACAGGCTTGAACTCTGCAGGTCCATTTATTCATGAATTTTTTTCAAAAGTAAATACCACAGTAACTACACAATCTGAGGTTGGTTGGAACCACAGATACGGAGGAACAGGGCATACAGAGGAACCACATGTATGGAACCACATGTACAGAGGGCCAACTAGAAGTTATACACAGATTTTCAACTGTGTAGAGGGTCAACCTCCTTAATTTCCATGCAGTTCAAGTGTCAACTGTAGTTTATATTATGTACTCAGAGGTAACCCTAACGATTTGCAGTTTAACCTTATGTAAAAGCATTATATTTATTCAAAATAACAGACTAAGGGAATTTAAATTCTAGGGTCTTCAAGTCTGGCATTGGGACACGCAAAATAAAAGGCTTAGAGAAGGCCATGTATGTTGGGAACAGATAAGAAACCCAGAATCAGTGAAATGATAAAAAAAAATTCTACAAATGCACTCCTAGTGTATTTCCTCAATGAAAGTTATTCACCAAGAACACATTCTGATTTGTATCTTTAAAGTGAAGATAAAAACACAACTTGTTCTAAGGAAATTTGCTTTCTAGTCAGCTGAAGTGCAACTTTTTTAAAACCAGAAAATTCCCCAGTGATTGCCCTCCGCCACTATTTGCAGTCACTTTTAGGAGTAGCTTTCAAATTCAGATTTAACAAAAATGCAATCAGCCTACCAAAAGGGCCCTGGCATCTTATTAGCAATAATCTTGTGTGTTCTTTTATTTTGGTTTTACCATCATTCAGGGAGAGGGATGTTATTCCCTCATTTCACATTCCAAGAAACTGAGGTTCTCGAAAAGTTACGTGACTTACCTAAAACCACACAGGCAGGAAGCCAGAAAGCCCAGATTATCAAGCCCAGGTTTGCCCTGTTCTAAATCCAGGGCTCTCTGCCCAGAGTACTTGTCGAATACTCCACCCTAAAATGAAGTTTTTGATTTTTCACATTTAATAGCACCTTCTTCATCAAGATTTCTACAAGCTGAACAAATTGATTTGCGAGTTATTTATAGAAATCATTTCACCCATCACTGAAAGCAGCCTTCACAGAGCTTTTCAAAAGCATACAAAAATATTGCCTAGCAGGTTAATGAAATGGAAAAAGGGGAAAGAAATTATTGGAAGCTACAGAGTGTTTATGCATAAACACTGGAAGACACAACGGGGGTGACTCCTTACTGAGTTGCCATGGCTGAATAACAGTTAAGTAACTTGGGCTTTTTTAGTCATTGTCCAGGTCCTCTCAAGAGGTCTAGGCACCTGCCTGGAGAATCTGTCACTCAAATTACAGGGTCCAAAAACCAGTCTTCTAACATGGGGTATCAGTCAAGACAGCCAAAAGGAGTAACTGGTGGGAAACTGAGTCAGACGAGGAGCAAAGGTCAAAGCCAGAGAGCAAGAGCTAAAGTCACGTGAGGGGGGGAGAGAGAACCCCAAACTCCAAAGGGAGCCATGAGATGAAAACCTGGATGCTCCAGGATGAGTTGAGAACATGGTGTGGGACACATTGGAGCAGCTGTTTCTGAATGAAGAATGCAACCAGCGTGAGGAAGTCAGAAGCCCTTTTCTGTCACACCCACTGCCTGATGTGTGGCACCACCCACACAGGTGAAAGGAATTTGCTTTTCTGTTTGCCTCCTTGTGGATGCTACCTTCAAGTCTTCCACATAAATTGCGACAGACTTTCATAATGGCTTGTAAAACCTAGTTAACTTAGGACTGCACACAGGGGTAAAGAATGTCCCGTTTTACATGTTCCATACCCCAAACACAGCAATTTGGTTAACTCATCCAGGCTACCATGACGGAGCCAATGTGGAACTAGGTTAGAACTCAGGTCTGCAGTGCCGCTATCTTGTCATCTTCAAGGATGGGTTTTTCCGGGTTTCTTATACACCTACTCTTCTCACCATTTGGCTTCCCTAGTGGGAAGAACGATATTCTGGACATCAACAAATCTAGAAGAAACTCACCACCCTGGAACCTCCAAAATATAAAAAGCTCACCTTTGCTGTCCGATATACTCAGGGTTTCACCTTCCTTCATTTTTGGTGCTGTCGTGTTCAGTTACAGTGTGGGTCTGTCAAGTGCAGTCCTTCGCAGCCACACATACTGATGGCTTGAGGATATGTGAACGTCTCTCCTTGACCATCACAGACACTGGATTAGACCATCTTGGTCAAAAGGCATCATCGATGCTTCCTGAGTGGAGTTTCGCTCTAAGGACGTCACCCTGGTTCTAGAGGGAGACCCTGTGGAGAGGGGGTCCTCTTCCCTTAGGCTCAGCATCCTGATTTCCATGGAGGGGAGGGATCCGTGCTTCTAGCACAAATCACGAGGCTAAAGGGAGACTCCCTGCCTGTCTCCTGGGCCTTAGATATTTGAGTGAGATGATACAAAAACAGAAAAAGAAAAAAAAAAAAACTTGGGATCTATTGACCTTGTAGAGAGACTGCCCATCAGTTTCTGCTACTGGGAACCCCAGATGCCTATTGTTTCTAAACTTGATTCCTGATTTTCTTTCAATCCAGTGAGTTCTCCCATTTCTTTCCAATAAGTTCCCCTTTTCATGTTAACAGGGAGTTTCTTTTTTGCTTGTAACCATAGAGTCCTAAGGGCTACCCCCCAAGAGGGAGACGACAAGTAGCCATAGGCCCAGGGAGGAACAGCCAGGAGATTCGAGAAAGCAAAAAGGTATATGATGCCCACATGCCCACAGCGCATGGCTCCCTGCCTGGTGTCCTAGGCATCAGATCACCCACAGCATTCTTTAATGTTTCCCCCTAAAATGTTTCTTAACTCCTCCATTTAACCACAGGAAAGCTGCTCTGTCTATATAAAATTTCAGTTGTTCGCCCTTAGCTAGATTCCCATCACCCAATACAGTCATCCTTGCTACTTCAAAAGCTGTAATTGGAAGCCTCCAATTAATAGAAGTGGAGAAATGTACTAAACATTGTTTAATTAATAAAGCTTGATTGGCCACATCTTTCATGAAAAAAATAAAAAGACATTTCGTGGAGATTTTTTAATAGTTCAGAGCACAATTTCCAATCGGAATGTTGGCTGCTGAGTGTGTGACGCATGTCACTTGATCAGAATGGCTGCATGTGACCAGACCAAATGACCATCACATTCTCCAGACCCTTCCATTTCCAGAAAGACAGTGAAATCCTCTGCACCCTTCAAAATACAGTTCAACATCTTTGTTGTCTCCCTGAAATCTTCTCAATTCCCTCTGCCGAGGCATCACTCCTTAGCTTTCTCCAGTTGCACTGAAGACCTGTATCTCCTACTTTCTAGTTTTGTCATTATTCTTATTCATCCATCTCTCCGACTAAACTCTGAATTCTTTGCCTGTGGGAGCTTTACTTTCAGTGTTTTCACCCCAGCGCTTATTATAGTGTCTGACTTACAGTAAACACTCGGCTAATGTTCTTTAAAGGGATTTGCTCTCCTCTCTTTGGCAGATGCCCTGCACTAGAACTTTGCATCGATGTTTGCTAGGAACAAGGCTTGTGAAACTGAACATTCATTGTGGATCCTTGACTTTACTACAACTTCAGTTTGTCTGCATTTTTTACCATACTTATTTTTTAAACCACTGATAACCAGTTTTGTTTTGTTTTTTAATCCATCTCACTCCAAGACAGTCCAACCAATCAATAGAGAAAGTAAACAGAAGGGAAAATGGATGAAAGCCATTACGTTTTTTTGGAGTTTCCCTTTGGGCCCCATCTTCAAAAACCTTCCACATCTTCCATCATTTGCTTAGAATAAGTACAAATTAGTTCTAGCGATTATGTATTTAAGATCAACTGTAAATGTGTCTCTTTGATCTCAAATTAAAGATGCCTTGCTGTTTCATACGGTGCATTCGTATGCTTGTTTTTGCTGTGTTCCTCCTGCTCCCTGTACCGCGGCTGGGTCACACAAGACACTGTGCTGGTTCTACTTTGCCACGGGAGCAGGCTTTTCCTTTGGGGTTTTCTGCACATTGGGGTTGAGACTGTTTCACTCCTGGGGTTTGGTATTGAAGTTTTTTCCCCTTTTGACATTTTAGTTAAAATTCATAGGAAGGGAAAACAGCTCTAAAGGAGAGGATTACTATTACAGAAAACTGACATCTTTATTCCTTTGAATATTATTAGCAATTATTTATTGACATATAGTCGATTTACAATGTTGTGTCAATTTCTGGTGTGCAGTATAATGTTTCAGTCATACATATACATATATGTTCCTTTTCATATTCTTTTTCATTATAGGTTACTATAAGATATTAGCTATAATTCCCTGAGCTGTACAGCAGAAACTTGTAGTTTATCTATTTTATATATAGTAGTCAGTATCTGCAAATCTTGATTTGATTTCAGGGGGTGTTTTTCCCATTTTGGTTGACAGAATGGCCCAAGTTTTGCACTTGGCTACCTTAGTCCTGTGTGCATCTCTCTCCTACCAGTCCCAAAAGGAGCACTGAACATAATTTTGTGTGTGTTGCCTTAGCCATTGAGAATCTTACTCCCGGCCCAGTGAACATTTCTTGATGTCATCTCCGTAAGCCAGCGTTGTTAAAATTAGAATCTCAGCTCAGTAAGTGCTCACATAACGCACAGCCATGATGCAGGATAATGAGCTTCAGAGGCCCCTAGCTAGGTCCCAGTTCCAATTAACCTGTGGCAGAGAGATCTGCATAAGAAATGTCAACAGTGCAACGAAGTGGGTGGATTTGGGCAGGAGAAATGGTGATAAATTACCCTGGTGGAAGCCATCCATCAGTGCCTGTATCTGTTGCGTGAAGGAACTGTTTTTGCAAACTAGTGTTTGTCACGCCCCTCTCCAATATTCTGTGAACATAATATACTGTTTCTCAGACAAAGGTTGACAGAATGAGTCCCTAGAGAGTAAATAATCTCCCCACTCATTAATCTATAGATCCTTAATGCGTGTTTGTAATGCTCCTGTTGACTGAGAACAGAGGTAACAGCCAAACTTGCTCCCGTTACATTAGCAGCCTCTGTTACTGCCCACCGCTTTGCATTTTATGGTTGTGCTACATAGAGAGTGTCTTGACTCAAAAACTTTCTTAGCTGAACAGTATGAACCAGGAACAGAGGGAAATGGAGACACTAGGATCCCGGAAAGACCCCATTTCTCTACTGGACCACAGATGGTTCACTTTCTGCACAATGGCCCAGACTGCAGCAGGATCCGGCTGAGGGATATGGAAGTGAACAAAGGAGACAATAATTCGTGCCCTCGTGGAGATTACATTCTAAAGGAGGAAGCCAGAAAATAAAGAAAATAAATTAGGATGTTAGCAAGTGAGGAGGACTATGGAGACCCATGAAACAGAGATGAGAGGCAGGGCTTGTTGGAGGGCAGGGAGGGTGCAATTTGAAATAAGGTGGTCAGGGAAGGCCTCCTTGGAAAGAGTGACATTTGAGCAAAGATTTGAAGGAAGGGAGAGAGAGATCTGAGATATGCTGGATGCCTGGGGTGAAAAGCATTCCAAGGAGGAGGAGCGAGGTCGGGACTCTGAAGTGTAGCTGGAGAAACGTGAGCAAGGACAGGTGGTGTAAGAGAGGTGATCTGGACCCTCAAACAACTGAAGGGTCTCTGGAAGGGCTTCTGCTCCTGCTCTGAGATAGGAAACCACCTGGAAGGTTTTCAGCAGGAGAGAGACACGCTCTGACAACATTTTGTACAGGGTCACTCTGCCTGCTCTGCTGAGAACCGGCTAAGATGGGGAAGTAGGAGGGAACCAGGAGACCAGGAAATAATTCAAAGGCTATTGCACTTCTAGGCAGAAAGTGATGAGTCAGGTAGGAGCTGTAAAGTCCTCAAGAAAAGTTCTGATTCTATAAGCACGATGAAATGCGTGCACACGCGCGCGCACACACACACACACCGTATGTTCAGAGTTTTTCACGTCAGCAAAAGTTTCTGAGCATTTATTATGTCAGCTCTTGATAGGAAAGTTTGTCATTAGCTGTACTTATGAGCTTCTCAACATTGTGAAATTGAGGAGTTTTCAAACGTTTTGAAGGCGCGGATCTTTGCCTTAAAATAAGGAAATGAGTCGTGTGAAAGATTGTAGGGGTAAAGGAACCCCAAAGTGGAACTTATCTTCTCATCATTTTAGCTATAAAAATTATGTACAGAAAACTGTCTTTATTTCTCATAATGTTTAAGAAAGTGCAATTAAAGCGTTATTGCTAACTCAGTCACCTTGATGAACAAAATCACGCAAAGAAACTAGGATTTTCAGCAGAACTTCATGAACCGCGGAGAGAAGTCACTGCAGCAGCATCAGACCTTCTAAGTGGTCTACTTCCTTCATTTCATCGCTGTCCTCAGCCCCTGGGCAGTGGGTTTGCCTGGTTTGGGCCACTCTCTTCTCTCAGTGTGCCCTGACACTTTCTGCATCTGTGCCTCTGTGTGCCTGTGGCTTCACCTGGAGTGCCCAGTTCTCCTCCACTACCATCAGCCTTCAAGACTCAGCCCAGTAACCCCCCTTCTGGTAGGGTTGGGTCTTCTCCTTTGCTTCCATTACTCCCAGCCGCAGCCCCACCCCCCCCTGCATCATAGTACTTCTCAGTGTTAATGGATTTCTGTGTCTTGTCTTTCCCTCTAGACTGTGAACTCCCTAAAGGCAGAAACTGTGGGTATCCTTTCTGGGGGGTCCCAGTGCTAGAATAATATTGCCCGGCACACAGTACTATAGGTTGAATTGATGTTTGGCTGAGAGAGCCCATAGTAGCTAATCATTTTATGCTAGTTGCATCTGCAGGAACCAATTAAGGTTCCTTCCTGTGGTAATAAGGATGACAACCATTTATTACGAGTATGCGGTGTCCCAGGCCTGAGCTAGGCACATTACAAATGTTACCTCATTCAGCCTCCAGCAACCCTATGAAGAGGGATTTTTGTCCCTATTTTCTGGGGATACAGTCCTTAGAAATGACAAAATGGATAATCTAGAGAACCTCAGGACACTACTTCCCTTTGATATATGTAGATAAGTGTGCTGTAAATCTACAACCTATTGGGTTAAAATCTGCCATAATCTGGCCTGTAACAACACAAACTCCGATAACCAGGTCGGGTGATTGCCCGACCCTCTGCTGGCTCCTGTGCTCAGTGGGGAGGCTACACTCTTCTCTTGTGGGAGTCAGGGCAGAATTAGGGCATAATTGCCTAGAAGCTCAGTGTACCGCCGTTTGTACAAGTGTTACTGCCTTTACTTCTGAGGATTTTGTGACAGCACAGACTGACAAAAATATGTTATTTTTCATTAACCTCCTAATTCACAACTCCGTATTTTATACAATTGATTTTCATATCCCACTTATCATATTATGATGGGGCATTCTGTATTCGATTACTTGTAAGAACTAAGAATTTGCAGCATCACTTAATAGTCAATTCATATCAATTCTGTAAAGAACAAGGAGGTATTTAGGAGAAAACCATTGTAGTTTCTCTAAAGTAGGCAGTCTCCTAATTCCAGGCATTTCTGTAAATTTTGTTTTAGTGCAGGCAAACATGAGCTATTTAGCAGGAATTAGTTGAAAAGACAAAATATCTGTATTTGTTCATTATAAGGAGATGTCTAGATGCCTTCTTGACGTGCTGTGGTAATGCCTTTGATTTCCTTTGACTAGAAAGTAAAATTTAAGAAATGAGACCAAAAAAAAAAAAAAGAACCTTCAGTGTGTATTAAATAAAAATAAAGTATCACACTAGACAGCCAAGTTAGAGAGAAATCAAAAGGCAAGTGCTTTACTTGGTTGCCTTAATCACTTCATAGGTTTACCTGCCCAGGCTGCTTAGGACATACTGAAGCCTGCAGATGCCCGCAAGCTGGGTGCACGTTCTGGTTTGGAAATCCTCCTTCTGAGTCGAATGCCCGCCACAGAACGGGGTGCAATGCTTCTTACCAGAAATAGATGTAGGAGAGGGTACTGAGAACTCCGTAGACTGGTGCCTTTGGGTGGTATGGTGCAAAGAGCCCACAAGTTAGGGTCAGAATAACAAACGGAGGCGGAAGCTGAAGGAGTTTCCCATTACTGAATCCTGACTCTGTGCTGGGTCTGCCATCCTACATCACCTCTTTTCATCTTCCTAACAACCCTGGGAGTCAGTATTATGAGCCCATTATTAGTGATGAGGAAAGAGACTCGAAGAGGTTGAGTCTCATGTGAGTTACAAAGCTCATGTGAGGGAGGGGACTTGAGACCAGGACTGTCTGGTTGAAGCCCCACGTGCTTCTGTCTATGTCACGATGCTGCCTGGGGCCTGGCTCTGTCATCACTGCTCGTTGGTTTTTTCATGTGCATGCGTGTGTGTGTGTGTGTGTGTGTGTGTGTGTGTGTTTGTATTTTATGTTTATACCTTTATATACTTGTTTACATACGTTTGTATGTTATATGTATCTGTTTATGTAACTATACTATATAGCCATACTTATTGTGTCTATTTATAAATTTATAATGTAGCATATAATAGATACAATATAGTCTAGAATGTGTACTATGTGTGATATATACCACATATAATTGAGTACAGTATTTATATAGACATATAAATATGTTTATCTAGGTAATTGCTGAAATACCTGAGACTTGAAGGTTTATTCACTTTAATTTGGATTTTTCTATAAAAAAACTTTTTAATGTTGTGATATTTGTACAGAAGTCCCTTGGGTTGAGAAATTAATTTTAAATAGTAAAATCATTTCTCTGCAAAGCCAAACCTGTTCTTCCTAGTACATACCTCAATAGAGGACAAAGTTTTATCTGTTTTATTTGACATTTTAATCAGAATGGGATTGCTAATAGTAAAATTTCCATTAATCAAGAGCTCATTTATCTTGTTTTATTTGCTTCATTTAGTCTTTATCTTACTAATCTAATTTCTAATGAAAAATTACTTTCAAAAACTTTCCCCATTAGGTAAAATATACATGTGAAAAAAAGCATCTTCATTGTGGAGGAAAATAGAGAATACAGATAAACAAACAAAAATTACCTATGATTTTACCACCCTAGAGATGATCATCACTAATGCAAGAAATACAGACTTCCATGTTTTTAAAGCATCTAATTTTTAAATGCTATTTTCACTCATTCATATATTCGACAAGTAATTATTGAGCACAATAATTAGTAAAGACCATTGTTTAGGAAAACTCCTCGAAAAAGGATCTAAGTTTCTTTTTATTATCAAAACTCCCTGGACACAGTGGATAACTTTTAATGATTGCAGAATTAACCACATTCTAATCTGAGTACTTTAGGCTAATTAGCTTGAGGCCTTGCCGCTGATGGGTGAGTTAAGAGTTTTTATCAGGGATATCAGAAGTGTTTCTTAGAAAGCCGTAAAGTTTATCCAGTGCAGATGAAGTAGGCTTTGCTCTACCACCTGGTGACCTAGGCAGTGAAGGACAGTTTACAGAGTACACAGTACAGTTATCCTCATCCTGAGACATACAAAAGGCTGGGCAGTGTCTGCCTCTTCTCCCCTCCAACCCATTTTTGTGGGCCTGGGCACATTCTAGAGGCCAGCAGAGTCAGGATCACATCCTGGCTGTGTTTATTTGCTATGTGCTCTTGGACAAATAATGTAATCTCTCTGTGCCTCAATTTGCTCACCTATAAAATGGGAATAAAGTGCACAGGATTGTCATAAGGAACAAACAAAATCTGGTGCCAATAAGCATCTGGCACTTTTTAATGGTAGACGTAATAACTATAGTTATTATTTAAGGAACAAAATCATGCATGGGAGACCATGAGTTCTTCTCACTTCCTGGGTTCATAGAATATGTGACTGTTTTAGGGAGTTGGTTTTTATAAGATTACCTTGGTGATAAATAGCTGTTAATAAGTTGTTGTGTGGTCACACTTGGAAGCTCCTATCAGTATCAATATTAGGAACTAGAAGATCAAAAAACCTAACTTACTATGTTTGTATTATATAACCTAATTATGTAACATGCCTCCCTATGACCTTAATTCTCACCTGTGCTTAACACCTACAGCTGTAAATGAGGAGGGATCTCAGGACTGGGATCTGATGTTCCTGGTGGTTTCCAGTGGTACCACGAGGAATGGGAAGGAATGTTGAGGTGATGGGCTTCTGAGAATGGAGTGATACTTACACTGGGAGCTGAGAATTTAACTGGGGTGTTTAACTTTCGGAGCTCTCTGGGTTTGGACCATCTCCTGAGTGCCTGTCTTGAGGGCAACCCATGTAACACAGAAGATAATCACCAATGACCAACAAGTGTGGGGTTTTCTCCAGTGTTTCTCAGTGGGGGGCTCTGTGATGGCAGAATAATGACCACCAAAGATGTCCACATCCTAATCCCTGCAACCTGTAAATCCATTGTGCTGCATGGCAAAGGGGAGTTACAGTTGCAGGTGGAATTAAGGTTGCTAATCAGCTGACCGTGAGTTGGGGAAGTTACCCTGGATTCTCCATATGAGACTAATGTAATCACAAGCATTTAAAAGTGGAAACAGGAGGCAGAAGAAGAGATTGGAGTGATGCATAGGAGAGGGTCTCAGGCTACTATTGCTGGCTTTGAAGATAGAGGAAGGAGGCCACAAGCCAAGGGATGTGGGTGACCTATAGAAGCTGGGAAAGGCAAGGAAATAGATTCTCTAGAGCCTTTGGACAGGTATCAGCAGTGCTGCTGATACCTTGATTTTAGCTCAGTGAGACTCACATGAGACTCCTGACCTACAGGATTGTAACGTAAATCTGTGTAAAGTCTCTAAGCTTTTGATAGTTTGTTACAGCAGCAGTAAAAAAAAAACAGATACAGGTATCATAAGCATTTTGGACAGCACAGTTCTCCATTATGTAGGACTGCCCAGTGCATTCCAGGGCTGGTACTATCCAGTGGGCTCTGCCCACTAATGCTAGTGCTGCCCCCAGCCATTGAGTCGTCCAGCCACCCCCCTCCCTGCCCTGCCACACACACACACACACACACACACACACACACACACACACACAGGTACACACATACATGCACATGCTTCGCATGCGCTGTGGGAGAGTATACCACTCCTGGTTGAGAGCAGTCTCCTGAACAACAATTCATTCTGTCCATCTTTCTTCTCCTGATTTTGGATCTCAGGGACTCAGACCTGAAGTCCCAGATTACATGTGCCTTCCCCTTTCCTGTGGTCTCCTCCTGCTCTCAAACTATGAAGAACAATTATGCTGTATGAGATGCAATATTTACAGTTGAGCCGGATACATGTTAAGATATTTATTTTCAGGTTACTATAGTAAGGACATTTAGAAAGCCCCCCGTTCTCAGATAGAGCAATGACATGAACACTCATTCACTTATTCACTCAGCCCAAATATACTAAATATCTTTCGTATGCACAACATTGTATTGGGGCTGGGGCCAAACAAAGATGGAAAAGATCTGCTCCCTGCACTAAAGGTACTCCAGCTTAATTCAGGGAAAAGTCTTGCAGAAATTCGCATTATGGGAACTGGAAAATTAACCAAAGCCATGGAAGAGAAGGGGTAGCACTGGGCATGTGTGTGTGTGTGTGTGTGTGTGTGTGTGTGTGAGAGAGAGAGAGAGAGAGAGAGAGACAATACTGTGGGTTGCACAGGAGGGGAAACATTTCAAACTGGCAGGAACAGAAAATGTTCCACGAAGTCAGTGGTATTTGCATTAGACCTTAAAGCGAGAGTAGGACTTTCACAAGTAGAGGTGAGAAGGGCCTTTTAGGGAGAAGGCGAAGAATGAGCACAGACATGGGGAGACAAAACGTTTTATGCTTTGAAGAAATGGCTCCCAATCTACTGCTTCTGTCCTAGGAAAGTAGCAGAGGGTAGCGCTGGAGCATCTGTGATCTCACACAGCTCTGGGGTCAAATCCTGACTCTTACTTACTGGCAGTGTGATACTAGGAACGGCTTACATGCTCTGAGCCTCACTTTCCCCATCTACAAAATGGAGGGAGATAAGAGTCTGGTGAGATTAGAAAATACAGCAGTCTGGGAGGATGCCAGTTGGAAAGAGATGATACTGAAAAGTAGTCACGGTAGGATGCTGACAATGAGCAACGGGGATCATAAATCACGTCAGTAGTTGATGGGGCACTTCAGTGGTTGTCCAGGCTCTGCACTGCAGGCTGAGGCATCAGAGGTGAATTAGTGACTGTCTTCACTCCAAGGAGCTGCCACTGTGGCCATGAGGATAGATGCATAAATTAAAACATTATAAATACAGTGGGAAATGTACGAGAATGGAATTAGGGTCCAAGTACCTCTAGGGTACTGAGGTGGCAGTGGATGAGAAGGAAAGGTTCCAGAAGGCTTCCTGGAGGAGGCACTATCAGAACTAGCAGTGGGTTTAAGGATAGTTCTCTCAGGTCACAAGGTGGAGAACAACGTTTTCAGGCAGAGGGAGCAGCATGCTGTGGCCGGTAGACCACAGGCAGCATGGAACAGCTGAGATACTAGGTGCTGGCTGGGCCGGGAGGAGCCTGGTAGGAGGTTCCACAGGAGGAAGAGGTCATTCTGGCACACTTTCCAGGCTATTCCAAGGAGCTGACACACCAGTCTGTAGGTCTCAGGGCCAGTGAAGGGCATCACCCAGGAAGAGAGAAAATTTATAAAGCTCCTTGGTGGAGGATGAATGAAGGACTCCATAGCCAGAGGCAAGAATACCCTTAAAGAGGCGATTCCAGAAGTTCAGGAACACTTGGTCCAGGGGTCAAACTTGGGGATGGAGAGAAGGAAGGAGACGGAGCCATGATCGGGAGGCATCATCTCCAGGCTGTGGTGACCAGTCAGACCTGGGCAGTGAGTGTGGAGGCCCAGGATGGCTCCAGGCTTCTGGCTGGATGATGGAATCATTAACCAAGAAAGAATGTGGGGGAAAGATCAGGTCTGGATGGGGGAGGAGAAAGGGTTAACTCACAGCGTGTTCACTTTTGAACCTTTTTTATTTTGAGACACCTGAGGGAAATACAGAGGGAAATAACCAGGTCGGAGAAGGAATGGCTTTGGCAAGATTTCTGTCATTATTTTAGCCAGTTCTCCCTTTCATTACGATTCTTGAGATTTTATTTTGTCTTTTTATATGCTAACTCATTTAGGCTGTGTTTTTAAATAGCAGGGAAATCGAGTTACACCTCACTAGTAGAGGCATTGAGATTTACCAGTTTCTCAAGCTGAAAAAGCAGATCCCAAGTACACAAATATAAAGCTGCCTGCTCTTTATTAGTTTGTACAGAGTGTTTTATTTTAGATATTTTAAGAAAAGAGTGCATTGTTTGTGTAGCTCTGAGAATGTGCACATAAACTGCACCCATCATGACGGGCACACTGTGCTGTGGAACAGATACACGTTCTGGACAAAGAACAGACCCCCCACTTAGGGAGCAGTTTACGTCTGAAACCATGAAAGGCACCTCGTAATACTACCTCAGGGAAAAAGACAAGATGTCCTGCATTGAACAAACTTAATGGCTTTAGTAGCCCTTTAGAGTAGAAAAAAATCTGTTAAGGAAGAGAAAGTGCTATTTTATTACTGGTACATGCTGTTCCCATGAATTGTTGGAAATTAAATATATATTCTCTATACTGCTTGGCTTTAACTCATTTCCATCCCCTTTTAAATCAAAAATGTTTAAATCTCTGCACTAAAAATGATGGATACTTTACAGTATGGACATAGATAAACAGAGTTGGAAATAATTGTTATTTTCTTATACATTAGAGGGAGCTTGCACAGGTCCTTAACCACTGTATACCACCCAGTTAACTCAGATTTTTTCTCACGTTTAATTGAGGAAATTAAAACAAGTTCCCCTGTACCTCATTTGAAAATAATGAGAACTAATAAGATGTGTTCAAAGAAGAAAGAATTCTATTAATTATAAAGTATTTTATAAAAGCTAGCCATTCATCATGTGCTTACCATTGCTCTGTACATATTTATTTTGTAATTTTTAATTTCCTTTATTTTTCTTAAAACATATTTTGAATCAAAAAATACATATACATAGTTTTTAAAAATCAACTAAGTATTGACAAGGTTTAAAAAAAAAAAAAGGTAATCTTCTGCCCTGCCCTCACCAGCCCTGATTCCACTCCCCAAAGGCAACTACTGCTTTAGCTGGTTTTTTGTCCCTGACATTTCCTTCTATGTTTTGACCAATACAGATAACCTATTTTAAAAATTGCAGTAGGGAGGCATATAAACAACAGAAATTTATTTCTCACAACTCTAGAGTCTAGACAGTCCAATAATAATTTTTTTTTCATTTCAAACCACTTCATTACTTCACTTTTTCTGAACAACAATGGTAAAATCCGTGAAATGGGCCAATAGGAGTAGTATTGTTTCACAAATAAAGAAGTGGACAAATAGATGACCTCAGACTATAGTTATGTAGTCGGTAATTGGAGATTGGATTCTGCCTGGGACCTCTGTATTTCATGTAGTGCTTTTGCCACTGGACCTCGCTGCTACCAATTTAAGTGTAGAGTGGCCCACCCCATCCCCCCAGCCTCAGTACAACCACAGTATCTTTTACTCCCTGCTCCATTTCTTTTTCTCTAAATTGATGTATAGTTGATGTACAATATTATATAAGTAACAGGTATACGATACAGTGATTCACAATTTTTAAAGGTTGGACTCTATATATAGTTATTATAAAATATTGACTACACTCCCTATATTGTCTCTACATATAGTAACTCAGCATTATCCTCACTTTTCACAGGTGAGGAAACAGTCATGAGGGAGGTTAAATGATTTGCCCAGCGTCTCGTAGCTAGCGTATTGCCAGTCCAGGGTTCGTACTTACTTTTGCCTGATGCCCGTAGAGAATTCTACAACCAGGCCATCTCAGTTTGAGTCCATCAAGACTAGATCACTCACAGAACTGTTCCCTTCTTCTCCCTGGGGCTTCACCACCCACCCAGTTACCCCACCAGAAACCTGGGCGTCCCCACTGCTCGCCCCTCACGCTTACCCCAGCGCCAATGTGTCAGCCGTCCTACAAGTCTGCCTTCGCAGCACGTCTCCGAGTCATCCATCTCTGCTCATTCCTGCTGCCACCATGAGTCCACGCCACCTCCCTTTCTCCTTGGACAACAGCAGCATTTCTCGACAGTCTCCCCTTGTGCCTTTCCCTGGGGCCACATTTAGGAAACTCATGTCTGATAGATTGTCACATTGCCCTGCCTATGGTCTTTCGCTGGCTTCCCTGGAGAGCGAGCAGTCAGATGTAGGTAAGATTGAGGGCCTCCGATGTCACTAACCCCACACCACTCAGCCTTGACGTTCTGGGAGGAGGACGGCTAATCTTTAGCACCAGAGAACCTAGGATTTGAATCCCAGGGGTGTTAGTTTCCTCAGACCGTCATAACAAAGCACCACACACTGTGGGGCTGTAAACAACAGAAATGTATTGTCTCACAGTTTTAGAGGCTAAAAGCCTGAAATCAAGGTATTGGCGCTTCCTCTGAAGACTAGGGAAGTGTCCCTCCTTGCCACTTCCTAGCCTTGGGTGGTTGTTGGGAATTGTTAGCGTTCCTTGGCTGAAAGCTGCATCACTTCAGTCTCTGCCTTCATCATCATATGGCCACCACGTGTGTGTGTGTGTGTGTCCCCTCTGAGTCCAGATCTCTCTCTCCTTAAGAGGACATCAGCCTTCGGATACAGGGCCCACCCTAATCCCATATGACCTCACCCTAACCTGAGTACACCTGCAAAGACCCCATCCCAAATAAAGTCACACTCACGGGTACCAGGGATTAGGACTTCGGGTTATCTTTTGGGGGGAAACAGTTCAACCCACTATATCACGTTTGCCCCCTGACTTTGCACTTCTTTGACCTTTAGATTTCTCATTTATACAACAGGAAATGGCAAATGTCTAACTTCTAGGGTTACTGTGAGCAATAATTGAGATAATGCATGTAAAGTGTTTATCACAGTCTGTCTCACAGAGACTACTCAGTAAATGGCAGTTGTGATTTATTGCCGGACTTTTTCCTTTAAAAAATTATCTGTAAACTAACCCCTGTTCTAAGTGCGCCAAGGAAACTTGCCATTGAAAGAAACCCTGCATCAGATCTCCTGTGAAACAAAGCAAATAATTGTCTCTTACTTATGTTGTTATTTCTGATTTCTGTATATTGATTTTCCTTGTGGTAAGATAGATAAATGGTCTGTCATTAAAAAAAAAAAAATTCAAACTCAAAACGTTTACCCAAGGGTGCTAATCTGTGTGTAATGTGAGTTCAGACTAAGCCTGCAGAGAAACAGGTTGAGAAAATCCATCTATCCCGCTATGGGGTCATGACTCTTCTAGGGGAGAAGCCACAGCACTCAGGGCAGCAGATGCTTCTAAGGGCAGCCCTGCCAATCTCTTTTGTTTCCAGCTGTCCAGCTGCTTATTAGAAGGGGAGATGGGAGACTGGAAGGGAAATCATCCCTGTTTGCAAATTCAGATATGTACCCGGTACTCTGCTTGCCGCCAGGTTTGTTGCTAGAAGCTTCAGTGCCTTGCAGGAGACCTCAGCAGCCCTGGGATTGCCTGTGACAGCACCGACCATGGTGCCAGGCATATGTGCACACAGTTTAATCTGTCCAATTGGGTGACGTGTAGGCAGACTCCAGTACAGAGGATGGTACAGGAATGCTTAATGAGAGAGAAAACAAGAGCCTCGTTTGAGAACAGGATGGGCACAGTAAAGGTGTTTCTCACACTCAGAAGCTGGAATTGACTCTTGCCCTCCGACAGCTCGTGGGATGTAGACCCAGGGCTTTTCTACTGGTCTGATCCATCCCTGTGTCCCCAAGAGTCTATTCTGCTGACAAGTCAGGACGCATCTTCTGTCACTACCCATTGTGTTTGACGGGGGGGGGGGGGGAGATTATCCCAGAGGGGGAATGGAGTTAGCAGAGATGCCTGCCTATGCGCTATGCTCTCCTCCGTGATCTGTGGAAAGAGGCCACCTGTGCTTGGGTTTGTTTGAAGCCATCAGAAGGCTACTGCTCTAGAACTTTGTTGTAACTAGGACACCAGCATGAAGATCAGCTTCAGAGACAGATCTGGACTGATCCCTCTTCAGGAACTCACTAGCTGTGTGACCTTGGACAAGTCTTTTGAGCTTTCTGAGCTTCTATTTTCTCATCTGTGAAATGAGGGTAGTGATGCTTCTCTTTTGGATTGTCATGCTTGGTGAATGTTGGATTCCATCTTTCCTTTAACCTCTCCAGGGACTCAGCCAATATTGAACACTTAATCATTTACCTGCTTTGTAGGTGATAAATGCAGAGTATATCTTAAGTCAGAAACCTGTTTTGTTTCAAAATTATGAAGATAAATTAATATTTTGTCTAGCATATACTCTGTATTGTTCCTCAACTAGTGTTACAGGTGTGATGTTTGATATTAGTGATCTAAAACCAGTAAGACCTGGAACACACACATACACACACAAAACAGCTCATAGGGCGGTTAATGAAACCACAAGCACATTGATTGTGAGCGTACAATGTAAATCCTGATAAAAGATGTTCAGAAGCAGGCATTAAATCCAATTGAGAACTGGCCAGGGGCAGGGTGCTTTTTGAGAACAGGTGTTATTTTTTAAAGGAGAAGTGGAAGGAGCATTCTGGCAGGAGTAACAGCCTGTACCAAGCCGAGGCAATGTGGAGTGGGTCACCAGGTTCGGGGACTCCAGGCAGCTCAGTGTACTCTGTGGGAGAATCAAAAGTATAGCCCTTGATCTCTGCCCGAGGGCTGGTAGATTAGTTGAGGGGATGTGCACATGCCATGGAGGTTTTACCAGTACAGGGCGCCGTGATCATCACAAACTGAGCAGGACAGACAGAAGTGTATCTCAAAGAGAGAGAACTTAAGCAACAGGCATGACTCTTACTGTGTGCCAGGCGCTGCACTTGTGTCCTCAGAAATCACACAGCTCGTGCTGCACTGCCCAGTCCATGTCTCTGCTGAGCCCTTGAAATGTGGCGAGTCCAGCTGAGATGTGCTATAAGTATAAAATATACTCTAGTTTTTTAAAAAATGTAAATATCTCATTACTAATTTTATTTCCATGTTGAGATTATACTAATGTGGATATACTGGGTTAAGTAAACTATATGATTAAAAGTAATCTTACCTATTTCTTATTATTTTGTTTTTTGAATTATCTTTTTTTAACATGTTTGAATCTTTTAATAAAAATCATAAATATTTAATATATACAAGATGATAATTTGATATATATATATATATGTACATAGTGAAATGATTACTACCATCAAGCTAATTAACATATCAGCTCCTCACATGGATACCATCTTTTATGTGATCAGTATACCTGACATCTACTCTCAGCATTTTTCCAGTGTTTGATACAATATTATTAAGTAGAGCCATCATTCCTGTTCTTGTTACTTTTTTAATGTGACTACTAGAAAATTTACAGTTACAAATGCAGCTCATGTGATATTTCTATTGCACAGCATTGGTCTTGAGAGTGAAAGATCTTGGCCTGGGGTAGCAGGGAAGGACGTGGTGCTCTAACACTACTGTGGAAAATGAGGAGGGTTCAGGTGCACATGAAGAGAGGAAGGATTTGTCAGAAGGAGAATGGTGAGTGTGCAGGGTGTGCGTAGGGAATCGCGAGCAGGCCATGCGGGTGGAGCAGGTGAAAAGCTCTCGTGGTGTTTTGATAAAGTGACTTACGCTGGTCATGCACACTCAGATATGTTGAGACGCTTCATATGAATGATAAACAGGAAGAAGTGTCTGTCACTGGCAGGAACAATGGAAATTTACAATACGAGGCTCCCTGATTTTTCACTTTGGTTGGTTTTGTCGTCAAGGATTGCCCTAGAGGACATTAAAGTTTTATTTTGTGATTAAAGTTTTGGGAAAAAATGAAGGGATTGATGATTCTTGTCATATCCTTTCTTTGAACTTCCTCAGCATAGTGACTTGTTGGAGTTATAAATAAATAAATGTGTTCAAGGACATATGGTTGAAGGCCCAGGTGCTGGGCCCCCTACATGAGAAGAGGAGAATTGAGAAATGTCTCTGATCTTTCCTGATGATGTCCTGTTATGCAGCTACTAGATATGCCCCACATGGGCCCTCTGCAAAAAGAAATATTGAGCTGCCTTCTTCCAACATGGTATTTTTTTAATTCTCGCATTTAAAGTACTTAGAAGATGCCTGAACATGATGATTTTACAATAATTGCTGACTCCCTAACCATCCAAAGGATGATAAAGCAAGATCCTTCCTTGATAATGTATTGGGTACTTTATCTAGTAGTTTACATGGAAATGTTCATAGTATCAGAGGATTCACAGTCAAACACAGGCAGTGTGGTAAGGGCTCACCGGTTGCATAATTAACGTCAGTTAAATAATAAATACACAAAGGACACAGGTATGAAAATACATAAATGTGGGTAGATTGCATTGTTGTGTTGCAGGAGGAGGAATTATGAGAAAGGATATTTAAAACCAAAGTGCTTATAATGGCAAGATTTTTAGCCTGTGTCTCTTATCCGGCAAACCCACAGAATCCCAAGGATGAACTTGCTCCTGACAGAGGAGCACAGTTTATCCACATATGGGAACTTCTGCCACAATGTTCAAAAACTAGCTTTTGAGTTGAATTACTAGCTGGTAGGCTCTGGGGTCCTAGTGCAACGCCGCAGTGGACCAGAATTCCCATGCGTCTGAGCTCAGCCAGACCTCAGTTCCAAGCCTGGCTTTGCCATTTATTGGTGTTTGCCTTGAGGAGATTACAAAACCTCTCTAAGCCTTAGCTTTCCTATCTGTAGAACGGGGTAGCAATACTACCTGTCTTAAAAGTGTCATTGTTGCCGAAAAACCAGCCTCTGTACCCCGACAGCTGACTTGAGACTTGGAGGCAGAGTTTGGGGAGAATTAGAAAAGAAGAGCTTTATTGCTTTGCCAGGTGAAGGGTAATCACAGCAGGCTGGTGCCTCAGAGACTGTGAGTCCATGTGGGAGTTGGGGTCCTAAGGTTTTATAGAAAAACCGGACAGAACAGAAAGGCGACTAGGGTGTTGTCCAGGTTGCTGCATTCTTCTTAATCTTGGTGAATCTACCTGGCATCATGGAGAAACTTTGGAGGGTCTGTTCATTCTTCTGAGGCTATTAGCCTGTGACCACCTTCCTGGAACACAACTTCTGGGTTAAAGGATAAGCTATCCAGGGTAAAGAGTGTATCGGGAGTGGAGAGTGTGATGGAAAGGCTGGGGGCTGTTTAGCATAAAAATAGCTCAGCAAGTGAAGCAGAGATGAGGTTTGTTAGAGAAAAGACAAAAACAAGTTGCAAGACTTCTAAGTCAGAATGAATTACTAGGCAGCTTTCGCATTAGGAAAGCTGTTTTGTTTTCTGCTTTTTGTCATGAGGACGCCATGAGATAAGGTGTGTAAAGTCCCTGGTGCCGGGTGCCGAAGGTTTGCAAACTTAGTGGGGGTGGTGTTGTGCCGGGAGTTCTAGTATAAGCTTTTTTTTGCAAAAGGAATCAGGAAACTGCCTTTCTAGAATGAATTGCTTTTGCCCCAAGGCTTCTAAATCTTCAATTCCGAACACACCACTTTCCCAGCTACTCCCAGAGTAGAGGAGGCATTCTCAAGTAGCGTTGTTCGCATCTTTCTTTCGCTTCCTGGCTCCCTCTCTCCTGTTGGAGTCACCTCCCCTTTCTTGCCCTCACACCTAGGTTTAGAGATTTTTAAGAATTTTTGCATTTCTGCATATCTGGGTGGCAAACACTTTAAATTATTCCAAAGGGGTGGGGCGTGCTTTATATGTTTTTATTGGTGCCCTAAGTCAAAACTGACCTTCAGTGATCATCAAGGGAAGGGATAAAGTGTGAGGATAAATATAAAGGCACAGCACCATTACGGGTTAAGTCATCACTGAGAGCTCCCCCCACCAGGGCACCTACTTCTGTGAATGAGTCACTTCGACTAAAACTAGTGACATCCTTAAGAAGAAATGGTAGAGCAGTAATTCCTTAGACAGCAGCTTTCCCCACCTACTTGCCTGGGGCAGGTGCTGAGGTAGCTGAAGCGGAGGCTCTGAGATGGTCCAGAGGGTGGAACAATCAGGGGATCCTCTGTGACAAAGGAAAACTCTCAGGGCAGTTCCTTTCATCTGTTTGCTTTTCGTTTCTCTTTCATCAGGAGGAATTGTAGCTTGCCAAGTAGGCATCCTACTTGCATTTAAAAGGGATGTGGTCCCCTCACAATTCCCCACCTGTTCATCTTAACCATGAAGATAGGGTCCTGTGGTGTTAGGCTCTGATGGAAATGGAGGTCCAGACCTGCGCTCCTGCTTGGCTCTTCTCCTGATGGTGTTCATGAGACGCGTGGCCGCGTATTTGAAAATCCTGACCCCCGTGGACCCTGGCTTCCACTTGACTCATTCTGAGTGTATTTGTGCCTCTTCAGAAAACCAGCTTTCTCAAGAGCTTACTCTTCATTGCCACTCTTCCATTGAACACAGACCCAGCTGGTCTCATAGCAAAAAATCAAGCATGTCATCACACTGAGCATATGAGTCTGCAGCACTGTGCTTAGGCCAAGTGGCATTAAGGGAGTTCATAAAAGCACCGTCTAAGTTTATTCCATGATGTTATTAGTATTATTTCAGAGGAAAGCACTTGCGTCTTCGCCGTCAGAGCCCTGGACCCTGCTCCTAGCTTTTTCACCTTAGGAAAGTCAGGACCCAGCAGAAAACAGAGCACGCACTCAGAATAAGTAATTGAAGAGAATTTCAGGAAGGGACTGCTTCTTAAGTATAGGTAGTTGGATTCGTTTCTTAGGTCTGCCATAACAAAGCACCATAGACTGAATAGCTTAAAACAACAGAAATCTATTATCCGATAGTTCTGGAGGCTAGAAGTCTGAAATCAAGGTGCTGGCAGGGCCATGCTCCCTCAGAAACCTGGCGAATCCGCCCTCGCCTCTCCCTAGCTTCCATGGGGGCCATCTTCGGCATTCCTTGGCTGGCAGCTGCCTGCCTCTCATCTCTGCCTTCGTTCTCCCTGTGTCTGTCTTCACATGGCTGTCTCCTTATAAGAACACCCGTCATTTTAGATTAGGATGCGCTTACTCCTTATCTTATAACTAATGACATCTGCAGTAACCCTGTTCCAAATAAGGTCACGTTCTGAAGTCCTGGGAGTTAGGAAGTCAACATGTCTTTTTTGCGGGAGATACAGTTCAACCCATAGGGTTCAGGAAAGCCAGCGAAGGTCCCTGTAGCACCTGAGTCCATCCCTTGCCTGAAGGTGCAGTGGACAGAGGGTTTCTGGAGCCCCTGATATCTGTGACTGTAGGAAAGGATGCCTGACGGAGCTGTGCCTTGGGGAGAGAATTGCAACCACTAGTGATGGGCAGCCAGGCAGGGAGGGAGCAGAGAAATAAAGGTTCTGACCTCTCTCTCCTCCCAGCTCTGATCTCCGGGATCTCCTGCTGGCATCTCCTAGTGATGGTGTCCAACAGGAAGTGCGAGGGCAGGAGCCCACTGGTGCAGTCCCTAAAGGTGGGCCTCCCTGTGCATGGAGCAGGGTGAAGAGAGTGATGACTGGATATGGAGGGGCAAACAGTAATTAGCATAGCCTGTTATCTTCTCCAAGCCTCAGCTGACCTGTCTGAAAATTAGGGATAATAGTGCCCACCTCATGGGGTCATTAGCTTGGTGCCCAGCATATAATAATCATAAATGTTCGCTGTCGTTTTATGATGAGTTCCAGTCCTCTTCACATAACCCAGCTTCCGTGCCACTACTCTATGTATCTGGTGAATGTGAGAAGTATAGGTGTCATGTTTGTGAATGAACACCAGTATGCGCACAGGCGTCTGTCCCAGCAATGTTCTCTGATTTTCCGAGTCATATACTCAAGCAAATGTACTTCAACACCTGGGACCCATACTGGCCAGAGGGCAGCTTGGGCAAAGGCTCAGGTAATTGCCACAGCAGAGGCAGGACCAATCCAGTGACCAAAGCACATTGTTTGGAGGACACTGTGGCTGATGCCCTCAGGAGCAGGACACAGGTAACTCTCACTACAAGTAGAAATCATGAGGGTTTCAGACTGATAAGAAGACCGATAGTTCTGCAATGGGACATCTGAGAGGATTTTTTGGAAAGGACAGTATGGGGGCTGAACCTTGAAAAAGTAGGGTTTGGGCACATGGAGATTGGGGGGCAGGGGAAGCCAGAGCGAAGCAAAGTCAGAGTGCACACGGGACAGGAATAGAGCTGTGGCATCAGTGGGAGCGGAAGGTAAGGTACAGGGCAATAAATAGGGTTGTGGGGGAAACGGGAGTAAGAACGGTAGTAATGGTGAAGGATCGAGAGTGCCTGGTTGGTTTTCCAGCAAAAGCATGGCACTCAGTACCTGACAGATCCTATGACTGTCCAGCTCCTAGCAGTATGTCGGTCGTGTTCTGAATATAAAGTGGCTCTTCTTCCCTCCTCAGACTGGCCCTGTCTAAATACATGTAGTTGTTTCCAGGTCCTTCTGAGACTGAGTTGCAATTATAGCCTGCAGTTGAAAGAGGCAACTTCCGGAAGCTAGAGGTGGGCAGTTATTTGGCCACTGCAAAGGGAGGAAACCCAGAGCCACCAGCCAACAAAGTGTCAACACACAGAAGGCAGCTCCTTGGGCTTCTCAGGAAGGCTGGAGGGAGAGTCGCCCTGGTGGAAGGAAGCCTGGGAAACAAAGAGGCCCCACAGATTGGTGGGGGCGAGACTCCTGAGGAGATGGAGCAGTGTATGGTGGGTATCAGGGAAGGGGTTCAGCTTTACCTGGTGGGTGAGGGGTCCCGCAGGACTAGACCCAAAAGAAGTTAGGGGGAGGGAGCAGGTGACAAAAGAGAAACTGAGGCATCTCAACTACCACAGTTGCAAAGAAGTGGGAGGAAGAAAGCGTGGGAGATGCAGAGAGACCCCAGGTGCACATCAGATTTCAAAAGAGGCAAAGGAGCTGGAAAGAAGGTGCAGAAAGATAAGAATGAGGAACATCGGAGCAGGGTCAGTATGGGTGTGGGCTCTGAAGGTGGGAATGAAAATGGGAAGCTTCCAAATAGGAGAAGTGAGAATCTGGGAAAGAGACTGAAGGCAGATCAATTCATGGGGAAGGGAGCTTGGAAAAGGATTTCAGAGAGGGTATTGGGAATCACGTAGTAATGAGAGAGGTGAAGGGGAAAAGAGAGACTTGAGATGGAAGGGGAAGCAACTAGAATGAAGATGTTTAGACTGGCCAAAAACAAGGGAAGGTCATTCTAGAGTTCTCAAGGCCAAAATAACATAGGTCGTGGTAGCCACAGATAGAGGTCAAAGTCAGATCAGTATAAATTCAACAAAATTAACCACACAGAACAATCCCAATTTCCCAGGTGTAAGTTTTCAGTGTTTCTCTTTTCCTTTTTTTTTAATTGGTCGTAGTCTTGGCAACCGCAGAAACTTTGTGTTCCTCTCTCCTCTCTCCTCTTACTATGTGATATCTTACATAGCAGTCTGACTTAAATGGGAGCTCTCTCTGTGGAAATGATCCAGTCCCTGGTTTCCGAGAGAAGCAGTCTGGTTCACATCATCAAAGCTGACAGTCTGAGATCTTGCACAAACAATTCCGAAAGGGCCCACTTGTCATAATTGCAGACCACGTTTCGGAAATCCAGCCAGGAGGAAGTGATCCAGGCTCTGCAGGCGCAGTTGGAACTGTGGCCTCCCGTGATCCCTTTGCACGATCAACTATGGCACCTTCAGATCATAAAGTTAGACATGCGGTTTTCACGTCTCTGTGCCCTCCTCCCGCGCCCATGGAAGACATCGCTAGTCAGTCTCAGCAGCCTCTCTCAGGGAGCCCGGCCAGATATCGGAACTCCAGCTTGTCCTCAGCTCAGCAATCTAGACAACCTCCACCCACCAATGGTGACTGATTGGCAGGGGACTTGAGACCCATCTGCCACCAGCCACTCTCCTCATGGGTGCTCATTGCTTGTGGTCTGTAACTGAGTTATAACCTGTGATTCGTATTACTTGTTTTAGACAAAATAAGTAATGTAGACAAAACAAAATAATTTTCAGGTAATGCCCAAGTAGTCCATTAATCTTGAAATAAAACGCCAAATTAAATTCATACAAATTAAAACTCATACATCTGTATTACCGCATCCAATTTAGAAGTTTATAAAAGAGGTATTCATCACCACAGAGGGAAAAAAATTCCTCACAAAGTCCATCCACCTCACGATTTTCCACTCTTAGTTACTCAGGGTCTTAGATAACCTCTCATACTGTTTGTCTAGACTCAGGCAGAAAATTGAAAGACACTGAGACCACCAGAAGCTGACCCAGTGGCATTCTAAAGATGTAGAAGCTAATAGGAAGAGAGGAAGATATCTTCTGAGCCATCTCTAGAAATACACAGAGTATTTTAAAATTCCTTCGGGGGCAGGGGGAAGAGTGCAATGATAGAGCATGCACAAGGTCCTGGGTTCAATCCCCAGTATCTCCATTTTTAAAAAATACATTCAAAAAATGAAAGACTAAGTTAAGAAAAGGTTAAATTGTGTCTAATATACTCTATTTCCCAAACAAGGAAGTGTGTAATGAGTATTCTTTAGAAAAGTTTCCATCAGGAATGGCACTTGAAGTGAGCAGGCTTCAGTTATCTGGAAAATGCATTTGTTCATAATTCTTATTCAGTGATGGGGCCCGAAAAGTAAGGTTTTACTGCATTCGTGAGTGAAGGATTTTCTTTACTATAGATTTTTAAAGTTCCCCAGTTAGAAATTCCAATCACATAAACCTCCTCTAAGAAAGCACAAGGAAGACTCCCCAGTGATGAGGACAGTGATGAGTGTGCGTCTGCAGCCATCATTCAGATGGGCAAAGGGAACGAGTCTGGGCTGAGCAAAGCACCTGGATGGCAGTGAAATCATGGAGCTGGGGTGATAAGCTGGGCTGAGGATGGTGGGGGCCGGTACAGAGGGTATTCATAGGTGAAGGAGAGAGGATCTCTGCCCTCAAGTTGGTCTCAGAGAATTACAGCTGGTGCAAGGTTCTCAGACCTGCCAGACAGATTGTTTTTAGGACAGTAGTTTACACCAGATTTGGCAGATTTTTCTTTACCTGGAATGAAATTCACAGATAATATGTCTAAGGGAGAGGGAAGATGGAAGATAACCTCCGGGTTCCTCACCAGGGCAGTGAGTAGGCAGAGAAGGGGGACCACCAGCCAAGTGAGGAAAAGGGCAAGTCCTTCAGGTGGCTGGAAATCATGCTGTGTCACGCAAGAGAAAAGCCCACGATTTAGGAACCCTCGGCTTTCTGGGAGTGCATGGGTGTTGCAGGGCAAGGCAGCCAGGCCACGTGTCCGGAGGACACCGAAGCCGAAGGCCCAGGCAAGACAGAAGACAAACCCGTGCATGTGGACGCACACGGCAGGATGGGTGATTCCCAGCAACGTATGAAAGAGCCAGATGGAAAAGACACATTCTGTGTGACACCATTTATATGAAAGTCTAGAAAAGGCCAAACTGTAATAACTGGAAGCAGATCAGTGGTGGCTTGGGACCGGGGGTAGGGGAGAGGACTGACTGCTGGGGGCCTGGAAAGATGATGGAAATGTTCTGTATCATGAGTGTGCTGGTGGCTCACAATGTTAACGTTTGCCAAAACTCATCAAATTACACACTTAACATGGATGCATTAGATATCAATTATGTTATGCCTCAGTAAAGCTGCTTTTAAAAGTCAGACGTGTAGTCTGATACACTACACGTCACTCACTTAACACCTTGACACTGAGCCGGCAACTCTGAGGACCAGCAGATGAAACTGGGCACAAGGCATTCGGGGATAATCTGGCTGGAGCACTGACTGTTAGGTTGCGGTATTTATTCCACAAACATATGTTGCACCTCTGCTACGTGCCCGGCACTGTGCTAGGTCCTAGGTATGTCATGATGATAGAGGAATCACAAAGTTAAAGTGGGGACTTGAAATAAAACTCTAAACTTGACTCCAGGTTCAACATTCTGCTGGCATTTGGACTGTTTTATAGCACGCTTGTCAGCTTGGCTACTTGGGTAACTTCAGGTGGTTAACTTTTCAGCTGGGAACAAAGCTCTCAGAATGAAGAACAGTAATCATTGTTGATAAGTAATGTGGGTACTACATACAAGTTACTACTAATTAGCTTTAGATTGGCGATTCAAAAGGATTGGAATTTTTCTCTAAGCGCAAAGACATTTAGTGAGCATAATCTTAGGGAACAAAGTAGTGTGGGTGTCTCCTGCAGTCAAGCCCTTTACTTGAGTGAGGATTCTCTCGCACTTGTGCACAGAGGACTGCCCAGATGGAAGGGTGGAACCAAGACTTGCAGGGGAAGGAAACTGGGTTCTCTTTGAGAGAAATAAGTATGGCCAGAGAAGAAAATGGAGTCATACGAAAGCAGCTAAAGCCTCTGGAGTACTTTATAGGAAAACCAGTAAGAATTAGGAAGGCGTAGGTACCACTATAGCATACATTGTCATCAGTTTGATGATCTCAGTAATTTTTTAGGGCCCATTAGCTTGACTCTCAGTCTCCTTATCTGCAAAATAAAGGCATATGATTAGATAGGACAACTCAGTGATTCTTTAAAATCTAATTTTGCAAAATAGTGATAGTTTGCTTACTAGCTCTCATAAAATAACACTCTAGGGGATAAAATAAGAAAAAAACAAAACAAAAAAACAGAGAGAGAAGCGTGAGGATAAGGGTAGGCATGGAGGATTTCCTGCTGGCAAACTGTATGCTCCGTAGTACCTGATATCATCTCTCCTCTTTCCCAGAAGCACTCGTTAGCCACCATGGGGAGTGGTATTATGGACATGGCTTCTGAGTTAGATCACCTGGGTCTTAATCCTGACTTTCCTCACCATATGACCTTGTACAGGTTCCCCAATTTCTCTCTTCTTCACACTTTTTGGCCTGTAAAATAGAAATAATGAGTACCTTTGCCATTGGGTCATTGCAGGAATGAAACTAGGCAGCACATGTTATGGTGCTTAAAACAGTAAGTAGCACCTTGTAAGTACATCGTAAGTATTTACATCATTATTAGGTCCTCTTGTAGCTGACGCACCTCCTAGTTGGGGTACTGTAGCTTTACTAAGAAGGTTTGTTTCACACCATATTGTAAAAGCAAATGAGGTCACTGGGGCCTCAGATCTGTGCTGCCTGATACTGGTAGGTCCAAATCTGAGCTTGATTCTACAGAGGTACTTCTTTTTCAGTTTTCAAATTTTAGAAGGTAGCACATTGTTAATCTCTGAGGCAGGTTGCTGTCCTGTCAATGCAAGTTGACCACTTAGCTATTAGGTCTCTTCAAACATGGAGTATAGCATATAGTTCTCCACTTTAGAAGTATTTCAGTCATGCCAGCGGAATTGACTTCCTAGAAGGCTATTGATGCTGGCACTAGAAAAAAATATAGAAGCTCATTTGTAAAAATATCTGTGAATTAATGTCTGTTTTAGTTGTACATCTTTCTGTTGTTTGCTTTCTGTTGTTTTATTTGTGTGTGCATTTGTGTGTATGCCATGTTTTGTTTTCTCTGCAGATGGCTTGCCTGGCCGTGAAAAACTGGTCTATTCAAGGACAGTGCTCTTTTTAATGACGCCAAGGTCATGGTTTCTGTTCCCATTTGGCCAGTTAGCTTTGCTCTTTGCTTCCTTTTGTAGGCGCAGGCTGCTCCCTAATCATCACATCCAAGCTGTCTCTCGTGGGATGGGAGGATGGTTGGGGGGAAAGGGCACATTACAGGGCCAGTCGACAACTGCAGGTCAAGCTGGTGGTAAGCCAGAGGCCAACATTAGCTGATCGCTCATTAGGTTGTTCTTTGTCTTCATGGGAACCGCTTCTTAATTTTCTTTGGGTTGGGTCCCTGCAGAAATCTGTTTCAGGCAGTGTTTCTCTTTAACCAGTAGACTAGATTATTTCAGCATCCATCCTCTTTATTGCCAGAGTAGACTCCTGGGACCCAATTAGTACCATTATTCTTTGTCTTCCGAAGGGTAATGTGTCTTTGGTTTCTTCCATTTTCAGCCCTTGAGTCTGTTGCCAAAGAATCTGCTAATGAGAGCTAATATTTATTGAGTACTTACCTTTTGCCAAGCCCTTCTATGTGAATTATCTCTTTTAATCCTCAAATAGCCTATGAGGTAGAACATACTGTTCCATTTTTTCCAGTGAGGACCAAGGTGTAGACTAGTTACATTGCCAGTTGTGCACAAAGTTAGGATTCAAACTCTTGCAGCCCACTTACAGATCCCATACTCCTTAGACTGGGTTGTGACATTTCCCTGCAAACGTGACACCGTGGACAGAACTAGGAGCTGAGTGATTACTGCAGAGTCACACTGCTGTGAATTGGTACCAGTTTTTGTTGTTTTTTTTTTTTTGTTTTTTTTTTTTGTGGGGGACGGGGGGATTCCCTTTATTGTGTCATCTTTATTGGAGCTAGAGCCAAGATAGCCACCTGGCAAACTGTGCTAATTAGACACGTTCTTTCTGGGCCAGCAGTTAAATCTTATTCCTATGCCCTGTCTGTATTTCTTAGTTGAATCACATGCCACGGTGGATAAGTGGACTGTTGCCTGGACCTCAGAAATAATTTATTGTACAGAGATGCTTGAACACGCTAGTACTTGTGACCCTAGTGAAAGCCTGTATTTGAGAAATCTCTTGATCCCGATGTATTCTCTCCAGATGTCAGTTTCGGGGATTTGATTTTCAAATGCTGAAAGAAACCCCACATTAAACTCCAAACATTGTACTCTCCCTGACCACCCACACCCCTAACCCGTATCCTGAAGATAGGGTCCTAGTGGCTTAAGAATGGTGTAACATCAGTATTTTTTTTTAACGTGCTGGTATTTCACGACTTCCTGTTGATTTTTAAATACCCAATGCATACTTGTGCAAGATAATTCAAGCTGCAGATCAACAAATATTATCTTGAAAAACAAAGAGAAGCTTAATACTTCTCAGTTCTTATAATAAAGGAGAATACAAAATACCTACTGCCCCATCTCGAGAAACAAAGTTTTGAGGGGAGGGTATAGCTCAGTGGTAGAGTATGTGCTTAGCATGCGTGAGGTCCTGGTTCAATCCCCAGTACCTCCATTAAAAGTAAAAAAGATAAATAAGCCTGATTACCTCAGTCCCCACCCCCAAAAAAGGAGTTTTGTGTAGCTTGATTCTGTAAGCTCTTCAGCTGTATCTCTAAACCCCTGGATGTTTACAGTGTTTACAAGTTGGCTGATATTTGACACTGATTCCTTTCTAGTATTTAAATGGGTCTGACTGATCCCTGATCTTGAACTTTTCTAGATGATTTGTCCATTTCCCATCGTCCACATCTTCTGAAGAGTTGCTGGGGGGCGAGGAGGTGGGGCTATAGTTTGTAAACGACATTGGTAAAATTCACTAAGCCCTCCTATTTTGGAATGAATATCTTTAGCACCAGACAATTTCAGTTAAGCCAGTTCTATTAAATAACTTTGAGTCATTTCCTTCCCTCTTCCAGCTTTCCCAGCCTGCCAGCACACGTGGGTGGCGCAGTCTGTGAAAGTGAATACAGTCTGACCCTTTGCAGAGATTGTGTTATAAACATAAAACCCAATAACTCTAACCCCTTAATCTTAGAAGTATTCTGTTGCAATGGATGTCCCTCCATGCCAAGAATCAGTACCTGCCCAGTTCCCTGCTGCCAATAGAATTAAATAATGCTTTTCCTATTCCAAATAATACCCTTATCAATTGTGTCCTATTTTGGGCTTTCTTCCTACAGTAAATTTTATTTCCTTCACTTCTCCTTAAATGATCTGGCTTAATGTCCTTGTTTTGTAGCATTCTGTTAGGTTGGTACAGGTTCTAGTTTTAGCCAATTTGATTCCTTTTCTTAACTTTTTCTCTTGTGTTCTGAAATTCTTTCCGTCAGTGGCATCCAACTCTTTGGGGGGCTTGAGTTTTTTAGTTTTTGTTTTTTTTGTTTTCTAATTTGCCCATCTAATCTCCTGACTCTCATGTTTTTGAAATGTATCATCCGTCTCTGGAAGATTTTTCTTCTTTATGAAATCAAGCCTGGCACTACTGCTTATTAATTGGATACCTTACAACTTGTTTAACTCCACTGTCCATCTGGAGGATGAAGATAATAGTACCTACCCTAGAGGGTGGTCGTATCTGTTATACAAACTAATGACTTCCCATTGCCTCATACAGCTTATGGCACTTCAGTTAACGTTAGCACCATTTTCGTTTATGAGAACTAGCTCATGGAGCTGTCTTGCCCTTTACTCTCCTTTCTTGCCTTTCCCAACACCCCCATCACTTTCACCAATGGGAGGAGGAAGGAGTTTCAGACTCAGGGTTCACAGTCCTTGTTTGCATATCCACTGTGAAATAGATGTTGGCCAGCTCAAGTGAGACACCCTGTAACCTTGTTTGTCACAGGCTTTTTCCTTGTGCTGCTTGTAAGATCAAGCATTTTCCAACTACTGTGAAATCAACTTAAGGTAGCTAATGATTCTTATAAAGGTAAGAACCTAAATTCCTCTAAAGGACTGGAGTTAACAATAGAGATATAAATGGTACCCAGTTGATTCATTTGGTAAGCATTCTTTCCTGCTGATGATAAACCTTGTTTGTTTCCCCCTTTCATCTCAATCCAGAAGTGGTCTCCTTTTGTGTATGTTCATGTTGCCCTCCCATTAAGTTAGCTTTTACTACTCCATTACCCTGTCCCTTCTATGGTGTTCCTCGACCAGTAGTGCTGTTCTAAGTAGTGCTTGCTGCCTCCTCTCATCTCAGGGACACCTGTCACATGAAAATATAGCCATGAACATCCACCTCTTCTCGCTCTTCCCACTGCCTCTTATATTTCTAAGTTTAGAGACTTGTTTGTGGTCTTGTCCTCTTTGACCAAAATTTCCAGTAAAGGAGATTTAGGAAACCTCAAATGGGGTCTTTAGGAAAACCATCTGTAAGTTCCCTGAGATAAAAAGGATGACTTTGAACCAGAGTTTTGACGGCTAAATGTTCCCATAAATACCTTTATTAAAGTCTTAGTTTTTCTGGGAAAGGCATAGATGACTGTGACTTATCCTTGTCAAGGAGGAATTCAAACACAGGAGGGAAACAAAAATAAAAGTAACCTGCTAAATCAAGGCAGACTGTCATTACTACTAGGATAGAGGAGTCCTCATGATAAGAAGGCAGAATAAATTAATTTTACCTAGAGAAGTCTTAGACGGCTTCATGGAAGAGGTGAGAGTCAAAGGATAGATGGGAATTCAACAGACTTCTGCAGGAGAATGACCCAAGGATAGAATTCCAGACAAGGGATGCAGCTAAACAACTAGCAACTCCTTTCCCTCAGAGTGAGTGTGTGTGTGTGTGTACACAGAAATGTGTTTGAAGATGAAGGAAAGAACTGCAGTGACGAATACATGCCTGGGAAGATTGGTTGATGCCATGTTTTTAAGGGTGTAAAAGCTACAAAACCTTATTTCTCTCTAAATATGCTCAAGGAGATAATACCTAGGAAGGAGAAAGGGAGAGAATTGGGAAACAGTGTGTTTGTATTGTGTTCCTGTTTGATTAGCACACCCTTGAGAAGTGTGTTTATTATCTATCAGAATCCTTCTGGCAGAACTGCATGTCTGTCAATCTTATCCCCCCCCAATCTGAGGCCCCGGACACAGGTCTGTTCCTCACAGTGGTGACCTTTCTTTAAAAGGCAAACCTGGCCTGACATCACTGATGTTTTGAATTCAGCATTCAGAGCTTTAGAGGAATTTCTTTCTGAAGGAAAAAAAAAAGTGTGTCAGCCCTGCAGTGACAGCCCCCTGCTTGCTGCCGAGAAGGAAACAGGTTTTTGTGCTCATCAGTGGCAAGGCAGTTTCAGAGAAGAGAAATGATCTGTTGGTGGAGGCAGTTTCTCTTCACATCTTCTTCAAGAGGAGTCCAAGAACAGGCAAGAAATTCAAATGGTTTATGTTTTACTTTGTGAGGAAAAGAGACACATATAATTTATATGCACCAAAATATACCTGTTTGAGTTGGACAAAATGACTAGAATTCCTTGCATTCTAGCTAACGCTCAGATCCTCCTCAACTGTGTGCCTACCTACAGTGAGTCAATTAATGGCAAAGGTTGTATTGCTCCACATAATTTCCTAAGTGAGTCCAGATTCATTGCCCCATTTACTCTTCCTGGCACCCCTTGGAACGATGATCATTGTGTTACCGCTGGGAAAGCTGCAGCCAGAGAGGCTGAGCAGTTCCCAAGATCACACAGGTGGAAAGATGCGGAAACAAGACTCCAAGTGGCTCATCTGATCCAGATCCAGGGCCCTTGGCATTTCAAACAGAGATGCTTCTCTAGGAATGGGTTTCTTTCTCTTTAAAAAGAGAGGGGGGTGGGGGCGGAGTGGAGGGCAGGATATAGCTCCCTGGTAGAGCATGTGCTCAGCAAGCATGAGGTCGTGGGTTCAATCCCTAGGACCTCCATTGAGAAAGTAAATAAATAAATAAACCTAATTACCTGCCCCGCCCCTAGAAAAAGTAAAAAATAAAAAGAAAGGACTGGACAAGAACAATTCTCTCAGGGGTTTCTTACAAGCCTGCAAAGTTTGTATTTCTGATTCATAATGAAAAATTAGTGCAGTCTTCTTTCTGGCAGAATGAATGTAGAGAACTTGAAACTGAGGTGTGGGGTGGGCCAGAGCCCCTGGGTGCTTGGGCTCCTGGAGATGCTCCCCCATCACCCGACCCTGTGCTGTCCTTGGCCTCAGACGCACTGTCTTCTGAGCCCACCTAGAAAATGCTCATCTGTCCCCTTTCTATCTCAAGCCCCACTTCTTCCACACCCTTCTTTGCCATCATGTGTTAAAGACACACATTTATTTTTTTGCCTCCATGTTTGACAAACATACCATGTTTATTTTGTTGTATGTGGAAAATTTACTCAGAAGTGCAAAATATGTCCCAGTTTTTCTCTTAAAGCCAGACGCTCACAAACTAAACTGCTAAATCATAGTCCTGAATAATTAATTGTAACCATGCAGTCTATTCTGTGAGGAGCAAAGAAAATTTTTAAGTTAAAAATAATAATAATAATGTCAAGTTTACATCCAGCCACCAATATAAGACATTCCTAAAGTGGTGGAAATTTCAGATATCAGATCTTTACAAATGACCAGGAATAGAAATTACATTAATACAATAGCTATTGTAATCTCTGGGAGTTGCATGTAACATCCAGGCGTTTTTTATGTCCTTAGTAATGTGCCCCCTTTATCTATATCTTGACAGCACATAACTTGAATCCTAAAATCATTCTTCTCATCAATGGGAATGAGGAGCATATAAAGAAACTATGCAAACTAGTATGTAATAGAACAGGAAATCTTTTCTCATCTTTAAGTACTGTCTGTTTTTTTATTCTCCTTGTTTCATGCCTAGTCAAAGTTTGTTCTGGAAATTCCACTCCAAGATTAAAATAGGGTCATGAAAAAGACCCTATTTAAGTAAATGTACTTTTGGACTTAGAGATCACAGAATGAGAATGCTGTATAGTCATTTACATACTAAATTTTCAATGCGAACAAGAAGCATTAATGATGACAAATATTCCTTATGAAGAATTCTATATTCAGATAGGGACAAGTGTCCATTAAGCAAAATGTGAAAAATAGATAGAATGGTTCATTTTTTTAATAAGCATAAACTTTTTTTCTTTCTTATTATTCTTATTTTTTTTTGAAGTGTAGTCGATTTACAATGTTAGTTTCAGGTGTACAGCAAATCAGTTCAGTTATATGTGTACATATATTTTTTCAGTTTATTTTATATTTCAAGCATATTACTTATGTAAAAATATAGAGAAAATTTACATAAGCTGTGGTCAAATGAGGAAAACAGGACTGTAGTTTAAAATTAAACAAGCTAGAACTAGAGATAGAGAGTAGCCTACTGGTTAAAGATGCAGACCTTAGGTAGACTGCCTGGGTTCGGACTCAGCTCTTTTATTTACTGTAGTATCCTTTAGGCAAGTAGTTTAATCTTCCCCTTCCTCAGTTTCCTCAGTTTTGCCATTCTGTAACATGGGGCTGAAAATAGAATTTGTCTCACAGGCTATTGGAAGGATTCAATGAGTGACTCTATGTGAAATACATAGACCCTCCCTGACATAGTAAACACACAGCGTGTCACCTTAAACAATTGCAAACATATCAGGTTAGGCTGAATGTCCTTCTCCCTCGGAAGCCAGTCTTCTGCATACATTCATTTGAATCCGACTATCCTAATATGTCTATTTGTTTATTTCCAGAAGTGAACGGAAATCAACAACTCTTAGCACCACCTCTCCCCACCATCCGTCATACCGATACTTCCACCGCCGGTGTTTCCAACACCGCACCTTATTCTCACTTTACATAAATCTTTGATCTTTAGATAAGAGATGCTACTCCTGACTAAGCTCCAAGTTCACAAGTGCAGAGTGGAGGGAGACTAGTGTGTTTTCAGGCGTGAGGCGTGTCACAAGTAGTTTATTATTCACAGTGATTAAAGTACCCAGGTTCGTAAATTTATTTTTACTAGTTAGAGTAGTTTCAAGGCTATCCCAGTAACCTCGGCTTCACTCAGCTGAGTTCCAGTAAGCTTCTATGAGGAGGAGGGAGGCAAAGATGTCAAGTTCTGGGAAATCCTTACACTCTGTGGGTTAAGCACATCCACTGGCCCATTGCTATGGCCGTGTCACACAATCAGTATCATCCTCACGGGTTGCAGGAAAAATTAATGTAGAGAACTGATGTCCTAAGAGACATGTTAAGAGTGACATATTTCAAGTGGTTTACGAACTGGAAAAACATACACAGATGTTCATCGTTATTTTTGGTAAATAGAGAAGGCTCAGACATGACGCATCTGCCCCTTCCAAAGGATGCAAGAGTGTTTGGGGCAGTTGTCATGGGACATGGTGTCTATGGCAACAAGCCCATCTTCTCCGTCCTCCGGAGCATATCTCAATTAGGCTCACTTGCTGGCCCATCAGCAACAAACACTCCACCTACAGAGGAGTATACCCCAGAGGTTCTGTGCTCAACTTGCTACCATTTTAGGGACATTTCCACCAGTTACTCAAAGTTAATGATGACGGCAAGTGTGAAGTAGCAGGAACATGTCAAAAAATAAGCTAGAGATACAGCAAAGAAACAAGATTAATGAAAAACATAAGAACAACTGGCCTGAACAATAGGTCCTTTGATCTGTGCAATGGACAGTTTAGTAGATAAGAACTGTTAAATCTACAATTTTTATACTAGAGCACCCACTGAATTTAGTAAAATGCAGGCATAAGTAAAGCTCATATTTATAATTTTTCAATATTTAACATTAAGATAAAAATTCTTCATCTCAGTGGGGTCAAGACAGTTTATATTTAGTATGCAAAGAGCATTCAAAATCAGTAGTCACTGAATCAAATCCACTGATTTGGTAAGTGGGGAGATGATTAATGAAATCATTCAGATCTGTATTTAAAAAATTAATACCTTCTCTAGAAGCAGGAGCTTGCAATCACATAACATGAAAAGTCATAGCATCACAACCTCATATCAGCCACCCTGAAAGCTACATCGAACAACAACAAATCAAGCAAACAAACTTTATCAGTCTATGTAAACAGGGCCTGTAGACATAGCTGCTAGTTAGGTGTCTTCTGTTGTCATGAACTTGGCTCCCAGAGGAGTTAGCTTGGCACAATGACCCTGTGGTTTGGGGACACTGCCACCTGTTGTCAACCTTGTGCGAGGCCGTGGATTCTGAGCTGTAAGAGCTGAGCTCTGGCTGAGCATTGTCGCCAATCCTCTCTGCTTAGGCAAGCTCCCAGATGATGGCTAGACACGTCTTCACTGAGATCCCCCTGCCCCCTCCAAGGTCGACCAGATGCACCTCCCAGGGCCCACTCTCGGAGTATTCCTCCCTCTGGTCCCAGATCCAGATGTGTGGACCCAGCATAGGATGTGAGGGAGTGTGTACAGTAGACCTAAAGCTGGGACTCCTTCCAGCCTCTGTGCCACCTGGGGAGGCCCAGGCATGTGAGGAACCTCTCCTGCCTGCATCTTCCCCCTCCTAAAAGCCAAGCCAGTCTCCCTCCCTACAACCTGTCCTGGAAATACAACCGTCCTGTTTACACACTCTTTCCCACCCCACCCCCTACCACTCCAGCTTCTCCTACCTGGGAAGGACCCACCCTAGGTGTGTGGGAGCTAGGTCTTTTGTAGGCCTACTGAGGTCAGTGCTGATATTATTAAAAGAAAAATGAAAACACATTTGGCAATAGAATTGATGGAATTTGCTGGTGGATTTGGGTGTAAGAGAAAAGAGGAAGAGAAAAATTCAACAAGACTCCTAATTTTTTGTCTTAAACAGTTGGGGAAATGGCTATTGCTGGCCTCTACTAAAAGGCAGGTGGAAGATTAACAGGTTTGGGGAGCAGAAATAAAAATATCCAATGAACCCATGTTGCTTTCCTAGTGTAAATACATACATATTATTTTAATTGTTAAAAAATGTTTAAACATCCTAAAATCAACCAAAGAAAACATGAAGAGGTTTTGTAAGATCTAAGTTTGTGATTGGACTGATCCCAATGGTACAGAGAGGAAGGCCACCTATCTTAACATCTATGAACATGAGCATCCGCCTTGTAAAGTCTGCGCACTAGAAATCCAGTGGAGATGGCAGATTGGCAGTTGGGTGTGCATGTATGGAGGGGACAGAGTCAGGACTAGAGGGGTGTCTGTTGGTGGTAGTAAAGGCCAAGGGTTTGTCTGGGAACAGAAGAGGGCAGAGGACTCAAGTCGGAGGAGGAGAAGTCAGTGAGGTAGAAGGAAAGCCAGGAGAGAATGGTGGGAGGAAGACAGATTCAGAGATGTCCCGTGGCGTGTGAGGGCAGGGACGTGGCCACTGTCTTTACACCAGAGTGGTCTTTGGCGACTTGCGTAAGAGCAGACTCACTAGGCTAGTACATCAGCCTCCTAACTAGTCTCCCAGTTTCCACATTTGACCTCCCTTCAACCTACGCAGCAGCCAAAGCCATCTTTTTAAAACTTAAATCCCATCAGCCCCTTGCTTGAAAACTTTCATTTGCTTACCATTTCAACTGAGAATTAAATCCAAACTCCTAGGGCTGGAACTGGGGTGAAGTGAGTGAGGCACAAAATTTAAGCAGGCACCCAAAGTCTCAGTTCAAGATAAATAATATTTTACTGCAGTATTTTTTAAAAAATCAAATTGGCTAACTGTAGCCCATGGGCCAGCCGCTGAGTTTTACAAATACAGTTTTATTGGAACCAGGGCCAGTATTAGGGTAAGGTACGTGAGAAAGGGTCATGCAAGTACAAGGTCAAAGCCTGTCTTTATTGAAAATCTTGATCTTCTGTTTATCATGGAATTTGTGCATTAATTTTGATTTTTGAAATACTGCATTTGTGTCACTTAAATTACTAAGTGTTTTGACACCCCCTTAAATTTTGTGCATGACGCCAATGAGACATTAGCCTCACCCACATCCTGGCCCTCCAAACCCCATATCTAGACCTAAACTTTCCAGAGGACATATATTGTTTTTATTGTCAAAAATACAAATATTAGATTTTTTTTTAATGTTGAAGCCACCTAAATAAAAATAAACCCAAGGTGTATGAAGACATTTTGCCCAGCAGTGGAGAGAGAAAGGCACCCAACTTTAACATCTAAAAGGGTGAAGACTCAACTTCTTCTTTTCCAAATGGATCTGCTCTCACTTATGCAGTGAGTGCTCAGTGAGGCACATGGATTAATAACAGCAGGAGAGCCATTTTTAGATAAAACTGATGATGCTTTCATGGAAAGGTTCCAGGCAGATTAAAGTTGTATAAGACATAATGCTTTTTGACTGCTTAAATATGTTATGATCATAATTTTATTTTGGGACCTCTTCAAACAGAGACAAGAGGTTTCTCTTATTTACCAGGCTATCCACCAAGAGAACCAGGAAGCTTTAATTTCTTCATTCCTTAAATAAATTCAAGTTATACTGAAACCTGAACAATCTTAGAAATCTATTAACAAACATATTTTTAAGAGTGCGTATGGTTTGAGGTTTGATTAATAGAAAAAATATTTTTAGGTTTTCCAAGTTAACAAGAAATATTTTCTTTCTCTTGGCCTCTCCCCACCTCTTCCCTCATCACTGTGCCTTATGTTTTAAAAGTTGTTTTGCTTTTCCTCTGAATAACTGTGGCTAAATGTGTTCAGAAGGGCCTAAAAGCTATTGACTCTCATCTTAGTTAAGCTCTTATGTTATAGGAGAGGTGTCTATCTCAGTTTCCATATTTGAGATGTGAGAATCTGCTGCTGCAAAATATCGTCATTACACTGGAAATTCATTATCCAGACCAATATGCCAATATGACCCACATGTCTAAATAAGATCATTGGTGAGAAGGACACGTAGGTATGTCCCCCACACATGCACATATCCAAAGTATTCACCTCACTGCTCAGTTGTAATTTCTGTTGTCTGGCTGGATGATGGCAGTTGTGACAGGGGACAGGTAGCAGGCTAGCCTGGACTGGTTCACATGGTGGCTGGCTGGAATTCTAAGGGAACGTCTGCATGCATGCAAGCCCCTTGAGACCTAGTCTGGCACCCTGGCACTTCTACTGCATTCTGTTGGCCAAAGCAAATCACAAGACTAGCCCAGATCAAGGGGAAGGGAAATAAACTCCACCTCCTGATGTGGGGAAACTACAAAGTCACTGTTGGGTGAATAAAGGGAGGAGAAAAATTGCCTCCTTTTTGCAAACAAACCACCACAATTAATAAGAGTGGAAAACCCACACAATTACCTGTAATATAGTGGCTTCACCTGGTGACTTTTTAACAAGGTTATAAGAGAGAAGGGAAGAGCTATAGGAGAGACTATTTGTGTTGAGAAAACTACCTGTAAATGCAAAATGATGATTATTTGATGAGAAAATGGAAAAGTTGAAGCAGATTACGTTCTCATCTGTCTGGGATAACAAAGACTGACTTGCCCAGTTCTCTGTGGTTCCATGAAGTTGAAATTCCTGCCCAAAGCATTTGAGAGATTCAGGATTTGTTCAGGAGTAGGAATTTCAACCTGGCTATCTGTCATCTCTGAGTTTAGGTATTTAATTCTTCTAGTTGTAAGTTTTTATAATTCTTTAATCTCCTGTATGTTATTAAGGACTTTTACATGTCATCTTATTTAATTTGGTATTAAACAACCTTCTGAAATAGCTGTCATCTACATATTATATGAGTAGGAACTGAGACTTGGAACCCTCCATCAGCTAGCTGGAGGCCACAGAGCTAGTAACCGGCAAGCCAGGGCTCTTTAAAACACTCTCCATCATTCTGTAATGTCATTCCATTTATCTCCTTGAATCATACCCTGTTTGTATTTAATACTTAATGTTAGAAATAAAAATGTCAAAATCTAACTCATTGGGAAATAATTTTTCTATTACAAAAAACGAACAAAACAGAGATTCCTTTAGGTGTCCCAGAATGTGTAAATATTTGTGGATCTCCAATTCAACAGAGGGAACAAGTGAAAAGAAAGTATTAGAATCCTCTGCCTAATGAATATTCATTGGCAATAATGATCAATTCAATTTACTTTAACTTGATTTCCTACAAAACTTCTCAAGAATGTGCATATTGGATAAAAAGGGCTCATTTGGAGAAAGTAACCTCTCGTCATTCAACGAAGTTCTCTCTAGTGCCCTGATAGTCTGTACCCTCCCAGATGGTGACTACTTCCTGATCCCATACCCTCGGGCCTGCAAAGAAAACCTGCTTCCAGGCCAGACTTTGCTAGGTGTGAACCCCAACTTTTATCTACATCTGTAGCCTTGGGCTGTTTACTCAGCCTCACTGAGCCTCACTTTTCCCAGCAGTAAGATGGGATTGATAATGCACAGGGAGCTATAAATATTAAGTGGGATAATGCATTGACAGCAAATGGTTTGAAAGCTAAGTGCTATTGATTTGTCTCTCACCTGCATTTTTCAACAGAAGCTGAGACAAAACAAAGCACAGTAAGCAAACAACCCCATGCGGGAGCTGCCTTCCCTTCGTTATTACTCATTATCACTTGTGTGTTCCATGCCTGTCCTCCCACTTTGAATATTTGTGATCGGGAAATGGCATTTGACAGACACGGGTCCTAATCCTGGCCCCTGCTCACTGAGTAACTAGGGTCCTTACCCCCATCCAGTTGCTTCATCCATCTGAGCTTCCCTTCCTTCCAGCTGCCAAACAGTGGTGCTAAGGGGATGCTCGTGATTCTGCTGATGCCTTGAGACAGCCCTGTAAGAACACCCAGCAGAATACCTGGCACTTCTTTATGCCCCTGTTTTTTTTTATTACATTTGGCATCTATTCTCATTGCCAAAATGGCCTGGAAGGTAAGAAGTAAGAAAGGAGACGCTTTTCCTTTTCTCACTTGCTTTGGGTTTTTCTGCTTCTCGCTGCTGTATTTCTTTGAGATGAGCACAATCACGGTTGAAAGCCATGCTGAAGGCTGCCAGCGCCTGGGCAGACTGGGACATTTGGAACAGAGACAGTCGGGTGAGATGGGTGCCTGGTCCTGGGAGCAGACTTTTGGCACTCTGCCCAGTCACTGCCCACTGAACAGAATTGGACCCTCTGCAGTGACATTCAGATCTTTTTCCTGAAGAGCTGGAACTAATTGAGAACTTGTCAGTGTGTGTAACCTGCTTTGTGCTGCCTTCTGCTCCAGCTCGCCTCTGCCAGAACCCACTTTGGAGGCATCAGGCTGTCAGTTGCATAGACTAGATGGGTCCTCTTGGAATTCTCCTTTCTGTCGTTTAGCCCTTTGTAATGATATCATACAGCTTCCAAACGGTGAGTGTTTTGAAAGCATTAAATCAGTGATTCTTAACCTTTTCAGGATCATAGACACTTCTGAGAATCTTACAGAAGCTGTGGATACTCATCCTCCTGTCCCTGAAAATTTATACGCACACAAAATGTAACACATAGTTTCATAGATGTCCCAACACCCCACCCTTAAATCCAGACTGTGGACCCCAAATTCCAGCACTGAGTAGTAGTTATATTTATAAATATCTGGTCAGTATTGTTCACCAATAAGCTAATACCGAACAAGTCAGGAAATGAGTGTTTGTGTCTAGAGCAACTTTTCTTTTAAGGAACCAAATGATTTTTGTTGATCTGCTCTCATGGGTTGGTGGGATAAGTAAGGAAGGGAGATGGTTTTAACAAAACAGATCCTTTGTTTTACATACACTTAATAACTAACTAGCCTTGGGGACAAATTGTAAATATGAAAATAATTGACCATGCTGTCAAAAAAAACACCATCAGGAGGTACTAACCTGTTAAGGCAACGTGCACCTATTACATACATACAGAATGCACACACACAAACAGGGTTATGAATATATAGGAGAAGGACTTTGTTCTTAGAAGGTAACATGTGAAATGTTTAGCATGCCATCTGCCACTTACTTTAAAGTGTTTCAGAAAAATTTTAAATATATTGATAAAGCAACTACAGAAAATGCTAACATTTATTGAATCTAAGTGGTAGGAATATGGCTATTCATTGTACTACTCTTTAGACTTTCCTGTGTTTGAAATTTTTCATTATCGGAACTTAGAGAATAAAGGCACACATTATTTTGAGAGAAATGTCACCGTAAGCACAGTCTTTCACTTTTGGACTAGATTTTCTTCATTCAGTCACTGAGCGTCATTTTCCCAACGGAACATAATTTCACTGTATTAGAATCCTGTCCGAAGATGTCCAGCATTACTGTAGCTTAGTAAATAGTAAACTTTCAGTGATGATATTATCCATTATGTGATTGTTATCAGCATTTAAGATGCTCTCTGGGCAGTAAGCTTGTGCCCTGGGACTTGCTGCAAAATCAAGTCTCTAGAGCTATCTAGAAGTTCTCAATATCTAAAGCCAAAGCTTCAGAGCCAGCTGTAATCAGAAAGAAAGCTTTTCCTACAGGATATTCCTCCTGTCGTTTTTCCCTAGTTCTGCAAGAGATTTTTAATGCCAACACTGAAAATAGTGCTGAATATTTGGCCAAGAGGATGGTCCTGACTATAACATTGGTACTTCCTGGCTCCATTTGACAGTAATGCAGTTAGGATTCCCAGAGGTATCTTTTTCCATTTCTGTTACTGCAAGGCTACATCTGTTCTCAATGGTACACAATTTCCGTTGTGCTACTGACAGATAGCAGATAAGATATGCCCTTGGAGACCACAGCCACTATCTGGAACCAGAAATTTTATTTTGAAACCTGAACCGCCAACATCGTCAGTCTATTACTACTTCATCAGCAAAAATAGAGCACTGTCCTTACTTAACGGCAGATCTCAATTTCACCTCTATTCTTCTGGTTTGCACTTGGGCTTTATACAAGTGAAAGGATGCATGATGTTGGAAGTAATAGTTTATTTTTTTAATCATATACTTTTTGTTCAAAGCAAGGCTGATGACTAAAGCCCTAGATTTCCTTAAATACATCTGTGAAGATTAGATGGATTCCATTTTCTGAAAAAGTTTCCCTCTGTTCTGCGTAGAAGGTGAATTCAGTGTGTGTTTTATGTTTACCTGAGGAATGCAGGGGGAGTGATGCCTCGGGCCCCAGGAAGTACAGTCATTAAGAACACACAGGTACAATTTAGACTTCTTGCATTTCCCCCCCAGTGCCTGCACTTAATACCTGAATGACTTCAGGCAAATCATTTGACTTCACTAGGCCTTCCACTCTTGATCTCTGAAATGGATGTAATAGCAATTGGATATCCATAGGCAAAAAAAATGGTGGATCATGACCAAAACTTCTATCTTACACAAAAATAAACTCAAAATGGATCAGGGCTTAAATGTGAAACATAAAATGAAAAACTCCTAGGGAAAAAATAGGATAAAATCCTCAGGACTTGGACTAGGCAGAGTTCTTAGATGTGCTACCAAAACCCAGTATGTCAAAGGAACGTTGATAAATTGGGCCTCATCAAAATTTAAAACTTTTGCTCTGTGAAAGACAATGTTAAAGAGATGAAAGGACTAATTACAGATGGGGAGAAAATATTTGCAAACCACGTATCTGGTAAAGGACTTGTATCTGGAATAAGTAAAGAACCCTTGACATGTAACATTAAAAAAAAAAAAAACAGGCAATGCAGTTAGAAAATGGACAAAAGATAGGTGCAAACGTTTCACTGAATAGGATATACAAACAGAAAATAAGTACACAAAAAAATGTTCAGTATGGTAGGTCATTAGAGAAATGCACATTAAAATCACAATGAGATATAACTGTACCTATGAGGGTGGCTAAAATAAAAACTAATCATAATACCAAATGCTGACAAGGCAGAAAAACCGGATCACTCATACACTGCTAGTGGGAATATAAAATGGCACAGCCACTCTGGAAAATAGTTTAGCAGTTCCTTTTTAAAACTGAAAATGGTCTTATGACCCAGCAATTGTATTCTTATGCATATATCCCAGAGAAATGAAACTTATTTTTATGCAGAAGCTTGTACATGAATGCTCATTGCAGCTTTATTCATCAAAGCCCAAAACTGGAGACTATCCAGATGTCCTTCAATGGATGAATATAGTTGGTCCATGTCATAGAATTACTCAACAATAAAAGTTGTTGATATCTGCTACAACTTGAGTGACCCTCAAGTATTACACTGAGAAGAAAAAGCCAGTCTCAAAAGGATACATATGCATGATTCCACTTACATGACGATCGTGAAATAACTATAGAGATGGATAAGAGTGAGTGCCCGGGGTGAGGGCTGAGAAAAGGGATGGATGTAGATTTAAAGAGGTAGCACTAGGGAATCATACAGTAATGGTACAGTTAAGTATCTTGATTGCAGTGGTGGTTACACGAAGCTAAATGTGATTAAAGTGAAGGGAGCAACACAGGCACCGTACACACCATACACAGTCACAAGTAAGTGCACAGAAAAGTGGCAAAATCCGAGTGAACTCAATAGAATGTAAGTGACACCTTCCTGGTTTGGATGCTGTTCTACAGTGATGCAAAATGCTGTCTTTAGAGGAGGCTGGGTAAAGTGTGCACAGCACTTCCCTGTACATTTTTTAAAACAGCCTGTGATTCTGTAATTATTTTTTTAAGCTTTTTGATGTTTCCTAATAGAACCTTCCACCAAGGGTTGTGATGAGGATCAAATGAGCATTTGGCACAGTATCTCAAGTGTAGTTGGTGCTCAGTAAAAGTCAGCAGGGATTTTATATATTAATGGCTGCCTTTGGTACCTGATTGGAAGACTGTCTTAGAAGAGAGATTTAAACTAGAATACCATGTTCTTAGCTCCACGCGACCAAGGATTTCAGCTGTTTTGTTCGCTGTAGTATCCCAGAACAGTGTAACGCACATAAGGTACTTACTGAATATGTGTTGAAGAGTGAATGAAAGAGTGGTTTTGAAGATACCATGAAGGAAGGTATTTGGCTAATAGCGCAAGAGGAATAATTTGGTAACATCCAACGTTGGACACAGATAAAAGAGCTAAAATGGCAATTTGCCTGGACCACCTGTGAGAGCGAAGGATAGGAAAGATAAGTGAGTTGAGTAGATAAATTTGAATTGTAATGTGACTCTCATTACCCTAGATTGCATCAGCTTTAGGGGGAAAACTGAGTGGTAACAATCCTTCTGGTAAACTCCTGTGGTAGGGTTCCTAATCCTTACCATGCACCCTACTTTTCCGGGGTGCCAGCTGTAGCATGGTCAGTGCCCAGTGGAACTGTTCCTTACTGCTGTCTCTCCCTTGAGAAGGGTGCTCAGTAGTGGGAGAGAGAAAGATGAAACAAATAATACAAAAGAATGAACTAGGGAGCAAAGAGGAGGACACACAGGGTGTGAGTGGAATCTGGAGGTAACTAAGCTGTGTTCGAAACAAACACTGCCGATGCCCAACCCCATGACATGAGTGATCTTGGTTTCTTCCTGGCCTGTCTTGGGAACAGGAGAGCAGTTCAAGGAATGAGACTGATTCTCAGTATTAGTATGTTTTCAACGACAAATGTTATATACTTGTTATTTGTGTCCTTTGTTGTTTTCCCAAAGTTTAATTCCACTTTCATTTTTATTGGGTTTATGTGATATTCATCTGCTTCCTGGGAATTCCAAAACTAAGTTCAGCAAATCTGGCATCTCTGTTTTTCTGTATGTATAGAAATTATATCAGAGTCCTCTAGGAATCAGGTGCTAGTGTGATGCCAATGAAATGTCTAGGATCACAGGTTAAAAAATGTGGTGGAGAATCAATACGTTGTATTAATGAGATTATACTGTACCTAAGAGACCGTAAAAGTGAAAAGATACACATATGTCCAAATCACAAAGTTACATTACATTCAATTTACAGTCTTTTGTTCTCTTTGGAGTTTAGGGTTTCTTCTTCTTTTTTTTTTTAATCTTAAATCTGTGAAAGTTTTTTTAAAAACAATAATACTGTTAAAAATTAAATCACGTCTTAAATTTTATCAGTTTCAAGATGTACTTAGAATATCTAGTGCCCTTTGCTCTATGTTTCTTACAACTTTATAGACACAATCATGTTTTTAATATTCTTTATAGTCTTTGCTAGCTTCTCTCCAAACCAGAATGCATGCTAAATCCAGAATTAATCATAAAGTATGAATTCAGAAGTGATGGTCAGGCCACAGTTAATCCACTGAAATATATCCTTAAATATAACAATTTTAAGTGACCTATTCTTTCTGTCTAGTTAATTTTATGATAATAACATATTTTGGGATGTCACTCATAAAGACACAGATTTTGTCAGTTCTAGTCACATCTGTATCCCTGGAACCTAGAAGAATGCCTGGCATATAGTAAGCATCCAATAAATATTATCAGATAAGTATTAAGTGACTGACCAAATAAATTGTCTTTATTCAAGACTGGCTGTTCAGAGTCTCCCCTTGGTGCTTCAGTCATGGGGAATATGCTTATTTCATGTTTGGGTTGTTCTTTCCTTGAAACAAAGAAACAGCACTAGTCCGTCAAGTGCCAGAAATAAATGGAAGATTGGACACACCCGGCTTCCAAATAAGCTAAATATAGACTAGTATCACGTGGCCACAGCAATAAATGGACCACCAGAGCGCCCCACTTTTCCCACCTACTGGTGAGCTATCAGCTCCTTAACACAAGTCAATTTGCTATACGGATAAACTTCGTTTGCTGCGCTACTTAAACCTATGCCATTGTGAAGGTCGTTAAAGTGCCTCCATGACTTTCAAGGGACATTCAAAAGAAAATTTATAACAACTGTAGGTAAGTCTAAATGATAATGCTGGAAGGGACAAAAGGCAAGAAAATAACCTCTATACTTTCTTTATTCCCGGGCACCAACTTTCTGTACCAAATGAACACAAATAAAATCTGTCATTCTGCAGTCACCAGCAATCACTTGGCAACTATTTTCTGGCTTCCACTGGAAGTCAGAGCTCATAAATAGCCCTTAATATACATAAACTATTTTTACTGTATTTGCAGTTCTAGTGCCTCCAGCCTCCTGCCCACAGGCCACGGCAAGGAAAATTCCACTGTCTTGTTTCCCCAACACTGTCTGCAACGCTAAGGCCCAGCTCTGCCCCTTACTGGATACATGGCCATGAACAAACCTCCATCAGCCTCAGGGTCCTCATATGTTCGAGGGGGTGGGAGTGTTTATAATGCCTGTTACCGTGAGGATTCAACTGGATAATACACGTGAAGCCCTTGGCACATCTTGAGCTTTCAATAAATATTCATTATTACCAGAATCTGCTTCATTTGCAGCAAATTATTCTGTGATGTGTCCGGCACCAGCATTTGTTGGACTTCTCTTTTAAGTTCACATCATCTTGGACACTCTGTCTTTAGAAGAAATCAGGCAGTCCAGACTTAATGGATAAGTGCATTGGGGTTCTTTACTAGTCAAAGGAAATTTGTGTGACTAATGCCAGAACCCCACTCAGATTGTGATGGATTGACATATCAAAATGGTTCCTTAGCAATTGTGAGACTTGCTCAAAAAATACCACAAAATGTGTTAGCAACATCTGGATGTGCCAGGGGCAGGCGAGAGATGGGCATGGTAGTTGGGTTGTTAATTCCTAAATTAAGTGAATTAACAAAGGTGCTTAGTATCCTGAGTACTGAAACAGCCTGAGGCAATTCCTGCTTCTCTCTTTCAGTGTATAACATGGGGAGTAATGTCTTCTACGTACCTACTTAATAGGAGGGAGTCAATTAATAGGGACTCTAAAGGGGAGATGTAAATACTCATCATTACTATTCATTTAGCCGGTGGATCAAGCCTCAGAGGAGCTTTGGTTCCTGACCCCGGGCCCCACGGTCCCCGTTCTGCCTGGGTGGCCTCACTCTCTCATGCCACATAGTTGCATCTTTAGTAGCCACGTCAGGGACCGTGGAGGCGCAAGGTGAATCCTGCTCTCAAGGCTTTTACCACTGCCACGATTTGGGAGGCTGGCTGGGTGAGCTGGGTATAGTGTACACCCAATACAGCTTACCAACTTAGTGAGAAACATTTAAAACTCTCTCAAATTTTGTTTTTATTTTACTTTTCCCAGCTCTGTTGAGATATAATTGACATCTCACATCGTGTACCTTTAAGGGTTCTACTTTTTCTGAGTCTCCCAGCCTCCAGAGCTTCCTGATCAAAACCAGACCCACTAAGATATACGAGATGTGCGGTGCTAGCCTTGCCTTGCAAATCCTGTATCCTTCAGGCGATGCTGATTCATGGAACAGGGATGTAGTCAGAAGCCAAGTCAAGGAAATATAATCTGTTGTGTCATCACCTCTTCCCTTGGCTGCCAACCTTGGACGTGCCCAGTTAACCATCCTCCAATGTCCTGTGCACATTGCCTCTCACCATCCTAATCAATGGAATTTTCCTCCTTCCCATAGAAGCCACCCTGTTCTCTAATCCAGTTCACAGCCCTGAACCTACTTTTGTCACATAATTTGCCCTTATTCTCCCCTGTGACTCCTAATATTAACAGTATGGATAATAGAGCTGACATACAGTGTTTACCATGTCCCCAACTTTGAGGACTTTCCAGGTATTAACTCATTTAACCCTCCCATCAACCCTCTGGAATTATTTACTGTTATTATTCCCATTTGACATTACCAGGAAACGAAAGCATAGAGAGATTAAGTAACTTGTCCAAGGTCACACCAGGTAACAAGTGACAAAAATAGGAAAATGAACCCACGCAGTTCTTAATAACTTGTTCTTAATAACTATATGACGCCACTTACCCTACGATGTTCCCTGTACAACTCTTTAAAAAGCAAAATGTTGTTCCTTAACTGTCTCTAAGCATTTCACTTCCATTTCCTTCCTTTCAAAGGATATCTATGCTTCTGAAATTTCTTTTCTGCTATCCCAAATGTTTCAAGATCATGGGAATTATTCAGCTAAATCATCAAAATGCTTTGCTTCCAAAATGCTTTGCTTCCATTACCACGCTTTTTACTTAATTTCCATCCTCTCTCTCCATCCCAATGTGTTTCTTTAAACGAGAGTTGCAAGCGGGTGTTCTTGCAGCCTGGGTGGCCACCTTCAGCCTTTCATTAATCTTTGAGATTCTTACTTTCCTAAAGGACAGTGACAGTGGCGTAATTACCCAGCAACCAGTAGTAAAAGTAATTTGAATTTAAATCTCTTAGTAATTTCTTTCTTTCAGAATTTATTTAACCCTGTCCCGCTTAATACTTGAGGGAATACGTTAGGGCACAGTAAAGGGAGGGAAAGGAACATGGTTTTGCATCTGATTAAGAAAAGATTGGGTTTCTTTCCTTTTAGATTTCAGATTTGAAGTTTTGGCACCTTTTATGTAGTCTTCTCATAGGCTTTGAGGTTTATTCATCTTCAGCCAGAAGAAAGATTTTGAATGTTTTGGCTAATTACATGTAAATGTATGAAAGAAAAAAGGAGACATCATTTTATACTTCCTTGTTCATTTTTAAATGAAAATCAGTCATTCAAATCGTCCCGCACCCAACCTTTCTAAATTCCAAGACACTAAAATACTGTCAGTTAAATAATGGATTAATGTTTTGGATCACATTTATGACAAAATAATTATACTTTCAGATCCATTCTTGTAGACTTCATAGTGCTTCTGAGTCCTTGGCATAATGAATCTAGGTGCATTTTACTGGACGTAGTGAAAGGTTATGGTGGTGGACGTTTACGGTTGTTACTTGACTGTTGTGAAAAATTGCCTGTTTTTCCGTATCTGTTGCCAAAGCCACAGGCCAGAAAAGCCACCCCTTATTTTACACACTTGTCTTCTGGCAGTGAAATCTTCCCAGAAACCCATTTGATTATATGATTTGCAGGGGGGTGATTACCAGTCAGAGTAAACCAGGGACTGATTGCTCATGATGCAGCCAAACTCTGTAGTGTTTGCCTCATGTTTATATGTTTGCGGTGGGAGTGGGGGCCTGTATGTGGCGTAAGGCTCTGTACAGAGTCACATCAAACTACACTTAGTAGTCAGGGAAATCATTTCTAACGAATGATTTTCGAGGGTCAAAGGAAGAGAGGTGATTTAAGGATGTGTGAATGATTTATAGCGTTAAAAATGCTCTTTAAATGAGCTGTGTGTTCTTTATTTGGGGTGGAGGAATGTAGCACTTGCAAAACACCCACCAAATTGGTAGCCAAGTCCCCATATATATTGGGGTTTCCACCAGGGAGGACAGCAGATATTAATGGCATCATCTCAGTTGTCCAATTACTCAATTACTTGCAGTAATTAAGGAGGGGGCAGTTTAAATTAAATAAAGGATTGAATTACAGACTATTTCCTTTTAAGTAAAAGATGTATCCCTCAAGAATTGCTATGGAATACTATGGATTTGGTTTAACAAATCTTTCTGTAACTGGCATAGCCTTTGAACAGACCACTAGGAATCGGGCTCTCAAATTAGCATAGCCCAAATGTAGCATATATTGTTGTATTTAAAATTAAGGAAATTTTTTAAAGCAGAATGCATAATACGGATGCCAAGGTCAACCCTTAAAGTCACATCAGTCCTCTTTTGAAGGAGTTGTCTTCTCTGACATCCAGTGGGTTAGAATAAATTTGGCAGATGTTAAATGGCCCTGAAAATAAATTCTCAGCACCAAGGCCAACCCAAAATCCAGATTCTTAGCTAAATAATCCAGTGGTTACACACATTTGGATTGTTCCTTTGTCCCTTCACTAGTTACTTTCAGTGTAATTAAAACCCTTTTAAAATTGAATTCCTAACATAATCAATTAGAAGCACATTTCCAGGACTGTGAGGCTGCTTCAAGATGCAGTGAAAGGGAGACTAAGTCGGGTGAGCATCAGGAATTACCAGGAAAAGTGGGCAAACCCCTGAAAATGAGCAGTTACCATCATATGTCACATCACTCATCTCTTTTGCAACAGGGCTACATAAAAGGAAAGTGTGTGTGTGGCGGCATCGGGGCGGGGGTGGGGGGAGGGCTGGCGTGTTTTAATGGCCTCAGCTGCCATTTGTGTGTCTACCTAAATTTACATGTTATAACTTGATGTGTATTCATGTCTACAAATGACAATTGAGAGTAAACCAATGACATCAACTTCTGCTGACATTAAACAGTGGGAAATTTTGTAAAGGATTTCAGACCTTTCTCTGCACTGTTTTATCATTATAAAATCTAGGTACAAGGCACTTTCTTTCCATCTCTTGTGTCTTATGAGCCTCCTTGCTTGTGAGAGAAAAAGCAGATCAATGGGATAGATATTTTTTTCTTCCTTTCAGACCGAAAGACAGGTTTAGGTTTTTTTTTCCTTCCTCAAATATTTTTAAAGTATATCTTTTATATCCAAACTCTCTGCTGGTGGTATTTTTGTTCTTATAAAGACCACCGTTTTCTTTCCCCAGTTTCATCCTGTCCCTTTATGTTCTGTGGTATCACTGTGGCATCAATCCCCGCTTGTAATGATTTGCCTGCCATTTAAGCCACAAGGTGTAAATTTGCTAACTGAACAGGCGTGCTCTGACAGTTAATCTCCATGTGTGTCCAAAGGCTGAGCTGGCTGCACTGGGTAATTTCCCTGGGGGATTGTTCTGTAGAAAGTGGGGCCATTTGTTGAGCTGTGTGATGTGGGAGAAGGGGAAATGAAAGGACTGCCAGAGAGAAGCAGGCTCAGATGGTGCCTTTTAGAGCAAAAAAGGAAATCAAAGGACAATTTCAGGTCCACTGCAGTTCCCTAAGCTTGTTCCTGGAACTAGGGAATCTGGGATATTTTCTTATTCGTGTTTTTAGAGAAGTCCCTGAGAGAGGGCCCCAAATTAGGAGGTTATGGCAAATTTAGTAATGCCTGTGGGCTGTCCTTAGAAATTCCCACCAACCTAAACGTGCCGGAGACTTACAAGTTCTTCAAGGGTCTGCAAAAAGTGTTTGGAACCAGAAGGAAAAATATCTGTTGATATTGACTCCAGAATCCAAAAAGGTATCTGTAAGGGGTTAATTGAATGTCTGCCAAGTAAAATCAACTTCATTAAGTATTCGATTTAGTCTTCTTAAAAATTACATTACATGTGAAACCAAACTGCAGATTCAGCTTTCTCACTTTCCAAGATTTCTAGCATGCCAGTCAGAAATTAGATGAATTGCACATAGCCAGTCATTTGAAATGCAAAATTACAAGTGCTTTCCATTTTTGTTTTACACAAAAATGTACATTTCAGGTTGGATATGGGGTCATGTGAGGATTCCTTCTGGGGCCTGTGTGGTGGGACTAAAGAAGAGAGTCCAGGGCTCATGAAGATTTTAAAACAACTCTGCCCTCATAAATTCTCCTCCAAGTGTATGATTGGTCCTGAAGACACAGATCAGCAAAGATGCTAATGGGGAAGAGGACTAGAAGGCCAGACAGGGGAAAGGTTCCAGTTTCTTCTTGCTGTGTGCACCCTTACTTGAGGTGAAGTGACAGAGACAGTGGTCTGACCATGAGGAAGATCACAAGGCACCTGTACACCATTGGAAAGACTACAGGACAGTGCCTGGTTCTGTTGAAGAGGGAGTGTTCACTTTAAGTGGGGAAGGCCAAGCCGTCCAGTTGGGGCTTGTTAGAAGACTGCCAGTGTCCCCGTGTCTGAATTGCGGTCTCTCTCAGCAGATGAGCGGACCCTCGTGAGCCTTTGGGTTTTAGTCAACTTCTCTCAACTTGACAGATATTTCCATTTTAAGAATGGAAAACCTGACGTGGTGGGGCAGGAAAGAAGGTGGATTTTCTGAATTCCATGTGTGAAGATCCTAGTCTTTAATTCAAGTGGCCTGATTTCTTCAGGCTTTATTTTATTCACCACATGTGGGGCAGTGAATGTTGACTGCCTCCCAAAGACATGGAATATGACACGTCCTTGTAATTCCAGCCCCCAGGAATAACCACTAATAAGAGCTTGGTATAATTTTTGCAGAACTTTTTTTCTTTACATATACTGAAGTATTATTCATTTATTTTCTTTTATAAAATGAGATAATAAATAAGGTTTTTAATTTTTTTCACTTAACAACATGTCTTATATTTTTCTGTGTTAATGTGTACTTACCCCATTCATTGTAATGACCACTGGATTCCACTCGATGGCTGGGCCACAATGGATCTCACTGGCCTCTGTTACTGGGCATTTGGGTCGGCCACTCAACTTTGATCTTTCAAGAGAACGTACCCTGTGCCTAAATAAAGCATTATATGTTGGCTGGAAATATGTGCTTTTGACCCCCAGTGTTGGCATAATCCTTCCCAGGAGCCGAAAGAACCAAATCGTTCCCTGTACTGATGTTTGTGATTAAATGTAAAATCTATATGTGACTTGTTGTTTATTTATTTCTTTGTCTTTTGTCTTTGCCTTTTCCTCCTATGCAGTCATCTACAGCCAGGGACAAGGATGAACAGGCTCTACCGGTAGGAAGCAGTGGCCTTGTCTGTACCTGTTCATGTGCCTGTGGAGAGTGTGGGGCGGGGGTGGGAGGAAGAGAGGCTTTTGTGCTCAACAGATCATCCTCTCCCTTGGAATACTGAAATGGTCTAATCTGCTGGTGTATGTATGCTGTGTCCTATAATTAGTGTCAACTGAATTCTTAAATTCAGTGACAAATTATTTCTGGGACTAGGTTTCAGAACACTTGAGTTCTCTCTTGCTCTTGGCATGAAAGAGTTGAAAGAGTGAGATATTTCCAAATTCCATTCCAAGGGATGTTGAGCTGATGTTTGGGGACAGGGTGGGATCTAATGCTTGGTACCTATTTCTTTGTGTATCTGCATGCACCTAATTTGGGGTTGGAGATTTCTTTTGGTTCCATCAAAAGAAATGCTGCATGAGATCTGTATATTCAATCTCTACATAATGCCCCGAAGAATGCTTTAAGTTCTATAAATGTAATCCTAGGCTAATGAAGATCTCTGCAGAAGAGTTCCTTCCGTTTCTCAGAATCAGGACCATAGTAACAGTGATTAAGACAAACTATTAACAACAAACACATTTTCCAGTTCCTAGCCAATTAAGACATCACATTTTGTATTGTGCAGCTTGGCAAGGAAATGACCTTCAGAGTTTTTGTGCTCAGCCATCAAACCATGATTACATTTCAACTCCACTCAAATATTTTAACCTTGCTCCTAAAATATTTTGAGCCTTAATCATCTTCATCAAATAACACAATGCATTTTAAAATGTTCTAGATTTTTGAGGCTGAAAGGACTAGTAATGAAGATAAATTTGACCCCATTCTTCCTACTGTGGTGCTCAGAGCAGACACTTACAACAAGCATTGAGAGCCCATAGGACATGCAAATCCAGTACAGAGCTAGGAGTGCAGACCCAGTCTCTCCCTTTGTGATCTGGTTCACCACTGAGACCCCACTAATCCCCTCTGTATCTTCTCCAAACCCTATGGAGTTGGAAATATTATTTCTAATAGAATATCAGTTATAATAAAATCACATTTAAAAATTCAGATTTCTCCATGTACCTCATACTGACATTTTACCCACGCTTCAAGCTTACTCTGGGTTTCACGTTTCTCTCCAAACATGTAGATCATGATTGTTAATAAGTATTCTTTAGTATAAGGGATGTATGGGCAAAAGTTTGGGAAACACTGTCCAAGTTAATCAAGTTAACCAGATTTCTTTCATGTTAGACTTAGTGGTCTAATGTATAACCTAAAATTTTAAAGGTGGGTTGGTCTAGGGTGGAGCACCTTTTAAATATATTTGGTCATGAAGTCTTTTATGGGACTCTTCTTGGGAAACCCAAGTGTGATGGAATATTTTGCAAAACATTGTAAAGGACTGGAAGATTCCTCAGCGGGATATAGTATTTTATGTTTACCTGACCCTAGAAAAATTTCATGTCACAACTTTGGACCAAAAGTTCAATAAGATTCTCTCACATGACATTACCTCCCTCCCTCTTAAACCTGCCCATCTATAAAGCTCAGCTACTCTGAAACATCTTCCCCTCGATAAGCGGCACAAAATCAACTGAAGGAGGAGAAAGCAGTTCCTGTTCAGGACAACAGTCTGTCAAAATATAGAGAGTTCAGGGTCTCTTGGTTATATTGTTTGCTTTTGAAGATTGACTGAAAGAGTTTGTTGGCAACCTCATCTCTAGAAGTGCATTCTTCCTCCCTTACCTTCGGGTTTCATTTATTTGGCCAAAGTAGCAGGAGTTTATGCAAAAGGAGTCCTCTTTGGAGTCAGAAAGCTTCTCTGTGGATTCATGATAGAACATCTTGCTCTTCAGATCTCATTTAACACAGACTGGGAGGCTTCATGGATTAGAGCTGTGATTCCCAGCATGGAAGTGAGGGACCCAGGAGATGTGCGGGATGTTCCTTTGTGGCACATTGGGGAAATATTAGCACCTCTATCATTTACTTTCTGTGTTAGTCTTCAAAATGTCTACTTTTGCAAGTGTTTTATGATATATATGCTCATATTTTAGTATGTCTGGATATAGATCAATGTACATATGGATATAGAGATTGATACATATATACATACTCAAAAATTTTACCGATAGGGTACACAGTCCAAACATTTTAGGGATCACCCACTGGTTCGGAGAACGGATTCTGAGTGAAGCAGACCCACCATCCACTCCACTATCCTCTGTTTTTCGCCTGTATGCCCGTAACGCCTCATTTCACTGCTCTGGGATTGTGTTCTCATCTGTGTAAAGGGAACGATAACAGTATCTAGTTCACAGGGTTCATTTTGAGAATGAAATGAACTAATGGAGGTGAAGCCTACAGCACATTGACTAGCTAAGCTCTAAAAAAAAAAAATTATAGCGATTAATTCCTTAAGGAGGAAAGGATGTGAGAACACCATTCCTTCAGGAGACTTTGAAGGGATGTACTTTGAAAATCTTTGGTTCAGTTTTGTGTGATCATATGACAGACTAGGCGAGGACCTTATCTGTAATGCACTTGCCTTGCGTTTCTGAGAACTAACAACATCCCTGTCTGGTTTCTCTGCTCAGGCTAAGCCGCGTCTTCAGCGAGGTGGCAGCTCTGCCTCCCTCCACAACAGTCTCATGAGGAATAGCATCTTCCAGCTCATGATACACACCCTGGACCCACTCGCTGAAGGTAAACACCAGGCTTTAGTTTGGGAGCTTGTTTGGGGGGAAAGAGGACGTGAAACGTCTTCTCTTCACGAAACGTGCTTCCACTTCCGTTGCAAACCTGTGACGTCCACGTGTGCAGCGTCTGCAAGAGGCAGCCCTGGCCCTGCGGTGGGCTTTATCCAGCAGCAGCTCAGTTCAGGATCAGAGATTTTTGTACCGGGAGTAGGAGCAGAGGTCTGTTTGCTGATTCTGTTTTTTGGTGCCTGCAGCATAAATACAGTTTGGTACTAGTAGAGAAGACAAGAGAGGTTTCTCTTCCAGCTAGAGTGCCAATTCTCCTTCATCCTCCTCCTAAGTTTCAAAATGAAGTTGTATGTGAAGATAAATTGATAATTTGTTCGTCTTCAAAAAAAAAAAAAAAGAGAGAAAAGAACTCCATGACTTAGGGCTGTGATTAGTTTTGGGAATGATGTTCACTGCAGAACATTGACATTGTGCCTTTTCTTCTCTTTGGCACTTGGAGGATGGAAGGTGAATTTCTAAGCATCCAAAGAGTGCTCTCTAAGATAACTGCTTAGGACCAGACTGGAAAGGGTGATCACAGAACCCGTCACAAAGAATCCACTATTGTGTTCTTCCACGTTTACTGATTCACAATGAAGCGAGGTGTATCATGTTTCTTAAACTGTACAAGTATCCTTAAAAAAACTAATTTTTCAAGGAAGTAGATACCTGAAGCATCAAATAAATATCAGAGTTAGACCGCTAGCAAGGGGTTCAAATATAACCACGCCCCCTGTTCTCCCTTCGGCCCTGGACCTTACAGTTGGGCTAATGTTACACAGGGGCAAAGAGCTGGGGAAGCAGGTCTCTGCCACTGAACCAAACACATGGGATGAGATCATGAAATCATGTCACATAAATCAGAGCTCTTAACCAATATAAACTTTTGCTAAATCATTTCAAAGGTTCGAGACATCAGGAAATTCAGATGAAGTCAGAAAATTCTCTGGGACCTCAAGAGCTGCTCCCCAGATCCTGTCTCCCCCTCACTGGACACATACCTTCACCCAGAATGATAAGGGAGGAGCACCTGTCACTGTGGGGTATTTCAGTTATGAAACATCTCCGTCTTATACCCCAGAGAGTTATATAGCTGATGTGATCTTTTCCGAGGAGTCCTCCCTCATAGATCCTGGGTTCTGTTTACTTGGGTAATCCTGAGCCAGGAGCATCCCAGCTGTCATTCCTCTATTTACCAGAGGTCCACTTGATGAGGGAATGCCTGGTCACCAGCCTTCTTTTCTTACCGCCGGGGTCTCCCCCAGAGTAGTGATCGCAGTGAGTGAAGGAGTAACAGGCCGGCCTCCTCCCAGCCGCGAAGCAGCTGTGTGACTTTGGGCAACTCAGAGCCTCTCTAGTACTTGGTTCCTTCATCTGCAGTAAGAGTTACCTTTGTAACTAGCACTTTATAATTGACAAAGCTTTTTCACACCTGTGATTCTATGCCTCATCGTAACGCTTCATAACTAACATTATTATACTAATGTCATAAAATGTTGTACCACCAAACCAGACCTCAAACGTATCTCCTTCTCCCTCTGCCAGCTCTCTGTTCCAGGCCACCTTTATCGCTTCCTACCTGGTCTTCCACTTCCTCCGTTGCCTCTTTGTTTGCATATTTTCCACACAGCAGCCCAAATGATCTTCTTAAAAAGTAAATCAAATCATGTCACTCCTGTTAACCTGCAGTGGCTTCCCATGGCTCTTAGGAGAATTGTGAAATACTTGCCATGGTCTACATGATCTGTTTCTTTCTCCAAACTCAATTTGGCTCACTTTGCTTTAGCCAGACAGAGGCCTTTTCTGTCCTCAAACAGGTACTTCTCTCCTGCCTCAGGGCCTTTACCTAGGCTATTCTCCCCCAGCCAGAATACTTTCCTTTCTCCCATCTTCTTCCCCTTTTCCCTGCTTTATTCCAGCCCATTCTTCAGCACTCTGTGTGAATGACACTTCCTGACCATCCAGTTTAAACCAGGACCCTAACCCTCATCTCTCAATGCACTCTTTAATTTTTCTTTGTTGTTCTCATTACAATTTGTGTGATTACTTGTTTATTGTCTGTCTCCCCCAGGACACAGTAAATTTCTAGAGAGCTGGGACTCTATTTACTAATTGTCCCCAAGGTCTGGCAGACTACCTGATACATGGTAGTTGCTAAGGCTCAGAACGATTATGCAGCTTGGCCAAAGTCATGCTTTTGACCGGATATTCACACAATTTCGAAGCCCTCTAAAGCCCCATGGGTTTAAGGTTGTATCTTGGTTATTCTGAGGCACCATCTTCCCCACCCGTCACCCAGAAGAGCCAAGTGAGAAAAGAGAACAACTCTCTTATTGCCTCAACTTGATTATGAGCAGGTGACTGAGTTTATTTATTTTTGGCAAAGCATGCTATATAGTAATTAAGGACAGATTCCAGAGCCAGACTCTCTCAATCCAAATCCCAGTTGTACATTTACTAGCTGTGTGTCCTTGGACAAGTTACCTAACTTCTCAGTACCTCAGTTCCCTCATCTGTAAAATCAGGATGATATATAATGATGTCTACATCATAAAGTTGTTGTAAATCTAAAGGAGTGAATATGCATAAAGCACTTACATTGCCTAGCAGATCATAAGTACCATATAAAGGTTTGGAATTATTCTGTTTCATTATTTTGAAAAACAATGCAGCATAGGATTTTTTTTTTAATTTAAAACATTCAAAAGCCTATGGTGAAAAAATAAATCTTCCTCCTCCATCAACCTCCCAGTTTTCTCCAGTCCCCAGTTCTCCCAGAGGAAACCATAGCTACCAATTTCTTGGGGCTCATTCCAGAGATGTTCTGTGCATATACAAATGTGTGTGTGTGTGTATGTATGTGTCTTTGCCCACAGGACTCAACAATCTAAATTTCTGTGGTTTTTGTTTGAGGGAGTTCAGTTTCTGGTAGGACTTGTTTTTGTTCTGCTGTTTGGTGGGAGAGGTTATGCTTTGTGTCTGTGAGGTAAGAGGAAGTGAATCTGCGTTGTCTCGGAGTCAGGCCATCAGTGATTTTCCAAAACACCTGGCCCTTGTAGGGCCATGCTGCAATTAAAGTGTTTGTTCCTGCTGTAGGAAGATGTGCCGTCTGAATCTGGGCACCTATTTCCAAGGTGAAACATCTCCCTCAAAGCCATGGAGTGCTCCAACTGTGTGAATCTGGGAGGATGCTGAGAGTCGTAATCAGTTCTGGACTTGCGTGATTGGAAAATATGGAAAGTACTCCAGTGCTTTAAAATTGCTCCATAGCACGCAGCCAAGAAAACAGATTGCTCTGGTACTTTTCCCCCAAAATTCACAATCATTTTCCATTCCAAGAACATCCCAAGCTCTCGGAAATAGTCATCTCTCTTTTAGTTTGCATCTAATCACTTGAATTCACACATCCTTGTGCCAAACTGTCACCTTTTTGCAATACAGAGCATGCTGGTTACATCACCAGGTTGACGGCGTGAACACTGCAGTAGCTTCTCTCCTGCACTATTGACGTTCCTGGCGTCCAGCTAGCTGAGTCGTGCATTGGCACCGCATGGCGTACGGTCAGTTTTCATAAAGGGAAGTTTTCAAATTCATTTGGAAACATCCTCTAGAACAGATGACCCATGAAAAGTCGCATTTCTCTTTGTCTCATCTGTGCCACCCAGTTTTTTTTTGTCTTCCAAAATCCAGTGGCTGAGCCCTTGCTAAAAGCTTTGGTTGGTGATTGGTTCGGCCTCTAAGCCTGAGTCACAAGATCCTGCAGTGTTTGTGTTTCATTCATCTATTGATATGTAACAAAGCATCCAAGATTTAGTGGCTTAGAACCACCACCCTATTATTCCTGCTCATGATTTCATGGATCAGGAATTTCGGTGATTCAGAGATCAGCAGGGTGATTCTTCTGTTCCCTGTGGTGTCAGTAGAGGTCATTTGATGTTACTGAGCTAGGAGAGAGGCAGGTTAGAACCACCAGCGTAAGTTTACAATTAGTATTTCTCAGCCTGAAAAGTCCTTGGTTTCCTCACCTGTAAAAGGAAATAATAACAGTTCCACTCTTGGAAGTTTATGGTGCACGTTCAATACACTAATACCCAAAAAGCATATTGCTAGTGCTCAGTGGCTGTTGGCAATGATTTTTCAGTTAAAATTGTGTTCAGTGTCATGTAATAGAATCTAACTGCGGTGGCTTAATTTAATAGTTTTTTTTAAAGACTTTTCTTTTTCTAGAGCAGTTTTAGGATTACAACAAAAGTGAGAGGAAGATACAGAGATTTCCCATAGCCCCACAGATTACTACCCTCCCCCATTATCGACATCACTCACTAGAACGGTGCATTTTTACTGAAGGCAGACCTACGTAGACACATCGTAATCACCCACAGATTACCATAGGGTTCACTCTTGGTGGTGTACACTCTATGGGTTTAGGCAAACATAATGACATATATCCATCATTATAATATCAAACAGTATTTTCACTGCCCTAGGACTCCCCTGTGCTCCGCCTCTTCATCCTTCTCTCTGTCTCACACACACACACACACACACCCCTGGCAACCACTGACCCTTTTATTGTCTCCATAGTTTCGCCTTTTCCAGACGTCAGATAGTTGGAATCACATAGTATATAGCCTCTTCCAACTAGCCTCCACAGTTTTTTAGGATTTTTATTTTTCATTTAACTAGAAGCCCAATAAAAAGCAGTTCAAGGCTGGTAATACTGCTCCATCTTGCCATGAGAGACCTAGTGTCCTGTGTCTTTTCATTCGTCCATCCAGAGCCTGCTTCTCTCATTCCTCATCCCCCTAGGATGGAAGCTACTCCCCCTGCCCCCCACCACCATCATATCTGTATTCTGGGAAGGATAAGACAGTGCAGCTGTCTTTTTAATCAGGAAAACCTTAGCATCCCAGAAGCAGACTTCCACCTACATCGTATAGGCCAGCACAGGGCTGTGTGACCACCCCAATTTACAAACAAGCCAGAACTGGGCACTCTGCCTCCCCAAACGTGGAACTCCATGGTAGACCCCAGTGAAGGTCGACTGTGTTCCCCTTTTTCTGCCCATCCTTAGTAACCTTTATCCTGTCTTCTCAAGTTCCTGATTTACAGAGATGTGAAATTCCCCTTCCTCCTCCCTTTTAAAGCATTCTCTGATGGTCCATAAGTCCAGCTTTTATACAGTGGCCCTGAATTCTTCCCCAGAAAAGACATGCCTCAAAACTTGTCATGTAAGGATCCTGGTTCCCTTAAAACAGTAGATGAAATCATGTGTCACCTCTGCTCAAAACCATCTCACCAGCAATAAAAGCCCTGGGAGATGCCTTTCTTCCTTCTTCCCTTCCTCCCTTCTTCTCTGCCTCCTTTTTTCCTTCTCCCCTCCTCTCCTCCTCTTTCTCAGCCCTTCTCTCCTTCCTCTCTTATGTCACTCCCTTTGCTCCACTTCTCTGGCTGCCTGGCAGCAGTGCCTTCTTACAAAGTCCAAACATACTATTGCCTCAGGGCCTTTGCACATGTTCCCTCTTCCCCTGGACATCCAAATAGCTCCTGCCCGCCCTTTCATCAAGCCAGCCTTCAGATGTCACCTGATGAGAAAGGCCTTACTCAATCAGCCTTTGAAAGACAGCAAAATCAAAACAATGGTAATGGAGCAGAGTTCTGGACCTTCCTTGCCCTGCACTATACTTCTCCATAACCACCATGAACATATTTATTTGTTGTTTACTTCCTGTCTCTACCCTTGCGTCTCCAATAGGGCGAGGCATAGGGCAGGCTCTACTCTATCTCCAGGGCCCCGCATGCACGGATCCCAATCTGTATTTATTGAGTGGATAGAATGAATGCTCGCTTTTGTCACTTTTCTGCTGGAGAACAGTATGTCTCTGGCCACATACATTGTCTTAGTCCAGGCCCTGTCAAAGCACTCTTTGGTTGTGACCAACAAAGTCCAACTGATGGTTGTCTCTGCAGTAGTCAATAGCAGTCATGTATGCTGTGGCCAACGTTGTATCTCCAGCCACTAGGATGGCGCTGACTTGGTCAGTATTTGCTGGATGATTGAATGAATGAATCTCCTTGTAGTTCTGGAGTTACTGCTGCGGTGGGAAATGTTTGCTCTTTGCCTCTTGCCTTCTTGATGAGTTCTCCTGTCCACTTCTTTCTCTTTTCTTTCCAAACTCTTTGTTCTTCTCTTATTTCCTTTTTGTGTCTTCCCTTTGATAAACTGTTGGTCCTTTCATTTGTTGCATTTCATGGGCCTGCTTTTATATGTTCAGAGAATTACCATCACTACAAGATTCTAAGGAGTTTATTGTTTTGACCATTCATTCATTTTACAAATTCAAACACCTCTTAAAATAGCATCACCATGTAATTTGGTATTAAGTTGTGTCTGAGAATAAAACCACAAAAGAAGCTGCTCCTCATTCAGTTTTTATGGATTCTTGGAGTCCCTTCTACAGTTCTCCTAGTTTCTCCTTCCTTGTAGAATTTCAAAACTTAACTGACATTTTTCATCATAACAATAATTTTATTATTAATAACAAAAGTTAACAGGTAAACGCATTTGATGCCTTAGAAACAGAAAAGGAGGAATAACACTTGCCTAGAGGGTCTATAATTGAACTGAAGGATTATTTCACTACAGGGCATGAGACAGTTTAGAACAGTAGGTCTCTATGTCGGATATGTGTTTCCCTTGAGGTTTTCAGAATCCTGTAATGAGATGTCAGAAAATGACACCGTGCTCATAGTACGATGCCTTCCTTATTGGCTGCTAGAAAGACAGGCAAATGTCCCTCAAGGTAAATTCACTTCACGTTATCACAGCCAGTCTCTGCTCTTGTCACTTTCGTAACGTTTACATTACGAAACCAATATGTTTACGTTAGGTTCATTCTGATTGGCTGCAGGAATGTCCTAGGAACACTTCCCTTGCCTTTCTGAAGCGGACAGTTTTGCTCCCTCATTTCCTTCCCATTAGCTATTGTGACATTCTAATGCCATCTTTCCCACTGCTTTATCAGTCTGGCTCAGGCAGTGTGAGGTGAGCGGGTGGCTTCAGTGACCTGAATTCCGGGACATCTTGACTAAAAGCTTCACAAATGAGTAGAAACTATCTATTTTTTCATTATTTTCCCGGTAGCCTAGATTATAGGTTTTCAAAGGTTTTTTTTTTAGTAATAGTGGAACCAGTTTGTTCAAAAGAATTCCCACAGGGAAGAATACATATTTTTTAAATAGTTGGAACTACTGAGAGTTCACTCATGTCAAATCCTTTAGCAGTGTGCCTAATTCAGTAGCCTTCCTCTACACCAGCCATAGCAAACGTAAAAGAAATAAAGACTCTACTCACAAATGCAACAAAACCAGAAAGTACCACGGATTAACTCTAAGAAAATGTTTAAGAACTTTATAACAAAAACAATAAATAATCATTAATGAAGAATGCAGAAGAAGATCCAAATAAATGGTGATATATTATAAAGATATAAGTTCTCCCCAAATTAAACTCTAAATGCAACTCAGTCCTAATTGAAATCGCAAGAAGTTATTTCATGGGATGAACTTCATAACTTGACTTCTAAATTTATATAGAATCAGCAAGAAGAGCAAAGAAGAACAGAAAGGGAAAATATGCTCCCCAGAGCTCAAGATGTATCATAAAGCAGCAGCTTTTAGGTGCTCGGGTTGAAATATTTGAGAGGAAGGGGAAGAGGCTGGACCCAAAGCAGCTGGGGTCTCCCCAGAGGCAGCCCCTGAGGAATAGGAATACAGTGTGAGCACCGCTCAGGGGGATGGGAGGGGCCTTCCTGGAGCACTAGAATCATCTAACTGAAGGAACAAGGCCCTCATCCCCAAAGCGATGAAAAGCGCACATTCGTGGGCTGAGCATCATATCATGACAGTGCAGATTAGCAAACCAAATTGGGAAACCCTGCTGATGCGCACGCAGCGCTGAGCGGGCACAGAGGAAGCAGCCCTGCAGGTGAACTCTGCTCCCCAGACGTTCAGGAACGTCATCTAGGTGTGAGCCTGAGGGCAGGGCCATCAGGAAAGTATGTATAGACAAAGTGAGCTTTGAGAGTGGTTCCCAAAGCAGGTGAGGAACATGGGCAGGCAGAGAAGGTGGGGCATTCGAGGCAATGGAACTGGCCAGAGAGATCCAAGACTATGTCTTGTTGGCCCAACCAAGACGGCGCTGTTTTGAGATGAGCAGGCATGTGGCTGTTTGCCCACTGAACTCATGCTCTGGCGTCTCTCCTGTATAGGGTCAGCTAGGGGTATGTCTGTGTCTGTGTGTGCGTCTACCATACGTGTGTTTGTGTGTGTGTGTGTGTGTGTGTGTGTGAGAGAGAGAGAGAGAGAGATTTAAGTGTAGGAAGCTAGAGGCCTGAGAGGATGCTGAAGAGGAAAAACAAGAGAGTGGGGCTTTTGAAGTGCTCGCTCTGCACCACACCTCTGACAGTCATCTTCTGGGATTCTCCCATCCGTGGCTGTGGGAATTATTGTGTGTTTTACCTCTGAGGAAACTGAGGTTCAGAGAGGTGACATTACTAGCTCATAGTCACCAGCCCCTAAATTTGACTTCAGAGCCTGAGCACTTCGCACTCACACAGGAAGGACGTCCATCTCCCGTACACATGGCCATACGTCTATTTTGTAAAATCGTTCCCATTCTTTAACATAGACATTTAGTGTTAACTCGAAGCTGACACTGAGATTAAACATTCACTTGCTTGCTGAGTTTTCTTTTTTCTCACCAAACAGCAGGACTTGTTATTTTCCCCAGCTTCTATTTTTAAAAACAGCTTCAATATGAGCTTTCAAAAATTGTCATTTGATCCCAGAAGAAAGTCATTTTCATGCCTGTTTCATTCAAAATGTGGAGAAGTTATTCCTGAAAGGCAGTGCTATGACCTTTCTTTCTGTCCCAAATCATAGATCAGTTTAAATTAGCAGGAAAGATGTTTGCAGGCTGCCCTAGCTGGTAAGTGAATAGGCAACAGGAGTGAAAGTCTTCACTGAAGAAGAAGAAAATGCAGTCTGCTGGCCTTGATTTTAATAAAATGACAGTAGTTTAAATGCCTGGATAGAGAAAGGCAGGCTATTTATGCCTCTCATGGAGCAAATACAGGGACAAGTTGAAACGCTTCTCTCTTTGGGGAATAGTGAAGCATTACTCTTAGATTTGAACATCAAAGAAGATCGAAATTGGATCTTTCTTTGTGTTGTACACATTACGAATAAATTTCATTTCGGGCATGAGGGGATGTGAATGGACTTACTGAAAAAAATGCTTCTGAGGATGGGAATAGGTTTGTGTTCTCTCTCTCCCTCTCTCTCTCTCTCTCTCTCTCTCTCTCTCTCAGGTTTGCTTTAAAACCAAGTCCACAAACTCATGTGGCCAAAAAATTGATGCGATGCCATTTGAGTGTAAACAGTGCACACAGAAAGGAAAAGACGATGAAGCCTCCATAAAGTTACAGCTTCATCTTTGTTCTCTTGAACTTATCACCTGCTCAAGCGATGCAGTTAGAACTCCTGAGGCGGGGGGGGGGGGGGGGGAGGACGACTCAGAGTTCCCAGAGATAGAAGGCAGCTGTCACAGGAGTGATTACATGGAGGACCAAGGATGGGGGCAGTCACTAAAGGTTCAAAAGCACTTTGATTTTATCAGTGACTGCCCGCTCAGTAAGCAGGTTGATATTGAAATATCATCTGTGAGATGAGGACATTCAAAAGTGTTTTGTCTCAAATGAAACCCTAAAGACACCTCTGCTTGTTGAATCAATGGCAGGGCCTCACTTAATGGAGTGCAGTTTGGACGACTTGCATTTGGTTCTGAGACACTTTCCTCTGACAGTAGCCAGATCCCTTCCTAGTTTGTCTCTTGGTCTAGGGTTTGCACTGTGCTGTGCACTCACTTCTGGATGTTGATCAGACTGTAAAAACAAATCTTCAAGCTGCTGTCAGGGTTCCTTTTCTCTCCTGGTCTCGCAATATCAGATCCACCAAATCTGGCCTCTTCACCTCAGCCATTAAGAAGAATTCCCTCCCCCATGACAAGCTGTCTTTTACAGGTTTTGGAGGAGGGCTCAGGTTAGACTGTATAATATGCACACGCACACGTACACACTCACACACATAAAGAGTCCAGCAGCACTGTGGTTTATAGAAAGCTTTGGGGTCTACATCAGATTGGTGTCTTACTCGCATGTGTGGATTCGTGTATTCATTCATTCATCCACAAAACACATGCTATTGCAGGCTAATGTGAGCGGTCCTCCTGTTTGAGAACGTTTCCCTTTACGAGTCCCCACTGTCGGTAAGTCTGTGGAGGAACGTAAGCCAGTGCTCACTGCAGACTGGGTAACTTCCAGAAAACCAACTTCAGTGCTGTTGTTGAATCTGAGCGTTAGCAATGCACTTGCAGTAAACATTGTGGCTGCTTCTGTGTGGTGATTTCCCTCCTTGATGTCCCGGGTGGCAGCCCTTAATCCCAAATAACCAACAGCAAAGGAAGCTTTGCTTCAACTCTAAGGGCTTTTGGCCAGAAACACCATCATAGGCAAGAATTAAAAATCATAGTGAGCCAGTCTCATTCCAGAAGGATCTTTATGATGAAAATCCTCCTCTGCCAGAAGAAAACTTTCTTCCGTCATTCATCTCCCTTCCCATGCATCACATCCCCATTCATGACACATCAGGTCACGCAGTTTCCTATCTAGGAAAAGTCACACATTCTTTTCTTGACCTCAGGTCTATACCCCATCCTCATCGTACTAGTGAGGATTAGAATGTGAGGGGCTGACCCTTGGAGCTTAAAGGTAGAATCTTGTAATTTGCCCATGTAGACAGACTCTCTCCCCTGCTGGGTGCATTCATGGCGGCCTCTTTCCACTGGACTCATGAGGAGGACAGTAGTGCAGTTGCTAAGCAGACACACTGTGGAGCCAGCCACCTGGGTTCCAGTCCCAGCCCTGCCACTCACTAGTTGTGTGACCTTGGGTAAGTTACTTAGCCTCTTTGTAACACAGCTTCCTCTTTTGTAGAATAGGGAAGATGGTAGCATCTATCTCTTCAGGCTGTCGAGTGTATTCAACGGAGTGCTATTCACAGAGCACCTAACAGTACCCAGTACATCATTAGTTCTAGGTAGGCACGTGCCGAATAAATTGCTTTCAGTTCCTTTTTTCCTTGCAACTGTCATATTTTTAGGCAGTTTTCAGTGGTTCAGTAGTAAGTCATTGAATTATCTCTATTTTCCCTTAAAAAGAAGCCTATTCACCACGTACCAGTTTTTCAGATCCCGCCATACCTGTCTAGAAGATAAGATGGGAACTGGTCTTTTTGGCAGTCTGGCTCTTGTTTGGGCAAAAGTCATCCTGGAGCTGAATAATTATAGTTTCTGTATTTCCAGATTCTCCTCTCCTTTGTACAATGAGAAGGAAATCAATGTGACATGATACTCAATTCATTTCTTTACAAAAAGCCCCAGCTTCATCTGGGGTCTACAGCTTTAAGATGTTTGACAGACTGAAAAAAAAAATTTTCTCTTCCCAACATATTGATAAAAATCTGGAAAAGCAATTACTGTACTAATTTTTTTAATCCTCCCAAAACATCCTAAGGCCAGTATTTGTGTACTTAGGGGTTAGAAGGTCCTGCAGTGCCCTACCTCCTCCTATATCATCAGAGCTCTGGGTCACTGGCAGGCATTTGTTGCTGGATATAAGGTGCATAATGGACTATCAGTGAAACATATCTTAATTTCCAACCCTGTCTCTGCATCCTGGATTTTAAAATACTCATACAGTCCCATCAGATAGTATGGTATTTAAGTAGGAGTAATGGTGAATGGATTTACACTTAAGTGAAATTTAGAAGAGCACATGAACGTTCTTTCTACTTGAAATTTGATCCTTAAAATTTTTCATGATCTGGGGTTATTGTTTCAGCTGTGATAGGGAGCCAAGTATTCAATAAAATGACATCCTGGACAATACTGAAGTATAGAATACAAAATTACAAGGATAGTTTTGACTTTGGATTACTTCCACATCAGTGGCATTAATTTCCTTTGTCTTCCAGTTTTTGTTTTTGTTTTTGTTTTTTTCCCTCAGTTTCATTCTGTTCCCAAATTCTCTCGCCTTCTCATTTTTTTCTCTTAACATTTGCCTTTGGGATAAGTTTATCCATTTTATTGTTTTTCTTCTCCTCTTCTATGACACTTTTCTTGCATGTTTCTCTGGTACTATTTGACACTCAGTACATCAGAGGGTACAAACTCAGCTGTGCTGACTCCATGGCTGGATATAATTTAGCACTGATTCTCTCTGCCTGGCAGGCTTTTCTGAATCCAACCAGGCTGCAGGTTGGGATCCAGGAGAACATCCAAGTGGTTCTCTAGCCAGCGTGCAGCGTCCATTCTGTGCACCAGTGTTTGTTTGTTTTTCCTTTTTCATCTCCATTCCCAAGATATTGCTACCATTTTGTCTTCCACGTGCTGAGGACACTCCTGATGGCACGCTTGCATGACGCAAATCCTCCTACTTTGCGGAAGCCATGAAGAGGATTCCAACAGTTGAGGCTGCATTCATTTCCCCTTCATAGACTTCCTCCCCACAGAGATACTGAAGACAGAATAGTTGAAACTGGGGGGTTGAAACACTAAAATGGAAGGAATCATAGCCATCAGTAGCGAAGGCAACTAGGCTGAGCAAGTCTAACAGAGCACTATTAAATAGAGATTTAATTCAATTTAGCAGCATTTGAACACCTAGAGAGTGCCAGGAACTCTGCTGGGTACTCGAATTAACAAAATGAGTATGTTGATTCCTTGCCCTAAAGGACAGAAAGCAAGTAGGTTAAGGTGCATTTGATGAGCATATGCAGAAGGGTATACTTGCGACAGACCCGCAGGAGAAAGTGACTTACACTAGGGACTCAGAGGGGGAGGCATTCAGGAATACTGCCTGCTGGAGGGAACCTCAAAACTGGGTTCCAAGTAATTAAATAAATGAGAAGACCTAATAAAATTCCAACACACACACGCACACAAACCAGTATGTGTGGGATTTAGAGGTGTATGTGCACTTTGTGTTTTGAAAGCCTTAACCTGGTAATAGGGTGAAAGATGGGTGGAAGGTGCCGGGACTAGACAGTAGGTGGTAATAAAGGTTAGGAAACAAGAATTCAAATAAGACTATTGCAGTAACCTCTGATTAAGGCAGGGGCAGTGGGTACGGAACAGAAAAGACAGAGTTGACGATATTTAGGGGTGGAATTGATAGGGGTTCGTGACTGGTTGGCTTGTGGGTGTGGCTTATAGAAGCATCAGCATCACCCCAGCCCTGTAGATCTTAGTCACATGTAACATAACTAAGCTCACATTTCTATCAAAGAGAGCAATGGGGCTTGTCTGTTTGTGCCACCTTGAAAATACTTTGGGGGAGAAAAAAGGATAGGGGAGGAGAATGAAGTATTTTGCCACTCTTAAGACTGAGCAATAAATGTGTTTGCAGCCCCCCTCCCCAATTTGATAAGACATAATCAGAAAGTAGCTTTTGCCTGATTTTGTAAACATAATCTTTCCGTTTACAGAGATGCAAAAGTGTACCCAAGATGTTAGATACCATTAGTGAACATCTTAGCTTCTTAACCCCCTAACTACACAAAAATTTTACTTAGAAAACATTTTAGAAACTTGCTGTTAGAAGAGCTGAAACAGAATTTTCTGAAATAAGAAATAAATGCCAAATGTTGCAAGGATGGCATCTAATAGTCTATGTTCTTTGCTATTCAAACCATATTCTTTCACTGTCTTTGACAATATCATTTTCTTCCTGTAAACTCATGCTGAATAAATAAGAGCTGTGAAAAAAACGTTGAATGTTTAGCCAGAACCCTGCATTGATGCCCATGGAGGCATTAATAATGACAAATGGAGTAACTAATATTTATTGAGTACTTACTATTTGCCAGACACTGTGCTAAGCCTTTTATATAGATTAACTCATTCAATTTTCACATCAGTCCTATGATTCTATTATATTATAACCTTATTATATTGTAACTTCCTCTATTATAGCCATTTTACAGATAAGGACATTGAAAGTTAGAATAGTTAAATAATTTGCCCCAGGACATAAGGGCAGGGACTGATAGAGCCAGTTTAAATCCAGATTTGTTGGACCCCAGAATTAATTCTTTTAACCACTGAATACTACTACTTTCCCAAACAGCTGGAATCCCTTTTGAGCTTTCCTTTCGGAAATCGAAACTTGTATTTTCTCTTTCCCTGAGTTGTACCTTCTTTAAGTAATGCCAACAGTCCCCGTGTATCTGATGTCAGATAATATAAAAGAATATGACATTCATAGACTTCCTTTGGCATAACTAGTCATTGTTTTTGTCATTCTTCTTCTTTAACCTTTATCTCCTCCGATATAAACTTGTGCAGAGAATGTTAGAACAGAATTCTAATCCTGGGTGGTCACTTATTGGGACTTACTGTGTTAGCCTAGACACTCATCACTCCTGGGCTTTGGCCTAGTCATAGAGTGATGGCCCCCGTACGCTGAGAACTTCCAGTGTTCCAGGCATCAGATGAAACCCCTTACAACAACACAGTAAGGAAGTACTGGAATTAGCCCCATTTTACAGACGAGGAAACGAAGACTTTCAAAGGCTAAGTAACATACTGCAGAAGTCACACAGCTAGTAAGAAGTAAAGTCTGGATTAGAAGCCACATCTGTTGAGTCCAGAACTTAGGCTGTGCTGTAAGACCTCCTTGTTCCGCATCATGGTGGAGGGACTCCTGATATCAGGTTCACTCCAGTTTTGTGCTGATCAGAAGAATGCTGTGATGGGAGCTCCCTGAGGTATAAGTGCTTTAAAGCCTTTAATAGTACCTACCGTATATTCCACGAATATTATTTGCCAATTATGTGTTAAGTACCTGTTATCCTCACCACAACCCTACGAGACAGCTTTGTTGTTCCCATTTTATGTAAGTGTGGGAACTGTGTGTCAGAGAGGTTAGGTAACTTGCCCAAGGTCTCATCGCTAGTAAGTGGCAGAACCAGTTGTCAAGACAAAGTCTGTAGGGCTTCAAACTACAAATGATGGAACTGTCACGCTATACCATCACTTGCTTTTCTCTGTCCCTTTGGGAAAAAGAAAAAACATTCTGGCAAAGTATCAGTGTTTAAAATTACCTTAAGATTGTGATGGAGATTTTTAATGATACCATTCAAAGGATACTCACAAAAGCCCGGGAAATCCTTTTTGAACCACACTGTTTTGTGTGGTTCTCTTGCCTGTGTTGCTGTCTGTTTTTCTTTAAAAATCCTTTCCAGAAACCTGCTTGCTCTATCCTGTGCTCTCCCCCTCCAGAACCCATCTCAGAGGGAAAGCAGCAGAATAGCACTTCCAGGTCCCATTTTTCTTGCTTGATCATCCAGAGCATGTAAATTACAGCAAAATATGGCCTGAGTCAGCGCCTCACAGGACAGAAATCAGTAACCATTGATATTGCTAAGCAACGCCACAGAGGAGCGAGGCTGCAAATTAGGTGACAAATCTATAAGAAGTTGAAGTATCTGGGGACTCACTTGGACATTTCATTATGAACCATCTGGAAGAGCCACAGTAATGACCACACAGAATTGTTCACTGTTCAAGGATGATAATTCCCAAATAATTATATGGCACCTCCCTGTGTGACCCTAACCTACCTTTCAGAACTTTACATTGTGTTTTTCATAATCCAGATACCTCCCTGCAAAATAACTGGGAACAGTTATACCTAATGGATAAGGTTCATTCCTCTCCAAAATAAGATTTTTTTTTTTTAATTACTCTGTTACCTTGTGTGATGGCAGAACTTGATGGGCGAGAACATGCAAAAGAAGAGGGGATTGGCCGTGAAATCGTAGCAGCTCCTTTGGCCTGACATGGCCTCAGCCTTTGTGGTCCCAGAGGAGCCTGAGGTGATGAGACTCACAGTCTGTTCCTAAGTCAGATCTGAGCAAACTGTGGTACCTCCACCAGGTGAGATAGGTAAGCCTTGAGGGAGACAAGGAAGGGAAGCCAGAATCCTTGACCTTCTGGAGAAGGGCAGCCTAGTGAGGAACACTTCCCGCTTCCAACAGTCTAGTTGGTTCCATTCATTCAGCTAATTGGACTAAGCATCCTGATTTTAAACCAAAGGTTACAAATTGATGAGCCAAATATGACCCAGAGTATTTTTTTTTAATTTGGAATTAGTTGCCAACATATAAAAAATCAGGAATTTTCACGTAAAAATCCTGATAGCTGGCTTCCCTTGAATAATGAGATCCATGAACACCAAATCTGCCTTCCTTCATGGAGTAGGAGCTGTGTGGCTATGGCCCCTCATTAGGCATGCACTGGCCAATTTTCCATAATCCCCACCACTCCCTATTGTTGTCCCCAGCCCACTTTCCTCACCTACACACCTGTGGTTCACTGGTGCTTTATCAGAATGCCTATGATGCTCCAGTCACTGGGCCAGGTGCTGGGGATCTTTCTGACTCCTGATTTGGCCACCAGTGTAGTATCAGGATTTCTTAGGGCCTGGGACCTCAGAACGATATCAGCAGATGGACATCAACAAGGAAATACATCTGGAGAGTGAGGGAGACAAAACAGCAGCAATAACCAACCAGTGTGTCTGGGTTTGCAGGAAGCTGGAAAAGGAAGAGTGAGTATTTCATGCAAGGGCTAGATTCAGAGGGTGTGAAAATCAGGCGATAAATCTCTAAGAGGTAGCTATGTGTGTGCACATAAATCCTACTTGAAACTCAATAGCTGTCAGGGGTTACCCGCAAGTTCAGCCCTTTATTTTCACTTGCAAAGTTCTTGCCTTACTTCCAAAAGCCTAAGTGAGAGGTTTTAATCTCGTAGAAGACAAAAAAAAAAAAAAAAAGTACTCATTAGCATAGATTTGGAAAAGCCAATGAAAAGAACTCCAGAGGGCAAAATCACCTCTGTTTACACCTTGTGTATGACATATACGTGTTACCACGTGTTGGGTACAGCTGTCCCCAGGTAATCCTGTACAGTTAGGAGGCTCTTAGGGAAGTCTAAGGCACAAACATCATTCCCCCACAGATTGTTAAGCAGAGCTTCTGCAATGAGTCAGTACTTTGAAAGCTTTTTTTGAGTGAGAATTTGAATTTGAAGGTTAAAATACTCTTTTCCTTCTGACTTGAACATGAAGTGAGAATAAGCTTGTGTCCTCATTTAACCCCAATCTCTTAAAGTTTTTTAAGTTAAAAAAATGATTTGCCTTGACTTGCACATTTGATATAAAAGAATAATGACCAAAAAAAAGCCTTTTAATATAAATCAATTAATTTTGGTGGTCCCTGCAGCCCTTAGTTTGAGATGAAATCAAACAGAAAGCTTTAAATTGGTCTGTATTAGAAATATCTTTTAATTCAGAATCCATGTTTATTTTGATGAAGGATTTTCACACGCGGAGATGAGAAATGATATTAACCCTGATACCCTGCAAGAAACTTAAAAATTGTATGAATCTACAAATATAAATGTTATGTCTATAGGGAGTGGGGTGGGAAATCACAGATACACAACTGTCATCCTAGTCATTCACAAAACTTCAATAATAAAAATCAAGTCACAAATTAAAAAAAATAAAAGCCTACCTCAGGCTAAAATAGTAATTCTGCCAAACATGGTTCTGGAAGTTAGCCAGGACAGCCTTTCATTAAACTAGAATTTTTCCTTCTAACAGTCTTGTGTTTAAGGGAAGAAGTCTAGGAGGGGTTTGTTGACTTGCACGTGTCAAGTATTGACATTGACATTGGTGCCGACCCGCGGAGATAATTAGAGTTTGAGTAGCATTTAACAACCTCATGCTGAGCTGAATTAGACGTTCCTTTTGGAACAGTGGCAGACAGTGAAGAGAGGTACCAATTATTAAGGATGTCTGCGCCTCCCAATGTAAAATGCTTTCATAGACGTGTTCTCTCTGATCCTCCAAAAACCCTCCTGAGAATAGATGTTTATTGCTCTTATCCTCAGTCTACTGAAGAGGAGACTGAGGCTCAGAGAGGATCACCCAGCTCAGAAATAGTAGAACCAAGCTTTCAATTAGCTGTCTTCTCTGTCTCACTCTGAAGCACTCTTAGCCTTGGTAGTGATATTTTGGTGTCAACAGTCCAGAAGCCTTAGGCATCAGTGCCCACCTTCCTAACTTTGGCAAGTCCAGGGAAGTTCAACAAACCAAAGCATCCTAAACCTCTCTGACATTTGGGAGCTGTGTATTTATATGCTTTGTGTAAGAAATGTGAGGAGAGCACGTGATACGAGAGAAACACTGTTCTAGTTGGGCAGAATCTAAAAAGGAATAAGATCTCTGCCTCCAATGTGCGGGCACCCTAGTTGGAGAGACAGGCTTGTGTGCAAATATCAGAAGGGAAGGTGCCCAAGCTGGAACACTGGTGGTCAGGTGAATGAAGGTGCTGCTTTTCACATCCTGTTCCAATGGTTATGATCCATATTTTGAGTTCCGAGACTAGAAGGGCAGGACTGATGAAGAAATTATTTTAAATTCTGGCCCCGACATGGTAGAATATCTTTTGTTGTTGGACAACAAATATCTATTTAAAACGTCTATAGGTACTGTTGAATTAATTTTAACAAACCTGTGTAGAGTACCAAGTTCTGCTCCATGCCCCATACATTCTCTTTCACTCTTCCTGGTGCTGCTTGTGATAACGAAGCTGCTCATTGATTGCTTAGTGGGTGTTATTATCTCATCTACTCTTCACCGCAGCTCTGTGGGGCAGATACAGTTATACCCCTTTACAGCTGAGGACACTGAGGCTCAGAGAGGTAAAGTGATTTGCTCAAAGTCACACAGCTAATAAGTGGCAAATCTTGGGTTCAAACCTCTACCCTGGCTTCAAAGCCTTTGTTCTTAACTTCTATTCGCTACTGGAAAGAATCCTTTCATGGATGCGATATAACCCAGTGTCTGTACACATCTCCTTGATAGGTATTAGACAACTTTACCAAAAAACTACTCTCTGTATTGAGAGAGCCTTAATTTTGAGGTCTTTGCACTCAGTTCAATTCAGTATCAAAAATAAAGCAGCTCTTTGATTTAAGAGAATAAATAAGTTAATCGTATTTTTTTTTGCATCCACTAACACTTAAGTAATAAAAAATACTTGTGCTCACTGATTTCTCTACCTCTATTCTTCATTCTGATAAAATGAATTCAGCATAGATACGTCTGTTGACTTTCTGTTTTGTATGTCAGAATTTTAAGGCCTGAAAGGTGAGAGGTCATTTTTACGGTTCTACGGTCTGGGGAGACTTGCTGAAAAAAGGGTTGAGAATGTCAAAGGTTTTAAAAGATAAGCAAGTCGATACTGGAAGGAGAAATCTGTGTCCATGCCCTTCTTAAGAAAGAAACAAGTTAGGAGCCCAAAACACTAGTTCTTGTTCACAAATTCTTTGAGACTGAAGACAAGACCCTTCCCTTGACTTGTCAACCAAGAAATATGGACAAGAATTCAGAGGTCCCTTAAACCAGGTAATGATGTTGCTCACGAGGCCTGAAAGGAAGTGGGCAGAAGAATGACAAGGGTTCAGCCGCTCCTAGCGATCTGAGAGCTTGGATGTCCGTGGACCCAGCTGTCCAAATGGCATGAGCAAGTATGGGCGCCGTGCTAGGCAGCTTTCCCCATCAGCTTAAAGGCTCATCTCAAACACCAACCACTGCGTCCTGGGATTTATTCTTAGGCTGTGTGACTTCTTAGGGAAATGTTATGGACAAGAGGCAGCAGGCGGTGCCCAGGACGATACTCACTGCTGATTCATCCTCTTCCAGGCCCGGCTGCCTCTTGCTCAGTTGATATAATGGCAGTTGCTTGATGGTATTAAACAGCACCCTCTTGAACCTCTCACTCCCTCCCTCCTATCCCAAAGAAACCCAGCTCAGAGTGGGCCCAGTTTGAATCCTTATCCAATGGTGCTAAAGGTGCTTGGTTACTCTCCAGGGGGAGTGTGCTGCCTGGAGGCCATTTCCCCTTGCAGGTGAGTTTTCATTCATGCCTCTCAGGCTACTTTCCGTGAGCATCCATGGGCGGTGGGACACCAGCCAGGTGCGTGATGTGCTCTGGCTTATATATGCATGTTGTGTTTGTCCTAGTCACATGTCACACCCCTTTTCCTGTGCCCCCTAAGCCCCTGGTTCAAGGAAGGGAGGCATCGGCTCTTGGAGATGCTGTCCCGCCTGGCCCAGGATGGTACCCTGCCCACTTGAAAGCATCGGAGTGCTGAGTTCACCGTCTCACTGTCCCACCGTCCCATCGCTGTCAGTGTGAACACCTGCATTCTAGCAGGCCGGTTTCCTTCACATTCTTGTATGCCTGTTCTTTACTAAGCAAGCAACATGGTTCTCTTCACTTGGGCAAATATTATTTCCTTGCCCTCCTTCCTCAGTTTAAGTGCTTTAAGTCGCTACATCCATCACCTGTTGTTATTCAGCCTTTCACTGCTCTTATTCCTTCTCTTCCTCCAGCTTTAGCCTCATTTTTCTTACATTCTGTATAGTTCTTGTCCCTCTGCCCCATTCATCACCCCAGGAAGTAGCTAAGAAACAATCTAGGCATCACCACGGCAGCAAGAATGTGTGTGAGCTTTGCCAGTCAGCAGTAGATCCAATTTCGACTATGTAAAAATAAATTAAAGGATATGATTATGTTTATTTATACCTGCTTCCACGAGAGAGAAGGTAAGAATAATCACATCGGCCACAAGCAGATGTTTAACAGTTTGAGACTGAGCCGTGACAACAGGTGTGTGTATATAGAGGTTGCATCTAAAAAGACAGACCCATAAAATGCAATAGTGTATCTTCACTGTGTAGAAAATGGCGTACGTGCAACTTTGCAAACAGAGCCACCCACATTGTTTCCTCGGCAAATAAAGAGAATCCCAGCTGCTTATTCTCCTGCTTTACCTCAGAAAAAGAGTAGAGGTTACAAAAAATTAGTTAGCTGATACAATTCAACTTACTGCAAGATTATATGCACACATACACACACACACAAATGCATAGATTATGTGTAAAGCCACCATGAACATGTGTTGATTTATGAATGCATCGAGATCATTTTAAAATCCCAAACTTGTGCAATGTCAAATACGTAATAGACTGTTGTTGTTAAAATACCAGAAAAAAAAATTTCTACTGAAGGCAATCCCCAGAAATAATTTTTTTAAAAACTTTGTTTTTACACAAAATTGCATTTCTTATTGAAGCCCTTGCGTCCTTTGTCATGGATCTAACAATACCCAGAATAGGCAGGTTTTTGTAGAAACAAAAAAGATGAGGTGATTTTTCTCCCCAGGGCATAATTTTGTATTGGTGTGTTAAAATAGCTTGAGGTAAAATTTTAGGCACGTGGAAAGAGATGATATATAGAATGTATAATATAAATATAAACAGAAGAGTATTATTGTGTTTTAAGCTAGAACTTTGTCTTGTACCCAGAACCCATCAACTATTAGTTAATTCATATGTGAATTTTCAGTAGCTGCCCAAGTTCACGAGCCACAGACACATTCTGCAGAATCACAGGAATGTCTCCTGAGTCTAATTAAGTTCTCGAAGTTTATTGGGAGAGCATGGTTATGACCAGGAAAAATATTTTTAACCTGCTCACACTGTTGCTTCAAACAATTTGGAATTTTCAGATGAACAAGAATGCATGTTTCCATTTGAGAACTGAAGGATGAAAACAGAACTGGTGCTTCCCCACCTCCTCTGTCCCCCAACCCGGGGGGCCAGTCCCACCAGCTGACTCAGAACAGTCGCTCTCTGCCAGTGGTTTCCATTACAGCCGAATCCTTTGGGGATCTGCACCCAGGAGCGGGTGCTGATTGCCTCCTGGCTCCTGCAGTCTCCACAGCCACAGTCAAGGCCGTGAGCTGGGAGTTGTGGCTGCTCTGTCCCCTGTCCGGCCAGGTGCTCTTCCCATGGAATATGCCTCCCTCTTCTTTCCAAAGCACTCTGCACCCTCCCAGCCCCTTCAAGCATGCTGCACCATGGTATTTAGTGTTTCCTGTCTGAAATACAAGATGAGAAGTGAAATGGAAGTTTGGAACCTGGTTTTGTATTTTGGGTTTTCCCAGGTAGCCTTCCTTATTCATCTCTAGGAAGTGGTTCTGTTGGAGAAAAGCTGTGACATGAACTCCATGGCCAGGAATCTCAGCATCTTCAAGCCTCAGTGGGGCTGGACCTTGTCCTCAGGCAGCCCTCTCTCAGAGGTCACCTCTATAAAAATTGTAGGTCTAGGCTGGGCCTGGTGTGAAGCTATCTATGTCAAGTATTCTGTTTCATCAGATGTTAAAATAACGATGTCCTCTTCTGTAAGGCAGGGCACATCCTACCCCTGGTGGAATAATATATTTTAAGTGACTTCTGAAAACGGGCCGTGAAAGCTGTCTGCCACATGGCCCATGTTTGCACGTCTCTATATAGTTACGATTGCGGAATTTGACAGTATAACTCTGAATCTGATTAATTAAGAATGTGTAAAAACAAAGTTCTTGCATTACAGCTCGTTCCTTATCTTTGTGTCTTTTACTGTGATGTTGTAGAACTTGGATCATATGGAAAACTAAAATATTATGACACAATGACTGAAGAAGGTAAGAATGATTTCAGAATTGTATGCATTGGCTTTTTTTCATTTTTGGTGTCTGTGGCTTGCCCATTTTATTTTATTTTTTTTTTAACCTCTTTGCATGACTTCAGTGACATTGTGTGATTTATTATTCTTTCCGCATTTTCGTCTAGTTTTGCCATCGTGTTAATTTGGAATTGGAGACGTGCAATACCATGGGCAATCATGTTATTCCATTCAAACGATTCAAACCATCTCAGTTGTGTAACACACTCAGAGAAATGGTGTCAGCAGCGTAAACACAAGCCCACACCCACTGTGCCACCGTTATTTCCTCCACATGCTCACAACATATAGAAACATGTCCAACCAACACTCTTCTTATAATATGTCCTTAATTTCAGAGGGGTGGTTGGTGTATGTTCTGGTGACATTCTGATTTATGCAAATGCATGAGCGATCTAAAGGAACTCCTAGACCCAAAACCAGCTGGAGACCTGTTTCTGATGCAGAGGGCTGTAGGCTCATGTCCTTAGCTCCCCTAGTGCCTGTTGACTCATCCAAGAGAAGCCAGGGCCACCTTTCCAGCCAGCAGGATTGTGTGTATTGGGGTTCACACTCTGTGAGATTGGACATGTCATTTTATAACCATGTCCCCTGAGTAAGTGACGTCTGGCAGAGATTTGTTTTTAAATGTATCTACTGGTAAATTCCAGGCACTGTCCCAGAACACAGCCTTGCCCAGTCAGAATAACTTTTCTGGGAAAAAAAATGCAGCACAGAACAGCAGTCTGAAAATTTTGTGTTCTTGTAAAGGTAGTTGTCCTCTTGCCCTGTCCCCCATCTCACCCCACACGTACCTGTGCCTGTTTAGTAATAAATAGTATTTGTACGTAATGAAAACATTGGAGTTTTCACTTGATATTTACACTGATATTGACAAGAAATCAAAAGGTACCCTAGAAGGGGAATCAGCTAATTTTATCCTTCAACATGAGAGAAATTCCCCCAAAGTGCTGCATATCTTGTTTTCAGCGTCTAGTAGTTCTGAGTTGCCTTAGCTTGCCAAAGATCTCCTAGTTGCTTTGCATGCAGGAAGCAGAACATGGGACAGCCCTTGGTAAGAGGAAGCCCCTCCCCAGGCCCTCCCCACTCTTGGCTTCTGCACAGCACCCAGGCCCTTCCTTCTTCGCTACTATATCTGTGCTTTCAGTTAACCACTGTCGTCTTTTCTAAAGCAGCAGGCCATAGTTCAGATCTCAGACTGGGCCCTGTTGTAGCCCAGGGCCCTTCCAACGTGGGGTCATGCAGACCCTTGTGCAGTGAGACCTCCAAAGACAGAACACTTCCTGTAAGAATGTGTCCCACCATCGAGGGGATAGAAAGAACAATGCATGTCTCAAAGGAAGGCTCCTGTCCCGGCTGTCATTTTTAGTCCATGTCTTCCAACCACTTCAATTTTTATTGGTGATTGGCTCAGAAAACCAGTGCTTTGGGACTCACTGATTTTACAGTTTGATCACTTTTCCAGGCATCTCCCAGCCATCAGCCTCAACCTCATGGCTTGGGTGGCCGATGGGTTTGTTCACTTCTACCTGAGCAGTCACGACCATCACTTTGTCTCCTTATGCCATCCTGTCCTTTGCCTTCCACCCTTAGCTTCCTGTTGCCAGAGCAGCTTCTGCCTCCCCGTTGCCTCACTTGGCCCTTTTCTTCCTGGCTGTTCCTTTCCTTCCTCTTTCCACATCCATTGGAGCCATCCGAGAGCTCCCTTTCTCCTCCTCCCTGCTCTGGACAATTCAACATCAAGTGAAGATGCAGAAAAGCTCCTTCCAGTCTGGTGACACACTTGATAATGAGCAGCTGGTTTCTAGGCAGGAAAACAACGTCAAAATAATGTCTGGAAGGAGAAGCACAACCAGAGGGAGATTGTGTTCGGGGGCCCTCAAGGGTCACCTCTCGCATTCCTTATCCTTCTCTTGACTTTGCCATCCCTTCCTGCATATCCTCTTGTGTCCTGTTCTTAGCTGAAAATGTATCCCTGTTACAGTGATTAGCTAACAGTAGCTAAGGGAGCGTTTTAAAAAGCATGTTCTCTAAAATACTAGCTTCAGATGAGGTCATCAGAAATTTTGCAGCTATCCAGAAAAAAAAGAAAGCAAGATTGATTTTACAGTTAAATAAATGGGACGCTTCTGAGTTAAGTTAAATAGGTTTCTTTACCACATGACTCGTCGGAGCCTTCAGTATGCACCCGTGCACGGCAGCGTCTACAAGAGTGAATCGTAAAGCGGGATGAAGTTTGCAGTATTCCCCAAACTTATGCAGTCAGAGAACCCACTCTTCCATGGAGCCTCTTCTGAGACTCTTTTGGAAATGCAGATTAAGGCATTATCCTTCACCTAGAATAGGAACCTCTGAAAGGTATAAAAGTTTTCTAACCACATAGCAATCCCTCTCGGGCCCTCATAAAAGGATACTTTGGAACAGGAGGTCCCCGTGCTGCCACCTCAGATTATACCGTTTGGCAGCTGGCTCCCTGACAAGCCAGGCTGGCTTAGACCTGATTGTGGGGTTCCATCTAAAAGCCTTAGAACCGGCAGCAGCCACCCGGCCTCTCCAGATTCTTAGGGGCCTCTCTCTCTCTCATTGAAAATAACAGTAACTGTGGTCTCGATCACTTCCATGTTACACAATTCAAGGAAGTATAATAAAGACAGCAGTGCTGTGGGCAGTGGCCAACTAGCTAGCCTTCAGGACATCCCCCCTCCACTTCAGCTTTCTTTCTACAGTTTTAGAAATGCGACCAGCCCTTGAGCAGGGCTTTAGTGTAACCGCCCATGGGATTGGTCACTATCTGTAACTGTTTCCAGAGAATGCTCTGGATGTTGTGTGAGGTCAGCTACTGGCGTTGAGGCCTTTTTTTCCCTAAGGTGGATTCAGTGGAAAGATGGATTACATATACCACCCTTTATCCTAATAGAAATTGTGTTGACGATTCCTGAGATAGAGGGAATTGTCCTGCACGTATTCTGTTCATTTTTTTAAGCACCGACTATGTGCTAGTTATTCTGCTAAGTGCTTTGTTGAAACACAAGATTAAGAGATGAGCAGTTTTCCCATGGAACTTATAGTCGGGGGAGAAATAAAAGAGCCATCACTGAGCCACCAGGAAGCGAGTGGTAAGTACCACAGGTGCTCAGAAAAAGTTGACAGACTACAGGAGGAGGAAAGATGGCTTTCACCTGGAGGGAAGATTTTGTGGAGAAGGTGACCTTTGAGCTGGCCCCTAGAGGATCAGTAAATATGGGGTGAATTGGGGAAGGAGGCTAGTGGTAAGTTCTGACCTGCCAGGCTGAGACGGGGTGAAAGGAGGGGACACACCAACCCTTACTGGGTGCCTCCCACCTGCCAGGTGCAGTGCTGGGGGCTTTATACATTCTATGTCATTTAATCCTTGTAATTATCACCCAGGTAGATTTTACTGAAGTTGAGAAAATGAAAGTTCAAAGAAGTATTTTGTTAGATGAGCAAACTAAGGCTCAGAGTAGCAACGTAATTGGCTCTGGGACTTAGGTAGTAAGTCACAATGTGGGACCTGAACTCAGGACTGTGGCGTGCCCACACCCTGCCTTCTTGGCTCCACTGTGGCTTGCACCACAAGGCGGTATGAGGAACCGGACAGTTCAAATGGGCTACCAAGTAGGAGTGGGAAGAAGGGCTTGATGGAGACCAGATCACGGGGAAGGTGGAACCACAGACTAAGAGTGGACAACAGTGAGCTGTGGAATAAAACGTGGCCCCCTCTACTTGAACACTTTACCATAATAAGTTTATTTTAAGAAAACAATCTACTTACTCTCAGACATTAGACAAGATCATGACTTTTTTTTTTCAAAATTTTCACCTCCCCTCCCTTTCCCTCCCTGCCCAGCACCTAAACTGAAACAGCTCCCTGGGCCACACCCAACCCCCTCTCCTTTGCCAAGCCAATCAGATTTTATCCAGTCACTCATTCATTCAACAACAGTCAGTACGGAGCAGGCACTAGACTGGGCCTGTGGAGATCAAAGACAGTTCTTCGCCTGAAGAATTCATACTCTAGTGGGAGACACAGGCAGAGAGATGACTAGTGTGATGGGCAGACCCGAGGTGCTAGGGGAGCCCAGTGGAAGTGAGGGCAGGCTTCTCAGAAGAGGCCACGTCTGCACCACCTCATTCCTGCTTCCCAAGTTGCTGACTGTCCCGCCAGCCACCTGATACTAGTGTGTTCTCCGGGTTGTAGCTGAGCACCTGCTCTGTATGAGTCGTTTTGCTAGACTTGATAGATGAGTGAGCGTCACTCCTCCCAGGGCCTGTATTTCCTTCTATAACAAGATGTCCCAGGGATACAAACAAATGACTCTAGGGGTAGTCTTTTGGTGATTTCACATCCCCCACATGGGCAGTCATCCCTTTATCCCTTTATCTCCTCTTAGACATTTAGTAAATGTTCTTGGAAGAGCAATCTCCAATTGTTACTTAATGTTAATAACCCATAGTTTAACACTACTATATATAAAACATAAACAGCAAGGACCAACTGTATAGCACAGGAAACTATATCCAATGTCTTGTAATACCCTAAATTGGAAAATAATCTGAAAAAGAATATATATATTTATATAACTGAATCACTTTGCTATACACCTGAAACTGTAACATGGTAAATCAGCTGTACTTTAGTTGAAAAAAAACCCCACCATAATTTATTTCACATCTGCAGATACCCAAATTTCATACCATTCTCACTCTGGAAAATCTTCAATAAATTGAGCTTGGCTTCCTTATTAAAGTTACTTTAAATGAAAATGTAGACAGTTCAAAAGAAAACAAGGATGGAACAGATGACTTGAAAAGAGAAGCCTTTTCGCCAATGGCAGTTTACAGAGCTACTCATTTCTGCTCTTTGGAGCTAAACATTCATAGACATGTAGGTAGGTAGACAGAAATCTTGACTAAGGATACACTGCAAAGATGCAATGTATTGTCGTAAACTCATTGCCGTTTAACAGAAGCCATTTCTAGAAAAATAATTTCTCCACTACTTAAAAAGTCAATGTTTGTTCACTTGTACAAGGAAAAAAGATAGAAAAGCTTGTTGTAGTATCAAGGGCAAAAATTATAATGATCTTTTCCATAGTGAAATTAAGGCTACTGTTTCATGGCAATCAATAGCCCATTTACCGAGCTGAAAAATTAATAATGTCTTATATGAATCATGGGGTCCTAAATTAGGCATGTGGCTGAGTTTTGAAAACCCAAATTATTTCAAAGAAACAAAAGCTCCCTAAGGTCACATAGTCCAGTCATTTGATGTTCTTAACTGCAGTGAAATAATCCAGTTCTTTTTCAAAGTGAAATTGAATTTTGGAATACTGTTTAACAGCATTTTCATTGCCCAAGAGATATCCTCTGAAAAGGTGGTCCTAAAACAGGTTCTTGGTGCTATCTGTGGCCTTCACATTATGTTTTCCTCCTGGCTTTGAACAGATGAGAGTTTACTCTGATATACCAGGCAGGATAGGTTTAACTCTATATAGCAGAAAATCCAGATTAACACTGGTTTAAGTCAGATGAAAGTGTATTTTTCTCTCAAGTAAAAAAGATCCAATGACAGGCTATACATGACTGATATGGAAGCATCACAATAATCCAGGACCCAGACTCCTTCCATCCTTCTACTCCACCATCCTAATATATGACTTTCAACCTCAAGGGCACCTCATGGTCCAAGATGGCTGCTGCTAGAGCTCCAGCCATTACATCTGTATTCCAGGAAGGAGGAAGGGCCAAAAATTTTTTCCTCAGATGTTCTGCCTTCTTTTGAAGGAGCCTTCCCTGTAAACCCTCCCAGTAAAATCTGTCCAGAACTTAGTTACATGCCTACACATAGTTTCAAGGAAGCTTGAAAATGTAGTATGTTAAGCTGAGTGATTTCTTTGGGTATTATGTCATTAGGAAATGAAAAAAGAATAAATATTGGTAGGCAACTTGTAATCTCTCCACAACAGAGAAGTATCGGTATCACTTTCATGTAACTGTATGTTGATAGGGAGGACTGAGATCAGAACACATGAAGAACATGTTCTGAGGGAGGGCTGTGAAAAGTGATGGAATCAATGAATTGACCAATGAGATCAAAGAACTGTTGTGATAGAAAGATAGAGTTATGGACTGCTAGCAAGACGCTTCAAATCAGGAATTTGGACGTGGTGCAGTTATTGCTAGTGACATGGTCTAGGATCTAACCACAGGAGTGGATGGACAGGGTGAGCTGGAGGAAAGGGTAGCTGGCTGGAAGTGAGTAGGTTAGAGCGATGAGGAGCTAAGTGTTACCGGGCTCACCCATGTAAACTTACCAAGGATGGTAACATGAGTAATGGTGGAGAGAAAAATAGTGAACCGGGTTCTAGTATCTTCAGAAATGAAGGAAGGGTGACTAGGAAGTCAGATGGGGTAAAGGTGGTAAGGGTTATTGACCTGGGCTTCAAAGAAGGGAGGAGAAATGGTCTACAATGGTGAGGAAGGGGGGATGAAATGTGGGGCACCTAAAGAGATGAGTAGTGTCATTGCCAAGGGCCACAGGAGAAAAAGGGCCATCCGGAAACAGCCCCGTTTCAGTTGGAGCAAAAAGACAGTGTTCATAGACAAGGTTAAGGACATAGAGATTTTCTGATGGCAGGGCTGGGAGACTGAGTCAGGCCAGGAGTTTTCAGAGCCACTTGGTGATAAGTATCTTGATGGTAATGGATGACCCAGAGGCTGTGCTGAAGTGAACAAGGATGTAGCAGGGGATGGAACAGCCTGACAATGTTTCAGAAATTCTTTCTATAGCCTCTTTCTTGGGATTGGCCCTGTGGGTAGTCGGCAGTGATAAAGTGAGATCTGTCTTTCCAGGAGAGGGGAACTCTGGGGATACCCTTGGAGTCCAGCTGGGGGCGGGGAAGGTTGGAGAAGGAGATCAGCCTTTTCCAATTCAGAGAGAGAGAGAGAGAGAGTTCAGCCCAGAATAGGAAGGTCTTTCCAACAGACATGGCCAAAGACGAGATAGCCTGCCTCAGACAGGAGTGAGCCCTCCTTATTTGGAGAAGCCAAAGAAGCCTCCATCAGAAAGACTTTAAGATAATGGACACCTTAACGTCCCTTCTAGTCACATGTTCAAGATTCTGTCCTGGTGCCTTTATTAAATGCGATAGCAGACACTAGTTTGCAGCCTACTTTTAAGATTAAATCTTCTGAAAACTTGATCTTGCATTCTGGTTAAGCTGCCACCAAAATTGTGGTAGGTGGGTTCCTGGGCCAGAGCATCTGCAATAAAAGGCTTATATATTATTTGATTCAGTTCACAGCCAAACTCTTTATTAATGTGGTTAAATACAGCAAATAATCCATTAGATAGTTCCTATGCAATAGACCCTTAAAAGAACAATAACAAACAAACAAAAATTCTCTTTTAGTTACAAATCTGAACTTTTACCACAGTAGAAATTTTAAATTGCAAATTAATTTTAACTGTTCTTTTTTATTATAAAAACATTACATGCACACAGAGGTAAAAGCAAATATTACATAAAGAAAGACAATAAAATTGAGCCCTCTTTCACCCCAGATTCCACTCATTCCTTAGAGCTAACCATTTTTATCAGTTTTTTTTAATATATTCTCTTTCTCTATACAGTGGTTCTATGCCTGGGTTTTGTTTATTAGTATATCTTGAAGATATTTCCATATCAGCATTTTGTGACTTTCCTCATTCCTTTTTAGCAGGTGCATAGTATTCCACTGCCTGGCTCTTCCATGGTGGGTTAACTCAGTCCCCTGCTGATGTACATTTAGAATGTTGCCATTTTTGTTTATTGAGTTATTACAGTGCTACATGAGCATCTACTGAATAGAAGATATATAAAATAAATTTCTAGAAATAGAAATGGTGAATCAAAGGATATACTCATTTCAGATTTTGAAAGATAGTGCCAAATTGCACTCCAAAGGAATTGCACCAATTTACATTCCCACTAACAGTGAAGGAGAGAGCCTTAAATAACAAATTTCAATAAATCCTTTGAACAGAGATTCAAACTGACTTCGTTAACAAAGCAAATAAGCCTTTGTAATATAACTACCTTCTAATTTACTTGTTTTTCGAAACCTGAGTTTTTAACCAAAGTTGAGTAAAAGGCAGTGTGCAGTTCTGATCGAAATTCTTCGTCCTCTCAAGATGAAATGACAGGGCTATTCCCCCCACACAGAATATCCATTTTCCACCCCAGCACATGCCCTTCTTGCCTCAAGACCACTGATAGCCCTGTAGAAACTCTGAGAAGTACACAGCACATTTACTCGCTTCCTTCCAGTTACCGAAGCGGGGACCCCCTATTGTGCACAGACACCATTTCCAATACCATGTTGTTTCATTCATTCCAGGTTTATGGTTTAACTCATTCGGTCCAACTTTCCATAACCAGAGGATTGTTCTGGGCACTTGAACAGATGCTTTCGTTGAGTCTGAGCCTTATCCAAAAGCAAATAGATGTAACTCACCAGTTATTAACCACATTACTATTTTAGAGATGTATTCTTCCAAGTCTCTCCCTGGGGCTGGATCTTAGGAAGACAGAAGCCTGGTATGTGTATGTAACCAAACTAACCAGCTAGTAATCAGCATCAGATCTGTGGGAAAGACCAAACCAGCTGTGTGGGTAAATCCACAGTCTTCCTGAAAACCAGGACCCAGGAAGTCTTCCGACTAGAATACATCGGCTCTTCAAACTTCATTTTGTCATATTTTCATGATCTAAACTGTCAGCAGTAAAAGCAGAAAGATTGGACCTGGCAAGTAAAGGCAGATTTTGCCACATTGCATATGTAAGAGGTGTTAAGTGGCAGCAGAAGGCACATCGTGGATGCTTTTTTTGTCTATTTCTGACATCCCCAGAGCTGAAAATGTTAAGTTGCCTTCATCAGTCAAACTTGAATACTGGTATTATAAATTAATAATATAATTTTCCACCCCCGTGAAGCTTTCTCTTAAAAAAAAAAAAAAAAGTGGGAATCTGTTATACCAAGAGGTTGGCATGTTCAATTAAGCATGGTAAGTTTCTCTTTTGATTAAATCTGAAGTGAACTGAATCATCTCATTTTAGTCATGGGCCACTGAGCCTTCAGTCACATTTGGTTAAGAACTCTCAGCAGGTGCAGACACTTCTGTTGCAAACCTACGTTTCAGATGAGATTTACAGGTGTTAAGTTTACGATGGAAAGTTGAGTATTCAAAATCAGAGAACATAGGAACTCAAGTTAACTGACACTTTGCAGACACGTGAAATCCAGGTGACAGGAGAGGATGGCCGTACATGAAATAGTACATGGAATAAATGGTAGCCAAATCTAAAATCTTTCCCTTTACATCAAGATAAATGGGTAATATACAGGCTCATCATAAGGAAGAACTGTTTTGTTAAGTTCTGCTTTTTATATGAGTCAGAGTAACTGTTCAGTGCATGGTTATTGAGCACCTACTATTTGCCAAGTGCTGTGAACAAGTCAAAACCCTGTCCAAATGAATCCATCAGTGTCACAGCCCACTGGCAGAGAGACATACCCAGGATATGTATGGCCTCTGACAAACTGCCTCTGAAGAGCTCCTTCCCACCCCTTAGATGGCAGTGGGGCTGGATGCTGGCAAGTCCGGGACTCCGAGGCCCCCTTGGTAAAGTGCTTCTTCATTCGTTTATCTCTTAGATATCCACAGCGGGTAAGGGATGGGAGCAAGAGGAAGATGTTCAGACCTGTCCCGCAGCCCCTACCTGGCTCAGAACGCCAAAACTGAGAGCAGACAAACCCCTTTGAGAATTTCTGTGTGTGAGCCATTTGTATCTGTGTATATGAGATAGAAATGTTCAGAAAATTAAGTTCCTAAAATCATAAAACACGTGACCTAAAATGATAAAGAATGTTAGCTCTCAACCAGTGTCAGCCTCAGCTAAGGTCAGTAAGTTGGCTCTTTTCCTGAAACATTGTATTCTGCCATCTGATACCTGCTGTGAGTCTTTTGGTTTGTAAAATTCCAGTTTTGCCTGAATTTGATAGATCTTCAAAAAAAAAGAGTCTCAAAATAGACAAACATTAACTGTAAACACTATTAGACTTTGGAGGTTTAATCACAGCACTAACCAAGAAGAGAGTCTGTTGAGTTTCTTACAGGGTGCTTCCAGATCTTCCTTCTTTCTGTATCGCCCAAAAGAATGTGAACTCTGAATAGATTTGCACCCAGCAAGAACTCCAAGCATGTCTCTCCCTCTCTCTCTCCCTCACACACACACACATACACACATACACAGACACACACACTCCCTTTGTTGTTTGTGTTAATGTTGTTATATTCATAAACACTGAGGACCCGCCTAAGAAGTAAGCACAGAGAGGAGGGCAGATGAAAAACAGCATCCCTGTCCTGGAGGGACCCACAGGCTAGTTGGCGAGAGGGTCAATGAAACACCTCTGAGGCTCTATGATAAGTGCCAAGATAGGATAGGTTATCTGAGTGCTGTGATAGAGAAAATTACCACGGTGACTTGCCAGTCCAAGAAAGGGCCCTGGGGAAAGCTTCCTGAAAGATGAGATGCTTAAAGCAGAGTCTTAAGAAGGAATAAGACAAGAAAATAAGTGTGCAGCATTCCAAGCTGTGCGAAGGGTAAGTTAGAAGGAGGCAGGCAAGCAGGCAATTCGATTAAAAGCTAGGAGACCAATTAAGAGGCTGTAAGCAACATCCATGTGGGAAAGGTTGTATCTAAAGTGTTCAAAGGTGGACTCAAAATGACTTGGCAACTAATTGGATATGGGAGAGAGGGGTAATCTCTAAGACGGCTGGAAAACACTGGGCGTGAGGAAATCACTAATCGAAAATTCAAGCAGAGGAGAAGATCCCTAGGAAGGAGGATGATGTGTGGAAGTTTGGGTCATGTTGAGTTTAACCATCAAAGGGATTTCCCTGTGAAGATGTTCAGAAGTCAGTCAGATAAGAGGGTCTGGGCCAGAGATCTGAATGTGGGAAGCATCGATTCAGGCAGTGGTCCTGGGTTTCTTGGGAGGATGTGAGGCTGAGGGAGAGGGAGCAAGGAGGGGGCCCGGAGGAGTGGTGACACTTAATGGGCTCTCTCTCGAGTCCTTTAAAATCAAAGAGGATTTGAGGAGATGAGGAAGGAATATCAGATGCCACTGAGAGATCCAGGCACATGGAAGTGAAAAGTGGCTGAGGGTAGTCTCAGTGCCATGCTGCCAAATGCCAGATGCAGAGTCAAGAAGTGACCAAAGGAGCCCTAAGGACACAGAGGCACCAGCACAGACTGATCTGTCCAGAGGCTTGGCCATGAAGAGAAGGAAAGAGAGAGCAGTGCCCACGGGAAGCCCAAAGTCAAGAGAAATGCTGCCAAGTTGAAAGATGTAAGCATGATTATATGCTGAGGGGAAAGGGAAGACTTGAAGATTGAAGATGACTGATTAGTCAGAGTCCCCGAAGAGGCAAGAGATTGGAATAAAGGAAAAAATTTCGATCTTTGAGATAGCAACATTCAAAACACATTGGAAATCTTCCAAAATATTTATGAAGGCACTCATATTTCCAACGATAAGGTGACCCTGTTAGAGAAGATGATAGAACCAATTCACGTGAACAGATTCATTCTTTACAGGAGACCCCAAAGGTCATTCTCATAGAAAATTATTTTTAAAAGCCTTAATAAGGAAATCAGGCAGCTTCATTTCATTATATGATGGGTTTGGCCACCACTTAAGATACAATTATGTAAATATTCTTGTTAATTCTTGTTAATTCTAGTCCTATGATTATGTCTGTAAATATAACTACAATTAAATCTAAATTTAAATTGAAGATGTTAATTATCTTTATTATGTGGTTCATTCACAAAATATTTACTAAAGATGCTTTACAAAATACTTTATTACAACACCAGTTTACTTTCCATTAATGTCAATGCAGTCTTATAATAAATGGTTTTACATGCTGCCTCACAAAAATTAGAAGAAATTCAGAGGCTGTACTTCAAGAATAGACTTAAGAATAAATAAATAAACTATGTTCTTGGTGTTTTGTGCAGGATGAGATTATTATTTTTAATATTTTGCTTTTAAGAATAAAGATCAGGCCAGATCCTGTTAGGTGAATAAGGTGCCCTGAGAGAAGTTTGTAGTTGGAAGGGGAGTTTATGCCCTTCAGCTGCTAGGTAGTGAGTTGTATCTGGGAACTTACACTATCCTGTTTCCATACTTTCCCAAGAAGGCTCCCACCATCAGAGCCTGAATCGTAAGTCCTTGTTTCTTGTCTCTCTCTGGCTCCAGGCTGTGAACTACAAGGGCACCAGCTGCATCGATCTTATTACCAAATGCTGTCTGGTTCATAGCACAGGCTCAATTAATATTTGCAGAGTGGAAGATTGTCTGTGACCTGTACTGACCTGGCAGGAAAGCTCAGACTTCCCAGGGGAGCTAATACCGGGAGAGCTGCACTGTAACTCAGGGAGCGCATTGAGGTGCCAGGCACTATGCCGACACTTGTTGATGGATACAAAGATCCAGAGATGGCGGGGAGAAGGGCCCTGCCCCTGGGAAGCCTGCCTCCTGGTGGGGAAAGCAGACACGCGGGCAGCAAACTGAAACAAGGGCTGTGCCGGGTACTGTGTCATGAGAATGGTGGATTTCCTCTTGGAGAGGAGGGTGTGGATATTGGTAGAGAAGGCTTCAGCTCTGGCCTTCCATGAGACCTTAACAAATGAGGGGTGTCTCCATCCAGAAGGAGAAGCCAAAGCCCAGCTTTCCCCGCTCTGCTCTCTGCTGGGCTCACCAGGCCTCCTCCTGCATCACACAGGCTCCTCCCGGTGCTCACCTTGTCCGCCGGGGAGGTAGGTGCGCAAGGGGGACGACTGATGAGTCTCCCACCTCTGGAGCATGAACGCCTGGTCCACCCCGTGTTCTCCGGTCCGTTTCCTTCAGACAGTTCCTGGGGCTCTACCCAAGGACCCTCAGCCCCCCCGGGGCCATGCGCTCAGGTGGACCTGAAAGGAGTTACTTTGGGTCATTAGCCAACAAGAAGTATGTGAGAACCTCATCAAGTTGCCTGGAAACCACCAACACAAGGATTGGTTGAGCCCCCCAGGGCCCTGGCGAACCAGCATGAACAAAAGCGAGGAAGATCCCTACCCTCGTGGAGCTTGGCTGCTAGTGGGGAAGCAGCACATAGTCAATGGCAATAACGATTTAGTAAATTAGGTGGTGAAAGTGCTTTACAGAAGGCAAGCTGGGCTTGGGAAATGCTGGAAAGAGAAACTGCAATTCAAATAGGCTGCTCAGAGAAGCCTGGGTGAGAAGATGATATTTGAACAAGTCCTTGAAGGAGCTGAGAGAGTGAACCCCCTGGGTCTCTGGTGGAAGCACATTGCAGGTAAAGGGACCAGCAAATGCCACGGCCCTGAGCTGGGACAGTGCACAGTGTTTTCCGGAACAGCAAGGAGGCCAGCGTGGCTGGAGCAGGGTAAGTTAGGAGAGCGGGAGGGGACAAGGCAAGGTGGTGGAGGTGAGCTTCACTGGACAGAACCTCCCAGGTCATTGGGAAGACGTTGACTTTCCCTTTGACCTAAGGAGCCACGGCAGGATTTTGCAGAGAAGTGAGTGGCGTGATCTGATTGCCTGATCACTAAGGACCCTGGAGTGAGACCAGCCTGGGGGACAAAGAGGTAAAGGTGGAAGGGGAGACTAGCTGGGAGGGCAGCAGAATTATTGCTCTGCTTGAGGGGTGGGAGTGGGGATGGTCAGATTCTGAAATACTTTGAAAGTGGGTGTTGCGGGTAAGGGGTGAATGACCCGTGGTCCTCAGTGAAAGAATTCACAGGAGACTCCAGTCACGGCACACGGCAAGTTTTTATTAGTAGAAGAGACAGCACAGAGGGACAGGACCTCTGGGGTCAGCAGAGGAGCTGCATCTGCAGGTGGCTGTAAGGGCTTTTTATATCCCCAGGGATGGAATTTTCCAGTTCACAACTGTGCAAGCTCGCTTATTGCTGGAAACCCCCTATTTGCCCGTGAGAAGAAATGGGGAGAGGGTTACTGGTCTTCAAGGTCTTTTGAGTCCCTTGTTTTGAATTCCTCTTTCCCCTGCCTGCCTTGCCCTGACCATTCGGTCTCTATCAGTAGAAACCCCAGATTTGCCGATGGATAATATGTGGGGTGTGGGAGAAAGAGAGGAACACTCGATGACCCCAAGGTCAGCGTTTGCCATTTGCCGCAGAAATCCCGTGACGTGTCTTCTCAGATTGAGGATGCCCTGTCTGCCTGACTGGAGTCTCCGCATGCAGGAAAAAAGACAAGGGATAAACAGAAGGAAAGTTCAGGTGCACTTTTGCTTTTTAAGCTACCTGCCAAGCCATGAACTTCAAAGACAGAGACTGGAAAGGCAGAACTGAAAACACAAAAATAGTTTCAAAAACACAATTTTCATGTGTTCCCTTCTGTTTCATCTTTTCGTTTCTTCTCCGAAACCGAGGTCTGATTGCTCAGGTATGTGTGGCCGCTCCCTTTACATCTGTGTTACTCTTTGGCCCCGTCCCTTCTGGGTCACTGGTGCTCAGAACGTTCCAGGGAGCTAATCTGATCACCCACCCAAAGGGTTCCTGTGCGGCGCTGCCGACTATGTGGTGGGAAAGGTGTGAAGGAATTTCCAGGGGCTGTTTTAATTAATTAGCAGCAGAACGCATTTCCTTTGAGTAAACAGGACCTCCGAAGGTTATTTTGCGATGCAGCTTAGAGCTTCTGTTTTATGGCGGAGGGACTGGTTGAGGATTGTGATTCCTGGTTGTTTTTCCAAAAGTTGTTCTTCGCAATCGGCCCTTCTGCTTTGATCTTTTCCTCCCCCACTTTCCTACCACCCCCGCCACACACACTCCCCTGAGGACACTCAGCTGGCATTCTTTAGCAAATTTCAGACCAAGCTGAACTATGTTAAAATTGTGTACTAGGTTTTGACGTAGGTGCCTCACGATTTGAGCAAAGTGTGCTATTTCTGAGATTTTAAGTATACAAATATCTGTTGCTATATAAAAATACACTTCAAGGATTCACACCGCAACAGAGGATATTTTTTAAGGTTGCCTTAAAACATGTTAAAATTCACCCCTTCGCTCACCTTGAAAAGCACTCAAAAATGGCTTCTTTATCCTCAGGCACAAAGCTACAGTTGTTTCTTAGCTCTGTCCATGCCAACCTTTATGCCAACGTGGAATCCGTGCCTAAAATAGTCTATGGAAGCAATGCCTTTACTGCCAAGGTCTCTTGCACCAGGGCTTCTAAGCCTTCCTTCTATTTTAAATATCAAGCTTTTCATTTTCAGTAATTTGGGGATAGAGGTTCTGTCTTTCACTTTCATAATAATACCAACCCTGTCCGAGGAACAAGACCAGAGCATTTACTGTACGTCAGAGACCATCCAAATGTGTATCAACCCATTAGGTCTTCTAACAACTACAGGAGCTGAGTGTTCTATTCATTGTCCCCATTTTAAAATTCTGAACCTGAGACACAGAGGAGGTAAAGCCCTCGTGCGTCAGGAAGTCTTGAGCTAGCCCGAGTCCCGGTGCGGCCGCCGTGCCCCTTCCCTGTGCCCTGTCCTCACCGGTGGTGGGAGAGAGCCGATCACTGTCCTCCCTACTAAGATGGCCAAGGCATCAGCCTTTAAAACACAGGGGGCCACCTCACCTTGACCTCCTCAGTTTCAGGAAGATAAAAAGTGTCCTTTCTCCTAATCGGTTTTGGAACTGACTTTGGAGGACTCACTGAGAACTAAACACCAGTCCAGCAAGGCCCCAGGATGCTTACACTGTTGGGCCAGGAGCAGCTGATTCCCCAGTCCTCCCTGTGTGGAGGGAGAGAAGGCAAGACGCCAGTGAGCCTTCCAAAGCAACTCAGAGCCATGTCACCCTAGCCCCTGGGTGTGTGTTGGTTTGGTATTTTTTTCCTCTTATTTACAGAGGTCTCTGGATGCCAGGTGTTGTGGTAAGTCCTTCACACACACTTTCTCACATAAGCCTTGCATTTAACTCAGGAGTCAATGTCATTAGAATTCCTATTTAACAGATGGGAAAACTGAAGCTCAGAAATATTCAGGAACTGGGGGGAGGGTATAGCTCAGTGGTAGAGCGCATGCTTCGCATGCACAAGGTCCTGGGTTCAATCCCTAGTACCTCCATTAAAAAACAGAGACAAAACAAAGAAGTATTCAGGAATTGGCTGACTCTCGCCCAGCGGAGCCAGTGAGAGCCCAGACCTTGCTGCCTCGAAATCACAACCATTTAACCACAATGCTGTGCTGTCCCCAACACACACACACACACCCTGCATGGTGCCCTCGCAGCTTGTGGCTTCAGGCTGAACAGTTCCTGAAGATTCCAGGCCTCCCTACCCGCAAGCACAGAGGGTCCCTTTGGGAATCGCACGTTCTGTGCTCAGTCTAGTCCCGTTAGCCTCACCCTCACAGCTTTTCCCCAGGGTGTCCGTTGGGCTGGAATGAGCATGCCTTGCCGGCTAGGCTCTTCCCACCGCCCTCAAGGCATTCACCTGAGTGCTCAGTTCTGAAGGGGGGCCTTCAACTGCTGCTTTTCTGGAAACTAATCTCTAAAAGGGAAGAGGCTTTTAGGCTGTGGAGCAGCCCATGTCAGCACTTCCAAGGCAGAATGGTTGCCAGGTCCCACACATCAGAAAAAAGTTGTGTTAAAGAAGTTGAAGCAATGGATGGAGGAGAGCTGTTCCCCAGGCAGCCTCATCAGCTTGTTGCCCGAGGGCTGGACCCCAGAGAAAACAAGTAAGGTTAATGCCTGCCACCTGTCAATAGCACAGAAAGTCTGAGGTGCTGCTGCAGTGGGAGAAGGCATGACCCTCACTGGCTTGTGAACACATTTGAAAACCTACAAAAACCCAATTCTGGAATCATTTCCTACCCTGTCCTCCCATCCCTCCTATAGAGAACTTGGGGAAACCAGCCCATGAGTGATAGTGGCCAACACTGTTCTGAAAGATGGCAGAGCTAGTGGCCAGACCCTTCCATGCTTGGGGTCCCTTTTGTTATCATTTCTCTCTGGCATTCACCTGAGCTCTGAAAAGATCGTTGGAACCACAAACAATGTGTGATTAACTGGTTTCTGTCAAATATTTTCTCTGCTGTGATTCATGACTTTGGGGCATTACTTGGATTGGGTTAGTTCAGTGTTGATCTTCCCAGGCTTTTTGGTTTCCTTCCTAAATGCTTTCTTGCTCTATTATTATTTTATATATAATTTTTAAATAGCAGTTATTGATCATCTTTGTTTCATAGAGCTGCAGAATGTCCTAAGTTCAAAGACTGACCCTGAGTCCACAGAATGGTTTCATTAGTAGACGCATCATCTATAAAGTTTCAGACCCCCTTTTTCCTCTTCTGGGCTTTTCAGCTGATGATTTGAGGACTTCTTAGGGTCGCCTTCCACGGGAAGTACCCCTCTTTAGGCTTAAGGCTGCAGAATGCTGAGAACTGCTCTTCATCACCTGCCTGTCCAGTTTCCAAATCAGACTAGATTTGACAGCCAGGGAAGGGTCTTGTATCCACACTGCCTGGGCAACCCCCAGGCAATCTCAGCTCCCTGCCTACCTCCTCTGTCCTTGAATTCCCTCTTTTTCTCCTTTTTCTTTCCTTTTACCTCCAACTTCTCCTAGTCCCCAGACTTCTTTCCTCTCCCTTTTTCTTCCCAGAGTTTTCTTTGGAGATTAAATAGAAACAGCCAAACTCAAAATCCCTCCGCGCATGGTGAGCCTAATGCTGACCCTCACATCCCTCAGGATGGACCTCATGGCCTTCACCTTGTCCTTCTTTCTCATCCCTTATGAAGCCCAAGCTACCAAACTGATCTATTTTTCTCCATGTAGCATTTCTCTTCCTGCTTCCTTGGAGAGTGTACCTAACAGTGCACATCCATTACGTAGACTAAGGTACTTACATCCTAGAAGCTGTCTTTGTGGGAACAGGCATCTAGATTTATGGCTAATGGGGCTTGTGAGCAGAAGGGAGCTGTGTCCCACATCACCTTCACCATTAAAGTCAACTGGTCCTGCCCTAGTCTACAGCTCTGTCTTTCCCAGCCGGTTACACAAATCACCACTATGACCATTCCCCAGGATTTCCATCCACCGGACAGGTGGAGTGGGGATGCCAACCTGCCATGTCCCATTCTAGGAGAATAGACTTTCCAAGAGAAACATTGTGAGGTTTAATTTGGTTTGGTTTTGATCTAACCAGAAAAGTAGAATGAGTTCCCCTGCTAAATGCTGCTACAGAACCCAGCCAACAACAAATGCCTGGTGGGAAAATTGTAGGAGTTGTGATATTTTCAGGGATTCATCATATCTGAAATCTAGGCAATAATCAGTCAGTTTCAAATGAGGCTCCTTTGTGCCTTGAATGTTACCGCGGTGCAGGGGTGGGAATCAAGAATTAAAAGAGGAAGAAAAATGTGCTGTATTTCCCTAATCTCTACACTTTTGCATGCTTTTTTTTTTTTCTGTGCTTGTTGCATGCATTTACCCATTAATTATGTCAGTAATGGAAAAGAAATGAAGCATTGTATCCGCGGGACAGCTGTTTAAAATGATTACTTTGAAAATGGTATTTTTTTCCAGCACCTTTCCCTGAGGCGTCTCATCACCAGTAGACATTACTTGCTGTGCTCATTTGATCATCCTTTGCGCTAAATCCCCAACTTGCCTCCTTGATGCTTTAATTGCAGCTGACTCAGCTAATTCAAAAAGCCGTGATGCATGCTCCTGACTCCTTTAGAAACCGCAGTGTTGAGATGAATGTTTGAAAACCAAAGTCAGGTCAAAGGATCCCTAGGTTTGGCTTTCCATGGTCAAAAGCCAGTTCTGGGATGAGCATGTAATTCCAGAGAAATGGCTCTGCCTCCAGAGCAGTTCTGTTTCTCGAGACCTGTTTTTGAATCTTCAGCAGGAGAGGGAGTTTTGGTGACGATTTGTGCTTTCATTGTTTGTAAGCATTTGGGAGGGAGGGAAGAGGTCCAAGTTAAACCTTTCGTCTATCGTCCGGCAGCTTGAGATTCTCAAATAGAGAATTGGGCTGAAGAATCCACAAGGTAAGAAGGTACCCTTTATGCAGGTTGTGGGGCATTAGGGTTGGGCAGAAAGGAGTGGTCACTGCTCTAGGGCACCATCACGAAGGGAGCCACGCACCTGCTGACCCAGCGCTTTGCCGTTTGCCTCTCTCTTTATCTTCCTCCTCACCTTGTCTCCTTTCCATTACTTTCTCTTACTTCAGGGAGGTTCAGAGAAAAGGCTTCAATTCTCCACAAGATCGCAAAGAAAAAATGCCAGGTGGATGAGAACGAGAGGCAGAATGGGGCTGCCAATCACTTGGGTGAGTCCAGGGAGATGTCCATCCTGTGCCTTTCCTGGGGTGCGTGGAGAGGGGCAGAAAGGCAGGACCCAGCGTGGGGACTGGACTCGGTGCAGACACAGATCCCTGCAGCTCAGCACCCGGGAAGCCCAGGTGTCAGGAAGAGACCCACTTCCCCTGGTAGATACAGGGCATGAACAGGCACAATGTCGCCTACGCTCGGGGAACTTTAAAAAGAGTGATGTGACTCTATGAGGAATCATATAAAATCAATAAATAAAAATATTTAAGTAAATAAATAATTTTAAATAAACAAAATTACACCAGCTCCACCAAGCACCTCCACCAAAGAGTAGAAAATCTCTTTAGTTTCAGGAATTGCACACAATCCCACAATTGCACAAGAAGACACACAGACCTATTATTTAATGCTTAACGAAAGGTGAGAGTGTCCCTTCTGAATGTCTTGCCTGGTAAGCAGATTTTATACCTATGTCAATGCCTACGGCACTCCCACTAAGTGACCACATTGTTCACTTGGTCGCTCCTGAACTGAGTGGCAGGGCCCCTGTAAGATGACACTGCCTCCCTTTCTTAAGAATTCAGCAGCACTTGCCCGGGTTTCTTTTGGCTGACTTTTTCTGAGTTCCTGTATGACCAGATCGTGACATTCAGGCATCTTATTTTAACTTGGAACATGATGTTCCTCCTCTCCAGCCTGCGACTCTAATGTAGCTCTAATTCTAAATTCAAACTAAATTTAACCTAATCTGGAATCTATGTTATACACTCTGCTATTCCCCAAGAAACTAAAATTATCTGCAGACAAAATTCAACAGTGTTGCACTCAAAATACATGACATTCCTTAGAAGAGTTTCTGCCTATCCTGTTGTCCTGACTTCTAGCTCAGGGAAAATCTTTGGCCAAGAAACAGTCAAGATTCTATTGGGTATGAAAAGAAAAACTTGAAGGAAATAAGCTGACATGTTAACCGTCATGCCTGGGAGGTGGCTTCTCATCTGTTCATGTCTGTTCTTGGGTATCTTAACTCCGCTTTGACACCCAGCATCCCGTGCCACTGGGGTCAAGTTTGGCCATTGAAGGCTGACCCAAAAGTTGTATCACTTCAGCCACTAGACACCCCAAACACAATTTTAGTACTTCCCAAGGTATTTAATACTTTTTAGTTTAAATAACTGAATAGGCATCCTAGGAAAAACAGGCATAGCCTCACACAGCAGACCATCAAAGAGATAACATCATCACTACTAAACACATGGAAAGATAAAAGAAGTTTCAGTTTCAGTGGCTGTTCATGCTGAAATATATTTATGCCTCTGTATTCCACAACTAAATACATAAGTAAACATAAACATTTCCCTGGGACTTCTGCAGTTTGTCTCCTTCAAACCCAGCAATTTTTATATGACTCTCAAATTCTTTGCCAGTGAGATTTTACATAGAAATGTTTAGTTTTTCTGAAGTTGCTAGGGAAAAAAAAAATACTCTAATACTCTATGAGCGGCCTTACACTGCCTGTATCCGACAGTGATGAGCATTCCGATTCTCCTGGCAGTCCTGATGCTGAACGTCTTCATTGCCTCCTGAAAGTCAAGAATCACCCAGCACAGCCTGGGAACCCTGTTTGTTTCCCTCTCACTGAACTCATGGCAGACCTCAATGGTGCCTGATCACTGATCACCTGTAGGTGTTCCTCTGCGTCCTGGAAAAAAATCTTCTAGTGCAAGGCAGGTGCTGTAATGAGGATCAGAATAGTTTATGCTTCTTGTTCGCTTGCTCTGTACCAGGCACTGTGCTGGGAGCTTTATATGCATTTTCTTTTGTCATCTTTGCTGGCGTATCTTTGATCACGTTGTTAGTTGCAGGAGAGGTGGTGATACTTTTGTCATCACCTCAATTTTACAGATGAGGAAGCTGAATTTCAGAGAGATTAAGTCACTTGCTAACAGTCTCACAGCATTTGTACTAGAGTCAGAGTGTGAACCCAGGCCTGTCTGAGATGCTCAGTATCCAAGTCCCAGTGCTCAGCCATTACCCAAGTCACTTGCCAAACGTCTCCTCTCATTCAGGAATGATACCAATTTTTCCTCCATCACTTGTTCATCACTGCCCCACCCCCCGCCTCGGCCTTGCCTGCAGTAGGATGCCCGGGTGTAGGATGTTCTAACTAGCATTCTCCAGACCTTTCAAGTAGGTGGGGTTCCAAAGCCTGGCCTCCCCACAACACCTGCACACTGGCAGAGTCATCCACTCACTGAGCCTAAGGGAATGAGAGCTGGAAGCAATGGGCCTTGGAAGTCAACCAGTTGAATCCTCTCATCTCATAGATAAGGTTCCTGAAAACCAGAGGAAGGAGGGGACCTGCCCAAGGTGACAGCCCGATGTTGGCAGAGCAGAGTGTAGGACACACGTCTCCTGAAGCCCTCGCTAATAAATATTCTCTCTAAAACATATTACAAAAGAAAAGATCCTTCTATAAAAAATACCTGAGGGATGTGGTCCTGGGTATAAACAATAGTGTGTACATTGGGTATGGTTTTGGTTTAAAAGTGTCTGTGCTCATGTTCTTGAATGGCTAGTTGGTCCGTTTGCCTCGTCTAGAGAATGCAGCCCCTGGGAGCTGATAGGGCACAGGAGATCAGACATCAGGCCAGAGGGGATACCAGAGAGCTCGTAAAGGAGGAGGAGGGCTGAGTACACTGAAAGGCATGGGGGAGAAGGGGAAAATCCTTTGCTGTTTGGTGCAACCTTAGCCCTGGCTTTATCACCCCACCCAGACCACTGTCTTCCCCTCCGGGCCCACCATTTTAGGATGTTCTTTTCGACGTGGCGCTTACCCCACTGACTCCATTTGCTTTCTTTGTGTGTGTGTCTTAATTATGTCACAGAAAAAATCGAGCTCCCAAACAGCACCAGCACAGAAGTGGAAATGACACCATCCAGCGATGCTTCGGAACCTGTTCAAAATGGAAATCTCTCCCACAGCATCGAAGCTGCGGAAGCCCAGGTATGGCTTTTTTCTATCGCTCTTCCAGGCCTCCGTGCTTGTTGAAATCCTAGCACAGCAGCAGAGACCCTCTGTTCTCCTCAGAGGCCCCAGTTCCCAGCTGGACAGGCACCAAGTGGAGTCATTTGTCCTTGTGTGTATTTCCCAGTCCTGGCCGCATGCGTCAAGCCCTTCATCTATTGAATAAGTGCACATCTGCTCTAGCCGCTGTTTCTCAGAGTGAGATTGGAAGACTTATGCATCAAAGCCCTTGGGGATAAAAATGCAGGTTTCCCAGGCCGCATCCCAGACCTGATGAAGCAGAATCTCTGAGAAACAGCACCCAGGAATCAGCATTTTAACTCACTTCCCAGGTAGTTCATTTTTTATTATCGAAGTGTAGTTGATTTACCATGTTGTGTTAGTTTCAGGTGTACAGCAAAGTGATTCAGACATACATACATTTATATATATTCTTTTTCAGCAAGTGCTTCTTAATAGACAATAAAGTTTAATCGCTACTGCAGTCTTTCAGGCCAAGGTTAAGGAACAGAGAAACCACAGCCATCACACCTCAGTTAGCCCCCTTTGGCCTTCCATGGTCTCTGCAGTTGAAATTTTTAATCAGTCCTCTCTGGTCCAATCCACCATTCAGTGGTACAACCATTCAAAAGCTGTTTGATCTAATGGTTATAAAAATACTGAACATTTACATGTACCATGTGCCACAGATTTGATGCCGGACACTTTGCAGATATTCTCACCTTTAAAACTCAGAGAGGTTAAGTCACTTGCTAACAGTCTCACAGCATTTGTACTAAAGTCAGAATGTGAACTGAAGGTATAGGCATTTAGTATCTCCATTTTATAGTGAGGAAGCTAAAACTTAACGAGATGAAGTAGTTAATCAAGATTACCCAGTTTGTAGGTGGTAGAGCTGAGATTTGATCTCAGGACTGTCAACATACAGTCTCTGTACTGTTTCTACAATGCAGCACTGCCTTTGGACCACAGTTGCTCAAAAAAGGAGGCAGAACTGAAAAGTAGGTGGTGATTGTTAGATTTCTGGATCTCAACCTCATCAAGTGAATCAGACTTGGAAGGCACAGAGCCCCAAACCTGCATTTTAATCAGGCACCCTGAGTCAGTGTTTCTCAAACTTAAACGTGCTTATGAATTTCCTGGGGGATCATGTTAAAATTCAGGTTGATTTGTCAGGTCTGGAGTGACACCCAGAGTTTGCTCCCAGATGATTCTGATGCTGCTGGTCCGAGGATCACATTTTGAGTAGCACTACCCTAAAGTTTGTGATCCTCTTCTCTAGACAGGATGTTCCCTCCCAGCACTCTCTTCTCCTTTTCACCGGGATACACTGCACAGAGAGGGTCTGCACGCCTTAGAAAAACACATGCTAAGTGTTGCCTATTGCCTTTATTCCCTGGAGAAATGTGCAAGCAAAGTTTCTTCTTTTAAAGGAAAGGATAAGGACTATCAAGCACCTTTTCAGATACCTGTTGGCCATTTAGACATCTTCTTTGAAAAAATATCTGTTCAGGTCCTTTGCTCAGTTTTTAATCAGGTTATTTGTTGTTTGCTGTTGAGTTGTATGAGTTCCTTACATATTTTGGATATTAACTCCTTATCAGGTACACGATTTGCAGATATTTTCTCCCATTTCATAGGTTACCTTTTCATCTTGTTGATTGTTTCCTTTGCTCTGCTTTTCACAAGGTATACGTGTATCAAACCATCACATTGTACACTTTAAATGGATATAATTTTTATTTGTCAATTATACCTCAGGAAAGCCAGAAAAAAATAACTAAAGGAAAGAATAAAGAAACAGCAGCTCCTTCTGCCCTTGTCTCCTCTACCTTCCAGGCTCTTGCCCTGCTGCCCAGAGTCCCATGGTCCCTTCACATTAGGTTGGGGGTGAGCTGGCAGAGTGGCTTATGTCCACATGGATAAGCAGCATGTGGCAGCGGGAGGCAGGCCCCAAGGACATCTGGCTGCCCTTGGGGATGGCGTGGTCACAGGTGCTCCGAGGGCAGCCTCGTCATTGTGCCTCTCCCATCTGGCTGGGAGAGGGACATCTGTGCCCCCACGCCGGAGCGCCTTGCTGCGGCGGAGTGAGAGTCTCTACTGACCCCCTCTGAGCAGAACTGTGCCCCCGGGTCTCACGCAGGGAAACAGGACAGATTTGTGCACCACCCTGATACACTGAGAGCTCAAGGGCACACAGCCCTTCAAAGAACCCCCATCCCCACCCCTGCAGCTGCCTGCAGGATAGCCTGGCCGTGAATTCCAGATCCACCCAATCTCACTTTAGTTTTTGCATCTGTAAAGTACAGATAATAACAGTATCCGCCTCATTAGGGATATTAGGAGAGTTCAAGAGATAATGTGCATAAAGCACTTAGCATAGAGCTGAATGCTGCTATTTATATTAACATGTCCCATACCTACTATATAAACAGCATCCAAGGTGTCCCTTCCCTGTGGGTAAAATGCTCATTGTAGTAAAATGAAAATGAAATACATATACAAAATATGTACATATAAAATGTTTGAGAGGATTCAGGATAAAATAAGTAAATAAATAAGCACCTGTGGTAGGTGAGTAATGTGGTCAGGGAGGTCTGTACAAAGTGCTCTGGGAGACTACCAGAGAAAGAACTTGACCCTGGCAAGGGAAAGTGTAAAAGCTTCGAAGATGATGTAATGTTCAAGCTGGGTATTGATGGGTGAGTAGGAGTTTGTCGCTCAGAGAAGGAGTTGATGACCGAGATGACCCCATGTTCAAAGGCATAAAACCTTAAGAGGGAAACTCATGTTCAGTGATTGGTGAGAAAGGCAGGGGAATTAGAGACTGAAATGCAAGGTGAGGAGTGAGGAGAGATCCACTAGGAAAACAAACTGGGCTGAAAATCTCCCACTGTTCAATCAAAAAATTTTCCGTGTTCATCTAATATGTGTCAGGCAATGTGCTGGGCACTGGAGATGCCCACCCATTCCAGCAGAGAAGAGAGCCTGCAAATACAGACCAAGATATGATTATACAAGGGAATAGGGCCATGAAGAAAATGAAGCCTGGTGACACAATGGAGGACGAATAGAGGGGCCCCTTAAAGTTGGGAAGCAAGGGAAAGCTTCACTAAGGAAGTGATGTTTGAACTGGGGCTGAAATTTAAGAATGCTCAGGCCAAAGGAACACACCCACAGAGAAAGAAGTGAGCTCACCTTGTTTGAGGAACAGAAAAGTCGATGTGGCTGGAGAGTGGAGTGATGGAGGGAGGAGGTGATGTGGGACAGGAGTGCCAAGCAGAAATGGCCTGCCTTGTAGACCATGAGAAGGAAGTAGACTTCCTTCTAGGACAGCAACAAGCTATTGGATGTTCCCAAATGTAATTTGCACTTGTAAAAGATCCCTGGGGCTGAGTGTAGAGATTGGATTTATGGCAAGAGGTTGTGTAGCAGTAGTGGAGCAAAGAGGTCACTGTGGGAGCTGAGGCACAGCTGATGGTGGCATGGACTAGTGCAGTAGACAGATAGGAAGGGGAGGAATCATGACGGGCATTGTAAGCACCATCAAGCTGTCTGGACTTCCCCCTTCTGGGAGTAGGGAGCCCAGGATGCAGAGCAGTGAGGCAAGAGCCTATTTGGTTCAAGGATCAGCAAACTGATTCTGTGGCCAAATCCAGCCCTGCAGTCTGTTTTTGTACGACCCATGAGACAAGAATGTTTTTATATTCTTGAAGGTTTAAAAAGAAAAAAGCAGCAGCATATGTAACAGAGACCATAAGGACCACAAATCCTAAAATATTTACTATCTGGCCCTTTACAGGAAAAGTTTGCCCACCCCTAGTTTAGACCATCTGCAGTCTTTCCCAAAAAAAAAAAGAAGGAAAGAAAAATAATGAGGAAGCTTTTCATGCACTTATATGGAATGATCTTCAATATATGTTGTTAAGTGGAAAAGGCAACATGCCAAATTGCATCCAGTATACTCTATTCATGTAAGAGAGGGGAAAAAAGGAGGGGAATAACCGAATACCATATAAGCCTTTACTTGTGATGCTATTGAAGAAACTGGTCATGCTGACTGCAGAATAGGGGTCTGTGCTAGGGAACCGTGGTGGAGGTAGCCTTCTGCATGGATCTTTCAGTGTAGCCTTCTGTAGCTTTTGAATTTTGAACCAATTAACTGTATTACCTATTCCAAAAAGAAATACAGCAACTAAAAATAATAATGGTTAAATTAAAACAGAAGTGGTATGCATTAGTCATTTAAGAGCAGAGTCTCTGAAGACAGACCACATGAGTTCAAACCCCAGGTCTGTGACTTACCAGCTGTGTGACTTTGGACAAGTTCCTTAACCTCTCTGTTCTCATTTTCCTTCTCTGTGAAGCAGAAATAATAACCCATTTCATAGCATTTTTGTGAGACTAGAATACTCGTAGAACAGCTCTTGGCACAGAGTAAGCACTACATAAGTGTTTGCTATTATAAGCAGTACTTAGTAAAACCTTTTTTAAAATTACTATTAAATAGCCCAGATGACAAGACCTCAGACCAAGTATTGTCTGTGGTGTGGATGACAATGGCTGGATGTGAGAGCTGTTTCTGAGGCAGAATTGAGACCATTTGGTAATAAATTGGTCATGGAGAACAACAACAACAACAACAACAACAACAAAACTGTTGTGGGTCATGCTGACGTTTCCAGGCTGGAAAGACAGCTTAACAGGGAAAACCTGGGCTGTGATTCCAGAGTCAGGGAAAAAGGTGTGAAATCGGAATGCTCAAGCCACTAAAAGCACAGTTTCACAGAAAGGATTCAGTGCCTTTTCGTTGTGTTAGTTTTCTTTCTTTCCCAGTTGTATTTTTATCAAGCTGCATGGCGAATGAGGTGTGCACCCTGACTTTTATTAATGGAAGTGGTGAGCCCCACGCACCACACGCTCACCGCATGATACTCTCCAAGAGTTTAACCTGCCTCTTGTAATTAACCTGCTGTTTTCAAAACCCTATTTACAAATGAAATAACACCTCATTTCTGAGAGCTTCTGTCTGTCCAGACTTTACACTGGCGATGAAGAACATTTTAAAAATAGTCTCTGGCGCAGAGGAAGCCCCTTTACAGTTTTTTTTTTGTTTTTTGTTTTTTTGCTTCATTTGTATATTCTGAACGAAGAAATAATTTGACTCTTCAGATGTCTGAGTGCTAATCACCTTCTCCCAATGACTGCTGACACAGTGCTGTCGATCCTAATAGAACTGACTTGAGCTGTCACTGAGAACTGACCGACCTTCCCAATTTTCAATGTTAGGAATTTATCCAGGTTTGAAAGATAATTCAAAGAAATATTATCTCCCACCCAGAACCCAGCATTTTCTTAAGGTTTAATTTCGCCAGTCTAGACAACAGCCAAGTGACTGCACGTGGCCAGCTTGTGCCAGAAAGCTGCCCGCCTTGCTGTGTCCTCGTCCTCCAGGCACGACACATCCACATGCTTCAAATCCATGCTCACAGTCACAGGGCAGAGGGGAAAGTGCCTTGCAAATTTCTTAGACTCTGAAATATGAAAATCTAACTTTTTTCATGTATTATAATGCTGGCTCTTTTTATTTGCAGCTTTTATTTCATTTCACCTCTAAGACTTCTCTTTGTCCTTAGGGAAATTCAAATTGTCCCTGCTTTGGTTCAAAGTTGCCCAGATGCACCAGATTTATTTAAAATAAGTATGTTCCTAGGAGAAAAGGATTGACTGATTGACTGATTTATACACACAAACATACACATACAGATGGATGATAGACAGAGTATAAAATGCACTTTTTTTCTTCCTTTCTCGGTTTACAACTTAAATATCATCTTACTATATTAAGTCCTTCCTTTCTCCCTTTGGGGTTTCAGCCGTGACCTATTTCTCCCCCATGTAGCACTAGTCTTCACCTAAACACAGTGCTGTTTTTAAGATCTGCTCTCATAAAGCCTCGTAGTGCTGATAAAAATGTTTGGACATTATGTGACTAAGTAAAGGATAAGTAGGAAAAGGTGAAGTGATTGTGATCTTAGATTTCTCTAAAAAATAAAATAAAATGCACAAAGATATCTCTCTACTATTAAATGTGGATCTCTGAGGGTAGTAAAAGAGCATGGTTATCAAAGGCAGCAGTTTGTTTTGGATTCTTGCTGTTCAAAGTTATATCTGTGATTTCAGAGCTTTGTCGGGAGGCTTCATAATAAACGTTGGTCAAAAACCTGATAGGGATTTCCAAGATTACCCAAGCAGATGGTACCTAGAATCCACATGATGTCTTTCTTCCTAAAATATTACCTTTAACTTAGCAAATGTTTACTTTCTTAGCAGCAATAAGGTTTAACAGAGGGTTTTCGAACCTCAAACTCCCCTATTATTCAAAGAGCAAGTATCTCTTCTAAGTGATTTCAGTATAATAGCCGGGTCCACAATGTAGAAAGTTTAAAAGGAGCTAAGGACCAAATTTCCCCTGTTAATGAGATTATCCAATGTCTTGGAACATTGGTGAAACATAGTAAGAGGATTCTATTCTGGCACTCAAGAAATGGAGGCTTTGGTGGAACGTGGAGACATGTCTCTTTTTCTGACACAGCCAGAGTCCAGGGGCAGCACTGGGGAGAGAGGCCAAGGCCTAATTGTGAAGGAGAAAGACTATTCAAAGATTCTTCTAAAGACTGGAGTTTCCAAGGCCCAAGCCATGTGAGATCTATGATTGCCTTAGAAAAGAAACTCATTAGTAGCAGAGAAAAGCCAATACAAACTATAGAAAAGAGCAAAAATTACAGGGTTTTACCTACTGGGCCTCAGTGCATGAGTCCTCTATCTGGAGGAGATAACATTTATTTCTTTCAATCTATACATTCGTTTTTTAAGGAAAAGTTGAGATCTGGTTCCTTTATCTGATGACCTGGACAATATTTACCAACTACTTAAGATGCACTCAAAGGCCTTGTGAACACACCTTGAAGTAGATCTGACTCTTGAGTTTCTGCCTAAGTTAGAATGTTAACAAAGAATTACATATTCACTTAGAATCTCACTGCTAATAACACCATTTGTCACTGTGCCTTCTGAAGATGTCTGGGGAATGTCTATTAATTATTCACATAAGCTACATTAAGGGCTGACCATTAATAAAAAAAAACTCCACTGTCACCCTGAAAAAAATACTGACATTAATATTACTGTTCCTATGAGTAACTGTAATCCAATTGATGATAAATGATGAAAATGACTTTTGAATTATTTCTTACGATTCTCCTGTAGCTTTTATGTTGACAAATCTTTTATGATTTGTATCAGCAGGATTTACGAACCCCGTGAAAAATATACAAAAACCAATTTGCCATAGCAATCCAGAGAGAAATCCGTCTTGTCTGTAGGTTGTACCTCAGAATTATTTGGGCAAAATGCAAAGTGAAGGAAAGTAATTGCATTTCACCAGACTCTCCAAATACCATTTTACATTAAAATGAAATGGTTTCTTGGCTTCTTGGAAAACTTAGGCCCCAATAGCTTCATCACCAGTCACAGCAAAACATTTTGAAACCTTGGTTTCAATTCAGAGTCATGTAGAAGCAGATGAAGTTTTTTCAGATTGCCATTGCTGAGTGAAACCTTACTTTGTGTTTAATGTACTAAATTCTTTTTTAATATTATTTTTTAATTTTTTGTACAGTTTAATTTATTTATTTATTTGGGAGGGATGTAATTAGGTTTATTTATTTATTTGTTTGTTCATGTATTTTAATGGTGGTACTGGGGATTGAACCCAGGACCTTGTGCTTTCTAAGCACACACTACCACTGAGCTATACCTCCCCCCTTAATATACTAAATTGATGCTAGTTTTTTTCCCTTCTATATGCAAAACAAACCATAAGATGGTATTATAAGGGGAGTGAATTATTTCCTACCACTAGGCGGGCAGAGATTAATCACTTTTTTAAAAATCTGTATGTAAGCTCTGTTGGTTCAAGATGTCCACATGAAAGGCAATACAAATGTCTCACATGGTGCTGCCTTCCATAAAGAGATGCTTTTTGACTGACCTCTTTTTATCTCTTATCTCTTGGGAAGAGATAAGTGATAGAAACATAGAGATAAGAACAGAGTCAAGAGAATGAAGGATATCGGTAAATAATAGAAGGGCAAAGACATTGAGAAACTCAGAGAACAAAAATAAAGAGATTTCTCAAAGACTCAATGAAGTATGAGTGAAAAAAAAAGAGGTGATTTAAAAATAAATTATAGCAAGTGAACACAATTTATTTCAAAGCCAAAAAAAGATTCAAAAGTAAGATATTTTTAAAAGATAAATATCCATATGGCTGGTGTATATAAGTCTGCATGAGCTGCCGTAACCAAAAATCACAGACTGGGGGCTTTAAACAACCGAAATTTATTTTCTTACAGTCCTGGAGGCTGGAAGTCTAAGATCAAGATTTCTGCCTGTTCAGTTTCTGGCAAGGGCCATCTTCCTGGCTTGCAGAGGGCTGTCTTCTCTCTTTGTCCTCACATAGCCTTTCCTTGATGTGCACAGAAGGAAGGGTGGGTGGATGGAGAGAGAGAAGGAGTAGGAGAGTGTTCTCTGGTGTCTCTTGTCACAAGGGCACTAATCCTGTTGGATCAGGGGCGCACGCTTATGACCTCATTTAACCTCAATTACTTCCTTAGAGGCCCCACCTCCATATACAGCCAAGCTGAAGGTTAGGGCTTCAGCATGTGAATTTTGAAGGGACAGAAACCCTCTGTCCATAACAGTCAGTAAGGAGTCACCTTTGCACTGAGTAACTGAAGTTTTCTAAATATGTCTCTCTGGTTTTCTATCATTGGGTCTAACAGTGTTTCTTCCTGACTCTTCTGTTTTTATTCCTGTTTCAAAGAGGAAAGGCAAATGGCAAATGAAGTTGCCCTTAGATCCCTTAGCTGCCCCATCCCAGAACTCTGAGTTTGCTCTCAAAATGATTCACACACACCTTGTTTGGCAAGTCCTGAACTATATCTCTGGGGTCCCAAAAATTGACTTTACCTTGTGTCACTTAGAGATTTTGAGTATGCAGCTTTGGATCTCTAAGACCAGAATGATCCGCAATCCAGTAGTGAAAATTTTTATGGGTAGATCGTTTCTATATCTCAATTTTAAGAATGCTGTTCTAGTTCTGTAATAGACATAATGAAGATTGCTGGTATCTTGACCCCACTAATTGGCCAACCAGTTTAGGGAAAAAAAAAAAAATGGAGATGAGATGAAAAGCAGTTACTGTCCCTGAGCCGGTTGGTATCTACGACGGGAGTTTGTAATAAATTTCTGTTGCTGGAGCCACCCAATCTATGGTGTTTTGTTATGGCAGCCCAAACAGACTAATATTGCTGACTGTATGGATAATTATGTTTTTTAAAAATCTCATTTTTTAAATAGATTCCCTTTGTAGTTAAGCGCTCCATGGAATGTTTCTTGGGAGGCATCTTCTACTTGCCAAATAGATGTTGATTTCAGAACCTTTCACTGTATTAAAGTGTGACTGTGCATTTTTAGTAATTCTACCTTTGAGAGCTCCAACTCTAGTATTGTTTTTAGCTCTGTGCAAAACACAGAATCAAGGTGTCACAATATTATGAGTCTGCTTGGAAGCTGTTTCAGAGAGAAATTCTACTTAGAGCCTACCTACTGAAATAAAAGAGCATTTTCTGCTTAGCGCTGTGGAATTTTCCCTTTCATCTTATTTACAAAAGGCCTTCTATTTATTCATCTTACCAAAGAGGAAGGTAAATTAGATTGTTGACATCACTGCAGTCAATGGATGCTCAGTAAATATTGGATGAATGGCTGGATGGAAGGACACAATTATTGTGGTTTCCACTTTCACATCAAATAATTGAATTACAGAATTTTATTTCTTGGAAGTATCATAATTCACCCGGTCAAACTTCTCTCTCCTGGCTGTCTTTGAAGAAATTATTCTCCTAAACATTTATTAAAATTAATAACAATAACTAACCCTTACTGAGTGTTTACTCTGGGCCAAACACTGTTCTAAGTGCTTTTTGTGGATTACCTCAGTTAATTTTGTAACAGCAGTCATGTTGGACGAGAACGTCCTGGAGCAGAAGTGGGTCTTATTTGTCTGTGAACCCCTTCTCCAACAATCCCTTCATTAGGTAAGGCACTCTCAAGACTTCGTTTCTCCCTGGGAGCCTCCCACGCACGCACCATACAGGCACACACACCTCTTCACTGGTTCCCAAGGAAACCTAATTGGAAAAGTAAAACATGCCACCTTTCTCAAAGAGAGTACTTTTAACACTTCAATAATGAAAGAGGACAGAGGTGGGAGGAGAAGCCGATAGTCCCTGTTCAAAGACGATGCTGTTTTGTTTTGTGCATTTTCTTCCCCTGAGGGTCTCCTGGCCTTTGAACACTGAATGCTAGAGTCTGGAAATAACCTGCCTCCTATTTCATTTCTTACTAAAGTTAGCCTCAGGGAAGTTTATGATTGTAAAGGACTTAATCCATCGCCTACAGTGTCCCCTAGATATTCATTTTAGAAGTAGCCAGTGCAGGATTAGCCACAGTTATGGGAATCAGGGGTGACATCAAGCAATGAAATGCACATAAAATCTCAAGCCCGCATTTTGGCCGTTGGTGTACTTGGTTGTCATCTCCTGCTCCAGCAAACCGGGGCAAAATTTCTGCACTTCTTTCTTGGACAAAGATGCTAAAGAACAAGTCTTTCTTTTTCACTTGTATATGAAGTCCTGACATTCATTGATATGTTATTAGCACCCACATTCCATTTTTAAATGTGTACCTGGCCCCATGGAGGTAGCAAGGAAGGAGCCAGGAGGAAGGAGGGCATCACAATGGCCCCTCCTCCCCGCACATGCCCACATCTGCCTTTCAGTTCCCCTCCAAAGCTGCCCTGGATGTTATAACAAAAATATCATAGACTCTGTGGCTTATTAACAGAAATTTATTTCTCACAATTTTGGAGGCTGAGAAGTGTGGCATATCGGGTGACAGGTCTGCTTCCTGGTTCCCAGATGGACATGTTGTCACTGTGTGAGGCAGAGGAGTGAGCTAGCATCCCACTTATATATAAGCACAGTAAATCCCAATCACCAGGGCTCCACCACCATGACCTCTTCACCTCCCGATGGCCCCACCTCTTAATACCGTCACCGTGGGGGTTACAATTTCATCATATGAATTTTGGAGGGACACAGATATTCCATCCATAGCAGACTCAGAGAAAAGGAAAGAATGCACCTAAGAATCAGATATTTCTGCTCAGCTTTTGCAAGAAAGTAGGCCATCCAAACCACTGAAAATTAGTTCTTGTCTTGAGAAAACCAAACAAATTTATGTCAATTACATGCTTAGTGTTTGCTGTAGCTAGCATTTTCGTTTTAGCAGGTTGAATTCATTACAAAGAGCTGGGAAGCCTGGTGTCATCGGACATGAAGCACATTCATACCTGTTCTTTTAGGAGTGAGAAAGGGAGGCAGTGTGGTATTTTGGAAGAGCCTCGAGTTGGTGGTGAAATGAGCCTGGCACTGTGACCTTCCTTCAGCATGTCACTTCATCTTAGGGTTCTCCATGGAAGGGGTGGGCTCAGTGACCCAGGGCCCTTCCAGCTGTGAAATTCTAGGGCCCCATCTCTTGGAGCCTAAAGCTTCTGTTCTAAACAATTTTAGAGGTCTGCGATCGCAGCTCATCTTCCATGAGCGACCAGTGTCCTTGTGATGAAATGAATGACAAGTTCTTGGACAGGAAGCTGGTCCCACATTAAAACGTTCCAGGCAACAAAGAAGCTCTGCTTCATAATGACAAAGTATTTAAGGTCTGCTGGGGCCTAAAAGGGCATGAGGTGCCCCAGGACCAGATGCCTTGCTGGTCCCGTGTGCTATGTGTTCTCTGGCTGTTCTAGCATTTCCGTCAACTTGCCTGAGGTCACACAGCTAGTTAGTCACAGAGATGAGATTAATGGCAGAAGGGAAGAGAATTAACATTTGCTGGTCTCCTGGTCTCTACCAGGTACCATGCATCCTGCACTTGCCGGAGAATTACTAACCCTGGTCTAGAGATGAATGCCTCCCACATAGTCCAGATGTTTCACATGTTTTCTTTCTTTTTTTTTTAATTGAAGTATAGTCAGTTACAGTGTGTAAATTTTCTGGTGTACAGCATAATGTATGTATGTATGTTTTCATATTCTTCACTTTTTCCTTTAGTGGCTTTTTGAAAACTTTGTTGAGGGTGACAGTTTTAATATTTTTGATGCTGCCACCTAACCTCATTTCCCAGGCTCAGCACATGTTTTTATGGATGTCTGTTCCCGCTCTCAGCCCCGCGGGGGCCTGTTGGTGATTCATAGCAGGCCCCACACTCCCTGAGATTTGCCGCATTTGATCATCTGTGTGGGCATCTGTGTGGCTGAATGATGTGGAGATATAAACTGATTTTTTTATCTACAGATAAAAATTGTAGAAACAGCAACAATGACAAATGTATTAGGAACCATTCTTTTTAAGTAGGAGTTCAGATCACTTAAAATATTCACCTTCCCCCAACTTGACCATAGCTCCGAGTTTTAGAGTAAATGCATTTTATTTTAACTTAATCATATCTTTAACGGTGCTATCTCTAAATACAGTCACAACTAAGGTCCTAGGGGTTAGGGTTTCAACATACGGGTTTGGGGAGGACACAGTTTTATCCTTAACAGGCAGAACAGGTATTGGGGAACAATCAGAATCTCTTGCTGTATATTCTGCCAGCATCCCCACAACTGGATAAAGAATAAATTCTTTGGAGCCATTTTTTCGGTCTCCCCTTTCAAGTCTGCTACAAATCAAGAGTCCTAGAAATTAGGGCAATGCTTTCTACCTACAAGTGCTCAGTGCACACTTGCAGATGATGGTGGTCACCACCCAAGGAATCCCAGCTCGAGCAGAGACGGGCAGCTAGGGTTCCTGATTCTCCACCACCAATTCTTCCCACCAGGCTGCACTGACTCCTTTAAGACCTGACAGTAGGAACATCACTATGTGGGAACTTAGAGTCGTGTGTTTTAGTCTCAGATTTTCCACGTCAGAGATTACAAGGCTCTGAAGCAGTCCTTGGCAGCCCCAGTTTTACACAATTCTAGGGCTTCTAACAGAGACCCCAGCTGGTATCAAACTATTTTAAACCCTTATATCATGAGTCATTTGAATTTTTTCTGGATCATTTTGCATCGTTTTGTTTTTTGTGGCCATTCTACAGAAGCTTTAGGAGGTAAGGGTGGGTTGTGGCAAGGTTAAAGCCAGGATGAGACAACTGCAGGAGAAGTTGGAAAATCAATGCCCAGCCTCTCCTGGGGCTGGGACAAGCGAGCATGCCAGCAGCTTGGGCAAAGGCAACACGGGCCTCAGACTTGGAACAACATTTTTTTTCACTTTTCTAACTAGCTTGCAAGCTGTCGCCCATTGAACCAGAGTGAGATTGAACTTGGCAAAGACACAAAGAGAATTTCCCCTTAAAATATGCTGACAGCCTCACTCCCCAGGCACCTCATGGCTCCATCACAGAGTTATGTACTTCTCTATAGCTAGACTCATCCCCAAGAGGCCATGAAGTCCCCACGGAGAGCACTATTTGTACAGACTGAGACACAGTCCCTTCTTCTTGTCCATTTCTGCCCTAGCAACAGCCACCTCAAGTGTAGCTTCTGGAAGCCGTACAATATAGCTAATTGTTTGCATTGGACAGTAGTGTGTTTAGAGCTTATGCATCTAAACAGACAATTATTTTCTGCTATTTGCGAGTGGCACTGCCTGCCTGGTGACTTTGGCAGATGGAGAAAGGAGCTAATCCGTAGGTTATAAGCAGAAGGGTTATTGATGAAATGTCACCATCTGTTGGTGTCATTAAAATGATATGAGTCATAAAGAGTTGCTTTCGTTTTTTCTCAGAAAAAGGTTAGCCTGGAGTTTAGAGAGAAGTCACTAGATTGCAGATGGCAGTGGGGGACCTAGACTTGGGGGGAGTGTCGACCCTAGAATTGGGAGGAGCCTTGATGAACTCATCATATCAGCTTATCGGGTCTTCAAGGAGGTGCTGGAATCCTCTGCCTGAGTAAAACCACTTACCTTGTGTGAGACAGGGTTCTAATTAGGAATGATGCAAAGTCTCAACTCTCCCATGGTCTTCCTGTTTCTAAGGCATCTACCAGGTCAGCGGGGGAAGAAAATCATTTATTTGGATTGGGGGAGAAAGATCTTATCTGGGAGGGAACAGTTAAAATGCACCTCTCTCCTTCATCCTTGTTGGTCCCACTGCACAGAGACTATTTTTGTAGTCAGCTGACATGCTGGAGGCTGGTGAGCCCAATAGGGAGTGATACTCTCTGCCTCTGCTACATCTTCTGGGAGGAGGTGGAAGTGGCTCAGAAGAAGGGTCAGGGACAGCACGCCCATGCTTCTGTCAGGGATGGGAGCCCTCGGGATGGGTCTGAGAAGCAGTGGCTGGACCCTCGTGAACTGCGGAGCAGAGGAAACAGCTTTTGGTTTTGTTACTTTTCTCTGTTGACTTCCTCTTTTCAGCTTTGTTGGTTTCTGCTCTAATTTTTATTATTTCTTTTCTTCTGCTTACTTTGGAGTTAACTTGCTCTTCTTTTTCCAGTTTCCTAGGGTAGAAACATAAGCTATTGATTTTAGTTCTTTCTTCTTTTCTGACACACTGTGTAGCGAAGAGATGACGAGCATAAGAAGGGTATTTAATGAGAATCCAGACAACCAAAATAAACTGCGCCCACTTCCTCATTCTGCTTTGTTACCTAATCCTCTTAATTCCCTCATATTTGCTGCTTAAAAATCTTTCACCCACTGCCAAGAACAGACACTCAAAGAAAAAGAACCTTTTTTCAGTATGGCTTAATATAACTTTTTTTTTTAAAATACTGTCTTTTTAAAATTTGAACTCCTGGAGAGAGTATGGGGGTGATGGTGTAAACCACTACAAATCCTTTTGGCAGTGCTAGGGCGTAAGTTACAAGTAAGTACACATAGCACTGCAGCGAGCTGGGCCTCACACCCAGCCTTGCCCCTAGCCCTCTTTCTCTACAGCAGCTCGCCCGAGCCTGGCCCACCTATCGCCGCCTTAGGAAGAGCGGTGCTGGTGGGATTCATTGCTGCCGCTTGAAATAGTGCAACGTGCTGGAAGCCAGGGCCGCGGGGGCGGGGGCGGGGGCAGGGGGTAGGGGTGCGGTGCAGGAGCTGTTTGAAGACTGTGCAGGTTATTTATGTGGTCTCAAAAGGAAGCATCCGTGGAAAAGTTCCTCTTGATATTTTTAGATCTGATGCTTGGTCCTGCTGCGGCAGTTTCATCTGGAAACAAGCAGGGAAGGGAGTGATGGATGCTGCCTGCAGTGCTGTTTTGGATGCTCAGAGGGCCCGTCTTACAGGCTGATGGTCATCCTGCCAGGCCCAGATCCACCTTCTTTAAGTTCCTTCCAGCTCTGGGGCGTCAGAAGCTGCTGACTTCGGCGGGCAGGGAATAAAACGCTGGCCGCGTGCTGCCAAGTAACAAAGTCTGAAGTCTACCCCTGGCTCTGCGGCCCTGTGCGCTTGATGCCCACAGGTTTAGCGTCTGGCCCTCCTTCCACACTCTGGTTCTCTGCAAATATGATACGTGTTTGCATAACAAGCCTTTAGCCGGAGGTAAAATGGTTTCAAATTTAACTACAGGATTAAACGGGTTAAAAACTCACAACCACTCAATAATCCATGAACTTAATGATTCCAGGGCCAGTGAAGCCGAGTCGAGTATTGTTACTGAATGGTTTCTGTGGTGACTTTCAGCTACCCAGTCAAAACCCATGCTCTTAAACTTCTTTAATTAAAAAAAATTCTTCCCTAAACAACAAGGTCCTACTGTACAGCATAGGGAACAGTATTCAACATCTTGTAATAGCCTATAATGAAAAAGAACAGGAAAAGGAACATACATGCATATATATAAAACTGAATCACTATGCTGTACACCAGAAACTAACCCAACATTGTAAATCGACTATACTTCAATTAAAAATGAAAAACAAAAAGTTGAATTCTTCCCAAAGATCCTGAATCCTGTGGCTTTCTCCTCCAGGAGAACGGAGGAGGAGGACGTGGGCACTGGACTCCTCTCTCTGCAGATTCAGTTTCTCCTAAGAGGTTCATTGACCGTGGCTGGATGCACTCCATTTGAATGATTGGTTCACGGAAGTGAGAACCTGGAAAACGTTCAGGGAAAGAAAAGAAAGCTCTTAAATTCTCATGGCCGAGAGACGTGTTGTTTGCTCCTGGGGTTCAGGCTGGGACAGGGGTCCTCTTACAAACCTAAAAATCACTCGGATGCAGCTGCTGTGATGACCCAAGAAGACTGATGCGTCTGGAGCCTCCCTTCTGGCTCTGCAGGCCTGTGGACATTACTGTCTTTTTGTGTATTTTCTCTCTCTCTCTTTCTCTACAACAGACCACAGAGACCGGTGAAGATGAGGAGGACCAGCCTCTCAGCCTGGCCTGGCCTGCGGATCCCCGCAAACAAGTCACATTCCTCATTGTCTTGCCCATAGTGTTTCCTCTCTGGATTACCTTACCTGATGTCCGCAAACCTGTAAGTAAAGCATTTTTGAAACTGATTCCTTGTAAAAAGCACAGCATGGAACAGTATGCATAGTCTGCTTCCACTTTTCTTAAAAAGAAAAGGGGTGACACATACACCTGCATATACTTACATATGCCTGATATTTCTCTGGACAGATACACAGGTGACAGTGGTTGTTCTGGTTATCGAATCTACGTAATGAACCACCCCAGAACTTAGTGATGTGAAGTGACAACCACTGTCTTCTGCTCGTGGATCCTGTGGATCAGGAATTCAAATGGGCACGTTGGGGATGGCTTGTCTCTCTCTGTGCTGTCTGGGGCCTCAGCTGGGAAGACTCGAGTGGCTGGGGCCTGGAATCATCTGGAGATTTCTTCACTCATGTTTCTGATACTGGGGCAAAGATGGTTCCCAGGCTGGGCTCAGCTGGGATTGTCTGCACGTGACCTCTCCATGTGACTTATGCGTCCTCACAGTATGGGGGCATCAGGATAGTCAGGTGTTTTTCACAAGAGACCAGGGTCCAGCAGTGGATGTTCCAGCAGCAAGAGGAGACGCCCCACGGGCTCTGAGGCTTTGTCTCGTAAGCCCCAGAGTCACTTCCACTGCACTCTACTGGCCGAAGCCGTCATTGAGTCTGTCCCAATTAAAGGGGAGGAGACAGAAAGTCTCCCCAGAATATATCAGTGTCGATGGCATGTGACGCCTTTGATGGGAGCAGTTTCAAAGAATCAGCAACCTTGTTTTAAAACCACCACAGCAATGGCCTCTGAAAAGGGGAACTGAAGGTCCAAGGCAGAAGGGTGACTCACATTTTGTTGAATATTTGTGAACATGAATTAATTCATTCAGCTCAAAAAGTAATTTAAAGAAACGCATTCATATTGTGCAAATGCCTACGTGCCTGGTCTGCTCCCTCCGGTATTATTATCATCACCGTAATCAATATTATCTACCATTATTATGCACTGGGTGCTGTGAACACAATGCCGTCTTGTAATCAGCGAAGGACAATCTGAATGTAGATCAAATCAAAAGAACACCCCTTCCCTGTCTTTTTAAACTGGGATCTTGGGCCATTGCCCCAAGAGGTGAAAGAACTAATAAGAGATAAGGAGAAGCAGCTCTTTTTATTACAACCCTACACACACATCCTCATTCAACAGAAGTGTGTACCTGCTATGTATCTCACTCTGGCCTTGGTGTTTTCCAAAAATGTTATAGTAGAACCTCAGGAAACACCTAATATAAGAATAAATGTAAATATATATACATATATATATTTAGCATAAGTAGAAAGAAACTCAGGGAAAGGAAATTAACTAGCTCCTGCCCGGTCACTTCCTAGGGCACACAGCTGAGATTCAGACCCAAGCCCATGTGACCAACCACACAGCTTCGGCTCATCCTTGTATTTCATGGTGCCAGAGGGTAGGAATCTGAAAACATCACTTCTAAAAGCATTTGGAACAGAATGCTGGGGTAACATCCAGCATGGTTTAGCATACGCCTTCGAAAGCCCCATGATGATCCCACTTTTCCTCACTTGAAAAAGATTGGAGGAAAATCCTGCCTTATTGGCCTGACCTGGAAATAAGCCAACCTGATAGAGAGCCTTGTCTTGTCAAATACAGCCAGGAATGACCCCTCATGTAAGGACTCCTGACATTAGAAGTTTCTGAGGAAAGGATGCATGTAGCAGGTGTGGCTCACTTAAAGCAATATCTAGGGTTCTTTGTTCAGGATGCTGTTACAGAGCATCTGCTCTGTGCAAAGGCCTGGCTTCCTGGAAACCTGCAGCCAGATAGCTGGAATGTGTTCAGTTTCGTCTTGGCTCACATCACACTGACATTTTTGAGACGTGCATGCTCACATCCGCTTACTCACTCATTATCTCTCTCTCCCTCCCTCTTTCTGTCGCCATTGCTCTGCGGTTTAGCCCAATGCTTTTGCTTAGCCCAGGGAGGAAAATTAGGGAGACAGACAGGGTTTTCTAAATCCCCACAGCAGGCCAGTGTGATGTGGCCCAGAGTAGAGGGGGCTGATTGGCTGATAAGACTGACGGATGTCCACACACAACCAAGGAAGCAACCAGGAAAATGTGCAGGAATGGGAGGACGTTGCCAATAACTCAAGGCCCTGGGCTGTCAGGTTGAATGGGACTCTTAGAGCAAGGGCTGACAAAGTGCTCGTCCCCTCTGACTAAACTGATAGGTCAAGGAAACTGTTAGGTAAGGTCAAAGTTCTCAACAGCAACTCCTGGGCAACAAACAGGACCCCACCATGGCAGTAGTCACATGGATGGCAACAGCTGCTTGGGCTGATGCTATAATCCCAAGGGGAGCAGAGCAAGAAAATGCAGCTGTACATGCTCTCCTCCGCAGTATCGTTAACTGGTCACTCACCATGAAATACACCATGAGAGCCAGCCCCTGAAGCGTGGCCTGGGGCTTTTGCTCACTGCCCCCACCCAGGGCCATCCCTGGATGGACTGGGGTTTTTTTTCTGTCTTATCTGAGTGTACCGTGTGCGGTTCCAAGCAGAAATGAGACTTTCAGGTGAAACATTGGATGTTTCTAGATTTCCTCAGCAAATATTTATATATGCCAGGCATCAGGCTTGTGCCCTAAAGATCTAAAGACACAGCAGCCCCAATATCCTTTAAGGAACTCTAGACTCAGTGGAGGAAACAAAGCATGCCCACATAGAACTACAAGGCAAGATTGCACAGCTGTGCTAGTGAGAGCAGCAAGACTCGATCCCATGGCTCCTGCCTCCAGAACATTCTCATTCTAGCATGTAAACTACAGTGGCTTTCCCCACATGACTCATGAGCTGTGCAACCTTGGGAAAGTCACTTTTCGACTCTGGACTTCACTGTTCCTCCTCTGTGAAATATAGGGGTAGAAGATCTCTAGGATGCCTGCCAGCCGTGACCTTCTGTGATTCAGGAAAGCATAAAGAGATAACCATCAATACAATATTACTAATTTAAGGTGACCATATATCCAGTTTGCCTGAGAAAGTCCCAGTTTACTCTCAAAGCATACTGGTTTGAGTTATATTGTCATTCTTTGCATATGTGAAATGTCAAACGAAAGCATACCAGTTGATACAAAAACCATTAAGTGGCTCCTTGCTCATGCTCAGCACCGGAGAGTTTCTTTAGGGTTGACCTTGTATCAGTTAGCTTTTGCTGTGTAACACACCACCCCAAACCTTAATGGCTTAAAACAACAAGCATTGTTTTTAGCCCATAATTCTATGAGTTGACAATTTAAATGGGGCTCAGCTAGACAGTTCTGCCACTCTCTTATATGTCTGGGGGCCAGTTGGCCTAAGGGTATGTCACCTGGAACACCTTGTCTCTGCTCCACAGGGTCTCATCCTTGAGCAGGCTAGCCTGGGCTTATTCACATGATGGCCAAGTTCCAAGAGCAGCAGGAATGAAAGGCACAAGGCCCTCTTGAGATCTAGTTTGGAACCTGCATGCTGAAATTTCCATCACATACTGTTGATCAACGCAAGGCCTAAGGCCAGCCCAGATTCAAAGGCTTAGAAATAGACCTCATCTCTTCCTGGGAGAAACTGCTGCCACTGGGGCCTCTGGAAAAAATATCCAGGGAGAGGAAAGACAGGAGAAAACTAGTAATTATCAGTAGTTTTTGAATCACCGATGTAAATGAACATCCCAAACTTTGACAATAATTACAAGGAAAACATGATTTTTTTAAATGTATACACCTAATTTCAGGGTAAATAGTACTCCCTCTTGTTTTTATTTCTGTGTCACTTATGTGCAAATTATATGACAGTGTTTGTTGCATTACGCACACTCCCAGCTCAGATAATTAACATGGGCTTCACTCTTGTAATGTTCTCAAATTAGTAGCTTTGTTTTAAAAGTAAAAGAGCTGAAATATAAACCTTAGGGAGGAACACGTCTTTGGGGAAAATTGAAAATAATGAAGGAAACAAAGACCCCAAAAGTTGTATTTTCTCATGGCCTCGGATGGGTGTTCTTACATAATAGGAATGCAACTAATGAGATATCAAACCATGGCCCATCAAAGCTAGGAAGTTACCTGAGAACCCAGTGAGGTTTTTGCAGTTTCTGTCATGCATCAGCTCATTCACCAAGTATTTGTGTCTACTGTGTACAAAGCACGGTTCTAGCACAGATGAAGTGATTGAGGCCCTGAGAGGTTTAGTGACTTATCTAAGCACAACCAGCTAGTAAGAAGCAAAGCCAAGACTCTAGGCCAGACCTCTACAGTTACTTTTACCTCCCTGAGTTTTAATTTTTTCATCTCCTAAAAATCAAAATGAGGTTACTGTTGTCTGGTAACAACTGCCATTATTATCTGAGTACTTACTATGTGCCAGGCAGTTTTCTAGACACTCTATGTGCATGAAATTCTCAGGACAACTAGATATTGTTATTCCCCCCATTTTATAGATGAAGAAACTGAGACTTAGAGAAATCAAATTACCTCAGAGCACATCGCTGGTAACTGCTGAGCAAGGATTTCAATACAGGTCATAAAAATCCAGAGAACACACTTTTAATCTTTAATAGGATTGCTTTGGAGAACTTTGTTAAATATGTATGCCCCAGAACCTTGCACAGAGGAAATGCTCAGTGAATATTTGTTGAATTTAAATAAGCAAGGAGACGGCCAATTTATGCAACCAGCTAATGTCCAGCAACATTTTTTAAGCCAAGAAAATATCACTCTGATGTACTCAAAGCTTCTAATGAGAACATTAGCTGTCAATTATATGAGGAAACCATTACACTGGGAACAAAATGGCCGGCACATGGACACAATTTGCTTTTTGCTAATTGGTATGAGGCCCATCCCAGCAGATGTCAGGCTCAGCCACCGTCACTAACCATAAATTGACATGTCAGACCTTGGCTTCAAGCGCTCTTCCTTCCAGTGAGACTGGTAACTAAATAATTGTACAGGTGCTACTGGGCGGTGGTGTCTGTAATAAGACCACAGAGTCCAAATAGGGGGAAGAGTCCAAAAAGAAATGAAAGAAGAAGGAATTACCTGGGCTGTGAGCTTGTAAATGGTAAGGTAGTTTGACAGTCGGGAAATGGTAAGGTTGGTCTGACTTAACCGAACTGTTGATGCTTCCAGAGCAGGAACAGTACGGGAGGCTGGGTGAGGCAGATGGCCGTGCAGCTGGAATGCTGGTCTGTTTTTCCCTGATGCTCTTTCTTTTCTGACAGTCAGAGTATAGGCTAGTATTATGCTGATGATGATCATTATGTGTCCGTAGCCGGGTACATTTTGAGCATTATTGGCCCTGTCTTTCTTTAGGAATGAGTATAACCTAGATCTCTAAGATCTAGGAATACATACTGTATACTCGGATGGACCTAGATTTCAGTTCCACATCTAGTTCACGATCTGGGTACAGAGTAGATGTCCAGCCTTTGCTTAACCCTAGTTAATGATGAAAACCTGAAATTTTACAAAGAAAAATTATTCTTAAACTTTTTTTTTTTCACTGAGCTCCTAATACGACACTAATTACATGTAGATGTCCTTAATTACTAATTGGCTTCTTCATGAAGACTCATAAGCATCAAATTTTGAATTAGACAGGTTTTCACTAGTATGTTGGTTTGAACTTAGTTCCTTTAACTCCTAGTCTGATTACTTACTTTCTGCCTTTTGATTCAGAATGTTCTATGGTTCAGGGATGATATTTCTAGATAAGAAATATGTTCAGATAATTTGATTCTGAGTTGTAATGTTATTATCAATGAACAAATGGTAAAGGTACCAAAAAAATTAAATAATAATAAAATATTAGTTAGTACTTAGTAAGAGAAGTAACCTGGAAAGGGAGCAATCTATGAAGTGAGGACTCTACCGGGATATCCAGGCCATGTGCTGTGTCATAAAGTATGGAACCGGTCCTCCACTCCCCTTTCAGGATGCTCTGAATCAAGCTAAAGACTGGCTGCTACTCAAACCACATGTGTGGCATCACAGCACGAGAGGGGCCCTTCTCTTCCCAGTGACAGAGCATCACCGTGGGAGATGAAACCCTCATTGCATCTGGGATCCTGAAACAGTGACTTGTGACCAGAGGAAGAGAATGCGGAGCCTAATCAGATAAATGCCTTGCCTGGATAAAACTTGATTTCTTAGCACAGGTATTGCCAAGGCTCAGGGAACCCAGTCTCTGGAATCCAGCTGAACTCCCAGCTTTAAAGGAATTTGCTTTCAAAGTGAATGTCTCAACCTCCACTTTGAAAAACTGACTACTTTTTTTTTTCCATAACCCATTACAGCGCTCAGATCTCCTGAAGGAGTCTGAGTCTTTGGCTGAAATATTCTCCTTCGAAGGAAAGAAGAGGGGAAGCATTTAAGAATAATGTTGTGGCTACTCACTGTGGCCTGATGCTGCCCCCAATTTAATCAAGCCCGCTAGGCTTTCAGACATCCCAGCTAACTAGTGGCCCAAGAAAAGCCACAACCCCTTAAAGAAAGAAATGGGTACTGTGAAATTTAACAGAATCATGAAAACATAGACTGAAAACCTGAAATCAGTAAAGAGAACATAAACCCATTTGGAGCAACAGAGACTGCGTTCATCGTTATAGATATGCAAAAGGTTACCACGTACGAGTTTATCTTGTCCTTTTAATGAAGCTCTCAAAAGTCATGGCAGAAATGTTCTATGTGATTGCTCAAGGTCGCCCCTTCAGACAACTGAGATGGCTTTCAACCAATTCAACCCAGGATTGATTTCTCTGGACAAAATTGGATAGCATTATGAAAGCAAAAAATGAGATTGTTCCTCAAAGTGGAATGCTTTGAAATAACAAGTGTTTGACAGTAATAGGTGAGAGACTGTCTTAGAGCCTTCTGCCATCTGAGCATGTTGCAAAGGATCCCAATTTTGCAAAACGGGCATCAGCAGGACACCGCTACCATCCAGTGAAAGCGTGGGTTTCCTTGTAGTGGGATGGATCAGAAACACTGCATTTGGAGTGCCTGATTTGGGCTGATGTTCAAAAGAAACTTTAAAAGTGCTCATACTCTAAGCCTGAGATTGCACAAAGCCCAGTGCTAGAAGCGTGATTGGATGTAACATAGTTAGGGGCGGAGAACAGGAGAGAAAACATTCCTGAGACTTCACTCTGCACCCACTGCCGAGAGCAGCGCAAGGGGGCATCTGCTACCTGTGTGTTCGCATGTAACACGCTGGCCATCCGGAGACTGGCCTCATCAGGAATCTGTATTGACTGTGGGGACGGCTTCCGTGTGGCTTTTCCTCATAATTCACGGGACTGTGAAATGAGCCAGTCTATTTTTGAAACTATTGATCCTTCCGGTTAAATGTAATTAATCCCATAGGTTTTCCAACATATGGATTGTTAGGATACATGGATTGAAACAACAGAATCTGATTCTGATAAAATTGAGGTGAAGAAAGAAAAGGAAGCAGAATAGGGGGAGGGATGATATAGAGGAGTTAAGGGATTGAAGGCAAGGCTGAGAAACCAAGGCTTAGAAAGAGCAGGAGCAGAGAGCATCTGAGCACCCAGCAGTAGGAACAGACCTTCTCTTCGAAAGACTTTTCCATCTCAGGAACTAGCTTCATGGTGATTTGGCTTCCACCAATTTCCCATTCCCAAGAGAAAATCTTAATGTCCTGGCTTGACCAAGGGTGGGTCAGTCATTGGTGTTGAGTGCTGTTCTACCAAGCCCATAGGCAGCGGGGGAGAAGTAGCTGCATCGGTGGTTTTAGCTTTGAGTCATCAGCTCACCTCGGTGAGCACTCACCCTCTCCCTCTCCCTGGTTCTCTTTCAGTCATCAAGGAAGTTTTTTCCCATCACGTTCTTTGGCTCCATCACCTGGATCGCAGTGTTCTCTTACTTGATGGTCTGGTGGGCACATCAGGTAAGACCCTGATAGCGATAGGCATCTGCCTGGCTTTTCTCTTGGTTGCCAAGTGGATAATCAATATGTTTGCTTTCTGAAACTGTCGCAAGAATTTTGCATCTTCCAGGATGCAAGGAATTTACTCCCCTTAACTCTTTGCTTGTCTCCTGGCCTTTCCCTGTAGTGTGAGTCAAATCAGCATAGCCCCAGAACTTGTGGATGAAAGGCCAAGCTAACTGCTTCTTGCCCTCTGCGGCCTGAAACCAGGCCAGCCCAGACCTGGAGGAAGAGCAGGGTTTTGCCAGGCTCAGCAGCACTTGCTTTCTCTTGGGCGGCCACTCACCTCATGATCTCATCAAACTGGCTCTTAGGAAAAGACCTGGAGACAAAGTGGTCTCTTCCTTGGGCCTCAGCTTACAAAAATGATGATGTGTTTCACTTTTACTGCTTTTAACTCAATACCTATCATGACGCCCATCAGTAGAGTAAACTCTCAGGAATTGTTTGTTGTAACGTATGAATGGAAAAATGAGATTCAAAAGTTTTATGTTCCTCGGGGGAGGGTATAGCTCAGTGGTAGAGCACATGCTTAGCATGCACGAGGTCCTGGTTTCAGTCCCCAGTACCTCCATTAAAGAATAAATTTATTTATTTTATTTATTTATTTATTTATTGCCTCCTCCCCACTAAATAAATAAATAAATTTTTTAAAGGTTTTACATTCTCAAAAATACTAATGGTAACCATTACTGATTGAGTGTGTACTACAAGCTGGGCAACTCACATCCCTCTGTCCTTGCACACGGGTAAAATTTGTCTACAGTGATGGTTGCACAACTCTAGAAGTATACTAGAAACCATCATACACTTCAAATGGGTGACTTTTAGGGTATGTGAATTACATCTCAATAAGGTTGTCTTAAACATGATACCACTTCACAACCATTAGGATGACTACAACCTAAAAGACAGACAATGCCATGTGTTGATGGGGATGTGGAGAAACAAGACTGCATACACTTGTCTAAACTCACAGAACTGTACATTGTTTTTAAAGAGTGAATTTTACTGAATATAAAATTATACTTACTGTATGAAAATTACACCACAATTTTTGTTAGAAAGAATATATAGCATTACTAACAAAATCCAATGGAAACATTGGCTGATAACCCAAGCATTATTCCTACAAGATATTTTATATTATTCCTGTCATAGTTATTTTACTGACATTTGACTTCAGATTACTTTTCCTTGATGTATTTCCAAAAGTCATTGGCCCCCTGAAGAAGTCCTCTTTGCCCCAAAGTCATTATTTTCTACATTCATTGAGAGACGTTTGCTACCAACACCCAGCAGAAATCATTGCAGGTCAGCTGCTTCTCAGGCTCCAGGTTTCCAAGCTAAAAGGACTGTTTGCCGTTTATAACATAAATAATGGCCTTTCCTAATAATCATTTTTATTCTTCCATGTACTGATAAAGAAAAAAAGTGGCTTTTTTCACTTGCCATAATATATTGTTTTCTAGCTATTTCTCTTTAGCCATCCTAGAAAACATCATCGTATAGGATTCCATCTTTTTCTTTACTTTTTAGTAATTATCTTAATTCTGCAATCTTGTTTCCTTTTGATTCTCTTGTAGGAAAGCACAAACAATGTGTAGAACAATAATAATTACCAAAAAAAAAAAAATAGAAAGTACATAAGGAGAAACCTTACTTTCCAGTAATGGATGAGAAGTTTCTCTTTCTTTTCTCCAAAGAAATACTTTTGTCTTTCAAAACATTCAGACAGCTGATCAAAACAGCAGATTCTGTTCTACATCTGTAGCTCTAATCCTATTGTTTGTACTTTTGAACTCTAAAAGCTATAAGGATAACAAGTGAATCATTCAGTAACCCAACTATTTTGTTACCCACAGTTTTACCAATAATAAATGCTGTTTGATACTATTTGATGCAATTATTTGCCTACTGTTTGGCCAAAAATAAGTGCCCTTCACATAGAACACTCTGTGCATATTTTCCTTTAGTTTGGGGGGTGTTTTTGTTGTTGTTGTTGTTGTTGTTGTTGTTGTTGTTGTTGTTACATTATGAATCTTCATCTTAGTAAATTTCATGGGTGATGAAAACCTGTGACTAAAATCTATCCCAAATCTTGTTAATTAGATGTTTATTCTAAGAGTCACATATAACCGTGTGTCTTGTTTAGCCAGTATGACATTTTTGCAGATCCTGATTAAACCAAGGCAAGGAACTGCATCTTGGAATATTGGAGCAGTACTGGACATGGATTCTGAGTGGCCCCATTATTTATTTCTATTAGAAAACAAAGGAATTCCCCCCAAGAGACTGCTGATGTCCTTTCTAGCTCTGAACTTTTCTGATTCTCCCCAATTTAATCAGAGTGCCATCCTATCCATGCAACTGTCCCCTTGCCTCTGACACACCAAAAGCCAACTTCAGTGTAATATACTCAGAGTGAGCTTATGAAGACTAGTTCTCCTTCAGTGAAAGCGTTTCTAGAGCCACCCAGATTCATCAGAGGTTTGACGTACGGGAAAGATTCTGTATTATCCATGTGATGTCCCACATTGTCGACTGACCCCACTAAACCAGCTCCTGTCCCTGCTGCCAGACCCGAGGGTTGCACTCCCAGTTGGGCAGGGAAAGGAGTAATGTCCGAGTTATCACAGCTTCTGTTTATTGAACATTCACTTTATGCCTGACACTATTTGCTATTTGCTTTATATGTGTCATCACATGTCATCATCCCAGCAGGTCTGAGGGTGGATATTATTATACCCATTTTACGTAAGAGAAAAACTGAGGCTCAGGGAAGTTGGCTGCTGTGCACCAGGAGTGGCCGGCTAGGAGCTGCACCCAGGGCTCTTTGTACCCCACACCAGCACTCTTAACCAGGCCACTGTAAGACCTCTCCCCAATTTCCCCATTCTTCTGTCAATAGTGGCATTCAAACTCTGAATATAAATTTCTTTAAGTCACTGCTTTAGAACTCCAAGAATTTAAATTATTAAGAATATATTAGGTAGATTGGAACATATTGAGGGTGACAGTTACTTAGTCAGCATCTTCAGTCTTTGAAAAAAGGTTTCACTCCAAATCTAACCCAAAAATGTCAGCAAGGAGAGTATTTTGCTTAAGTAGGGCACTCCTGTACAAAACTTTTCCTAGGAGAATCAGTGAAATGCTAGTAAAATCACCTAAGTATGCAGATTGATTTGTTTATTCAGCAAGTAGGTACTGAGAGGCTACTGCATACCAGGCTGTGTTCTGCTTGTCGGGGAGACCACGGTGACCATGGCCACGACCCTGCTCACGTAGGTGTTACTTTCTAATGAGGAGCAGTGAATCTGTGCACCACGAGGACAGGTAAACCAGTTCAGTAACCAGGCTCTAGAGCAGGCATGACCATCAGAATGAAAATAACTCCACACTATGCTTTTAAACTAGTGGGAACCAGCCTATTACTTACAAATTGAAAGAGAGATTTAGAAATAATTCCACCCTATTCCCCCAAAACCTCTATCCTTACGTGCTACATTGGTCCTTCACATTTTTTCCAAAAAATGCTGGACATTATCAGGTAGGCCATTGGAAACTAAATTGAAAGTTTTCAGAACTGCAGTTCTGAACTCCAGAAAATACATAAAGCTTTTAAAAGAAAGACCGCAAGCTGACAAACAAGCACCAGGAAGTTGCTCAAGAGAGTGAAGGGCTTGCATCTAAGGTCAGACCTCCAAAAGTCATCGGTCTTCAAAGGCAAAGACCCAAAGAGTAACAGATGCTCCCTGTCACTTTGCAATAATGATGTACTGTTCACAAAGGGTCTTCCCATAAATTATAATTTAGTGTTCACAGCCACCTTGTAAGGTTAAGTATTATCATCACCACTTTATGGCTAAGAAAGCGAGAATCAAAATACAATTAACACAGCTGTACATTATATATGATAGTTGTTAAGAGAATAAATCCTAAGAGTTCTCATCATAAGAAAAAGAAGCTCTCTATTTAATTGTGTATCTGTATGAGATGATGGGTGTTTACTAAACTTATGTGATAATCATTTCATGATGTAGGTAAGTCAAATCATTACGCTCTACACCTTAAACTTATACGGTGCTATATGTCAATGATATCTCAATAAAACTGGGAGGGAAAAAAAGCAAGATTAAAGACATTGCCCAATTGGTTCAGTTAGCAATATATCAAGTACTTAATAAATGCCGGAGCCAGACCTTGGACCGAGGTCTTCTGATTCTCTAACTGTTGCTTTCTCCATGGCTGCCTTGCTGATTTACAGCCCTGTGTTACCAAACCCAAAAGCCCTCCAAATCAAGTTTCCCATGGAAATGGTAGCATCTAAGAGTCATTGTTTAAGAGTGGGCTGCAGACACGAGGAGATGTTCAGGAAAAATGGGGACACTGGGTGTCAGTCCTTAACCTTCGATGGTAAATCTGCTTGAGGCTTTGGTGCCGTTGTCAGGCAGTGGCCGCTGGAGCCAGTGAGCAGTTGGCATGTACAGCCCTGGTCCTCTGCTTCCCCTGCCTGGCTTTAGTAAAACCCAGGTAGGCACTGGAGCCCTTTGTAGCTCTTTTTTGAGATTATGTATTCATTCTTCATGTGAACATTCTTGATCTCTCAAGTCTGGATGTCTTTCAAGTCAAAAATCCTGTCAGAATCCAACCATTCTGGCATATTCCTTGTTATCATCTCAACACTCAGCACAGCACAGGGTAAGAACTCATTAAAAGAGAGTTGCATTGAAATGTGAGTGGTTTTGTGGCTTCAAACACCCATGTTTGTCCCTGTCATGGCTTTCAGGTTGGAGAGACAATTGGCATTAGTGAAGAGATTATGGGTCTGACCATCTTGGCTGCTGGGACATCCATCCCTGATCTTATCACCAGTGTCATAGTGGCCCGGAAGGGGCTCGGGGACATGGCTGTATCCAGCTCTGTTGGAAGCAACATTTTTGACATCACTGTAGGGTGAGTACAGATAAGTTATACAAAGGTGCACAACAACTCCATCCCTGTCTTTGTCTTCTTAGAGACTGTGAAGACATGACCAGGACCTCAAAGCCCGTAACCAGCCATTACCAGTAGAAAGTAAAGACTGGGAACGTCATTCAGTTTCCCCGACTCCATTTTTCATTTTCAGAGAACTTTATGAAGAATAAGTTATCCCTAGACAGGCAGAAACACACACTTGCATACAGAGTGGGTCATACAGGAAATAATTTAAGAGAATTTCACCTATTAAATGGCATTGGCTACATGTTATGAATATTCAGCATTCAGATGTGACTGAGATACTCTGGTAGTTTTACTGGGTTTTTTTTCCCCCACGTTCTAACAGACTGGAACAAACATAGGCCCAGGAAAAATACCCCATCTCCTTCCTTGGAAAATGCTGGCAGATCTGGCATTATCATTTCTTTCTCTGTGCTGGTGAACATAGTCTAGGTGTTTTGAAAGTCAGAAGATGAGACCTGTTCTTACAGTTAAGCACACTGAAGTTCTCAATATGAATAGTCTGTAAAGTGGATCTGATTGGGGAGCAATGCTGTTATTTCTATCACTTCATTTAACTTGTCCAAAGTAAAAGCGGTCTCATAAATTACCCAGAATGGCAGCCCCCTGAGAAAGTAAGGCATACGGTATTTATCTTTATGTTCCCACAAGAGCGGGGCTCTTGGCACTTGAATTTGGAAAGCCACTAAAATGGATCTACTTTCTCACTGAACATCTTGAATATTGTTCTCTTTTATCTTTTCCATCCCCTCATATACATAGTAGTTGTCTCATCCAGTGTCTACCATGTGTACTGTACACACGTGTATCCATTTAAGCCACACAACCATCCTAAGAGGTATTTACAATCATCCCCATCTTCCAGATAAGGAAACTGAAGGGCCCACAGTTCACACAACTAGTGAATGAGATCGCTGGGATTTGACGAGAGTCTGCTCTCAACTCAGCACTATCTGTGCACAAAATCCTGCTCCGAGCTCCCCCTGTCTGAACCACCTCTGAGTTCCAAAGGTGCCCTCTCCTACCATATTCTCTTCCTTTGCTGGCACCTCTCACCCGAGGGCCCTTGCTGCTTGTCTGCCTAGAAAACTCCAACTTACCCTTCCAATGTCAACGTCAAATCCTGGCTTCTCTGATTCCCTTAAGCCTGCCCTGGGGGCTCGTGCTTCTGTACACTCCCTGTATATCAGTCTCCTGTCATGGTCCTGCCTGCTAGACTGCGAACTCCCCAGGAACAAGAACTCACCAAGCCTGATACAACGCCTAGTGCATGATAGTGGCTTGACAAGTGTTTGTACAGTAAATAGATGGATGGATGCATGGATGGATGGATGGATGAGTGAATGAGTGAATGAATGCCTGAAAAGGTGTATGTTTTAAAGGAAGGATGTCTAGTATAAAGTGTTCTCAGTTCCACCGCCTACACATTTAGTTTTCTTGGTCAATCTCTTGTAAAAATAGAAAATATTCTGTAGTACAAAAAGATAAAACCCTACATATTGGGGGAAATTACAAGTGTTCTATGAAACATATGTTATGTTTTTGAAAAATATTCTACTAAATTCCAAAATGCTTTTTGTTCATTGTTCTAAAATTGCATATATCTTGTAACCTAAATGAAAGGTTAAAGAAAATCACCCCTAATCCTACTGAATAATCAGTTTTGACCTCCTGGAGGGCTTTTATTTTTCAATTTTATAGCTGTCTGTGTCTAGTACAGAGTAGGAATATATTAGTAAACTAGTAAATCTACCATTTTTCTTCATAGCTCTCATAATGAACATTCTATGGCTTCAAAATATTCTATCTTGTTGCTTTTAGTTTAACCATTATCCTTTAGTAGGACCTTTGTATTTTTTCCAATTTTCTAATATTTTGAGTGTTTTATGAACACCTTTATGCAGGAAAATCTCCTCTTTTAATTATTTTATTAAAATTAATTCCTTCAAGAAATATTGGTGGATTAAAGATTGTAAATGTTTCAGTGATCCCTGATGTAATACATGTTTCCAAAAGGTCTTCCCCAAGAGTTTATATCAATTTACAAAATCATTAGCAATATAGTGAGTGTAACAGTTTCTTCAGTCTTGCCAGTGTTTTCTTTTTGATTATATGATTAATACATATTCAAGGTAAAGGATTTAGAAAATACATATGAAGCATAAATTCAAACCAACACCACTCCTTTTTAATTCATACATATTTTACATTATTGAAGTTACATTGCAATTTGTATGTATACTTTTCATTTTAAATATAGAATCATATCATGAGTATTAGCCTGTATCATTATAAGTTTATGATTTTTAATAACTATATAACATTACATTAACTTAATAGTTTGCTATTTAACTAGCTCCCTATTATTAGAGATTAAGGTATCCCTGATTTTTCGCTACTCCAAATAACACTGAAATGATCATCTTTCAGAATAAAATTGCATCTGCATTTCAAATTATTCCTTATACTTGATCTCTGACAATAAACTTGATAGGTCAAAAGGGGTTAAAAATGTCATATCCCCCAAAGGGTTTTTACCTATTTGTAGTGCTGTAAACCACACCTTCACCAAATTTCACAAATTGAATGTGTGTGTGTGTGTTTAGCTTAATAAGAGTACAGTGGGAGGAGACGGGAAGAGTGTGGAAGAGGAGTCCCTCAGGACAAGTGTCATCACTGCTCTTGGGCGCTCCCCTCCCCTTTTCTGACTCTCCAGTGCTGATCACAGGATGCCAGGGCTGCCCCCTCCTGCTGAGAGCTGGAATTACATCTTGCTCCCTGAGCTGCCCTCTGGAGCCCCTCCCCTCCTGCCATCGCCCACTTTAGTAAGTGCCTCCCAGCCAGGCTGTAGTGGGCAAAGCACCTATACTGATCGTTGCATCAGTCACTTCCCAGGTTACCATATACACCCAGATGGAGCCTGCATGTGCATGTGTGAAGGTCCCGGGAATTCAAAGATGGATAACTTGTGGGCTCTGCCTTCACAGGCACTCTCTCCAGCAGAGGGGAGAGGGGTGTTAACTCACTGCCCCTTTAACCACACTACTTCTCTCCAGCTATTTGCTTTTCCTTTGGAAAACTTTGTTTCAAAAGGGCATCTCCTCTTCCACATCCCTGATGCTAGATCAAGGCTAAGTCTCCCTTAGCTGTCTGCTGTGCAGAAGGCTCAGCCGGCTGGATCCATGACTCCCTAGTCATCATTAGGTTCAATGGGTAGAACTCGGTGGCATCTCACCTGCCACTTGGAGATCCACGTGCCCCTGAGTCATGCGTCCCCAGCCATTTCCTTGCCCACAGAGTCTTCACCCACTCCCTGGGTGGACCTGGCAGTTGGCTTTTCTAATGTCCTTTCAGGAGTTGCCACTCTGGATGGGTAACAAAAGATATGATCATATTTCAAAAGCCAAATGAAAAGGGAGAGAATGGGTATAAAAATACATAATAGCATCTTTAAAATTTTCATCACAAGCGTAAGATACAGTCTTCCTCAAATCTTTCAGAAAGACCCTTTTTAAGTCAGAAGTTTATCCTATCTTTTCCAAAATAAACAGACTATGTCACATCATGGCCCCCACCATCCACATTTATTTTCACTTGCTCTTAGATTTTTAATTAAGTCATTGCTATTCTCTCTCTCCATTTAAAAAATAATAATAATTTGGCCATTTTCACCACTAATTTCTGTATCTTTTCTCCATTTATTGTCTCCCCCTCTCATCCTGCACAAATCCTTCAGTTCATCTCTCTGAGGCTGAATCCGAACTAGGAAGGAAACCAAAAAATTATTTCAAACCAGATTTAGAAATCAGCTGCAGCAGTCATGTCTTTGATCTTAGTCAACCTTAGAACAAATTCTCTCTGTTCTCCCTAATTTGGTCGGGAAATAGATAAAGGCTTTTAAAGTTCACCTGGCTTCCTTATATGACTTCCTGAGCCAACCTCGCCCGAGGCACAGTGAGCCTAGCAGGATTCTCGATTCGGATCATGGATCCCGAAGCTAACGTTCCATCACCTGCCTTCTTCGGTGCGTCTGACTGCTCCCCCGTGTACCCCGCCTCTCCCCTCACAGGCTCCCACTGCCCTGGCTCCTGTACACCGTCATCCACAGATTCCAGCCCGTGGCCGTCAGCAGCAACGGCCTCTTCTGCGCCATCGTCCTCCTCTTCATCATGCTGCTCTTCGTCATCCTCTCCATCGCCCTCTGCAAGTGGCGGATGAACAAAGTGCTGGGCTTCATCATGTTCGGCCTGTACTTCGCGTTCCTCGTGGTCAGCGTCCTCCTCGAAGACCGAATTCTTGTGTGCCCTGTCTCCATCTAACAGGAAAAGCCATATCTTGAGCCAACAGCATGGATGGCCCCTCCCCGCTCTGGGTGGTAGGCTCCTTGATCTCCGGAGAAGAGGCAGCTGGCACACAGCCCTGGGTTTGTCGCGTGTCCCTCCTGGGCGGATTCGCGGAGGGGTGGATTCTCGCTGGGCCCACGCGCTTCCCGGGCTGCTCCCGTCTGTGCCTACTGAAACGGCTTCACGCAAGAGACAGGGAGAACCGACCTCGGGGGGCTTCCCTCCCCGCACCACTGACAGGTACTCCTTGCTGGTCAGAGGTAACGTTCCTTGTTACGATGCAAACAATGACGGAGGCAATATATATACGTGTAAAATATACATATTATATATAGATGCACATGAACACACCCCTGCCTGTTCCTGTAGTGTACCTCTTCCTGTAAGTACACCTATAGAGTAGTACATACCTGTATACAGACACAAAGAAGGAAAAATTATGTATATATAAAATCGTATATATATATATACAAATACAACTGCATCTTTTCAGGGATAGCGCTAGTATATTTATAGTACCTATCTGAAGAGGGGCATCAACCTTCGGTCTGAGCTTTACCTCTTAAGTGCAAAAGGTGAACTAAGAGAATCATTGCTGTGACCTTCAGCTGACCTTGGACACCCTGGGATTCTGCCTGGTAAGGTGGATGTTTTCAGAAAACAAGTTGCTGGAGGGAGGGCTGGGTGGAGGGGGTCTGTAGGGGCCCTGAACAGAGTCCTCCAGGACATTCCCACAAGCCAACCCGGGAAGACCATCCGTCCACCCCAGCTGGGGTACACGGAACCCACAGGGTTGTTGGGACATTCAGAGGTGAAAACCCAGACTGGGTGGATACTGGTTTGGGGCACAGAGAGGTGACCAGGGTTGGGTTTGGGGCTTTTTTTTTTTAATATTTCCCCAGCATGCAAGTAGAAAATATAATTGCAAACCAAATTAGTGCTCTTCTAAGACAGCAAGACTACATATAAACTGAACCTAGATTGTCCCAACGCATGTCCTGTTATCATCAAAAGAAGGGGGCAAGTTTAGCTGTGACTGTCATTTAGACATATTTTGATGCTAAGGGCTCATATATAATCAAAATGCCTGTCGAGAGAGAATACGCACTGAGAAACACCATCCAGTAGAGGTGCTCAGTGGAACTTGCCCCCGAGTGGGAACGTAAGGGCATAGTTTTTTAAATCATCTTCCAGTGTGGTCATAAAGGGCTTCAATGACTGAAGAAATCATTGTTCCTCCAACCAGTAGAAAGAATTAAATTGACTCAGATCAATACTGCTTGGTTTCAGGCAGCTGCTTGGAAAGTCGTTTGCTCACTAGGAAGGTTTCTAAGTCCTGTGTCTAGTGGTGCCAGGACCAGGATTTGGTTAAAGCCCATGCTATGCAGGTGTCTCTCCTGCCATCAGGACCCCACCTGGGACTCTTTCTAGCTTCCAGAGGAGTCTGCAGACAGCATTCAACAGCTTCTTTACTCTGGCTTCAAGCCAGTCACTCCAAGGTTTTGATTTCCAGAGCATTCATAGGACATTTCATTTCATTCATTCAGTGCCCCCAAGTTCTATTTGACACCTTGTATGATTCCCCAGGTCTGTGTCTATAGAAAATAAAACTAGCAGAGAAAAAAATTAGGCAGACTGAATTGGTGAAACATAAGCAGAGTTTTTCATTTCCCCAAGTCATTCCCTTAAAGTCAATTGAAAAAGTGGCGGACGGCCCATTATTCTGTAGCCATCCTGCATCTAAGTTAGCACATACCGCGTATGGGGAACTACACACCTGTCTTCTTCTCTCCTGTCTGTTGTGTCGCTGATGCTGCTGTGACTTTGTGGTGAGCCCGTACCTCCTAACACAGGGAGGCAGGATGCCGAACTCACAACTAAGTAAAGAGGAAGGGGGACCTAAGAGCCCTGGAGCAAGTTCGGTATTCCTTCCACAAAACCTCAGCTCACTGCACGGAGCCCGGCAGTAACAGGCAGTGCCCATCGTGGCTCTTCTGAGTGGCCGCCATCTTGGTTTCAGTCTCTCCAACTTCGCAAAGTCGAGAGTTTGGTTGTGTGAGAGAAACCCATGTCTCATTCGTCAAGGGCAGGATTTTGTGTTGAGGCAAGAATTTGTGCTGGTTCCTTCAAGTGAAGGAGAATGAGTAGGTGAACATTTAGTTAACTCTGGTGGTTTTCCCTGTGCGTTACTTGAAGGGGAGCAGAGTTGTTTATTGTGTGGATGTGTATTATTGACTGGTTTATCAACTTGAAAGGAGGTTTGAATAGGTGACTCTGACTCAACTGCAGATAGATTCTGTAGAAGCAGAAAGGATGGGGGAGGTCTGGTGTAGCTTGTTCCTTTTCCAGCTTCCCCGTGCTCTCCCTGCCCCCTCACTCTTTCCCACTCATTCCCAGCTCACAGTGGAGACTCATCTGAGCAGCCACGGAGCATTTTACTTGCCTGGGAGCTTCCCTTCCTAGGGAGGGTTGTGGTCATTTGTGACAAGTTGCGTTTGAGAAGATACTGTTTCCCAGCCCAATTCCCACCTCAGTGGTGTGCAGTGTTCCCTCACTGGCTGGTCTGCAGGCACCCTCTCCTCGCCACTGCTTGCCCTTGCTTTTCCTCTGTAAAGTGTCTGTGAGGTTATGTGTTTGCCTTGGGTAAATCCAGAGAGACATGTATGTATAGAATGCAACCATGGATTTTTAGGGAGGGAAATAGATCAGTGGTAGAGTGCATGCTTAGCATGCATGAGGTACGGGGTTCAATCCCCAATACCTCCATTAAAAAAAAGAATTAAAACAGTGGATCTTAAAAAGCGTTTGAATATTTAACATAATTATAAGAATTTTCCACAACGTGGTTTCCTGAGTAGGTCATCTCTAATGCCTTTCCTGTATGCCTGTGTAGATACATATATAAACAAATGTCTTCATACCTAATCTATATATACACACACAATACCACTCACATCATCACCCTCTGACCCAGTCACACTCAGGATTCAAAAGCAGGAGCACTGAAGTGTGCCTTAGTGAAGGAAGAGGAAAATTGTGTGCACCAACAACCCAAGGGAACATTTCTTCCTGATCCCATGAGGTTTGCTTTTTGCCCAGGTACATGCCAACAGACACATATGCACCCGCCCCATATATATTCCTGCCCCAGGAACATAGATTTACAGCCTTATGGAAATGGCCAGCCAGCTCCCTAACGCTGATACAGAGGCAAAGAATGCACAACAGAAAAGTACAGGGGGAAAAAATTTAGACTACAGATACCCTCTTCGCTTTTCTGGAGCAGAGTATAAAATAATAACAAAAATTCAAAAGTCAGCCTCCTACTGTTCAATCTAAAATAAACGAGCTGTGCCCAAATGGCTCCATTTACCTGCAGCGAGCCCAGTAGGTCTTGCTTGTTGTCACCTCTCCTGTCAACCTGGGCCGTCTCAGGACAGGAGAGCAACTTGGTTCACGCTGAGAATACCCAGACAGAACCTTCTAAATTGCATCTGGGAGTGCGCATGCTGAGTCCAGCTGTGCTCTGAACCGGACTAGTTCCTGAAGAACAGAAGCTGGAGATTAGATGGTGTTTATGCAGCTTCCCGGACCTAAGCTGAGCCAGGCTGTGACAGATCAGGAAAACACAGTAACTTACAGAGACGAAGGACGAGGGTTGTTTTATCAAACTGGTCGATGCAGCAGAATTTCCTAGCGCTTTGCCCAGAAGATTATAAAAAGACGCAGGGACTGTTTCGTATTTGGGGAAAATGCTTTGTAAGGCTTCTAACAGGTGTCGGCTGACAGGGGCCATGATAATTTATTTTCTCGGGAAGATGTGAATCAGGTGTTTGGAGCCCTTTCAGCAAAACACAGCTGCCTCACTGATGAGACATTCGATAATATTAATGCACATCATTGCTGGGCAGGGAGGAAGTTGGCAGACTCCCCACCATTGCTCACAGCTCTTCAGCTCCTCTGTACCAGGGAGAAAGGAGACAAGCTATCAAGGGAAGCCCCCCTCCCAGACCGCCTTAACAGAAAGCTGAGCAGGGAAGTGACAACAGAAAGAGCTGCTGGCCAGATGGGCAGCTGGAGAAGGGGGACTCACGTTAAACGCTCTGCTGAAACTGCTGGATTGGGATGTCTGATACGGGTCTGATGACCCATCTGAATGCAGGCATATCAGCAAACGTCAGTGTGCTTTCTTTCTTTCCTACATCTGCCAACACACACTCGTGCACACGCGCACACACACGATTGTGAGGGTGCCATGATTCCTTACACCTGGACAGATTATTACTCCAGTAATTAAGTGTCTATACTGGAAGTGGCAACCCTGTTCTAGAAAAAATAAAGGGAAGCTGTTCTCAAGGTGATTTCTGGAGAAATCAGCTGTCTCCTGAAAGCTTGTTACAGAGGCTAACGCTCATTCTTGCTAAGCCAGTATCTTACATAACCACCTGGCTTAATATTTTTAAAAGCCACATCCTCAACTCCTATACGTCCCTTCGCAAGACTGTCTTCAATTAGTAGGTAAGGGCTTGTCGTGAAGAGAAAGTGAAAAAGTAAAGAATGAGGAGAGATAAGAAAGGAGAAATTCATTTACTTTTACTAAGATTCCCAAAAAAGCAAGTGTTGCATTGATATATATCCCTGTGTAGTTTAAAATAATTACAAGTGTCGGGCTTTTTTTTTTTACCCAATTTACATGAGCCTATATAGAGTCCCAGATAAAAATATATTCCCTTCTCAAGAAGGCCTTGGGAAGAAAGGTAAGGGGCCTCCGCTGCCTTTTTAAGTTCTCTCCTTGTCTCTGTAGCTTTTATGTTTCACTTTTAATCTCAGCGTCCCATTCTTGGAGATACCTTGCAAATGAGAAAAGCCAGGAAGGGCACACTCACAGCCAGCTCAACGCCATTACTTGTCCATAGTGCATCACAGTCTTTTTTTTTTCCACTTCACTGGGAGCTTTGAAACGCACGGGCTGGGAGAGTCCTTCTGTAGGAGGGGGGTCCGAGCATAGATGTTCCTGGTATAACCCAGCTCCACCAACTCTTCACATTAACAACCATCAGTGTCAGGGAAGTCTTCCTTCAGGTTAACCCCAGCCCTTCAAGGTGATGAATTCACCTATTTTCTTTTTACTGGCAGAGAAGAGCTGCACTGGGGCACTCCTCACTATTTACCCCTGGCAGAGCTGGGAGTCTCTACTAGGTGACCCTTTATCTATTTTCATCAAAGGTATCTTTAGATTTTTATTTCTGAGTCTTTTTCTTCAATCTGCCTAATAATTTTTAAATTCTTCTCTACTAAGTCTTTTAAAATGCCATATGTTGCTCTGAAATCTTGGAACCTTTTGACTAATCAGGACACAAGGATAAGGTCTGAACAGGGCTGAATGATGGCCTCAAACCCAATGCTTTGCTGTCTTTTTATGCAGCCCTCTGTGGTCCTTACCTTTAGAAAGTCACACTTCATTGCTACTTCACATTAACCTGTGTTTCCTGTGACTCCTGTACATTTCTCCAAGACGTTCGGGTGAAGGCAGCGCGTATCTCAGCTTGGCCCCGTGCACTTGGATGGGTGTGTCCTGTCTACCATGAGCCCCTCTCCATTGGGCCTTCTTGAGTCTCAGCCTGTTTCTTTCCAACCCCAACTTCCAGCTTTCCAGTCCAGGTTGGGCCTGGTGCTTACTCGCCTTCCAGGTTCTTACCACCAACCTCCCCACTTTACTTGGGCTTGGCAAGTCTAATGAGCATTTTCTCACATCTCACATCTTGCATCTTCACATTAAGGTGAAGATTCAAAAATGCTAGACCCCTGCCCCCAACAACTTATGTCTTGTGTAATTGACTACTAGCGGTGGGGGAAGTCCCTCCGAACTGATACCAAGATGTGTACAGAATTCACAACCACAAGAGAGTGAGTCATGGAAGTACCTTAAGAGCATCAGTAGGCTTCGACTCAGCAAGTACTACCAGGCACCTGTCCTCTGGTGAAGAGTGTGAACACTGGGTGAGGCATCGTCTGGAGGCCTTGGTGAGGTCAAGCTCACATGCTTCATTTTTAAGGTCATAATCCCATACTCACAAAGACCCCAGAATGGGGGAGACACCACTGGAGATCATTCAGGAACTCTGGACTGCACTTAAATGCACTGACTTACCAAAAGGAATTTGTATTTTTGCTCTCAGTGGGAAATGGGAGAAATGGTTGGACCACCTCTCATCACCCAGCATTGCAGCGCACTTACTTCCTCGTGCAGTGGGTTGGGTGGGAATTGTAAGATTGCTGATTGGGGTCCCGGCCTGGGACAATGGGCTACAGTTCTCTGGGACAATGGGCTACAGTTCTCTGGGACAATGGCTACAATTTGCTCCTGGATCTAGAAGTAACTAAGGCCTTGGGACTGACAGAAAGCACTCAACTAACTGAAAGAGTACACTAATTTTTTTAAATCGTGTCAAAAAAAATAATGAATGAAGCCTGAATCCCTGAATAAAATAATTTTAAGGCTGAAATTACATGCATGAATTAAGGATAGATAATTCCTTGCCATTTAATTAACCAAATCTCCAATTCGCATCAGGATAAAACTGAAGGACAATGGATGCCTTTTGGGTTTTCTAATTTTTTAATATTGCACTTTATAGTACTTCATAAGAGACGATTGTCTTAATTAAAGCCATAAAATACCAGTAATACATATATTCAGGGCTTCTGAATACAGTCAATCAGTAAGCAGTCCATGAGTCATTCCTGTTTTGTATTGTTTGTTGTAAATTGGAGTTTATCTGTTCTATTTTTCAAGGGATTACTTTTCTAGACAATCCTAATCTCCAGATAAATTTTAGGTGTGTACTTTAATAAGACTAAAAATCAGAGAAATGGTTCATTTCACGAAAGCACTCTTCACTCTCAAAATAGCTTGTTACACATTTCCTTTAAATAGCAAGTTCTGATGCTACATTTAAAGTATTTCCTTTTTTAAGTTACAGATTTACTGTTTTCAGGAGTCCATTTGTTATATAAAGCAAGGTTCACCCATATGGAGAGTGAAATGGATAATTAGCAAATATTTACTTGGAAAATTTAAGGTTTATTTGAGTTTATATAAATATAAGACGGATCTAAGAAGTTCCCTTATAAAAATGGCAAGTAGAGATACACAGTTTATCAACTTCTTATGCCTAAATTACAAACCTTCCTTGGGAGGACTTGTAAAACAGAAGACTTCATAATTTGTTGGGGTTTTTTTTTTCCCTTTTCTGCTAAAATACTCAATTTCTGGCCTCCTATGGTAGAATACTTACACACATATACACATAGATGTTCCCACAACTAAAAGCTTTTAATGTTTCACTCCATCACAACTTTTTATATGATTTGAGTGAAAGCTGAAAGAATGACTAAAAGGCACTAAGCCTAGAAATAGCCACCACTGAGGTACCTAAGTTGTCGATGTAGAGTAAATACATGTGTTAAATTGAACAACCTGATCAATTTTATGTTTAAATGGCCATTTGCCCTAAAGAATGATTGTCTGGAGCCAGAGCCAATGATGTTTTGATGTTTCTGTTTGGGGCTGTTTTGTGGTCTGAAGCATTTCTCCAAAGGGCAGAAACTCTCCACCTGGAAGAGGGAGTCTCATTGGCAGATAGTCCTGTTGAACCCTGCACACAAAGTTTATATTTGTGCCCTGCATCTAGCCTGGATGCTTTTCTTCTGCTCCAGTTTTTAAAAACTCCAGAAGCAACAGCTTCCATCAACAAGAAATCCACAGTCTCAAAAGAGCCATAAGAGAAGTGAAAACTAGCTTCCTGGTTTAATGAAGTGGCTGCTAGAAGGAAAGGAAAGGAAAGGTAAATTATACTACTTTTGTTCTTCGCATATTGTTAAAACAGAGAAAATGTTGTCAACATTGACCCCAACGTAGGCATTTGCCCTTAACTTGTAAACTGTTTTTTGGGCACATTAATTACAAACATCAGAACGCCATTTTTGTAAAGGATCTTTTTAGGGATAGATGTCATCTCATGCTTCCTGTCTGCCTCCGTTTTAAAGAAGTGTTTTAACCTCTATCTTGACCCCTCCAAGAATCCAGCTGATGCACTTCCAAATTACTTTCGTCATTTTGTGTGTGTTTTGTTTGTTACGAGCAATTTTCACTGGATGACGAGATGTATGGAGATTTTGCGTCGGTTTATTCTCTGTGAATATGTCTGTACATAGACCGAAAGCTATATTTATTTGTACATAGGCTGTTTGGATTAATGTGTTTCTGTCACATGGACTTCACCCTGATAAAGGGTACTTCTTCACTGTGTTCATGTTACACTTTCCACACCTTTGTGCTCCTACTACTGATAATCAACTCATAGAATATCTCACTTCCTGTAACTAAGTCTCCTCGGTGTGAAAAGTAATAGTAATAAAATTATTGACTCGAAGTGTTGTTTTGTTTTGGAATAATCTTTACCTTCAGCTAATCAGGACCCTTGGAATCTCAAGAAATTGACACAGTTGTGGAAGATTCACTGCAAGGATTCAAAGGAACAGAAGGACAACAGGAGTTACTGTTAATTATAACTACCATTACTGAAAAATCAGCCTCGCACCCTGAAAAACAAATTCAAACTCAGAGACAGAGTTTTGGGAGCAAAGAAGAGAGCCGCTTTATTGCTTTGCCCAGCAAAGGAAACTGTGAATCCATCCTGGGGTTGGGGCTTGGTGATTATATAGGCAAACAGGACAGAGATAACGAACAATAGAGTCTTTTACAAAAATTTATCTTATGTCGCGGGAACTTCTGGTGGTCCGTTAAGTAGGTCGTTGCTCTCAGTCTTGGTGTTATCAGGTCTGATCCCTCTGGTGTCAGCGAGGCTGTTGGAGGATCTGGCCATTCCTTCAGTGTTACCATTTCATGACCTTTCTGGAAAATAGCTTCTGGGTTTTGAGTACAATGGATTCAGGATAGGGTGTAAATCATAGCGTTGGGGCTGCTGAGCATGTAATCATTCAAGCAAGTTAAACAATAGCAGTAACAAGGAGTAAAACCGGTTAGTCAGTCAGGAAGAACTCCAAGAAAAATTAATCAAGCTGTGAGCTGTCTTAGCATCAGGGAAGCCATCTTGTGGCTCCTTCACTGCCACTTGTGGCGTGCTGGCTAATGTCGTGTGAGCTTTTCAGTGTCTGAGGGAGATTTGTGCACTGAAAGGACTCCTCTAACAACTGAATTTTAATTAATGAAATGTACTGAAAATTGTAAATTCAAAAGCCTAGTGTTCCCTAGGCTTTTAAATTTACTTTAGAAGTCTTGTATAAATCTATTGCTTCTAGATAAAAATAAGAATTCATACTCAGTTTTTCTTTGATTACACTCAATTAACTGATAACTTTCAAAGATTAAATTCTAAATAACTAACCGAGTTTATGAATTAGGTTCCCTCAGGAACTTTTACACATTTAACATCCCTGACTTCTCTCAAACACCTCAAAATCCTGACAGACTTACAAAACTAAAACCAAAATCTTCCTATGCACTTAGCAATCCCAATCAATCTATCAAATTTGAATAAAACATAGTAAACTAGGTTATCCAAAACATTAAAATGCCGTTTACAAACTTAAAAGTTTACTACACCTTTAAAACTAATATCATAAGTCTAATACGATACACATTTCAAATCGTACTCAGAGAATCTAGTATGCCAGATTGATTTCAGACACCTTAAAATACAAATACACACAAAATATCCCAATGATTATAAAGCATTCTTAAATCATACCAAAGTATTAATACTATGAATTTGACTTACTTTATTATCTCTGTATTTCTACAGTGTCCTCCCAGGCTTTAAAAAGTCACCCCACTATTGAGCAGACCTCCCACCTCTGGGAGGAAGAAACGATTGGGATCAGAAAGCCTAGCCTGGCTGCAAACGGCACATGAAGACAGATTCCACTTCAGTCCAGGTGTCAGGCTTGTCCAGGACATGAAAATGTTTGAGGCACACCAAAGTCACCAAGAGTCCCAGAACTTTTGGTGGCCTTAGGAATCTGTACCTACAGATAACATACAGAAGTACTAAACTTCTGCTGGTCAGTCTTGCCTCTAGGGCCATCTCATACATTAAACACAATTTGTGTATTTCTATAGGGACAGACCTAAGACATTGCCAACCCAGAGCTGGCAAACACTCGGTACATTACGCCACTCATGCTCCTTCACCCACAGCAAACATCAGTGATCAGGCACACAACCATACCCCTCTATACTGTTATAGCCGAGTGTTGCAGGCAGCCACCACCTGGCGGCCCCAGCAGCGCACAAGAGGAAACTAAAGTGCCGTGTCTTAGCCTAATCTATAAATGAGGACATGAGGACAAGATGAGCAGTGTTGCTTTCCTGGGGTCCTACTACAAAGCAGTAGAGCTGGACATTAAGACCTGCTTTTTGTTTTGTGTGTATGCTTTGCTGCAACTTTGCCAAACCCATCTGCGGTGTTACACATGTTGCTGTTTTATGTACCCAACCAGGAGGCACAGAGTCCCAGGGGGAGGGTTTGCCACTTACAAGGCAGAGGAGCTAGAGGCCTGTGGTACATTTAAAGGGCGTAAGTTAGGTCATTAGTTAGGTCATAGCCAGTGAGTAATAGCAACTTCTAATTAATGAGAATCGTGTAGGAAGAAAAGAAAGGCTTTTCCTGCTGGGACTGAATAATGGAATTTACAGTAAATAATGACAATCACCTCAGGGATAAAAAAATAAATAAATCGATGCCCAAATTTGGTCACAAAACTGTTGGAAGTTATGCATATAACTTTATCAGCTGCCAGCAGCCAGTGACCCACGTCCTTGAAATGGAATCAGGTCAGGGAAGGATGTAAACGCTCTGGCTTTCCTGTCTCCTCTCAAGAGCTTGCTCAAATGCACAATCAGTTCCCATGGGAGTTCCACTGGCCCTCAGGGAAAAGGAAAAGAAAAATGTTTTCCACAAGGGAAGTAAAGCTATTTGTTCCCCATTGGCTTGATGCAGGGATGGCCTTTAGAAGAGTCTGGGAGGTGAGTGGAAGACCTTGTCCCCAACATCCTCAGAATCCTCCTCCCTCCCTGGACTATTGCCTAGAATTTCATCTTAGTGCCTTATCTGTCCTGCTCAGGGATTCTCAATGAAGACGCAGCACCCAAAGGGCATATTAGAAACAGCTGGGGGCTTTTCAAACTCCACGGGTCAAACGTGGCCCCACCCCCAGCTGCTATCTCCCACCTCACCAATACGGGCACTCCCAGGTGAGAGCTGTAGCAAGCTCTCTGTGTGCAGCCTCAGTGTTCCATGGGGAAAAGACGGAGACTCCTGCTTAGCGTAAGGCCCTGATCCCTGTGGAAACTGTAACTGGCTCTAGGAGGAGTCCATGCCTTGAAGTTTCTACAAGTGACCGGGGAGCGTGCCTTGTGCTCGTGGTCAGGACCTGCAGTGTGCCAGGCACAGGTGTCAGCACTGGGGGCGCAGAGGAGGCTGAGTTCCAGCCCCGGTTCTCAAAGACTTCGTGGTCTGCAGAGGAGGACAAACACGTGACGAGTATAGGCCTTGTACTAGAACAAGCATCCTGGAGGGTGGTTAAGAAGCCAGGCTGCCCAGGTTTGAATCTCAGCTCTGCCACTTAACCAGCTGTGTGACCTAAACCTCTCTGTGCCTTACTTGCCCCATCTGTAGCTTCATGAGAATTGTTTTACATGCTTTAAATCTGTCAATATTTATTTGGAACACCCTAGAACAGTGCCTATCATAGTAGGCAATACACCCCGTTGGATAAGTGAGTGCTGTAATTGGGCGTCATGATGCCATTAGAGTTCACAGGACAGCCTGGTTAAGTCCATCTAGGGGTTCAGGGAAAGCTTCAGATAAAGTATGACCCCTGAGCTGAGAGTAGACTCTAATGAGGAAACCCTGACACAGATGTTAGCAGTCAGCTCTGTGCTCTCAAGACCAGGCCCCTTCTGCTCCGGGCCCCTGGGTCTGATGCTAATGTTTCCCTGGAATCACTGCGAGCTGACCTCCCCCCAACAACGGAGGTCGGAGGTGGAGGTGCAGGCAGGACTGCCCTGAGCCCGTTTTAGCATCCTGGGTGATGAGTGCTTTCTGAAATGAGTTGTTCTGTAACAGGTCTTGGATCTAAGATATATCATATCTTGTGTCCTTTCCTCAAGGACAAAGTTCACTTAAGGACCTTGGGTCATGGGTAGGGTTACTGCATGAGGGTCCCAAACTGCATGGAGTCCTGCCACCACTGCAGAGTGACACCCCCTCCCCACCCCCCCCACCCCCCGCCCCAGGAAGGTCTGAGAGAAGTCCTGTGAGCCCCAGGAGGGAGGATGTTCAGGAGGCACTGATGATAGGGCAGGTGCTGCTTGTTTCGCAGAAAGAAGATAAATTGAAGCCCGCGCGCGTGCGCGCGCGCAACAGCCCAGCGAAGAGTGAGCCTGCGTGAGCGCACACGGCAGGGAAAGCGCTAGAGAAAAACCCTCCTCGGAAAGAAAGCTTTTAGAAATACGCAAAGGGTGTTTCTTAAGAGAAGGGACATTTTTCCTGTTCTAAAGCAAGAAATCTTAGTAACAAATCTAAAGAGCCTTACCTAGTCTCACAGGGAGCTAAGCAGGGCCCTTTCCTGCATCTTTCTGTCTCTGCGGAGGGAAAGGGAATGGTTCTCGAGCTGCTGAAACAGAACCTTCCCCCCTCCAGTTGTCTTTTATTTTCTCCCTTTCTGTTCTAAAACAACGACTCTAAAGAGCCTTACCTAGTCTCACAGGGAGCTAAGCAGGACTCTTTCCTGCACCTTCCTATCTGCGGAGGGAAAGGGAACCTTCCCCCCTCCAGTTCTTTCTTCTCCCTTTCTGTTGGAGTGCCGGCAGGGGGATTAGAAACCTCCTGATGGCTGCTCTGACACCTGCCCTAGTTTGGCAGGAACTAATCTATTGGGAAGAAGCGTGGGGGTGACAAGAAAGCAAAGGAGAGAATGTCAGATCAAAGCAGGCCAGCGGGGCAGCAGGCCCCGGCTTCCCAGCCTCCTGCCCTCGCTGAGCATTGCCAGATGCCAGGCTGTGGGGAGAAGGCGCTGCCTCCACGCACCCCAAAAGCAGATGGGGTCTAGCCAACACTACTGTTGCTGCCAGGCCTCCTTCCTGGCCATCTGTTGCCAGGGCAGTTGGGGGAAGGGGGACTTTAAGAAGATCTTCTAGAGGAGACTGCCAAAAAAGGGCCAGGTGGGAAGAGAGGGGCAGGGCTGACGACCCACACTGAAAAAAAGCAAGCGGGAAGGTCTGGGCGCTGCTGCCCTCTGCAGGCCAAGCGGTAGACTGTGAAGATGGCCCCAGCAAAAGTCTCCAGCTCAATCTGGGCGGTATCTCAGTTTCCTACCAGGAAGCCTAGGAGTAACAAAAAAGAGACAGGCTGGCGAGGTCCCGGGGACCAGCTGCAGCCATAGTATCACCAGGGAGGAGCAGAGGCTGAGCTGCCTTAGGGCAAACCTGATGGCCTGTGGGGTTTATCACCTAAATGCAAACCGTGCTGACATCTTCAGAGGGCTTTTTAAATGTGTGCGGGTGACTTGGGGTTTTCCAGTGACTCTGGAGCACCCCTGGCATTTAAGGGGCGTAGGCCAGCATTGCTAAATGTCCGCAAAGTGAGGGGAAGTCCCGAAGGGAAAATCTTTCCACTCAAAATGCCACCTGCTCTCTTCCAAAAAATACTGATAAGACCTGGCCTTGCTGGGCTTCCCCACCTCCCAACCTTGCCCCCATCACTGTTTCTCAAAAATAGGGACTCCGGGACTCACATATGTCTAACAACACCCGCAGTGCCTAGTTTGAGAACTCATTTCCATCCATTACAGGCAATGGCTGAGAGAGTAGAGGGGGGAGCTGTAACGTGTGTGCCGAAGAAACCAGGACCACAAGGCTAAGAAAACCAGGCTCTTCTAAGTTCTACTGAGTTATTGTCAGCACTGCCTAAAAGAACTTTCTGTGATGAAAATGAAATGTCCTTTATCAGTGGCCACTAGCCACCTGTGGCTAGTAAGCATTTGAAATGTGGATGGTGCAGTTGAGAAGTAAACTTAGTACTTAACTCATTTTAAACTTAAATAGCCACATGTGTTTCGTGGCTAGTCTGTTGTACAAGGGAGGATTGGTCATACAGTTTTGTATAAAAATGCTGTAGTGGGAAGCTTCACCCAAAATAATCCTCAGGGGAGGGAGACACACACACACACACACACACACACACACACACACACACACACACAATGTTGGTACAACTAGCAATTAATCATGCTATTCATTAATCTCTTCTAAATGGAAATGGTGAAAGATTCTTTTAAGTGTCAGTTAAGGACATACAATTAATCCACTCAGTTATTCAGATTTAAAGAGGCTTGCCTCCTTCAAATGTTGGCAGCCAGCAGAAGCCAGGGACGGCAGCTCCGAGTCCACCAGCTAACGGACTGAATGAGGACAGTGAAGGCAAATGGGACCATTTCAGCAACTAATCTTTCTCTTCTCTTGACTTTAGAGACCCCCTGTCCTGTTTCTTCTAATCACTGTTCTTCTAAATGTTAAGAGAACGTAATCAAATGTTTACACCACAGAGTTTGACCCCTAGCAATGAATCTAGCCATGACTCAGTGCTGGGCAAAGCAGTCTTCCAAGATGGCAGGCTAGAATAGGAAGCCCTCTGCTGAGAAAGATGATGGGGCACGTCACCTGGTTAGCAGCGTTGGCATGTGTCACTTGGCTATTCAGTGCCCACTTAGATTAGAACCCCAGCTGCAAGTACCCGTCTGTTTTAGTAGATCTCGGAACAAGTGAAGGACTTCCAATTAAGGGAGCATTTGAATAAGACTTTGTCTCCTCTGGCCAGCAAACAGGATCCACTGGGCGCTTCTGCTCCAAACCTTGTTATTTGCCTTTTGAATTCCCCGAGGCTGGGCCCCGGGGAATGCAGTAAGCAAATCAGCAACAGCTGAAGTGAAGAGAAGCCATATCAGCATTTTCTGCAGAACTGGGGCCTCAGTCAAAACCCTGAGCCCGCAGAAAAGGGGGTGGGAGAAGCAGGTGATGAAAATGGAGAGTGGCGGGGCTGAGACAAGCTCCAGAGTGACCAGGAGGATTGGAAGAAATTCCGAAAGTTGACTGTCACGGCCCACGCAGTGTGAAGCATCACAAAATGAGGAAAGATAAACAGCAGATGGGGAAAGGAGGAAAAAGGCTGCACAAAACAGCGTTTTCTTTCCAGAACAACATGGGTCAGAAATCCAGTCCATGCTCTGCCTGGTGTCCTTGCACATGCTGAGCGACCTTTGAGGGCAGGGCTTGTCTTGAGTGGGCCCACAGTAGACCCTTCAAATACTAATCAGTTTGAAGTCATGGTGACTTTCTAAGCTGGTGCCTCTCAAACTCTGGTGCAGAGACAGCACCTTATGATTAGTTAAAACAGGTCAAAGTTTGAATTGTTATTTCAGTAGATTTGGGATGAGGCCTGAAATTCTATGTCTAACAAGTTCACAGGGAGGCCTACGTGCTGGTCTCTTGGACAACACTTTTGAGTTATAAGCCTTTATTTTTCCCTGTTGGTCACAAGCTAGCTCATTGGGGTGAGAATCACACCTGGAAAGGCAAGGACATCAATCTGATCCCCGTCAGTGGGGTCTCTCTGGTCCACAGCTGCAAACTGAAGCCACAGCTTCAGCGGGTGACTGTGGGCCTTTGTTAGACACACGCACCCTCTGGACCAGAGGACAGCCCGTGGGAAGGGCTGCCCGTGTGACAGCCGGGCTGCTGGGGCGGGGGAGGGGGTTGCCCTGAGCGACGGCCGCGTTGCTCTGTAGCACTAACCCTGTGCTCTCTCCTCCCCAAAGTCCAGTGAGCCCTAGTCCCTGGATGTTGATTTTAGAATCACTTTTATTCAACGTCACTCAGAAGCAGGATTACAAACTAGTCCTGTCCCCCGGCTGATGAGCTGATGTGGAGTTGAGGAAGAGCCTGAGCCCAGGTTGTGGCTGTGCTGGGAGCACTGCCGGGCTGGGTCAGCGGTGCCTGAAGTCGGGGAGAGATGGGGACAGCTGCTCGGGCACACTAAGCAGGCCGTGACGCTCTTGCAGGGAAACCTGTCTTGCCTCCTCTGAGAACCCAAAAGGGAGGCTGGCGGGCAGTCACGGGGCGAACCCCCCAGCGCCCCTCGGTGCACACTCAGTGCGAAGCCCCCCACGGGGCCGGGGCCACGGCCACACACTAAAGAATCAGGCCCCGGGTCCCCTGAGCCCAGTCCTGTTAGGGGTGCTGAGAACATTCCTCGGGTGTCCTCTCCCCCAACTAGGCTGGCTGCCTCCCAAGAGAACCTGCACCCAAAGGGCTCTCAGTAGGCTGAGCAGCACGGCAGACTCCACACTTTTTGAGAAAACTAATTTTAAAGAATCGGAAGACCTGAGTTTTAGTCCCATCTCTGCCGCTTTTAGGGAAGATATATGACTTCAGTTTCTTTCTCCAGAAAATGGAGTTTAACCATGTGGCCTCAAATTCCCTTTGTACTTGTTTGTAGGCTGTGGAGATTGACCATCTCAGGGGAAATTTAAACAATAGCACGAGGTGTCCATCCACACATCACAGCTGCCCTCCTTTCCCTTTGTGGCAAATTGGATTTTTTAAAAGACATTTTGGTCCTTGGTTAGTGAGTAACTGCTGTTTACACCTCAAGTTCTCCAGGAAGTTTAGTCCACGTGAGAGAACTAGGTTGGCAGAGAGTTGGTACTTTCTGCCTGACAAAGAAAGATGAAGTGTGAAGGTCCTAATTCAGAGTTTCTGGAACTGCTCTCTTGAAAGTAAAGGCAATGATCCTCAAAGGCCACCTGTGTGAAAATGACCTGGAGCAAATACCAAGGTCAAGGGGCAAAGGGTAGAGTGAAATAGCATTTTTAACAAGAATGATGCCCCGCCCCACCCCCGTCCATGTGATTCTTACATGCACAGAAGTTTGAGACCCACTCACTGGGGCTTCCTCCTCCCCAACAGTGATTCACTTGGGGTAGAGGTTGGGTGGAGGGGAGACTGCTTCACACACAGCTGTGCTCAGACAGCAAGTCCTGGAAGATGATTTCATTAGGTGCGTCTGGTGTTGGCTTCAAGGTTGCCTACTTTCACAGGTGTTTACTGGTTGGTGGAATCAAAAACAAGGTCCTCAGTTAAGAGATCCTACTTTATGGCTACGGCTTTAGCTTTGGCTTTATTTTCATTGGTTTCACACCATGCATTTCAAAAAGATGATTTTCTGTCTCCAGTTGAAGAAACACGTGTGTGTGCAGATACAGTGTGCTTCAAAAAAAAAAAAAAAAACCCAGGCACGGTCTGAATGCTGATCATATATTTGAAAGGCAGACATGCTATCGTAGACTCAATGTGGGATCTGACCAACGGCTCGGCGGTCGTGATATTCATGTGTACTCCAACCGCCTTCTACATTAAATAGCAGAAATGTTACAGTATCAGCATTAACCCGGATATTTGACTCATCGAAGTGTTTTAATTGGAGTCACTAGATTTCCATGATGTAAAATGTAAAAACATTAGAGAAAGGGAAAGAGAAGAAAGGGAAGGAAACAATTTGATAGCACTTGCCACCATTTTCTGTCTCTGGCCAGACTATGAGCTATAAAGGGCAGGAGAGAGACTATTTGCAAAAAAAAAAAAAAAAAAAAAGTCATTATTCCTCTGCCTGTTCCCAAGTCTCTTGGCCATGACTATCAAGAGGTAGTCACCCTTCCCTGGAATCTGGCCTGGACTTGTAACTTGATTTGACCAATAGAACGACTAACGGGACATTATAATCCTCAGGAGACTGGCAGGCTTCCACTCATGCTCCTGGGACCTGAGAGACAGCGCTTGAGTCAGTCCAGGCCAGACTGCTGGCGGGGGGGGGGGGGGGGGGGGTAGAGACAAGCCATCCTGGCTGAGCGAACCCCTCAGACCCGCCAGCCCCAGCTGACCCGGCAGCTGGCTGCAGACGCCGCGTAAACTCAGCCAAAACCACAACTGGCCAGCGGAACCTGGCCCAGTTTTAACCCACTCTGTTTTGGGGGTGTTTGTTACATAGCCAGAGGTAACTGATAGAGCGGGGCTTGTGTTTGTGTTTTGTTCGTCTTTATCTCCACCCAGCACCGTGCTTGGCACAATGTGACAGTCGATGAATAAATGTTGAGTAAGTGAATGAAGAAATGCACAGGTGAATGTGGCTGGGCCCGATGAGCCTTTAAGTGCTTCACTGCTCAGTGTACCGATGGCTAAAACGGCATCCATCCTTGAGCTCTAAAAGTAGGAACATTTCAGAACTCTGCCTTTCTGACAGCAGCGGTGTCCCTGTTATTAAGTAACAGACAGGAAACTGGGTACCCCCTGCTCTGAAGTCTGAGGCACATGCCTATTATTCTCTAAAGAACTCAAACCATTAATTACTTTTTGGAACTGCTTCCTCTGGAAATTCACTTCCTTAACCTATCTGCAGAGCAGCCCTGAAATGCCGACTCCCCACATCACAGAAATAACCCCCCCACCGTGGTTTGTTCCCTTCTGCGGAATTACGGGCTACATCTCCCCGGGGGCATAATCAGGGGCTGTGAGAAATGGAGTGAGGTATCTGAGTGTGCTCGCATGCCACCTCCAGAGTCTGACAGTCACCAACCTGCTGTTCATAAAAAGAGCTAAGTCCATACAGGCCTGATAAGAATTCAGGGCTGCCGCTGACAGCCAAGTATGTGGCATGTGTGCATCAAGGTCCACGACCAAACCCAAAAACAAGATTAAAGAATGAAAAAATAAGGCCTTAAGAAATACCTTCACTGCATATTTGCAACTGTACTTAATGTTGATAAACTGTTACAGCTGCCATGAACAGGATGGAATTCACGTCCTGTAACTGTTCAGAGTGACAACAGGGCTATGTGTGACTGCTGCTCTGTGATGATTCAGCTTCTTTCGTCACTGGTCTGTATCTGTAGTATTTGTGAAATCTTCATTTATACCTTAGGCCTTCGCTTGGATGGAACCTGTTTCATACGTAAACATTTGTTATTAGGATTCTTTTATCATTGGCCTGTGACAAAGTAGTACTCTCTCCCGCAAAAAATCACGAAGGGAGACAGAAAAGATAACTCGTCTAGGTCTTATTGGAAGAACTTCACGCAGAGCTCAGGACCTTTTGAGCCTGCTTAGGAGGGAAGGGCGTGGAGAGGTCACAAACATGACGTATGTGCACAGGGGGCCGTGTCTCCTAAGGTAGCTTCTAGTCAGAGAAGAGGCTGGGGACACAGTAATGAGAGACCCATCTTGGAAAGTGCATGTGTTTTGGGAACAGATCAACAGCTGCAGAAAACTTTACTGGCGGCCTGAGAAACATTAGTCTCCTTTGACCCTTCCAGGACTAAGGGGGATTGCAGACCTCAGGCCTCCTTATTCTGATTTCTGCTGGCTGAGAATTTTGAGCCAAAGATGATTTTCATGACCAGGGCAATCACCCCCACATCCTTATTTCTTCTTACCCAGCTGATGGGAAAAGGACAGAGGAAATGGAATACATAAAATATTGAAAACCTGGGGCTTTTTTTCAGTATGGGTACCGGAGAATCATAAAGAAACCACTGAGTACTGACAAGGGGAGTAATTGCTATCCAGGCAGCAGTACGCAGAGTTCTAAGAGCGCCTGTCATGGGTTAAACTGCTGGCTTGGGTGACAGTGGTGGCAATGTGAATGCCGGTCACAGAGGGGGTCATGCTGGAGTAGGATGGGCCCTTAGACCAATGTGACTGGTGTCCTTATTATTTAAAAAAAAAAAAAAAAAAAAAAAGAACCTGGACACAAACACCAGGGAAGAACACTGGAGAGGAAGGCAGAGACTGGAGGACACGTCTACATGCTGAGGAATGCCAAAGGCTACCAGCAAAGCACCAGGAGCCAGGGGAGGGCATGGAGAAGAGCCTTCCTCACAGCACCCCACCCCCCCAAAAAATGCCAAGCTGTGAGGACACCTTGATCTCGGACTTCTAACCCTCAAAACTGCAAGACAATGGATTCTGTTGTCTAAGCCACTCAGCTTTTGGTACTTGTTAGGGCAGCCCTGGAGAACCAATACAGCACCTAAGATTCCTGCCCCAGGTATCCACATTCTGAATAAGTCCCTGTCCCTGAGTGTGAATGGGACTTGTGAACATAAGATATCACTGCTGTTGTTAGGTTAGGTTACCTGGCACAGGGATTCTGCAGATGTATTTAAGGTCCCCAGTCAGGTGACTTTGAGTTAATCAAAAAGGGAGGTCATCCTGGGTGGGCCTGACCTAATCAGGTGAGCCCTTAAAGGAAACTGAGCCATTCTCTGAGAGTTCAAAGCGTGACAGTGTGAGTGCCTACAGAAAAGGCCGGGGTGGCAAGGGGCTAAGGTTGGCCTGTAGGAACCAGGAGTGTCCTCAGCAAGAAAACAGGATCCTCAGTCTTTCAACCACAGGAACTGAATTCTAAATAAGCCTAGAAGGAAGCGTAGCGCTCCAGATGAAAAAGCAGCTTGGTGACACCTGGATTTCGGTCTTAGGAGACCCTGAGCATGGAAGCCAGTTATGTGACATGCTTGGACTTGTGACTACAGAGCAGGGAGGCAATAAATAGATGGTGCTTTAAACTAAGCTGACAGTATCTTGTTATGCTGCCATAGGAAAGTAATACAGATGCCAAGCTCTAAGCTATGAGAATAATTATTTTGAAACAACCAAAATGCAATATTGTGTGTGGGCTTTTTTTTATTATTATTATATTCATCATAAATAGAAAAAAAAAAAAGACTAGCAAAGCTCTTTGGATTCCCAGAATGCAACAGGGAAAAGAAAGTTTTCAAATACACTAAAAATAAGTCTAATTGCCATCCGTTGGTAAGGAGCACTCAAAAGAGGTCTTACATACCTAAGGAAGCATAACGAACCCACCCCCTCATCTTTCAGGCTCCAAATACATGTGTGGCTTAATAGGAGGAGGGGAAGAAAGGAATTTTCTCCTTCCCACTGTTACCCACTCAGAAGCAATTGGTGACAGGGAACAAAGAAAGCCACGTGACTTCTTATTCTATGGCCTGGCAGATAAGCTTGGTAGGGGAGGGAGGGGACCCTGAGAGAGCCTGCATCTTGGGAGTAATTTGACAGAAACCAGGCAGTCCACTGACAGTGGGCAACACTGACAGACTACTTCAATGGATTTCTAGGCCCAGCTTCTAAATAGTCTTCCTGTGCTTCAGTGTCTGTTTCATACTTGACCAAGAGAATTGGGAGCCTAGAACACAGAGTAGCAAAGTTGTCATGGGATTAAATGAACTAGTATATATAAGGTGTCTGACATACACAGCACAAACCTGATACTTGGTGGGGTGGGGAGGGTAGGAAGGCTAATGGCCCCTCAAAGACATCCACATCCTAATCCCCATAGTGAACATGTTAGGTCACATGGCAAAAGGGGATTAATTAAGGTTGCCCATGGAATTAAGATTTCTAATCAGCTGACCCTGAGAAGGTGCACAAGTGCAAGGTTTAAGAGAGATGTGAGTTAACGAGAGGTGAGGTGCCTATTGGACGTCCAAATAGATGGCCAGGAAGGACTTGGACCTGCAGGTCTGTCACTGAAGAGAGGTGGCTTGGACTATGGCACCAGAGGAGGGAGGTGTCCACGTGCACATACACCCCAGCTCCTGGGAAGGTGTGGGATGGGGTGTGGTTCCTCGCTGTGGCCACAAGATGACGCTGTCACCCGGCATTGCTTGGTAGTGGGTTATCTTGATTATTAGCTGCCATTATTGAGCACTTACTATATGCCCACTGCTTCTCTATACTTTGTCTAATCATTGTTTTAATAGGACACTTTTGAATTTGATAAGCCCAACTTGGTGCCCACCTACACAAAAATCTTTACCTCCTTTGCCATTTTGAAAATGAGGTTAGTTCTCCTTCCACAAAGGATTTAAACTTAAGAGTTCCCACTATACCTGGGCCCAAAGAGGTTGCATAACTTGGGAGTTTTCAGATAATTATAGTGAGTCCTGGGATGCTTCACAACTTGGGGAAGGCCTCGCTTGTGCCATTGACAGCGACATGCTGAAAGGCCACTAGATGGCAATGTTACTCCAATAGTCTCACCTGGTCCCTCCCACCCCGGCGGCTAAGGCTTTCTTTGTTCATGGGCATTTATCAAGGTCTTTGTGCATTTTCTGTCCCCCAGGGTCCCTGGCCTTACAGTCAGCCACTTTGCCATCAGTACAATACAAAAAGCCTCTACTGACTTTATTGCTATTTGTTACCTTTATAAAAATAGCATTATGGTCTCTGTGCTCAATTGCAAAAGCAGCTGAATCACGTTTTGTTTTAGTGAGAAATATAAACTAAGCCAAAAAAACCCAGCGGAGGTTGATCTTTCCCTTTTCGTGAGTTAATACCCAGAAAGACTGGCCAGGTGAGCTGGGTGCCACCAGGCCTGCAGGTGGTCAGAGAGAGAAGTGCCCAACTGAGACAAAAATAACTCCTTAAACTGCGGGGAGGGGCTGCCAGCCCCCACAGGGTGGGGCAAGAGGAGACAGCCCCACCCCAGAGAGAGTGGAGGAGGAAAACCCACATAGATTAAAAATTTCTTATAGAAAAATTCAACAACATAAAAGCAGAATAGCACGACAGACCCAGACACGGTCTTGAGGCATGTCTGAGTCTGTAAACCAGGAAGAGTTTTGAGGAAGAAGTAAACTCACAGTTGAGGGCTCCTACGGCCTAAATTCTCAGCCCTCTCGGTCTCCCCCCTCTGGCCCCTCAGTGTCAAGTCCTCACGAGAGAAGGGGGCTGGGGTTGGAGTGCTGGTCTTTGAGGGCAGTCGGGGAGGCTGAGCTGTGGAGGTACCAATTTCATCACCAGAAAAGGTTTGAATCCTGGCTTAGTGTTCTGCCATGGGCTTCTTTATCTGGGTGGCTCCTAAGGACATCTGAATACCCAGAAAATTCTGCGTGTGGGCATTTTCCTAGGGAGAAGTCCCACTGCTTCCACCAGATTGTCAAAGGGTTCTGTGGTCACCCCTCACCCTGGCCAGAAAAAAGTCTAAAAAGCTAGTTGTAATGATACTGCTGATCCACTTTTTCTTCTCTGATGGTCATACTAGCCTTAAATTTTTTTTGAGGGGGAGGTAATTATGTTTACTCATTGTTAAAAGAGGTACTGGGGATTGAACCCAGGACCTTGTGCATGCACTCTACCACTTGAGCTATACCCTCCCCCCTTAGTCTTTTAAATATTATAACCTCCTGTTCCCCAACTCAGATCCAGTTGCTTGCCTCCCAGAAGTCAGTGAGTGTTGGTTGGAAAGGAAAGGTTGCTTTATTCAGGAGCTCAGCAATCTGGGAAGAACGTATCCAAAAACCAACTCTGAAGATTCTGCTCAACCACGAAAGTTTTTAAAAGAAAAAGGGGAAGTTAATTGTAGTTAATCATTTGGGGAGGGGGGTCAGAGTCTCCATTATCATCCACTCTGTGCAGACTTTATTCCGATTGGTTGGTGGTGAGGTACAGGCGGTGTTCCAGGAATCTTGTGCTCAGCCTGAAGTTACCGTCCTCCACCTGGGTCAGGGCCTTAGTTCCCACAGAACTCAAAGGTGTTATGTATATACCTTGAGGAGGAACCAGGACCTTGCTTTAGTTGCTGCACTATTGTTTCTTGACTGCTCCTCCTTTGTCTCCGCGTTCCCTCCCTTCCCTGATGAGCAACTGTTTAAATCTGCCCGTTGGAACTCAGGGAAGGTCAAGGAGGCTGAATGAAACCTATTTCCTACAAACAGGGAACACAGAAAGGATTTGTATCCGGGAGGGCCCCACAGGACCCTGCTCTGTGTCACTACAAATCCTTTAATTAAAAACAAATTTAAAAATTAAGAAAAATAGGTAGATAAGGAATTTTCCTGCTAAGCTCATTTACTATTTCCTGTTGTTAACATGATTCTCTTTCCATTGACTGGATGAACTCCAGCACAGAAGAGTTGTTTTCTCTATTTGAGATTTTTATATCCATATGACATAATTATAGAATTGTCAAACATAAGCTGCCTCTAGGTACTTTATACTGGAAATATGTAGGTGGATGAATTTCACAGCTCTGAGAAGAAACTAACAATTAACTAATTTTAAGTATGTTTAATAACAGTGATACCCAAATTCATTAATAAATGAACTTGAGCAAAAGTACTTTACAATACAATCCAGTAAACGCATTTTTCACTGCAGATATTGCAGAAATCATTTTGGAAATAAACACAAACATAGTCATTCACAGAAAATGCCACTTATGGCTTTAATATCAAAGGTAGCTATCACGGTCAGTTCACAAAAAGAGCATAAAGTGCAAAAGCTACAATTCTAAAGGCCTTAAATCACTCCCATGGCAATGGAGATTAAACGCTACCACAGCCAGTGGGCACCACCCTTACACGGCACACCCTGTACAAAGTACAAAACAAGGCATGTCTGAAAACACTCTGTGCTCTGACTACATATTGTGGTTACAAAATAGTCTTAAATCTGGTGTAACATATAAGGAAAGATATAATTCAAACAACTAATCCCTTAGAGTAGGGGCCATTAAAAAAGTCTGTAGGAGAATGACGTCTGTTGAAAAAAATCCATTGAGAATCCCAGCCTGGCCGGAGATGTCTTTGACCAGCTAGACCAGCAGCGCCCGCTGAAGAGCTGGCCAGCCAAGGTTCCCAGTTCACTTGGGGAGAAGGAACCATGAGAGGGGCCGGGCCCGGCCCAGCAATCAGCCCTCACCTGTCCCCCAAGATGGTCCCACGTCAGCCCCAGGGAAGGCTCAAATCCCGGTCCTGGCGCCTCCAACAGGGCACCAGCTCGGGTAAGCATGGCGAACTAGTGAGAAGGTTTTACACACCTGAGAAATGCAGCAAGGAGAATAGGTGATGGGAAAGCCTGTGCTTGACGACCATCAGGCTTAGTCCCTCAACAGAACGCCTCTGATCCATAATGAATGTTTTTAAGCACTCTTCAGAGGGACAGGCACAGAGGTCCCCCAAAGTGTGGCCTATTACCAAATAGATTCAGATAGCTCATCCCCAAGCACCTTAAATATATTCACTGAAGTGCTTGTTTTCTATTACAATAAAGGGGAGACAATGTTTTTTCTGAAAATCATCAAACTCTATAAAACAAGAATCATTGACTTAAATGATCACTTGGTAACATTGTTTTCTAATATCCTAAATCCAGTTCCTGCTGGGTATTGATTTTAGGCAAATTCTAACCAAGTATCTAATAGGCCATGCTGAATAACAGCCATGACCTAACTCCTAAATGTCAAATCGCCACTTCCCTGAATTATCGGGAGGGGGGGAGAAAAGATTCTTGATTGCACATCAATTAATGAAATAAGCTATTCACTTTTTTAAAAATCTGAAAACATCAAAACCTGTAGAACCATATCTTTAACATCTAAGTGCAGAAGCAGATCAAAAAAATAGAATTCAGTTCATTATGTCTTAGGGCCCATTCACGTGAGGCTCATTAAAAGGGAAGACTCAGTAGTAAGTCTTAGAATCCAGTGATGAACACTCAGTGTATAGCTAACTCTAGTATATTCCAAAAACAGCTCTTCATGAGAAATGTACAACTGGTATTTATATTCCATTTAAGCTACCAGATCAACTGTCAGCTCTAAAAGATACCTATTTACAACGATACTGGGGGGGGGGGGGGAGAGACAAGGAAATAAACCAAAATATATTAACAATGGTTGTCCTTGAGCTATAGAAATAGATTATTTTTTCTTCAACTTTTCTGTAATATCCCCATTTTCTTTAAAAAGCATGTAGTGCTATATATAAAAGCAATATAAATATAAATGTAAATATAAATATGAATGATGCCATAAACCTAACTTAAAATAAGACTAGTGTAGTCCTACGCCCTTGATTGACCATCCCATGCTGGCAAGCGATAGTGATTTCTGTTCAGAAGTAGTTATGTTTTGTCTTCAGATATACCCCATTCCACACTTCCTTCTCAGCCCTCATCCCTTTAAAGCCAATCTCTAGAAAGGCGTTCTGTTTTTCATAGCATAAAGCATTCCTTCTGAAACTCAGCTTAGTCATTGGTCTTATCGAAGAGGGTTAGAAACAGCCTTATGAGTTAGGGTACTCCCTTCCACCCGGCAGTCACATGTTACCCCTATTTCCAAAGGACACTGAGAACCTTCCGGAAGGGCAAGGTCAAAGCTTTGGGAGCTGGAAGTGCTGTCCCCCAGGGAACAGGCCCTTCACATCATGGGGAGACATGGTCCTCCTTAATGGCTGGGGCCGTGCTCCCATTACTGAAGAATTTTCAAAACAGAAATTAAATCTCACGCACAAAAAACATTTCCTACACTCTCGGCTTCCCCTTAATTACTTTTCCACACTAAAAAGAGCTGGGCTTAAGATACATCAAAGCTCCCTACTTGGAGCATTTTTATACTGCAGAATGGGTAAAAGCTGAGAACAGAATCCTTGCGTGGTGGGTCAATTTGAAGTAAGGGCGGTCTGACATTTCCCTTTAAAAACAAAAAAAAAAAATTCTAGACTTGAAACCCAAACAACTTAACATCAGTTTTCCAATTCTCTTCCACGAGCCACCTAGGCCTCAGAGAGATACATTAGAGGTTCCATAAGCATTTAATTCAAATCTTTTTTTTTTAACTATAATAAAGCTACATACACACTCATTCAATATCAAATTTTTCTACCTTGGAGGCCACCCATTTAATTTGCATTTGCACTGCCTTATATATTACTCAGGAAATACTGTAAGTTTAACCTCAATGTGAATTTAAGCTAATACAACCTATTTCACACATTAGGGCTCCATCAAGATTTCTTACTGCAACCAGGGTTGCTGCTAAAATAATCTGAAAACCACAGAAATAGAATAAAGACATTCATTTCTAAACTCTAAATTCAGTTGCTTATTGGACTTTGCACCTTAGATCCTGGGCAAATTCTAACCAGAGACTTTCTGGACATGTCAAAAAACTGCTACTGCTAAACTCTTTAGTACTTAGGACAATGAGATGCTTCCTGTCCACAGACAGAGGGCACTTCTGTCCTGCCCTCTCCCGTGGTGGAATGTTGCACAGCAAGAGATGCCTGACTTTAGAATGAGTATCCCTGAGGTCATGAATTTCCACCTCACACCTTGACAACCCGTGGAATCTTCCATTTAGCCCCAATGGAGAGGAAATCAGTCGTAGCCAGTGTCACTTCAGGTAAGAGGAACTCAGAGGCCAGAGATCTGCCCTGCTGCACCCAAAGCAGCCAGTGGGTAGTTACAGCCAGCACTTAAGGAAAGCCAAGTTGTCAAATGCTCAGAGGAACCACAGGAAGCACCTCGTACTGTGAGAATAGGGAGTGTAATTCCCATTGTAAATATCAGAGAAAGAAGCAAGATTCTTGAGGAGGATTTCCAGAACAGGACAGCACACAGGATGCTTCTGATGAGAAGGAGCTTCTAAAACTTCATGTTTGCTCCAAATTTTGCACCAGGACCCCCACCACGATTGTCACAGGCCTTTGGCAGTGTCTCAGAGGTCAAGCAGTAAAGGGGTGAGGGGAGGTCTACGTATGGAATGCTCACACTGTAGCTCTTCTGTGTGTTGGAGGTTACTGGGGCGTGGGGCAATGTCAGCATTGAAAAATTGTGCTCATCTTCAAGAATGGCTTACAATGGAGTGTCCTTTTTGGCATAGACGGTTTTTCTCATTAGCTTCACCCCGATCTTAAGTCCAGGTTCCATCTCTCAGCAGAGGTAGCAGAAAAAGGATTCACACACGGATGTAAAACCTGTGTTATTGAGCCGCAAGGGGGAAAACCAGCCTCCTTAGCCACAAGCCCTGTGTGTGTGCTCCATCTGTTTGCTTTCGATTTTTAGGAGTTTCTCCAAGTGAAAATCGCTGGCGTCTCCCATCAGGCAGTCAGAGGGTCTTGTGCAGCGCAGGCAGGCTCCGTCTGTGACAGGAGTCCACTCCCAGAGCACCTGGGAACTGCGGGGTCTGGAGCGAGCTCTCTCCGGGAAGCGAGGCACGTGCAGTGCTGGGTCCCCCACGGGACTGCTGCGCCAGCACCACAAAGGACACAGCCCTACGGGCACCGCAGCCGGAGGCGACGCCGAGAAGACACACCTAGTGCCCCTCATCCCCTTACTTTCCTGGGAAAGGGCAAAGCACCCGCTCCTTCCACGCACCGGGAGACCTGGTGGTCCAGGCACACTTGTTAGGAACCAAGGGAACAGAATTCTAAAAAGACAGACCCCCACCCCTGACTCTGCGAACCCCTCTGGCAAGCAAGTGAAGTCTAGGTGCACGAGGGAAATAAAGAGAGAAGCCAGCCACTGCCTCGCTGTCACGTGATCTTGACTGGTGACTTCTTGTTGGCGCACAGAAGGGACACGTAGGGGACGCCGATGAAGGCCCATTTCTCGCTGGGCCAGAAGCGGATGACGGGGCCTTGCTCGGGGATCTCGGAGGCGGCATCAAAGTAGGCAAAACACACGCAGCCCAGGTAGGCGGCCAGGCAGATGAGGACGTGCCTGCGGAGGGAGACGCGGCGTGAGCCCCCGCGGCCCCTCAGCCTGCGCCTCCCCGCGGGCCACGAGCACAGGCCGGGCCTCTTCCAGTGCAGCAGCGGGGAGGGTGGCCCACAATCCTCACCCCCTCCTCCCGACAGCAGGAGCATGATAAATCCTGAGCCAACAAAGCTTCTTTTAGAATGTTCTAAAATACTCTGGCTTGGTAACAGGTAGGAGGGGTGGGGACGTGCAAATACCTTTGGGGCTCGACCTGGAAGACTGAGGCCCAAGGATTTAAAACAGACACTAAGGATGGACACGACTGAGGAGCGCGTGGGATTCGTCCCCACCTACTCACTTAATAACTGGCTGCAGAGAGCCCATGCCCTTCATTACGGGTAATTTTATACTGATTCAACTGATTTTGCAATTTAGTAAGAAACTTTTTTTAAAATCTTTACTGTGTCTAAAAAATTTTACATCAATCTTTATCATGCAAGGGAGCATTTAAAGGCATGTAACCCTTCTCTAAATCTTTTATTGAAACTTAATTCCAGATAAATTAAAGATTTAAAATACATTCTAAAAATATTTAAAGAAAAAGTTTTATAAACTTTAGTGGGGGAGGTCTTAAAATGACAGAGTTCAGAAACCCTAAAGGGAAAGGATGTGATAGCCACACGTAATGCATGTAAAGAGGTGTTAAAAACACATATAATAAAGATGGTTGGAGGTGTGCTACCAGTTTACTTAGCTGAGATGTGTCATTTAAGGGGTGTCAGCCATACTGTAATGCATGCAGAAGGGAGGAAAAAAACCTAGAGCAAAGATTGACAGATGGGAGGACATGAAAGTTTACAACCGGTATGGCACAAAATATCATGAACACACTGAAAGATGAATGGGAAACTGGGGTGAAATATTTGCACCATATGACAGAGCTAAAATCCCTATATTACAAACAACCCTAAAAAGGAAATCACATCATAAGATGTTGGGGATTTGCTATGCAATAATGAGGGTAGGGGTGGGTAGTGGTTGAGGGTGGCATGAACGAGGTTGGCCTCAAGCAGATGATACTGAAGCTAGGTGTTGCCTACCTGGGGGCTCCATGTATTACTCTCTGTACTTTGGAAAATGCTTGTACGTAATAATGACTGTCTACTACGTGTCAGGCACTAGGTGCTGGATATAAATTTTTAAAAAAACACTCCACAGGGATGACAAAGAAACTTAAAAGGCACAATTTAAAAGAGGAAAGATACAGTAAATTTATATTTGAAAATATGCCCAATAATACTAATTTTTTAAAAGACAAAAAAATAGAATTTTTTTCAACTAGTAACAAAGGTCTTTAAAATTAATAATATCCAGTATATGTGAAAGTGCCTTTTAGCTACACTATCTTATGACTGTAGTAAAAAGTATTAATTAGTATAATATCTTTGGATTTGGCAAACTTTTATAACCTAAGGAAACATTCAGGCATGTGACCAAATAGAGATGTTCACTATTAATTGTTTGTAAAAAGTGAAAAGTAACCTAAATATCCATTAACAGAGAGGTTGGTTAAATGAATTACAAAGCATCCATATTGTAAAATGACACAGGTTGATGAAGATAACATGTACACGTTGCTGAGGAAAGTTGTCTGTGATCTAGTATTTGGTTTAAACAACACAAGAAGGACCAGTCTGCATCATGTACAGGATGATGCTATTTTTGTTTTTAAAAAGTAAAATTCGAGAAATATATATAAAACACATGTAAGGATATACTTCAGGCTGTTAACAATTCTCTCTTTGGACAGAATTATGAAAGCCTCTCTTTCTACACTTCCCTGTTTAAATGTGTTATAATAAAGAAATAAATGTCACTTTATAAATGGGACCAAACAAACAATATGTGCACCAGATTTAAAAACAATCTATGTTTGAGCCAGTTACAAGCCTACTTCTGAATTGTACTTACATCACTAGTGTGATCAGGGAACTTGGATCAATTTGAAAACGTACTCTAGCTTGAAGGAGGTTCCATTTACTTAGGTGGATACATTTATCAAAACTTACCAAAGTACACACTTGAAATATGTGCATTTTCTTATCTGTAAATTATAACTAAAATGTATTAAGTGTATAAATACACTAATGGGAGTCAAGGTTGAACCTAAGAAATATTAGGCAACAGGTGGGTTCTGAGGTGGAATCCCCATTGTGCTGTTTCATTTTGTCTTGTCCTTTGCAAACAGATCTGGAAGTCCCCAAGTCTTAAACTGAGAGCAGCCTGGATCTCATGGTAGATAATATACAAGGTCAAACATCCAGGGGAATTCCAGGGAACTCTTCCAAATGGCAAAGTTTTAGGCATCTCCTGGTAGACGTTAAGCTTCTTCTGAATCTGGATCTAATCAAGTTTTTCCAACTCTACCACTAAAATTCCTCCCTGAGTGCTCTCAGTTTACAAGGAACATTCTAAAGCAGATTTGCTCTTGTTCCTTCATACCTTTTGCAATCAGAAGTCCTGGAGGACAGAGAGGGAGAGATGACGCTGGGTTTGGAGCAGAAGTGGTTCCCAGGAAGAAAGCCATTCAGTTTCCTCCTCGGCTCTCTGAATATAGGATTCTGCATGCAGTTTTGTAACCTTCACTTTTTTAACCTAATAGTGTATCCTGAGCCTTCTAAACTATACATGCTCTAATTCTCTAAACCAGCTCCAAGGCTGGTTTTATGTAACTAGGTGAGGGTGGGGTGACGCCGAACAACTCATCTTACTTCCCAGGGTTTCTGTCTCCACCCATCAGATGAGTGGGTGAGACTGTCCCTAGGTGACCTGTGAGGCCCATGCCTTCCCCCGTTACTCAGGCCCAAAAGGCGTGCTTGCTTCCTCTCGGGGACCATCCTGCCCCCACGTCACATCTGTCCCCAGCCTCCCCCATCCCCCCCTACCCTGGAGATCTAGCTAGAGCTCAGGTTACGGAGTTGGTTTTCCAGCTCCTTTCTGCTTTAATGATGGAGCCGGAGGTGAGAGACCGCCAACGTGAAGCACAACCAACCAGGTCGTTTTGCTCTGACGAAGCCAGCTCCCCGGGGCTGCTCCTGCTTTTGACAAAACTTTCTGCTGCTTCTGAAACGTCTGACAGTCTATGTGAGGAGAGCAGGCACCCAGGCTCTGCTCCATCCCTGTGCACACCTGTGCACCCTGCAGGGGGGTCAGAGCCCACAGCCAGTGTAGACCGCGCCTCATCACCACCCCTCCCACCCCCAACCCTAGGGCCGGGCTCACCACACGCAGTGCAGGTAGGGAAAGTGGACGGACGACAGCAGCTCACAGAAGGCCCGGTCACTGATCCAGCAGAAGAGGGCGAGGGTCCACCAGAGGCCGGAGAAGAGGCCCAGCTTAAATACACGCACGTTGTCGCACCTGCCCGGGGATGCAGAGAAGAGCTGGCGTCAGTCCTGCTCTCCTCCGGCCTCGCTGGCCACTTCTTCTCCGGTTCCTCACACCTCCCGGGCCCTTGGCACTGGGCTTCCCACCTGCCATCCCGTCACCCCCTGTGCTGATGGATGTAGACAGCACATGGACCCCAGTGGTTCACAAAGCCGCACTCCTCACCCAGGCCTCTCCCTGACTGCAGACTCACACACCACATGTCACATCTTGACATGTCCGCCTGATGTCCCACACTGATCTAAATGTAACGTGTCTACCTCGAACTCCAGATCCTTCCTTCTGCCCAAATCCTGTTTGCTCCCCACCCTCTCAGGGAAAGGTCAGTCCGTGCTTTCAGATGCTCAGGCCAAGAATCTTCCAGTCGTTCTGTTTCTCACACATCCCACATCCAACCCATCAGCTCTACCTTCCAAATACATCCCAAATCCAACCTCTTCCTATCATCTCCACTTGCATCCAAGCCACCAGCATCTCTTCCTGAGTTACGGCAGTCACCTCCGGCCACCCTTGCTCCTCGTCACCTCTCAACACTCTGCCCCAGAGCCTCCCACGTCTCCCCTTTTCCCAGGGAAAAGCCATAGTGCTCACGGAGCCACGAGGCCCCAGTGTGCTGGAGTCTCCTGTGCCCTCCACCCCCCTCCTTTATACTCTGCCCCTTGCTGCCTCTGCTCATCACCCCCCAGGGACCTTTGCTATCCCTCAAATATCCAAGTATGTTCCTCCAGGCCTTAGCATTTGCTGTTCCTACAACCTGGAATGCTGTTCCTGGATAAGACACAGCTCCCCATGTCCAGGTCTTTGCCCAGCGTCACTTGTAAGCCCTGTGACGATCCCTGCCTTTAACAGCTGCACCAGCCCTCTCCAGCCACTAGGCGGCCCTCGCTATCACCTTCCTTCCTCTGCTTTTCTCTGTAGCCCTTACAGCCCCTCTGTCATCCTCTGTTTTAGTTCTCTGTTTATGGCCTGTCTCCCCCACCAGCCCGTAAGCTGCTCGCTGCTGCACCTCCAGCCCCTGGAACAGCGCCAGGCACACAGAAGGCTCTCACTATTGCCTGAATGAAGGGATGAGCTCTGACATACCCTGGGACAAAATGTGCTTCGGAAACAATTCCCAACAGCTCAAAGGAAATTTCAACTGCCATTTTCTTTCCTTGTTACCAAACTGCTCTCTAAGTGGGCGACTTCTATTTCTCCGGGGAGAAATGCCCAGAGGCAGTTGGTGGCTGAAGGTCCTTCTAAACCTTCCCTGAGGGTCTCTTTCCCCAACAGATCACTCCCTGGTCAGCTAAGCTCCCTCGCTCTAAGGCCTCAGGGTCCAGCGTAACATCTGCACCCAAGGTTTATTGTTGAACAAATAAACGGTGTCAGAAGCCTGACTTGCTGGCACCTTTCCAGCTTCCTGACAGAAACATCAGCAAAAGCATCAGTGAAAACAAGATGGACAGCAGGTCAAAAGGACCTCAGAAGGCACACCAGCAAACCCCGTAGCCAGGAGGGCTGAACGCAGCCCTGGGCAGCTTCCTTGAAAGAATTCATAGAGGCCTGTGGTATACTCTCCGGTTTAGTGACTAAAACAAAGAGATGAACAATGTCCATTTTTCTCCTCAGCACACCCGACTCCGCAGGGCTCGTCCTCAGACCCACATCCCCCCCCTCCGCCCATCTTTCCATCTCTGCAGGTCTTGGCTTCAAGAGCATTTTCTCAAATAGACATTCTCTGACAGCCCCCAGCACCATCTCACTCCCCGTCACGTTCTCTCCTGATGCCCTGTCATTTTTCTCAATACTCATCACAAGCTAAAACTGTTTGCTTGTGTAACTGTTTAGCATCCAGTATCCAACTAGACTATAAGACCAATGAGAGTGGGACCTGTACCTGTTTTTTCTTATCAGTGTATATGCAGTGCCCAGAACAGGCACTGAAAAAGAGGCTTGCTAAATGAATAGATAATGAGGAAGTAAAGGACGATTTTAATTGGATTCTAGTGTTCTGGACAGGACACTTTTTAGATTAAAGGAAAAACACAGTAACCATAGTGACTGGGTACCACATTTTCAGAATCCGCCCTGGGCACTGTAAAAGGCACAACAGCAGCCTCTTGCCTTGCCATTTTAAAAGGGAAAATGAACGCCGACGAAAAGAAATACTAACAAATGCGTAGATAATGAGTCTGGCACAAGAACTACATCAGCTTAGTTTAACTAAGCCTTGGAGGTCTGACTCAAGGACCACACAGACACAGAGCTGTGTAGGGGCAGGACAGGCAGACAGGCCGTGAGGCGCGGAAGGCGCGGGGCGGCCGCCTACGAAGCCGTGTAGAGCCTGGGACTCAAGGCACCTGGCACTGTCCCTTCCTCTAATTCTAGAGGGCCGGGTCCTGCTATACGCTGCTGCCCAGGCTGACATGAACTTTGGGCTTATCCAAACCCGCACTCCCACCAGGTTTTATCCCCACTTTTCAGGGCTTACGTCACCGTGTCAGTGTGAGGTTAAGTGGAAAAAGCAGGATGAAGGTCCTGTATATACAGCAGGGCCCTATTTTAGGATAGAAAAACTGAGAAAGGGGCTGCCATTCCTTTTTTTCTTGACACTTTGTAGTTCTCAGAGTTTTCCTTAATGATAAATTGACCCCTATAATCAGAGCAGAAGTCTATTTCAAAATATTTTCAGCATGGTTGAGTCACTTGGTGATGTGACAACACAAATTTCAGAAAACATCAGGTCATGACCCCAAGTCGTCATCAAATCTGTTTCCTCTTGGTCTGAGAGAAGGTTTAGTAAGGACAGTGAAAATACAGAAAGACTAGAAACAAGCCCTAGGAATGAGGCTTACGGGAAACAGAAAGCGAAAAACCAGTCCCGCCCCTGTTTCTTCTGAGCAGAGGGAGCTGGGATGAGAGACCTTTAGCTGAGATGTTGCAGATCACTGCTGATGACAAGCAGGGAAGGTTCTGGAAGGACATGCCAAGAGTGGCAGAGCATCCTCTTGTCTGGGAATGTTATCAAAGCAGGCCAACAGCCATCTCCTTCTTCCTTGTCATGACTCTGGTCGGAACCGGGACACAGCAGTGAATGCAGGCCTTGTCCCTGCCCACATGGAGTCATGTCACGCAAAGGAGACACTGAACAAAACAACAGTGCAAATAATCTTTTAACTACAGTCAGGATGGGGCTGTAAAGGAGAAGTTTGAGGTGCTATGAGAACATAGAAATGGTTGAGCTAAAACCTGAATGATAAGGAGAAGTGAACCAAGCAGGCAAGTCAGAAAGAAGGGACAGCGTGAACACAGACCTGGGGCTTGAAGGAACCAGGCCCCTGGGGGACGTGGGTGGTCAGAATGGCTGGAGGATGGAACGGAAGGGGAGTTTCCAGTGGGAGAGATCCATGGGCGGGGGCCACGTGGAGGATTCTTAACTTTATCTTAATTGCAATGTCCACCAGTAAAAAAAAAAAAATGACTGCGATCAGATGAGAGGCTCAGGGAAGGAAGAGGAAGCCAAACTTTTGGCTGGAGCCAATGGGTAAATGGTGCAGCTGGAAATCTTGAGAGTGAGAACTAGAATCTGGGTTTGGAAAAGTTGGATTTGAGGTGCCTGTGGCACATGGACTTGGAGAGGTCAGGTAGGCAGCTAGATACACAGTGGTGGAGATGGAAGGAAGGGCTGGGCTGGAGGCAGGAGCCAGGGAGCTATTCACATCTGTACAGGAACTGAAGCCAGGGGTAGATGAGAGCTTTCAGGGGGAAGGACAGAGGGAGAAAAGCAGAGAGGTGACAGTGCACCTCATGGGATCCATACACACGAAGAAGGAGCTGACATGACAGGCTGAAGAGGAGACAGACTTGGCAGAAACCCAGGAGGGTGTGGTGTCATAGGAATCATGGGAAAGAACGTTCCAAGGATGGGGGGTGGGGTGAATTGTGCAAACAGCTGAAAGAACAACACGTAAGATTCAGGAGGATCAAAAAATGATCATCGGATGTACAATCAAGAGGGGTTTGGGTATCAAAGTCGGGGCAGGAGCCAGACGGGAGTGGCTTTTAGAGGAAAGGAGAGGTGAGGGATGGAGACAACTTTTAAAGAATCGTGGCGGTGACATACGAGAGAGGAAGGGTAGTGGCTGGAAATAATGTGACTGAGCCCAGGCTGGGTGTTAGAGAAGATGAGAGAGACAAATGTTTTTCCAGGCTAATAGGAGGATCGTCTGGAGAGGGAGGGTGACATGGTAGACAACTCACAAGAGTAAAGCAGGCACAGGAGAATGGAGGGAATCCTCACTAGGGAGAAAGACTGACCCTAGATGGAAGGAGGGATGTTCCCATGATGCTGCAGTTGGCTAATGTCATGATAAGGACAAATTCACTGTTGTGATGACCAGCTTTCCAGGAGCAAAGATTTTAAGTATGGAACAGAAATTGCTTCCTTTATAATCACTTAAAAAGATAGTGTATTAAGGGAAGATATTTTTCCCTGCTTAGAGATCACAACTGTGAAGCAGAATTTCACCTGTAAAGTCATCTGCCCTAACCACGGGTCCTTCCCCATTTGTTCTTATGCAGATAATAGGAATTTAAAAGTTTCCCTTTCCTTAAGTTATTTAACACAATTATAGGCTAAAACAGATTATTAGACTCAGGAGTTAAAATGAAACTAGATTAGGGGGAGGGTATAGCTCAGTGGCAGAGTGCCTCCTTGGCAGGCACCAGGTCCTGGGTTCAACCCCAGTACCTCCATTAAAAAGTATATAAATCTAATTACCTCCCCCACAAAAAAATAAAATAAAATGAAACTAGATTGCAGTGAATTCTCAAGAAGCATAGCTAAGTTCAGAACATTCCATTCACATCAGGCCTAATATCAGCTATCACCGCTGGACTGAGGTTACAAATCCATTTCAGATGTCTTTATGAGCAATTTAATTCTTTTCCAAAGAGCTTCAAGTTCTGTCAGTGTTCTGAAATGGGTCTCTTCCTTCCCCGGTTCTTGAAGACTATTCAGAGAACCCAATAAGACAAGACATGACAGAGTCCTTCCATGACAGCCAACAACTTTAAATACCTCTTCAACCACCTTTGACCCTGCCTGGTGTTGCTGACAATCAGAACAAACCCCAGAGGCAAAAAGCAACGGAAGCAAATAAATACATGTCTCCAATCAAAACGAAGACTGAGAGAAAGCTGATAACACATAACACAGAGAAACTCTCACGAAGGGGGATAAATAATAAGACTTCATTTAAGACCACCTATGTCCGTGACAATGAGTCATCAATTCAAATGCATTTCTAAAAGGGCGTGCAAAGAAAAAGAAGCATTTTCAAAGAGGATTATTACAGTAAGTGCAGTGTTAGATGTGTTTTAGTTGGGGCTAGAAGAAGTTGGTCATATACTCACAAGAGCTAAACTAAAATATTTCTAGATATCATCCTGAACTCTGAGCATACAACTTCACAAGGGAAAGTGCTTATGCAAATAGCAAAGGCTTTACCTGATAGATTGTAAACGAGAAACTGAGCCTCAGAAAGTAGCAATGTTGCTTTGTAGACATTCATTTCTTTCCTCCTTATTCTTGTCATATGAACATGTCTCTTCTCCTTTCTACAAAATTAAGTCTAGGCAGCTGGGTCGAGGCACTCACCAGGTCCTGGAGACGTCCTTGCTAAGCTACTTTTGGATCACTGGGACGCACTGCATCCACTAAACAGCTGCGCCCCGCTTTCCGAAAATGAGATCATTAACACTTGGAACAAAACCATCCAACTTGATTCCAATCCAATAGTCAGGAACTAATTCTTTGGAGGGTAACTCCTCTTCCACACGCAAAGGCAATCAAAGAAGCAGGAGCTGCTGTGCTGCTATCCCAGGGCCAGGCAGGAAGAGCTGCACCCACCTCCTTAGCTCTGCAATGAGCAGCGCAGTGCAAGGGACGCCCAGGGTCATCAGAGAGATGTTGTTGATGGCGGGCTTGACAAACGCCAGGCATGTTGTAACGGCAGACAGGACGCAGACCACCGCCTTGAACCTGCCCCTACGTGGGTCAAAGCAGACCAAAACCATTAGCAAAGGAGACCTTGTTTGTTTGTTGAACGCTGGCAAAGTACAGGCACTGGTGAAGAGAAATTCTGCACCAAGTACCAGGAGTCTAAACACCATTCTCACTGGCTCAGTGATTCTAGGAATGTATCCTTCAGATTTGATTGTTAGAAAATTTCAAAATATTTAGCCATGAAAACTGCAAAATTAGAATCAACCTAAGGGGGAGATAAGGATACTTTTTTTCTTAGTGGAACCTTCCTTTATTTTTTTTTTTCCAGATCTTTTACAGCATGATAAAGAGTCAGATAGTAAATATTTTAGGTTTTGCAGGTCCTATGGTCTCTGTCACAACTATCAACTCTGCCACTGTAGACAGTAAATAAGCGAAAGGGCATGGCTGTGCCCCAATAAAACTTGATTTGCAAAAACAGGCAAGGGACCCATGTGGCCGAAGAATGCAGTCAGCTAGCCCCTGTTCTACACGGTGAACAGGTACGACTTTTATCAGAAAAACAAAGACCATCTACAAACCATGAAACTTCCCAGTCTGAAAGAAAATAATGTCCTCTGTGTCCAGCACACAAAAGTGGAAGTCTTAAATTCTAGTGTCTGTATACTGACAACCCAGTCTACTACGCACTGGAATTTTGTGTTAACTTTTTGATGTGACAAATCTTAGAAAAACAGTTGATACCATCCTGACACCCTTTGGTGAAGGTGCTTTCGGTAGAAAGAGCCAGAAGTGGAGACGTGATCCTGGACACGCTCCTCCTTCCCTCCCTGGGACTCCATTTCCTTATCTATAAAATGAAAAGTCTGGACTAGATGACCTCTAAGGCCATATCCATGGCTGAAATTTAGGAGCACATGATTTTCCTGAAGTTTCTGTTATTCCTCATTAGCACAATTTACTTTGGCCAAGAGCCCTGGATCGGGTGACAGTTAGGAAGCTCATTTGAATGAAATTCCGTTATAAAGAAATCAAAGTGCATTGAAACCTTCAAAACACAAATGTATCTCTTAAAGAGGAAAACCATTTATCATCAAGGCACAGGAAATCATTGATCAAGCTGCCAGCTTTCTGCCTGGAAAGAACAGGAATTGTAGCCCTGAACTTTGACCAGAAGGGAAAAATGTATGGGAAAGGAGCCAGGCAGCAAATCCTCAGGAGAATCGTGTTTTTTCTCCTGCCCTTGGTGGGCATCCTTCAGCTACCAGATAAGTCTGTGGCTCAGCCTGGGGATGACAGCCTCACACAGCCCCAACTCCTGTCATGTGCATGGCCCTTGGGGACCCATAGTAACTCCAGCACTGGGTTTGAGGTTCTATGACACATGTCACGGCTTGTTGGCCTTATTAGATTGCATAAACATACAATCAGATACGTCCCAATTGCATCACGGCCCTGTAACCAAGAGTTTAAGATGCAGACACAGGATAGTGAGAACAACAGTGACTGAAGCCCAGAGATTCCAGCGAGACCCACGTATGTTCACGTTCTGCCTCCATCACTTAGTTAGCTGTGGGATCTCTGGCAAGCCACTAACTCCCCGAGCTTCAGATTTTCCACATGGGAATCAAGACACCTGCCTCGTGGTATTCTCACAAGTGCCTGGTACGTGGCGTGTGCTAGTAAAATCCACTATTACTGCTATCATGACCATCACTTGAGATTAAACATCATTTTAAATAATAACATCGCTGATTATATCACACTCAGGGCAAAGCTGACTGAGCCGGTGCTGCAGTCGCCATGGGCTCTGTATAGCCCTGCCAAAGAGTTCAAAGGCAGCAAGCCTGACCAAACATGCTTTCTTTGAGGGGAACGTGGGCAGACACCTCCCCTCCGCTCCCCGGAGGGTGTAGAGGTAAGTGCTTCTGGAAGGCGGCTTAACCAACGAGGGCTCAAACATAACCTATTTAGAACAAGCCCCTGATATTCACAGGACTCCAGCATTTGGTCCTGGAAGGTCCACCCCTGTCATTTTATAAGTAAGGAACTGATACGGCCCAGAGAGGCTAAGATGGTGGCCCCAAGCCAACCAGCCAGAGTGAGAGCAGATCGGGCCAACCCCAGCCTGCAACCTTGCTACTCGGGATTCAAAAACTGACCTGGACCACCAAGTGAGGGCTGTCCCTAGATTTTGTGGAGGCAAAATCATAAAAGTCACAGCAGAATAAATTCTTCAGAAAATGGATACAATTAGCCTATAATAGTCCTTGTTTTTTTTCTCAAAACAAAAATCTCAAACTATCTATTCTCATGAACAGCTGAGTGTATATCCTGACAATTCTTAGGACATTATAGGCAAAGTGAAATAAAGCCACTTTTTAAAAATCCCACCAATTACTCCTGTTTACATAGTGAATCTTATTAATTTCCCTGCTGTTCTAGGCAGCCTTACCTGCAAAATACTTATCCGAATTAGCCATTCATAGTAACTACTAGCACTTCAGTCTTTACTCAGTAAGACACTATACTACACACTTCAGGATATTCCCATATACTTCTAACCCCCTGAGGTAGACACTTTTACTATCCCCATTTTACAGATGAGTAAAACGACGTATCAGAGCTTTAAAAAAAAAAAGGGGGGACTGTTATTCAAATCCATATTTGTCTGATCCAAAGTCACTTAGTCACCATAGTCTACCCTCCCTTCTCCAGAAATCTCACACTGGAACTACTCCTAATATGTTTTTAGAAATACTCTGGCAAAGTCTAGATCTTACACACACACAGAAATCTTAACGATCTTGTAAGTCAGGCAGCTAAACCACACAATCCCCAGTCTCCAGAAATCCTGCTTTTGACCTGAACTCCTTGGCCTGGCCCGCCATTCCACTGCAGAGCTGGCGCCTGCCCCCGCGTCCCTGGCGGGGAGGCCCACACAAAGGGGTCTGGCCTGCTTGCCTTGTTCTCCTCGTTACCAGAAAATTGAAAGCAGACAAATAGACTTGAAATCCTTATTTAGAGTGAGCTATTTTTCCTGTAAGATGGACTTTTTCTTTCTTTGCTCATTAAGATCATCAATGTTCATTCTCTCCTTCAACATGTATGCATATCTCAGAAATGCCAGGCGGAAATCTCCACTGTGCAGTTGGTAGTAACGACAGCTCCCTCGGACAGAGCGCCCCACCATGTGCTCAGTACTACAGGAAGTCCTCTGCAGGGTCAGATCACAAGAACCTTGAGGTGAACACAATTATTATGCCTAATTCTACAGATAAGGAAATAGAAAGTAGAAGAGTCAAGACAGGGGCGAGGGTAGGTACGGCTCAGTGGTAGAGCGCATTAAAAACAAATAAACCTAATTACCTTCCCCCACCAAAAAAAGTCAAGACAAGTTATATAGTTAGTAAGCAGGGAAGCTAGGATTCAAACCCAGGTAGTCTCCAGAGCCAGGGATATGGACATATCTAGTGTGCTCAGTGCCTCCAAAGGACTTCCCCCAAACTGAAGACAGGGGTCACATCTTCCCCAGAGAAATAAGTCCTAGGGGGTCACAGCCCTCCTTGCCTCACAGCGTGCTTCATTATTAAAGTTGGTGAGCTTTACTTACTACAGCACTGCCCCATTTTCTTCTCTCCTGCTCCCACCTTCAAGAAACAAGAAAAGAAAAAGATTCTCTACTAGGAACATATTACAAACTGTCCCATGGAATTTCAAACCCAGGCCTCTGGAGTACCACAAACAAATAAACAAAACCCTTATTCCCACATCTTCAACTTCTCACTCAGATCCCAGGACTTGAATGATCAGATCTAAGAGCAAAGTGGTCCCTCAGGTCTCAACCTAACGTACTGTGCTCAGGGGGAGCATGGAGGTGGCCAGTGGGCACCTCCTGAGACCAAGGCAAACGTAAGGGATGTTAAAAAGTCCCACCAGCAAAGCCACCTCGTGCCCCTGCCAAGTGGCATCCAATTCCACCATTGCCCTCCCCCAGCCCCACCTCCCAAGGCTTTCTGATCACCCCCCAGTCATTCTCCTAAAGCTGAACAAGGAAACGAGACCCAGCAGCACGTTGGATGAGGCTACCTCGGGCCTCTAAAGTGTACGTCCTCCATTCTGGAGAAGGTCTCAGCACCAGGGAGACCACATTTCAGCTAAGCCCAGAAACACCTTCCTTTCACTTCTAGTAAGCAGCACACACACGCGCTCGCTCTCATTTTTTGATAAGCAACCTCCTTGAGGTGCTATCTGCTCAATGGCACACAGAGATAATACTACTTAATTCAAGTCCTGCTGCCCAGGATGGAGGCCGTAGAGCTAATCTAAATGGAAGTATGTTTTCTCCCTACCTCATTTAAAATTCTGGTATTAAAAATCAACATGTGCTCTTCGTTTAAAAAAAAAAACTGTATAACAGTACAGATTAAAGGTAAAAGTGAAAGTTCTGTCTCCACCCCAATTCCTAAGAATAGCCAGTGGTAGCAGTCGCTGTCCTCATCCTCCCCGGCACTTCTGTGCATGTACAAAGACATACTCAAAAAGAGGCTAGTTCATTCATTCTAAAATAAGGGTGTTACACACACAGCTCTACAGTGTGCTGTTTGCAGCCAGTGTGTTTCATGGATGCTCCTCCACCTCCATCCAAGGAGAGCAGCCTCGTCTTTAATAGCTGCCTGGCTCCTATTCCCATTCAGGGTACCCAGGAAAACTGTTATGAAGTCTTTTATTTTTCCTAGTATAGCTCTTCCCTGGGCACACACAGCTTGCTTGATTGAATTCACATTTTTAGATTGCTTATCCATATATGGGTTTAAACAAAACACAGAGTGTACAGAGAACTGTGTGGGTGGTATGTTCTGGGAGCATTTCTCGTCTTTATAATGCTAACTCTCCTCTGTTACCTCAGTAATTAATAAACCTGCCTCAGGAAGACCTTCCCTGACCAAACTCTAAATCAGCATCCCAAGTCACCACTAGCCCCTTACCAGCTTCATTTTTCATCATAGCACTATCATACCCTAACGTTGTCTATTGATTCATAATTTCCCCAACTTCAGTGTAAACTCATCGAGGGCAGAGACCTGGCTGTTTTGTTTACCTGCTATATCCTAGTGCCTAGAAAACTTCATAGTATATCCTAAGTGTTCAAAAAAGAGTTGCTGGGTCAATAATCATATAAGCATAACACAGTGGATATTAAAGTGCAGCCCTTCCTGAAATTCTGGGTTTCCAGCCTGGAGATGTGTGTGTGTGTAGCTCTCATCAGAAGCAAAAACGATGAAATTTGAAAACTGCAGTATCTACAGCTCCAAGAACCAATTCCTTAGTGTGGATTCTACTGGAAACGTATAAAACTGGCAGAGCTGGGCTAGACTCAAGGCGATGGTACAGCGGAAAATCAAAGGTCTCTGAACTACCATTCAGTCCTTTCTCTTTCACTGAAAGTCTTTCTAGTTTTGCTCATATCAAATAAGGGAGATATTTGACTTTTTGTCCCTAATGTCAGATAAATTCTTCCCCAAGCATAGTAAAATTACCTCTTTTATCAGTGGATATTAAACAAGTATACGAGAAGCTCATCACGAGTTTGGACTCAGTAGCGTGTGATGTTTCCTTGATACATACGTCATAATAGTGGGTGCCAAACCTAGTAGTAAATGCAAAAATTTAGTAAGAGCTTACCTGTCGTTCCGAAAGATCTTTGGTAGATACCTTCTGGGGAACCACATGGCCAGAGCACACATCAGAACCCAAAGGATTGCAAGTTCATCAAGCATCTGACCCAGGAAACTAAGGGTTGCATGGAAGTAGACGGATCCAATTCCTAGAATCAATTACAACTAATGAGAAAGGTCACCGCGGAAGGACAGACCCACAGACTCAGTACACCGCTTAAGGACAGCCCTTCACCAACAGCTATCGCAGTCCCCAGATCGCTCCACCTCTCTGAAAAAAGAGACTGAAGGAAGAAACACACACCACCTAGGCAAGCAGACTTCAAGTCTGGAAAGAGGGGTTCAAGGAGGGCCCAAACACCAGCACAGGAGAACGTGAATAATGCCACAGGTAAGCCCCCTCTGCCCGCGTCCACTGAGCCTTCGTGGGAACAGGCAGTAGAGGGAAGTCAACACTCACTGTGAAGAATTCCCAGTCTGCCTGTGGGAGGAAGTGAAAAGTATACAAGTATTTCCCAGAACAATGAAGGACCAAACATCTAGAATTGGGTTCTGTTTTTAGAATTTTAGTCCATTAGAAACCACAGTTTCATCAGAGTCCAATTGTTTCACATGACTTTTCCTCAGAAGTCCTCAGAAAATTGCACTGGCACGACACCAAGAGCTATTACATAAACGAACTCTGAAATGCGGTTAAGTGATGATTATGGCCAACTTTGTTATGAGCCCATATTCAAAAGGGGTCCTCCTTTTGGCGTCTAGCAAGCAACATAAAAGTTTGCTAAGACGTCAGAGTGACTTTGGTTTACAAAACATAATGTTCAAAGGGGTCAGGAAGTGTGCGGAATCCCATTTCCTCCCTTTCAGCCCATGTCCGCAAATGCATCCACTTACCCACTACAACTAAAAGAGTCCAGATTAAGTAGATGCCACTGTTGAAGTATGTCGCATACTGACGAAACAAGCACATGCAGATGGGCGGTAAAATGAAAAACAAGGCGTTGCTGATCTAGGGGAGGAAATGTAAAACGAAAAGATGAACGTCAAATAAAAGGGCAAGAAATAAAGCAGCTTGTTCCCAGTATGTCCTGTGTAAATGGAGATGAATGTGGCCATACATCTTTTTTTTAACTGCAGCTGCACAACCAGGCAAACTAACTTCTTTAATAACCATTGAGGGGGCTCCTTCCCACCTCTTTGGTCATGGGAGCAGCTTTTAAAACACTGCCTATGAAAGCCGCCCATATTCCTCTCTTGATTCAACGAAGCAATGACTTATTTTTTTTCTGCACAGATTAATTAATGAGCATACTAATTTACTTGCATAATCATTTTTAAAAATAAGGCCTGCACTAAATAATGGTTTAAAAAAGAAAAGTTATAGTGAGGAGGACTAGACTCGGTCCAGCCCCCAGTACTTTCCCAGCAGCAAGGCCAGCCTCTTCTCCTGGGCCCACGTGAAGGCAGGACTCTTCCTCATCTCTCCCCGGGGTCACCCTTTCTCCACTTTCTCACCCTAATCAAGAACCTACTTTAAGGTACAGATCAAACCTGTAAGTCCCTTCCTACCAACTTTAAAGTGATATCATTGCATCTTTCAGACTTCAGTGTGGATTTGAGCCTGTTACCTCTCGACGGGGCCTATGAGCTACCGGTGACCCGGGGTGGGAGTTTGGATAAAATGCCTCAGCTGTCCCAGGTGATATCCAGTCTCCAGTCTTGGAAATATGGCCAAGTCTCCTTTTTACCTGCCTCTCAATTAGTAAATTAATCAGGACAAGGGTCTATGCACTATCACAGCCCTTAACTTTCCATGGAATCATTTAAAGAATCAGATCTTTAAGAGTTAAAAATGAGAGATCTTAAAGACCATCCCTTGTTTTACAAGGGGATACAATTAAGGACCCAGACAGGCTCCCAGGCGGGCCAAGGTCAGAGAGGCAGTCACCCAGAGCTGGGGCTGGATGCTGGCCCTTCCACTGGCCCAAGCTGACTTTTTCCCTTCCAACCCACCCCCCGCCACATTCTGATCTCCTTGGCTTTATGCCTCACCTGGCATTTAAAAATTCTTGAAAGCATCACACTCTGTGCACCTATGACCTGTATGTGATTTAAATATGGCTCTCCTTTTGTTAGACATAGACATAGAAGGAAGAAAAGGAAGTGAAGGGGGAGGAGAAGGATAAAAATGGAATTATTATACTATAGGTAACTTAAAACCTAATCTTCTCCTTTCATACAGATGTGTTCTCCTTGTAAAAAAAAAAAAAAAAAAAGTTACAAAGCTGAAGCCTCCTTTCTCTGCTCCTCCCTAAAAGCTCACCACTGTTCTCAGATTCAGTCCTCATTTTCTTCGCATTTTTGTGAATACATATATATCACATACTGCAGCACTGTCATCCTGCAACTTCCTTTTCTCATTCAACAATGTGCCTTGCAAACCTTCTCCTCTTAGTTCATACAGATTTATCCTACTTGCTGTAAGTACTGCAGATGGCAGCATTTTATTTAGCCATTCCCCAGTGGAAGGCACATTGATTTACGGCCCCATCTACAATGCCGGGGAATGTAATACATTCTGCTTTTTACCCCAGTACAGTTGCCCCTGGGTATCCGTGGGAGATTGGTTCCGGGACCCCCTCGGATACCAAACTGCTGGATGCTCAAGTCCCTTATATAAAACAAGATAATATTTGCATGTAACATACACACATCTTCCCATATACTTTAATTCATCTCTAGTTTACTTATAATACCTAATACAATATAAACACTACAATAGTTGCCAGCATACAGCAATTCAAGCTTTCTGGAACTTTCTGGGGGTTTTTCCAAATATTTTCAACCCACAGTTGGTGGAATCTGCAGATACAGAAACATGGATATGGAGGGCCAATTGGATGTTTATTGCCTCAGGTCCTCTCAGTGTCCCTTGCTTTGGCCATCTATCTATGGCCAACCTGCCCTCAAATGGCTCTTTTGATCTATGTTACCACTAGCAATGTACACATGAATCATTTTTAAAGTGTATTTACACACTCTTCACAAAATGTGAGGTTGTTTATTAACACCTGCAGTAAAATCATGATACTTCAAACATTAATGCACGTCTTTGGGAGTTCAATTTAGAAGCACCATTTTAACATACAGTCCCAGATAACACTGAAATCACAGTATTGCTTCTGCACAGTCCACCTACTCATGCCTGCTGGCCTCCACCATGCCTTTAAAGACATCAATCCATGAAAAGGAGAAGACCAAATGAGAGGGAGACGCTCTCCAAGACAAAAAGAGGAAGGAACTCCTAAAGAAATAAGGAAAAGCAAACGACAGATTCAATGGCTCCATTTCCACTGAGAAATGAAATTTCCCCTCAAAGTTGTGTGGGTCACTAAAGTTGAGCAGTTCAGCCAAGGGGTATTTTTTAAAGCCTATTGTGGGATTGTCCTTTGGAGAACTGGTTTGTTTAATGCCTGCAGAACAGTTTTTTGTTGTTTTTTTTTTAAATGAAAAGGAAGGCAAAATTTTCAAATTTATCATTTCCTTAGAAAGTTCCTCATTCTATGAATTCCTACAAGACATCTGTGCCAAAATAACCTCACAAACACACTGCAGTCACATTCTGACGCATGTGAATGTGCACTTTCCCAGACAGAGGGTGAAAAGTGACAAAGCAACTGGCTCTACGTTTTTCTGAACAGCAAGTTTACGAACAGCTTTAAGGGACGTTACACTGGCTGAGTAGAGGGTCTATGTATCTTAATTGTACCCAGATTCCTAACTATCCATTCCACTGCTCCCTTTCTGCCTCTGGGATGACCACTGTCCTGGTATGCCTGGCGCTGAGGCGGGTTCCCAGGACATGGAACTTACAGCTTGAAAAATGGCAAAGTCTCAGACAAACTCAGAAATCTTCCTGCAAAATTCCCCCACCCCACCTCCCACAGTACACCAACCCCATGCAGAGTGCTAATAACACCTTGGTGACTTGTACACACCTCTACTATGGCCTTCACCACCCAGCTGACTATTTGCAGGTCTGGTGTCTCTAGTAAGGACAGTAGTTGCTCAGTAAATGGATAGAGAGATTGACAGATTGATAACACTACCCTACAGAGAGTGGAATGTGGGCTTTGGCATACAAGAACTCTACTTCCTTTATCTTGATGATTGGGGGCCGAGCTAACTGGGGGAGATGACAGATCATGGGCTGATTTTAGGCATATATTTTGCTTCGAGACTTTTTTCAGCATGAGTTGATTTCCTTCTGTCTCCCTTAGTTCCCAGCAGAATTCCCACAGGCCAAGCCCTGTGATTAAAAGGCAGACCCCTCTTTTCCAATGCTGCTAGGTCTGGGGTCTTTCTCTTTAGTATGACTGGGCCTTAAAACTTAAAACATACAAAGGAACTGAATTCAATAAAATTTGTGTTTAGAAGAAACAGTACAAAATGTGCACAAGCAAAAGGCTGTGGAAGGGCAGGATGTGTTCTTGCAGGAGATATTTGAGACTGGCTGACATAAAGGACAATGACAAGATTTGAGGCAATGGAGATTTGCAGGGGTCAAAAGCAAAATGCTGTGTGCTCCCAAACATTGCCAGTGGGAACACAGATCAGGGTACACTCTCTGGGCGGCCATTTAGCAACAATTATCAGCCTTCAAAGTACATACTCCCCTTGACACAGCAATTCCCCAACTAGAATTTGTAGCACCTGGAAAAGCACATCCAGATGCCTATTTGAGGGTATTCATTGCATCAGTGTTCAGAAACCAAAATGAAAACAATGAAGAAAACAGAAACTGGGGGGGAGGTGTAGAGAGGATATATATAGTTCAACTTCTAGAGCACATGCTTAGCATGCACAAGGTCCTGGATTCAAGCCCCAGTACGTCCTAAAGAAATAAACCTAATCACCCCCACCAAAAAAATTTAAAAATAAAAAAATTTTTAACAATTTTAAAATTAAAAAATAATAATTCAATGAAATATATTTTAAAATAACAATTTAAAAAAACTGCCCTAAATGTCCACCAATAATGAACTGACTGGCTTAATAAATTATGGTCAATCCATTAAATGAAATACTGTATAGACACTGTAAAGAGGAAGATAATCCCATATTGGATCATACAGAATTATCTCCAAGACAAATTAGGTGAAAAAACCAAGGTGCAGAAGAGTTTCTGTAGTATGATCTCAATTGGGTTGAAAAAAACAATTGGGTTGTGGTGTGGATATACACTATACATACTTATTTTATATAGTCACCCAAATACATGTGTTTTTTACATGCCAGGAAAATGTCTGAAAAGAAGAAAGGGTATTTCTCACTTTATAACTTGGATACTCTGATATATATATATATATATATATATATATATATATATATATATATATATATATATATTTTTTTTTTACCATGATCATGTTGTTAATTCCAGTAAACAACAACAGCAAAAAAAAAAAAAAAAAAAACAAACTTTTTCCCCATCTCAAACACCATCATTAGCCTAGAGATCAAATGTCCCCATGCAGGAGTTCTAAGTGAAAGAATGACTGAAAAATACCGGCACTCTGCCAAACAAATAAATATAAGGTAGCTACAGTGGCACTTGCATCTTCAAGAGTAGTCTCCTAGTAGTCAAATGGACTGTCCAAGTTCTAACTCTAGTTCCGCCATTTCCTTGACCTCAGCAAGTTGCAAAAATCTGTCTAGGCCCCAATTTCTTCCTTTATTAAATGGATGTAATAAATAGCACCCACTGCGAAGGGTGACAGAGTACCCGGCAGAGCATCTTCACACGGCACACAGTTACTGGTAGCCAATAGCAGCTGAAGTTGTAGCAGTGATGTGCTACCCACAAGACCCATTAAGAAGGTTCTACCGCCTCCTCCCAGTCTTCTCCTGATTTTCCATCTTCAATCCCTTAAACTTTTTTCCTCAAAATTATTAGTCATCATTATTTTCTTATAAAAAGGATAATTAGACCTGCCGCTTTACTGTGAACATTTAATGAGACCGTTATACCAAGTAATAGTTTACTGTCTTCCTCAATATGGAAGCCTGGGGGTTTGTCCTGATAAGCATTAGAAGATAACCAGGACTTGGGAAGATGAGGAGGAAATGGTTTTTGCTAAACTCTTTGGACCTACACCAACAAAGTTTGGTGGCCAACGACTTCTCTGAGACCCTTAATCTCTCCACTTCACTAAAGCAAATTCTGCGGTTTACAATTATGACAAAGAATAAGGTTTGTCAGGCCGACCAGCTGGGCTTATCAGCTGCAGATGAAGACCAACAGTTCATTTCTAAAAAAGATTTTGGCACTCACTTCGTAACAGCTCCAATGGGACTACACTAAATGTAAAGACAAAGTAAGCTCCCCCCCGCTCACCCAGCACTCTGGGGCTTTTCAAAGCAGGCTCAGAGCAGCCATACGCTGTTCTTGGCCAAATAACCAGGACTGATTCTGCTGGCCTTCAGACTCCACAGAAAATTACCTTGCTGGGTATGTGAGAACCTGTCCCCAGGCTGTCATTTCTTCCACTCTGGTGAAATCCTCAGTAGTATTCTCCACTTACAAATGGAGAAACAGTGTCAAAAACACTCAGCCCTGCTCCAGCCCATCCTCTGTGGGCACCTGCCTATACCTTGATCACGTGCTCTGAAACAGGTTGTACAATAGGTGAAGGGTGGCCACCTCCACTAACTGTCCGTCCTGGCATCTAGAGATAGCAGAGGCCTGGGTTTCCTTGAGGAACTAACCTGGTCGTAAAAAAAGAAGCAGGAGTGTTTGCTTGGGAGGGCAACCACGAATTTTGGCACCGTGGGGAGGGGGAGTGCAGAACTCTGGATTGTGGCCCTAGTCAGGACAGAAATGTGAGCATGGCAGCTCAGCTCGGTTTCCTCATCGATGGATAGAAGGACGAGGACTAGCTCATCAGAGCTCTCTCTAGGCAGTGAGCGCCTGACTTATACCAAGGACATTATCTCCAGCAAACTGAAGGGGAAAATCCCAAAGAACAACCTCAAATTCACAGTGACTCTTAAACCAGGAGTTCCTGTTTGCCTCGGGAGGACAGTGAAAAGATAAGCCACAGAAATGACCGTGCAAAGTCTTACATTTGGTACCAGAATCCTGAGGTATGGTTATAGCAAAGCAAAGAGGTATTTCCTTCCCAACTGCAAGCTCTCCCTCCCACAAAGACTGAAAGCCCACAGGATTCTGCACTCGGAAAGTTTCCACTTGCCACATCTATGACTGAGACTGAGACTTCTGCCGGTTCAGAAAACACGCACACAATCACTCCCAAATTTCCCTTTACTTTCCAGGCTGAATAACTGGAGAGCGCACAAGTCTGGGGGAGCTGAATCTGGGGCTGGTCTGAGACTGGGTACTAAAGGCAAGGAATTAAAAATTAGGAATAATTAACTTGATTCTGCCCCAAATTAACTCGACCCATTTTTGGTGTATGCGTGGTGCGGCGCAAGTCAGCATGGTCCCAGTGGGCCAGGCCCCTGCGGGCTGGGAGGTCTCCCCCTTTCCCTGGACTCCTAGAACAGGTATTTAGGGCAAAAACGCACAATGCGACCCAAGTGCGTCACGCCAGAGAGATCCTACGGGAGGAAGGGAATAGTCACCGCAGGTTCACCGCCCCCAACTGACCCAAACTGGAAGACCGTGCTGACAGGGAGCACTGGCTCCAGGACGCATGGGGACCAAACAAGACAATAGAGCCATCAGGAAGAAATGACCAGAGGAGGAGGATGAGCCCAGATGTCGGGGATAGGGAAAGGAGAGGACAGACGGAGAACTGGAAGGCGCGCAGGGCAGGGGGCGTGGATCAACTCTGGCCCTGGAGCGAAAACGCCTCAGATACTCTCAGAGACCTAAGTCCAGGCTCCCGGGGCGGCAGCACTTGGGAACAGCCCCCTCCCGCCAGCCCAGCTGCCACCCCGACTCCCGCGCCCCGCACCGTGTTGTAGAACTCGGCGATGGCAGGCACGATGGTGTAGTTGTCCTCGCACCAGTCCACCTCCGAGCTGCCAGCCCGCAGCTGGTCCCACCAGTGCGGGGCACTCATGGCCGCTCCGGAGCATTGGAGCAGCTGCTCCTGCAGAGAGGAGGCCAGAGCTGCTGCTGGAAACCAACGGAGGTTGTAGCGGCGGCGGCAGCTTTATGCACCACGGGACAGCCACCGGATGTGGCGCCTCTTCGGCCGGCCTCTCGGGGCTCTACTCCGCCTGTAGGACGTGACTCACTCGCAGACCCCTCCCTCGGCTCCGCCTCCTGGGGGAGCCCGCGGACTGAGAGCGGGCCACGCCCACCCCGGAGGCCGGATGAGCCGGGGGAGGGGGACTTGGGGAGGTGAGGATCGGTCCCCACACCTCTAGACGTGCCTGCTCCCAGCAGGTGGCAAAGGCCGTGACGGTTGCCCACGTCTGCCCTCGCCCACCCTCGGGCTCAGACTTGCAGGTGTCCCCCATCCCCACTGTGCAAAGAGCACCTGAGCCATCCCGGGCAAAAATTAAAAATAAGGAGAAACCCAAGAGGACCCGGGCCTCTACGGAATCTTGGGAGTTTGCACGGACTTCCCTGCACGACACTGGGACGCCGGCACTCACACCAGAGAAAAGCCCGCAGTCCTTCCGAAGCCACTAAGTGCTTGCTTGGTGCTGTGGGCTGGGGCAGGAAGACCTTAGGGGCTGGAGTGGCGGGCAGAGCACTCTCCCACGCAGCCACTGCCGCCCACTCCCAGGTAGAGCACTTCTGCAATTTTGAGTATTTTCCTGCTCTCGGCCGCTTGGACTCCAGCGTTAGAATTTAATCTAGTCTTCAATTACATATAGGGTCAAACTTCAGCCATCCCGACCTCCACCTCCAGAACATCCCAGGTACAAGAGGTGATGACACATAGTCGCACTATGTGCCAGGCCCTGTTTGAACACCCGCTTCGTGCTCCCAGAGGGGGTCCTGTGAAGTGGCTTCTATCAGAAATGCCACTCTAGCCAGTAAGTGGCAGAGATAGAAACCAAATTCGGGATGATCTCAGATCTGCTCATAACTACTTTGCTTTTGCTGCTATAACTATTCTGGAGTTTCTAAATCAAAGTTAATCTGGTCCCAGCCATTCCTAGAGAAAGAAAAAGCCAAACTTTTTGTTTTGGGTGGTGGCTCAGGTCCTTCTTCCTAGGGCAGTTCTAGGATTCCAGGTCAAGGTGTCATGGCAGAAGAGGCCCTGGTCAGGTGACTGTCACTAGGATCTCCTTGTTCCAGCCTGCTTGGTACCCTGAAGGCCAGCGCCTCCTCAAAGGCCGCCCTCTTTTAGGCTTGACTGTCCAGTGGGGCCCTAGCTGGAGCTCCAGTGCCTTATGCCCTCAGTGTCCATTTTCCACGGACACGTGCACAGCCATTTGCTTGTCTTTCCAGATCTATCACTGGCAAAAACTGCAAGGCCCAGCTTCTCTCCCAATCTCCAGGAAATCCAGCTTTCTTTCTGGGGAGCCAAACCACATTCTTCCTTTCAGCTCTGTCCCAAGTCCTATCCTGTCGTCCTCCTAGACCGCCAGCTCCACTGTGTCCTAAAAATCCAGGACAGAGTGACCGTCTCCTAAGGTCAGAATTACCCAGATCTGTAGGATACCCAGCATGCACTGGCCACTTAAGAAGGAGGAAAATACTTCCTACAGACAAAAAAGAAAAACACATCAGTTCATTTCTCAGTGTGTCACAGAGCTGCACCAACTGTCTGACAGTGGTTTTCCATGTTGTCAAGATTTTACTCCTTCCAGTATTTTAGGTGAAAATATATTCATATTAACTCTAATGGTGTAAAACACACCATCATTTCATGTTTGTGACTTTCAAAGTGTAGGCCCCCTTTCAGGGGACTCAAAGGTCAAAGCTCTTTTCCTGTTAACACTGTGACATTACCTGCCTCAGTCTCTTACCAGTGTACACTGAAGTTTTTCTGAGGCTACATGCAGTGCTATGTCATTATCTCTCTGGCAGTTAATGGAGTGTGTGCTTATGTATTCTTTGTTATTAAAATCTGTGTGTAAATTTCTAATATGGTAAATATTGATATTACTACATAAACAAAAGTTCTTTATATTCCTCAATAATTAAGAGTAATTAAGTCCTCAAATCAAAAAGGTGAGAGCTGATACTCCCAATTAAATTATTGGTAAATGCTTCTTTAACATCTAGAATTTTAAAATATTTATTGAATGACAGCTTTTAGACTTACATTGTTATTATACATCATTGTGCACACATAAAAAGGAAAATATACGCAAAATAAATTCATTAAGAAATTCGTATAATTTCTTTACTCAGAATCTCTATTCTTCTGAATCATGTTTTTGACTCAAAATTATTGATGTCCTTAATTACCAGGTGCTGGTGAGCAGCATTTCTTAAAAGTATTTCACTATTGTTTGCTTTTAAGCCACTAATACCTTGTGGATGCATTTTGATGCTGACACATTCTTGATGTTGTTTTCAAACAACAGGCAGCATGTTTCTTTTCCAGATGGTCCTTATGATTTTTTTGCTGGAAACATGGAGATTACAGTTGCCAAGTCATCCCACTAGGAATAACCACTGAGTTTGTGCATGTTCAGGCAGTGACAGAACATCTCAGCCGCCACCTGGCCAACCATAATTATAAAATGCCATTCATTGTAAGATGCACCTGAATTTAAGAGATGTTACAGTGCAGAACAATGTCAATTTTAGTACCAATGAAATTTGGAATTCACTGAATATAATTCATTCCTCTCTCCAAGTCCTGCTAAGGAAATGACAGGGAATTCTCTTCCCAACAGGAACTCTTATTGTCTATGACAGATCTGTTTCAAAATCAAAGCTGACCACTTGGGTTCTGTCTAGTTACAACTGCACAGAGACAGTGCTCAAGCCAAAAGCCACTGGTGAGTGCTTTAAAGGATGCAAGTGACATTGCTCCAGATACGCCTCTGCTGGTCTTCTTGCAACTGTGTTAACCTTCTGATGTTTTCATCCACTCTCTTCATTGCTAACATTTTTTCAATGAATATAATCTTAGTAATTTAACTTCACAACCTATCATTAGGTAATTAATTTTGAAATGGCTTTATATTAGTAGTGTGTTGCCTTAGCAATTACTGTTAATGGTTTAATAAAAAATCTGATATCTGGAGTAAACAGCTTGGGGAGAGTGGAGTTAAGTGGGGAGCAGGGTGTGACAGCAGAAAACAGAACTGCTGATTCTGATGAGTTTGCTTGTGGTGCCTTTGGTCTAAATATGAGTCAGTGATACAGATCTAGGAAAGAGCAGGTTTTGGAGAACCACCCTCCCTTGCAGGGAAGTCAGGCTGCCAGCATCCTCTATTTTTACAGAATATATAACTATGGGTGTTTTTGGTCTAAGTAAATATAATATCCAGTTCAACTGGTTACACAAGTGGGAATCACCAAGTCACAAAGTCTGCCTTGGGGAAAAAATGCAAACACTCACGTAAGTGAAGCAAGAAGTGTCTGAGCAAAGATGAAATTTTCTGTCTTTTCCTGTTTGGCCAGAGATTTTCATCACTGATCTTGCTTGAGGCTTACTGTTCAGGCCAGTGATTCTCAAGTTTGTTTCCTACATTGGTAGCATCAGAACCATATAGCAACTTGTTAGAAATGCACATTTCTAGGTCCATACCCCACACCTAGTGAGTCAGAAAGTCTGGGGACTGGAGTCCCTGCTTACCAAGCTCTCTAGCTGATTCTGCCCTCGCGCTCAAGTCTGAGAATCAACACTTAGCCAATGTGCAGCGAGGCAAAGCCTCACTCTTTGCTTATACACTCTTTAACTATACACTTGGCTTGCATTTGGTTTTCCAGGGAAGCAAAGACCACTGCTGCTCCCAAGGGAAAGAGGAAGAAAAGAGCAAGAAATCATCCTTTCATCAGGCTCTTTACCAGCAAACTGGGCTCAGAGTCCGACCCCTCTCCAGCTAGGAGAGGGGGAAACAAAAGAAGCCACCAAAGGTGGTGGTGGTGGTTTTTTTTTTAAATCTAAGACAAAAAGTCTCCAGGCTCAGAGCTGTGGGAGAGGGTGGCCAGAAGCAGGGCCTCGCCAGGGAAACACGACTGCAGCCACTCCAAGAAACAGGCCCCCATTTGCTGCTTGGGTGCTCTCCTGTTGTTGGCTGACATCCGTCAGAGGCCGCTTCCTGCCGTTGTCACTAGGTCTCTCTTCAGAAGTGCCTCTCTCCTTTCTCTAATGTGCACTGGAAAACCACATACAATGTTAGTACTGGGTGTATAACAGAAGTAAGTCAATTCTGATTTGGAAGTCTGAGGCTTTGCCCATGCCTGAAGTGTGTGTTAACTCGTGTTTTGACCGCCACTTCTGGAGAGAGAAGCTGTTCCTTTGTTAGATCACCGTAGCTGGCAAATGTGTAGCAGCAATTCTGAGCACCTGCTTTGTGCCAGGCTCTATATTAAGTGCTGAGAAATATGAGACAAAATCTTGCTCTTGGCATTGTGGAGCTTAGATGAGCAGAGGCACTCAGGCCATGGGAACACAACACGATTCTTGCTAAAATGGAGGTGCATACGTGAAATGTGGAAGCAAACGGGTTGGGGGGGCCAAGTCTGCAGAGGAGGCAGCCTCTGTATTGGGATGTGCAAGGTGTAGAGGATTTCACGAGGCAGAGCACTGAGGAGGGAGAATACTGTCAAAGGAACTGTATCTGCAAAAGGATGGAGGTCCGAGAACGCATAATAACTCAGGAAACTTCAATACTATGTTTCAGCTGGAAAAGTGGCAGAAGAGGAGGCTGAATTAAAGGACTAATAGATAGTGTGAAAAGAGTAGGTCTTTAGGAAGGAAACTTCAATGGCTGAAGAATAAAATAGACATCAGAAACTATTAATAATGTCTCTCAATAATCCAGGTGCGGGATGACATGGGCATGACTAAGACATGCATTCACTCTTATACATCGTTTATGCAACTACTGAATTAGCTCTGTGCCCTAGACGCTTTTCCAGGTGCCAAGGATAAAGTGGTGGGCAAAGCAGATGCTGCCTCTGCCCTCACAGAGCTTGCAGTCTGGGGGGAAGTCAGACATTAAATGTTGCATAAGTAACTCATTATAGCTTTGCCACATGCTATGAAAAAGTACAAGTCCCATGACAGCAGAGGGCAGTGGGTGGGATCTTGTCTGAAGGCAGCAGAGAAAAGCCTTCCACAAAGAAGTGAATTCTAAGCTGAGAGAAGTGAAGGTTGAGGCAGAGGAGGGTAAAAGGAATTGAAACAAAGGATGTGACTGAGATACAACAGTTGTGATAGATTGCACTATTGATTCCAGATACTTGACACACTCTGCCAACCCACGGACATGGGACCTGACCTTGTCATTGGCTATAGCAAATGGAATATGTATGGAATTCATTTGTCCATACCTGAACAGAGGCTTTGAAAGCAATTCCAAGTCCTGCCTCTCCTCGTTTCCCTTTGCCATACGCCGAATGGGGACTGCCTCTTCAGGCTGGATCCCAGAATGAAGACACAGAGAGCAGAACAGAGCTGCCGTCAACCCACAGCCAACTCATAACTTGAGCAAAAAAAGAAAACAAACTGTGTGTTGTCAACCACTGAAATTAGGGGGGGATTATTTCTTAGCATAACCTCATGAAGGCTGACAAATACAGAAGGAGAATTAATAAAGCTCAACTACTGATGAGAGGCAGGCTATGAAAGAGTGGGAAAAAATAGAAGACAACTTCAAATAGCGTAGCCTGAGTGATCAGAAGGTTGCTATGTTGCAAACCCAAAAGGAGGGAAGATAGTGATTTAGGCTTTGCTGTGTTGAATCAAAAGGATAGGTTGAACATCTGGGAAGATAGATTCTTGCCAGACCAAAGCCAAAAATAAATTTAAAAAGGGACATTATTGTTTGGACATACATACTGAAATACTTACAGACAAAATGTAATATCTGAGATTTGCTTTGAGTTTGTGGGGAACGGTGTTGGTTTGGTGGTTTAGATGGAACACCACCAGGTTTGAGTGGATTGTTGAAACTGGGTGATAGACACGTAAAACTAGTCTCTCTACTTTGTACGTATTTAAAATTTTCCATAATAAGTTTTTTAAAAAATTAAAGCAAAGGGCTTCAGTAAATAGTGTCTGCATAAGAACCCATGTAGCCGACAGCACCAGAAAGGCAGGTTGGGGAGCGAGTGCTGGGGGCTCGGCCTTTAAAGCAGCCGTTCTAGTCGAACCTGTGGTTGTTACCTGTCCCCTTCATTCCAAAGGGCACAGATTTAGCAGGTAGGTTACCCTCACCTGAGGAAGCAAATGGAAATGGCTTGAGAGGGCCCCCACCCCGCCAAGGCCTGTGCGTGAGAAGGCCCTTCCACCAGGGGAGGCTTTGGTCAACAACTGACTGCCAGCACCCTGGGTAAGGATCTGGTGGTGCTGCAGCCACAGACTCCTTGGAACCAGGAAACTCGAAAGGTCAGGGATTGGTCAGTGCCACGCCTCACAATCCAGGGGGCCCCTTGGGGCTGGGCTCTGTGGCTACTGACATGGGGCCATGAGGGAGTCTCTGGAATGCCAGAGACGTTATACCCACTCACAATGGCCTATACACTTCATCCTTCCTTCACTCTGTCTTGTCAGCCTTTCAAAGACCAAGAAACACTTTGGGGAAATGGAGGTGACAGGAGTCAAGGGGGAAGAGACCAGGCTGGGGTAAAATGTGAGTAAGGGACAGATGAAATTTATTTGGCAGAGAAAAAAGATCGGGCAGGAGCTTGAAGAAGGATTATAGGGGACGGTCCTCTAGTATACAAGGGCCTTGAGCAAATTTAAATGCCCAAGTAGAGAAACAGATTGAAAATGTAAATTAGAAAAAAAGGTAATTAATGACACTAGATCCTGAAGGAGATGGAAAGAGGTGGGATTGAGAACTCAAGATCTTACAATTGGCCTGGAGAAAAGAGACAGCATGGAATAGACAAGCATTGTTTTGTCCCAGAATATCCTCCTTTTCCGAGACTTTTTGCCTCTCCAGTGAGGACTGGCCACCTCCTGCCCCCAACTCCATTCAGATGGCTACCATAGGAATAGCCACGGTGATCCACTGTGACCCGACTCCATGGCTAGAGTCCATTGGTCCAGGAGTAGGTCTTGACCCAAGCTGGCTAATCAGAATGCATCCGTGGGAATTTGGAATCAGAACTGAGCTCTTCCAGCTCCATCTGGCTGCCTGACGGAATAGATCTGAACCAAGGTACTATCTGTGACGTGCTCCAACGGATGGGAGGGGTAGGCAGAACTGGTTGAGAGCATAAGAGAATGATGAAACAGTCCCAGAGAGAACTGTATGGACAAGAGACAGTCCAGATGGAAAAGAATTCACTGGCTCCAGCCAAGCCCAGGGATCTAGCCACATCCAAATGTTCCCAAGATACCCAGGAACCTTTATAGTAAAGTCACCTTTTTTGCTTAAGCTAGTTTGGGTAGGGTTTCTGTGACTTAAAACCAAATGTCCCAACAAAACCCTATGCTAAGAAAGAGGGGAATATGGAGAGTATATTGAACATCTGGGTACATTTTGAGGTTGAGAGAAAACTGAAGCAGTTCATGCTTCTGAGAGAAGTGGGAGGAAATGTTGTCTACTGAAAATGAGAGGTCTAAGTAAGAGGTCAGGGGCTTTAAAAAGTAGAAAAGATTGAGGCCAATGAGATTATCCTTTTTTACTAAATCCTCTGCTCATTATAATAGTTGGAGGCAAGGATCTAAAATGTATGTTCTGTAGATGAAGACAGTCAGTGTCAGGAAAATTCCAGACTAGACACCAAGAAGAGCCACAGGTCTTTAATCATTCTTGGTAACCATGGAGCCTAGGGAACAAATGGTAAAGAAGTTAGGGGACACTTGACCCTCCTCTGAAGTGTGAAAATTCATAGAAATTCAATCCTAAAAATATGTGAAGGTTCCTAAAGTGAATGGACCCACCACAAGGGCTGGGATTTCTCTTCATGAAAAAGTTACTGATTTTAGGATGGAACCTTTGAGATAACTTGTAGTGCTCATTTTAGAGAATAATTTGGGCATCTCCTTGCAGATACCACTAACTACAAACAACTCATGGATTTTTTTCGTCATGGTTGCCTTTCCAGCCAGTCACTTAGGAGCAAAACCTGGATGGGACCCAGGCTGTCTCTGAGCCGCAGCTCTCCCTGCCCTCTCTGTGGTGCTTCTAGGGTCTGTGTGATTTCCTACTGGATAATGAACTTGACTAGATTAAATCCTACTCTCAACTTCAAGCCATGGAAGAATCTGCTGGAACCCCAGTGTCAACTGTTGCCAGAATTTTCATCTGAGCTTGTCAGGCCCAGAAGGGACATCCCCCAGCTTCTAGCTAGATGCAGCCTAAATTCTCCTGTGGAGACCAGAACCTGAATTCCATTTGCATGATCAAAAGGAAAAGTTCAGCCCTCAGCAATTCCTTAGGGCAGTGATCATGCAGTGCTTGATAAAGAAATATTTTAGATAAAATATCAATAGACAGTAAGTGTGACTATGTAACTAATTATTGCTATGTTAGGGCTTAATTATGCCCTTTTATTTTTGTTTTGTGTTTGTTCTTTTTTATGGTTTCTTTTCCCATTTTCTTTTATGTTACTTGAACACTTTCTAGAATTCTATAGTGTTTTCAAGCATATCTCTTTATATAGTTCTTTTAGCCGTTGCTCTGGGTATTACATTATATATACGTAACTAGTATAGTTTACTAGTGTCACCTTACCTGTTCAAGTGAAGTATAGAAACCTCACCTCCTTTTACATCCTTCCCCCAACATCTATCATATCATGGTATTAAATATTTTCTCTACATACATTTAGAATCATCTGTGTTATAATTTTTGCTTCAACTATCAAACATTTAGAAAACTCAAGAGGAAAAGGAAAGTCTCTTTCATTTATTCACATTTTTGCTTACTGTGTTCTTTCTTCCTAATATTCCAAGCTTCATTCTTCTATCATTTACTTTCTGTTTAAAGAACTTCCTTGAGTCATTCTTTTAGAACAGGTGTTCTGGCAGCAATTAAAAATTTCTTTTCTTTCATTTAAGAATGTCTTGCTTTCCCCCAACCCATGAAGGATACTCTTGTTGAATTAGGATTACTTGCTGAATTAGGATTCTGGGGTTGGCACTTTTTCCCCCGCCCCAATGCTTGAAAAAAAATTACGCCACTTCCTTCTAGTCTCCCTAGTTTCTGTTGAGAAATCTACTATCATTCAATTATTTTTCCCCTTTAAGTAACATGTTTTAGCTGGCTTTCTGATGCTGCTTTAGTAAGGGATGAGGGAAGTAAGGTCTTATTTCTGCCAGGTGGAGATAAACAGCCAGATTGTCCAGTTGTCACCTGGTGAGGGACTCCTTTATTGGTGATGGGGGTGGAGGTCAAGGCTCTCCACTGACATCATGGCGGGTCTGGGTTAGGGGAGGCTCATTACTGGCTAGCGGGGATGCAAGTTCACCTCCCTTTGGCTTTCTCTGACACTACCCTAGCAAGATTGTTGGGAAACCTGCTTACAGCCTCATAAGGGTGGAAGTCCAGGTTTCCATTCGGCCTTTGCTCCTGTGACTAAGGTTAGGCCATAGTTTGGGGGTTCCCCCACCCCTATGGTGTGTAGCTAGTGTAGAATGTTATTATCTGAAAGTTTGTCTTGCTAGGATGCCCCTTTCCTGGTACTCTGACTAGAGAAGGCAGACTTTTATTGAGGATTTTTTGGTCTATTCCTGTTGGAATTTTGAGTTGCTGGCTTCTCCAGTTCTGTGTCTGTAATACATGAGGCAAAAAGAAAACCTAGGAAACCCAGCACCATGCTATTCCTTGGATTCTTCAGGTCTGTAGCCAGTCTGCCTTCTTTTCTCCACCTTTCAGATGCTTGTTTTATATATAATGTCCAAGGATTTTACTTAGCAGGAGGAATAGGGAAAGTATGTCTATTTAAGATTCCTGGAAACAGAATTCTATGGGAGCAGAATTTTATAGCAAGCCAGTGGTCTCTCTGATACCAAGGGACCAGATGAGTTGCTGAGATCAGGTGCAGATAGAAAAAAGAGAAGCAAGGACTGAGACCCAGGGAATCCCTGTCTAGAGCTTCCTAGAAAGGAAGCTAAGAAGGCACAGCTTGTGAGGTAAGGAGGGAAAACAGAAGAGGCCAACATGGCTGTAGTTAATGGTCTTTTTAAAGGATAGTTTAAGTGGGGACAAGATCCTGACTACAGCAGGTTTAAGAAAGAATGGAAACAAAGTGAAAGGAGCAAGTTATTAAAGCCACACATTGTGTGATGCCATTTATATGAAATGTCCAGAGTAGGCCAATCCATAGTGACAAGTAAATTAGTGGTTGCCAGACTGGGGTGGTGGGGCAATTTGGAGGAATGGAGATGGGGAATGGCTATTAATGGGTATGAGATTTCTTTTGGGGCTGATGAAAATGTTTTTAAATCAGATTGTGGTGATGGTTGCACAACTCTGAAATGTATTTTCAAAAATTGTATACTTTAAGCAGATGAATTGTATAGTATGTGAATTATATTTCAACAAAGCAATTAAAAAAGGAAGGAGGGAAGGAAGGAAGGGAAAAGAAAATGACATCTTCTGGGAAAAACTGTGGAACTTTCATGCAGGGCTGATTTCCCTAATATAGAAAGTGTTAACAATCCAACAGAAAAAAAAAAAAAAACAACCAACAGCAAAAGAACAGAAGAATACATAAAAAGATGCTTAACTCATAGTAATAGAGCTATAATGTAAAACTACATTAAAATAACATTTCTTCCATCTATCAGACTGACAAAATCCCAAATTTAGTAACACTTGGCAAGACTTTGGAGAACCGAGTATTCTCACACATTGTTAGCAGGCTGTAAGTGGGAGCAACCCTACAGAGAACAATTTAGAAGTGTCTATCCACATTACAAACTTACTTAAGCCAGGCATTTCTACTTCTAATAATTATCTCGTATTGTTACTTCTGGACATAGGGAATGATTTACAAGCAGGGTCATTCATATTATTGCAGCTTTCTTTGTTAGCAGCAAATAATTGGAAACAAATGTCCATTAGGAGGAAACCAGTAAAGGGCAATGAGAAAGCTCTTTATATATTAACAGAGAAATTCCCCATGATGTACTGTTGTACTTTTTTTCTTTTGGAAATATAGTCAGTTTACAATGTAGTGTCAATGTCTGGTGCACAGCATAATGTTTCAGTCATCCATATACATACATGTATTCGTTTTCATATTCTTTTTCATTACAGGTTACTAAAAGATATTGAATATAGTTCCCTGTACTATACAGAAGAAACTTATTGTTTATCTATTTTGTACATAGTAATTAGTATTTGCAAATCTCAAACTCCCAATTTATCCGTTCTCACCCCCTTTCCCCTCTAGGTAACCACAAACTTGTTTTCTGTCTATGAGTCTGTTTCTTGTAAATAAGTTTGTGTCTTCTTTTTTTTTCAAGATTCCAGATATAAGTGATATCATATAGTATTTTTCTTTCTCTTTCTGGGCTACTTCACTTAGAATGACAATCTCCAGTTTCATCCATGTTGCTGCAGATGGCATTATTTTATTTTTTATGGCTAAGTAGTATTTCACTGTATAAATATACCACAGCTTCTTTACCCAGTCATCTGTCAATGGACATTTAGGTTGTCTCCATGTCTTGGCTATTGTTAATAGTGCTGCTATGAACATTGGGGTGCATGTGTCTTTTCAAATTAGGGTTCCATCTGGATATATGACCAGGAGTGGGATTGCTAAATCACATGGTAAATCTACTTTTAAGTGTTGAGGAATCTCCATACTGTTTTCCATAACAGCTGCACCAAACTATGTTTCCACCAAAAGTGTGGGAGGGTCCCCCTCATGATATTGTTAAGGGAAGAATTCAAGGGGTAGCATGACACACATGCTACGTTACCATGTATATAAAAGAAGATGATAGAATATTTTTGTAGCAACCCATCAAAAAAAAAAACTGTATAAACAAACTAATGCTACAAGGTAACTGCAGGGTGAGGGGAGGAAACTGGAAGGTAGGGTGAGAAAGTTGTGCATATACCTCTTCATAATTTAAAAAATTTTAAGCCTATCTTTTAGATGAGAGAATGTGAGGTGAGGAGGTGGACATAATAAATGTAGCAATTTTTCTTAGTCTGTTTGGCTGCTGTAACAATAACACCATTGACTGGGTGGCTTATAAACAACAAATTTATTTCTTATAGTTCTGGAGGTCAGGAAGTCCAAGATTGAGGCAACAGCAGATTCAGTGTCTGGTGAGAGCCCACTTCCTCACAGACTGTCTTCTTCTCACGGTGTCCTCATATGGTGAACGGGGCAAAGGTGCTTTCTCAGGCCTCGTTTATAAGGGCACCGGACCCGTTCGTGAGGGCTCCACTCTCATGACCTAATCACCTGCGGAAGGCCCTACCTCTTCACACCACCACATTGGAAGTTAGGATTTCAACATAGGAATTTGGGGAAGACACAAACATTCACTGCATAGCACAATTAGTTACAGCTTTGCAAAAAGGAGGGTGTGGGGATTTGCAAAGGATGTGGTGGAGTCAACATGGGATTTCTTAAGACTAGAGGTACTGCAGCATATTTTTAGGCTGATGGGCACGATCCAGACGTTTAGATTGTTTCCTGACTTTTGCTATATTGCTGAACCTTTTAAATACCTCCATTATATCTGTCTGTCTGCTATCTGCTTATGTTTCTTTCTCCATTAGATAAAAAGTTCCCTAAAAGTGAGGACAATCTCTGTTCATCTCTGTATCTCTTGCCCCTAGTCTGGTGACATAAAGTAGGTGCTGACATAGGTGCATACGTTTGTTGAAGCATGGGGTGGAGGATCCCCCCCCACCCCCCATGGCTGGCCACCATCTGAATCAATCCACACCACCTCAGCACCAAGTTCAGTCTGCCGTTCCCTCCTTGTAGCAAGGTCAGCCTGAGTTGTAATCCTCAAGGAAAGCCTCCCCTAGGCAGCACAGCTTAGGAGAGGAGAAAGGAAGGCTTTGCCAGTAGCAGGAACGACATAGGCACAGTTAGAGGGACATGGGTGAGGATGGATGATGCAGTGGTGGTAGGGAGGATGAGGATAACTGACATTCATTGAGAGTCTACTGTGCCCCGAGAACTGTTTTTTTTTCATGTATTTATTTGTCCCTGACAAGAACTCTATGAGGAGATATTACCACCATTTTACACATGGGGGAACTAAGGAACAGAGAAAGTGAGTAAGTTTTCCAAGATCACATAGCTATTAAGGAATGAAAACACATGAGACAAAAGAAGATTGCCCTGATACTGTGACTTGATCTGACTAAAAAAATTCTTTTGAAATTTCCATCATCCCCTTTGCTTCCTGCCCACCACCAAATATTTCATAAATACATGCCAAAGCTTGTTTTCCATAACTCTGCAAAAACATCCCTTTGTCCCTGACCCATGGGGTGAGAAATCCATTGTAATTCTTGCTCCTGGATGCAGTTACAGAAAAGTCAAGGAGTTTTCCCAGCTTCATTTCTTTGACTTAACTTCCTTTCTCAAACACAGCATGGCATGCTGTAAAATTAGTTTCTTCCTACAAGTAGAAATTGCCCTTGAAATTTAGTTTTTTTCTGTCAGAAAAAATCTTTTTTTCCTGTTTTCTTGACATGAGCCAAATCTGAGACAGGTTACTGAAATGAACAAGGTCATTTCCTCCCTTACAGCTTCTCTTCCCTTCTGTGTTTATACCTCTCTGGAAAGAATCTCTTTTCCCAAACACACTTGAAAAACTCATTTACTCAGTGAGTTAGGGGAAATGTTACCTTTACTGATTGCTTTTATAATTACTTGAACTTGGTGCTATTGAATACCTAATGTGTTCTCTCCAGCCAGGATTCTCGTGGTTGAGAGACTCTACCTCTGGGCCCTGTTATGAGCTGAGTAGTGTACCCCTGCCCCAAATTCTTATGTTGAAGTCTTAACCCCCAGTATTTCAGAATATAACTGTATTTCGGAGATAGGATCTTTAAAGAGGGATTCAGTTAAAATGAGGTTATTAGGATGGTCCCTAATCCAACATGACTGGAGTCCTTATAAGAGATTAGGACACTGACACATGTGAGGACACAGAGAGATGGCCCTCTGTAAGTCAGAGAGGCCTCGGAAGAAACCAATCCTGGTGACACCTTGGTTTCAGACGTCTAGCTCCAGAATTGTGAGAAAATAAATCTCTGCTGTTTAGCCCCCTGGTCTGTGGCATTTAGTTACGGCAGCCCTAGCAAACTAACGTGGGGCCTACCTCTTTCATGGAGTCTACCACTCAGCTCCCAAACCTCTGTGCCCAACGGCCTATTGAATATCTCCAATCGTGTGTCATAGACGCCTAACACTCAGTGTGTTCAAACATCTCCCCATTTTCCCCCACCCTGGTAACCACTATTCTAATCCTATTTCCGTGGGCTCGGCTTGTTTTTAGGTTCCATACGTGAGATCATACAGTATTTGTCTTTCTTTGATTTATCTCGCTTTACGTAATGCCCTCAAGGTCCGTCCTTGTAAATGGCAGAATTTTCTTCATTTTTACAGCTAAATAATCCATTTTATATATATAAAATAATCCATTATATATATAATATAAAATTTTCTGTACCCATTCATCTGTCAGTGGACACTTGGGTTGTTTCCATGCCTTGCCTATTGTGAATAATGCTGCAATGAACATGGGGGACCTCTTCACGGTCCCATCAACTCCCCAGGCTGATTGAATTACCTTTGGAATTGCAGTCTTGTTAGCTTGGAGCCAGTTATGAGGATGTTGCTGGCTCTGCAGGGGGGTCCACGGTTGGAGGGCTTGTTACCAGGGGTTCAGGCAGGCGTGGATTCTCTATGGTCCCTGTTGGTATGGGACTGCCTCCAGCACCTTGTTCAGTAGGATGGTGTTGGGAGAGGGTCTCCTTCAGGTTCCACAGCTGGGTCCTCAGACAGCAGCCTGTTACCAGGTGTGTGGATATAGCTCTCACCATGTCACTGGGAGGACTTGGTAACTGGATGACTCCCTGGGTGGGCAGGACTGGTCCTGGACTGTGGCTGAGAAGGGCTGAAACCGAGGCAAAGGGCAATTTCAGGTTTCACAGCCAAGATTGAGGTATGCAGACCTGGCTCTGGAGCCATGGATAGACATGTCCCCTGCCAGGTCCCTGGGGGTGCTAGACTGTTCCATCACGGCTAGAGAGGCTGGAACCAAGTACAGAACCCTCTCAGGATTTCTGGGGGCACAGAATGTCTGCTGCTGGGTCCTTGTGTCAGTAGGACTGTTGGCTGACAGTGACTAGGACAGGCTGGAGCCCAGTTAAAGGGCTGTTTGAAAACCTACAGTTTGACGGAGTTTGGCAGGCTTACTTCTAAGGGCTCCCAGATCACAGCTGAGAGTGGCTAGAGCCAGTTCATAGGCCACTTCAGGATCCACAGCAGGACTGAGGGTGTATGCCTATGGTCCAATGCACGAGGGGGTGTGACTCCTCTTGGGTTCCTTAGTATATGGTGTTGGCAACAGAACCAAAGCCCAATGGGGCTGTAGCCGAGTCCTCAGATATGGAGCTGTTTCAGGTGTGTAGCTGCCACTATGGCCGGTGAAGTCAGCAGCCTAGGTTTGTTCCTGCCTTCTCAAAACATCTCTCCTTGGTCTTGGCCAGCCCCAGAGTTTCACAATCTACCTGGATCCCCAAACTACCACAAAGATACTTTTCTTACTGGATGGATGCTGCATGGTTGTTGGTGGGAAGGATATGAGCAAGAAAGCATTATTCAGCGCTCTTGCAGATGTTACTTCTTTGAATGTTCCTTTTATGAAGTTTTGACCTCTACATAAATATTACAAAAATTTTACTTGAAGTATAATTGACTTAAAATATTAGTTTCAGGTGTACAACATAGTAATTTGATATTTTTATACACTACAAATTGGTCACCATAAGTGTAGTTATCATCTGTCACCATACAGAGTTATTGACTATATTCCTTATGCTGTACATTACATCCCTGTGACTTATTTATTTTATAATTTGAAATTTATACTTCTTAATCTCCCTCACCTATTTCACTCATCCTTCTCACTGACCTCCCATCTGGCCACCGTCAGTTTGTTTTCGGTATCTATGAGTCTGTTTCTGTTTTACATTTGTTCATTTGTTTTTTTTTTAGATTCCACATATGAATAAAATCTCATGGGATTTGTCTTTATCTGACTTACTTCACTTAGCATAATACCCCCAGTTCCATCCATTTTGTCACAAATGGCAAGACTTCATTCCTTTTTGTGGCTGAGTAACATTCTATTGTGTATATGCCACATTGTTATGCATTCATCTATCAACAGACACTTAGGTTGTTTCCATATCTTGGCTATTGCAAATAATGCTGCAATGAAAAAAAGGGGTGCATGTATCTTTCTGAATTAGTGTTTTTCTTTTCTTCAGAAAAACACCCAGATGAAGAATTGCTGTATCATATGATAGTTCTATTTTTAATTTTCTGAGCAACCTGCATACTGTTTTCCATAGTAGCTATATCAATTTACATTCCCAACAGTGCTCGAGGGTTCCCTTTCCTCCACATCTTTGTCAACACTTGTAATGTGTTATCTTTTTGATAATAGCCATTCTCACAGGTGTGAGGTGATATCTCATTGTGGTTTTGATTTGCATTTCCCTTGTGATTAGTGAAGTTGAGCATCTTTTCACGTGCCTGTTGGCCATTTGTGTTTTCTTTGGAAAAATATCTATTCAAGTCCTCTGCTCATTTTTTAATGCTTTTTTTTATGTTGAGTTGAATAACTGTGTATTTCAAATAGTAACCCCTGCTGTATCATTTGCAAATATCTTCTCTCATTCAGTAGGCAGCTTTTTCATTTTGTTGGTAGTTTCCTTCACTGCACAAGAGCTTTTCGGTTTGATGCAGTATTTATTTTTGGTTTTGTTTCCCTTGTCTGAGGGATATCCAAAAGAAAAAAATATATATAGACATTGCTAAGACCAATATCAAAGAGCTTATATTTTTTTCTAGGAGTTTTATGGTTTCAGGTCTTACAGTTAAGTATAATTCATTTTGAGTTTGTTTTTGTATATGGTGCGAGAAAGTAACCCAGTTTGATTCTTTTGCATATAGCTGTCTGGTAAAATTTAAATGTGGGCTCTGGAGTAGAATCTATTAACTAAAAATTATAAGTTTCAGATGTGACAACTGTATTGAGGCTATGTGGCAGAACATCCTTACCCTTAGGAGACACATGCTGAAGTATTCAGAGGTGAAATACCATGGTGTTTGTAATTGAATTTCAAATGGCTCAGAAAACAATTGTGTGTATATACACACAGGCACACAAAATTTAAAACTATTGTACGTCAGTGGCCATTATCAGGAAAGTGAAAAGTTACTTAAAAAACGGGAGAAAATATTTGGACACTATATCTAATAAGGGTATAGTATTCAGAATTTATAAAGAACTCTTACAACTTGACAACAAGACAAGCCAATTCAAATTTGGGCAAAGAGCCCTTGTACACTGTTGTTGGGATTATGAAAATGGTGCAACTTCTATGGAAAACAGTATGCAGTTTCCTTAAAAAAATAAATAGAACTACATAAGATCCAGCAATCTCACTTCTGGGTATATATCCAAAAGAACTGAGAGCAGGACCTTGAAGTGATACATGCACATTTTTGTTAATAACAGCAGTGTTCACAATAGCTAAAAGGGGGAAGCAGTCCAAATGTTTATCCACAGATGAACAGGTAAACAAAACATGGTATATAAATACAATGGAATATTATCTTGTCACATGCTACAACATAGATGAACCTTGAGGGCATTATGCTAAGAGAAATAGGCCAGTCACAAAAAGACACTGGAAGTGAGGATAAAAACTTCTATTCATTGTCATTAAAGAAAAGAGGACATGCTTGCCTGGATAAGCCACAATATTGAATCTAAAAGGAAACTGTATATTGGTTTATAGTTAAATGAAAGTTTTACTGCTTAAATAAAAAACTGAAGTAACAGGTTTTTTTTAAATTTCAAAATTGATTTTTATTGCAGCCAAGACAGTGGAATTAACTGTACATAATAAACTATTATATATAGATACACTTCTTAAGTTATAGGGAATAAAGTTTATTTTGGCAGAGAGTGTTAAGACAACATTAAAGTTGCGTACATTAGTAACATAACTCAATATCCTAAATTTGATATAAATGTGACACATTTTCTTGCTTTCCTGTGTTCAGCTAAATCACCACAAACTAAACTGTTCTATAAAACTGATATGCTTCCATGTAAGTTTTCCAAATGATTCCAGTTGTATGAAGTATCTAAAGTAGTCAAATTCATAAAGACAGAAAGAAGAATGGTGGTTACCAGACTGGGAGAAGGGGGAGAGGGGAGTTGTTTAATGAGTATAGAGTTCTAGTTTTGCAAGATGAAATAGTTCTGGAGATATGTCTCACAACAATGTGAATATACTTAACCATTTTTTTTTACTTAACCATTTTTAAGTATACAGTTCAGTAGAGTTAAGATGGTAAATTTTATGTCTTTTATCAGAATAAAAAATGCATCAGGAAAAAAAAACCTGAGGGATAGACCTGGACTTGACTCTTTGCCTCCTGTTAATTTACTACCACTTCTATAAAAATAATGAGAGCTGAAAAAAAAAAAAGGGCAAAGGACTTGAACAGGCATTTTTCTGAAGAAAATACACAAATGGCCAAGCACATGAAAAGACGCTCAACATTATTAGTCATTAGGGAAATGCAAATCAAGACCACACTGAGGTACTACTTCACACTCACTAGGATGGCTATAATTTAAAAAAGAGAGAAAATAACAAAATAGCAAGTGGGAATGTAAAATGGTTCAAGTGCTGTGAAAACACTTTGACAGTTCCTCTAGGAGTTAGAGACAGAATTACCATATGGACCTATCAATTCCACTTCTAGTTATATACCCAAAAGGACTAAAGACAGATAATCATAGAAGCACTATTCACAATAGTCAAAAGCTGTAAACAGCCAAAATGTCCACCATTGGATGAATGGATTAACAAACTGTGGTCTATACATAGTGTGATATTATTCAATCATAAAAAAGGAATAAAATACTGATACATGCTACAACATGGATGAACATCAAAAACATAAGGCAGACACAAAGATCACAAATTCCATTTATGTGAAATATACAGAATAAGTAAATCCACAGAGACAGAACACAGATTGTGGTTGCCAGTGACTGGTGGAAGAGGGGAATGAGGAGCAATTGTTTAATGGATACACGGTTTCCTTTTGGGGTGATGAAAATATTTTGGCACTAGACAGAGGTGATGATTGCACAACACTGTGAATGTGCTACCTGCCTTTAAACTGTTCACTTAAAAAAATGAACAATTTTATGTCAATTTCACCTCAACAACAAAAAAATCACATACACCGATTTTAATGCATTATTTCACCGACCCTCTTTACATTAGCTATCAGATGATCAATCAGGAGTTAGTAGACTCTTTCAACTCTGAGTTTAAGCCTGCTTCACATTCAAAACTTTGTGATACTGAGGTGGAAGATGTAATATAATCTTGGAAAGTAAAAGTTATTTTGCAGGAGTTTTTTTCTTAAAGAAAAAATATGGACAAAATATGTAACAGGTAGTATATGTTCCTTCCTTCAGGGTACTGATTCAGGGTACTCGTGGGCTTCAAAGTTAGATCACTTGGGTTCTCATTCCCACGAATGTTCTGGGGAACTATCAAATGCACTGTATCTTTCCTACATCTTTCTATTCTGTAAAGAGTTGAATCATTGCTGATTCAAGGTTTACTATAACACACTCTCCCTCTGCTGGTTGGCTCCATATTACCACACTTTAAAAGCCTAATACCAGAGCTAGGGTTATCATCATTTAACAAATATTTACTGAGCCTTACTTATTATGCGCCCTGCACTTTGCTGCGTCCTGAGTATCTGGTGGTGAAGGCATGGCCTAATTTACCATCTAGCAGGGGAGATAGACCATAAGCAAACGATTTATGTATCATGATTAAATATTACTATAAAAGAAAACACTGCTACAGTAGAGGAAAGAAGTTCTATTTCTGGTTGTGTGGTCAGGAAAGGCTTCTCTTGGGACAGACATCTATCTATTCTGAAAGATTTGTATGGCGTTAACGAATGGCGACAGGCGAGTTTGGGGCTGTGGAAAGTTTGTGAAGCCACGTTAGGAAGCGTGGAAAGTTTGTGAAGCCACGTTAGGAAGCGTGGAAGTATTTAAGTGCACTGGGAAATAAATGGTGCGCTTCCAGCAAGGAAGAGATACAATTTCGCGTTTTAAAAAGACCGCAGAGGCAAGACGGAGAGCAGGGAGACTATTTGGGAGGCACCTAGACTTGGAGTAACTGGGTTACTGGCTTGCGCGACAGGGTGGCTGAGGTGTTGATAAAACGATGACTGCAGGGCGGGGAGGACAGGCGGATGACTGAGTATAAGAGAAAAACAAAACACAGCGTCTGGCTCTCAACAGCCGGAACCAGGGCAGGGCACGCACCTCAACTGGGAATCTTCGAACGGAGTTTGAGGTACAGGAGAGCCCAGGAGAGCTGAACTCCAATTTCGCCGTCCTTCGCTAACATCAGACGCAGAGTACCCCGGACCGACCGGGGCTCTGCTGTACCCGGGAAAGAACAAGCAGTGCAAAGTCTAACCTCAGTAACTATTCCGAGGCCGCTTTCCCAGAACCGCCCAACCGCTGACTAGCCCCACCCCCGGAAGTGCCGCCCACCCAGGCTTACTTCCGCTTACCCAGGCGCCCGATGATCTCGCGAGAATTGGAAGCGCCTATGTGACTTGGGCTCAGCGGAAATTGGTTCCTTTTTCGCGGCGCCTCGGAGGCAGTCGGTTGCCTCAGAATGAAGGTAAGGAGTGGTGGCGGGCGATGGTGTAGGCTTGGGGAACGTGGATGGACTTCCAGAACTCCGTCCTAGCTCTCCAAAAGCCTGGCTCTAGGTGGAGGACAGTCAGAGGGAGGAGATGGGTCGCCCTTTTGGCGCCGGAGCTCCTTGGGTGAGCGGATGGCGAGTGATTGCAGCTGGAGCTGCGCCGTGAGGGGAGCGCCATGGTTGGCGTTCTGGCGCCCAGCCGGGACAGAGGCGACTGTGTTGCCCGCCAGAGGCGGCACGTAAGTCGGGTTTCTTGCTCCGGAAGGGTGAACAGCTGCGGAACCTCCTAAGCGTCAGAGTCACTTGGCGAGGTTTGAAGAAAGTAGTTTCCTATTTTTAGTGCAGTGCTGGTTGCGCGGCATTATGCACACAGGTGTTTTAGTGAATAAATTTGGTATGAGAATTTCTATTGATTGTCGGGGGGGGTGTGCCATGAAGGGCTTTTTGCAATGGAGTAATTTTGTGGTGGTTCTGCGGTTTTCATGAAAATTCTCTCCCCTCCCCGTCGTGTAATCCTTAGCTGAACATCTCTTTCCCGGCCACCGGCTGCCAGAAACTCATTGAAGTGGACGATGAACGCAAACTTCGTACCTTTTATGAGAAGCGCATGGCCACAGAAGTTGCTGCTGACGCTCTAGGTGAAGAATGGAAGGTAAAAGCTTACGACCAAATTGAGTTGTTAAAGCTATTTAAAGAAATGGTAAACGTTGTTGGTAATTGGTATGTGTAATGGGGTTCAAACTCTGCGTTTTCTGACCTTGGGCTAATTACTTCCAGATGTCACTTTATTCGGTGGAGCTATCAGCTGGTGGGGTTAAGAGAACCAAATGGAAATACTACATAGTTTTTGCCTTGCAAGCTAATGGTCTCCAGAGTGTCTTCGAAAGTGCCAGGAAGGATTGCTTTTGACTTATTCGTTCGTTGCTCATTGATCCTTTTTTTTAACAATGTTTCTTCCCCAAGAGCTATTACCTCTACTAAAACATAAGTTAAAAGTATACCTTGAATGAAAGGTATTTGCTAATTGAACTTGGCAAGTAGGAAGTATAGATAAAAGTGACCAGAGAATAAAGTTTATTGAGAAGTTTCAAATTGGTCTTAATGAACTGTACTTCTAGCATTGAGAGTATACTTTATAGAGGCTTCAGTCCTTTGTTCAGCATTGTGTCATTGTGTTCTCTTGCAGGGTTATGTGGTCCGAATCAGTGGTGGGAACGACAAACAAGGTTTCCCCATGAAGCAGGGTGTTTTGACCCATGGCCGAGTCCGCCTGCTACTGAGTAAGGGGCACTCCTGTTACAGGCCAAGGAGGACTGGAGAGAGAAAGCGCAAATCTGTACGGGGCTGTATTGTGGATGCCAATCTGAGTGTTCTCAATTTGGTCATCGTGAAAAAAGGTGAGACATGTTAAGATAAATTTTGTTGTCATTGATTCAAAGTTGACTGTCCAATTATTTTTTCATTTGCAGTATCCACAGTTTGACCAATGGACTTTTTTAGCAGTGTGTGAACAATTTAGGGTTCATGCTTGTAAGGAAGTTGAATTAAAATGTCTTTGTTCACTCGTCTCCGTTAGGGGAGAAGGATATTCCTGGACTCACTGATACTACTGTGCCTCGTCGCCTGGGGCCCAAAAGAGCTAGCAGAATCCGCAAACTTTTCAACCTCTCTAAAGAAGATGATGTCCGCCAGTATGTTGTGAGAAAGCCCCTCAACAAAGAAGGTATGGGTGATTATGCACTTTAGGGCTTAATTTCATTGGTTTGTCATAGCATTTTGTTTGCATGTTAGAAGACAAAATCTCTGCCCACTGTTTACCTGGAATCTGAGTTTTTAGGAAAATAGTGGGGGAAGGTCAAGATTTGCAGTTGGTATTAATTCTTGTTATGTCTAGTGCTCTGCAGAGCGTTACAGTTTTTTTTGGAAATTGGCCTTTGAGTCGTCATTGTTGTGCATAGTCATTGAATGATAAATTCTCAGACATCCATTGCATTGGAGTTAGTTGAATGATAGAAAATTCTGGGATTATGATTGAAGGTGCTCTTACCCATGCCCCCAACACCACACTTGCTTTCTTAACGGTGGTTCTAATTTTTTTGTTTACAAAAGAAATACATGTTTTCATCAACTGAAGTTGCTTTAGTTTCTGGCCTTAATTTTCATTTGGGATGTGGATAGCAGGAGTTGCGTGAGAATTAGAAATAACTTTATTCAAAATACCAGGTTATCAGATGTGTGGGATTTAAGAAGGAATGTTGTTTATTAGGCAGCATAATCCATCGCCATTTGGATCTGTGGCAGCAGTGCTCTGTATCAGTATTTCTATAGTGAATTATATGAATATTTACAGTAAGTGAAATAAACAGCATGTGAGTTGGATTGGGTTTTCCTGACAAATCTGAAGAAATTCAGTCGAGTTTCAGTTTCCAGGACTGGAGGCTTATCTTAAGCCGGTATCTGGCATATAGTAAGTGCTCATTGGTCACGCATTCCAAATATTTGGACACTTTAATGTGCCAGGGACTAATTTTAAGTGTTGATACAGTGTAAGTAGACAAATTATTACCCTTGTGAACTTTACACGTCTTTTTAAAAAGGCAAATACATGGTAGTTCCTATAGTTGCACCCTTGGAAAGTACCATTGGAGTAGTGAGTATGCTAGTTGACATATGTTTATAAAATGATTCTTGTTTCTTTATAATTAAGGGGTCATTTATCTAACTTAGCAGAAACTGAAACATCGAGCAATCAGTCTTAGAATATTTACCTGAAGTGTTTCTTACTCCAGGGTGTCCACAAACTAAAATCATTACACAGAAGACTCTTGCTCCGAAGTAGATATATAATCCTAGGGGGAGTTTGAATACAAATCATAGGTTAAATGAAGATACTCTCGTGTTAATGGTTTCATTCCCCAGATTAGAAGGCTCCATTTTGAAAAACAGAGATTTGAGCACCAATTGGACTGTACTCTAAGACACAGGAGGATTACTTTAAAACAGTATTAATTATGCATATTTAACTTGTCTGAAAACTAAGCATTAACTGCATCACTATCCAACCATGCTTCAGAGATAGTAAGACAATCTAATTGTGGGAAGGAAATCAGTAGTAAAAGCATGGGGTATGACTTGCTTGTTGAGCAAGGTAACCTAAATTTACATAGGATCTTGAATTTGACATCCACACTATTGGTGTGGCTTAATAAGTTTATCTTTGTGAGGATTAAATGTGCTAATTAGGAAAACACTAGTACTCTTGTAAACAGTTAGCCTGGTCACTTTTAGTAGGACTTCTCAGATTTCATTATATTGACAACATTTAGCCCATCTTGGATTTTTGTTAAAAGGCTGGTAAGTATTTTGAGTTGTAAGGGGAAAGTTCAGATTTTATTTAAAAAGCCTCATACAAATAAATTTTCATAGGAACTGCTATGTTAAGTTTGAGTCTGTTTCTAATGTTTTGAAAATGTAAATAAGGATCCTGTTGAACAACGGTATTGAAGTGATTTGAGTCATTTCAATTTTTTAGGTAAGAAACCTAGGACCAAAGCTCCCAAGATTCAGCGTCTTGTTACGCCACGTGTTCTGCAACACAAACGTCGGCGTATTGCTCTGAAGAAACAGCGTACTAAGAAGAACAAAGAAGAGGCTGCAGAATATGCTAAACTTTTGGCTAAGAGGATGAAGGTAAGTCTTAAGATTTGTGGGAGCAGAGGTGGGTAGTCAGGCCTAGCTTTGGATTTGCATTTTTAACCCAAACGTCTGGTTTTTTTTGGCAGGGGAGGTAATTAGGTTTATTTACTAGTTATTTTTATGGAGGTACTGGGGATTGAACCCAGGACCTCCTGCGTGCTAAGCATGTACTCTAACCACTGAGTTTTATAAACCTCCCCCCAAACTTAAACTGTGCTCTGTTTTGTTTAGGAGGCCAAAGAAAAACGCCAGGAACAGATTGCCAAGAGACGGAGGCTGTCCTCTCTGAGAGCTTCTACCTCTAAGTCTGAATCCAGTCAAAAATGAGATGTTCTAAGAGTAACAAATAAATAAGATCAGATATATCCAATCTCCTTTATTGATTTCTAATTAATGATGAAACAGGTAAATGAAGGTCAAGATACTTAGGTCATAGAAAAGGGGGTATCATAAAAGCTAATGGTGGATCAAGTCTGCAAGAGATACCTGAAAATGATACCCTTAAAATACCCAGTACGGAAGAGACCATACTGGGACAGTGGAAGGATGGCCAGGACAGGGTTCTTTTGGCATTGGTGTGGTGGCTTAGAAAAGGATTTTTTTGTTGTTTAAATGAAGTTGATTTACAGTGTGTTAAAGTTTCTGGTGTACAGCACAGTGATTCAGTCGTATATATACATACACTTTCCGTTACAGGTTATTACAAGATACTGAATGTAGTTCGTCGTTCTCTGCTGTAGGACTGTGTTGATCTGTTTTATATATAGTAGTTTGTGTCTGCTAATCTCAAATGCCTAGATGATCCCTGCCCCCTTTCCACTTTGGTAACGGTGAATTTCTTTTCTGTCTGTGAGTCTGTTTCTGTTTTGTAAATAAGTTCATTTGTATTTTTAAGATTCCACATATAAGTGATATTGTATATTTGTCTTTGATTTGCTTCACTTAGTTTGATAATCTCCAGATTCGTCCGTGTTGCTGCAAATGGCATTTCATTTTTTATGGCTGAGTAGTATTCCATTTGTGTGTGTGTACACACGACATCTTAAATCATCAGTTGATGGACATTTAGGTTGTTTCCATGGCTTGGTTATTGTAAATAGTGCTGCTATGAACATTGGGGTGCATGTATCTTTTCCAATTAGTTACCATTTGATCTAGCAACCCCACTCCTGGGCACATATTTAGAGAAAACTGTATTTCAGTTTTTAAACTAGTTTATCTCCATACTGTTTCCTATAGTGGCTGCACCAAACTACATTCCCACCTACAGTGTAGGAGGGTTCCTTTTTCTCCACAGTCTCCAGCATTTATCGTTTGTGGACTGTCCGGCTAGTGTGAGGTGATTCCTCATTGTTGTTTTGACTTGGGTTTACTTTAATAATCGGTGATGTCAAGCATCTTTTCCATGTGACTGTTGGCCATTGTATGTCTTTGGAGAAGTGTCTATTTAGGTCTTCTCCCAATTTTTTAATTGGGCTTTTTGTTTTTGAGTTAAATGAGGTGTTTTGTATATCCTGGAAATTAAGCCCTTGTTGGTCACATTTTTTTGCAGATAACTCAGTCTGTGGGTTGTTTCGTTTTAGAGTGCTGTGCAAAAGCTTTTAAGTTTGATTAGGTCTCAGTTTATTTTTGCTTTTATTTCTATTGCCTTGGGAGACTCAGAATGTTTTGCTGATGTTCTCGAGTTTGTATGGTATGAGGAAGTGTTCTGACTTCATTGGTTTACATGTGGCTTTCCAGCTCTCCCCCTTTCCTAACACCACCTGGCGGAGAGTCTTTTTAGAAAAAGATTTTTAGCATAAGACATTACCTTTTCAGCAAGGCATGGAACAATGTAGGGGAAATAAATGACTAGGACTATTAATCTTTGATACACTTTATTTTGAGGAATACAATTTCCCTTAAAGATCTATACATAATACACAAAAAGTGCCCTTGTGAAGATGGACATTTGTCATGTGTAAAAAGGATACCTTGTTAAAAGCATAGTGAATGGATACCATTTTAAAATAGCTCACAATAGTTCACAAAGCTTTTAAAACCAGTGCAAATTTAATGCATTAACAGAAAGCTTTTCAACTCTAGTAAATGGTTATTCATATTTTTACTGTTTCATACTGAGTTGATTGTGCCTGTTTTTAGAAATCTGCATCAATGAAAGATGCAGAGAGAAAGTACTTTTTCTAATGTACCACATCTAGTTTCTTTAGTAATTGCAGTTTAGAACCTCCTTTCAAACATTACAGAAGAGATGGTCTTAAGGCACATTAGTAAGGGTGAAGAAAAGGAGCTCCTTTGCTAGAGTATCTTAACCACAGGTGAGTAAAATTTTCAAGTGGCTTTAACATGTAGAGACTGAAGCAGTGCTTCACAATTTTAAGTGTGCATAATAGGTCACCTGGGGATCTGGCACAAAGTAGATTGCAATTCAGAAAACTTCCCAAGGAAGCCAATAATGCCAGCCCCTGGACTGTACTGTAAGAAGCAACATTATTATTAGAGATTCCCATTGCTCTTAAGACTTTTCTATGTTTAACTTACTAATAATCATATATTACTAATTTATATTAATGTAAATAGAAATAGAATTTGTAGCATTTTAAAAAGATAACCAACCATAGTATATCATAGTATAGCATAGTTTGATAAACTATGGTTTGAATCATAGTGGGTAACTTACAGGCCAAAAGGCAGATCTGGTGTAAGCCTAGAATTCTGACTGATACCTGGGGTGATTCTACTGCATAAAACATGAGAACTTTATGCTGCTTTCTGATTTCAAGGAGTACAGTCACTAAAGTGAACAGATAATGGCTGGCCTAGACTATTTTAGCTCATGGAATCTGGCAGATGATGATCAGAACTTTAAAAAAGGATAGTGAAAATATTTTGAGGGTTTAACACGGCAGAAATGTTAAATGTGCCAAAAATGGAATAAAAGGGTTAACAACTGAATATCCCAAATTTATGGCAGATTTATGGTTCTGCAGGTTGGTGTATAGTCAGCCAATATGCAGTTAAATGCCAAATCCAAAACAAGTGTAAGGTAATACTAAACAGTCTGGGCTTATTTGAAAGAGTGCTTTCAGAAGTTCTCAGGGATTGAGTCTCATACAAGTCATTCTAGACATTTCCAAACCTGTAGATAATGACTTGATACCTGGTTTTCTGTCTGCTGTAAATTTTTAGTATCCTTTCTGTATTTAGAAAAGGCCTTTGAGCAATTATAGCACAAATCAGCCTCTATTCTAAATGACAGCCACGGGGTAAGCTTTCCAATATATAATGACTTATTAATTTATATATAAAGCTATTAGAAAGTTTATAATTTCATATAATATAGCCAAATATTCTTAAATATGTAAGGAGATCATCACAGGCTTTTTAGTGGAAAGTGCTTTGGTAAGTAATTTAAATTTATGAAGACTACAAAGAAATGGAGAAACAACTATTTTAAAGATTACAAAAAAATTGAACTACACATTTCAGGAGCATTAAAAATGGAACAGATAAGTATAGCAAACTTGAAGTTTTCATTTTAATCAACTTTTTTAAATATATGCAAGGTAATTCCAAACTTTCTATTGGGGCATTAAATGTTAGGTATTAAACCTAGTACCAAGTCTTAAGTTGTACAAATACATACTGAGAGAGTGCAAAAGTTCCATTTTTAAGGCAAGAATTGTACATAGTTTATGACAAGTTCTTTCACTTAGCACTTTCACGATAAATTGAAACTAGAATTTGCATAGGTCCTATTAACCCTGAAATAGTGAAACGATTGATAACAGTAACAATTTTTAAAAGATTATAGTGATAAAAGGGAGATATGTGCTGTTAACTGTACCATCTGGAAATAATTTTTATTACCTGATTTAGTCTGCATGATTTCTGTGAAGCAGGCACACGCAACCACTGGCTTTTCAAACGACGCAGAGAGGTAAGGCAAGTTTACTGTGTCTAAGGGGTATCTTAAGGCATGATGAATGTCAAGAGTGAGACATTTGAGGTCATGATTTTCTTAAGCCTACCGACAACAAGCTTAAAAAAGTTTTAAATTTAAGACTTAAATGATTCAACCTAAAAAACCCTGTATTTACAAATGCACAAAAAATAGGTATACAAATCTAAGTATTATACAAGAATAGAATTTATGTGTGCAGTGCAACTTTATCCCACAGGTTTTTAAAACTGACCCAATAGCAACAATTTATGTGCCTGAACAATTTCAGGGCCAAAGACAGTATACACAAGAATTGTTTCAATTTTCTAAATTATGAAGCTGATTTGATTTCACTCAAATTACAACATTTTTAAAGTCTTTGCAAATTAACAAGGTATTGGGAAGAGGCTAAAAGAAAATAACTGGATATTCAAGATACAATCCATTAAGGAAGATAATAAATCACATAAAGGATAATTTTGAGATACCTATGAAACACCTATAGTCATTAGTCAATTAATTGTTGGAGACCCCTTTCAGAAAACTATTGCAACATGCAATCTTAAGAATTTTAATAAATACATGGCTGTGTACACATGTACATAGCCACACATATATACACACATACACAAATAGATGCTCTTACAATTGAGATATTTCATTTCTTTTGGGGTTAGGCAAGTTTTAAAATGTGCCATTCCCCAAACTCAATAGCAAAACGGTTTCTCTAAACTACTACAGATAACTGAGAAACCCAAAATCAATTCCCACCAGATACACAGAGGCTGTACATCTTCAACATCAATAAACCCTGGGGCATTTTAATGGCATTTTTACATTTTGAGATGATTTGGTATGAATTATATTTCATTATATATTGTCCCAAGAGTTTTCACCAATTCATGATTTGGAATAAACCTTTACTGTCTCCAGGTTTAATCTATTCCCTCAGCTTTATGTGTCAAAAATCTACTGAACCTGTTAAATGAGAGGTGCTCCAAAACATTTCCTGCACCACTCCACGCTGATACTTGGTGGAGCATCAATTTTCTGCAACCTTTCAAGAATCTCTGGAGGTAAATTATTGTATGCAAGTCCATATTCATTGTCAAAAGCCTCTGAAAGATATTTTCAATACAAAAGCTATGCATTAAAAGATGGTAGTCAAATCACTTTATATACATCTTTAAAGGTGGAGGTATTTTTTAAAGGCAAAGTGGAGTATTTACCCATACCAGTTAGGATTTTTAAAATTGAGGAAATAAAACTAAACCCCCATTAATCCCCAAATAACCAACTTACCGATATCAATATTCTCTCTTCCAAGAGACACTAATGATAAGAAGAGGATTTCTCTGTATAAACTCCTATAAAATAAGTATTTTAAGGTTAATAGTCAAAGGGCATAAAAATACCATATGAAGGTTCCTTAAAATAGTGAAAAAAGTTTGTTCTGTAGTTAACAGTAATGTACCCATGTCAGTGTACTGGTTTTGATATTACACTACAGTTATATGAGATGTCACTTTCGCAAGAAGCTGGGTGAAGGGTCCATGGAGCTCTAACAGGTAACTTTTAATTCTAAATTCTAACTCAAACTTTAAAAAGCAGTGTTCCCACATGACAAAGTAACAGATGGGCTTCTAAGTATGTTATGAGTCTAAAGCCCTTGGACACACAGTATGAAACTAACCCAATAGTAAAAGATAAATCAACTTTGGTTTGTGAACATAAAAATGTCACAAATGAAACTGAAAATGAATTGGCTAAGCTGTTAAAAAAGGGGGGTAAACTTATGAACTGATTTCTGACTATTTACATAGAGGAAAAAAAATTAGACGGTAATGCTGATTCTGATGTTCCATGTAGCTTTCTTGAGAAGCTTCAGAAGCCATACATGTCATTTCTAATATTCCTTCCCTGCCCTTAAGCTATAGATGCTCAAAACTGGCTGCTCTTAAACCTGTGAAAGATAGAATCTCTACCTCAACAGTTGAGATTACAAAAGGATCTATCTGCTTTCATGACGAATTCTTCCCCTATCACGTCTGAGACTATCTTCAAAAATGCCATTACTGAAGAAACTTGGGCGCTTGGAGACACTGTTAACGTTTGATAGAATTTATTATGTACCCCCTTCTGAAGCGTCTACAAAATTCATTTATGCTGAGACTGAGATGAGTACTGATCCAAGCTTGTTAGCAGACAATAAACAGTTAAGAGGATCAGGACAGCTCTATATTTCTTTGTAATTCCATCACTTCTTAAACTGTTTCTCTTCTCCTAAACTCAAGATATGTGTCGGGGCCTGACCAAGTAGTATGTACGTACAACGTTAACATGTTTATAGGTTTCCAGTGAAGAGCAGTAATGTTTCCCAAAGATTCAGTGCATTTTAGACATGATCGAACTGCTAAAATTTAATCTATTCCCTGAGACACTCTTAAAATGTTTGTACTCTAATATGAATGTATACATTTGGGTAGCACTTCCTAAAACAATCAGATGTTCTACAATGAGTATTTCTTTTGTAACTAGAAATATTTTTTAAGATAATTTTTTAGAAAACATGAAATTATTTCAAGTGACATCAAGCAGAAAATACTGGATTTATTACCTCTGTCTTTTCATGGCTACCTTCATTTGCTGTGAAAGCAGGTTGATGGGTTTAAGAACATCATTATGTTGAATGCTCTGCCTGATGGTTTCCACCAAAGTGCTTGTTGCTTGCTGTTCCTCTGACAGGACAGACAATTTCTTTTCAGAATCTAGTAATAAGAACACAGTAATAATGAATACATTTATTCACATTAATTACTGATTTTTTTCCCCAGAGTTGTAGCATTTTTCTAGTTGTCTATTCAACATCACCTTCCCCTTACAAGTAAAATTATGTAGCAATGTGAGCAGCTAAAAGATACTTTTCTTGCTTTTTTCAGATAGAAGAGGTCTGTCCCTTTGCCCTTTCCCTGAATTTAGGGCTTCCTGCTTAGGCTGAGTTGTGATAGCTTGTACTCCAGCAGCCATCTTGTGACCACCCTTACTGATGGAAAAAGTGCCTATCGTAAGGAGCCTGGGTTCCTGATGATAGAGGAGCTGCCTCTACTAGGTCTGGAGTGTCTACTTCATAAATTCTTTATGTGAGAGAATAATCTTCACCTGTTTTAAGATTCTGTAGTTTTCTATTGAACACAGCAGCATATAATCCTAATTGATACACAGGCAATTCTAGAATTATTATGAACAATTATTTGTACAGGTTTCATAGATTATAAAAGTGCTTCAGTGGCATACTTGAACTGAATTATACTAACATTAAAAATACACAAAATCAATGATGTAAGCTTGGCCTGGAAAAAGAAAACCTTAACACTGCAGGTAATCCCAGCAGCTATAAATTGTATTACACACACCCATGTTAGTTGAATTGGGACTATGTACCCAAAAGCTCCCTAGGTAGCCTCATTTTAAGCACCTGGCATAAAGCAAAGTTCTCTCACAATACAAGAGGAAACACTGGTGGCTGTGGGTTTTGAACTTAGCTCTTTTTACCTGCTAAACAGATTTGATTTTGATGCTAGGCTGTGATTTTAGAGCATACATGACCCAACTATAATAATGCAACTTCACTGTTCCTTAATACAGAGTTGTGCAACTATCACCACAATTTTTGGAACATTTTTTCACCTCCAGAAACAACCCACCTATTAGTCATTCTGTCTTCCCAACCCCTCAGCCCTAGATAACCACTAACCTACTTTCTGCCTCTACAAATTTGCCTATTCTGTTTCATATACATGGAATCATACTTTCTGTTCTCTTTTGTGACTGGCTTCTATAATGTTCTAAAATTCATCCATTTAATAGTATGTATCAGTATTCACTAATTTTTATTGCCAAGTAATATTCCATTGTATGGGCATTACATTTTTTCCACTGTTTGGATATTAAGAAAGCTGCTGAAAACAGTGTACCAAGTTTTATGTGGATGTAGGTCTTCATTTCTCGGGCATATAACTAGGAGTGCAGCTGCTGTGTCATATGGTAACTCTTTACCATCTTGAGGAATTGTGAAACTTTTTGATTCCAATCAGCAGTGCACAAGGGTTCCAATTTCTCTATATCCTCACTACTACTTGTTAGTATCTGTCCTTTTGATTACAGCCAATCTAGTAAGTATGAAGTGGTATCTCTATGTGGTTTTGACTTGCATGTCTTTGATTTCTAGTGATATTGATCATCCTTTCATTTGCTTTTGGCCATTTGTGCATCTCTGGAGAACTGTCTATTCATATCCTGCCACAGTCTAAATGTTTGTGTCTCCCCAAAATCTGTAAGTTGAAGATGAATGCCCAATGTGATGGTGTTGGGAGATGAGGCCTTTGGGGGTGATAAGATCATGAAAGCAGAGTCCTCATGAATGGATTAGTGCCCTTAAGGGGGGGGGGGCATCAGAAAGATCCCTCACCCCTTCTGCCATGTGATATGAAAAGTCTGCAACCCACATGGGGCCCTCAACTGATGATACTGGCACCCTGGTCTAGGGCTTTCAGTCTCTAGAACTGTGACAAAAATTTTATAAATTAAAAACCTTTTATTAAGCTACCCAGTTTTTTGTTATAGCAGCCCAAACAGATTAAGACTGATCCTTTGTGCCTATTGAGATGATCATGTGGATTTTGTCTTAAATTGATACAGAGTATTACACTAATTGATTTTCAAATGCTAAGCCAACACTGCATGCCTGGGATAAACAGCACTTGGTCACCGTGTACAATCCCTTTTCTATATTGCAGGGTTTGGTTTGCTAGTATTTTGCTGAGGATCTTTATGTCTATATTCATAAGTGATACAGATTTTTAGTTTTCCTGTATGGCTTCGGTTTTTGTATCAGGGCAATGCTGGCCTCCACTCTTTGCAAGAGTGCTCTCAGGCTTGAACTTCTCCACAGTCCATTCCAAATAAAGTCATTTCCTTTGGGGAGAATTTCAGAGCTCTTTGCTCTTATAACCTGCCTCTCCCCTGGGCAAAATTCTCAGCCACTGCTCTGGAGCTGGGGCTGGAAACAATTGCCCTTCTCTTGGAACGTACCCCTACCTCGTACTGTTCTCCAGAATTCTATCATTTTATACTTTTAACAGTATATATCAAAATGTTTTCCTTCATATCCTCAACAATACTGTGTTAATTATTAAAATTTTTTGCCATATCGATGTATCTAAGTTTATATTTTCCTTTCTCAAAAAACAAAGCTCTATTTCACTAAATGATAATCAGATTGAGCTCTTTTTCTTATGTTTGTGTTATGGACTGAATTATGTGTGCCCAAATCCGTATGTTGAAGCTCTAACCCTAAATGTGGTTTTATTTGGAGGTAGAGTCCATAAAGGTAATTAAGGTTAATGAGGTCATGAGGGTGGAGGCCCTAATACAATGTGACTGGTGTCCTTAGAAGAAAAGAGGACACCAGGAAGACGTAGGCATGTACAGGTAAAAGGCATCTGCAAGCCAAAGAACTAGGACTCAAGAAAAACCAAAACTGCCAGCACCTTCAGCTTTGACTTCTAGTTTCCAGAACCATGAGAAATAAAAAAATAGTTGTTTAAGCCACCCATTCTGTGGTGTTCTGTTACGGCAGCCCTAGCAAGAACAGTTTGTATGTGCATTTTAATGTTTCTTCCATTAACTGCCTATTGACATAGTTGCTCACTTACCTGCTGGGTTGTTTGTGGTTCCTTATTGATTCACAGGGCTTCTAAATACCGGATAATACTTTAAACCCTTACAAAAATATGTTCTAAATATAAGACTAAAAATAAAGCCAGAATCTTTGAGACTAGTATCCATACAATTGAAATTATGATCTATACCAACACACTCACTATACAGAATTTACTCTCCAAACACCTAACCAAATTGGTATTTGACAGATAGATCACCAAAATCACACAAAAAAACTTCAACTCAGCTGGAGACCTGATAAATGGGTCAGTGCAGCAGCAAATAAATTTGAACTAAAATGGAAAAAATCTTAGAGATATGAAAAATCAGAGATTTAAAAATAAAGCAAAATAATTTCTCATCTCCTTAATTCTATTTTTCCTCCACTAGTCCATTCTTCTTTGTTGCTAAATAGTATTCTACTACGTGGGTGGACTGTGCTGTCATTTACTTATGCATTCCCATGTGGATGGGTATTTGGGTTGTTTTCAGTTTGAGTCTTTTGTCTTTAACAGTACTTTACTTACTAAAATTCCTCCATGAGACATACAGAGGTTCTCCTGGTTCCTGGTGAAGGTTGATATTATCCCACAACAGCTGAATATACACGAGTTTGCTATCCTGGGACAGGGATGACAGAGGAAGCTAAAAAAGATCAACAAAGTATTAGTACCCCAAGCATAATAATACTAGTGAGCCTAGCAAAGCCTGATTATAAAAACAGTTTCGTTCTTTCAAGACTGAACCTAAAGTTCTGAGCAAACATTTTAATTTCTACTTATATCTGATTATGAATGTTATTCTTTGACGTGCATGTTTCTCATTCTGACTCAAGGACTGAATGACAACTTGGTAACCAGCACAGCAGCCACATGAAAAGATTACGTTGTGCCACTGGTGTATGTTTAGGGTATTGTGGTATCTCAATATTCAATGTCATCAAATGAGAAGCTTACTGTCTCCAGGGGAATCACGGATCCCAGCTCAAGGAGAGGAGGAGCTTCAGAGTCACAGAGCCAGACTGATCTTAGCGGCCCCCCCCCCATTACTTATTAGGTAAGTGACCTAGCCAAAATAACCTGTCTAACTTTTGATTATGTCATCTGAAAAATATGGCTAATATGAGTCCTTTAAAGTGAGAATTTCAGCTGGGAATATTGTAATTCAGAATAAACGCTACCTTCTCTAGCTATCCTTGCAACTAGACATGATCATCTAAATAAGTTCAGGCCAAACAGACACATGTGGAAAGATTATGTGCATCTCCAGGAACTGTCCCTAAAGAAAGAGGACATACTCTTCATCATCCATTTTTCTTAACTGCTGGCTGGAATGTGGACGTGATAGCTTGGAGGTAGTTATCCTGTAGCAGGTGTAAAGCCTGGAGATGAAGGTCATGCGCTGCTGAGCAAAAAGAAGGATCTCAAGTGCCTAACACCTATACCATCCCTGGACCACCTATCTAAATTTTTAAGTCAGAAATAACCTATGACTTGTTAAGCCACTATTGTTCTTTACTTCCTGTTACCTGAAATCAAGCCTCATCCTAACCAACACCAATGTAGTGTTAAGTACAGAAGTTGGTATCCTACCTGTACACCTCCATTACAGTGTTCAGATGTGAGGATAAGTCCTGGCAAGTTACTAGGAAGGTCCAAACGTCTGAAGTACCAAACAAGGTTCCAGAAAATGATTGGATGTTGATTGATGAAAGAGGCCGTGTGGATCACCTGATCGCCTTCATTTTCTAGCAAAGACTCAAGTTCTTTACGAAGCACTAGAGGACTCAAGTAGGGCACGGAAACGGGGGTAGGATTGGGTCTATTTCCTAAAGGATCCTTAAAAAAATAAAAATACAAAAAGAAGTGAATACTATCTAATTACATATGTTTCAGAGTAGGTATCCATGAAATTATGCTTCTCTATCCTTTCAAATTCAGCTATTTCAGGGCCATTGCTACATGCAGTAGAACACCCTGATGAAAATCTACAAAAACAAAAAATACTTAATCATAAATATTCTTAAGTTAAATGATTACAAATGAAAATTATTAATCCATATACTAGACCCTATTTTAAAGAGAGTTTATCACATTAAGAGCAATAGCCTATGTATGATTGATTTTTCCTTTTCAATTTTTAAAGAACTTTGCATTTCTGATGTTTTATAATGATACCAAAAAATGTGACTTTTTCCTCCCACAATTCTTAACAGATGAGCCACTTTTTTGTGTTACTATCGTTGATGACTCCTAGAATTATATCTAACTTGTTTTTACATTTGATTGCAACAAAAACTATAATGTAGTTAAAGAGCAACTCTATAAATCAAATGAAACAATGAATGAAAAACATACCCAACCTAGATTTTGTAAGTTGTGCATATTATAGAATAAAACGTTTATGACCAACTGATTAATGAGTACCCATAGTGCCCAGATTGAGGTCTCCAAATACTGTTTCCCTCTAAAAGGAACCAAGGTTTCTTAAAGAAATAGCTGATTCTAGATCTAGAGAAAGAAATATATAACATGAGTATGAAACATCTTGCAATAGAAGAAAGCAAGGAAGCTTTAAAAAAAAAATTACAAAAAGGGTACTAGAGTTGTGTTGAAAGGGCTAAGGCACCAACCTGCAGAAGCTTCTAGCTGAGCACAGATGGAGTAATATAAGCTTCCACTAGGACAACAGCAGCAATAGATGTAGACAAAACTGTTTAAGTCAGTGAGCTCATAAAGACATGCTACTGCTTCAGATAACTGATCACCTTGGAGAATGCTAGGAACTCAACTTGTTACTTTGAAAATTGGTAAATAAAAGGAAAAATACATCAAACATTTATCTTGCCTTTCCAATATAAACTGCATCTTTGGAAAACCAGACAGAAGACATGGGGGAAGTTTCTCTTTATAGATGTATTCCATATAATAAAGAAGATGACACAATTAGACTATCATTTTATAGCTCTATATGGATAACCTGAGGCATTACTAGCTACTAACATCACAAAGATAGTTCATGTCTCCTACTGCAGGGACATACCAGCACTGATGAAGCTGTCCTACAAAAATAAACCAATGAGCAAGATGGAACAAAAAAAACCCTGAATCTGATCAAGCTTCTAGCTGCAATTACCAATTTATGGGGTTATAATCAACAAGCTGCAATGGAAAAAAAGAGTCTACAGATTTAAAAAGACCAAAAAAACACATCAACCAATTACAAAGCTTGGACCTTATTTGATCCTGATTTATCAAACCACTAAACATACACATACTTGACACTTTTGAGACAATTAGAAATTTGAACAAAGACTGAATAATTTACCATTATTTGTTATTTTGGGGGCTCTGATAATAGCATTGTATTTTTATGAGTCCTTATCTTTTAGAGATAAATACTGAGATATTTACAAATGGAATGTATGTGGTTCGAAATTTGCTTCAAACAGATGTAAGAAACAAGTGAATGAGGGTATACAAGAAATATGAATGATCGTAAGTTAAAAATTACTGAAGCTATATGATGGGTCAAAGAGACTCATACTCTTATTTTTTTTTATATATTTGAAGTTTTAAACATTTTTTATAAACATACTAAGAACTTTTAACTGTCACTTTTCACATGAGTAAAATAAACCTACTACAGAAGAATTATGTGCTGTTTTAATAAATACTTAAATGAACACACAGTATAAATATAACCTCGTTACATACCACGACTTCCTGCAGACTGTTCGGAAGACTAACTGTTGAAATGCCACGAGACGGTCGCTGGGAAAAGTCCATATTTTGTAAGGGACCTCCAACACTGTGACTTCGAGTCAAAGATACATTTCGTTTTGATAAACTATTAGGTACAGGTGAAATTTTCATACTTTGGACATCTCCACTGGTTTTCATTATTTCATCACTTAAAAAAAATGAAGAGATGCTGTGTTTAGATTGTGTGAAACAATCTGTAGAGTCAGAGTATTTTCTACAATGAATTCTACTGAATATATCTGAGGAGAGTCAGTACCACTGTAGAAAAATTAATATTTCTTCAGGCATTTTTGTGAGATTGGTCAGAATAACGGGATGGAATGAATGACTCTGGTGAAGGGAGGGAAGAGCATATATGGTAGATAACAGGTACTATTTTTTAAAATATTTAAAAAAAATTTTGGGGTTTTTTTGAGGGGGAGGTAATTAGGTTTATTTATTTTAATGGAGGAACTGGGGATTGAACCCAGGACCTTTTGCATGCTAAATATGTGCTCTACCACTTGAGCTATACCCTCCCCTGATAATAGGTACTATTTTAAAAAGATTACATGCCCATTCAGTTGTTTCGCTAAAACATTATTTCATCTTTATTAAACAAAATCACCTAGAAGTATGTATAATACATTCAAATATGTAATGTGAGTTCATTGATAAGTATCTAATCTCTACCAGGCCATGATCCACCTAAGGACAGAAGGCAGATTTTATTTATTTTAACTTTTTACTGTTCAGCATAATGTTTAGGATACAACAGGCTCTCAAAAAATGTTTGATTCAATATTTAAGAGTAAAAAGTATACTTCATAGTAAAGAAAATATGTCTGGAAACTGGCAATGACTACACTAAAGGGGAAAATACTTTTTTACTGTTGACAAGTTCATTTTGTAAAAGACCACTGTAAAACATTACACACAGTTTTGAAAACGGTTTATCATCAGATTCAGTCATTAGATATTTAAATAATATATGGTAGTAACAATTTAAGGTTAAAATTTTGAAAATGTCAAAACGTATGCCTATATAAGCCAAAACCTTTAAGTTTTCACAAGGGTACAATTTATTATGAAGGGTTCTCTATACCCTCTGGTACCTTGATTCAACTGAAGAGCTGGTTTCTTCAGTTATGGTCTGGTTATGTTTTGGGAACTCCATAAAGCTGATCAAGTCAGGTTCTGCTGAACTGGATATGGGTTTCTGTTCCAAAGGTTCACTTGTCAATGGAATGCTGCCACTCTGTAAACTGTCACCAGAGGTACTTGGTTTCATAAAAAAGCTAAATACGGATCAGTCCAAAAAAAAAAAAAAAAAAAAAAAAAAAAGCCTTTAAAAGCCCTAGAAGCCTCTAAATTTCATCATATTTAGAATCATTCTATGGTAAAATAGCCAACAATAATTTATACAAATCCACAGAAATACTGTCCATTTCAAACACACACACTCCTGCTCTCATTCTCTCGTCCAAAACTTTACAAATGAAGAGACCTAGAGAAGGTCATTATAGTTCAATATAAGGTCCCTTCAGCTTTGGAGAAACTCTAAAGATAAAGCTATGAAGGAAGATGGAAAGCAAAATATTTCACTAATTTTCTTAGTTAAAAAATCCCAGCATTTTAATATGTATTAACCTGTAATTGTTTATAATGCCCTTTTCACCCTTATAAATCTCTGTTTTTCTCTCTAGTCATTTCCACTCTCCTCTATTCTTTATTTTACTTTCATCTCATTTCTCTCCCTCTCCTTCTGGATGGGGATGGGGTGAGGGCTGGCCCTTGCAAGGGACATTAAGAGAACTTTCTGAGGTAATAGTAATGTTCTGTATCTTGATAAGGGTTTGGTTTGCACAAAGGTATGAATTCACTCTTCAAATAGTACATTAAAGATTTGTACATTTTACTGGATATACATTTAACATGAAGGAAAAAAACTGTAAATACTGAACTCCAGCTAATGATATGAATGCTGAAGTCTATGGGGGGAAAGTGTATTAAATGTCTACATTTTATTTTAAATGAATAAAAATATAGGACGGATTGGTAGGTGGATGAAGGGACAGATGGGTGATAAAGCAAGAAGAGAAAAACATTACTGTAGAATGTAGGGATGGATATTTGGGTGTTACTGTAAAGGAGAAAAATCTTTAAACTTGGCCTTAAGTTTGAAATTTTCCATAATGACATAATGGGGCGGAAAATCAATAATGCTTCTTTATATCCAATTTGAAAATATAAAATAAGCTCTTTCCCACAATAGCTTAAGGAATATAATTAACTCAACAAAAAAGTACAAACCTTATGGAGAATAATTTAAAATTCTTAACAAAAGTCATAAAAGAAGATCTAAAAAATGGAGATATATACTATGCTCACTGATAGAAGAATTTATATTGAAAACATCCATTTTCCCCAAATTAATCTATAAATCTAATTTGATTCCATGAAAACTCCAGGCAAATTTTTTTTAAGAAGTCAGTTACTCTGAAGTTTTTTATTAAAAAATAAGCAACTGTAAGAAAAAAAATTCCACAAGGGGGAACTTACCCTACCAATCAGACATAATATAAAGACAAAGGAATAAAAATGATACAGTATTGACAAAAAGAACAGAATACAGAATCAGAGCAAGGTATATACAGAAACTTGATATACGATAAAGGTTGACACTCCGTAACAATGAAAGGATGAAAAACTGGCTCATTATATGAAGAAAAATAAAGCTGGATCTCTATCATCATATGCAAAGGTGAGATGGATTAAAGACCTAAATAAAACTGGTAAAATATAAAGCTAACAGAACAACGGTTAAGAGAAAATTTTCATGTCCTGCAGATGGGACACAACTTTAAAACAGGATTCCAAAAGCACAAATCATAAGGTGGAAAATTAATGAATGATAACATCAAAATTAATTTCTCTTTAAAGAATTCATACCAAGAATATTCAAGACAAAGATTAACAAGAAAAAGAAAACAATACAAAAATTGGCAAAGGGGAGACTGATGTCAGCAAAATGGAGCGGGTAGCAAAGCTACTTTTGTCTCACCTCTTCAATCTACAACCAGTAAAACTATCAAAATCCCAAGGACATTTTTCACACAAATAGAACAAAAAATTCTATTATTTATTTGGAACCACTGAAGACCCCAAAGAGCCAAAGCAATACTGAGAAGAAAGAACAAAGCTGGCCATTTCACTATAGAGAGCATCACATGAAAGGGCAACAAGTAACAAGAGTTGAAGCCCCCTTTTTCTTGGGGGGGGGGGTGGAGGGAGGCTTTCAAAAGACATAATTAAGGTCACTGAGGCAGAAAGATTAGAATAATGACTAACACTAGAGTTCTGAATTACCTATAATAATCTATAGTAATTATATAACCTATATAAAAATAATATAATCTATAAAGCTTAGCTCTGAGAATTAACTACTACTGATAATCATTTATTAAATAAAGTGGAAAAGCAGCCTCCTACATTACTAGTATTTTCTACTCAAATAGTGAAAGTCAAGGGGCCAGGAAAGGAACACCTGGAGCATACCATGACTACTTCACTCTTCCCCCAGGAGTCATACCCAGGAGGGGGCACTTACCTCTTAAGGGAGCTTTTACAATACTAACCTTGCAGAGCCTCTCAAGTCTTTAAATTCTATATTGAGAAGAGGCAAGAAGTTGCTTTTACAGAAGGGACAGGTGGTATTCAAGTTTGAGTCATCTGCTGTCCATCCAGCCATAATTTCTTCATCATAAACTAAGGCTCCGCAAGCCCTGCACTGTGAACAACTTGACATCAGCACCTAAGAACAGAACGTGCACACGCTGAGCTCCTCCACGGTGAAAATCCGCCATCTTCCCGAGACGAACACAGAATTTTATTTATTTTGTTTATAAATTTGGAAATAACGGTTGAATTACTTTATAGGTAAACCTACCAGTTTATTGCCTTGCTTACATAAGCTATAAAACAAATTCAGCAAAATGACTTATTTTACTATTCTGTCCACAAAGATACTGCATATTTCTGTTACATGCCACTCTGAAATATAAATGTTTCCAGCCACTTTATCATGGGTGGAATACAGAACGTAATTTTACCTCCATTGCACAGTTCTGATAGATGCTAGACATGCTGGTGTTTTGAGAAGACCCATGGTCTGACTTTTCAAAGTCCTGCCCTTTTATGCCTCTTGGAAATGGAAGTTCACCTAGAGAGAAGTAAACATCATAACACATTATGTATGAAAATACCCTTATTCTTCAGAAATGCTTATTTAGACAGAAGTATTATGAAGCCTGCATTTTTCAAATGGTTTAGTATAGAAATGTACATAGAGAGAAAGTTAACAATAGTTAACTAAAACTAGCTGAAGAATATATGAATGTACACTATATGATTCTTTCAACTTTTCAGGACATTTGAAATTTTTCGTAATAGAAAGTTGGAGAAAATGAATAAAATTACAATTTAAAAAATTAACACACAACTAGGAAATTTCAGTTGTACAGCCTAGGGACTCTCACATCGTGGTAAACATCTAATTCATCCAGAGAGTTGGTCAAAAATATACATTTCTAAGGTCCCATCCCACAGATTCTGTCTCAAAAGTTTTAGCCTAGGGCTTAAATATTTGTATATATTTTTAAACAAAATTTCCAAGTGATTTTGATACACACTGAAGTTCAACAACTAATGATAGAATCCACAAACACAGACAGCGAAAAATAAACTCAGCAGGTGACTTGTAGATCACATAAAATAACAGTGATAGTGTGGTGTGGGTATATTAAAAATCTGTTAGACCATCTCAACAAATGGGGCTTACTGTGTGTGTGGTGCAGGAAGGAAAAAGTATGGACATATAAACTAGAAGAAAGGACAATCCTTCCCCTTACCTGGTGAGTAATGCAGTTTTCCCGCATCTCCACTGCTGCTGCTACTGCCAAGGCTTGTGTTGCTCTGGGTAAGTTCACTGGGGACCAAACCTGAGATGCTTGTGTTAGGTGATATATTCTCCCCCAAAAGATGGTCTTCAAGGCCAGCTGGGAAGCTGTAATCTCTATTCGTTTCCTCCTTTAATTAAAGAGAATAAAATCCCACATACATAAATAATACCTTTTCCAATGAAAATATATTCACTCTACCCTTTTCTGAATTAAATTCCTTTAGCAGTAGAGCTCGGTGGTAGAATGCACACTTAGCATGCACGAGATTCAATCCCCAGTAGCTCCTTCAAATATAAATAAATAAATAAACCTAATTACCTCCCCCTCATAAAATAAACAAAAAACCCCAAACCAAACAAACAAAAAAACACAATGAGGTGTCACCTCACACCTGTCAGAATGGCTATCATCAAATAGCAAAGTCTATAAATAGCAAATGTTGGAGAGGATGTGAAGAAAAGGAAACCCTAGTACACTGTTGGTGGAAATGTAAATTGGTACAGCCACTATGGAAAATAGTAAGGAGGTTCCTTAAAAAGTTGAAAATAGACTTACCATATGATCCAGCAATCCCACTAAAAACACTAATTTGAATAGATATATACACCCCAATGTTCACAGTAACACTATTTACAACAGCGAAGACATGGAAGTAACCCAAGTGCTCATCAACAGACAACTGGCATAAGAAGATGTGATATACCACTACTAACCCCAACACACATACAGGAATATTACTCAGCCATAAAAAAGAATGAACTTTGCCATTTGCAGCAACATGGATGGACCTAGAGAATATTATGCTAAGTGAAGTCAGTCAGACAGACAAAGACAAATGCTATATAATATCATTCGTATGTGTAATCTAAAAAATAAAACAAATAAATGCATATACAAAACAAAAACATACTCAGAGGAAATAGGAAACAAACTTACAGTTACCAAAGAGGGGGAGAGGGACAAATTAGGGCCATGGGATCAACAGATACAAACTACTATACAGAAAATAGATAAGCAACAAGGATTTACTGTATAGCACAGGGAATTATACCCAATATTCTGTAATAATTTATAATGGGATATAATCTGCAAAAAACTAAATCACTATACTGTACTTGAAACTAACACAACATTGTAAACCAATAGTACTTCAATAAAAAAAAAAACACCAGTTTTTGTTATCCACTATGAAATCTATCAGTTAAGCTGTAGGATGATTTCACATATATTAAAGAGATAACACAGGGGAAAGTTACTTCTAAAGTGAAGGGCTATGCAACTATAACATGGCATAACTATTAATTCAAACATTAATCATTAGTCATTAGTTCTTTCAAAGAAATAGACTTAACATGTTAGTTTAGATTGATCTATAGAATTATAAAGTGGTCCTGATATTCTATTTCATCATTAATTTCCTTAAATTTATATTTATGTTTGTCGTTTCAAGAAAAACAGGATATGTGTAACATTTTAAAATGTAAGAGTTACCAGAAAACTCTAAGTAATAATTTATATATAAAAAATACTCTAAACAATCCAGTAGCAGACAGATGACACACATAAAACATTCTTACCTCGTCATCGGAGTAGCTGTAGGCAGATGCTACAGCTACCCACATCTTACTGGCTACTGTTGCTGCTTGTTTCATACCAGATTTTAGCACATCTATCTTGGGCCCTGAGAGTATATTGTCCAGCTTCAACCCTGACAAAGAATTTACCACAGAACCCAAGGAACCATGTGGTGAAGAACGGACCAGTGCGGATAAAGAAGTTGAACGTTCCTTATGACCTCGAGAGGGAGTCTGCGGCTTGAAACGGCCAGTGAAAGTTTTAGACCTAGACACTGCAGGGGAGCTTTTTTCACTTTCAGGACTTTCCGTGCTGGTGGACCATGATCTAAAGGGAGGCTTGATCTCCTCTCCAAAGGGTGAATCAGTGCAGTGGTAGTGCCAGGCTCTCTGTTTCCCTCTCCATGTAACTCCATGCTTGAAGACTTGCTACCCAGGGGGCTCTTTAGATTCATATAGCTTTCGATTTCATCAGCCAGATTACGTGCAATAACTGGAGAAAACAATTTATCTTCTGAATCAGGAGTTTTTTCTCCTATAGATTCAGTGGCTAAAAGCGACAAAGGATCTAGTCCAGTTTCCACATCTTCCCTCTCAACAGCTTTAGCAACACCATATAAACTACTTCTCTTGTTTACTAGATCTTTGCATCCTGCTTTCAAGTCTCTGGACTGACTGCTATCATGTTGTAGGCCGTCATACGTATCGTCTGTCACAGAAGTTTTAGCTACATTTTCATCAACCACAGGTTCTACGAGCTCTTGGGTTTCCTCAAGCATCTCTAATACCGTTGAAGATCTGTGCTCAGAATCCCGAGTGCTTTCAGACACACAGGTCCTAGTGTCAGCCAGATGACAGCCAGCACTCTCAAAGCTATGCGTTCTTACAGCATGAGGCGGAGAAGCCTTAGGACTCGTCAGTGCTGCTGTGAGAATCTTGGCATCTGCTCCCATCATCATAGCCACTTCACTTGAATTCAAATCCAAACTGCTCTTCTTAAGCAACATTCCTGCTCGACTTTCAGAACTGAAACTACAACTTCTCTCTGGAAAATGCTTTTGTCTTTTTTCTCCTCTATCACCATTCTTCTTCAGACTAGTAATTTCACTAAAGACTACATCTTCAGTTGGATCTTGAGTAGAAAACAGCACATTAGATGTACTACCTAAAAAGAGAAAGTATATTAAAAATAAATCTCTATTTTCTGATGTAACTTTTATCAAACTGTTTATTTTCTAATTTTTGAAAGTGACATATACTTAAAAGATTCAGAAAGTTTACATGGTATTCAAAAAAAGTACCAAAAAACTCCAGCTCTGCCTCTCAGAGGTAACATTTTAATGTACAATCTGCTTTTCATCGTCTATGCATATACACACATATTTTAAGAAAAGATCATTCAATATATGCTGTATATACTTGTACTGCTTACTAAAAGATATCACATTTATCAATAAATGTACATCTACAAACATGTCTTACATTTTAAGAGTTTTATATTCAATTTAAGAGATATATTCTGTGTTAAACAGTAAATTTAAAAAAGAAATAATCTCTTTGATCTTAGGTTTCATAGATTTAATTCAACAAATATTTGCCAGAATCTATCCTGCATAAAGCAAATTCATAATCATGGAGAAATTAAATATTTGCTATAGCCAAAGCCTTACTTCTCCAAAGTAAAATAACTGCCCCAACGTAAAAGAATCTAGAATGGAGTGCTTAGAATTGGCAAATCCCAAGAAGCCTGATAAAATCTGAGTAGCCAAAATTTTTTAAGACATATTCATTCCTTCAACAAGTATTTGAACATCTACTAGCATTCACTATGCGAGGTGCTAGGAATACAATGGAGAATAAAATGGACATGATCCCAGCCCTCAGAGGTCAATCCTGTTTAATCAAGAATAACAAAAATTATGCTGTAGGAACCTCTCCTGGCTTTGGGGGATGCAGGCGGTCTTTAACTCTTCGCTACAACATAATTTTTTCCACCAAGCCAAGACCAAAAGCTGTTTCCTATTTGCATCACTATCAGAACTTAAGTCTAACCAATCATATTTAGGATTCTCATTTGTTTTTAAAAAAGCCTAATAACCTAGGAGTTTTGGGGAGAAAGCTGTCTTTTTTCAATCTTCCAAACTGATTTCAAGCTTCTTTTTAATACTCCAAATTGGTATCTACTAATAATCACAATCATTCCAATTAAACAGAATGATAAGCATCTAGAGATAGTCTTAAAGCTTTCAGGGTTTAAATTAGTGGATTTTATAGCTCCAAAGTTTGTACCTGCTTTGAAAACTTCTACCCATACTTGAGAAAAAGATCTTTGCAAATTGACTGGTTCTCATATTGTTTCCAGAAATTTAGTGACACATTTTATTCAATTTTAAAATAAAACTGACTGTTTGATATATCAGTAAAAGCCCCATTACCACCTCCTCCTTTCTTAATAGAATAAATCTTCCTATATCAAGATGTAACATGGAAATAAAATGAATAAAATGGGAAGGAAACACACCAGTCCCCAGACCATGTCCATTTCAACATTCTGAGAGTCTAAACCCTGATGAAGAAAACTCTGTCCTTCTCCTTTTCATTCTTTCCTTTTTTTCTTTTTAACCTTCTATCAATAGGTTGGGAAAATAGGATACAGAACATATTTTTTTTTTCAAAAAAACTTTAGCTCCACCTCTTGAGCAAACTACCTCCCACCCTCCCGCAAAAGAACTGAATTTGGTAACATAACTACCAAAAAAAGAAAAAAAAAAAGACTATAGGAATAAGGAGTTATTTCCATACCAATTTAAGAAGCTGGACAAATTAACTTCTATAAAGTCGTAAAATAGATAACTTACATACAAGACAGGGACTTCAGGGAACGTAACCGCAGCTACTACTAACAAGGACTAACTTCATTGTCTTTTAAAATCATATACTCAGATTTATGCCTTAAGGGTACTTGGGAGGCCTACAACATAACTGAAAGCATGGGAGTCACACACAACCGAGTTATTCATTACAAATACTTCATCACGAATAAAAAGTGGTTCAGGGTACTTATAATAATTGGGCCAAAATTAAATGATCCATTAGTATTTTTGTGTAGAACGTAGTGATGTGAATCTTTTTCTTCCATTTCCCTTCAGTCACAAGAATAACCCTGCCACAAAGAAGCCCTTGATTATGTGGTCACAGCACTGCCTCTCTGTCCTGGATGGGTACAGGAGGGCTGCCCTGCAATCCTCTCGTTATCAATCGAGAGAAAGAGGGATCGACCAGAGAACAGGCACTGCCACAAGAAAAGGTATTCTACATAACAACTAAACATACTTAATATTCTTCTTTTTAACAATTAAATATCTTTAAATAACTATTTTAATTTCTTCTTTAGCCCGTTTCTAGGATTCAGCTTACTTCTGGCTCTTCAGCATATTCATTACAATTAAGTCAGCAGTTTAATGTAATTAAAGATACATGTCTATCTACAGAAGCCTATTTTACATATTTAATGAGTAGTATGTAAAGACTCACCAGTGCTACTTTTCCTGCCGTTGACGTCAAATATGCCAGATGGAACTTTCACAATACTGCTGCCCCACGCAGGAGGTTCAGTGGGACTCTGTGGCTCTGCACTAGGTTGTGAATGTTTGGCCACAACAGCAGAGACATCACACGCCTCTGGGAAAAAATATTTGGACGTTATCATTCCTATTTTTGCCACTGTTGAACAGAAACCAAAATATATCTATATATACATATATATAGATAGATAGAGATATATACTGTGTGTGGTTTTTCCTCCAAGTGGGGATGCATACATGACTATTTTATTGCTGATTTATTCTGCTCTGTTTTATGCCATAAATGTTGCCAGTACTGACTGAAATAAATATTTTATTTCAGCATTCATAATCCTAACTAGAGCATTCTTGAGTGAATAAATTAGGGCTTTTGCCTTCGATTATACTCCTCATCACTTGTCAAGTAGAAGAGGGGCTGGCGTCTGCATAATTATGGAGCATAAAGTAAGTGGCATCCGTAAAGAAAGTGCACTTTTGTGTAAGAGGATAGGAAGAATATCTTATTACCATGAAGCCAAAATACTCCTCCATATTTCCGTAAAATGATCACTACAAATCATTTCTACCTCAATGAGTCCCTTAAAAAAAAAAAAAAGGAAAACTACATAGCCTATATTGGAACCTACCAATGAAAAATATTCACTTAGTTATTTGAAGGACCTCTAATGAAGGAGCATTTGAAAACAAAAGGGGCGCTGGAATACAAGTCCGATGACTCACAGTTTGGTCCTGGTTCCGTCACAAAGCAGTTATGTCACACCAGCAAATGAATTCCCCGATGGGGTGCTATTTCCTGCAAAACTGAGGGCCCACCTACAGAATCTCTGAAAGTCTCTTAATGAAATTCTAAAATTCAGACACTACCAAAATCTACCACATATAACAGAGTACATAATATCTAATAAGCCCAGAACTTACATTTCTAGAAATTATCACCAAAATGATCAAATAAGACTTTTAATTAAGGTATTTTTAAAGTAAAGCTAGTAAATATCAGTACTTAACCGTCTGTTTGCACTTTTGTTTTAGTTATCGTTTCTCTTGATATTTGTTCTTGAGGTACATGAATTTCTGCATCATCTTTTATAAGTTCATCCTTAGACCCATAGCCTTGGTCAGACTGACCACCTGTTAAAAAGAATGCAAGCTTACATATAAATGCTTTCATGTATTTATAACCCAGCTATAAAAACGTCAAAGAACTTTCCACCAATCTACATAATTAAACGTATAGAAAAAGAAGAGAAGAAAGCTCACGAAGCACACAAAACATTTTAAAACAATAAGAAGCAAAGGCCAGTAGAAACAGAAACATCAAAGACTAAAAATCATAATGCACTTGGAAGCACTGAACCTTAATTTCCTTATCTGTAAATTAATAGGTTTGGATATAATATTTTGGAAGTTTCTTTTGGAATACTTCCATAGAATGCTCCTTTTGTGTACAAAAGAGGAATTTAAAAAAAAAATCTGCATACTTTTGCAAAAGGAAATGCAAGAATAATAAACTAGAAAATAATAAAACTGGTTACCTACCAGAGACGGAGGAAAACAGAATGGGATAAAGAGAGAGGAAACTTTTCTAAATATGGCTTATTGAATTGTTTTCATTTTTGGAAATGTATCAACTTCTACATATTCAGAAAATTAAATCAACAGAACTGGAGGTGGGGGGGTAACTAAAATTGAGTGTAAATAGAAACAAATGAAATCAACCATATATGAATAACATAACCACACTGAAAGGATAGGAAAGGACTAATTCAAGTAACTTCAACGTATTATTTTAAGTATATACCTTAAGCCTGGGGGTAACAGTCAAATCCTTAACTCCTTAGGACGTCTGTTTCTCACAGGGGAATCGGTGTAGGAATTCTAAAATTATTTTATGTGTACTGTAGGACCCAGACAATGAGTAAATATAATGATGTTGGAAGCCAAGATTCTTATTATGGAATAAGAGAGATTTTTAAAGAATGAAATGAAGGTAGGCAAAGAGAAACCTGTAGGGATGATTTGGAATTACAAGTATTTCTAAAATAAATATACATATTTTCTACTTCTGCTGAAAAAGTCTAGAACAATAACACTCTAGTGGCGGCAAGCATTCCCAGAGCCTAGATCTTGGTTTCTAAAATCTACTGCCCATTAAAAGGAATCTGGGGTGTTTGAAGAAATGGTGGATTCCAGAGCTCAGGCAGGAAAGGTATACTAATGAGCCAGGAACATTCTGTTATGCAAGAAAGAAGGTGCTCAAAAACATGAATAACACACAATAGAAGAATGCCATCTTATACACGTGAGGAGAGGACAGAGTTGGCAAAATCACTACTTATAACCATCATAGTAAAGACTAGTCTAGGCAAGAAGCATTAATGGATGCTAAATTTAAAAGATACTGCGGAGCCTCAGAGTGTCTCCTCACAGATAGCTTATTATCTGCAAGGGGATAACAGTAACTAGTAGAAACCAAACACTGACAGCAGGTGATCAAAACATCACCAGTGAGGGGCAGACAGACACTGTGTGCCTCTGGGATGTTATCATCTCAGAAGGATATAGCACCATTGTTGTAGCAGAGCCATGGATGCATAACCTAATATAATCACAAGGAAACAGCAGACAAATTCAAATTTGAGAGCATTCCACAAAATAATTAGACTTATTCTTCAAAAAGGTCAAGGTCATGAAAGAGAAAGAAAAGGTGAGGAACTATGCCAGGTTAAAGACTAAAGAGAGGGAGTTAAAGTACCACACAGGACAAAACCAAAATACAGACCACAGATTAAAGTAGTCTATCACTTATGTAAGAGCAAATACCACTGAAGCATTAAGAGGTACAAAGGCAAGATGTATTATGGAACCTGCTGCCGCATAATATAGAAAAAAAATTTGCATGTGTACAGAAAGAAAATGATAAAGCAACTGTGTCAAGCTAAAAGTCAATGAAACTAGATGAAAGCTATTCAAGAGTTCTTTGTACCATTCTGAAACATTTCTGTAAGTTTGAAATTATTTCCAAATGTTTTTTTAAAAGTCTTTTTTGCCCTTAATGTTCTATCATTTAAAACTGAAACAAAGGTGAGTTACTAGAGGATCATTATAAAGGATGTCAATGAAAAACACATAAAACAAAAAATATAGTGCCTTCCACTTTCTACTACTTGTTAAACTGCCATTCAAACTTTGGGTTTGCCATATAACAAAAGAATTACATTTTTTAAATACTGCTATTTAGAATGCCTACTTTCAGTTAGTTTTTGAATTGGCCCCCTCAAAGCATTACAGTGCTATGAAAGGGACACTAGACTGGGAACTGAGTAAACTGATTAAACCCAGATATGCCCCACAACAAGCTAAATGATTCAGTATCAGGTACCAAGCAGAAAGATTCCAAGAGATAATCCTTAATGAAAAGAGTAACTTAAGCACCTGGGCTGGAAGTCTCCAAAGTATCAAACGACATCACCAGAAACTCTACAGAGACAGATATTCATTGTAAATTCAGTCAGGGCTTCAGTTATTTGAAATGCAACTGAAAAAAATATGTAAAAAAAGGGATCCGAAGTTTCTTCCCCAACTACTGGAATCTTCATACAATTACCCAGTGTTACTAGGAGATCATTTTTTTAATTAAAGGAGACAATTAAAAAATCTAGAGAGGCAAGATACTGTTTATCTATTATTACTACCATTATTATTATTATTCCTGGTGAAATGGTTTCATACCACAAAATTACTTTCTTGGTTTTTCATTAATGAAAGCAATTTATTCTATAAGCATTAGGAAAAAATACAACAGGAAATAAAATAAGGTAGTTTTAAAATGAAAGTCTCATAAAAATTCCTACATGTTGGAAGTTAATTTACAAAAAGAACTATAATTTATGTCTTTACATTGACTTTCACCAATTTATACATGTTTCTGTAATTACGAGGGTACTTTTTACCACAAGAATTCAGCTGATCAGTTTTAGCAAGCGAAAACCACCTCAACAGCTAGAATACTGAAATCTTTAATGCCCATAAAACTGACACAATGATGCTACAAACCACCCTCAATATAAGAACTCTTTAAAAAAAAAACAAAAAACTGTTGCAAGGCAGAGCATATTTTCAAATAGAGTAACAAATATGCTTTGCATATTGATTATAAAGTGTTAGCTGGATATTTCAGCAGTACATATATGATTACACGTATCTGAAGGAGAAAAAGCCAAGAAAACTCAAATTGTTTTCCATTTGTAACAATACTTAAAATACAACAAAATGTCTGTCCCCAACCCTTGCATTATCAGCAAAATTTAACCTAATAAATGGGAAATTACCTGAAGTGGTTAACATTCAAGGGTAGGATTAATGCACACGTGTATCCATAGCTTCACGTCATACATGTCTGTCTGCACCCCACACCATGACAGCCAAGGACAAATGCAGCACCAAGAAACAGCACAGAGCAAAAAGCAGAGCAACAAAGAGCAGAGAAAAGGAAACTTCAGTCATTGAGACAAGTTCATCAGATGAAGCACAGGAATTAGAATTCTTTTTAAAGAAAAGCTTGAGATACTAACAGTAACAACAACAACAAAAAAAGAAAAACACAAGAAGAAGGATGTGCAACACACACATATCTGCTCAATGTGCTATGTTAAATATGCTTATTTCTAACTCCAAAGGGCAGAGGTTAGGCCCAAGCTTTGAATGTAAAAGTAGCTTCAGCAGTTTCTCAGATTTTAGAAAGTGTCATTTAAACTAATGACTATGCAAAGAATACTTTTTTCTCATGGTGTGTGACTTATTTTCTTCCCTCTTTAATATTCATAATCTCACATCTGTAATAAATATTTTTCACTTAATGAAATAAAGATTTGCAATTGTGTCACTAAAAGTCAAGTTCCTCAGCTCACAGTTCCCAACAACTGTATCATATACGTTCACACATTAATGATCAACAACAACAAAGAAGCACCGCTCGAGAGCCTTCTGCACAGCACTCTGCAGTTAATTTACACCACAGGAAATAATGACAAGTAATCTGCAATCGGGGGTACTTTCTTCCCTTATTTATATACGGTATTTTTAAGGTACTCATATTGCACCAACTTGAGAGAGGAGGGTAAAATCTGTTTTAAAAAAATGAGACTTAACATGAGAGTAAGCGAAGGGTTAGTAAAATCCAGATTTTAGTACCTGTGCTAGAGTGATTATCAATGGAATCAAGCCTGATTAAGTCTCTGACGAAGACTGTGTGCTCCCCACTGTTAGCATCATTAGAACTATCCACGCTACCGTGGCTCACCGTGTCCCCATCACTTCCACCCGCGGCATTCTGAGGAGCTAAAGATAAGCACAACAGCAGTTCAAATACTCATGCGCTGGTAATCTCTGAAACTAAACATAAGCGACTCACAGTTCAGTTAAAGTTGCAGAACACTTTCTAAATTTCTGAGAGAAAAAATAACTTTGGACTAAGGCAACCTTTACCTACTCTGTAGATAGTGTATGAAAACACCAACCAGAATTTCATTTAATTTTTCTGCCTCATATAATTAAAAATTCATATGCCTATAGAGCTTATGGTTCAGCAAGAAAGTATCTTTCCAATCACATGTATTACCTGATATTGAGGAGACCTGTGACTTTTGCACGGTATTTTTAAGCGGCTGCCTAAACTGTGCCAAGCCACGTACCACATTCCGTACCTTCGCCCATAAGAAGATACCACTGCGGGTACTGCTAGGCCACGGGCTCTCCAAAACTACCTAAAGGTAAAATAAAGGTAAAAATAATGATTATTAGGAATATTTGAATCTTTTAAAAAAAATACATAAATATATATATATAATTATACCCCTGAAAGAAGCTTCTTGCATAATAAAGGTACAAAAAATGATTAATCTTAATAAGCAGCATATAATGCCTAATGTCAGTCCTACTTACCTTATTATAATAGCCATAAGTAATAGCATTGGGCTTTATCTTAGCAGTTTTCATTTCAAATAAAACTCTCACTGCTAAAACAGGGTGACCCCAAAGTCCACAGAGCTGCATTACTACTCGATAGCACACCTAACAAAAAATAACATCAAAGCATTAGTAGTCAGCATATTAATCTTTGACTTGTAGAGTTTTTTTTTAATGACTTACTCAATTCTTCTCAAAGTTATTAAGCACCATTTTCTCCTTTGTTCTGGTTTAAGGGTCTCAGTAAACTATTTTTAAAACAGGAAGTATCAGATTAACTATTCCACATAAAACCTTTGTGCACATGTGACATTTGTTTCAGTAACTAAGTTTTACACAAAGACAGTGACTATTATTCTCCATAATCTGAGAAGGAATTCATTTTTAAAATCAAGCATGATTAAAATAGCTCTTTCCCAAATAGTGTTTTATATTTTATGTCAAAGGAATTAAAGACAGCAGGATGCCTACGTAACAGCAACAAAAAATTCTGTAAACCCATGTCTTAAAAAAGTATGAAAAGGAAGTTAAAAACACTGGAATATTATTAGCAAAGGTTCTTCCAAGACCATGTGTTTACTAAAGAGGGCTAGATTTGATCATAAGAGCAAAGTCCTAAAAGTTAGAATCACTCAACTGGGAACTCCTAAAAGTTAGAATCTCACACTTGGAAGACAATGGTAAAAACTATGAAGAAAGAAACAGGAATCTCAAGGATCCCTGGCAAAGAGGTGAGCCAGTTTACAGTATAGCTCAATTTGAGAATAAGAAAATACACATAGAGACACTCTTCTTGGGACTTGTACACTGTGCTCTATTTATGACAGAGTTGTTTTAACAATTGTGAGTACCAACCATAAAGCCAAGCTGCCCTCTCTACTAAAGGGGACGGTAAAAAGATTTGAGAAAGGATATTTTATTCCAGAGATGAAACAGGAAAAGAGATGTGAAGAGGCAGAGGAGCATAAAGAAGAGTACTGTGAAGTTAGAAAAGGAGAGTATAATTTAGGAGCAGGAGGAGGTCAGAAACTATTCAGAGCAACTCTACAAACTACCAGGTTAAAGAAATGTTAGGAAACTATATTAACGAGGAACAAATAGGGGAACTAGGTAAGATGTATGACGGAATTGAGAAGAATACAGCACAATAGTTCTTCAAATACCTGAAGAGTTGTCACTTACAAGAAGCAGTAAATAGTCTGTGCAATTCCAAAATAGCCATAAGGAGGTGGAACTGGACTCGGCATAAAACACACACTTTCTAACAATGAGAGCCAACTCACATATAGGCAAGATCCTATATGTTACATCTCAGGTTTAGGTTGAGTCCTAAAATATCCTGGAGTCCTATCCAACTTTAAGATTCCATGAGCTACGAAGAAGTAAATCACTTTCTATGTCAAACTGGGATTAATCTGAAATTTTCCAAAACCATTCTAGACAATTAATTTATTCTGACATCTACAAAGTATTTGCCCAGTCTTCCAGGCTTACCTGTATAAGAGCCAGGCACCAAATTAAAGAAATAATAATCATGATATAATTTTTCAGTTGCAGTGATTTGTTACCTACAAAATGATACCTTTTGGATATCTATGGTAGATAAAAGATGGCCACAAACTCTTTGTTACCCCTCCTGTTGAGAGGTTTATATCCTTCCCCCTTGAATTGAGGGGGAAGAACCTCTGAGATCGCATGACCAACAGAATTTGCCTGAAGTGACGCTGTACCAATTTCCTGGCTTAAGCCTTAAAAAACATCAGTTTCCACTTCCTCTCTCATGAAACAAATGCTCTTGGAGTGCTACGCTATCATGGGAAAAGCCTAACTACCACAAGGAGAGGTCCTGAGACTACACAGAGAAGAGGGGTCCACCTGAGCCCAGTCTTCCAGACAACCTATCTAAGGTACCTGGCTGGCATTTGAGTTAAGCTGTCTTGGACCTTCCAGACCAGACCAGCCAGCAACTGATTATAACCAGGTGAAGCAACTAAATGCAATGTGGAGCAGAAATATTACCCAGAATCCTTCCTGGATTTTCAGCAAATTAAATAATAAGATTTAATAAAATGGTTATTTTAAGTCACTAACTTAACTGGTGGTTTGTTACTCAGCAATGTACAACAATATCTATACAAACAGACTGATGAGACAACATAAGAATAAGCTTGACACACCTATTTTATTTCAATTAAAATGCACTAAATACTATTAAAAGCAAAATGCATTATGCATTTTAAATTTAATTTAGCCTATGTGGCATATGCTATTTCTGGGTCTTCTACAAGTTTTATTTTAAAATCTAGGTTACTACAAGTTTTACAAACATAACATACAACACAAAACTGTCAAATTAAAACATTAAGTATATGAATTAGACAATGAGTTCTAATGGAATATGAACCTAAAAATCAAAATGACTTAACTTGCTGGGTAGCCTTGTGTGTGTGTCATTTAATCTAAGTTTCAAATTTCTTTCTTTGTAAAATGTAGCTAATATATAAAATTGCCTCACAGAGTTGCTGGGAATACCAAAGGAAATAATGTACATAAAAATACTGTCAAAACTTTAACGTGCTATTCTATGTGTAACCAATAAACAAGTAGTAACCAATAAGTAAGTAAAATGCATCCAATATGCCAAGCAAATATGCATCCTTAAGTTTTAAAATAAACAAACACTTCTTCTTCCAGTTGTAGAGATGTAATTACTTCAGGTGACTACAAATCTGTCAATATAACTTCTTAGAAGTGGGAATACAACAAACTAACCTCTAAGCCTTAAACCTCCTATTAGAGTATTTATTGGGGAGATGGTCTAAAAGTTTTCTAGCTTACTAGTTATAATTGCTCATTTTAGAAAACAAGAGAATGTAATTACTCGTTAAAAAAAAAAAAAAGACTACCACAGAACCTAAATATCTTTAGAGGAAATTACTTATAAACGTACCAAAGAACATGTAAGTATTGTGCTTTGAGTTTAGAGTGTGATAACATAGTAAACACTCACTCTCTCACAGAGCATACTTTAAAGCACTTCAAAAATGTTCCATGCTTTCACAAAGTTAAAACACATCTTAAAATATATCTTAGGTATAAAAACTAAGTCTACCAGAACAATTTTTTAAAAACACTAAAAAGTACAAGGTACAAAATACTAATTCTGACCAAGCACTTTTAATTTCCAAATAGTTTTATAAACATTAGATGAGAGAAAATGTAATCAAATGTGAGAACGGATATTTTAGTACTTGTTTTATAACTTTTATCTATTTGAAAAGTTTTTTTTAATAACATATGGATAGTACTTAGAGAAAACAGAACTTTAGTGTACCCACAAGCATTATCAAATCTCAATAATGTACATGCTGTATCAGTTTCAAATCTTTTTTATTTTAAAAAAGAAAAAAATTACAATTACTGCTGAAGCCTATAATGCACCCCTCTTCAACCCCACTTCTCTCCTAACCCTGTGTACTCTCCTTCTTCCCTAACATCCATTACTCTGAATTTTTATTCCAACTACATTGTAAATTCTAATCTGGTTCTAAGTATCATTTTTAGTTACTTTAACACCAAAAATAATTTTTAACGGGAAAAACAGCAAAAGAGAATGGCTAAATAAGTACCTCAATTTCTTCAACCGTTAACTGGGTAATCTCACTGTCTCTTAGGACGGATCTAAGGCTTAAGAGACTCAGCCCATGGTTCACCAAGTGCTTACTATCAGCCAGGTACTTGTCTAGGCACATTATGTACATTAACTGACTTAACCCTCAAATTAACCAATTGAGGAAGGAAACTAAATATCACTACCTATATCAGTGGGGCAATTTTATCCTCCAAGGGACACCTGGTAATGTCTGCAGACATTTTTGATTGCATGGAGCTACTGGCATCTAGTGGGTAGAGGCCAGGGACGCTGCTACACCTCCCACCCTGTACAGGACAGGCCCCCACAATATAGTACATGGGTCAAAATATCAACAGAGCCGAGGTTGAGAAACTCAGACTCACATTCTCAGATACATAATGTGAAACACATAAAGGTTATGCAAATCACTCTAGGACACAGGTCCCAAGTGGAGAGGCACTTACTAAAATAGCCTATTTGCTTCCTAATAAAATTACCTGAAAAATAAAATAAAGTCAATTTTGTTTCTATTTATCAAGGGCAAACAATATGGTCTAAGAAAGGAAGTCTCTGCTTCACTTCAAAGCCATTAATTTTTAAATAAATGTATTTTAAAATAAACAATAAGTATTAGCTCTATGAAACAGGATAATAGTTTTACCTTTCCTACTTAATGAAAATATTTGAGGATACTGGAAAGCAACTGAGACCTAAATTTTATTAAAAATACAAATAAAATTTATCTTAGAAACAGTAACTCAATTTGTTATACTTGCCTCATCTAGTGGATCCACATCTGTTTTCCTCATCTTAATAAGCACATCATATGCCTGCTGAAGTGCTCGGACCTTAGGATGAGAAACTCTAACATAGGCGGGGAGACAAATGAACCATAAACTATAACAGTGACTGAAGAGACACTTGGCCCACTGGGGTGGATTTGTATAACATCTCTTCGCCAATTTATGGGCTGATTTTATCTCCTAGAAAGAGAATAAATACAACATCATGACATTTACTAAAATTCATTAAGATGACAGGAAAAGTGAGAAGTAAAAAGGGAGGTAAGAAATTAACATAAAATTTGACTCTAAGATCAAGCATTTTGGTTTTGCTTTTGTGAACGGCTTCCTGCTTAGTGCAACATGATTCCTTCTATAGAAGCACATTATACTGTACTGTAACTAGCTGCTGGCAAGTACGTGTGTCCTTAACAGACTAGAAATTCCTTGAGAGAGATCATTCATACTACCACAATATAATGGTTAATTACTTGCCCTTCACATAGAAGGCACTCACACGTGTGATGAAAGAGACTTAACCATGGATTGCTTATGAGTTCTACAATATCAATCCTGAAAAGTCAGTGTCTTCTCACTCTTCTCCCTGCTAAAAAGTTTAAGATGCCCTAGGCTACTTCCCACCAAGATTTCCACCCTATCTTCTGTGCTAATTCCGTCACTGATTCCTTCTTTGCAGGCAAAGTCGTCTGAGAAAGATCATAGATCTTCCCACCTAATAATTCATTTGATAGTCATGTTTTCCACTTTTGATTTTCATTCTAGTTTAGGTGTAAAAGAGAACAGGTATCAAAATCACCTGCTGAGTTTTATCAAACACTACACACTCCCAGAAACTACAGAGCCCTCCAGACACATCAGACTGCCACCGTATACCTCGCACTAAAGATCCCTCTGCTGAGATGTGTTCTAAATAAACATATTCTTATGAGGTCTATTTCCAAGACTTGCTTGGAAAAAAAATTCTGGTGAAAATGAGATTTAAAGACTTAGTGGCAGAATTTTCCTATTGAAAAAACTTGCTTTTATTAAGCTGGTAACAGTAAAAAAACCAACCAACCAACCAACCAACCAAACAAACAAACAAAAAACCTTTTTAGATGGCATTGAGAGAACTGTGCTGTATGAAGTTAAGGATCATGCCAGGATTTGGGGGACTGTATGTGAATTGGTACAACCTGAACTAAGAATTTCATTATAGCATAGGCTTTTGTAGACCCCCTCAAATATCAGTATGTGTATAAAGGATGTTTAATTTTAACTCACACTTAACCATAGTTTAACTCTTTATACCTAAATCAGATACAGTATAAAAGCAAGATGTCTAGGTTGTCCTAAGTTAACTCCCTTTGAAATGTAATATTTAGTATAACATATATTTATATTAACCATGAAGGAAATGCAAATCAAAACCACAATGAGATACCATTTCATAGACACTAGGATGGCCATAATCAGAAAGACAGAAGATAATAAGAATTAACAAGGATGTGGTGAAACTGAGCCCTTAAACATGCTGGTGGGCATTTTTAATGGTATACCCACTTTGGAAAACAGTCTGACAAATCCTCAGAAAGTTAAACCCAGAGTTACCACATGACACAGCAATTCTACTTCTAGGAATATACTTAAAGAAATGGAAACATATATCCACACAAACACTTACACACAAATTTTACAGCAGCACTATGCCTAACAGCCAAAAAGTAGGAACACAGACATGAATGGATAAAGAAAATATTCCATACAATGGAATATTATTCAGCAATAAAAATACAATACTGATACATGCTGCAACATAGATGAACCTTAAAAACATAATGCAAAGTCAAAGAAACCAGTCACAAAAAAGTCACATATTATACAATTCCATTTTTATGAAATACCCAGAAAAGGCAAAACTATAGAGACAGAAAACAGATTAGTGGCTGCCTGGGACTGTGGGGATGGAGGAATGGAGGGTTCACAGTTTAGGGGTGTAGGCTTTCTTTTTAGGTTGATAAAAATGTTCCATAATTGATTGTAGTGGTGGTTGCACAACCCTGTGAAAATACTAAAAGCCCATGAATACACTTTAAAAGAATTAATTGTATGGTATATGAATTATATATCAATAAAGTTGTTTTTCTTTAAGTATATTTACTTCCCAAGGATTCTCTTAGAGCATAAACATAAACATTAGCCTCAGTATTATAAGCAGGGTTGCAAGAAATCTATTTTACTTCATTAATAACCATAGTGGTTCTTCAAATGGTTGCTGTGAAATAATTCTAAACTATGAGCTGCATATCACATATACATATTTTGCATTTTAAATTAACATGTATTAGATAAAGAATATCTGACCTGTTTAGTTCTCTTAGCCATGAGAGCTGGACTGTTTGTAATGCTACTCCCAGTAGGGTGTCTACTAAAACAAAGTTTCAACTCCTGCGGTCTGTCAAAAAGCTTAAGATCCAGTCTTGGAAAGTATTTGTAACTAAAATAAAAAGCAAAAATAGAGCTGCTGATTTAAAATACATTAACTATTTATACTATGCCAGAATTTAGGTGAATATTTCTAAACTTCAAATAATACCCAATAATATTCTCCAAAATCCTTATATAAAATTTTTTTTCTCAAAAGTATAAGATGATGTAATTATAAGATACACAGACTATCTACATGGAAACTTGGGCTTCTCCCCATCCTATATGTTATTTTCAACCAACCCCTGGAACATTAAAAAACCCTAATATCTTACTTGACAGAGGAATTAAGACTTTCAACAGAACTTATTTGTTCAATGATAATTTATATTAAAAAATAACATTTGGTATACTTTTGTTTTTCTTTATAAAAGCACCTTGCATTTCATTTTAAAAGGAAAAAAAAACTATAATATTTTTACATTAGGGACATGCCATAACTTAACAATTCTTTACTGTTGGACATTTGTAGACTACTTCTCAATTTTTGCAATTAAGTATCTTTGTACATACATCTTTGTGAATACTTTTCTTAAATTTCTTAGGATAATGCCCAACAACAGAGTTTTCTATGGTCAGAGTTTATCAAGAGAATAAAAATTATTATAATCACTATCAAATTACTTCCAGAAAGGTTATACTTACCTACACTGTAAAATACACTCTAATTAGTAGGATAGCCTACTCTTAATCTGATAAATTAAAAATGCTTCTACTCATCATTTTGGTTTGCATTTCTCTGAATCCTAGAAAAACTTAACATTTTCATATTATTCATTATCGGTATTTCTTCTCAGAAATTGCCTACTCACTTCCTTTGGCCAATTTTCTGCTGGAATATATTACCTTTCCTTATTTGATTTACCTTGTTTGCCCATACCTGGATTCCAATGTATAGTAAGTAAGCAAAAGTAAAAAAGAGTTCTATAATTAACATGCAATCAAAACATATTTAATTAAACCATTCAATCCCAGGTATATATTTTTCATTCTTATGAAGCCCTGGTGATATATATCAATTCTATATTTTTGAAAAAAACTTATTTTATATTCCCTTTGCTCCAGAAATTCTTTTAGGAATACAGCCTAAGAAAATAACTGTATATATACATAAAGATATCGGTAGCAAAGAACTACAAACAAATCCACAGGAGACTAGTTAAACAAATCACAATAAATGCATGCAATGTGGTTATTCTTAAATTACAATACCTGGTATATCTCCATAAAATATTCATCTCCGTCAGTTCACTGAATAAATTCTGAAAATGACCTTCACAAATGATTCATATACATATCTACTAATAATCACAAAAGATAAATAAAAGCTGTGCCCAAACAGCTCTTTAAAAAACTCCTGCTACCTGTACTTTGGTGGCAGATCCGTTTCGTCATCAGGAGGTGGCTCTGGTGGCATTATGAATACAGTGTGCTCACTTTTTTGTGAATCATCTAGCTCTATCAACTTGGTATCTTCTGCTGAGTCAAAATCAACCTAAAAATAATTATTTTCTCCAATTAATTTGCAAATAAGCAAGGTCTCATCCTCAAATATCAAAATTTTAATTTAAGAAAAAAATACCTTATCTGTTTTCTCTGTGCCTTTATCAGGAAACAACTAGAAGAAAACAAAAGAATTCTTAGTGAAAAATGTCTACTTTTAAATTAACAGAGATAATCTTAAACTTATTTAAAAACTATCCTTTTTTTAATACTAGGCAGATAGGAAACACTTCATAATATATTTGGGGGGACCTTATACTACTAGGCTAAAGTATATTTCTCTTACAGGCTATCAGAGTAGAAAACAATTCACTTTGGTTAATTTGTTCATAAATCCTCCATAAGCAAAAGATGGGCGATCACAAAAGTAATCTGGTTTCTCAAATCAAAAATTTCATTATTACTAAACCTCTGCATTAGTGGTTGATATTATCTAAGCTTTTCTTTAACTGGATGATACTGAACTATTAATTTTATAAGTAAACAGATATGTTGAATAGTTTTAATCATATCCCTGGAGTTTTAGATCACACTGACAGAATGGGAGAAAATTATTCAAGTCTTCCAAGATAAAAAATCATTAGGGGCCCATAAAAATCATAATGTCATAATATTCTATCTTTTTTGGATACTATCTCAAATTTTATATAATATATGGTTTGCATAAACAATCAACCCCAAGATCCATTTAGGAAAAATAAGAGCTCTATTAAAAATGAGGAAAAAATACATGAGTCATCACTGTCAAGAATCAACTTAAAGTTCCTTAGGATGCGTGAGTAAAGCTTTAAAATTTAACATATTTCCAAATATCCTCCATTAAGACAGAAGAAACATATTAGCAAAAGTATTTGGAAAGACATTAAAACAAAAGAACACAGGACATTCATTACTTACAAAATTAAACTTTTTAAATGAACTACTAAATCTTATCTTATAAAAAAAAAGAAAGAAATTTAGGAGGTTCAATGAAACGTTCTTAATACCTAACACAAAACCAAAGTGAGCATCAAAGAGGAAAAATTAGCTATATGTATGGTAGCACAAGATACCATAAAATAAAATAATTCTTACATTAAGTCCAGTATCGGATACCTCCTTCAGATCGTTTGGGCTAATAATAATGATGATGATGATCATAAAGGTAAACTATTAAAAGTTTTTATAATATTGATATACAGGACAAACTTTTACCTTTTCTATGCAGTCGTCAAAAAAAGCCAATCCAGTATCTTTATCACTTACAAAACTACATTCTTCAATGAAACGAATAAAAATCTGAGTTTTGGATAAAAGGGTGTAGAATTTTGTATAGGCACGATCTCGACTTTTTAAAAATCCTGAAGAAAAAAAAATTACAATAAAATTCAAATTTTAAAGTTGAACTAGATGTTATATTAAACATTATTTTAAGCTTGTATTTATCTAGTTTTCTCTTTATATGTATATCCACATTTATAGAAGCTTTTAGTAGCCAAAGGCCCTTCTGCTTGATTCAACCACAGAACTTAACCCGTACCATTAACACTGAAATCTGAATGTCCTATAAGGAACCTCTAGTCCTATAGCTCAAGTACAAATTTCTGATACTCTGCATATTCTCAAGCAGAAAGGATCAAGTCCTTCTGCAATATCACCAATTATTCCTGTATTATCTTGGAAAATTTTCTGCTCATTGAAGTTCAGCAGGCTATTCTACCCATTCTCCTACTAACTCCTGACTTCAGGGACATTCTCTCCCTCATTCACTGATGACTAGGGCACCTAATTCAAAGTCTCCCCCTCTTCAACTCTGACCACCATCATTCTTCAACACCCATAAGCACCAACCATCCAACATTTTAATGAGTTTTTAATTCCTTAACTTTCAATGATCTATGGTCTATCCTACCTCAATTACCAACTTCTATGCATAGTCACACACTCACTGGACTTCTCTTGGAAGCACTGAAAACAGCTCTGCCTCCCAAATCTCTAGTTTACATATTACCCAGTGACCATTACCCCTGTCTGTCTGGTATGCCTACTTAAGTTCTTCCTACCAAGTCTTCTTTTAGGAGGAGAACTGGGGGAGGAAGGAGACAGGCTCACTGAAATATATAATCCATTCACCCTTTTACATTCTATGTACAACCTCCCATCTTCACTTCTCTCCCTATCTAATATTGCTTCTATGGCCACGTACATCATTTCAGTTACCTTCTTGTCAACACATTCAATTCTTATGCCCCCAGGATTTCAAAGTGTGACTATACTTGCAGACTGGGTCTTTAAAGGCATACTTAGGTCAAAATGAAGTAATTAAATTAGGATGGGCTCTGACTGGTGTCCTGGTAAGAAGAGAAAATTTAGACACAGATTCGCACCAAAGGATGATCACAAGAAGATACAGGGAGAAGACAGCCATCTACACAGCCAAGGAGAGAGGCCTCAGAGGAAATCAATCCTAGGTACCTAGTCACCTGGATTTCTAGCCTCTAGAACTGTGAGAAAATAAATTTCTGTAGTTTAAGCCGCTCAGTCCATGGCAACTGGTTACGGCAGCCCTGGCAAACTAATACACATGCCTTGTGCTTTTGTTCTTGAGCTTTCTTCCACTTCTTTACTACCACTAACAATAATAGCTGTTATTATGAGTACAGTACAGTACTTTTACTAGTTGCTTCACATACAATTTTCTCATTTAATCTCCACAACTATGCATGAAGTAGGTATCATTTCATTAATGACAAAACAGAACCCCAGAAAGACTTCATAAATATAATAAAGTGTAAATTCTAATTCAGATTTGACTTTTAATGCCTATTGTTTTTAGAAAGTCTTTCTTACTCATCTCCATTTATCTAAATTTTACCCACTCTTCAAAGTCATGCTCCTCTTCCATGAAGTCTTCCAAAATGCTCATTTGGAAAAATATTCTCTTTTTCTGAATCTCATAACCCCTCACTAAATTATTCTGTAAAATCTGTTTTATTGGGTACTTGTTCTATTTTTAAAAACACTATAGATTATTTTCCATTGGGTATCCCATGCATTTAGATTTTATACTTCTTCATATCCATACAAAATAACTAGTTGGACTTGGTAAGTGGTGACTAAGTATTTGAGAGAAAGTTATCCCAAAGCAGAAATGGTAAAGGACAAAAGGATTACTGGGAAAATAGAGATTTTTAAGAAAGTAACTGCTGGGTAAAATTACAGAAATGTAAAATAATTGTCATATGAATACTTATCTATTTGTAAGGTTGCTGCTACGCATATGTTTTAAAAGCAGCTGGATAACAACAAAAATTTTTATAATTCCCTAAAATACACATACTAAAAAGAATGAATACAGTATTTTCCCCTGGAACAAGGCTATATTTTTTGAAACTTTCAAAAAATTTATAGTCTTATTCCAAAAATTATTTGTCAGAGAATACTGTAAAGCCACGAGTGTACAAACTCAAGAATTAGGGGAAACTGAGAAAACACCTAAAAGCAAATTACCAGCTTTGTTCTACTAAGATAACTGACTACATACAGAGTACTATAAATATAAGCAACATCTTTGACATTTCATAATTAAACACCTCCAGTTTGCCATTTCTTGGGAAAAAAAATGGAGTATAAAAATTAATAGAAATTCTATTCACAGAGCTAGATTACAAATACACAGAAGTTCATCACTTTAATATAAATTTCTAAGAACTTATATATTGTATATTTTTTGGCAGCAATGCCAAATAGAAAATATTTTTCATTTCAATGAATAATTATATTTTTAATTCCACTCACCCTGTCGGTCAAACAATGAATCAACAGCTGTGGCTTTATTTGAAGGAGCCTCTGTGATTGGTCTGAGATATGTTCTATATCCTTTTAAAATGGTTGCCATAAAGCGCAAAAATGCTTCTTGAATTTCCATCTCAAGTTGTGTCATCTTCTTTTGCCACGAGAAATCTGCTTCAATTGGGGTCATCTCAATTGCTGAACCTTCTTGAGTTTTCCGGTGGACTGATAAATGAAGAAAGAAGAGAAAATGGCACTAATATATAGTATTATTTATGTAATGATTCAACAATCAAGGAAATTGTCAAAATAAAGCCCATCACTTCCTGAAATTCCTCTCTCCATTAACGTGAAGAGATCACTAGCAGGGGTTAACAAGAAGGCCCACGCTCAAAAAAACCACGAACCACAGTATTACTTTCTTACTACTGGAATTTTGTTTTTTAATGATATTCCCTTTAAGAAGAGCAAAATTGTGTTAAAGTTTAAGAATTTTTTTAATACAGATTCTTTCACTAAAAACATTCCTTCCTTTTTGCTCACATTTACCTGAAGATAGCTGGGGATACAATTTCTTCAAGGTGCTAATCAGATTTTTGCATGGCTTTTTGGGAAGTTGCTTCCAGTTCATATTCTTTTTTTCATCTGATCTATTAAATAAAAACATAATACAGTTTGTTAAAATCTGTTTTTACTTAAGCCAAATGCTAATGTCCAACTAAAAAAGAAAATGGAAAGGTATTTTTTACTGAAGTTGCAATTGATACAGACAGCCTGAATAAGCGGTTTTCAAGGAATTTCTCTTCTCACTTCAGTCAACTTCAGTCAAATGTGATTATCTCATTCTAATCCTCCAACATAGATTTTCAGTGTTAGGGTTATGAACACAACACTTAAGTCTTGTTTCAAAGTTACATCTTAGAATTATATTTTATAAGTGGCAAACTTAATTTACTTGATACTTCAAGCTACTTATCAGAAAGAAATCTCAACAAATATCTGAGTCAGATATAATAGAGCATGTTATCACAATTCAACTGAGTCAGCATTTAAAAAAAATCACTTTGGAAGTTCAAAAGAACGCTTTAAAGTAATACATGAGACAAAGTATTCTGATAGAATTATAAACATGTAAAACTCTACAGAGATGAAAGCTCAATGTACCAGCCATGGGCTGGAGCTAATGCTATACATCAAGAAAGTATCATTTATGAACATCAGTGCTAGTATTTTAAATTATTAGAAAAGTTAATCCATCAGCATATAAAAAAAAAAGAGAGCAAGATGATGTTTATTTTAGGAATGCAAGGTTGTTTACTAGTAACTGATTTTATAATGTAATTTACCACATAAAAATTAAAGGGGAAAAACTTAATGCTCTTCTCAATAGTTATACAAAGTCATTATAAAGTTCAACATCAACTTATAATTTTTAAGCAAACCTCTTAATCTAGAAGTAAAAGGAAATTTCCTTGATTTATTATTAAGCAATCAAAACCCTAAAGCAGGGCTAGCAAATCTTTTCTATAAAAAGTCAAATAGTAAATATTTTATGCTTTGAGGACCTCTGTTACAACTACTCAAATGTGTCACTGTAGCATGAAAGCAGCCTCAGGCCATATGTAAACGAATGATCATGGCTATGTTCCAATAAAATTTCATTTGCAAAAATAGGCCTTGGGTGAAATATCAGTTCTTGCTTTAAAGCAATAAAGATATTTAATGCTGAACTGCTCAAACCATTCCCTTCGAAGTAGGAACAAGACACTGGTTATGGTAACTCCTATTCAACATTACAAAAGGATTCTAGCCAGAGAATTAAGACAAGAAATTTTTAAATATTATAAGGACTGCAGAGGATGTCATTGTTTCTAGCCAGAAAATTGAAGAGACTCTACAAACAAATTAAAATAAATTCAGCTAGGTTGCTGGGCAACAGACCACTACATAAAAGTCAATAGCATTTCTATACCCCAGCAACTAACAAGTAGAAAATGTAATTTAAAATACCATTTACAGTAGCAATAAAAACCATAAGGTACTTAGGAATAAATAAGTTTAACAAAAGACGTGCCTGATCTTTACGGAAAAAAAAAAAAAAACTGAAAAGGTTAAAACTTTTTAAAGGCCTATGAAGTAAAATACCACATTTATGGGTAGTGAGACTTTAAGTCAAAATGATATTAGCCTCCAAATTAATGTACTAACTCAGTAGAAGTCTAACCAAAATCACAACATAATTTTACATGGAATTTAACAAGCTAATTAAAATTTATATGGAAAAGACCAAATACAGTCAAAACAATTTTTAAAAACAGGGTGTAAAGGGACCTGCCATCTCACATTACAACTTTAAAAAAAACAATGTTACTGAGACATAATTCACATACCATACAACCCACTCACCTCAAGTGGGCAATCGATGGTTTTTAGTATACTTAGAGTTGTTTAACAACCACAATTGATTTCAGAATATTTTTATCACCTCAAAAGGAAACGCCACATCTCCTCAGTCACTAACCCACAATTCCCCCAACCTCCTATCCCATGGTAACCCCTAATCTACTTTTTGTGTCTTGGGTATTCCACAGAAATGGGATCATGTAAGGTATTTCACCATGATGTTTTGAAGGTTCATCCATGTTGCAGACATCTTAACTTTTTAAGTCATTAAGAGATTGTGATACTGGCAAGAAGCTAAAATAGACCAAATTAACAAAATGGTAAGCCTGGACACATATCCACACAAATATAAAAACTGATCCGTAATGTTACTGACACTGAAGACCAGTGGAGAAGAGATGAACTGACTATTCAATTAACAGTACTATGTGACAACTGTTAATTAACATGAAAAATAAAATTGTATCTCTATGTCTTATCATACACCAACATCAAGTTTAGCTAAATGAAAGACTTAAATGAGAAAGCCAAAACCTTACAACTTTAAGAACATCCAGAGTAATATTTCATGACATCAAGGCAGAAGATTTCATATACAAGAATCAAAATGGCAATCCATAAGTAGAAATTGGTAAATTTGATCAATTAATATAAACTTCTGTTCATCAAAAGACACAATAGAATGAAAATACAAGGCATGGTGTGAGAGAAACTATCTGCAATGTATATAACAGAGCAAGAATTAATTCCAGATTATAAAAAGAACTTCTTCTACAATTAAAAAAAAAGACAAACAACCCAACAGAAAAGTGCACCCAGAAAAGGAGGGAAATTAAAATGGATATATGTAGGTATATGTATGGCTGAACTACTATGCTGTACACCAGAAACTGACACAACATTGTAAACTGACTACACTTGAGAAAAAGAGAAGGAAAGAAAAAAAAAAAAGAAAGAAGAGAGGGTAAAACCAAAGGGCAAGAAGAAATTAAAATTCTTCATTTGCTACTAATTAGGGAAATACGTATTAAAACCAAACAGAGAGATCCCATTACCATCAAATTAGGAAAAATCTTAAAGTCTGACCATAATAAGTATTGGCAATGATATGGAACCAACAGAAATTTCATCTGCTGCTGAAGAAGGGTCAGCGTAATGTGCAGTAACTATGCCTATCAACCAACATTAGCTCTTCTATATATATGCTTAAGAGGAATTTTTCTCCATGTACTCAATAATGATCAGAACAGCTCTAATCATAATTGTAAAATCTAACTATAATCTAAGTATTCATATCCATGAGCACTGATAAACACTGAAAATGAAGTAGAGCTACATGTGTAAACATGGATGGACCTATCAAGAATGTTGAGTTAAAAAGCAAGCCACAGAAACCTTTACAAATATAAATTTTTAAAGCATGCAAAATAAAATATCATTTATACTAGCATATATAATAAATGTTTCTAAACTACATGGAAATGATGAACACCAAATTCAAGATTAATATGGGTGGTACATTCATGCAAATTATTTACATTATTCTCTGATTCTTGAGTATCTAGAACATTTCGTAATTCTTCAAGTACAACTAAGCAAAGAGTTCAATTTTAGAAAACAGTGTTTTGATCAATAGAAATTATACAGAAATTATTTAAAACAGGGCAAAACTAAGCATCTCCATAATATTATTTTATTCAGAACAGTAAATAAAAAGATGTAAACATTTGAGTTCTAACTTCATAATGACTTCCAAAAGAACCACAATGTACACAATCTTGAAATAATTGTTTTTCAAGGACAGATGCTGAAAAAAAAAAGTGTGCTATAAGAAATAATATTTAGTGCTTACAAGTAGTTCATTTTCAGGCTATAAGCAAATCTAAATATGCACAGAGAGATCACTAAAGCTGGCACACTTAGAGGAAGAGGACATGGAGCTCATCTTCCACCATGCACACATGAAAAAATACACCTACATGTGGAATAATTCTCACTGAAAACTAACTGAAAACTGGCAGAAGGACTCCTGTACAACCAAGGCTATAAGAGAGATACACAGGGAAGAGAAGAAAAGTGATTGGGTCAGGACCTGTGCATCTGGGAGGGGACTCAGAGGAAAAGGGAGAATACATGGGTGGATACCCACCCAGAGGAGTGAGCAGTGAGAGCCACAGATAAGGTGCTCCAGGCCCTGGAATCCTACATGGGGGAGACAAGTCCCCTTGGCTGACTGGAGGACCACTGGGAAAAATAGGAGGCAAAAAGAAAAACAAAAAAAGAAAAACAAATTTTTAAAAATGAAAACAGTTTGAGAGATCTCTAGTGTAACATTAAACATAGCAACATTCACATTATAGGGGTCCCAGAAGAAGAGAGATGGGAGATCAAAAACGTATTCGAGGAAATTATGGCTGAAAATCTCCCAAACCTGAGGAAGGAAACAGATATCCAGGTACAGGAAGCACAGAGGGTCACAAACAGGGTAAACCCAAACAGATCCACAACAAGACATATCATAATTAAAATGGCAAAAGATAAAAAGAGAATTTAAAGGCAGCAAGAGAAAAACAAAGAGTTACTCACATACAAGGGAACCTTCATTAGGCTATCAACTGATTTCGCTGCAGAAACTCTGCAGGCCAGAAGGTGTGGCATGATATTCAAAGTGCTGAATGGGAAAAAACCTGCAACGTAGGATATTCTACTCAACAAGATTATCATTTGGAATAGGAGAGATAAAGAACTTCTCAGAGAAGCAAAAACTAAAAGAGTTCACCAACACGAAACCTAACCTAAAAGTAGTGTTAGAGTCTTCTCTAAGTGGGAAAAAAGTAGGAATCTAAAGGAAAGGAAAAAATCTCACTAGGAAAGGCAAATACACAGTAAGGACTGAGGGTCAACCACTTAAATAAGCCAGTATGAAGATGAAAAGATACATATAAACATTTATATATATATATATATAAAGCAACAATAACTACAATAAACAGTTAAGAGATAAACATGGAGATGTAAAATATGACATCAAAAACATAAAATGTGGGGAGGGGAGAAAAAAACAAATTTTTTACAACGTGTTGAACTTAAATGACTACCACTTATGACAAGTAGATATAGTTATAGGTCAACAATATATGAACCCCATGGTAACCACAAAACAAAAACCCCCAAGAGATATAAAGAAACTAAAAAGAAAGGAACAAAAGCATACTACTAAAGAAAATCATCAAACTACAATATAAGAAACAAAAAGAGTAACAGAGAACTACAGAAACAACCAGAAAACAGGTAATAAAATGGTAGCAAGTGTTTAACTATCAATGATTACTTTAAATGCAATAGACTAAATGCTTCAATCAAAAGACATAATTTGCTGATTGGATATAAAAACAAGACTGTTCTATATGCTGTTTACAAGAGACTCACTTCAAAGTTTAAGACAAAAAAAGACTCAAAATGAGGGGATAGGAAAAGATATTTCATACAACAGAAATGGTAAGAAAGTCGGGGTAACACTCACATCAGACATAATAAACTTTAAAACAAAGGCTATAACAAAAGATGAAGAAGGGCATTATACAATGATAACTGTACACAATACAAAAAGATATTACACTCAACACATATGCACCCAATACACGAGTAGCTAAATACCTAAAGAAAATACAAACAGACACAAAGAGAAAATGACACTAATAAAATAATAGTAGGGTACTTCAACACCCCACTTACATCAATGTACAGTCAATAATGCAACAGTGGTCTAAAATGAAACAAAGACCACCCGGGCTTATTAGATAGCTACAGGACATTACATTCAAAACCAGAAGAATATACATTCTTTTCAAGTGCACATGGAATGGTCTCCAGAACAGATCACTTGCTAGGCCACAAAACAACTCTCAACAAATTTTTTAAAGGATAGAAATTATTTTATCAAGTATTCTTTCTGACCGCAATGGTATGAAACTAGAGATCAACTACAAAAAGTAAAACAGGAAAGGACAAACAGGTGGAAACTAAACAACATTCTACTTAAAACAAAAACAAACAAACAAAAAAACAGGTCAATGAAGAAACCAAGTAGGAAATCAGAAAATACCTTGAGACAAATGAAAATAGAAACACTATACTCCAAAAGCTATGCAATGCAACAAAAGCAGTTCTAAGAGGGAAGTTTATAGCAATACAGGCCTTTCTCAAGAAACAACAACAAAAAAAAGCCGACCACCACCAACAAAAGAAACAAGAAAAATCTCAAATTAATAACATAATTTACCACCTAACAGAATTAGAAGAAGAGCAAAGCCTCAAGTCAGCAGAAGGAAGGAAATGATAAAGATCAGAGGACATTTTAAAAAGAATAAAAACAAAACCAAAAACAAAACTATAGAAAAAATAAGTGAAACCAAGAGCTGGTTTTTTGAAAAGATAAACAAAATTGATAACCCTTCAGTCAGGCTCATCAAGAAGAAAAAAGGACCCAAATTAACAAAATAGGAAATGAAAGAGGAGCAATAACAACCAACACCAGAGAAACACAAAAAATCATAAGAAAATATTATGAACATTTATATGCCAACAAATTGGGTAATGCAGAAGAAATGAACAAATTTCTAGAAACACACAACTTACCAAGACTGAATCAAGAAACAGCAGACAATACAAGAAAAGGAAATTATAGACCATTATCTTTGATGAATATAGATGCAAAAATCCTTAACAAAATATTAACAAATTGAATCCAATAACACATAAAAAAGGATCATAATCCATGATCAAGTTGGATTTATTCCAGGAATGCAAGTATGGTTCAACACACACAAATCAATGTGATACACCACACTACCAAAAAGAAAGACAAAAATCACATGATCAGCCCCACAGATGCTGAAAAAATATTTTACAAAGTTCAACATCCATTCATCATAAAAACTCTCATCAGAGTAGGTATAGAGGAAACATATCTCAACATAATAATATGGGCCATATATGACAAACACATAGCTAATATCATACACAATGGTGAAAAGATGAAAGTCTTTCCTGTAAACTGAGAAACGAGAAAAGGATCCCCACTCTTACCACTTCTATTTAACATAGTATTGGAAGTTCTAGCCACAATAATCAGACAAGAAAAAGAAATAAAAGCCAACCAAATTGGAAGGGAAGAAGTGAAACTGTCACTATTTGCAGATGATATGATACTTTATATAAAAAACCCTAAAGTTTCCACCCCAAAACTATTAGAATAAATTAATTCAGTACAGTTGCAAGATACAGGATTAATATATGGAAATCTGTTGCTTTTCTATACACTAATAATGAACTATCAGAAAAAGAAAACACAAAAAAGAAATCCCATTTAAAATTGCATCAAAAAGAATAAAGTACCTAGGAATAAACTTAGCCAAAGAGATGAAATACCTTTACTCTGAAGGAAATTAAAGATGATACAGAGAAATGGAAAGATATCCTGGGCTTTTCTTGGATTGGAAAAATTAACATTGTTAAAATGGCCATACTACCCAGAGCAATCTAAGATGCAATCCCTATCAAAATACCCAGCATTTTTTCACAGAATTAAAACAAATAATCCTAAAATTCATAAGGAATCAAAGACTCTGAATTTCCAAAGCAATCTTAAAGAAAAAGACAAAGCTGGAGGTATCACCCTCTCAGACTTCAGACTACATCGCAAAGTTACAGTAATCAAAAGTCTGATACTAGCACAAAAATAGACACATAGATCAATGGGACAGAACAGAGAGTTCAGAAATAAACCCATACACCTGCAGTCAATTAATCTACGACAAAGAAGGCAATAAGATACAACAGAGAAAAGACAGTCTTTTCAAGAAATGGTGTTAGGAAAACTGGATAGCTGTATGTAAAACAATGAGATTAGAACACTGCACCACACCATATACAAAAATAAATGCAAAATGGATTAAAGACCTAAATGTAAGACCTGAAACTATAAAACTCCGAGAAAAGAATATAGGCAGGATACTGTTACTGATTTAAGTCAAAGAGTATTTTTTTGTATCTGTCTCCTAAGGCAAAACAAGTAAAAGCAAAAATAAGCAAATAGGACCTAATTAAACTCAAAAAGTTTTTGCACAGCAAAGGAAACCATCAACAAAGTGAAATCTACATAATGGGAAAAAATATTTGCAAATGATAGGACCAACAAGGGATTAATATCCAAAATATATAAACAGCTCATACAACTCAGTATCAAAAAAGCAAACAACCCAATCAAAAAATGGGCAGAAGATCTGAATAGACATTTTTTTCAAAAAAAGACATACAGATGGCTAAAAGGTACATGAAAAGATGCGCAATATTACTAGTCATTACAGAAATGCAAATCAAAAGCACAATGAGATATAACTTTACACCTGTCAGAACAGCTGTCATCAAAAAGCCTACAAATAACAAGTGCTGGTGAGGATGTGGAGAAAAGGCAACCTTTGTACACCATTGGTGGGAATATAAATTGTGTAGCCACTATAGAAAATGGTACAGACTTTTTTCAAAAAACTAAAAACAGAATTACCATATGATCCAACAATTCTGCTCATGGGTATATATCCAGAAAAAATGAAAACACTAATTCAAAAAGATACATGCACCCCATTGTTCATAGAAGCACTATTTAGAATAGCCAAGATATGGAAGCAATCCAAGTGTTCATCAACAGATGAATGACTAAAGAGGATGTGGTGCATATATACAATGGAATATTACTCATCCATAAAAAAGAATGAGATCCTGCCATTTGTAGCAACATAGATGGACCCAGAGAATGTTATGCTTACTAAAATAACTCCAAGAAAGATAGAGGGGGAGGGTACAGCTCAAGCAATAGAGCGCATGCTTAGCATGCACAAAGTCCTGGGTTCAATCCCCAGTACCTCCCCCCTAAATACAAATAAGTAAGTTAACCTAATTACCTTCCCACCAAATTAAAAAAAAAAAGATACTGTTTGATATCATGTACATGTAGAATCTAAAATTTTTTTAAATGAATAAAAACAGAAACAGACTCACAGATATAGAAAACAAACTAGTGGTTACTGGTGGAAAGAGGAAAGAGGGGAGGGGCAACTTAGGGGTATGGAATTAAGAGATTAAAAAAACTACTATGTATAAAATAAATAAGCAACAAGGATATACTGTATTGTACAGGGAATTACATGCATTATCTTTTAATAACTTTCATTGGAGTATAATCTGTAAAAATATTGAAATCACTATGCTCTATACCTAAAACAACATATTGTAAATCAACTATACTTCAAGTTTAAAAATGTATTAAAAACCAAATAAATAAACAAGCAAATGCAGTAAAAAGCAACCACAATTATACAGTCTTTAAAACACAATGGTAGATCCACTTCAAAATTATTTTTTAAGTTACAGCAAATGTTTTTTTTTCCTTAAGTCGTTCTTTTGGTTCACTTAAGGCTATTTTCCCAACCAATTCTACTGCTGTGACCAATGAGGTCTCATCCCAAGTTCTTACTCTATTCATTTTCTATCAAAATCAAACAGGAAAGAATAAAAGGACTCCAGGAATAAAAGGTGGAATTTGGCAGCAACACTAGGGAATTTTCAATACTTACTGCCCTTTCCCACTTTTTTTTTTTTGGTGGTGGTAGAGGGTGGTGGAAAGGGAACTCCTAAGCATCCTTCTAGAACTGCTTCTTTTATTAATATGGTGCTCTATTCTCTGGACCCTCAGTTATACTACTGCCGCACATATTTAGTACCTCCAGTAAACACAAACTATTACTGATTTTTTTTGGCAGGGGGGAATTAGGTTTATTTATTTAGTTATTTATTTTAATGGAGGTGCTGGGGATTGAAGCCAGGACCTCCTGCATCCTAAGCATGTACTCTAACTACCGAGCTATACCCTCCCCCCATTTCTGATTATTAATATCAATTTATCTACAATACCTATAATATTTAAATCTTGACACCTAAGGAAACAGCATAATATTATCCTATATTGTTACTAAAGTCAAACAGGTAAATCTATTTTTCAAAAGTCTACACACAGATTTTGAATTAAACCTAGATAGCCTATCATCTCCTAAGGTCTGAAAGCAGTATTAAACCTTTTTTTAATCCATATTCTCTTCTGATAAACATAAATATCTCCTGCCTACTGTTAACATTATAAACTGTAATAATATTGAGGATGTTCTTTTTCAAATCACAAAGCGCTCCAGGATTCTGAAACTTGTCCTGGTTGAGAACCACTGTATTAAAGATGAAGACTTATTAACAACTTTTTAAAATATCATTTCTAGATGTTTTCAATGAGCCATAACTACATGAGAGGAAAAATATAAATTGAGAAAATATAAAAAGAATCAACTTACACATATAACATGTTTGTATCCAAGTCAATGCAAACAACATCTTGTGGTGGGTCATGAAGATCAAAATACCTTGAGTCAACTCCAACTATAAACGGAAAAGGTGCACTCAGCACTGCCGCCAGTGAAAGAGGACAAAGGGGAATATATGGGCATTGCCACTGAAACGGAAAGATCATCTGGGGAGAAAGTTTTAAAAAATTAACCAGATTTTAAATTTGCAATGAGAATTATGTAATTAACTAGTATTACTGAAAGGGACCATTAAAAAGCAGTTAAGTGAGTTTCTTTTACCTTAAACTTCATTCCGAAAGTTAAATGACTATAAAATACTACTAGGCAATACCATTAACCAATGTGATAAAAATCTTCAAGTGTGACAATGATCACAATCACAATGAAAACGCTAATAGCTCTTTGCATGTTACTTGTTGTAATGCCTAGAGAAAATCCACGTTCCCACTTTATGGAGAGAGTCAAAGAAGAGAGAAAATTACCCAAAATATTATAAAACAAACTCATGATCTTTAACTCATGCATTTTATCCACCTACTAATCCTCAAAATAACCTTTGACTAAAATCCAATGAAGAGCACCAAGAACTTTAAAAAATTTAAAATGACTCTCTTGGGAACAGTAATAGTCAAATGAAAATTTCAACAAAAAGATTTCCTAACTGTCCAAATAAACATAAAATGATCCAACTTCAGTGAAGCTTGGTGTCTTAAAAATATTAGTCAATATAAAACATACCTCAACAATCTTTACTAGCCTTCCTTTATAAAGCTAACTAACTAAATAAACCTAATTATATCACTGTAGTCTTTCCAAAAAAAAAAAGAAAAAGACAAGTTTTGACAAGTAAAAAAAAAAATTTAAATAATCAGCTAACATTAAAAATTTAATTATTGATGGTAAAATTTTTCCTCTACTATAAAAATCCTTGCTATTTTTCAAAGTCTAGTCCAATTATGACCTTACCCATCATCACTCATCCCAAATAATTGCCTACAGAATTTACAACCTCTGCCATTTATTCCAGATGGTTATACAAAACTGGAATTCTGTCTTGTCATTTATTTACTTATCAAGTATTTGAGCACTTAATATGTACCAAGCACTGCTCTAGATGATGGGGTCATAACCACAAATAAAACAAAGATTCCAGTCCTCATGAGGTTTATATTGTAGCATAGAGTCAGCAAACTTTCTGTAAAAGAGAGTAAATATTTTATGCCTTGCAAGCCATATTATCTCTGCCAGAAATATTTAACTCTGTCTTCATGTATGAAAGCCGTCATAGGCAATATGTAAATAAATGGCCTATGTTCCAGTAAAATTGTGTTTACAAAAACAAGCGGCAGCCGGGAATTGACTCACAGGCCATAGTTTGCCAAAACCTGGTCTAGAAGAAAAAGACTGAAAATAAACAGAAGACATAATAAATAAAATACACACCATGTGAGAGAGCACTAAGCACTATGGAAAAAAGGAAAAGTAAAGCCAAGTGCAAGGGATTAAAGTTGAGAACAGGAGAGAGAGAAAGCAAGTGACGCTGAGCTGGAACCTGAAGGAGGTGAGGGAGTTAGTCAAGGGGACATCTAAGGGTGGAGCACTTAGAAGAAAAGGAACAGATAGAGCAAAGGTCTTAAGGTGTGAGGTGTGCCTAATATGTTACAGGGGCAGCAAGGCCACCGTGGCTGCAGCAGAGTGAGCAAGGAGGAGAGAAGTAGAAAATGAGATCAGACAGAAGATGGACAGAACTACTCGCAAAGGACCTTAACAACTCAAGATTTCCTTCAGTGAAAACTATGTTCCATTCAGCAAAAAGGTTACGTTACACCTCCAACTACGTAAGAAATTTCAGAACAAAACTGTCTGACAACTAAATGATACTCTTGTCTTCATCTTTGACTTTTGCAACACAGTCTTAAATAGGGTCAATTTTACAAAAATATTCATTGTTTCCATTAATTTTTACTATGGGGCTCCATTAAATCTTCAATATTCTTAGCTTTGTCAAATCATTCTCCTTTTTCTATTTTTTTTAACCGTGCCCGCCACGGTGAGGGGCATTTTCAGCCCCCACAGGGCGAGGTGGTCCCCACGGCTCCCAAAGGTGTGCCAGGCTGCCACCCTCCAAATCATTCTCCTCTTCAGGCAGTGTTCCAACATTCATTACATACATTTCATGCCATCTTGCATTTTCATAAGTCTTCCAATTTCACTTTCAAGAGAGTGGGCCACAAAGATTCAGACAGAGGGGCATAGATAAACACTAAACTTTTAAAGGAAGGAGTGGGAACTTCATAAAACCGGTCAGTCCATTAACAAATATTTTCATGTTGTAACAACTTTTGCCGACACATGCAACTGTGGAGGCTTGGAAAACTGGTATATAATTAGCATTTTTGCCCCCTATAAACCATCTCAAATGTTTATTACTATTTTCAGTCCTAGCAGCATTTCCCTGACCAGATTAAGATCTTGGAGACTATCCTATTTGTTAATTTAACAAATATTTATTGAATGTTTACTCCATGCTCTTTAACTGTGATAAGTGCTGAGGACACAGGAGTGAAAGAGACTTAGATCATTATTTTCGTAACAGTTACATTCTTAAAATGGAGAAAGGAAGAGAAGGGAATCAACTATTTTAAATTAAACTAATAATGGAAAATAGGGTTAGAAAAATGAAACATCCAAAATTCTATACTATGACCTTTAAAGCCCTATCTGATCAGACCTCTTTCTAATTGCAATGGGAAGCCATCAAAAAGGTTTTAAAACAGGGGAGGACTTGATGTAACTTTTACTTGTTTTACACAATAGCTAAGCATTTGTACATTATCCAATTTCACAATCATCTAGATTTTCCCAAGTTATTGGCTTGCAATGATTAAAAGTTAAAATTGGGAGAAATTAGTTATGTAATTCATGTGTATAATTTTAGGGCAACTGAAATTGGCCAGAGCCTCTCATTTAATATAAGCTTCATTCACAAGTTTTATTATCATGTAATCATATAGATTCTCCGAACAACTCTAAAATATGAAAAATTAGAAACTGACATTTTCTCTCAAATAGAAATCACTTTTCCTTTTAAGTATTTCTCTTTGCCACCCTATTACATTTATGTAACTTCTACTGGTAATTTCAGAGCTGCTTTCATTGAAGGAAATTTCCCTTTAAAGTAATAATCCTGTCAAGAATTTTGTACTAAAATGAAAATTCTATACTTACAGCTACAACAGCTTCGGCTACTCCAGTCAACACAGCTGGCCTAAGAGAATGTAGCAAAATTTTACACTCAAGTAAAACAAAGAGCAGCAGTGTTGCACAATTCTCAGGACCCAAATTCATTAACAAGGTGCTAAAGTTGGCTCCACTAGAAAAACAGAGAAAAAGAGGAATTATGAACTATTTCTCTAAAATGTGTTAAGATTTGTTTATTAAATTATTTCCTACATATTAACAATTTAGAATCTAATATTAATTTCAAGTTCTCATTTAGTTATCACTGAAAAGGAGCAAATGCAATGAGATGGTATAAGAGAATGATTCAAACTCATTCTTTGATAACAAAGGGGCATTTATCAAGAAAGATTTTCCCAAAGAACAACCATTTGAGCTGAGCTCAAAAGAAAGGATGTAGGGGTTGGAGGCACAGACAATATATGCAAATGTCCTGAGGCAAGAAAAAGCAACTGTCATGTTCAAGAAACTGAAATAAATCTATTGTGACTAAAGTATAGGGGGAGGGAGTGAACACAACAAAAGAGTATACCTGAAATAAAAATGATATTTGCATTCTCAAACATTTATACTTGCATTCTCAAAAGGACACACTGGCTACAGTGTGGAAAAAACTGAAAGAGTGCAAGGTTACTAACTAAGAGGTTAACAATGAAGTAGTCAAGGTGACAGATCGTGCTAGCCTGGACTAGTGATGCAGATGAAGAGAAGCTAACAGATCTGAGATTTTTAGGAGGTAAAATCAGTTCACTCTGAACATTTAGTTATTAACTGGATACGGGAGGAGAGAGGAGAGGAAGAGGAAGGTATTCCCTACATCCAATATTGTAACTCTCTTAAGTGTTCCATTTTAAAATAGCAAGGCCATCCACCCAGCTATCAAAGTTTGAAACATTAAGGCTATGCTTACACAGTTTGTAAAAATTACACAACTGTATTACCCGAACCCTTAAAATGTTTTAAAGCATTCTGCTCCAAGTGAATAAATATATCATTTTAGATACTATTAATTACCTTAGTGGTAAAGGTGTAGAAACTGGCTGTGACAATATTAACGCATCATGGACTGATAGCTTAAAAAAACAAAATTAATTAATTAATTAACCAAGCCAATTCTGAAACCTAAATATTTAGATCAAGGGTAAAATGGAAAACAGTTTAATATGCAGACTGATACAGTTTTGGAAACATGTACTAAAATATAGAACAATAGCTGTATTTACTTAGAGGTCCTGAATTAGTTCTTTTTAATTAAGTGGTTAATTCAACTGAATTCTGATTCAATTAATTGGTTAAAATACAGTTGTTTAAAAATTATGGAGTAACTGCCTTTTAAAGCCTCAAATTTATTTACTCTATATTTGGAAACTGCTTAATATATATTAAAACTTTGCTGAACTGAAGAACATTTAAAATTAACAGTATTTGACTTAATGCTACCATATCACATATAATGTTGATAACCATCTTAGCAAAAATTTTAAAATACCTTGCTTCTATAGATCAGTGCTACTCAAAGGGCGAGGCTATATAGACTGTTAGTGGTCTAGGAACAGACAGTATATAAATAGAGAGTAAGCCATTTAGAAACTTTTATGGCAGTGTAACTCTGCTCTCACATCCAAGTACACCATCAGTAAACTCACGTCATTGGACAGGTTATAGACCTGTTCATGTCTATATGGATCTCACATGGTAAGCTACATATGTGACAAGCTGTATATTTATATAGGTCTGCCACTGACTAGAAATAAAAAGAAACTGGTCCTTTAAAACAGATAGTTTGAAGAGCACTATTATAGACTACTTCACTCTCACCCTCCAACCATAATCCATTTCATATCTAATATTTATTAAATACTCCAATATTAAAAACATGCCATAACCTAAGTCTGGGTTTTACATTATTAAAATCAGGTACATAAAGGTCACGCATGGACCAATGATGTCATGAACCAAGTATTATAATTACTGCAATTCTGAACATCCGAAATTTTAAAAAAAAGTAGAAAGGATGTTCATTGAAGACATAAAATACAGGAAATGCAAGGACTTTATAAGTGCCTATTTTTCCACCTTAAACCCAAAGGGCCACAGAATCCACCCTGCAGTGATCGGAATGAATTTATGCAGCGCTCCCCTCAAATATACTCTTTTTTGATTACCTGTACCAGGATTCTTGGTCTTTGTGGTGAAGGAAAAGGGATGTTTTGCATAAAATGTGAAATGTGCCTAGAAAAAATTTTAATATAATTACTTTTCTAGAATAGAAATAAATAGCTTCACAGATTTTTTAACAAATCTTACATATTATATATCATCCCAGATCTGACAAACTCACCTAAAACTTAAGCTAAATAAACAAATTTACTTGGTGTAAATACATGTACTCACTCCACTCAACTTCTGAGATGCACTGTACTTCCTGATTAAAAGTCCATATTTATATACCCTATTATCATCAAGAAAATAAAGAGTAACATGAATAGTTTCCATGAAAGAAGATAATATTTATTGCCCTGGTTATCAGTACCAGTATGGGGAGTAACTAACAGTGATATAATGAATCAAAACTAATACAGAATTTAACCTTACTAGTTAATATTAAAATAATATAGTTCTTTTACTATAACTTTGAGCAAACCACTTGTCCTATTTCTCCACCTATTAATAATACTTCTTAAGTTTTGAGCTCTTAGAATCCACTAATATGCAAAGTATTAGTTACTTCAACTGAAAAAAAATCACATACACTCATTCTATTTTCACAAACTATTCACAGAACCTTACTTTTTCAAAGGCTGCTAACTTATCATCAACATTAAATTTACTTCTAACAACTTTTAATCTGACCACTGAAAGTTAAATCTAGAATTATGAACCATTAGACTGGCATTCCAGTAATACAACATGAAAGCTGAAACCATACTGCTAAGCCAAATTGTGTAAGTTTATGCATAACACTTTACTATTTTTTAAAGTTGATTTTTCAGCAGCATTATTTTAAAACCTACAGATAACTGCCCCTCTCTATTCCACTAAACTAGTACACTTTACTGATATTCTTTCTGCTATAATGTGAAATTTTGGAAATTTTAAGAAAAGTCTGTATGTTTATTCATACTAAAACATGTTTCCACAAAGCTCCTAACTTGGTTTTTTAGCAGGGTACATGAGTTATTTACTATAATAATCAAATCAATGTGCCACTAGAAGTCAGAAAAGATGTGGTTTTAAAAAGACAGTGGATCCAATATAAGTTTCTTGCTTATAAAATGTAATGAAGGAAATCACAAATCAAAGGGAAAACATCCAGAATTCTATCAATGCCAAAACCAAAACTTCACTTTTAATATAAATAGACTCACCCTTATTAATTCCTACATCAGTTTAGAAATGTTTTAACTTGGAACATTTGGATGTTTGGGGTGGGGTGGGGTGGGTGTGTGTATCAACAGTCACTTTTCTCTTAGTTATTCAAGAATGAATAGGAAGAACACACAAAATACAATATTATATATAAGTTCTCTTCTCAGCTGAACTCCCAGAAGATGATTATATGGTCATCCTCACTACCAGTCCTCAATTTTAAATTCAGAGTCAATGACTAAGGTGAAGAAAGGGAGCAAGTAAAAAGTAGGATGACTTTTATGCTCCTTCCCATTCGACTCTGACGCTTCCAGTCAGGGAAACAATGAAATGTGTATAAACACATCCAATTTTTCCACCAGACATCCCTCAAGAGTCATTATACATACTTTTCAATGGGAAGAGGATGTGGTCCAGACACAGAAAGTTTGTAGATAAACATGAGAAATTTTCTAAAAGCTTCAAAAAAAGGCCAGTGTGAGAGTAAACAAATGCATTTGTTTGAATTGATGGATTTGGAGACCACTTTTCTCTCCACAGGTGTCAGCAGGCCCAGTTGCACAAGCTGTTTCTCTGTGAGAAGTTCTCGAGAGTAAGGTTCATAAAATTGGATGGCAGCTCCATATACCTACAGAGAGTAAAAGTACTGTTAAAAAAATATGAGTTTATTTTTAAGAATTAATTTCTCTTTTTCTCTTGTTCCAAAAGAAATATTTGCTTAGAGTACATATGATAGATAAATGGGAAAAAAAATCTCAAACATTGCTGATGGGAATATAAAATGGTACAGCTACTGTGGAAAACAGTTTGGCAGTTCCTCCAAAAGTTAAACAAACAATTACCATATGATCCAGCAATTCCACTCCTACAGATATACCAAAAAGAACGGAAAACAGGGACTTAAACAAATACCTGTACGTCAATGTTTATAGCAGCATTATTCACAATAATGGAAAGATTCAAACAACCCAAATGTCCATCAACAGATGAATGGATAAGCAAAATGTAATACAGTCGTCCCTCAGTATTTGAGAGGGATTAATTCCAGAACCCCTAGTGGATACCAAAATCCACGAATGCTCAAGTCCCTTATAATATAATGTAGTACAGTCGGCCCTCCTTATCCACAGGTTCTGCATCCAAGGATTCAGGGGGCTGACTGTATATATATGAGAAGGAATGTTATTCATCATTAACAAGGAATAAAATTCTGATAAATACTGCAACATGGATGAACCATGACAACATTATGCTAATTGAAATAAGCCAGACACAAAAGGACAAATATTATATGATTCCATTTATCTGAGCTACCTAGAATAGATATATTGGTAGAGAAAGATAGAAGAGGTTACCAAGGACTTAGGGTAAGGGTGAAGGAAGCTTCTGTTTAGAGTGATGAAAAAGTTCTGGAGATAGATAAGTGATACTTTTATAAATCTTATAACTATTTAGTCACTATATATGTGTGTATATAAATCTGCATATATCATATATATCATATCAACCCTTGTCTTTATAAAGACAACACTCCCAGAGACAATTATTTCAAAGTGATCTCAGAGATTTTTAACACAAGCAATATGACAAAAGCATCTCAAAAAGGCTTTGTTGTTCTCTACTGGTCAAAGTACATTTGGTAACTCTTAAATGTTTGAAAATCATAAAATACTCATTTATATTTATTGCTTTCAATGAGAGAAACTATAAATGATCATGAAGCTAAAAAGGTAGCTTAGTTGTAAGCCATCCAGTTAATATAACATTGGAATTCATTTGTTGAGTATTTTACTATGTTCCAGACACTGTACTAGACACTTAACCTTCATTATAATCTTTAATACAGTGGCTATAAACTTGTAGACTGTAGAATAAGGACACAGATGTATTTTCATTTGTTCCGCAAGAGTTAGCCTTGGTTAGTTATACTTTTCAATAAAACTGATTATTCTATCAAACTTCCTAAGAAACTCTTTAATTTTTAAATTTCTACTAGATCTGAGTTTTATTTACTGTTTATTTCCTAATGTTTTTTTCACCATCTCTTTTTCACTCTAAATTATCATTCTATGTCATTATTACTACTTTACACATGTTTTGAATTTCTGGCTATTACAAATAAAGTATACAAATACACATGTCTTTCGAAGGATATGTAAACGCCTCTCTCTTGGAATATGCTCAGGAGTGTAACTGCTGAGCCACAGGGTTGTTTCTTTTCCTTGCTGATAATGCAGCAGTTCTTTAAATATTCTGAAATATAAACCCCTATGGAACACGTACAGTGTCACATTACTTTCTCCCGTCTGGAGTCTGCTTTTTCAACTTCTTATTGGTATCTTTGAATGAACACATGTTCTTAATTCCAATGAGGTCCTACTATTCATCTTTTCTTTTATGGCTAGTGCTTTCTGTATATTGTTTAAACTATCTTTGCTAATTCTGTCAATTTTAATGTTACTTATCTTCTTACCCTCACTGTCATAGTTCAGAAATTAGCCATCAATTAATAGTCATCCTTTTGAAAGTAAGTATGTCTTCTCTTTCTGGTTCTTTTTTGTCTTTGGTGTTCTACTTTTACTATAATACTTATTTAAAGGTGGTCTTATATTTTTATTTTTTTCTGCTGAAGTTTCAGTGTATCTTTAACCTGAAAACTCAATTTTTATCAACCCTGGAAAACTCTCAGCCAACCACTAGCTTTTAAAATGTTGACTCTCCCTTTTCTAGTCTCTCCTTCTGAAATGCACTAAATATCTATTGGTCCTTTTGATTCTATCTTCTACATTTTTAAACTCCTTTTCTATTTTACGTTTTTCTGTGCCACATTTGAAGTAACCAATCTTCCATCTCATTAATTCTCCCTTCAAATATGTCTTATTTGCTGTTTAAACCATTCACTAAATTTTAAGGACCATGCTTTTCATTTCTAGACATTTGATTCTTTATTCAATCTGTCTATTCATTTTTCAAAACATTCCGCCCTTTCCCTAATGTTCTGAGCCCCTCTATTAGGTCTTAAATCATTTCAATTATATATTCTTTTATAGTATCTATGATACTGTCATGCTATCATTTCAATGCCTTAAGCGTCTAACCCAGCTCTGATTATGTCCTGTTGACTATTCCTATGGTCCCTATGTCTTCTAACTTTTACTAGAACCTCATCTTGAGGCTTGGGTTTTGGGGGTTCCTCTCCAGAGAGACTTTATATTTGCTTCTATAGGCATTCCAGAGGTATCAGCAACCTGATAGCAATTTTCATGCTGACTTCTCACTTTGGGCTTTACAGTACAAATTTAAACTGAAATGTATTATGTGCAAATAATCCTAACATTCAAATAAGACTTTATCTCTTATTAATCTTTTTATGGGATTAAAAACATGGACAAAATAGGCCTCTCTTGCCTTCTGAGATGGCCCACACTGTCCATAGCATGTGTATCTCCCTGAATCAAACTGCTTTCACTCTAAAAGAAAGAAAAAAAATAAGGCAAAACAAAAAACATGAGCAAAATAGGAAAAAAAAAACCTTTTCAGCAGAAGAGGCTGTCAGGACAAAAGTTGAGAAAACTGGCAGTGGGTATTTGCTCTGAGGATCCCAACATTCAATTGTAGCTCCCATCGGAAGGCAGAAGAGAGGTACAGATTCCGACAGTGGAAATGACTCATAGTCCTCTTCTGGATATCTAAAAATTAAACCTTTTGGAGAAAGGAGACAATGATAAATTTCTTTTAATAGTTACTATTGCACAAATTATATGTGATAAATATTAAAAGAATAATTTAATGGCAAATTTTATGGAAATATTTAGGTATGAAGTTTCAAAATCACTATTTCTCCTGCATATCAGAAATTAAAATAAATGAACAAATTTACCATTTATTTTTACTCATGGACTTACAGTTCATTGTAACATTAATATGTATTAAATACACTAGTTAAAACTATTCAACAGGATCATCAACCTTAATGTATTTTCCGTGCATACTGCCAACATCTTACGGAGAGTGGTAAAGAAACATACAGGAAAATTTACCAATTTTTCAGTTAGTCTTCTATAAAAGAAAAAAAAATTCAGGGAAGGGACCAGTATTATGAAATAATACCAAGGCAACAGAAATTATCACAGCCCCTAAACTTGTCTAGAGAGAGAAGCAGTGAGAAGACATGCAATATGAAAAGTCAGTAAGCCAGAAACCCTTGTGACTGAGCAGAGAGTACGTGAGATCCAGGAAGCAGGAGCAGGGGCACTCTGAGAAGCATAACAAAGCCCCCGTGGGCTAAAGTACCCACATGGCAACAGTTCATTAGCCTCTGACATCTCCAATGCACAGACTACCTCTAAGTTATACACTTGAAAATTAGTAGCAGAATTTTGAGTCCAAATTCAGTCTCCAAAATTCTGTATTCTAAAATACGTGTCTCATATCAAATACCTGAATACTTTCACAAAACTTGTTTCTGTAAGTTTTTCTTTAGGTAACAATTTCTCCCCACCAAAAAGAAAAAAAAAATTTTAAAGAAATCACACATAATCAACACATTACAGCAATATTATCAGAACATTTTAAAGTGATACTGAAACTTGTTAGTTGTTGCCTTTATTTTTATATTATAAATTAAATGGTTTGATTCATTAGTATGAATATCTTTATGAGGACAACTAAGATTTCTCAAAAATGGATTTGCCTGACTTCCCTGAAGTAAAACTTTATTCCAAAAATTGTGCACAATCAAAAAGTAACTGACACTGCTTTTCACAAAGTATTCCAGTATCTCTTCTATTTACAACTGGAGCATACCTGTATTTTCAGTTTTTATCCCACCATACCAGTGGGATGAAGAGGTCACACTTAAATCTTTACAGCCCTTGACACTTTACTGTGCAGTTAGAATGTGGCGATACATTTCTCAAACACTTCATGGCAGAAAAGTTTCTCAGGCCCTTCTCTCCTCCATTTAGCTGATTCTTTGCAACAAGTGAGAAAGGAAGCAAGTCCACCTTTCATGGCAAGTAACATGTGGTTTCAAATCAGACACACAGAGATAAGAGAAGGAAATATAAGAAGTAAAGATGCAGTTTGACACCCTTCTGATTGTCAAAATATAAAAGTGCAGAGAGTAAGCGGTTTCTCACTCAATTGTTAAGTCTATTAGTGTAGACTAAAATCTTGAATGTTTATTTCACAAATGCTTGCTTGGGATAGAAGTTTCTGTTTAATTAATACAGTATTTTTGTTGGTGAAGGGTAACATTAAAATATCTTGTAAGTATGTAATATATTTAAGAAAACTTATGCCTTTACATGCTAAAGTTATAGGTAATTCAATTTATGAATAGATCAATTCCAATACTGCATAAGGAAGCATATACTGTCTCTTGTAACCAAATGTTAATGTACAACAAGTCCTACAGTAGCAGAAACCATTTTTTTAAATGTACTTACCAGCTTTATATGCTATTGCATTAGAAGCAGGCACAGACTTCTTATAACACAGAAACACACTGGAACCCCACTGTAAAATATAAATTAGGTTTAAAAAAGACAAAAAGGTGAAAATAAATTGATATTGCTGAATGTCTTCTAAAGATTTTGATTATTCAGGGAAGTCTATTTAAAACATGTTTATCAAACAGACTATGTAGTATACAACAGAGCAAAACATGAAATTGAAACACTAAAAAGAGTAAAAAAAATATTGCTATAAAAATTAAACTGATGCGAAGGCTGTTTCAAAAAGTTTAAAATTCTGTAATCACCGAGAGGCTGCTTCTACTTGAAAGAGATAACACAAAACAGAGTGGGTGCTAGAGCCCCAGCTAGGAAAGACTGGGGTCACTAGGGTTCTATGAAGTCATTCTCTCCAGAGGCAAACCAGTGTTGACTAATAGCCGTGGGTGCATGGGTCATCTCTGCCTATACCTCATTTAAGCTAATATTAGCTTAATTTAAGACATTTTTCAAAGTAAATGTAACCCTACAGTAAACTCTAGAGTCATAAAACTATAAATCAAATGTATATGTTGCATTTTCTTCTTCATTAGCATGTAAAACTACAATATTTAAAATAAATATAGGGGAAGTCTCGACCCAGTCAACTTGCAGTTGTCCTTGACGACACCACTGAAATCCCAAAGCTAATAAAACCTCTATATTAATGTAACATAGGCAATTCAGCAGGTAGCAAAAAAAAAAAAAAAAATCTGACTTTAAGTATGTATCTTCTGGATGAAATTATTCTAAAACATCAGAGAGCTAAGGATTTTGTAAGTCATTATGAACCATAAAAATTAGAAAGCTAAAAATAATAAAAACAATCATGAAAATATAAACTGAGAGTAAAAAATAAGCACAATGAAAAACAAGAGTCCAAAAAAAATTTTTTTTTGGTTTTCATATGAAATTTTAGAAATTAAACTTATTCTTACCATTCCACAATTCAAGTTTTTGTCAACTTTGCAGAAAGTATGAGGAGGGGTTTCTCCTTTACTGGTTACAATAACACAGATATCAGTTACAGCCAAGGAATTCTGGGGTCGAATTAGAGGAGCCCTTCGGTAAGTGATAAAGATTCTTTGTGAAGTAGTTGAACTGTTGTTGACATTGGCACAGCGACCGTAGGGTGTGGCTTGTATCACTTCACATCCTGGAATAAGCCTTTCTTTCCCATCATACAGAACTCTGCATGGCAGGGAGGGGAGAAATAAGTAAATAAATAGGTGAACACATTTCAGGTTAATGCTGGTTTTCTCTTTGAGAACAAAAAAAAAAATTTATTTTGGTCTTCCCTACTGTTTTCCAATCTTAACTGCAAACCAAAACTAAAATTACTATACCTCAGGAATTATAAATCTCTTAACTACTATTTTCAACAATAGAATATAGCTTTAAGAAGTATAAATAAGATCAAACAACCTGATTTTTTATTGCTTATAACAAGAAACATATGAAACAAAAAAGGAGCATACAACAAACATCCTTAGGTCAATTCTCACAAGTTTTATCAAGTATTCAGATGTTTCCACATAATTTTCCTTCCTAATTCCGGTCAAAATTTTACCTTTAAAAATCCTTTGACTGAAACTACAAAACACTGTTTAAAGAAATTAGAGATGAGCTAATAAAGAAAAAGTCATCTCATGGTCATGGATAAGAAGACTTAATATCAGTGAGATGTCAATATTCCCCAAATAGATCTACAGAGCCAACACAATTACTATCTAAATTCTAGCTGTCTGCTTGTGTAAAAAAAAGGCAGTATGATCTCAAAGTTTATATGTAAGTGCAAGGGACCCAGTTATAGGCCAAAGCAATCTGGAAAAAAAGAACAGACTTGGAGGATTCACGCTTTCCCACTTCAAAATGTACTACATATCTGCACATCAGTACAGTGTGGTACTAGTGTAAGGACAGACATACAGATCAATGGAATAGCACAGACAGTCTGCAATCAAACCCGTACACTTACAGTCAATTGATTTAGACAAGACTGGCAAAATAAATCAATGGGAAAAGAACAGTCTTTTCAACAAATGGTGCTGGAACAACTGGATATCCAAGTGCTAAAGAATAAAGTTGGATCCCTTCCTTACACTACACACCAGAAAACCCAAAATGGATCAAACACTTAAATGTAAGTGCTAAAATTCTTAGGAAAAAACATAGCAATAAATCTTTGTGGCCTTGAGTTAGACTAAGCCTTCTTGTACATGACATCAAAAACACAAATGACAAAAGAATGATAGATAAACTGGACTTCATTAAAATTAAAACCTTCCATGCTACAACTGATACCATCAAGAAAGTAAAAGGATAACCCACAGAATGAGAGAAAATACTTGTAAATCATACATCTAATTAGGAAATTCTTTGCAGAAAATGTAAAGAACACTTACAAATCAATATATTAAAAAAAAACACAATTTAAAAATGGACACAGGACTGGCAAAGGATATATGGAAATTCTCGGTACTATCTTTATAATTCTTCTATATAAGTAAAATTATTTAAAAATAAAACATCTTTTTTTAATGGGCAAAGAATCTATACAGATCTTTGTCCAAAGAAGATATACAAATGGCCAAAAGTATATAAAAATATGTTCAATATACTATTAGCCATTAGGGAACTGCAAATCAAAACCACAATGAGATATCACTTCACATTCATCGGGATGGCTGGAATAAAAAAGACAGATAATAACAACTTGGTGAGACTGCAGGAAAACTGTAAACTTCATACATTACTGGTCGAAATCAACCACTTCAGAAAATAGTTTGACAGTTCCTCAAAGGGTTAAACATAGAGTTTTCACATGATCCAGCAATTCTACTCCTAGGTATATACCCAAGAGAAATTTTTAAAAAGTGGAAACAATCAAATATCCATCAACTAATACATGGATACACAGAATGTAGTACAGCCATGTAACAGAATATCATAGATCACCAAAAGGAAATCAAGTATTGATACAAGGGACAACGTGGATGAACCTTGTAAAAATTTTAAGTGAAAGAAGCCAGACAAAAAAGATCACATATTGTATCCATTTACATGAAATGTCCAGAACAGGCATGCCTATAGAGACCCAGAGTAAATTAGGAGTTGCCTAGGGCTAGAGAGTGAGAAGGAGTATTGGAGAGCAACTGCTAAGAGCACGAGGTTTCTTTTAGGGGGATGAAAATGTTCTAAAATTGATTGTGGCTACGTAACTCTGTGAATATACTAAAGACCATTTAATAGTACATTTTACTATTAAATCACTATTACAGGTGAACTGTATAATATGTGAATCATAGTTCAATTAAGCTGTTAAAGCCCAACTAAATATTAAAATGGCAAATGAGGAAACAGAAAGAACAATGAACACAAAAGAAATCTACTACATGATAAAGATGGCATTTCATTACACTAAGGAAAAGATGGACTTTTTAACTTAATAAGCAGAGCTTGAATAAGCAAACTCCCATTTGGGAAAAAAAACAAAATTTTTTCCTATACTTCACTCTATACACCAGAAAGGGCTCCCAGTGGATCACAGATGTAAATATAAAGAATGAAACAGTACTAGTATGAAAAGAAAACCTAGCAGTGGGAAGTGTTTATAATTATGATGCAAAATCTAGAAGCAATAAAAAAGTAAGAAAATAAACTTCATAAAATAAACCTTGCATGACTTAAAAACACCGTAAGCCAAGTGAAAAGACAAATTACAAGGGGAGAGGTAAGGGGAGTACCAAAATAAATAAAAGGGATTAAGATGCACAAACTACTAGGTATTAATAAATGACAAGGCTGTAATGTACAACACAGGGAATATAACCAGTATTTTATAACTTTAATGGAATATAATCTATAAAATATTGAATTACTATGTTGGATACCTTAAATTAGCATAATATTGTTAGGTCAACTACTATTTCAATATTTTAAAAAAATTATAAACTTGAAGAAAACATTTGATGACTCATTTAACAAAAAGTTTATCCTCTTAATACATAAAAATCTCCTTAAAAAAAAAATCAAGGAAAAGGACAAAAAACTACTTCTAAAAAAGACATCAACAGTTCACAAAAGAAAAAAGGTTAATGGTCCTTAAACACATGAAGAAATATTTAACCTCATTTAGATTACTCTGACATACCATTTCTCAACTGTGAGACTGACAAAAATTCAAAAATATCATCGCATACTTTGTTGATGGGACTTTGGGGAAAGAAACAGTCACATACGTTGTTGATGGGAATATAAAATGGCACAACCACAGTGGAAGGAAGTTTGGTAACATTTAACAAAATAATGCCTTATTTATCTTTTAACCCATCTAGGATCTACCTGAAAACACACCTCCACAAATATGTAAAAGTATTTGTACAATGTTATTCACCAAAGCAACAGGCCTTGACTCTATACCCCCTCACATTCCAGGTACCCTAAACCATTGCTTCTGGGGGTTTTGTTAAGATACAGATTCAGTAGGTCTACGGCAGTGCCCGAGATTCTGACTGTCTAACACACCCCCAAGCCCTAAGAACAAGACTGGCCCATGGATTACACCTTGAATGAATAGCAAGGCCGTAACTATCACCTCTTTCCTTTAAAGTCAAGCTTTCAAAAAGAAACCTCTATTGCTCCAATTTCCAATCATTTCTCAACCCTTTCTAATCTGGCTCCTACGTCCAATGACCCAATAAAGTTGTGTGACCCACCATCCCAACTGTACTGACTTGAAGGAAAATCAGATAAGCTAAAAGGGTAGATTTTACTAAAGGAGCTAAATGGATGCTACATAAAGGGAATGTAAGATAAGGATAAATCATCCTTTGGCTTTGGAAATTTGAACATATAAGGATCTCAGGACAATTTCATCAGAGCTCTATTGAATAGTGGAGGAAATGATAAGCAAAACAAGTGGTAGGCTCAAATGCAGCAGCTAACTTTCTTAACATCTGAACAACTATCAATAGAACAACCAGCAATCAATTGTTAAAAAAAAACCAGCATGGGACAGTCAGGGAAATTTGGATACATGACGATATTCAGAATGTAATCATTTTTAGGTGTGGCATTGTGGTTATCTTAAGAGAGAGAGACGTAAAATCAATTGATGTCAATACATCACATTACAAGAATGAAGGAAAAATTCACACGATCATCTCAATTAACAAAGAAGTGCCATTTGACAAAACCCAACACACTTTCATGATAAAATCTCTCATAAAACCAGGAGTAGAAAGGGTCTTCCTTAACATGATAATCGGCATTTATGAAAAGCCCACAGCTAACATCATACTCAATGGTGAAAGACTGAAAGCCTTCCACCTAAGATGAGGAATGAGACCAGGATGCCTGCTTTCATCACTGCTATTCAACACCATGCTGTAAATTCTAACCAGGGCAGGGTGGGCGGCAGGGAGCATAAGCAACATGTAAATGAGGGACTAAAACTATCTCTATTTGCAGATGGTATAATCCTATATATTAAAAATCCCCCCAAAATACATAAGAAAGCTATTAGAGTAAGTTAGCACAGTAGCACGGTCTAAGATTAACACATAAAGTTAAAATTCAACTGTGCTTCCATACATCAGCAATGAATAATCCACAAAGAAAATTAAGAAAACAATCCCATTTAGAATAGAATCCAAACAAATAAAATACTTAAGAATAAAATTACACAGATGAAAGACTTAGACACATAGGTTGGAAGACTTAGTATTTTAAAGATGGCAATACTTCTCCCAAACTGACATTAATGCAGTCTCCATTAAAATGCAATCTCCATCAAAATTCCAACTGCATACTTTGCAATAAATGGATAAATTAATCCCAAATATTTCCCAAGATGCTCTCAAATACCTACGTTTTTACTAACTGATGATAATTATAATAAGCAGAACATCTTCATACATGACATGTATATATGATAAAATACTATAGGTATTCTAAAAGCATTATCTTATTTACAGAAGAGTCAATGTAGACATTTTTGGGGAAAAGGCTTTTACAAAGAATGTTTGTTCTTCATTGGCTGTGGACTAGATACTAAACACCTCATGAAAACTACACTCCTTCTAAACTGTAAATACTTTCCTCCTGGCACTACAGACCACACAGTACAACTGCATTTTCTAAAACAGGAATGCTCCTTTGCCAAATGAGTTCAGGGTTTCACCAAAACTCATCACATAACCCAAGGAGCTCCTTACAAACATACTGTCTTTTATTATAGCTTCTTGTTCTTTGATGTATAATTAATAAGCTTATCTGACAAGAACAAACAGAAATGAAATCACATTTCAGGCTCTAATGCCTTCATTTCAATATTCTTTTGAAAGGAAAATGATTCAAGTACAATGCAGAGAAATTCAGTAAGGGTGGACAGAGATATGTAATACCTTACTATACTTGATCTTAAAGTAATCATAATAGAACTATCAAGGATTTTGAGTATCTATTCCCATGCATCTTAAATAAATTTTATTTCCTTCACTAGAGCAAACAAAACAAGTCACTGTACCCAATGTCAGTAAGGGGTGGTTTATCTCTCCCTCTCTTGTAACAGAGGAACAGTTCTGGGCTTTTCAGACTTCCATAGTTCAAGTTTGCTTGAAGAGCTGATGGAGTGGCTTCAACACAGGTATAACCTTCAGGTACTGTTTCCCCAGCTGATTTGTTAATAACTGCAATGTCTGTAATTGGAGCTTTAGGCCCAGTTGGCTTAGTATCTAAACGATTTATTTCTTGATCCAAAAGAGTAGACGTATCAGTGAGACCAGCCACAACAAAGTAGTCAGTCACTCTTGGCCCTTTGTCTTCTATCATGGCTGCTATTATATTTCCTAGAGGAAAGAAAAAGGAAAAAAAAAAAAAAAAAGACATTAATAAAATGCTTTACCAGACTCACTAAAATTAAAATACTCCAGAGTTAACAATGAACAACTAGCACACTTCCCCAGGTGGATTTATAATCAAATTGTTATCATTCCGTAGAGGAAGATTTTTTTTTTAAGATACTTTATTTTATTTTCTTCCATTTTTATTGAGATATAATTGCAGCACTATGTAAGTTTAAGGTATACAGAATAATGATTTGACTTACATACATCATGAAGTGATTACCACAATAATTTTAGTGGACGTCCCATACAGATACAAAATTAAAGAAATAGAAAACAAATTTTTTCTTGTGATAACTCCTAGGATTTACTCTCTTAACAATTTTCATATATAACATACAGCAACATTAACTGTATTTATCATGGTGTACATTACATCTCTAGCACTGATTTATCTTACAACTGGAAGTTTGTACCTTTTGACTGCCTTCATCCAATTCCTGCTCCCCCTACCCCCTGCCTCTGGTAACCACAAATCTGATCTTTTTCAATGAATTTGTTGTTTTGAAGTGTAATTGACCTACAACACCATGTTAGCTCCTACTACACAACATAAACACATGGTGATTTGTAATAACTCACTGAGGTTAACGTGGATGCCCCATAATTCACTCATCTACTCGTAACTGATGACTATTCGGAAAGCTTCCAAATTTTTCTATTGCAAAAATGTTGCAATTAACATCTTTGTACATATATCTTTAGTTAGTTTACTTTTTATATATATATATTTTATTTATATAAGTATAGTCAGTTTACAATGTTGTATCAATTTCTGGTGTACAGCACAATGCTTCAGTCATATAGGAACATACATATATTCATTTTCATATTCTTTTTCACTGTAAGTTACTACAAGATACTGAATATAGTTCCCTGTGCTATACAGTATAAAACAACCCACATAAAGTGTACAATTTGGTAAGTTTTCACAAATGTATATACACAATCAAGATAGTGAACATATCCATCAACATCCAAAATACTCTCGTACCCCTTCATTATGCCTCCACAGGCAATGAGTGACCTGCTTTCTGTCACTATAGATTAATTTCTATAATTGATATAAATGAAAGCATACAGGATATTATTTTTTTGTCTGGCTTCATTCACTCACTGTAATTATTCTGAGATTCATCCATGATGTTTATATCAATAGTTCACTCCTTTCATATTCCACTGTTGACTATACCACAATATGTTTATCCACTGACCTATATTAAGAGACATCTGGGTTATTTTCAGTTTGGAGCTATTGAAAATAAAGCTGTCATGAATACGCATGTATAAGCCTTATGGATATAGGCTTTCATTTTTCTTAGGTAAATTCTGGATGGAATGGCTAATCACCTGGTAGGTGTACATAGTTCTAAAAAAGTGCCAAATAGTTTTCTAGAATGAGTGTACCATTTTACATTCCTAACATCAGTATATGAGAGTTCCAACTGTTCACCATCTTCTCCAACACTCTGTAAGGTCAATCTTTTAAATTTAGACTAGATTCTAATATGTCTATACTGATATTTAACTGTAGTTTTAACTTACATCTTCCTAATGACTAGTGATGTTGACTACCTTTTCACTCTTTTGCCCATTGTTTAACTGGGTTTTTTGTTTACTCATTATAGAGTTTTGAAAGTTCTGTACTCCAGAGATAAGTCATTTATGAGGTATATGATTTTCAAATATTTTCTCCCAATATGTGACTTACCTTTTTATTCTCTTACAGTGCCTTCTGAAAAGCAAGTTTTTACTTTTGATCAAGTCCAATTTATCAATCTATTCTTTAATAGATCATGCTTGTAGTATCATATTTAAGAAAACACTGTCAGGGGGAAGGTGTAGCTCAGTGGTAGAATGCATGCTTAGCATGCATGAGGTCCTGGGTTCACTCCCCAGTGCCGCCATCAAACAAACAAACAAATAAATCTAATCACCCTCCCCACAAAAAACAAAAAACTAAAAAAACACTGTCAATCCAAGGTTACCAAGGTTTTCTCTCATGTTTTCCTCCCAAAGCTTTATACTTTAAAATTTTACATTTAGATCTATGGTCCATTTTACTTATTTCTTTATATATGGTGTGAGGTATGAATGAAGATTCACTTTTTACATACAGACATCTAATTTTTCCAGCACCACTGTTGAAAATACTATCTTTACTCTACTTTATTGTTTTTCTACCTTTGTTCAAAAATCAATTCTCCAATATGCATGTGTTTATTTCTGGATTCTCTATTTTGTTCCACTGATCTATTTGTTTATATGTCAGTACCATATGGTTTTAATTACTGTAACTTCATAATCAGTCTTGAAATCAAGCAGTATTAGTCTTCAACTCTTTTTCAAAATTGTTTTGACTAGGTCCTGTGAATTTCAGTAAGCATTTTGGAATCAGCTTGTCAATTTCTACCCCTCACACCCACAAAAAAAGCTTAGTCAGATTTTAACTGGAATTGTGTTGAACCTGTAGGTCAATTAAGGAGAACTAACAGTATTGACTCTTCAAACCTATAAAGAAGGCTTATCTCTGAATTTAGATTGTTTTAAATTTATCTCATTAATGTTTTATAGTTTATAACATTTAAGTCTTTCATACCTTTTGTCAGATTTATCCTTAAATACTTAATAATTTATGCTAGTGTAAATGATACTGCTTCCTTCTAAACTCAATTTCCAGTTGTGCATTGCTACTATATAAGAATAGAACTGCTTTTTATATATTGACCTTGTATAATGCAATCTTGCTAAAGTTGCTTATGAGATGCCTTTTCTTTTTCTTGCCATACTGTACCAACTAGAACATCTAGTACAATGTTCAAGAAAAATGCTGATCAAAGAAGATCTACAAATGACCAATAAGCACAAAAAGACACTGAACGTCATTATCGTAGCATTATTCACAACAGCCAAAAGGTAGACACAACCCAAGTGTCCATCAGCAAACAGATAAACAAAATGTGGGTTATCTATACAATGGAATATTATTCAGCCATAAAAAGATATTAATTTTAATAAATGTTATAACATGTATTAATTTTGAAAACATTATTTTAAGTAAAATAAGCAAGACACAGGACAAAAATTATGTGATTCCACTTATACGAGGTACCTAGAATAGGCAAATTCATAGAGATGGAAAGTAAAATAGAGGTTACCAGGGGCTGACAGAGGGGAGAATGAAGAGTTATTTTATTAGTGAGTATAAGTTTATAGCTGGGATGATGAAAAAGTTTTGGGCATAGATAGTGGAAATGGTTGTACAATACTGCCAATGTATTTAATGCCACTGAATGTAATGACACAAATGATTAAAATGATACTACGTTATGTATATCTTACCACAGTTTTGTTTTTCTTTTAAAGAGAGAATGTATCAATAAATATCTCTCCATATTAAACTTTTAACTTCTGTTAAGTTACAGAATAAGTTCCTGGAGTCACCTCTCTAGATCAGAGTATATAAATGCCTGCTTATATACTCTGCTATATGTTATCTTCTTACCTTTAGAAAGAATATACCAATTTACTATGTCAACAGTAATTTATCTATGACCCAGTGAGTATTCAAATTGTATTTAAGTTTACTGTGTTAGAGTAAAAGTGGTGAAGAAAGGTTGTTTCAATACACATTTCTTTGCTCAAAAAGAGGAAGAGAAAGAAATGTTTAGACATCTTTGTTTTGTTCATAATCTTATGGAGAAAGCATTCAGTCGTCTTTTATCAGTAAATATAATAATTGTACATTTTTCATATATGCTCTTTATCAAGTTAAGGAAGTTCCTTTCTATTCCTGAGACTTTTCTCAGGAAGAGATGTTGAATTTTATCACACTTTTCCTCCATCTACTGAGATCATATGGTTTTTCTTTTCCTGTTTTTTAATATAATGAATTATATTGACTAATTTCTGAGGTATTAACCAACCCTGTATTTCTGAGATAAATCCCACTTGCTCATGATATATTATCCTTTTCATACATTCTTGGATTCTACTTGCTAAAATTTTGTTTGAAATTTCATATATGTTAATGAAGGACACCGGTCTGTAGTTCTTTGTTTTTTTTTTTCTTTCTTGTAATGTCTTTATCTGATTTTGTCATCAAAGTAATGCTAATTTCACAGAATGAGTTGGCAAGAATGTCCTCCCTTCAATTTTCTGGAAGAGTTTGCATAGAACTGTTATTATTTCTTCCTTAAATGTTTGCTAGAATTCACCTGTAAAATCACCTGGGTCTGCAGTTTTCTCTGTGGGTAGGTTTTAAACTATAAATTCAATTCCTTTAGTACATATAGGGCAACACAGGTTACCTATTTATTCTTGAGTAAACTTTCACAGTTCGTGTCTGTCTTAGTCCATTCAGGCTGCTATACCAGAATACCATAGGTTGTGCGGCTGATAAACAATAAATTGATTTCCCAAAGTTCTTGAGGCTGGGAAGTCCAAGATCAAGGCACTGGCAGATTCAGTGTCCAGTGAGCTGGCAATATTCCTAGTTCATAGAAGGCTATCTTTTCACTGTAACTTCACAGGGTGGAAGGGAGCCAGGGACCTCTCTAGGGTCTCTTTTAGAAAGACACTAATCCCATATGTGGGGGTTTCACCTGCATGACAGAAGCACCTCCCAAAGCCCCAAACTCCAAACAGCATCACACAGGGGATAAGGTTTTAACATAAGAATAGGGGGCAGACATTCAGTCTATGGCAGTATCTCTCAAGGAATTTGTCCATTTCATCTAAATTGTGCAATTTAGTGGCATAAAGTTGTTCATAATACTCCCTTACTATCCTTTTATTATCTGTAGAATATGCAGTAATGTCACATCTCTCATTCTTGTTATCAATAAGTTTATGTCTTCCCTTTTTTTTTTTTACCTGATCAGTCTGGCTATAAAACTGCCAATTTCATTGATCTTCTCTAAGAACCAGCTTTCAGTTTCAATGATTTTCCTCTAATGATTTTCTGTTTTATATTTCATTAATTTCTACTTTGATCTCTATAACTTCCTTTCCTCTGTTTTTGTAGACTTTATTTGCTTCTTCTACTATCTGAAGGTGGAAGCTAAGGTCACTGATTTGAGATCTTTCTTCCTTTCTAATATAGGCATTTAGAGCTACAATGCTCCCCAAGTAATGTTTTTAGTAGCATCCCACAAATTTGGGTATGTTAGGTTTTCTTCTTATTCAGTTCAAATTACCTTTTAATTTCCCCTTCTTAAAAGTATATTTTCTTTGACTAATGGGCTATTTATAAAGTATGTTTATCAGTTCCCAAACTTTATACTTGGAAATTTTCCAAGAATCTTTTAGTTACTGATTTCTCACTTAATTACACTGTGGTCAGAGAACATACTGCATATAATTTGAAGTATTTTACATTTATTGTTTAAATCTATTATATCCTTGCTGGTTTTCTGCCCACTTGTTCAATCACTTATCAACAGAGTAATATTAAAATCTGACTATAATTATAGATTTGTCAATTTCTCCTTTCAGTTCTATCAGTTTTTGCTTCATGTATTTTGAAGCTCTGTTATTAAGGGCATAAACATTTAGAATTATTATGTCCTTCTGACTGACTCCTTTACCATTATGAATGACCTTTTTTATCTCTGCTAAAAATTAATAAAAGCTTTGGAAAAATATTAAAAATTTGTATAGACTTAGATATATAGTTTAATAATTAAACTTCATTTTCCAACTCCAACCAAGATAATCTTTCAAAATCCAAGGAGGGTATAGCTCAAGTGGTAGAGCGTATGCTTAGCGTGCAGGAGGTTCTGGGTTCAATCCCCAGTACCTTCTCCAAAAATAAATACAATAAACCTAATTAACTGCCCCCACCAAAAAAATAGTAAAAAATTTTTCAAAATCCACTTCACCTTACTGTTTAAAACGGCATACATTTAAATAAATACTGTTAACATCAACAAAACATTATTAACTTTTAACTTACAAGGCTAAATGTAGTTTACAAAGTTCCTCTCACTGTAACAAAAAGATTTTTTTTAAAGGTTCAAAAAATATCTGTGTGTTCTTTGGTGTTCCAAACCATACAGAATGAATGACCAACATTGTTTATACCACAAAGAAAGTACAATATTATCAAAGTTATTTGCTACATTTAAGCAATTTAAATTAGGGCCTTGGTGATGCCATTTAGAAAGCATTATCAACATCAGTTATGCTGGCTGGGTTACAGAACTACAAAACTGAAAAAGTCAGTCATTTCAGATAAAATCAGTTTCTTTTTCACAACACAAAGCAGTCTAATTCTCTCTCTACTGCTGCACTTGCAACTGAAAGTTTGGTAAAGAAGGAGAGCTGTAAAGGGCAGCAAACAAATGCTTTAAAGGAGTCATACGAATGTAAGAGTTGTGGGAACTAGAGAGCAACAAATGCTTTAAAGAAGTCATACGAATGTAAGAGTTGTGGGAACCAGAGAGCACCAGCAGCCACTACTAGTCAGAGCCATCCAACTGCTGCCAAACAGAAATGGCAAAACCATAGCTTCCTTTTTGTCTTCTTAAGAGAAGCCAGAAATAATCAGGATTTTTATGTAAATCTCCAAGTTTTAAAATAGTAGCAACTAATTCAAAATTCTTTAACACTAATAAATTAAAACAAAACACATTAGCAGGGTATATGCACCCTAAAGATTAAGTATCTAGAAGAGAACAATTTTAAATTTCATTTAAAAAAACTATTGGCTGAGTCGTGGAGCAATCGCTCACAGTCACCTCTGCCAATGGGCTCCATGGCCTAGAGTCCTCATCCCTACCACCTACAATTGTGCACCAAGGCCTGCTAGAGGTCACCACCAAGGTTTCCACCAGCCCACAAGCAAGATAATGGCAGCCACCCCCTCCAACGGCTCACTCGTGGCCACCCACGACTATTAGCAGCACTGCCCGGGCTCCACTTCCAGTAACAGCTCATGCAGAAGTGTGGAGTACCCTGGGGAAGCCATCTCCCACCCGTGGGTCTCCCCAGAGCTAAGCCAGACCCTGGTGGACTAGCTTCTTTTTCATGAAATCCACTCTCCCATTCATGGGCCACAGTGTTGGAGTCCCCAGAGCTCTCAGAATCGCCCCCAGACCTCCACCGGCAGGATCACCTGTGACCTGGCTCTGGAAGCCACAGGGAAGGCAGCTCTTGGTGGCTAGCCTGGCAAAACCAACTCTGGGCCCCCGTCCTGAGTGGCCACCACCAGCTGCCAGGCTTCTTTTCAAGGCGGTAGGCCCATTAAGAGCACCCCGCCACCACTTTCCTCCCTCGCCCAGACTAAGTAGGCTACAGCCACCAGAAACAGTTGGGTTCTTTAATATGAAAACAGCAGAACACCAAAAAAGAAGTTGAGAGAACCCCATGCTTTACCCCCCAAGCCACACAAGAGCCTTCCTGACACCTCGTAACAACTGCGCCTTGCACCAAATAGAAAATAAACTCCAAGCAGCCAATTTCTTAAAAAAATTTTCTAAATTGACCTGGTTAAATACCTTTACCATGAAAGATACGTGAACCAATGAACCTAACTGTGTATCACATTGTTAATATAATCACATAGAAGGGAATGAAAAAAGAATGAATCCAAGTAAATTTTGAACAATTTTCTTTAACATGAAGAACTGAAGAGAAATCTTAACCCTTCCTTAGAAGGCTTGTTTTTTATACCTGTATGTTTGTAGCAATTCTGAAATTATTCTATATGTACTCCATGACTAAATGATTGTTAGAAGCCAGAGTTCTTGCTGTGAGAAAAGGAAGATATAAATAAGGGATGGAAGACAAGAATCCATGTTTTAGAATGGAATGAAAGGTATCAGCATGAACTCATGATTTTAAGAGAGAGAGAGAGATATACACTAAAGGCAATGTGGTATCCTGAATCGGATCACAGAACAGAAAAAATCACAATTTGTATTAATGTAAAAATTAGTGAAATTAAAATAAAATTTGGATTTTAGTCAATAGCAATTTAACAACGTTGATGTTTTAGTTTTAATTAATGTACTGTGGTAATATAAAATGTTAGCCATAGAAAAATACAGGAAATCTCTGTACTGTCTTTTCAGCTTCTCTGTAAACCTGAAATATAATTCATATATAACAATGTTTAAATACATGTCTGTTAGCATTACTGATGACAGACAAAAAAAAGTGGAAACAGTTCAAATGTCCATCAACTGATGAAGCAATAAAATGCAGTACATTTATACAATGAACTATTGTTCAGCAATAAAAAGAAACCAAGTACTGTACATGCTACAACATGGATAAACTGTGGACACATTATGCAAAGGGAAAGAAGTCAGTTACAAAAGACCACATATAGTTTGATTCCATTTGCATGAAATGTCTAGTATAAGCAAATCTACAGAAAGACGAAGTAGCTGGCTGCCAGGTCTGAGGTTTGGGGGAAATGGGGAATGACTGCTAATGAGTATGGGGTTTCTTTCTTGAGGTGATAAAAATGTTCTAAAATTGATTGTGGTGATAGTTGAATAACCTGTGACTACACTAAAAACCAATAAATTGCATACTCTAAATGGGTGAAGTGTGGTACGTGAATTATCTCAATAAAACTGTAAAAACAGATAAACTATTTAGCTAGTCATATCAAGAAAAAAAAGAGCCTAAATAAATAAAATCATAAGTGAAAAAGGAAAAGTTGCAACCTACATCACAGAAATACAAAGGATCATACAAGATTACTACAATTATGTGCCAATAAAATGGTCAACCTAGAAAAAATGGACAAATTCCTAGAAATGTACAATCTGTGAAGACATACGAGAAATAAACAGAAAATAAGAACAGACCAATTAACAGTAATGAAAATGAATCAGTAATTTAAACACACACACACAAATTCCTAACAAGCAAAAGTCCAGAACCAAACGGCTTCATGGGTAAGTTCTACCAACCATTTAGAGAAGAGTTAACACCTATCCTTCTCAAACTATTCCAAAAAGTTGCAGAGGAAGGAACACTTCTGAAATCATTCCACAAAGCCAGCATCACCATGACACCAAAACCAAAGATATCACACATACATGTACACACACAAATATAGTCCAATATCACCAATAAATACGGATGCTAAAATCCTCAAAAAAATATTAGCAAACGATTCAATGATACATTAAAAGGATCATATGCCAGGGATGCAAGGATGGTTCAGTATCCACATATCAGTCGTGTAATACACCACATTAACAGACTGAAGATTAAAAATCAAATGATCATCTGAAGAGATGCAGAAAAAGCTTTTGACAAAATTCAACATACATTTATGACAAAAACTTTTAACAAAGTGAGAACTGAGAGAACATATCTCAACATAACAGAGGCCACATATGACAAGCCCACCACTAACATCATAATCAATAGTGAAAAGCTGGAAGCATTTTCGCTAAGATCAAGAAAAAGACAAGGATGCCCACTCTTACCACTTTTATTCAACATAGTATTTAAAGTCCTAGCTATAACAATCAAACAAGAAAAAGAATAGGAACCTATATTGGAAAAGAAGAAGTATAACTGTCACTGTTTGCAGATGACATAATACTATACACAGAAAATCCTAAAGACGCAAGCAAAAAAAAAAAAAAAACAACACTTTACTAGAACTCAATAACGAATCTGGCAAAGTTGCAGAATACACAATGAATATTTGGAAATTGAATACATTTCTACACATGAACAACTATCACAGAGAAAAATTAAGAAAACATTTATAATTGTATCAAAAAGAATAAAATACCTAGAAAAAAATCTAATTAAGAAAGTAAAAGATCTGTACTTAGAAAATTATAAGGCACTGATGAAAGATACTTAGGACAAACAAACATGAAAAGATAAACAGTGCTCGTGGACTGGTAGAATTAATATTGTACTAACCAAGGAAATCTACAGATTCAATGCAATCCTTATCAAATACCAATGACATTTTTCACAGAACTAGAGCAAATAATTCTAAAATTTGTACAGCAACACAAAAGACCCCAAATAGCCAAAACAATCTTGAGAAAGGACAAAGCTGGAGGTATCACACTCCCTGATTTCAAACTATACTACAAAACTACAGTGATTTAAACTATACTACAAAGCTACAGTAATTCAGGGTACAGTGATTTAAAAAGTATGGCACGCACACAAAAACAGACACATGGATCAACGGAACAGAAGAGAGAGCCCAAAAATGAATCTACTCATAGGGGCAACTAATCTATGACAAAGTAGGCAAGAATATATGGTGGAGAAAAGACAGCCTCTTCAAGAAATGGTGTTGGGAAAACCAGACAATTACATGCGAAAGAAAAAAACTGGACTTTCTCACATCATTCACAAAAATAAATTCAAAATGGATTAAAGACATAAATGTAAAACTGGAAACCATAAAACTTCTAGAAGAAAATATAGGCAATATGCTATTTGACAAGGGCCTTAGTGATGTTTTGGGGGGTATGTCTCCTCAGGCAAGGGAAACAGAATAAACAAATGGGTCTACATCAAACTAAAAAGGTTTTGCACAGTGAGGGGAACTATCAAGAAAACAAAAAGGGCACCTAATGAATGGGAGAAAATATTCGCAAACAATATATCCCGTAAGGGGTTAACATCCAAACTGCAGAAAGAGCTCATACAATTAAACATCATCAAAAAAAAAATCTGATTAAAAAATGGGCAGAGGATCTAAACAGAATTTTTTTTTAAAGAAGACACATTCAGCCAACAAGCAAATGAAAAAAGATGCTCAACACACTAGCCTCAACAGGGATATGGAAATCAAAACCACAATGAGATATCACCTCACATCTATCAGAATGGCTACCAACAAAAAGACAAAAAATAACAAATGTTGGCAAGGATGTGGAGAAAAGGGAACCCTCGTACACCTTTCATGGGAATGTAAACTGGAGCAGCCACTATGGAAAACAGAATGGAGATTCCTCATAAAGTTATAAATAAAACTCAGATACAACCCAGAAATTCCACTTCTGGGAAAGAAAGAAAGAAAAGAAGAAAAGGAGGAAAGGAAGGAAGGAAGGGAAAGAAAAAGAAAAGAAAAATGTGCAAACATATACGCGTGCGTGTGTGTGTGTGTGTGCGTGCGTGCACCCTTATGATCACTGCAGCATTATTTATAATAGCCAAGAAATGTCAGCAATCTAAGTATCTATTAATAGATGAATGGATAAAAATGTTGTATATAGATACAATGGAATATTGCTCAGCCATAAGAAGGAATGAAATAATGCCATCTGCAGCAACATGGATGGACCTAGAGGGTGTTACACTAAGTTAAATAAGTCAGACAGTGAATGACAAATACTGTATGATTTCACTTATATGTGGAATCTAAAAAACAAAATAAATGAACAAACATAACAAAAGAGAAAAAGAGTTGTAGATATGGAAAACAATCAGGTGATTTCCATAGGGGAAGAGGGTAAAAAGATGAGTGAAACAGGTGAGAGAGATAAAGAGGTACAAACTTCTAGTTGCAAAATGAGTCACAAGTATGAATTGTACAGTGTGGGGAACAGAGTTACTTATTATGTAATACCTTTGTATGGCGAATATCATAACAAGATTTATTATGGTGGCCATTTTGAAATGTACAGAAATATCAAATCACAATGTTGTGCACCAGGAACTAACACAGTGTTGTAGATCAATTATATTTCAAAAACAAAGTCACAGAAAAAGAGATCAGATTTATGGTTACCAGAAGTGGGGGAGGGAGGAGGGGAACTGGATGAAGGTGGTCCACAGACACAAACTCCCAGTTATAAGATAAGTAAGTATGAGGGATGTGAAGTACAACATGATAAATACAAGCAATACAGCTCTATGTTATATATGTAAGTTGTTAGAGTAAATCCTAAGAGTTCTCATCACAAGGGAAAAATTTTTTTCTCTAATTCTTTAGTTTTTCTAACTATATGAGATGATGGGCGTTCACTAAACTTACTGTGGCGATCAGCTCACAATGCATGGAAGTCAAATCATGCTGTACTCCTTAAGCCTACACAGTCTATATGTCAATTATATCTCAATAAAACTAAAGGAAAAAGACCAATCAAGCTATTGGGTAGAAGGCCACTGGAAACAGACTATACAACTTCAAAGTTTTTCCCCAGAGATGCTAGTAACTAGAAAGAAAATGCACATCACCAATGCGGTGGCATTACTTTAACCAACCAATCGAAGTTGACATCATTAACAACTGTTCTGGTATTACATGCCTTCTGATGTGAAGCACTAAGAAGGGCACCACATTAGTTATGCAGTATTCCTAACAAAAATGTATAGCCTTAATCATGAGGAATTAGGCTAACAAACCAACCAAAGGGCAGAAGTCTTAAAAAAAAAATATGTACACACACACACACACACACACACACACACACAAAGCGAAAGGGAAAAACATGCTGTTCCAAATTAAAGATTAAAATCTCAGCATCAAAATGAGCGATGAAAGATAACAGGAAAATCTCTGAACACTTCAAAACTAAACCCACTTTTAAATATTGCATGATTCAAGAGGAAGTTTAAGGAAATTACAAAATATTCTAAACTGAACAAAGAGTAAGACAACACATTAAAATCTGTGGGATACAACTAAAGCAGTGCTTACAAGGAAATATATAGCAGTAAGTCCTTATAGAAAAAAAAGCAAGGTCTCATATTAACAATTTAAGCTTCAATCTTAAGAAACTAGAAAAAGGACAGAAAATAAACCCAAAAAAGCAGAAGGAAGAAAATAATATAGCATAAAGAGAAATAAAAGAATGGAAAAAATAAAACTGTCCCCATTCACAGACACGACTGTCTAGGTAGAAATTTCAAGTAATCTACCAAATAAATAACAACTAAATGCAATGAGTACTCCTAGAATGGATCTGTGAACAGGAAAAAAAAACTGCTGTAAGGTATAGTATTGGAAAAATTTCAATGTAGACTATATATTAGATAATTTTGTAACAATGCTAATTTTCCTAATGTGATTAGTGTGAGAGAATGTTCAAGTCTTTAAGAAATACATGCTGAATTTATTCTCAAATGGTTTACTCAAAAATAATAATATGCACAGAGAGAAATTGCTAATGTGACAAAATAATAATTAGTAAATCTAAGTGAAGGGTATAATGGGAGTTCATTAAAATACTCTTCCAACTTTTGTTAAGGTTGGAATTTTTTTCAAAATGAAGTTTTTGTTTGTTTGTTTGTTTTTACAATAGTTTCTGTCCTTTGAGATTTCAACAAAAGTATAGAGATAAATGGAGGAAAGTGGGAAAGGTAGGAAAATAAGAGAGTGAAATAACACTGGTTTCAATTCAAGAAGTATACAGAAAAGCATAACTGCTAATCTGAGTAGTCCCAATTTTAGCTACACTGTCTATAAAGTTGGAAAAATAGAATATAAAATCTGCTACATTATGTTATGTATGTATGTATGTACATTTATGTACATGTATATACACAGAGAAGTGCAAAGGCAAAGACCTGATAAATTTAATGTTGTCCCCAGGGATTTTTTTTCCTTTGCTTACTTTAAAAGCTAAATCATCATTCTTCAACTTTATTCACTTTGAGCACAAAGTAACAATCAGAATAAAATGAGACAAGTTTCTGAAACTCAGCCATCTGGCAACCTCACCAATTCATACACAGCCAAGAACCAGCCATTAAGAACTGCAATAGATATCACAAAGCAGCAAAACATACTTTATGCATTTCCGTCTCTCAATTCACAGTCTATTTAATGACAGTTTACAAGAAGTTCTATTAAATTTATTTGAGTACTAAATACACAGTAGAAGTAATAACACAAAGAAGAGAGGTAAACATACTATCAGATCAAAAAATTAAGTGTCAAGGAGTGAGATGTCAAGAAGGTGACCTAAGGGCAGAGTTAACTAGATCCCTACCTGTAACAGTAAAGAGTCACACGCACCTCAAATATACCCAATGGGTATCCCTGCTTTGCAAATGTTCTACAGTATTTATAATCACATCATCTACTTATTATGAAAAGGTTCACTTACTGAACAATTCTTTTCTCACCATATTATCTATGTATTAAATATTAAAATTCCATATACTAAATATACATTAAAAGCCTATATAATCCTATAAAATTTAACCTCTATTGTTTCATTGGCCAATTTCCAAGTTGACTATAACAGTTAATTGTAACAATTTTATACGTTATCTGATCTGGTTGATAAACACCCTCTTCACCCTTTTTAAAACTTTCCAGGGTTATTCATCTGAGCTTATCAAGTTTTGGGAGGAAAAAAGCTGAAATCTTTGTTAGGAAGAGTTCTAGAAGATTATTTAATGAGAATAGGCATCTTTACAAAAATTAAGTTCTCCGGTCAAGTGCAAATGGTATGGCTCTCCATATTACTCAGGTGTCTTTTTTTAAAGCCTTCAAGTAAAGTCTCATGATGTTTTTCAACCAGGTCTCGCACACTGTTTGTTTGGATTATTGATAAATATTTTACAGTTTCGTGGCTAACGGGAAGGAGCTCTTACGTTTGCTAAACAGTCACTGCCAGTACACTAGTAACTATGGCAGAGCCTCAGACCTTGTTCTAAATGCTGGGAATTAAAGCAATGAAAATACCAAATGCCTTGTCTTTATGGTTGGGGAATAATCAGTAAACAAGTACAGACTTATAAATAAGTGATTTCAGAAAGCATACATGCTATGAATAAAAATAAAGCAAGAAAGAGGGAAAGAAAGTGATGGTGGAAGTGCTGATTTTTATAGTACAATCAAGGAAGACCTCTCTGAAGAAGGAAGTAAAATCTGAGCAGAGGTGTTAAGTGACAGGGAACAGTAAATCATATGATGACAGAACACATTCCAAGCAGGAAGAAAGTAGAAAATAAAAGCCTAAGACAGGTAAATAACTTGATCTTTGAGGAACAGCAAGAAGGCCATAGCTCTAGAGCTTAAGGGAGTATAGGAGATACGGTCAGTGAAGGGGGAAATGATATAGGACCTTTCATGCTAAGGTAAGGTCTTTAGGTTTTATTCTAAGCATGCTGGGAAGCCACATGCTGGGAAGCCACTCCAGATGCAAGTGATGTGTTGTTATTTATGTCTTTAAAAAATCAGGGGAGGAGGTAACAGCTCAGTGGTCGGGAACATGTTTTGCATGTACAAGGTCCTGAGCTCAATCCCCAGTACCTCCATTAAAAATATTTTCTTTTTAAAAAAATCACACTTGTTGCTGGAAACAAAGTAGAGGGAAAAAAAGAACAGAAGCAGGGAGAGCAGTTAGATGGGAACTGCAACAATCCAGAAGAAAGATAATAACGGCTTATATTAAGGCAAAGAAGTGGGTGAGACAAGAAATGGCAGGATTTGAGATACAGTTTAAAAGTCAAGCTGCTACTGATGGACTGGAGGTATGAGGGAAAAAGAGAAAGTAAGAATGGCATCCAGTCTGTGGCCTAACCAAGTATGTGAATGGTGGTGCTATATACTAAGATGGTGAAGTCTGAGCAAAGAGTAAATTTGAGGAAATAAACCCAAAATTCTGTACTGGACAAGTTTGAGATGCCTAGTACAATACCGAAGATGAAAAGGCAGTCCAATATAGTGTGGAGTTTGATAAAATACCGCAGCTGGGATCAGGAGCAAATTAATGATACTTAAAACCACAAAATTAAATAAGACACCCTAAAAAAGTGACAAATAACGATAAAGAAAAGGTATATGGCCTAAGCCTAGGGCACTCCAACTTTTCAGATAAGGGAAGAGTAGCCAGAAGACAAGACTGAGAAGGAACTGCCATAAATCAGAAAAGAATCAGGATTATACAGCAACCAGAAAACCAAGTGAGGTTTTTTCCAAAAATAGGGACTGATCAATCACGTCAAATGTTAACGAGAAGTAGAGTAACTTTAAGACTGAGAGTGGTTTTAGTTGGTGGGGGTGAGCAAGAGCTAGCCTGGAGCAAGTTGGAGAGAAAATGCAAAGAAAATAAAGACAGTATGAGCAACTCTTTTTGACAAATTTTACTATAAATGAGAAAGAAAGGTTTGTGTGGGAGAAACAGAGAGAAAGATAACACCAGATGCAAAATCCTCAAACAGGCAAGAGGATGCAGCACAGATGGAGCTGTTAGCTTATAAAGAGAGAAAGATAAGAGTAAGGAAAGAAAAGAGATTAAATAGTCTTCTTAGTCATAAAAGTGGAAGAGCAAAATGACAAGGTAATGCCGAGGGCATAAGAGATATCTGTGGCCGTGAATTTAAAGTGAGACCAGTCAGCACTGTTTGTTTGTTTTCTCCAGTCACTCAGTTGCTCAGGATCAAGGGAACACAGAGTCTGCAAAGAACTGCGTTCGATCAGAGCTGAAATTTTGCTCTGATTATAGTAAAGAAAGCAAGAAACAAGAGAGATGATAACCTGACCCAAAAAAACAGTACAGAACTCTAGTAGACACTAACGTTTGCATTCAATGAATCAATGTCCCTGAGTAAGGAAAGAAATTACCATATGTGGGGGCAGATGGATGGTAAAAAAGTGGTGTGACTAATGGCCTGGTGGTCTAAAAAGAATCCAAGAAATGTCAAAATATGGCACTAAAGTATATAAGCTGACAAAAGAGAAGATGGAAGTCAGAGTTAGATGCTTAAAATATTTTAAGTTAAAGATCATGATGATAAAGTCTAGGATAATGTTTCTCTATTTTAACTACACATTGGGGTCTGCTGGAATACTTTTTTTAAAAAAAATCAGACCAATAAAATAAGCATTTATGAGTGTGGCACACTCCCATCAGAATGTTTTATGCTAACCAGTTAACTGTAATATACAGTCAGAATTAAGAACCAACAGTCTTTAGTGGGATCATGGAAATGAGTAGCTAAGGCACATTAGAAAAGAAACTTGCAATCTGTAGATTCAAGAACTTCTAATGAAATTGTCTTCTGTTATTCTCAATACAAATAAAAGCATGAAATATATTCCAAATATCTTACATGCATTAACTCATTTCATACTCCTAACAACTGAACAAAGTATACATGAAGTATTATAAAACTATGTGAAGGTAGACTGTGGTAAGTTAAAGATGCATATAATAAACCCTAAGGCAACTAGTAAAAAAAAAAAAAAGAAAGAAAGAAAAGATATATAGCTAATATGCCAAAGTGGAGATAAAGAGAACACTAAATACACTCAATCCAAAAAGGAACAAAAAACAGATGGGACAAATTAAAAACAGATAGCAAGATAATAGATTCAAATGCAGCCATATCAATAATTTCAGTAAATTTAAGTGGTCTACCATGACAAATGAAAACATATGTCCATAGTACATGAAAAGATAGCTCATCATCATTAATCATCAGAGAAACTCAAATCAAAACCACAATGAGATATTACCTCACATTGTCAGAATGGCTATCATCAAAAAGAACACAAATAACTAATATTGGCAAGGATGTGAAGAAAAGGGAACCCTCATACACTGACAGAGGGAATGTAAATTGGTGCAACAATTGTAGAAGACAGTTTAGAAGTTTCTCAAAAAACTAAAAATATAATTACCATATGATCCAGCAATTTCACTGCTGGGCATATATCTAAAGAAAATAAAAACACTAATTCAAAAAGATATATGCCCCTCAATGTTCACAGCAGCATTATTACAACAGCCAAGATATGGAAGCAACCTAAGTGGTCCATCAACAGATGAATGGATAAAGATGATGTGGTGTGTATGTGTGTGTGTGTGTGTGTGTGTGTGTGTGTGTGTGTGTGGACACACACACACAGACTACTACTCAAGTCATAAAAAATAACAGAATTTTGCCATTTGCAACATAAATGGACTTGGAGGGTATTATACTTAGCAAAGCAAGTCAGACAAAGACAAATACTGTACAACATCACTTATATGTGGAATCTAAAAAGTAAAGCAAACTAGTGAATGTAACAAAAAAGAAACAGACTCACAGATATAGAGAACAAACTTGTGGTTTACCAGTGGGGAGAGGGAAGAGGGGAGGGCCAAGGTAGGGGTACGGATTTAAAGGTGCAAACTACTATGTATAAAATAAATAATCTACAGGATGTATTATACAGCACAGGGAATATAGTCAGTTTTTTTAATGACTACAAATGAAGTATAACCTTTAAAAACTGTGAATCACTATGCTGCACACTTGAAACTTATATAATGTTGTACATCAACTATACCTCAACAAGAAACAAACCTGGAAAAAAAACACACACATCCATATAAACACTTGGATACAGATATTCATAGCAACACTACTCAAAATAGCTGACATGTTGAAACAACCCAAATCTCCATCAAATCATGACTCAATAAAAAAAAAAAAAGGTGGTATTTCCATGCAATGGAATATTATTCAGCCATGTCAAGGAATGAAGTACTACTGATATATGCTGTGACACAGATGAACCTAGAAAGCATTATGCTAAGTGAAAGAAGTCAGACACAGGGTCACATATTGCACAACTCCATTTACAGTAAATATCCTGAACAAGCAAATCCATAGATAAAACAAGCAGACTAGTGGTCGCCAGGAGGAGGGGAGATGGGGAACAGGGAGTGACTGCTTAAAAGGAAAGGAGTTTCCTTTTGAGGTGACAGAAACACTCTGGAACTAAATAGTGATGACAGTGGCATAACACTGTGAATGTATTAAATGCCACTAAATTGTACATTTTAAAGTTGTTCAAATGGTGAATTTTACATTATGTCAGTTTTGCCACATTTCTTAAAAAAATAATAATAAAGTACTGATATATCCAAGAACATGAATGAAACTCAAAACATTATCCTAATTAGGGGAGGGTATAGCTCAGTGGTAGAGTCTGTGCTTAGCATGCTCCAGGTCCTGGGTTCATCCCCAGCACCTCCATTAAAAAATAAATAAATAAACCTAATTACCCCCCCTTAAAATTTTTTTAAATTAAATTAGAAAAAAAACTGCAGGAAAAAACACGTTATCCTAAATTAACAAACCTAGTCACAAAATATCACATACTGTATAATTTTATTTATATGGAATGTCCAGAATAGGCAAATCTATAAAGACAGAAAATAGATTAGTGGTAGCCTCGGGCTGGGGTGGGAGAGAGATGGACTGGATTGTGACTGCTAGTGGACATAAGGTTTCTTTCTGGGGTGATGGAAATGCTCTAAATTATGCTAATGGTGGTAAGACTCTAAACATATTAAGAACCATTGCGTTGGACCCTTTAAATGTGTGAATTTTATAGTGTATAAATTATATCTCAATTAAGCTGATTTTAAAAAGGAAATTTTAAGTGGTCTTAAACATCCTTAAGTAAAGACAAATTATTAGACTAGATTTAAAAAGTAAGACTCAATACTTTCTACAGGAAATATGTTTTAAATGTAAAGACACAAATGCATAAAAAGGATGACTGACTTGACAAAGAAGAAAAGAAAATTCAGTTGACAAAGGATAGTCTCAACAAGTAGTAGTGGAAAAATTAGATGTTCATATGCAAAAAAGGGAGCGACTGAGACCTTACACTTTCTATTAAAAAAACTCAAAATGGATCACAGACCTAAGTATAAAATGCAACACTATAAAACCTCTGGAAGAAAATACAGAAGAAAATCTATATGTGATCTTGGGTTTGGTGATGAATTTTTAGATAAAAGACCAAAAGTAACATCCATGAAAGAAAAAATTGATATGGTAGACTTCACTAAAAATTTATACTTTTTCAGAAGAAGGTGAAATGCAAAACTAGCATTCAGCATTTGTTTTGCAGCAAATAGTTATAGAGGCAGCGTGCACCCCAAACAGAGCAGGGAGACTGGCATCTCCAAGCTCCTTCCCCAGGAACTACACTCAGCATCAAGCCAACATAGCTTTGAACTGTGTCTGTAGGCATCTGTGCTTCATCTAGATTTACCTGTGCATCCATGAGCAAGATGTGTCCCAAGGTAATTGCTTCTTCACTTTATACCATTTTTGTTTATGAAAGGTTTCACAGGAAACCTCTATTTTCATATAGAAGGGGAAACTGTATACTAAATGAGCCTGCAGCATTTTTTTTTTTTTTACTGTCAGAATGCACAAATAAACACAAACCACAAACCCACATGCATGGGTGTATGTTAAAGGAGCACAGGAGCCAACTAAAAGAGCTCCCAAATGCCAAGGCTGTGACAGTTTGAGCAAATAAAGTAGTACTGGATTATAACCCAAAGAATAAAATACATACCCATAAGCCCATACTGATATAAAACAATGACACAAATAAATTAATAAGTGAAAGAAAGGAGACAACTCTCCCATTCAAAAGAATTCTAAATAACTTATGTAGACATTCTGCTCTTAAGAAGTGTGTAATCCTCTACTCAAGTGTAGGATGAGCTTAGTGACTTCCTTCCAAAAAATATAGAACAGAAAGGGGCTACTAGAAAACACATACATGTGGCTTACACCATTTCTAGTGAAATAGCACTCTTCTAGCCACTGCATTAAGGCAAGAAAAACTAAAGGAATACTGATTGCAAATGTAGGAGCAAACCTGGCTTTCTCTGCAGACATTATGATTACGTATCAAGAAAATCCTAAGGAATCTACATAAAAGCTACTAGAACTAGAAAGGGAAATTTAATAAGAAAGAATACAAAGTCAACATACAAAAGAAATTAATCGTATTTTTACATACTATCGAGAAATATTTCGGAGAAAAGAAATTTTAAAATGCAGTATCTAACAATAGTCAGCATCAAAAAATATGAAATACTTGGGGATAAACTGAACAACATATGTGCAAAAGACCTATAAAATGATAATTATAAAACACTGCAAAAAAAAAAAACCCTAAAGATATTTAAATAAATGAAGAGATATGCCATGTTGTTCAAGTATCAGAAAACTCACTATTATTGAGATATCAATTCTCCCCATCAGGCTTTTGGTAGAACTGACAAGCTTATTCTACAATTTATTAAGCAAATGCTAAGAATGTAGAATAATCAAAACATTTCTGGGAAAAAAAATGGTGAAGGACAAACACTACTTGACTGCAAGGCTTGCTATAAAGAAACAATAATAAAGACAATACAGTACTGGTATACGGATAGACATCTAGACCAATGGAACAGAAAAAGACAGCAGAAATAGACCCATACTCAAAAATAAATAAACAAACAGGAATCAGATCACATACAACCTCCGAACTAGTAAGGGGAACACACAAGGAGGAAGAAGGGATGGATTAAATTCTACAGAGTAAAATAACAAGGTGCTATAACAACAACTGATCTCCCTAACTAGACAGTGTAATCAGGAAAGACTTGTCAGAAAAGTAACTTTTAAATGGAATAGTACATGCAAGGGTTCTAAAAGAAGGAATCTGAAAGTAGGCTCATGTGACAGATGCACTGTGGGCGAGGAAAAGATAAGGCCAAGGACACTGGGCTTTTCACTTGGAGTAAAATGTTTGCATTACATAATAGTTCTCAATTCTATTTCTTTCCCATCCCTACCACTGCTCTTCTCAATTCTCACCTAGGTGCCTACCAGATCTTCTAGCTGATGAACGTGCATCCTTACTCAAGCTGCTCTCCCAATTCCATTCTTCACACCTGAGCCAAAGATATTTAACAGCTTAAAATCATTAAATGGCTCCCTGTTCCCTACAAACATGATTTTTATTTCTTGTTTGACTTTTAAGACCCTTCATGACACAGCCTTTACTTGCCCCTCCAGCTTATTCCCCACTTCCCTCCAAAACTACCTGTGCCTCCACACTAAATTACTTGCATTTTAATAAAACTCACCACATTCTTTCATTACTTTGTGCCTTTTCACATCATTCTTTGAGCTTTAAATCAAATGTCTCCTACGTAAACCATCTCTAATGCACATCAAACACACTTAGGTATTTCCCTCTGCTCCTATAGTATCGTTTGCTCTATTCTAGATTTGTCATGTGGTAGTTACGGTGCTTATCTACGAGAGTGTTTATCCCACTAGACTTTAATACTCAGACTGTACGTCATTCATCTTTTTATCCCTCACAGATAGCATAGTACCCATTTAATACATGCTTTGTTCCACAATTAAAAAACAGAAACTCCTAACATTTATGCTTTTAGGATCTAACCATCCCTAAGTTAAGATATAAATGAATCACAAATACACAATGACAAACTAAATTCAAAGATTTCTTTGAAATATTTCAAAGATTTTTTAAATCCTATAAAATGACTCTTCCATAAGTCAAATGATTATAAATTGAGATTTGTAAATATTAAATTTGGTAGAAATGAAGTACACTTAGATATCTATGCCCCACAATATTACTATAAGAATTAAGAACTTTATAAGAATATTATTATATTGAAAAGTAAAACTAACAGACACAGAAACTTGTAGCAAGTCAGTAACAGAATTAATGAATTTGTATTTTGATCCCTACTCAATGAATTCAAGTCACACATGCGCATCTAGTTTTTCACCCACTTTCAGCTCTCAGACACCATATTACAGGAACCCTCATGATCTACTGCAAAGGAAGTAGTTCAAAGAATGTCCACAATTTCAAAAGTTCAATTTGGCTTGGACCATTATACAAGCAAAATGATTTAATTATAGCATTATTTTAAGACTGAAAAAGTGGAAGTACTAAAATATTAAGAGAGAATGATTAAATAAACAGTGACAGTAAAACTCTGCAATACTACAAAATCAAAAAATAGCAATATGCAGCACCATGCTATGTTTAAGAAGACAAGTATATAAACACTAACCACAGAATTATACACAAGTATACATAGGATCAGTATAGTATTATACTAATATATAAGTATAGAAGAATTAGACTAGAGAAAAATGTAAGAAAGATGACAATTTTTTCTTTTGAATTTCCTTTAATCGTGTTATATTCTTTTCCAATAAAACGTTCTCAAATACCACACAAAGCTCTATTACACTTATTTATATGTACTATGTACTGACATACATTTTAAAAATTTTTTAAGTTTATAAAGTACCTAACTTCTTCCCATGAAACACAATCTTAAATTTCAGATAATAAAATTATCTGATTTTGGAATTTCCTACAATCTGATGCTAAAAACCTACCATTTTACACCAGCTGTACTACATAAACTCACTCCCGAAGTTTCAACTCTTATAAAGGAAACTTCAATTTCAATAAGGCATCCCATGACTGCAAGTCTGTCAAACTGACAGTCTGAAAGAGGAGGTACAACTTGTTTCTAAGTTTCAGCAAACATATTACATTGGAAATACAAATTATAACAGAAATTGTTTTGCAAATCAAAAAGACCAAATGAGACAATCTCCCTCTGACTCAGCAGCTTTCTTTTTCACTTTACAACCTGTACTTAAGTTGCAAGGATAACACTGAAATCTAACTTTGAAACTGAGCAGCAAAACCAATGCAAAATCAGTATTTATATTGGCAGGAAACTCCAATGAAAATATGAGATGTTTTGGTCTCAGCTGGGATGTATATAAGAGCTGCCTCCTTAAGTTATTATTTATCATCAAAATCTCTTCAATATAGCTACAAATTAGTTTTTATTGCAGATACATAACATGTTTCTTTATAGAGAGCACCTCAACCAAATAACCTTCCAAGTCTGGCACCATGAATTGTTACAGCTTACACCACTGTAGTTCCTTGTAATTTAAAACACTTGCGTTTTAAGAACAGTCTCCACACACCAACTCTACTGCCAATTTCTAACAGCTGAAAGCTCAAGTTTATACTACAAAATACTGTATTTACTCTCAAAAACAGAATGCACTCATTTACAAATTACACAAGGGTAAATTACTCCAATATACAACTTCAAAATTTCTAACATCATAGCTTTTCCATTATCCAAATTAACGAGTCTAAACAGTAGTACTAAGTGAGGTACTATGGCCAAAGCCAACTGACACATTATCAGTTCAGTAAAATTAGAAATACAAAAGATGGATCCCTAATCCCAATCATTTTGCAAAACAGCCACAAGAGATATCAATGAGGGGAAAGTGTGGATTGAGTCTGCCATTACTAGAAAACGAGTCAAAGCAAGCCTATGAGAGGCAGATTAACCTCACGAATACAACTCTAAATTTATTTCTGAGTTTCCAGTCTCACACCGAGAAGGCAGTTTACCAATTTTTTAAATAGTAATACAAAGAATAGGGCAGAAAATAAAATATAGGGGGCGTTTTTCATGGTAATATTGATAAAGAACAGGTATCCTTCAATGCTCAGAGATGAAACTTTCCTCTTAATTTTGCTCTTATCACGTGTGCACATAAAATCCTACAATGCGCTGCATTTCAGATAGCTTAATATACACGATCACCTCAAATCAAATATTTACTGAAAACTTAGCGCCTTAGCACTAACGTTCTCTAATCTTACTATACCTTTCACCTTCTAAAACGGGAGACGAGTAGGGAAGACCTATCGCTACGGTAAATTTGGGTCTAGGGAGAACACCTTAACGCGAGTTTGCACACAATTAAGCAGGCTCAGTAAATCAATTACCCAGACTACAATGCTTGACAATTTCTCTGAGGCAAAAACACGCCAGCAGCTGAGGGTTCATTACTGGAGCTGACTCCCTCACACGTAACGAGCAACTTCGGTAAGTGCCCTAAATTTTCCCGTGTGAAACAGACACGTAATGACGAAGGGGGTTATATTTAAAAACTGGATCATTTCTTATTTGCTCTGATGTGGCCCGATCTTTGAGAGGGAAAAGCTCTACGAAACAGAGGGGGTAAGGGGAAGACATGACAGCATCCTCAATGCAGAAAAGTTACAGCTCTTTACGAGAGTCAGCACTAGGGGCTCATTAGTTAGTTTTATTTGTGTTTAGTCTCTCGGAGTTGAATGGAACCTGCCTCTCTAAAAATCATCCCCAACAAAGAAGCCCCGAGGATCTGCCACCGTAACGCGGAGAAGGAAATGTCCTCAATTCACCTGCGACACCTGCCCAGATCCCCAGTTCTCCCCCGACCCGGTCTCCCAACCCCTCTCGAGACCCCCGGCCTTAGCTCTTCACCCGCTCTGCCCCTACTCCCCAGGAACCTGGGTCCCTACCCCTGGACCCCTGCCCCCACCCAGACAGCCTTCGCCCAGGCGGTCCCTAGGGCCCAGACCCCTCGCGCTTCCTTCCACGCCAGTGGCTCTCAGGAGCCTGGGCGGCGGCGCACGGAGGCCCTTCCTGGCGCAGCCTCTCCCCCATCCCATCGTGCAGGCTCCGGGGACTTCCCGCCCCCGGAAACCAAGGAGAAACTAGGCCGGGAACGCCAGCGCCGGCCCCCTCCGCCTCCTCGGCGACCCCCCGCAAGCGGGCCCTAGGAACTCAGCCCTTGGAATTGCTACCTGCCCAGCGCCCTCGCGGCTCGGGAGCGCGGGCCCGGCGGCCGCGCGGCGCAGGGTTCCTCCGCCAAAGGCCCTCCGCCGCAGACTCACCTGTCGTCCGTTCCTCCTTCAGTGCCACCCGGGCACAGCCCCTTCCTGGGGCATGAACGAGCCGGCTTCGCGGCCTGGGCGCTCTCGGCAGGGAAGGGCGGGCGACTTGCTCCGGCGGCCGCCACGGCCGCCACAGTCCGATCTGCGCCTGCGCCGCCCCACGGGCTGGGTCTCGAGGGGCGCAGCTTGCAGCAAGGGGTAACGGCCTGAGCGCGAGCCTCACCGAAGGCCGGCTGTGCTGGCGGCGGGTTGCCTAGGAGCTGCGTGCAGCACTGCCGCCCCGACAGCTGACGGCCATGTTTCTGTTCTCTTTTTCTTTTTTTCCTCCCTCTCCTTCCGCCCCTTTCCACAGAACAGCACTTTCCTTCCCCTCTCCCTCTCCCTTTCCTACTGCGGGGGCGGTGGAAAAGGGCGCGGGGGAGGGGTGGGGAAGGGAGGGCGCGGGGGGCGGGACGGTGCTCCAGCCCCGCCCCGGGGGAGGGCCGACGCCGCGCGGCCACGTCTCCCCTCCCCTCTCCCCCCCCCAATCCCCATCGCGACCCCGGCGGGCCGCGGGGTCCCAGCCGCACCAGCCTGCGAGGCCCTCCTCGGAGTCCGCGTGGTGGGTCCCGAGCAGAAACAGAGCCGCGGAGAAAGGGCCCAGGATACAGCCTTCCATCGCTTCCTGCAGGGCTCAGACTCGCCGTGTGGTGCGGCTTTATTGCCTTGGCCTCAGGCAGGTGGCGGCTGCGCCTCTGGGTTTTTCTGAGGCGGGTAAAGTGACACTGAGTCGCTCGAAATCGCTGAGGACAGTGCAGAGAGGGATGCACGTCTCTGGACGAGAATTTTCCTTCCCAGGGTGGGAGTTGGAATCCCCACGTATGACTGGGGACCTCGGAGGCCGGAGAAAGACCGCCGACAGGCGCTTCCCGAAGTCCCGTCCCGAGTTCAGCGCCGGATGAGAGAGCCCTTGGCCCGCGCTCCATCTCGCTACTTCGGCCGAGATTTCGGGATGGGGACGCCGAATGTGGAAATCTCTTGTTTAAAGTAATAGTTCTCTCCTGCCTTCTAAGTAAGTGTAGCCTCCTTATGTACACGGACGCATGCATGGTTGGTTCCCTTAATGCAAATTTTGCGAGATATTGTTGATTACGTTTGGAGGTAATTACATATGTAGTTTTCATGTATGTCATATATAATTTCATATATTATATATATAAAATTTTCGTACGTATAATTTTCATGTATACATATGAAAAATAACTAGTTACTTAGGAAGAAGCAAACAGTTCGAAAAAAATTAGGAGAACTTTTTCACCTCCTGGCCAAAATAAAAAAATTGGCGAGTGACTTCACAGATTCCAGGCAGGTCACAATTAGAACTAGCAATATTTGTGCATGTCTAATGAGTATTCATATACGTAGCGATCATTTTCCTAAGAATTGCTGTCTCCTTATTAAATCTGTATTTTTGCTGGAAAGTATGAGATTAAACCTCAATTACGAGGGCTCTGTTGTCAATTTAAGAAGTTTACTGCATAAATGGGTAGTTTAAATTGTCTATCCAGTAGCAGAAACTATTTGCCTAACCACGTTAGCATAAGAATTGATTCAGTAGAAATGCACAGCATAGAAATAAGGTTTATTTAGTAATAGTTTGGAGTCTTTTTGAGCCTGCTGGAAACCAATCTGACATTGACCATCTGGACAGAAGTGTATAAAGGAACTGAAGCTTCAGAATTTAGCTTCTGGACTTCTCGTCCTTCCTTTCTCAAGGGCAAATTAATCAATAGTTTTAAAACATTTACAAGATTCTAAAATGGGAGCATTTCATGAACACTCATAGATTGAGTTTTTTCCTCTTTTCATGGTTTTTGCACTCAAAGAAATGAAAAATGAAAGAAGCCAGTGTATCTCTTCCATTTGACAAATTTTTCTCAATTTGCAATGTAGGATTTAAGGATGTTCTTAATTTCTTCTTAGTAATTGTCCTATACATGGATCATAGATTTGCATTGCTGTTTTCTACCCAAAATTTCATAGAATGAACTTACATGTTTTGGGCCTAATTTGTTGTGTAGGGTAGCTGTCCTTAACTCTGAAAAGTCCTTGATTCAGCAACAGCCTTCTTAACTGCACTCGTATGGGCCCAAGGCTGAAATAAGCTCATTTAAATTTTTAACATATAAGTATTTGACTGTCTAAAAAATGGGAGGGGAGCTGGAGAGCCCAGCATAACATAACATATAACATAATTGTTACAATGGTGATAGTATCACAGTTTCCAGTAAGCCTGTTTGGATATAAGAATGCATAGAAAAATCACTTAGCCCACTAAAGAGGGAAATACAGACAGACATAAGGCTGGACGTGGTCACTGCAGATTTTTGTGGATCAGCAATGCAAAGGAGTTGAATGGAAAAGTTAAAAAATTTCTTCAAATAAGCAAGTTGGTTTTGGCAGCCATCTTCAGTGCTGCAGCAGCCACAGTTATTTTCATCTTCCCAGTTTTCAAAAACTTGTAAACATTGCTTTTCATAGGAATATTCAAAGACCTTAATAATACTTTTTTGTCATATTCACTTTTTTAAATTCCACGTGTAAGTGATAACGTTAAGTATTGTCTTTGTCTGACTTACTTCACTAAGCATTATACCCTTCGTGTCCATCCATGTTGCTACAAATGACATTTCCTTTTTTGTAGCTGAGTAGTACTCTGTGTGTATATATGTGTGTGTGTGTGTGTGTTTCACACCTTATTTATTCCTTTGTCTGTTAGTGGATGCTTAGTTGCTTCCATATCTTGCCAATTGTAAATACTGCTGCTATTCAACATTGGAGTGCATGTATCTTTCTGAATTAGTGTTTTTGTTTGCTTTGAATATATACCCAGCAGTGGAATTGCTGGATCATCTGATAGTTCTATTTTTAGTTATTTTGAAGAACTTCCATACTGTTTTCCACAGTGACTGCACCAATTTACATTCCCACCAACAGTGTACAAGGGTTCCCTTTTCTCCTTCCTTGCCAACATTTGTTATTTGTGGTCTTTTTGGTGATACCCATTCTGACAGGTGTAAAGTTCTTGTTGTGGTTTTGACTACTATACATATTTTAATCTTTTATTCAACTACATGTTTAACAGAAGCATTATAAATCTAGTAGTTTCATCTGATTATTGTAACTATTTTTAAAAATTCCTTAATCTCAGGATTCCATACTAGATTGTAAGCCCTGTGAGCGCTTATGTGTATTCACATGACACGTTCTCTTCCAAATCCCCAGTACCTAGCAGAGTAACCAGTATACCAGAGACTCTCAAAGAGTATTTGATGAATGACTGAAATAATTCAATCTGTGGTTCCCTTACTTTTTTCTATTCTGTCCTTAGGTTATTTAATTTTCCTTATCTGTAAAGAGGATAGAATGATATAAGTAAGATCATTTATTTATTTACAATAAGCTGTGACTATCAAATATACCAGTTCAGTAATCAGTACTTAGCCTAAGTGATGGACATCCTCTTGTTGTAGCTTACAATGATCCCTGCCTTCCGGTTTGTGCTCTTCTGTAATCCCCTTCCATTGAGCTTGGAGTGGACTCACTGACTGGCACTAACACAGAGAATACATCAGAAGCAATGAGGTCTCTCTAACAAGATGAGATTCTAAAAAAAGACTAGGGCTTCAGTCTTGGATTCTCTCTCTCATCCTCTTGAGTTGCTCACTATGGGGGAAGCCAGCCACCATGTCATCAGGCAGCCTTGTAGGTGAGTTCAGAAGCAGATCCTCACCAAGTTGAGCCTTGAAATGACTGCAGCCACAGCCAACACCGTGACTATAGTGTCTTGACAGACCCTGAGCCAAAATCACCCAGCTAAACTGCTCCCAGATTCTTTACTCACAGAAACTATGAGATAATAAGTGTTTCTAACTGCAAAATATTAGGATAATTTGTTATACAGCACAGTAATACCTGGAAGATAGCAAGTGCTCATTAATGGTAGCTCTTCCTTTACTGAAAATATCTGGGGTCAGCGTGTGATACTTAGCATCCTATAATGCTGAGTTAAATGAGTCTCCTAGTTCCAGTTTTGGTGGTTTCATAGTTGAGTATTGAGTAGCAACTACACTTGACCCTTGAACAACGTAAGTTTGAAATGTGTGGTTTCACTTTCATACATGGACTTTTCTTCAATAAATGCATACTATAGTACTATGTGATCTACGGTTGGTTGAACCCTCAGATGTGGAATTGTAGATATGGAGAGCCCGACTGTAAAGTTATATGCAGATTTTCAACTGCCTGGGGGGGATTTGGTGCCCCAAACCCACGTGCTGTTCAGGGGTGAACTATACTAACTTCATGGCTCTGTATTTTCCCAAACGGAAGAACTTGCTCCAGATTTCCTAGGATAGCCTCCTCTGTATGAAAATCTGAACTTGTTCTCTACTTTCTGAATAATCCACTTCTTGTAAACGGACAAGTTATTTGGCTCTAGCCCCTCATAATGAATTTTCAAAAACATGGGATTTGAAGGCCTGGTGCTTCATACCTGCAGGCACTCTCGGTTATTCTTTTAGAAAGCATTTTTGGTAAGAATGACATCAGTAACACTAGATCTGCTTTATTCCTCTGCTATCTAAACGACTCGGTGTGCTCTGCTCTCCACAGGGGACACAAGCACACTCTTCTCTTTGTGCTTCATTCCAGGATCTTATCTGTCTGGAGACTCTGTCTCCAATTATCAGAATGGGCTCATCTAGAGTCTTTGGAGGTTACTCAGCACATTCTTTATCCTGCTCTCTTTTCTAGGCCTACAGGCCAAACGGCTGGACTAGGAGTGGAAGGACTGACACAGGCTCTTGGTCTTGAGTCAGAGAAGAGAATGTGCTCCTGAGAACAGTGTCCTAGCTGATCCTAAAGACAAGTAGGTATTAGCAGAGGGAGAAAAACAGAGAAAGATAATGGGTAGAGAAGTTGAGGAGAAAGATGGTCTATATGAATATCTGAGACAAAACCTGCTGCCCCTGGCCTGCTTTGATGGGCTCCCTACAGTATTTTAAGTGGAAGGCATAGTCTTCCACCCTCAGTCTTTCCCCACTATTGGGAACCATTGTCTGTATAATGAGAACACCACCTTAGGACCTAATGACTCCAAATATGGCCAGCCACCCTAACTGGCACTTGTCCATATCTATCCATCCAGATACACTCCTGGTTTCCCAAAGGCAGCAGGACTGTTGCCTTTCCTGAGATCAACACTCATCTGCTTCCTCCAAACCCCTTTTTCTGGGCCTCACATCATAACAAATTGTCCTGAATACAGATCAAAAAATAGATGTATTCTTTATGTCAAAGATTAACCTTTAAAAATATTTTATATCAAAGAACAATAAAAACAATAAAATATAGACATAAACAAAAATAGTAGTATAATGAACTCTTCTGTATCGATCACCCAGGTTCAACTCATGGTTAATCTTGCTTCATGTATACCCTTCTGAGTCCTCTCTCCTGAGTATTTTGAAGAAAATACTCAACTTTTCATTTCACCTGCAAGCATTTCAGCATGTATCTCTAAAAGATAAGGATTTTTTAAAAAGCATATCCACAAGACCATTCCTGCCATTAAAAAGCTATTTGAATTAACATTTTTTAAATATTTTAATTTTTTAATTGACAAAGAACCTAGAAATATTGATATTGTGCCCTCTCTTACTCCTTCCCATTCCTCATGGATCTATTCCCTTGGGTACAACTCCTTCCCAGAGGGTTTGAGTTTGCCATACACCTCTTTGATTGATGGACTAGAATGTTGCTGTCCCAGTCCCAGCTTCTAGCTTCCTCCATGCTTCAGAGTATATAGGGTAGGGACTCTTTCTTTGAAGTTTTCCCCCCTAGAGATGGTTCATTATTCAGTTAAAAGATTCCATAATACATAAGGAGACTGCCTAAAAAAATCTCAAAAGTGATGTTCAATTTCCAACTTCTGTTTAATGTGAGTGCAGTAGACTAAATATTGCTTGACATGCCATGACAAAAAAAGAATTGGGATCTGGTGCTGATACCCTTTAACACCTATTCAAATTTCCCCCTCATTTTATGGTTCTTTTCATACAGAACAGGAGAAAATGAACTAAACTCAACTCTTGAGCTCTCTCTAAAAAGAATCAATAGAAAACAGAATTGTTTCAACCTCTTTTTGTTGTTCCAAGTTTAACTTCTTCATCCTTACATCATCTAGTCATCCCAGTGGCATTAATACTATCCGTGTGTTGTTCACTCTCAAATTTACTGCTCTAGCTTCAAATTTCCCTAAACTACAGGCTCAACCATCAGACTACCTCCAGTGTCTAAATGGCATCTCACACTTTACATGTTCAAAATACAACTCTTAAGTCCCTCCCTGTCTTGCATCTTCCCCCTAAATTTTTCCTTTTGAAGCTGCCTCACTTCATTATATGGTACTGCCACGTCCTCTGTCTTACTAAATGATGTCCCCCCTCAACCACCAGATTCAAAAGTGGATCACCTAAACTGGTAGTTAGGGAAGACATAATTTGGCACGACAGAGGAGAAATGAAACAGGGGTCAGCATTGGGAGGACTGTCCAGCACTTTCAGGGTCCAGCACCAAGGAGCCTCACAAGGACCAGAACCTACAATCACTTGATTGCCATTCAGTGGTGCACAACATGCAGTCATGTAAAGTCAAATGAAGTGGTCACCTTAGCTGTGTGTCTGGTTATTGAAGTGCATGGTCCATCCATTGACAGCAGTCTGCACATAGCTGTCATTCTTGACTAAAAGAATGTAAGCCCATGTCCTAAGAGTTGAACCCCCTAATCACATTGACCATGTAAACAACTACCCTATTTTCGTTTTCCAGGATACAGGCCAGGGTGACCTTGACATCCACAGGAACAGTGGAGGTACAGAAGGAGAAGTCTTAGCACTAACACTAGAGAGGGACTGGCAAAAATGAAACCACCACCTTACGGAGAAAACGTGTTTAATAAGCTGTGTTCAGGCATGAGTTATAGTGATGTTGGCCATGAGTTCAATGTTAATGAATCAATGATATTAAATAGTGTCTATAAACAGAAACACACATAATACAAGGTTATGTGTTGGTTGGCTGACACAAATGTTGTGGACAGAAACTCTCAGAAACCTGTTTATTTCCACTAGGAACAGTGGTTTAGTGTTTGCTAATTGAGTGTTCCCTAACTACCCTATGTAAAACAGCACTCACATTATATCATCTTGCCCTGTTTTATGTTTTCCCCGTACTCTGGTCACTGACATTTATTGCCTATTTGTGTATGTGTTTACTATCTCCCCTGCCAGTATCTAATCTCCATTAGGGTAGGAACTTTTATTTTATTCACTGTTGTATCCTTGGTACCTAGAACAGTAGTAATACTCCATAAATATTTGATGGTGAATCAATCGAATAAATTAAGCAGCCTTTTTAGGAGTCTGTTCTCTCCACCAATTTTCAGCCTTTATGTTTCTGGTCGTTGTTCTATCCTTAAGGTGACTGAAGGCCTAGCATAGGTAAACCCCACCTGACCCAACCTCTCCAGTCCTACAGATATGCCTGAGCGTGTCTGAAATCTCTGGGACTCTTATTATCCATATTTTCCCCTGTGCAATCTATATAAGAAGGTTCTTTGAGTTGGCTCCAGAGCATTCAATATAGTTATAAACAGTTCTATGATAGCAATAACCATTAGCTGACTAATGCCTAAAAGAGAACAGCAAGTTAGCAAATTCTGTCTTAACTGACTTAAATGACGTGTTAATTCTCAACTAAATGATTTATTTACTAATGACTTCTGCCTTCAGGAATCATTAGAGCATTTTTTTGAGCTTGTCAAAGGGAAAACTGTATTTGTGTTTACTATAGCCATAAGGTTACTTGCTATTTTAATACTCTTTTGATGTGCTAATAGCTCCTAATGAGGATCATTAATTAAGAAACTAAAAGAAGAAGGCAACATCCTACAGAAAATTAATCTATTCCCTAAACTTCAGATTCATATTTCCTAGGATTTACTAACCATTTCAGATGTCTATAGTCAAATCAAACTCAGCCAAAACTGCGTTCATTGGGAAAGAATAGAGCAGATGGTTAAGACTTTTGAATCCGATTATTCTTACTTAGTCCCTGGGCAAGTTATTTAATGTCCCTGTTTCTTTGTGCATAAAATATATCCATCTTGCAGAGTCACCTAAGATTAATTATCGTCATTTGCAACAACCATTTATCAAGCATCTACTATAGGCCAGTCACTATGGTAAGTGCTTAACTTTCATTGTCTACTAGTCCAACCCTACAGGGGAGTTGTCGTTGTGGTTTCCCACAAGATAACGTATGTATAGGCTCTGTCATAGTGACTGGCATATATCTGGACAGGGGTTGACATACTTTGACCTTGGGCCAAATCCCGCCTGATGCCTGTTTTTATAAACTAAATTTTGTTGGAACACAGCCATGCCCATTTGTTTACTGTTGTCTACGGCTGTTTTGCACTACAGTGGCAGAACTGAAGAGTTGTGACAGAGACCATACGGCCCACAAAGACAAAAATATTTGCTATCTGATCCTTTACAGAAAAAGTCCATCACCTCCTGTACTAGAAGACCAACAAAATTTGGCTTGATTTACTTTTCATCCAGACAGGAGGTCAGAAAAATAAAGCAAACAAGCAGAGCTAGAGAGTGGGTCACAAACGACTTGTCCCAAGGGAGCAAAGATTTTTAAGTGGAAAAAAGGAAGAATAACAGAAATGGATGTGAATAGTGGCCCTAATTTGTGACTTCAAGATATATTGCCTACTGCAGAGTGAGCAGCCTCCAATACAGAGTGACAAGCAATGTGCTCACAAAAGAATTCGAATTCAGTTGTGAGTTTGCAGGTGAGAGCCAGGTAGAAAGGATGTAGTAAAAGGTTGAGGCTGTAGAGCAGATATCTGTTTATCATGGGAAATCTCTGGAGGCAGAGTGGAAAGATTTGTAAAGGAAAAGCGAGAGCAGTAGTGGCTCTAGAATGTTTATAACAGAAGGAAACTAAGGGTGTCACTGATTGACAAAAGCATCACTTATCCATACCACAGATTGGGTGTAACTGAAGGAGACCCTGGGAGATCTGAAGCCACTGCCTAATGCCCCAGAGGCACTCTCTGCTAGTGGAAGGTTAGGGTTGGGAAGAGAAAGGTTGGGAATGGGAAAAGAAAGTGTGAGCAATAGAGAAAGGCATGACAAAAAGGAATTACAGTTTGAAGGGACAGAAGATGATGACAGGAATGATAAACATGGTGGAATCATCTGGCTTCATGATTTCAGTAGGATTCTTAATTACACATTTGCTTTAGCTCGGGTAGAAGCTCAGGTTCTAGTAGAATCAGTGACCTGATGAAGATGATGTCTGATCTGTACACTTTGTAGGCCAGAAATGAACAGGCCTTACAACGTCAGTCCTTTAACTGTTTATAGTCAGCAATGTTTATCAATCAAGTTGCTTTCATTCTTTAACCTATTGGAATGACGGCAATCAGAATGCCAAATTACAGAAAGTTATTTGAAATATTTCAGTGGTTAAAAAGAAAGAAAGTGAAACCATACTGTCAGAAGTTCTTAACCTTGGTTTTTATTTTTCGATATGCTTTTGCTTTTGCTTTTTTTTCTTAAGATAGCACCATCTTTTAAAATACTTTTTTTATTGCAGGAAAATCATGTAAAAGGACCGTGATTTCTGGAAAGTTTAAAAAACAAACAATCGTTCACCTCCAATGTTGTTTCAGGTGAGTCCTGATTCATTAATACATACTCCCCTTCATTTCTATTAGATTTTTTTTTCATCATTCAGTGTTCACAGTCTTTTCCACTATGTATTTTGCCAGTCATGGCATCTCTAGAATTTTTAAGCAGAGTTCAAACTTGTTTAATATTGATAGAATCAACATCTTAGGGTAACTTTTCTGAAGGTTCCATTCTACTTTGGCACAAAACTCAGAAGCATTTTTAAGTTTACTTGTTTAGATTAAGTTCAATGACAGCTTATTTTCTTTTTCACTTTTATCCTAATATTCTTCCAGCTCTTTCATTTTTTAAACATATGAAAGTTATTTTAGAACTGGACTTACAGACAGAAGACACCTAAAATCAAAGCACTGTTAGTAATGTCATCCTGGTGTGCTGAAAGATAAGGTTTTTGAGCTGAAATGTGGGAAAGGATTTTACTTTTAGAGAAAGGCCCACAATTATCTGTATAATTCAGCCAGGAAATCTATCTAAATTACCATTCGTATTAAGTAAAGGGAAGGCCAAAGGCTGGTAATTTTTCACTCATTAAGTGAGTGTTAATTGAATATCTACTATATGCCTGCACTGTTCTGGGCACTGAAGATGCAGTAAGACAAAACTTACAGAAATTCTTGGCTATGAGAAGCTTATATTCTAGTGAGGAAAGAAAGACAATAAACAAGGAAAATAGGATAATAATAATACATAATATGGTTGAAGGTGGTAAATGTAAGAAGAAAGATTATGCTGGGAAGGGGGAAAGGGCTGTTGGGGAAGGGTGTTGACAATTCTTAATAAGGACTCCAATCAGCTTTGAACACTAATTATTTTTCAAAATGCTTTGGGGTTTACGAGATACTTAGCTGGAAAGCTTGAAGAGGATTCCAAGAGCCAGGAATTGGGACTGGTGGTAGCTTGCCCAATTATCTGATTACTTAGGACCTTACGCATAGCCGGAACATGATTTCATCCCTAGCCTTCCCTGTCTTCATCTCCACGTCCACTTCTCCCCTGCCAGCTGCTTTTAATTTACCCAATTAAAGTGAAAGGAGGGGGAAAAGGTGCTGGAACTATTTTTGCTTATATTTTGAGCCTGATGCATTTTTTTAAAAATATAAATTCTGATGAGTTCTAGAAATGAAAAATATATAAAAGCAAAATTCCCATAGCTTTTGCTATTGCAGGTAAACTGATCATTGAATCCACTCAGAATTTCTTTCTTGAGAGGTAGCACAGTGTCCTGGAAAGAAATGAGTCAAGAGTTTGTGTTTTGGGTACTCATATGCCACTACGTACCTTTGTAACTAGAATCAGGTCCTTATCAGAGAAACTCTAAAATGCTGTGATTCTTCCTCTTTTTAACCAATTCAAGTCATTAATTACATAAACCTAGATGAAATACAGCTTCATTTTTTGTTTCAGGAAGCTAAAATGTGGCTAAGATTATTAAACTGGGTTTTGTGTGTGAGTTAAACAGAATATGGATGTTATGACTAAGTTACATGACTCCTTGATCTCCAGGAGTGCTTTTCATTAGGAACATGTATCACACTCTTTGCTTATATTTATAATTTACATCAAAGTGGATTTTTAAATGTAGAAAAGATTAATTTGCATAAGTTAATATCAATTTTGATTAAAATCTGAATGGTTTTAGGAAACTGCAATATTTATGTTAAGATCCCTCTAGGGCAAAGTTTTTTTTTGAACCATGGCATTGTGTTGCTTTATAGATGAATGAAAACTTGATAAATAATGATAATTAGTTGTAATAGCTGCCAGGAGGTTTGATCAATGTATTATGTGTATATTAACTCAGTTACAAGTTATACGTATCCCATGAAGTAGGTACTATTATGTCTTCCATTTTATAGTTACAGAATATGGAATTCAGAGAGCTTATATAACTTGCTCAAGTCCTTGAGCCTAAATTTGACCCCAGGTCTATCTGACTCTGCCTGGCTCATTATGAATATTGCTTTCCTAAGGAAGAACATTCTCATATGAAGTGGCTAAACACTGGCAGAAGAAACTGCCAAGAGATTTAGGGAGAATTTGGTGAATTTTGTATGAAAGCAGGGATTTTGAGCAGATGGTCTCAAGTGACCTCTGTCTATCCCAAAGTTTGTACACCTGGAGCTGCCAGTCCTTACTTTAAAATATTACTAGTTGTAATTTTTTAGCAAGTGAATATTCATTAATTCTGACAGTTGTGTTTTTATATGCAAGAGAATCCTCAATATGTCCTTCTGATCTCAGAAGATCATTCATTTATAAACGTATTCAAATAGTACATGCAAACTGCTATCAAAAAACCCCATAAAACTCAATTGAAAGTACAGTATCACCTCACACCAGTCAGAATGCCCATTATTAAAAATTCCACAAACAGTAAATGCTAGAGAGGGCATGGAGAAAAGGGAACCCTCCTACAGTGTTGATGGGAATATAATTTGGTGCAGCCACTATGGAAAACAGTGAAGATACCTTAAAAAACTAAAAAATAGACTTACCATGTTATCCAGCAACCCCACTGCTGGGCATATATCTAGAGAAAACTCTAATTCAAAAAGATACATGCATCCCAATGTTCATAGCAACACTATTTACAATAGCTAAGACATGGAAGTGACCTAAATGTCCATCAATAGATGACTAGATAAAGAAATGGAATACTACTCAGCCATAAAAATAATGAAATAATGCCATTTGTAAATGCATTTGCAACATGGATGAACCTGGAGATTATCTTACTAAGTGAAGTAAGTCAGAAAGAGAAAGGTAAATATATGATATCATTTATATGTGGAATCTAAAAAATGATACAAATGAATTTATTTACAAAACAGAAACAGACTCACATATATAGAAAACAAATTTATGGTTACCAAAGGGGAAGGGGTTGGAGGAATAAATTAGGACTTTGGGATTAGCAGATACAAACTACTATATATAAAATAGATAAACAACATGGGCCTACTATATAGCACAGGGAACTGCATTCAATATCTTGTAATAACCTATAATAAAAAATATGAAAAAGAATATGTATATGTATAACTGAATCACTATGCTGTATACCAGAAACTAACACAACATTGTAGATCAACTACACTTCAATAAAAAATAAATTGGAAATGTGCAAATAATGGAAGATAGTTGTAATTTTTAAAAAGTTATTTGTCTCAAATTAAAAAAAAAACACCTAAAACTCAACATTTATATATTTTAACATAGCTTTTTGCCTTTACCATATTGTCCAAGAGTATTGCACCTAAAGCACCTTTGATAACACAGCTCCTAATTTATTTCATTAGGATTTATCTATTGCTTAGTGTTTTGGTATATAAAGATACTTACCATTTCTCTTGCAGGTCATTATTAAATAGCAGTTTGTTAGTTGCAGGTTACCAAACACAGACAAAAATTATAACATTACTTGAAATATTTTATAATTAAAATTTGTCAGTAAGTTGGTTTCAGTTAGTCTAAGAAGTGTTTTTTTTATTCCCAATTAAATTTCAGGTAATATGCTGATTAGATTTCATTTAATAGTGACTCAGGGATTTGAAATTATAGTATATTGGCCAATATTAATTGATGTTCCCTCAACTTAGGTCTTTAAGTAAAGATATGCTTTTAGACATTGATCACAATATACAAAAGGAAATTGTCAATAAATATATCTGCTTTCTTGATGTCAGTAGATCACATTAGAAACAAAAATGTTATGGAAATACTATAGTAAAATAAAGCAGCTCTATCATGAAACTGGGCCATATTCTGCCTTTTCTGTAGACTTCCGAATCAGGTAATGTGAGATTATTTCCACATAGAAGAGCATGTAAAAGTACTGCATGAAAGAAGAGCTGTGTCTTAAATATACATGTCCAAAGTATAAGAATTCAATAGAGAAGTTACTAGGGACGAGGTTTGAAGGGCCAGGGAGTAATTCATGTTCAAGTCATCATCTCAAAGCATTAGCTTTGGGCACAGTTTTTGGCCCAAGCCTGGGCAAATTACCTAAGTTGGCACAATTGTATTGAAGGGAAGGGTTTGGGAGAAAATATGCCCTGTTGCTGCTGGGAGCCATCTAGAGATAATAAGGGAAGCCAATCTCAAAGACAAAGCTAGTTGACATGGGGGAAGAGCAGAGAAATTCACAGGGAAATGGAGCCATAGTGTGAACTGAACCCAGAGGCCTGTCCACCTCTGGACTTCCATTTGTGTGAGTCACTAAAATTCCTTATTTTTGAAGCCTTTTGAAGTAAGTTTCTGATACTTGAGCTAAAAGCATCTTAAAGGAATTCTTGACATGTTAGGGATCTTTTTCATTATATGTGTTGTAAATATTTTCCCTTCAGACCACAGATTGTCTTTTGTTCGCCTATCAGACACTCAAATCCATTTAAAGTTATAAAGATTAAAACAAGTGTGGTATCAGTGTTCAACTAGAAAGACAGGTCAGTGGAACAGAATATTTAACTGACAGATTTTAGGATACAGAATAATTTACAATAACATAAAATTGGGGAAAGATGGATTTTTATTAGTGTTTTGTGACTGGTATCACAGCAAAATAAATTGTAATTGATCAAAGGTATAAATGTAAAGCCATAATAATGCTAAAATAGAAAATAGAGTAATTATATAATCTTGGACAAGAAAGGTCTGTGTTTGATGTCAAAAGTAAAAACCTTACAGGAAAAGATACAGTTATACAAAAATTAAAATGTGTTCCCTTTTTCTTGTTTAGCATTTTTCAATTGGGAAAGCCATATATATTCATTGTGAGTTCATGGTACATTGACATAAAAACATCAAACAATACAGGGTTATATAAAATAAATAATGTCCCCTTCTTTAATCTCTCACTTCATAGGTAACTACTTTCAAAAATATGTATTATATATTTCCAGACCTTTCTCAATACATATATACACATATATAGTGTGTTCCTAAAGCATAAACTTTTCAAAACAAGAATCAGTGTCAGTGACATTTTGCATCTAGTCTTTCTCCCTCAACAGTATATCATCATGCACATCTTTCCTTGTCAGCAAATATAGAGCTACTTTGCTCTTCTTAACATCTGCCTTGTATATTCCATTACATAAATGAATGATAATGTATTTAATCAATTACTTATTAATGTATATTTTGGGTTTATCCAGTCTGGGAAACTTCCATACAGAGGAAGTTATAATAAATGTATGAAGATTTACTATTAGTATATATATCAACTTTTTCAAATCAATAGTAAAAAATATAAGAAGCACATTTACATAAGAAATAACATAAAATATGCTATTTATGTGGGAAAATGGACAAAAACAATGAAAATGAAATGCAAACAGCAATTAAATATATGCAAATATATGGCAAATAAATATTTGCTTTTACTAGTAATAGGGAAATAAACAAATTAAAACAGTGAGATATTACCTTTCATCCAGCAGATCAGCAAAGAGGAGGGGGGAAAAGAATTTAAAAAAGGAAGTGGTGGTATTGGGAAAAAGGCATTTTTATAAAGTAAGAGAGAAGTGCTAAGTTGTAATACTTTTAACAGGGCAATTTGACAGTGTTTATTAAATGGCTTAAAACTATGCATAGCTTTTTGTCCAACGAGTTCACCTGCAGAAATTTTAAAGAAAAAAATAACTAAGGCTACATCTTAGTTTTCGGTTCAGGTTATTATAGCATTGTTTAAATCCAGCAGTTTAAAAATAATTTAAAATAGTAAATATTCACAACTGAATTGTAGGCCATCTATGAGATGGACTCCTATGCAGCATATTAAGAATGATGCTGTTGAATATATATTTTATATGAAAAAGTACAGTCTAAAAATAATGTGCACAGATGATTGCTTTTGAAATTAGTGTGAATATCCACATGTGTACACATATGTATAGAAAAACAGTGCCACTGAGGTTGGTGAGGTCATGGATAATTTATTTTCTTCAATTTGTTTAACTGTATTTTCAATGAATGCGTATTACAATCATCTAATAAGCACTATAAAATGTTTAAATCAAGAGTATGCTTTGATACACGTTAACAAAAATAAGACAATCTATCAGAAGTAGACTGAGGGAAAACAAAAGTGAACAGAGAACAGCTGGATTGCTGTTGGTAAGGGAGGTTCGCTCTCTTCTTAACAGTAAATAACTTTTTAACAGAAAACTTAACAGTAAATGACTTCCTGTGGATTTGTAGTCTACTGTGTCATACGAGGCTGTGTCTTTGAGCAAACATAAACAAATGGGACCTAATGAAACTTAAAAGCTTTTGTACAGCAAAGGAAACCATAGACAAAACGAAAAGACAACCCACTAAATAGGAGAAAGTGTTTGCAAGGATGTGGCCTATGATAAGGGGTTAATATCTAACATATATAAATAGCTCATACAGCTCAACATCCAAAACAAACAAACAAACAACTTGATTAAAAAATGGGCAGAAGACCTGAATAGACATTTTTCCAAAGAAGAAATGTAGATGGTCACCAGGCACATGAAGAGATGCTCAACATCACTAATCACCAGGGAAATGCAAATCAAAACCACAATGAGATATCACCTCACACCTGTCAGAATGGCTATTATCAGAAAGAATTCAGATTACAAATGTTGGCAACAATATAGAGAGATGAGAACCCTCATACACTGTTGGTAGGAATATAAATTGGTGCAGCCACCGTGGAGAACGGTATGGAGGTTTCTCAAAAAACTAAAAATAGAACTGCCATATCACCCAGCAATTCCACTCCTGGGCATATATCTGAAAAAACAAAAACACTAATTCAAAAAGACACGGGCACCTTAATGTTCATAGCAGTATTATTTATGATCACCAAGACACGGAAGCAACCTGTGTCTATCCACAGTTGAATGGATAAAGAAGATGTGAGATAAACGTACACAATGGAATACCATCAGCCATTAAAAAAGAGTGAAATAATGCCATTTGCAGCAATATGGATGGACCTAGAGATTATCACACTAAGTGAAGTAAGACAGAGAAAGACAAATGCAGTATGATACCACTTATACGTGAAATCCCCAAAATACAACAAACTAGTGAATATGACAAAAAAGAAGCAGATTCACAGATCTAGACAACAAATTAGTGGTTACCAGTGGGGAGAGGAGGGGGAGGGGCAGTATAATGGTAGAGGATTAAGAAGCACAAACTATTATGTATCAAATAAGCTACAAGGATATATTGTACAACATGGAGAATACAGCCAATATTTTATAATAACTGTAATGGAACATAACTTTTAAAAATTGTGAATCACTATATTGTACACTTGTAACTTACATAATATTACACATCAACTATTCTTCAATTAAAAAAATTCCTTTTTTCAAGATGTCTTTGAGACTAGCATCTCTTTATTCTCAAACCAAGTGAAAAGAGAACAAAACAGAAGAAACTGATAAGGACCTGTAACTGATCTGGAGGGTAGGGGGCTGTGAGAAAACTAAACCTCAGTTAACTCCTGAAGTAATTCTGTGTAGCAGGAGAAGAGTATGGACTGGATTAAGCTAGAGAAAAACCTCGCTGAGCTCTTGTTACCAGAGGAATTTTGAGACTAGTTCGGCCTGAAATGTGGGGACCATCTTGGCAGGAGACCTTTTATAAGACTTACATTCAGGGTCAATTAGAAAAAAAGGCCTTCCTACTTGGTCTGGGCATAAAACCAAAATGTGATATATTTTGAAAGGTGGTAGAAGTATTACATTTAACTTATGTATATGCATTCAGTAAAATCTTGCCTGATAGTAGTATTTAACAATAACCCTATGTGTATTTTTATATTAGAAGAGGGATGTAAAAATATGTGACCCTACCTCTTGGTTAACTATTCCTGCTCCTAAACTCCAGTTTTTGGATGATGTGGCCCTAGTTTACATAACACCAAACGTAATTTATAGCTGTGGAACAGAGGAACAAACAATGACCAGAATGCTGAATTTGAGACTTAAAGCTCTAGTGAGAACATCAAACCCAGCAAAACTATTAAGAACATACATGATTAATGGGCAAGTGGTTTTTGCAAAGTTGGGCTGTTACATTTAGATTTTTGGCTCTGGCTTGTTATAGCATACAAATGGTAATTCTCTGTTTAATAAATCTACAAGTGATGACCTCTTTCAAGTGAGTCACACAGTATTTTCTACTTATATCACAACTGAAAATTCTCAGAACCTCCTCCTCAACATAATAATTTAAACAAATGTAAAGTGTGCTAAATTAGTTGCTTAACATCGTTTGCTAAATACCTATACTGGCTGATTTAATCTATAACATATAGTCTGGTATCAAGGTTGGCTGCCAGATATGAACTTCTGGCTTCATGAGGGATAAAGTGACGTCATCTCCCTCCAAGCTGGCCAGATCCACTCATGTAGGCAACTGCTTATATTTTTAACCCTCTTTAGAAAAATATACAGAGGCTTACTCTTTGATACCAGTCTTCCTGTACTTTCTTTGCAGTTTGAATCTTACTGTTGGCATTTTCTGCCTTGGCACTGTGATTTGTGAACTCAGCCTTTGATTCTGATTTTAGTTTATTTGGCTCTTTATATTTTGGATCCTGCCTTTGGCATGTTTTTTCACTTTTTTTCCATCCCTTGCTAGTATCTTGATTCAAATTCCTGAACTTAACACCCCCTGCAAGCTCCACCCATACACCTCTTAAACTGAAGTATTATTTCCTAAGTCCTAGAGACTAAAACCACAGGGGAAATATTAGCTCAGCTAGAAAAGCATCTTTCTTAGTCTCTAGATAATTATCTCTTCTCAGGTAGAGGATTCTCTCATAAAAACCAAAATCTGTTAATTCAAAAAACATTGTGCAAGAATTATATGTTTCTGCATGCTTTTTCCCCAAGGGGACAAGAAGAACCTGCTAGGCTAGTTGCCATTGCTCAGTGAGAAAAGAATTTATGATACACACTTGAAACCTGTCTGTCTTTCATTTAACACTCACCTCCTCATTTACTCCCCTGAAACAGTTGCACTTGCCTACACAGCTTGTCCGGTGCAAGGATGGTTTATTAGAAGGAACTAAGGTTTCCTTGTACCTTAGTTCTGTTCTGGTGTCATTTCACTGTTAAAAGTCCTCTGGTAAATTTGTATCTGTGAACATGAAAATACATGAGGCATCAGATACATGGTTACTTAGCATGAATTTGGCTGAATACTGTTAGTTTATTGTGAGAATGTGAATTTGATGCCAATTTGTTTGAGTTATAATGTTAAATTATTAATACCCCTATCATGGGCCTAGAGCTGTTTGGGTTACTTAATAACTGAATATCTGAGAGTATCACCATAATGCTATCATTTTGGAAATGCAGATGTTTTCTTTGGTACAATTTGAGAAAACCTTAATGACAAATAAGTTTCCCACTAGCCTGCTACAATGCCTGAATTCCACTATGAGAGACTCCTATCTTTATGCCTTGAAAGGAACTCAAGATACCTAATAAAAGATACTTGTAGGTGTATGTGTGTGTGTGTGTGTGTGCACGCACCTGTGAATTTCAAAATGTTAAAATTATTTGGAGACTGTAGGATTACTATTGGTTATTTTTATTTTCTTCGTACTTTCCCTATTTTCAAAAATTTCTGTATTGAATATGTACACTTTCATGATTAGAAAAAATGCCATAAAAATTTTTATGCACCCGAGGATAGTAAACATCTAAAGCTTTTCTCAGCAGATAGCACCTTATTGAATATGTATTTCTCAAATCTTCTCCATTAATGCCAGGTAACTAGAAGCCAGACTCCTTCAGAAACTGGCATAAGATCCTAAAGGAAGTAAATCCTGATATTGATAGTGTTCTTATTCTTAAGCAGAACACATATTCTTAGAGTACATGCTTTTGTGTATCTGAAGTATCACACTAAGGTATTTTTTAAAGTTAAAGAAAGACCCTAAAAGGGTCAAAGATAAACAACTTATTTTCCAAGTACTTCCCAGGCCTGCCATGGCAGGATTTATGCAAAGGGACTTCTCTATAGATAATGTTGCAATATAAGGATCATTCCTAAAAATATTTCAGAAACTGGAATGTATAAGACAGACCCATATTAGGCTAAAGTGTACCTCATTTTATGGTAAAGTTTAAGCTATTGAAGTTCAGCTTAATTAAGTTGTGATGGTAAGCATCATAAGATATTCACTCACATCAGATTCATGCTTCTGTTCAATGTCAGGTAAATTCATCCTTGATTTCATGGAAATCCAAGGATTAAAGAAGGGGTAGTTTCCTCCAAGGGTAGCTAATTGTCTATTCCATTTTCAGGTGTATTTGTTTTAATGTACAGTCATCAGGGATCTTGTTAAAATGCAGATTGTGATTCAGTAGATGTAGGTTGGCCTTAAGATTCTGCATTTCTAGTAAACACACTGGTGCTGTCCACACTGCTGGTCCATGAACTCCACTTTCTGTACCAAGGAGTTAGACCACAGTTCTAGGAGTAGATGTGCCAAGGCCCTCCCTCGGATATTTCTGTTTGAGGGCTGCCATTTCCCTCGTTCAACACAATCTCTACCAACCTTAACAGCACCTTAGCACAGTCTCTGCTCCATTTACCCCGTCCCTCCCTCCCCCAGCTCTTCAACTGGTTTCCTGTTCTTAGGACTTCAAGTATTTCCCTGTTCTACAGCTGTAAGACTAGCAGCCAGTTCCTCGTCTCAGTAGAGACCCTTTGTTCTACTTCTTGAGGTGCTGCCACCTGGAAGGGAGGGCTGTACCGCCTCCCTCCTTCTTCTTGGGATCTGCAGACCCTTTGTTTGTATTTATGGCCCATTAACTACCTTTATCTAGGAGATAAGAAAGATCAATGGAAACCAGCTGCCCTTTGTTCAGACTAATTCACTAACTTTGATATAAGCCTTTCTCCTGCTCTCTATTTTTCATCCAAAGTTTGCTTTTTATTTTATAGGTTTGGGAAAGGTGGGAATAGCTCCAGCCTTGTTTTGATCTCAGTTGGAATTCCTTAAACTCTAAGGTAAGTGGTAAACATTTTAGAAGCCAATAGCTACTAGACTTTGAGTTAGCTGTTTTAGGGCCACAGACTTGAGGATAGGAAGAGGCTTTCAAGTTTTAGTTCAACTCCTTCATCTGACAGTTAGGAAACAGAAGCCCTTGGAGTTTCTGTACTTTGCCAGAAACTGGGGAGCTGAGTCCCTGCACCATTTCAGCTGTGCTGCATGGTGCTTAGAGGTGGCTGTGCAGAATTGCTTTTGTTTGGAGGTGTGGAGGCAGAGGCTTTCTTCCAAGTCTCCAAACCTCAACCAAAGGAGCTCCATTTATAATATTTTCCTCTGTTCCACATGCTAGACTTTCAACATAGATCTTATTTGACATCTACAAAAAGTTTTAAACCATTTTATTTCATTGTGGTGCCTGCAAATTAATCTCAATCCACATCTACAGTTTAAGAGAGTCATATTTTTCTATTTTCATTTTAATTGTGGAGTGTTACACTTAGAAGGATAGAACTTGCATTATCCCAACCATTCTCTGTTATATTTTCATGGTATTTTTCCAACCCTTACATTGGAAATTACATGTAGCCATTGACTGATTTTCACCTGAATCTTAGTAAATTTAACAGCTTTATTGAGATATCACTCACATACTGTATGGTTAGTTTTATGCATCAACTTGACTGGGCTAATGGATGCGTGGATAGCTGGCAAAACATTTTTGGATGCGTTTGTGAGGGTGTTTTTGGAAGAGATTAGCATTTGATTCTGTAGACTGAGAAAAGAAGACCCACCCTCCTCAGTGTGGATGGGCATCATCCAAACTGTTGAAGGCAGGAGTAAAACACAGAGAGGAGGAAAGTGTGAATTCTCTTTCTCTTGGGCTGGGATGTCCAGACTGGGAGCTACCCCCTTGGCTCCCCTGATTCTCAGGTCTTCAGGCTCAGACTGAATTATACCTCTGGCTTTCCTGTTTCTCCAGCTTGCAGATGGCAGATTATGGGTTTTCTCAGCCCTTGTAACCATGTGAGCTAATTCCTATAATAAATTTCCTCTTATGTATATCTACATATATATCCTATTAGTTCTGTTTCTCTGGCAAATCCTGATTAATACACCATGTAATTCACCAATTTAAAGTGTACAATTCAGACCTTTTAGTGTGATTACAGAGTTGTGCAATCATCATCAGTTTCTAAATGTAGAACATTTTCATCACCCCAGAAAGAAGCCCTGTATTCATTAGTATTCAGTCGCCATCCCCATTCCCCCAACCTCTGGAAGCTACTAATTTACTTCCTGTCTCTGTGGATTGCCTATTTTGGCTATTTCATACAAGTGGAATCATACAATATGTGGCCTTTTGTGTCTGGCTTCTTTCACTTAGCATATTTTCATCCATATTGTAGCGTCCATATCGTAGCACCATATTGTTTCATTCCTTTTTATGGCTGAATAGTATTCTCTTGTATGGATATTCCACATTTTGTTTATCTTTTCATCTTTTGATGGACATTTGAGTTGTTTCTGCTTTTGGCTATTGTGTATAATACTGCCGTGAATAATGGCAAACAGGCATTTGTGTGAGTGCTTGTTTTCAACTCTCTTGGGTATATACCCAGGATTAGAATCACTAGGTCATATGATAATTCTGTGTTTAAGTTTTAGAAGAAATATCAAATTGTTTTCCACAATGACTGCACCATTTTACATTCCCAGTAGCAATGTACAAAAGTTCAGATTTTTCTACATTCTTGCCATATAAATCTAGGATATATAAAGAATGCCCTTATCAGATAATGATTTGCATGTATTTTCTTCTTTTCTGTGATTTGTCTTTTCATTTTCTTTCTTTTTTAAAATTCAAGATGGTTGACTTACAGTATTATATTATCTTCAGGTGTACAGCATAGTGAGCCAGTATTTTTGTAGATTATGCCCCGTTACAGGTTATTACAAGATAATGTCTATAATTCCTTGTGCTGTACAGTACATCCTTGTTGCTTATCTATGCCTTTTCACTTTCTTGAAGGTATCTTTCAAAACAAAAGTGTTATACATTTTGTTAAGTCCAATATATTTATTTTTTTCTTTAGTTGTTTGTGCTTTTGGTGTCATAGCTAAAAAACCATAGCCTAATCCAAGGTCCTGAAAATTTACACATATGTTTTCTTCTACGAGTTTTATAGTTTTAGCTCTTACATTTAGGTCTATGGTCCATTTTGAGTTAATTATTGTATATCATGTGAGGTAGGGGTCTAACTTTATTCTTTTGCCATGTGACATCCATTTGTCCCAACATCATTTGTTGAAAAAATTCTTCTTTTTCCATTGAATTTTCTGGCATCCTTGTTGAAAATCAATTCACTGTCAATGTCAAGGTTTCTAGATTCTCACTTTTATTCCATTGATCCATATGTCTATCCTTATGCCAGTACCCCACTGTCTTGATTATTATAGTTTTGTACTAAGTTTTGAAATCAGGATATGTGCATCATCCAACCTTATTATTCCTTTTCCAGATCGTTTCAGCTATTTTGGACCCTTGCATTCACATGTGATTTTTAGGATCAGCTTGTTGGTTTTTGCAAAGAAGACAGCGAGGATTTTGTTAGTTGCGTTGAATGAGTATATCAGTTTAGGGAGTACTGCCATCTTAACGATATTAAGTCTTCCAGTCTGTGAACATAGGATGTCTTTCTATTTATTTGGGTCTTTTAACATTTCTTTCAACAGTGTTTATAGGTTTCAGAGTACACGATTTGGACTCCTTTTGTTAGGTGTACTCCAAAGTATTTTATTTTTTGATGCTATTATAAATGGAGTTGTTTCTTAATTTTATTTTTGAATCATTCTTTACTAGTGTATAGAAATATGATTTTTAAAATTGATCTTGTCCCCTGCAACCTTAATGAACTTATTAATTTTAATAGTTTTGGCAGAGTATTTCTTAAGATTTTTCTATATGCAAGATCGGGTCATCGGCAAACAAAAATTGTGTTACTTTTTCTCCAATCTGGATACCTTTTTATTTATTTTTATTGACTTTTTAATTGCTCATGCTGGAACCTCCAATACAGTGTTGAATGGCAGTGACAAAAGTGGAGATCCTAATCTTCCTCATGATGTTGGGAGCAAAGCAGTCGTTTACCATCAAGTACAATGTTATATGGGGTTTTGGCTATTTCAATAATGCCAGTGTGTATCCTGGTAGGGATGTTCAGGCTGAGGGTAGAAATAATAGAAGAGAGCTCAGAAGAAAGACCTGGGTTACATTTGGAAATCCTTAGTATTCAGATATAGTTGAGGTCACAAAACAAATGAGATGGTCCAGACAGAGTGCATAGGATGAGAAGATGATTAGGGATAGACCTTTTGGGAAATAGCAACCTTCAATGAACAGAGAGGCTAAGAAGAACCCTCAGAGTAGTAATTCTCCAACTTGAACAAGCAGGGTTATCTGGGGAGCTTTGTTAAAATACAAATTCCCAAGTGCTATCCCAAGAAATTCTGGTTGAGGAGGGTTTGGTCTTGGCATGTGTGTTTTTAGAAGCTCTGCAGGTTGTTTGGTTCTCTGACCTCTTTGACCTGCACATCGTCCTCGATACCGATTTTGCTTTGAACACCTGTTTGTGTTCAGAGAGGAGGTGACACACTGACTCTTGAAGCATTTCTGAGCTGCAGGTAAAGTTTCAACCCGTCGGCCAAACTGTAGAGACATTGAAGTCATCTTAGAGGATGGCCTCTCTCTTATTCCTGTTATCTAATTGGTTGCCCAGTCTTGTCAGTCACACTTCAGGAATATCTCTCAAGCCCACCTCCTCCTATTTCTCCCACTTCTTAGGGTATTCATCCTCTTGCACCTGGTCTATAGCAATTTATCTGTTAGGTCTCTTTTTTCTCTGCAGCTATCGCCACGCTGCCACCAGAATTATCTTTTATCTATTACGTTATACCTTTGTTGAAAAACCTTTAATTGCTCCCTGATATAAGGTGAAATCCAGCCTCCTTTGGTGTAAAGGCCCTTCCCTGCCTTACTCTACACCTTCCCAGCATCAGCTCCTGGCACCTTTCTCCTTGTACCTCACAGTATTTCACTTCTACTGCCTTCGTCTTCCCCATTCCTTGCATAATAACCTCTGACATCCTTGAAGATCCAGCTTAGATGTTCTCTTCTGTAATGTTGCCCCTGATTGACTTAATAACTTATTCTCTTGTAACTATAACAGTGCTGGGGGAATGATCAATGTGATCCCCAATAAATATAGAAAGAAAAAATCAGAAATTTTAAAATTTATCTGTGTATATGTAAGATTTTTGATGCAAAGGCAGAACAGTTTATTGGCTGAGAACACAGATTCTAGGGCTAAACTGCCTGGGCTTAAATCCTGATTCTGCCACTTGCTAGCTGGTTTTGATTTGGACAAGTTACTTAAACATTCTGTGTCTCAGTTTTCTCATCTGTAAAAGTGAGTATCATTCCAATCACTTATTGCTGTATTTCAAACCACTCTAAAGCTTGGTAACTTAAAACAATACTTCAGTATTATCTTCCAAAGTTTTGGGGGATGACTGAACTCACTGGTTCTCATCTGGGATCTGTCATATGATTGTAATCATCTGGTGACTGGGACTGGAATTATCTGTAGGCTCCTTCACTCCTGCCTCTCACACCTGGGCTCAGGGGGCTGGAAGAGCTGGGGCTGCTTGGGTATTTCTCTCTTCATGTGTCCAACTTGGGCTTTTTGACTTGGCATCTGGCTTTCCCCAGATCAAGACATTTAATAACATAACCTCAGAAGTCCCAGCATGTTACTTCTCCTGCATCCTGTTAACCACATAAGTGACAAAAGTCAGGTCAGCTTCTGAGAAATTAGCTCTCACGATGGAAGGCGTGTCAAAGAATTTACAGCTATTTAAAATCCATCGTGGGTGTAGTAAGAGTGCCTACCTCAGGTTGTTATGAGGGTTAATGGAGTTAATGTTTGTAAAGTGCTTAGAATAATCCTTGGCACTTAGTAATCATATAGTTTCAGCTCTTATTATGAACATGAGTGTAATTTACAGATATAATCTATTTGATTGTATACTCAATTTTTTTTATGATGGAAGACATATAACATTTGAGAACTGCTCTGCAGTATCATTTACCAGGTTTTTGCTGTTGTTGTTGAGTGTTAGTGTCCTTCTGAACCCACTACTCTGCGAATTCTTCAAGGTCAGGGACTTTGTCAAAGTTTTTCTTTATTCTCCAGTGCTTAGTACAGCATCTGGCACACGGTAACTGCTCAGTGATTTTTTTTTAAATAAATGCATGGAAAAAAATGAATGGAATAGGATAACATTGCCTGGGTTAAGTGTGGTTCCCAGAACACAGAACTTTCAGTGCTAAAACCAAGAAAGTCTCAGGCAAACCAGGACGAATGGGTCATAATGGAAATAAACAAATGAATGCTTTTTCCAAAAGAGACCTAAGATGAAACATGGTGGTGAAGTGAGGTTACTGGGCCAGTCCACCAAAGCTTGGCAAACTCATAAATGTGTTAAAACTTTTTTTAAGCATTGGAGATTTTTGGTTTGTTTCTTCTTTAAATGAAAACTTACTTGAACACAGTACACATAAAACAGACAAAGTGGACCCTGGTTGACGTGAAGGGCAGGGCACCTAGAGCTTTGGCTCTGACTGCCCCCTCCTTCCCTCTCTCCCTTTAGAAGCCCTTCAAGCATCTCTGAAAAATCCTAGGGTATTACTTTGAAAGGCACTGATGTAGTAAATCATAGCTCCATGACCCCTTAAAGTCCCTGAAATCTGACCATTTGGTTCCTCTTAAACTAATATTCTACAGTCTGGAGCCTCCATCAGGGTGAGTGCTATGAGATGGGTAAGGCAGGTGGACAGCTCCAGGGCAACAGAGGGGTGGAGGGGAGGTTTCTAGCACAAGGAAATAACCTGGGCCAGATCTTTACAGGCTCCCCAGAAACAGGAACAGGGCCATTTATGAAAAGGAAGCAGTATCAGCACCTGGAGAGCTCAGGGGCAAGAAGGGTAAAGCAGAAGGGGCCACTCGTTTGCGCTATCATGTGCAAGTCAGGAACCAATGGACTTCATAAACATTTTATCACTCCTATTTTAAGAGAAAGAGCTCTTGTATGTATTAAGACCCTTCTACAAGTGAATAATCTTTGTCACAGTAATTCATTTCTAATAATTTCCACTAAGGGCACAATCAAAAAAGTGTGCAAAGATAGATACAAGAAAAAAAAAGATATACACAAGGATAGTCATTGCAATTTTTTAACAGTAAAGGACTCCAAGAGAAAATGGTACATGAGCTGAACATTAAAAGGTGAGCATTGAACATTACCAGGCCTATTGGGCAGGGAGTAGAAAGAGGTGAAGATATTCCAGTTAGGGGAAACCGTATGTACCAAGGTACAGAGATGTGACAGGTCAGTGTACTGGGAAACTATAAGAAATAAGGAATTAACAAAGGATACACTGTAAATGGGGGAGAGGATGAGGCTGGAAGGGAGGAAAAGGTCAGAGGCAGAACAAAATTGTAATTTGTATTTTAAAAATCACAGTAACTTTACTCTTTGAGTGAAAAACACATTCTTTAGGTTGGCACGCATACACAGTGAAATAAGAAATCTAACCCCATGAATAGGAAATTCAAACCAAGGGAAGTAGTGAACTATCCTTGAGTTTAAATGTTACTTGAAACAATAAAATAAGATTAAATGAGTCATGGTGCTTTGATGTCGGTGCATTCATCTCCATGTATGATCCATTGGTCAAAGTTCAAGAACTGGTTATCTTCATAAAAATATTGCTCTTCAGATTACAAAGTCTTCACAATGATTCCAGAATTATTTGTCTAATGTTTTGTTTCTTATGCAAAAAGTCATGTTTTAACCAAATTGATTGTAAAGCAAAAATTTGCATATTATTCATAGATTTATGCCATTTGCACAACAAAAATTGTTCCAAATTTACCATTATCATATTGACTCAGTCATTACCTGCTGTTGCTGCTATTGGCTTGTTTTTAAACTCCTCTTATAGTTTACTGGGCACAATCAGCATCTTTCTGTTACTTCTACTACTAAATAACCTTCTCAAAGTAAGTTTTTGGTCTCACCTCTTCCCACCACCTCATTGTTCTCTGACTACAAGATGACCACCACCATACCATTTATTGCTTCAACAAACACTGGGTCAATGACAGCGCTTGATCACAGGTGGAAGGTTATCAGATACACCCAATTGGCGAATTGAAACAATTGCATCTTAAAATGTCCCTATGTAGGCCTCAAGTATTTAAGAGTCTCAGAGGAAGGTAATTGGTTTTGAAGGAAAAATTCATAGTGAAAGAACCTGTCTCACAACTTGGAATCAAAAGACTATAGAATTTTAGAAGTGCATGCCAGTATGCATTTCAGAAATTATTTTATCCATCTCCTTACAGATAAAGTAACTGAGGCCTAGGAAGACAACATAATAACTGTGTGACCTTGGACAATTTACTTATTTTCTCTTCCCTCACTTTTCTTATCTATTAAATTGATATTAGGATGTGGAGAAAAGGGAACCCTCCTACACTGTTGATGGGAATGTAAACTGGTGCAGCCACTATGGAGAACAGTATGGAAGTTCCTTAAAAAACTTAAAAATAGACTTACCATGTGATACAGCAATCCCACTCCTGGGCATCTGTCCAGAAAAAACAAAAAACTCTAATTTGAAAAGATACATGCACCCCAATATTCACAGCGGCACTATTTGCTATAGCTAAGACATGTAAGCAACCTAAATGTCCATCAACAGATGAACTGGATAAAGAAGCTGTCGTTTATTTATACTATGGAATACTCCTCAGCCATAAAAAAAGAATGAAATAATTGCCATTTGCAGCAACATAGATGGACCCAGAGATTGTCATACTAAGTGAAGTAAATCAGACAGAGAAAGACAAATATCATGTGATATCACTTATATGTAGAATCTAAACAAATGACACAAATGAACTTATTTACAAGACAGAAGTAGGCTCAGAGACATAGAAAATGAACTTATGGTTAACACAGGGGGAAGGAGGTGTAGGGATAAATTAGGAATTTGGAATTAATAGATACATACTACTATATCTAAAATAGGTAAACAACACAGATTTACTGTGTAGCACAGGGAATTATATTCAGTATCTTGTAATAACCTATAATGGAAAAGAATCTGAAAAAGAATATGTGTGTGTGTGTGTATAAAACTGAACCACTTTACTGTACACCTGAAACATTGTAAATCAACTATACTTCAATATAATTAATTAATTAATTGATCTTAGCAGTACTTAGAGAGTTATTGTAAGGAATAAATGAAATAATGAAAGTGAAGAATTTAAAGCAGTGCTTAGCCCAAATATATCATTCAATAAAAGTCTGTTGTTACAACTATGGATACAACAATGAACAAGGAGTCTTGAGTCTGCTATTAATTTGTAATGCACTCAGAAAGCTCCTGAGTTTAAGCAATCTATGAAATGACGTTGGACTAAGTCAGTGTTCAAGTTGTGCTGTGGAGAACTAGGGCTCCCCAAAGGACTACAAGGCAGAGGATTGGAGACCAGCAGGAGACATTTAACCTGCACCCTCCTTCAACCAAAGCTATTTAGCTTTCATCTTACTTCATACATTTTTGTTTGAATAAAAGAGTTCTGCTAAAAAAAAATAACTACTTAATGAGACCATCTTTAAGATTCTTTCAGCCCACGAGTCTATGATTTTTGCAACAATCACGCTGTGTCCCCCTGTTATCCTGGCTTCAAAATAAAGACAAGGGCTTTAAAGTTTTAAGGATAAGATCAACTTATGACTATAGGCACAGAGCCAGGACAGAGCTCTACATTTCCTGTCAGTAAAGAAGAGCCATGATAATCTCTTGAGATTAATGGGAAGAAGATCCTCAAATGATTAATCCTCAATAATGGTTATGGGTATTCTTGTGTCTTGTTTATGGGGAAACAAATCCTGTGTTTTTCCTTCTTAGTTTCCTCTTGAGTTGTTCAAGGGATGCATATTCGTTTGGATAGTGCTGATGACTCTCTACTCTATGATTACCACATTTGTTACCCCATACTTTTCTGGGTAACTTAAGATTCAAGTTTGCTGAATTAAATTTTACTGAAAAAGAAAAACTTGAGAGATTTCGCCATCACTTCTATTCGGATTTATTTTTTAAAAGATTATAGAGTAGTTATTGCCATACTATTTACACATCTAGGTGAGGATATGTATATTTCAGGTGCAATTCTCTGATATAGTTCTAATTTTCAAGGACACTGCCACCCCAGTTGCAAAGCTCTAACCAAAAAAGAGGTTGTAGGTATATCAGAATATTAAATGAGTGAAATTTGTTGGTGCTCAGCAAGCTTATGGTGTGTTCTGTTGGATTAAATTATTATAATAGTCTTGTTTTTCTTGCATTTCAGACTTTCTCAGGATAAAATGTGTTTAGATACACAACTACTATATCAGATTCCAGTATATAAATTCCATACTGTTCTTTCTATCTTGCCTTTTCAAGTGTCTCTGAACTAATGTTTCCATTGTATAAAAAAGTTAAAAAGCATTGATTTTCATGAGATAAGAAGTGTAACTCCATCTCAATGCTTATAGCAGCATTATTCACAATAGCCAAGACATGGAAGCAACCTAAATGTCCATTGACAGTTGAATGGATAAAGAAAACGTGATATATATATAGGTTATATATGTATGTATGTAGGTATTATGTGATATATATAAAATGGAATATTACTCAGCCATAAAAAAGATTGAAATAATGCCACTTGCAGCAACATGGATGGACCTAGAGATTATCACACTGAGGGAAGTCAGACAGAGAAAGACAAAAATTACATAATATCACTTCTATATGGAATCTAAAAATTAATACAAATGAATTTATTTACAAAACAGAAATAAACCCATAGACATAGGAAATGAATTTATGGTAACCAAAGGGGAAAGTGGGGGGTGGATAAATTAGGAGTATGGGATTAACAGATACATACAACTATATATGATAAACAACACAGATTTACTGTATAGCACAGGAAACTATATTCAGTATCCTGTGATAGCCTATAATGGAAAAGAAGCTGAAAAAATATATATGTATAACTGAATAATTTTGGTGTACACCTGAAACTAACATAATGTTGTAAATCAACTCTGCTTTAATCAAAAATGAAAGAAAAAGAAATGTAACTTTAAAAGGTATGCAGATTTCTACTGTGTAATTTTAATTCTCATGTAGAACACACCTAGTTCAGACTGTTACAGGGCATTGCAGTCAACACAACAGATCTGAATATACATGAGATAACATACTTCTGAATTTTCATGAAGGTTTTACTAAAGCCTAAATTTCATACTAAGCAGTCTTACATATACATTTTTTTCATATGATGGAAAGTACTATATATACAATGAAAATGAGATCTTTTGTGTAGCCGTGACCCCTGTCTCTTGGTTCATCTACCCAGAGATGACCATTAGTCCCAGTTTCTCATCTGTCATTTGAGGGATATTTAATACATTTTTCTGATATAAGAAAACAAAACTTCAAGACACATCATTCTATTTGATCCTCACAAAAATTCTGTAAGGTAGACAGAAGTTTCCTTCCTGATCATAGAAATGAAAATGGAGGCTCAGAGAAGTGAATCAATTATTATAACTCTGTTCTACAACTAATAAGTTGATCACACAGTCAGGTCTTTATTAAGCACCTCTTGCATCCAGGCATTGTGCTGAGGAGTAGAGACAGGATTCCAAGTTGAAATGCATTGTACCTCGATGCTGTTTCTGTTACTTGGAGTCATGATTGAATGCTTCAGTTGAAAAGACTGAATGTAAACATGTTTAACAGAGAAATCTTAATTCACCAGTGTAATATACTCAACACTCTTCTGCAAAAGCTGAGGACAGAGGAAAGAGAAAAGTAAAGGTTGGTTTCTCGAAGTATAGTATTTGCCTGCCTAGGCATCTAGGTTTTTCATCTTAAAGATTTCTGAGGAAACCCCAACAGTTACAAGGAAGTGTTGCTTTTGGTTTAATGTTTATCCGGCTAGTGCACTCCACCCTTAAATGATCTTAGTGACTAATAGGACTGGCACCAGTTCTCACTTACCAGACACAAATTCCACTTACCAGCTTGTTGGGGTTTTTTTTTTTTTTTTTTTTTTGTGCCTTCTGTTGATCTGCAGTCATAGGCAAAACTAGACTGAAGAACTTCTTAAAATAAATGAGAATAGGCAACGATGCAGTTGCTCTTCAATTTTGAAATCGGCCTGGGACAGTGGCCTCACCTAAAAAGTCATATGGTCTGTCGGTTGGTCTTATGTTCCCTGACAGTTAGAGGACCCTCCCTGGCCACCCGCAGTGACTCAGAAGGCAGCTGCAGAGAACAGGAAGGCCTGGGATTCACGTGACAAGCCATCGGCCTTCATCAGGGCAAACAGAGCAGGTGGATGTCTCCCTCCTACCCTGCCCCCCACCCCTCAGCTTTAGGTTGCGTTTCTGGATTTTCTCTTTCTTCTTCAGACAGCTCTGAATTTTCTCCTTGACCTAGTTTCATCTGTGGAAAAATGCTGTCTGGAAGGGCCTGCTGAGATTTTGTCTGGGCCTGCATCCCTGAAGAAGGCCAACAATTTGTTTGCACACCAAGAATGGAAAAAATGTTTCAGTGCTTCAGAGATTACTGAACACACTCTTTACAAAATGAATCAATTCCTTCCAGCAGAGATAATTTGCACTAATTGGGAAAACAAATGATGCTGCCAATAGTCAGTAGCCAACCTCTAGATTTCAATAGAGACCCCTCACCCTCACAGTTTCTTGCAGTTTTTCTTGGCTAGATTTAAGTCATTATTTCCCAAAGTGTGGCCTGAGGGCTACCTACATTAGAATCATGAAGATTAAGGAATCACCATCTCTAGAGAAGGAAGCCGTAATCTGTGATTTTTAACAAGCCCCACAACTCATTTTATGCATGAAATTAACTCAGCTAAATTAGGATTCACAAGCCTTCATTGGTAACATCAAAGGAGACAGCCTGGTGAGGAGAAGTGTTGTTAATCCCTCCCTTGTCCTCCTCTCCCTATTTCCTCCTGTCCCTGCCAAACTGCCATTTCTGATAATATTGCATGGTCACTGTAGAAGGAAATAGAGGAAAGACACATTAAGGAAACGGCAGTGTTTTCCCTCTATTGTACTGCTGTGGGAATGGTTCTGTCCACTGAAGAAAAATATGCAACCTAAAAGTTGAGGGTTAAGTTTTACTCAGGGATCTTACTAAGAACTATAGCCCAGGAGACAGCCTCTCAGATAGCTCTGAGGAACTGCTCCCAAGAGGTAAGGGAAGAGCCAAGGTATAGAGGAGTCTTTTGCTCAACAAAACAAAACAAAACCAAACAAAACAAAAAACTAGTTAAATATGGAACGATTACTGCTAATTACAAAGAACAGACATGTCATGTTAATGATTTTAGGGCTTTTCTATGAATCTATGTATGGGAAGATGCAAGGATCTGGGTACATTAAAATTATTTGTTAGATATGTATCTTAACTGTCTGGGGCCAGTATCCAAAGCACAGAATGCTTCCTGTTTTTCTCTGTCCTGAATTCTCCCCTGGGGCGCACGATTTCAGTGGTGGGGGTCTGCAGTGACTAATGACTTGATCCTTCAAGAAGTGGGATGGTAGGCAACATTCTTTGTTTACTGAAATGGCAGGCAACATTCCCTGTCCCAACAGTTCCCTGGCCCGTGCTGGAAATGTGAAAGGTCAGACGCCCAAGGTGGCCAGACAGGAGAGAAAGAAGACCGGCCCCTGGCCAGGCAGCCAACGCAGTACATCCAGCACTTCCTCAGTGTTGTGCCCACCTTTGGCCAGAAAAAGGACTCCAATGCCAACTCTTAAATCCTTTGTAATCCCAGTGTTCTCTAATAAAGCTACTTTGCCCAGTCAAAGAAAAAAAAAAAAAGATTTCACAAATGCCTTGAAAATAAGCATCTCTAAAAGGACTGATTTTAGAAAGCAGTGGACCAGATGCTTAAGAATCATCCACAAAACTTGCTAAAAATGCAAATCTTCCCCATTCTGACTAAGTACATTTGGTGTGGGGTCTGGGAACCTGCTTTTGTTAAAGCACCTGAAGTGATTCTAATGCAAATTGATCTGGGGGCACATAAGGATGTCACTTGTTTAATGTACTGGAGCAAGTGATAGACTGGAGAAGCAAGGCAGTGTCCACAACTGGATTTCACAGCTAGAACAGCAGTTTTCAGAGTGTAGTCTATAGACGCATGGGATCTCAGAATTTTCAGGAGGTTTGCAAGATCAAAAAAAATTTTTTAATAATACAAAATGTTACTTGCTTTTTTCATGTGTTGACTTTTGCACTCATTGTCCAAAATCAACGTTAGGTAAAAGTGATGGCCTGGGTAACTTAGTGAACAGTGGTATATTTACTAAGATAGAAAACATAGGAAGAATAGCCTAAGGGGAAGAGAATGTGAAGCTGGATGTGTTGAGTTTGAGGTGCCTATTGAACATCCAGATGGAGTTGGTCTGTAGGCATGTATGGATCTGGAGCTCAGGAGAGAGTTCTGCACTGGACATCTCTGCAATGGATAGTAATTGTGCTTCTTCTTTACATACATCCTAATTCTTCTGATGAGATTAAATCTCTCTGGCATTCTCTTTTTGTCCAAGGATACTCAGTCAAGGATACACTTACCCATCTGTGTAACCTTGAGCAAGTTAAAAGAGCATCTCTGAACAACAATAACAAAAAAGAGCATCTCTCTTTCTCAATTTTTCTCATCTATAAAATGAGGATAAAGAAACTTGTATTACAGGATTGCTGTGAGGATTATAGGACTTAATATATGTTAAATGCTACATAATAGTGCATGGTACATAGCAAGCGCTCCATAAAGATTAGCCATAGTTTCATAATTTTATGACACTTGTACTTTTCTTAGTAGCACTTGTCATAGTTGTTGGTGTATAATTACTAGATCATAAGCTCCATGAGGGTTTGGGTCTTGATCCCTGCAGGACCTGTAGCACTTGTAGATGGTAGATGCTCAATAAATACTTATTAGATGAATTAGTAAGTATACTTCTCAGGGTTGACATTGTACTGTTGTAAATTCTTTCCATCTTTAAGCTGCCTTTGATTTAACTCAGATCAACAGGTTGGAGAAGTGAGTTCACTGTGACTTGTTCTTTGCTCTGTGGTGTTATGTTCCTCACAACCCCATGATGGTACTCCTACACGAGGGGTCAGTAAGTATTTAGGGGTTCGTTGATTGAGTGATGTGGCTGATTTCCTGACCCAACTTGGTCTGTGGACAGATACAAGGCAAAGAGAAAAATTGGGGAAGTAACTCTTAGGTTACATTGTGGTTTCTCTCTTTTTTTTTTTTTTTTTTTTTTTTGTTCTTTTTCTAATGAAAGTACTGGGAATTGAACCAAGTCCCTCACCCATGCTCAGCATGTGCTCTGCCAGCTGAGCCATACCCCCACCTCTTAGGTTACAAAGGTCAAATTTTCACTTGGATTTGTTGAAATACAGCCTGGCTTCCACAGGCACTCGCCTATTTTTGTCCACTACTGGTCTGAAAAATCGGATACCTCAAGGCTAAGGGCCTAATGGCCAATAACCGACTACTTCATTATTTCAAATATTACAGATAGCACTCAATTCCATACATGCCCATATTGTGAATTAGTAGCTGTGAGTGTAACGAAAAGTGTTTGTCTTTTTCATCTTGTGTTTTGCAAACGGATGGGCAAATGTTCACTATTCTTCTCTTTGTTGTACCAAAATCATAGCGCTATCAGAGCACCAATAACTCACTAGCTATGTAGCTTTGGGTAAATCATTTCTCTCTGGAAGTTAATTTCCTCATTGATAAAATGAGGAGCTTGAATTCTGGCCTAAGTTCTCTTCCAATTCTATGACTTTTTTTTTCCCCCTAAATCATTCAATGCACCAGATCAAAGAAATTGATTTTTGTTCAGTTTCCCCCTCTATTCACAGGGAGAAAATAAAACTGTCTTTCCATAAATCTGGAGGTAAACTGTTTTTTTTTAATTGTTCGTATGTGACTACAAGGGACTTTTCCTTGAAAATACAATACTGAAAACACAGACTTCTTTATTCTATTTGGCCATTAGATGTCGCTCTAAATCCAGGAAGTGTAAGAAACCAGCCATGCATTATAAAGCTCCTGCTTGGTCCTCCGGGGCCTGAGCCTTCCCATGGAATCTGTGGTTTGCTTAGTCATGTATTGGTGTTTGTGTGTCACTGTCTTGCCCTGTATAGCCAAAAACCCCCTCAGCCATCCAGAAAATGTGTTCTGCAGATGTCCTTATTTTGCCAAGTAAGTCAACAAACAGTAGTGGAGCACTTGGCTGACAGACATACCAGGATCAACGCACCCCACGCAGAATTCCCACTCAAGGTCTTGATTGAATCCAGCTCCTCCGTGGAGCCTTATCTGACCCTCTTTCTAACCCAGAGCACTGAAGAAAAATCTGTCGTGTTACCTTTATATTGTGTTTGTTTACAAACATCTCCCCCAATTCTAAAAAGGATTCCAAATCACCTTCATAATAAAAGAAATGTACTCTAAAACTACAAGGAAAAGCCATTTTCACATAGACTGGCAAATATCCACAAATCTGATAGTATATTTGGTTCAGGGTCTAACAGGCATTCTCATTCATTCTGAGTGGAACTGCACACTTGCTCATGCTTTCTGGAAGACAGTTTGGCGATCTGTCAAAATTTGAAACACGGCAGTTCTTCTAGACATTTTCCCCCAAAGATATATAGCACTTGCACACGTGCACAAACATCTGTGTAAGGAGATATTCACTGCGCAATTGTTTGTGGTAGCCAAAGACTGGAAGTGACCTCAATGTTCATGAACAGGCACTGGTTAAATTGTACATCTCACAGTGAATTACTATGCAGCTGTTAAAAGAAAGAAGTACATTTGGAGGTACCAATACAAAATTGTCTGCAAAATATATTACTAGAAAATTGCTAGGTACAGAAAAGTGAAGGAAGTTGTAACAGTTAATGTTGACTGTGTACTTTAAAATGGAGTTTCTCGTTTAATCTTTATAAGAAACCTCAGAGGTAGGCGCTTAACCACCATGTCACAGGCAGAGAGATGTTAAATCATTTGTCCAAATTCAAGCTGTTGCTTGGAAGAACTGTTATTTAAACCCACATAGTCTGGATTTCAGGGCTTTTGCTCTTTTTTTTTAATATATATTTTTATTGAAGTACAGTCAGTTTACAATGTTGTTATCAATTTCAGGTGTACAGCATAATGCTTCAGTCATATAGGAACATACATATATTCTTTTTCATACTTTTTTCACCATAGGTTACTGCAAGATATTGAATATAGTTCCCTGTGCTATATACAGTATAAGCTTATTGTTTATTTTATATAAGCATCTGCAAATCTTGAACTCCCAATTTATAGATTGCAGGGCCCTTGCTCTTAATCCCTGCAACACATTTACTTGTAGTAGTGCAGGGGATACACAGATGCCGTGAAAGTCAGGGTGATGTATATGCGCCACATGGATTCATGACATCATGGCAACAGTGGCCACATCTGGCAGGAGAACTGAGGCCAATGGATCAAGGGTGGAAGGGATTTTTTTTTCCATTCTACACAAGTGGTTCTCAGCCTTGGATGCATATTAGAATTACCTGGAGAACTTTTTAAAAAGCAAGGTTACCAGGGTCTGTCTTAGGTCAACTAAGTGAGAAACTCTGGGAGAAGGGCCAAAGCACTGGCATTGTTTTCAAAGCTTCCCACCTGATTCTAATGTGAAGTTGGCATTAAGAACTACTTTTTAAACCCTCTTGTACCATTTGACTTTTTTTTTTTTTAACAATAGCAAGTATTACTTTAAAAAGAATCTCCGAAAGGAGCACTGTGTCTTCTGACACGGATCTCTGGAGAGCATAGTTTCCTGCTTGACACATTGCTTTATTGTGTGAAAAATTCTCTCTCTAAAAGTTGACATATTAGACTGGTTAATTTAGCAAAAACAAAACACATCGTTTTTACCAAAAATCCTTAATATGTATACTTCAATTGACAAATTACCTATGACCTGATATAATCTTTAAGTGAGTTTATTCTATTTCCTTTTAATAATATAAGAAGCTTTCTGGCCTAACATGACCTTAAAACACTGTAAATTTGTCAGCTGTATCTGTTTCTTGGTAAAATAGCGACCAACACAATTATTTAAGTATACACTTTCACACGAAATCATCTTTGTAATCCCAGAGTACAAAAGGGCTGATACTCCGTAACTCTGAGAAGTTAGCAATTTACATAGAAAACACGTTCAGAAATGATTTGAGTTCATCAGTCACAATTCTGTTCTCTGTTTCATTGACATATAATAACTACAGGTGGGCTTTCCAGAAAACTCCAGTGAAAGCTTTACTAGGGGTAAAGTAGGACACTGACACCCAGGAGAAGGGAAGCTCATGCCAGGTCAGTGATTAATAGGTCCTAGGTTGATAAGCTGATAAGATCTGGGATGAGGCAGAGTAACAGTGGCATCACTCTTGACAGACTTGAGTAGGGGAAAGGGAATGCTGGCCTGAGGGAGGAGGAGTGGTGCCGAGTGTGACAGCTGGCCAGTGGGTGATCAACTTAGACTGCCCAAGGCCTGCCTGTGGTCCCTCCGCCCCCACAGTGGGTGACCATGAGCATTATTTTGGCATCCTCTGTCATATTTCTTTCTCCCCTTGGAAAAAAAATGTCCTGGCTTTCACCACCTCTGATACCCTTCGTTCTTGAGGAGTGCTTTAAAATCGTTTTTAATTGATTGTGCATTTCACAACCTGCACAGGGGAACTGAGGCACAGTCAGAGACTTTCCCACACCACCTTTCAGTATAGAACCTCGAGTGTTACCCTGGTTTCATAGTGAACTTTGGTTTCATCCGATGAAGACTGAATTTCAGCATTGCAGTTTTTATTTAGCCACCTGTGGATTACTTAACCCACTTAATATTTGCTCTCATTTTTACACCTTAAAAAAGCCCTCCGGTAAAAGGCTCTCATTTGCTTCTCACACAGTTATTGCCAGAAAACAAGAAACCCAGTCACATCCTGAATATTCCTTGCTGCCTCAACAACAGACCTAAATCAATAGCAGGCTAAAATAGAATTATGAAAAAAATGTAAATTTAGCCCAGAATACCTATAACCAATTTATTTTATACATTGTCAGAGCAGCTAGACATTTATTTAACAAACAGTTATTGAGTACCTGGCCTTTCCTTTCATTTTCCTCCTGATTTATAGTTAATAAACATATTTGGATACTCTGCACCCTTTGTGCCAGGCACTACTGTTGGCACTAATACATCACTTTGTTTACGCGTTCATTTCAGCGGCTTCTACCTGTATTCCCCGCCTAAAAACTGCCTTTTTCCTTCTTGTGGCTCACGTTTTGCTTCTGACTCCTACTCCTTTTCTCTGTTATTTACTCTGCTGCCATTGCTTTTCTCTCTGGTTTACCACTCTGTCCTTGGAAAACTTTCTATTTTTTCTGTGATCCTCTCTTTCCTCCCCATCTTTTTCCTTTTAGCCTGTCCTCCCTGTATGTTAATCAATATGAAGAACATTGAGAGGAAACTCACAAATAGGTTTCCTTAAAATACTTTTAAGTTCTGATTACCACCAACAATGTGGGAGTCTTTGGTGCTTCACATCCTCACCATTAAAAAGATTTTAGCTACTCTGGTGGGTGTGCTATCTCATTTGGTTTTCGGTGGCACTTCCCCAGTCACGAAGGATGCTGTGCTGCTGGCCCCTCACTTATCTTCTATGGTGAAGTGTCTATTCAACTCTTTTGCCCATCTTTTTCAAAGAGCTATTTGTCTTTTTTATTATTGAGTTGTAGGAATTCCTTGTATATCCTATATCAGACCAATTTTTCTTTTGTGGTCATTGCTTTTTGTGTCCTATCTAAGAAACCTTCCCCTAATCCCAAGTCATGCAGACATTTTCATGTTTCCTCTAAAAGCTTTATGATTTTAGCTTTTGTATTTAGGCTTGTGATCAGTCTCAAAATAAGTTTTGTGTATGTTGTGAGCTAAGGGTTAGGATTCATTTTTCCCACGAGAATATTCAGTTACTTCAGCATACTTTATTGAAATGACTTTACTTCTTGGATGGTTTTGGTGCCTTTCTTGAAAATCAAGGGCCATATAAGGATGGGTGGTTTGCATTTTAAATTTCTTTTGTTATTGATTTTTCATTTTATCTTGTTGTGATTTGAGGATCTGGTTTATATAATATTGATTTTTTATTTTTGGCCACCTTCTTTGGCTTAGTACATTGTCAGTTTTATTAAATGATCTTCCTGTGCTTGAAAAATAGGCTTTTTCTCTAATTGTTGGTTGCAGAGTTCTATACAATCCTTTGAGGAAGTGTTTTGTGTTGTACAAATTTTATACTCTTAAAAAATTTTGTTTTGGCTTGAGTTCTCATTTTTTGAGATGTACATGACAATATTCTAGCTTGGCATGCTTGTGGGATGGCAGGGAGGCCAGTGTGTGGCTCAAACAGTAAGGAGAAGAGTAGGAGTTTTGATCAAAGAAGCAGTGGGGCCAGATCATGTCAAAGTCTTTGGATTTTATTATGAGTGAGTTGAGCCAACTTTGAAGAGTTGTGAGCAGAGAATCACACTGATGCTGTGTTGAGCATAGAATAGGAGGGTGTGGGTTAAGTGTTCCATAAGACACTGGTTAAGTGACTGTTGTAGATGGCCAGGCAAGATAAGATGATGGTTTGGACGAGGGTGGTGTAGAAGAAAGAGGTGAAAGGGGTCTGGATTCTGGAAGTATTTTGAAGATAATGCCAACCGATTTTGTTAATAGTTTAAATGTGGATTGTGAGAAAAAGAGAGGATTCAAGGATGACTCCAAGACTTTTGGCCTGAACTGTTAGAAGAGTGGAATTACTAAGTGCTTGGGGGAGGGAAGTGTATGTGTATTTCCTTACAGGCATAGCCACTGTCCTCTGTTTCTTCGCCACCTCTCGGTAGTGCCTTCATGAGCAGAATCCTAAGAAATATAACAGGGGTAATAGCTAATATACTCCTAGTACTTATGTGCCAGGCATGTTACCACTAACAGAAAGTTAAATTAAGTCATTAATATACATTTATATTTCATCATTTAATCCTTACACAAACCTAGGTGACAGGTTCTGTTGTTACCCCATTTATACACAGGAACAGTAAGCCCTATAGAAGTTAAAAAACTTATTCGAGGTTGTATAACTAGTAAAAAGGAAAACTGGGATTTTTTTTTCTTTTTTGTTAAGTTTTCTCCAGATGTAGCATGTCACTTTTTAAAAACCATTGTTTTAATTTTTGAACATGTGACAGAATCACATAGTTTATAATTGAAAAAAACAAATTTCTCTTCCAACCTTTTTCTCAATCATCCACCTCCCCTCCCATATGCAATTAGTCTTAGTTACTTCAATATTCTTCCAGAGATATTTTATTTCATATGCAGGCAGATATAAAATAAAATATTTTCCCCCTTTTTTTTCTTCACAAGGGTAACATACCTTATATGCTGTTCAGTACCATATTTTTCCACCTGGGTAACTTTCCACATGCTTATTGCCATAACTTATTTAATTAGTCCCATATTAGTAGACACTTAGTATGTTTTTAGTCATTTGTTATCATAAACAGTGCTATAATGAATTAACTTGTTCATATGCCATTTGCAAAGGTAAAAGCTGGTATTATAAGTGAGCTCTGTCTGATTTATTTATTTTTAAGTTTTGGTAAATATTACAATGTTTTGGGGTTTTTTTGCCTTTCAGATTTTATTTTATTTTTTTAATACCTTTATTGTGGTATGATTCCTATGTAGTGAACTACACATATTTCAGATGTACAATTTGATGAATTTTGATAGATGTATACACCCATTAAACCACCACCACAATCAAAATAGCTAAGACTTCCATCATTCCCCAAGAAGTGCAAATTTCAAATTCCATATTTATCCCTTCCCACCCTCTTTACTCACTGGAAACCATAAGTTTGTTCTCTGTGTCTGTAAGTTTGTTTCTCTTTTGTAGATAAGTTCATTTGTGTCCTTTTTTAAAGTTTCTACACATAAGCGATACCATATGGTATTTTTCTTTCTCTTTCTGGCTTACTTCACTTAGAATGATGATCTCCAGGCCCATCCACGTTGCTGCATGTCTGACTTTAAAGCTACTTAACTTCTACATCGCATTGCCTCCTCACATCATTGATTGATTTGAAAGGATGATTCTCCTTAACCCCTTTACCCCGTGACTCTTGGCTCCTAGCCCGAGGTGTAGCCATTCCTGAATACCTCTTAGGTTCATAAACACTCCATCTCCTCACTTCCGTCTTCCACACTCGCATGACCCTGATGACAGAGTCTGAAAAAAGGGAAAAATAAACTCAGAGCACCTAAGAAAGTTTTTCTTTGCTTGTTGGTTTAAGGTAAATGTACTTCGGGAAGTAACCCAGAGGTGAAAGTGTCTGGGGCAAATGGAAAAGCTTTTCTAAAATGAGCTGATGATCTGACTCCTGCAAAGGCTGACTGCACACCAGTGTCTAGAGCAGTATTTCACCACATCCTGTGTGACACCTAGCACTCATCGTTTTTGTCTTCCACAACTTTTCATTATGCGTAGAACGAACTTTGTCCTAGATTTGAGTCATTTCCTGTTAAACTTAACATCCACTCTGTGGTGCTAATAGCTTCACTGGTAGTATGATAAGCTGAACGAATAGCTTAGCAGCTCTATCTAGTTCTGAAATTTGGTCTAGTTTTGTATTGCCATGACACATACTCCTCTGTGAACTTTCACCTAGATACGTGATTCCCTGAAATTATTATTAGTATTGCAGATGGGCCTAATAATTCTTTTTAATACATTGATATTTGAAATATCTCAATACATCATAAATGTTGGCACATACATTTAAAATTAAAACCGCTCTTTCATCTCAGCCATAGAAAACAGCATGGCCTCTTTTTCCATCCTGTGGTATAGTGATAATTTATACTTATTGAATCCTTACTGCATGCTAGGTATTACTGTAAGCCCTTTGGGTTACTCATTTACTTAACTTTAGGGTTACTCATAAGAGGTGGGTTCTATTATTATTATTATCTCCATTGTATGCGCTAGGAAACTGAAGCACAGAGAAACTAATTAATTTGCTTAAAGTAATACTCGACAGCTATTTAATAGAGAAACTGGGCTTTAGACCCCCAGCAGTCTGGCTTTGGAGCCTGTGCTGTTAACCAGCAGGCTATGAACTTGTTAGGACACAAAGCTCTCCATCTATCTTACTGCTACAGCCATTGCTACCTGCCCTCTTTATCTTTCTGTCCTCCTTATCACCATCCCTACCTCCACCATCTTAGCCCAACACTGGCAAAGCTGAGTTGGGGAACCAGCTGTTAGAACACAGTAACCTGATTGCATGATGTAAAAGAAAGCCGTGATTCTCTGATTGGGAAATTGGTAATGTTACCAGTGGCTCTGTAATAGCTGAGAATGTTTCAATGAGTCCTTATGTAGAGGTCAAAATATTGACAAGGAAAGTCAGTCTTTGTCCTGGGATAGGTTTATATTCCAAGCTGGGCCCAGGAATCACCCATGATCCTAATATGAGGTAGGTATAGACCAGCTTTAGACTGAAGGACATTTGTTTTCCCACCCCTGGCTTCCTAGAGATTCAGACTTCTTCAGTGTTTCCATGGGAGCAGACAAAACTAGCTTTCTCTTCTTTTCAAAATAGCTGTCCTTCCTGAATATTTCTTGACTCCTCCTCCATCGATCTCTCACCAATCCATCCTCCACACTGCTGTCAGAAACCACATAATCCCAGTGTAAACTCCTCTTAAATTCTCCCCAGCATCACTTTCAGAATAAAGTTTAAACTCCTGAGCTCATCACACCAAGCCTGAATGACCTGGTCTCTGCCTCTTTGGCTGCCACTCCCTCACGTACACCTTTCACTTCACTTCCTGCTACAGCTGTGGCAGTTCCCCTTTGTTCTAGCCCAGCCCCTTAGCCTGCTTTTCAAGGATCTCTTAGACCTACCTTTCAATCCAAGTTTCCCACCATCTTCCAATATACCTACTGTCGCAGCCTGACTAGGCTAAGCCTGCCCAAGAATACCAAGCACCTCACCGATGTGGTTCCCTTCGCTATCATTTGTTCTTGAAGATCCTGCTTCAGCGCCACCTCTTTTATGAGAGCTTCCTCACAACCACCTCCCATCCCACTCCCAGACTAAGTGTTAACCAAATCACTATGCTGTGCCCCAGAAACTAATACAATATCGTAAGTCAACTATACTTTGATTTAAAAAAAAAGTTAAACAAAATGAGAGAAGAAATTTACCATATGCTTCCAGACATCTGATAAACATATTATGTACATTTCTTCTTAGAGAGGAGTTTTCATTTTAAGAATAAATATTAATTTATTTTTATATACAGTGGAATAAAGACAGTCTCTTCAGCAAATGGTGTTGGGTAAACTGGACAGTAGCATGTAAATCAGTGAAGCTAGAACACTCCCTTACACCATACACAAAAATCAACTCAAAATGGATCAAAAACTTAAACATAAGACAAGATACAATAAACCTCCTAGAAGAAAATATAGGCAAAACATTATCTGACATACATCTCAGAAATGTTCTCCTAGGGCAGTCTACCCAAGCAATAGAAATAAAAGCAAGAATAAACAAATGGGACCTAAAGAAACTTTCAAGCTTCCACACAGCAAAGGAAACCATAAGTTAAACAAAACGACAACCTACGGAATGGGAGAAAATTTTTGCAAATGAAACCGACAAAAGCTTGATCTCCAGAATATATAAGCAGCTCATACGACATAATGAGAAAAAAACAAACAACCCAATCCAAAAATGGGCAGAAGACCTAAACAAACAATTCTCCAAGGACGAAATACAAATGATCAATAGGCACATGAAAAAATGCTCAATATCACTAATTATCAGAGAAATGCAAATCGAAACTACAATGAGGTATCACCTCACACCAGTCAGAATGGCCATCATTCAAAAGTCCACAAATGACAAATTCTGGAGAGGCTGTGGAGAAAAGGGAACCCTCCTACACTGCTGGTGGGAATGCAGTTTGATGCAGCCACTATGGAAAACAGTATGGAGATTCCTCAAAAGACTAGTAAGACTCACCATGTGACCCAGTAATCCCGCTCCTGGGCATATATCCAGAAGGAACCCTATTTCAGAAAGACACCTGCTCCCCAATGTTCATAGCAGCACTATTTACAATAGCCAAGACATGGAAACAGCCTAAATGTCCATCGACAGATGACTGGATAAAGAAGATGTGGTATATTTATACAATGGAATACTATTCAGCCATAAAAAATGACACCATAACGCCATTTGCAGCAACATGAATGTTCCTGAAGAATGTTATTCTAAGTGAAGTAAGCCAGAAAGAGAAAGAAAAATACCATATGAGATTGCTTATATGTGGAATCTAAAAAAAAAAAGGACATAAATACAAAACAGAAGCAGACTCATAGACATAAAATACAAATTTGTGGTGGCCAAGGGGGAGAGGGGTGGGAAGGGATAGACTGGGAGTCCAAAATTTGTAGATACTGACAGGCATATGTAGAATAGATAAACAAGATTATACTGTATAGCACAGGGAAATATATACAAGATCTTGTGGTAGCTCACAGCGAAAAAAAATGTGACAATGTATGTTCATGTATAACTGAAAAATTGTGCTCTACACTGGAATTTGACACAACATTGTGAAATGACTATAACTCAATAAAAAATGTTGTAAAAAATATAGCTGTGTTTAATTCAATTATGTAAACTTATAAGATTCCATTTCACAAAGCTTTCTGTTTGGTTTACATGCAGACTTTGAGGTTTCTTTTGTTGTTGTTCTTTGTTTAATAATTTGTCTTCTACCATGCTCCTCTCCACTTTTCACTAATGCCCTGGGGTTTATTTTATGCTGGCCAGCCTAGAGATTCTCGGAATTTACACAGGCCAGAAGCGCTACCATTTACAGGTTGCCCTTATGGTTTGGCAGAGGATATAATAAGCCCACAAGTGCTAGTCTAAGGAAGAAGCTGTTTAAGTATGTTGAAATGGTGTCACCAGGAGAATGGGGACATTGTGTAAGCTGTGTGCAGGACACTGTTTAATATGCGGGGCAGGGTGAGGAGACGGAGGAACCAGCAGGCTCTTACTTCTAGCTTCTTCCTGGAATTGGCTGGCAGTGGTCTGGCTGGCTGCTTGCACAAGTTTCCAGGACTCCATCATAAGTTTATTCTGAATGGACAGACTGTTTTGTCAAAACACTTAGGGCTTCCTTTGGTGTGCATCTAACTGGGAAAGAAAGCAGGAACCCCTTGGGGCCAGTATTCTAGGAATAGTGGACCCTGAATTAATGCATGGAAGAAAGGCTACAGAGTAAGGATGGTGGTAGAGAGGATTCAAAGCAACTCGAAAAAACTGAGGCAAAACTGAAGCAACCCTCAGAGGCAGCAAATGGGAGCACTGTAATGCTCACCTCCTGCTCACATGCCCCAATGGGGACAGAAAGTATGGCTGGAGAGTCGGAGGTAGATGCCAAAGCCAGAAAGGCCAAGAGAAAGTGAGAGTTTGAGCAGCAGTACTTGATTTGGTGAAGAAATGAAGAATGTCGTTTGGGAACTGCGTATGTACACAAGCAGGCCGGTGATCAGCAGGAATCAGCACCTCACACGTGCGAGTACGCACACAGACAGGGAGAATGAGACAGAGAGAAGGAACATCACCTTGTCCCTTAACAGCAGTTAGGATCCTCAGACATTAACTATATTTAGGTCTATCCCAAAGCCGGGGGTATAAATGTGTCCTCTGTTGTGTTTGTTGTATGGCAGGGCCTCCTTGAATATAGCGTGTTCTTCTTTGGGAGTCATGGAAACTGGGCTCTTGTGTGCTAAATTATTTGCATGCCCAGGATCACAAAATTCCTCACCTCACCTCCAACTTCTTCATCCACACATTTTGAGAGCTTTACCTAACAATCCAGTTCTAACACACGCCTTTGACTAAGCATGAAGTTTGTGGTTACCGTCGATACTAGATTAAACCCCTATGGCCATTAGCCATTTTCTGAGTAGCCTGAAGAATCAAATATAAACAAGAGGAGGGGAATGAGGAGTAGGGGATAGGCTACCAGGGCTCGGGGGACAAGGACCTGAAGGGAAACTGCTCATACTGACAGACGAAGACAGTGCCTACAGACCCAAGAGAAGGAGTCACAGGAAGAGGAAGAGGGGGCTTCTGCTTTTTCCAAGATTTATATCTGCACAATTTCCTACCTAAATCGGATGATTGGTAAGAAGTTGCCAAACCTTCTCAAGGACCCCAACAGCTGTTTGGAGATTGAATTAGGGATTCTCAGTGATGGACAGGACCATCACAAGAAAGATTTACATACAGCTAATGATGGTAATATGTGATCCATTGCTAAGGGATATGCTGCTCTTTGTATATTAACCTTGTATCTTGCAATAATCTTTGCCATAATCACTTATTAGTTCCAGGAATTCTTTTGTTGGTTCTTCTGGATTTTCTACATAACTATCATGTCATCTATGAACAAATATAGTTTTATTTCTTCCTTCCCAAACTGTATACCTTTTATTTCCTTTTCTTGTTTTATGGCATTAGTTAGAATTTCCAGTACAATATTGAAAAGGATTGGTGAGAGGGGACATCTTTGTCTTGTACCTGACCTTAGTGGGAAAGCTTCAAGTCTCTCACATTAAGTATGATGCATTTTTGTTTTTAAATGTACTCTGTTATGCTTTCTGCTTACAAAGATAGAAATACAGCTCATTAAACATTTTCAAATGTTGTAAGAAATATGTAATGTGAAAAAGGAAGTGTTTTTTTTTTACAATCTCTGCCCACCTACCCCAAATTGCCATTGCCAGTTATTTGGTCTGTCTCTCAAGGTGACACACTGTGATTTTGAACCAGTTTACGTCTTACCACACAATATCTCTGACCAAAAAAGACTGTGCCACAAACTGAGATTTCTTGACAGTTTGAGGTACACATACCAAGCTGTGTGTATGTTTATATGTAGAATAGACAGAATAAATGTGATGAAATCACCCCTGTTCCTTTTCTGGGAAATGCTTTTAGTTCTTGATTTCTATCTTTTATAGGAAATTGTGTTATGAACTAAGTAGCCAGATAATTTATTTAACATGAATATGTTAAAATTTAGTTCAGTCACAGAGTGCCCTAATCAGAATTATCACAGTGAATGAATGAATGAATGAATGAACTGATTACTAATCATGAGCCAGATATGTGCTCACCTGTTGGAGAGTTGTCAAGAACATGGTAGCCTAGGTATGGTTTCTACCCAGTGATCCCTGAAGTTCTTATGAGCACATGAAGGGAAGAGGCCACGTCTTAGATGCCTAGCAAGGGTATCCTGGAGTGTTGGCTTGAGAACTCCTTTTGTAAATGGTTTTTTGGGAACCGTCAGTTTTAACTTGGACACCCTCATGGACATGCAACCATGTGCCTTTGGGGATGCACCACCCACCAAGCAGAACCAGAGATTGGTGCTGGCTACATGGGGATACATGTTGCTCAGAGAAGGCAGGTGTAGAGGCCTGAAGGTGACTATGAATGCATCCTGTGACACTGTGGCTGCTTCTGCACAGTTTCTGCTTCCAAACCCACACCCACACTTTTCCAGAACATTTAAGAGAACATGTCTTGGTTTATGAATTAGACTTACAATTCTGAGAGTCCCTAACTGGGCATCTCCAAGGAGCTGTGGGAGTTCCTTACCCAGGTACATATGTAAAAGGTCACAGCTGGATTTTCTAGAACAAATAAGCTGCCCTTATTTACTGGCTATCTGTAATCAAGCTGCTAGGTAAAATTTAGCAATCATCACTGATGCCTCTGGCTAATTGTTTAGTTTTTGAGCATTAAGTATAATCTAATAAAAAATCTTTTATTAAAAAAATACACTTTTCAGGGGGGAGGGCATAGCTCAGTGGTAGAGTGTATCCTTAGCATGCATAAGGTCCTGGGTTCAATCCCCAGTACTTCCATTAAAACAAACAAACAAACAACAAACAAACAGACTTAATTACCTGCTCCCCAGCAAAAAGAAAAATCTAAAAAAAAAAAAAAATTCTTTTCTAGGTAAAGCTACAGAAACAATAAAAAGATTGTGGCTTCCAGGGGTTTGGGGAGAGGGAGGGAGGGAGGAATGAATAGATGGAGCACAAGGGATTTTAGGGCAATGAAATTATTCTGTATGATACTATAGTGTGGCTACATGTCATTATGCATTTGTCAAAACCTATTAAATGTACAATATCAAGAGTGAACCCTAATGTAAACTATGGACTTTGGTTGATAATAATGTGTCCATGTTGGTTCATCAATTGTACCAAATATGCCACACTGATGAGGGATGTTGAGGGAAGGGGAGTACATATGTGTGGGTGGGGAGGTCTATGTGCAAACTCTTAGTATTTTCTGCTCAATTCTGCTATAAACCTGAAGCTGCTCTAAAAAATAAAGTCTACTAAAAAAAAAAAAAACCTCCCCCCTCAAAAAAAGAAAAATGAGCTGTAATCGTCCTACAAATGATAACCATAATTAACATTTTGGTATAATTTTTTGTAAAATCCCCATACTTTAATAATCTTTCAATAAATAGATGTTATACAGTTATATGATAAAGTTTTCCTTTCTCCTTTTACTTCAACTTAAGTGTAGCTATGATGTTTCTTTTTTTTTTTCTTTAGAGAAATGACTTATTATTTGTATTTTTCAAAAACATTTGGCCATGAATTATTTTTATCCAATCCTAATGGCAACCTTAAGGGTTTTAGATATCTGTGTCCTTCTGGATAAAGACACATAGAGCTATGGTGTTTACTTATGAAAGTATGAAAATATATTCTGTTAACTACAGACTGAGAAGCAGACAATAAATGAGTTTGCTCTGTTTATTTAAATGCACATTTTGTCAAATGGCTTTCTTTTTTACTTACATTTTTTGAAGAAGTTGTGTTTAAAAGAAAGGTTTATATTGATCCACAGAGCAAATCCTTGGACCTTGATTAGCATTGCTTTAGTTTGATCCTAAAATGGGCTGTAACATTTCTTTCTTCTTCAAACTGTGATGCTTCTGTATTTCCTCCATGAGTGTTTGTAAGTATTTTTTCTTCAGAGATATCTTCAAATAAAGAGTCATGTTCCTTATATTGGAGTCATGCGGGTGACTGGGTAAACAGCCAGCCTGGGCACACCACTGCAGAATATTTAATATTCATGGTATATTTAGTGAAAAAAATAAGCTATGGAATAATATTGGTAATACAAACCCACTTTTATGAAAATGAAAGTTAGATAAATATAGTTACATAGAAAAAATATGGGAATGCTATAATCCAAAATATCAACAGTGGTTATTTCTAGATGGTAGAGTTATGGGTGATTATGATGACTTCATTCATGTTTAAAGTTAAAATTTTTTCATAAATATGCATATATTACATTTTTCATTTTTTAATAATCAAAGTGTTATTTTATGGTAAGATCATAGTCTTTATTGATGAAAACCAAAATGATACTTCAATAAAGAAAACTGTATTTATTTCCATTATCCTCTTTCTCCCATTATCTCTCCTCTAAAACATTCATCAAACTAAGTGCTATGTGGTTTCCTCTCAACTCTTGAAAGGAGGTTTTGAGAAGCAGAAATTATGTCAATAGGAATCGAGTGGGAGGAGGAATAAAAAGACAGCGAGCGTGTCATATGTATGACAGTCTATTTAATTCAGCTCTATATTACCTAGGTACATATGGAGTCAGCTATTTTGTATTTCTAAGATTATATCTAGTAACCTGGAAGGCCAGCCTGAAGCTCCTTAATGTGTGTGTTTTGGGGGAGTGTGGTGTTTTTGAGTCCATATTCCATTACCTTCCTCTTATACCTAATCAAAATCTAAGTGACCAGTGTAAATGGGGGGAAGGGGCGGGCAGTAGCTAACTGATCTGTATTTCAGTTTCAGAAAAATGGTCTTCCTTTTCTTCTTCTTAGACAGTAGGCTAGAGTGATTTAAGTTTGCTAAAGCTAAAAATGAAAATTTCTGGAGCATTGGAAAAGTGATGTTGCTTTGATAGATGCCATTCTCACAAGCATAACTTTGTGTCACATACCTATTTTTAATTTTTTTTTAAGTTCAGTGTTCTAACATTTAAAGGTCATCAAAAACAGATGGATTTGTTGGGTTTTTTTTTTTAACAGATATGTTAAAATAATATCAGGACTACTATTAGTATGGTCTTAAATTTTAGATCAATTCTGAATTCTTGATGAATTATATAACATTCATAGTAGTGTGGCTATGCATGTCTGCTGAACTTTGGATCATGATATATACTTTTACTTAGGGAAGCTTTTTGGGTTTTTCTTTAGTGAAATATTAAATCAAATGTGGAACTCTGATTAACTGACTCAGATAAAAGGAATGACTTGTACTTGGATGACAAAAATGGATCCTGACCTTGAGGGTTTCAGTCTGCAGCTCAGAGAGTGGGCAGATTCTGGAAATGGCACTGGTGCTGGTTGGTAAAGTCATGTTTCTCACAATTTCCTCAGCTGTTTGTTGAATCATTAAGAACTGCTAAATTGTCTCTGTCAGAGGCCAAGCTAGGAAAAGCATCTTTGCCAAATCCAAATCCAGAGCAGAATGTGAGGCTGACAGTGAATATAACAGCCAAGTCACTCCCGAAACTTTTGGCTCCATCATCTTTCCAAAATCAACATACTTAAACAAAAACAAAAACAAATCCACCTCTCCCACCCCTACTTCCCACCTTGCTCTCCACCAATAGGAGGTCTCAGAGAAATGGAAGGATTAGGCATTTCACAAAGAAGAAGCCAGGCCCAAAGGACCATTTGCCAAGGGTAACTGGCCCATACCTTTTGCCTTCAACAAAACTGCTGAAGAAGCCATCCCAGGAGAAGGCACTTGGCTGAAGATCTGTGCCCAAGCCATTGTCGTGCATGCAGACACACATAGAGACCCACTGGGTTAGATAATCAGTAGAGTCTGTTCCTGCTCTGGGGTGGTCATCGAGTCTTTGTGGCCCAAATTAAAATGACCTGACTATGATTCTGAATTTCTGAGAAAGAGAAAAAAAGAAATAAACATGTTATCCACAGGCCTGATGCCCTTTGGGAACTGATCGAGCCTGGGGACGGACACAGAGGCAGTATATGGAGCCTGCAAGTGCAGGTGTGTCTGTTTGGGGCAGACTTTCGTAACTTCACGTACCTCCTTCCCTGTTGAACAACTCCTTCCTGATCCCCTAAGGAAATGCCCCTCACTTTTTGTTTTCGTTTTGCTTTCTTTCCTACTCCCTCATTCCCTCTTGCTCTTTAACTTTCATTTAACAAGATTTTACTCGTGTTCTATAGACATTTATCCTTCAAAGACAGCATGATATAGCTGAAAGGTTGTAGACAGGATCTTTGACTCAACTCTATAGCTTACAGAGTAAACTTGGACAGGTGCCTTGGAGTCAGAGCACAGAATAGGAATAGCATGTCCTTGCTACTTTTACATGAGAACATATTTTGTAAATTGTTTTTTAAAAAAAAGATTTTTATTAACTTATAAATTGTCCTGGGAGAGAGCAGTTAATAAACTAGTCTTTGGCATTTGGTTTTGAGTTCATTTATAACATGCATTTGACTTTTTAGTTGAGAGCACAGACTTGTTAGGATGAGAGTGTATTGGGAGACTCCAAGCACACAAGGAACATACGTGTACCCAGGGAAAGGAGGATTCCCTAAGGAGGAGAAAAGGGGCTGAAAGAGTAAGTGAGGGCCCAGAAAATACTTTGTCTGCTTTTTTTCCCCCACGGTCAAGCCCGGATTGTTTGTGACCGGGATACGCAGTGGACCATGGCCTCCAGGTGGAGCTGCTCACGTTACCAAGGACAAAGGCCACTCATCCTGCAAAGCAAACTGTCATGCTCTAGCAACCCCAAATTGTGTATGTTCTTGGGGTTATTGGGCCTTGACGTTGGGAACTGGCTCTCTTTCTAGCTTTGGGGCTGGCCAGTAAGCTTGAGTTAGCGTTTAAATTAATAAATATATGTTATAAAGGGCAATTCTTTATGCCAAAATGATTTGATGAACAGGCTTATTGTTGAATTGTATTTTTGTATGCATTGTGGAGAGGCCATGGAGTCAGACACCTCACGTTCTGGTTTCAACTCTGCCATCTGTGGTGCCTTAGGCAAATCATTCAGCTGCTTTGTCCCTCAGAAGAGTCCAGTTTGAATGCAGCTCTCTTAAAGTGTAGTTCTTACGTTGTCTGTATCAGAATGACCTGGGCTACTTTTTAAACATTTCTGGAGGGTTTCCTAAATGAGGTGAATCAGAATCTCTGGGGATGAAACGGAATCCCCCTAAAACCGAGTTCCTCTCTCGAGTTTATGATGAACCTCTTTATCCAAAACTGTACTCCCTTTCTTGTCCCACCTCTGTTCCCCTCAGGATTGAGAAGCATCAAAGGAAAGGGAAGACTGAAACCAAGCAGGATCCTGCAGGGCCCTCCTGGGTACGAAAGCCCCACTGTGTCCCCCAATTAATTAAAAAGGATTTTTTTATTGAAGTACCGTCAGTTTTAATGTGTCAATTTCTGGTGTACAGCACAATGTCCCAGTCATGCATATACATGCATATATTTGTTTTCATATTTATTTTGCATTAAATGTTATTATAAGATATTGAACATAGTTCCTTGTGCTATACAGAAGAAACTTTTAAAATCTATTTTTATATATAGTGGCTAACATTTATAAATCTGAAACTCCCAAATTTAACCCTTCCCAGTCCCTTTCCCCAGTAACTATAAGATTGTTTACTATGTCTGAATCTGTTTCTGTTTTGTAGATGAGTTCATTAGTGTCCTCTTTTTTCCATTTTTTTAAATTCCGCATATAAGTGATATCATATGGTATTTTTCTTTCTTTCTGGCTTACTTCACTTAGAATGATGATCTCTAGGTTCATCCATGTTGCTGCAAATGACATTATTTTATTATTTTTGTGGCTGAGTAGTATTCCATTGTATAAATATACCAGCAACTCCTTTATCCAGTCATCTGTTGATGGACATTAAGTTGTTTCCATGTCTTGGAGATTGTATACAGTGCTGCTATGAACATTGGGGTGCATGAATCTTTTTGAATTTGAGTTCCCTCTGGATATGTACCCAAAAGTAGGATTGCTGGATCATATGGTAAGTCTATTTTTAGTTTTTTGAGGAATCTCCATACTGTTTTCCATAATGGCTGCACCAAACTACATTCCTATCAACAGTGTAGGAGGGTTCCCTTTTCTCCATGCCCTCTCCAGCATTTATTGTTTGTGGACTTTTGCATGATGGCCATTCTGACTGGTGTGAGGTGATACCTCATTGTAGTTTTGGTTTGCATTTCTCTGATAATTAGTGATAGTGAGCATTTTTTCATGTGCCTATTGGCCATTTGTATGTTTTCATTGGAGAACTGCTTGTTTAGGTCTTCTGCCTATTTTTAGATTGGGTTGTTTGTTTTTGTTATTAAGTTGTATGAGCTGTTTATATATTCTGGAAATTAAGCCCTCATCAGTCTCATCATTTGCAAATATTTTCTCCCATTCCGTAGGCTGTCGTTTTGTTTTGCTTATGGTTTCCTTTGCTGGGCAGAAGCTTATGAGTTTAATTAGGTCCCATTTGTTTATTTTTGCTCTTATTTCTATTGCCTGGGTAGACTGCCCTAGGAGAACATTGCTAAGATTTATGTCAGAGAATGTTTTGCCTATGTTTTCTTCTGGGAGATTTATTGTATCTTGTCTTATATTAAGTCTTTAAGCCATTTTGAATTTATTTTTGTGTATAGAGTAAGGGATTGCTCTAACTTCATTGATTTACATGCTGCTGTCCAGTTTTCCCAACACTACTTGCTCAAGAGACTGTCATTTCTCCATTGTATATTCTTGCCTCCTTTGTTGAAGATTAATTCACCATAGGTCTGTGGGTTTCTTTCCCAATTCTTATTTGTAGAAAAGGTTTTAGTCTCCTAGGCCTTCCCTGAGTTTCAAAGAGTAGGCAAAGCAGTAAATAATTAAGGAAGTGAGGGAATGCAAAAACAAAGAAAAAGCAGCTAAGCAAGAAAAGTAATGACAGTAGTTCAGCAATAAAACAGAGTCCTAGTTGCCCCTGAAGGGATATAACTAACCAGAAATTTGACGATTAAGATTCCTGAGACATTACCCTGTTACTTCACCACCAACCATTAAGAAGACAGTCCATGAGCTGCGACCCTCATGTCAAATGTTGCCTTTTAAAACCCTCCCCTGAAAGCCATAGGGGAATTTCGGTCTTTTGAGCATTAGCTACCTGTTCTCCCTGCCTGTTACCTTGCAATAAATGCTGTACTTTCCTTTCGCACAAACTGGTGTCAGTAGCTTGGCTTCACTGCACGGCAGGCAAGCCCAAGTTTGGTTTGGTAACAGGAATGAGACCCCAGAATCTGTATTTTTAATAAGTGCCCCAGGCCACTGTCATGCACACAGAGACCTACTGGATAGGACCATAGACAGGATCTCTTCCTGTTGTCCAACCCAAGTTCATATGCCCAATGGACAGTGAGGCCAAACAAGCCAAAATGTCAGAGTTTGGAACAGAAAAAGTTTTGCTGCAGGGTACCAAGCAAGGAGAAGGGGCAGCTCACACTTAAAGACCCAAACTTCCTAATGGTTTTAGGGGAAGAGTTTTTAAAGGCAACATTTTGGGGCGAGGGCTGTAAGTTGTGTGACTTTCTGATGGGTTAGTGGTAAGGTAACAGGGTCATGTCTCAGGAATCTCAAACTTTTGGTTCCAACCAGTCTGGGGTGGAGTGCTTGTGGTCTGCATGTAGTCGCCATCCTCCACGGGTTAGGGGTCTCAGTGTCTGCAGATACTAGCTCAAAGATATGCATCGGATTGTTATCTATATCCCTGCAGGAGGATTGGCCTTCTGTGACTCTATTGTCCTACTAACTGCTTAAGTCTGCTCTTTGGAACTCAGGGAAAGCCTAGGCTAGGTTGAAGCTTTTTCCTACAAGCAAGAAACAGGGGACGCAGAAAGGCTTTTGGACCAGGGAGTGAAACAGAGCAGCACCCTGTGGGGTGCTTCTCTTCATTCAGCCTCCTTGACCTTCCCGGAGTTCCACAGGGCAGATTCAAACATTTGCTGTTCAGGGAAGGGAGGGAATGCAGAGACAAGGGAGAAACAGTCAAGAAACAGTAGCACACCCTTGGCTCATGGTTCTGGTTTCTCCTCAAGGAATATATAGGACATTTTTGAGTTCTTCAGGGACTAAGGCTCCCCACCCAGGTGGAGCATGGCAACTTCAGGCTGAGCACAAGATTCCTAGAACACCACCATGTTACCTCAGCACCAACCAGTCAGAAGAAAGTCACACACCCTGATGTCCTCACCCCAAATTTTGCCTATAAAAACTTTCCCCCTAAAACCATCAGGGATTTTGGGTTTGTTGAGCACGAGCTGCCTGTCCTCCTTTCTTGGCCCTGCAACAAATCTTTCTCTGCTCCCTACACCGACATTTAGGTTTGTTTGGCCTCACAATGTGATGGGCACACAAACTTTTATTCGGTAACAGGAGAGCCCCACAGGATCCTGCTTGGTTTTATTCCTGCTCTAAAATTCTGTTAATTCTCATGACCTGAATTTTGGTTAGCTTTTTTTTTTTTTTTTTTTCCTGTGAGCAAAGCAAAATTAAAAGGAGAAAGGAAATGACATTGGCTAAGAACCTACTATTTGCCTGGCTCTGTGTTTGGCACCTTATACACACATTACCTTATTTTTCTACACGATAACCCTTTAAGGTGGTGGTATTATTATCACTGTAGTATGAATAGATTCACAGTTGGGATATGTACAAACTTCTAGTTACAGGATGAGTAAGCTCTATACGTAATGTACAGCATGGTGACTACAGATAACTATACTGTATTGTGTACTTGAAAGTTGCTTAGAGGGTAGTGTCAGGAATGAAGAAATTTTCCTTTTCCCCCTCTAGGTTCTTCTGGTTGGTTGGAGAATTGAACTGACATGAGACAGATTAACAGGGGAAGATCAAACAAAAGTTTAATAACAGGTATACAAGGGAGAAGCCCAGAAAAACTGAGTAACTCCTCAGAATGGCTGAAACTTTCATCTTAACCATCATTTTCAGCTAAAGACAAAAGAGGAGGTTGGGGTAGTGGTTTGGGACCTCAAAAGGGAGGAAGGCAATTCACATGGAGATGGAAAAATAAATGTTTGGTAAATACATGTTTGCTGGGCCATGCAGGGATGATGTGACACAATTTCCCCCACCACACCTAGTCCATATTCTTTGCAGATATCCCTGGTGATAGCTATACTATTCCAGGAACAGGCCCTTTATCTAAATTCTTTAGGCAGCTAAGTGGGAGGTAAAAAGAAAGAATTTCTTAGTCTTCTGTTTCTTAAAAATAATCAGCCTAAATTAATCTTCATGCCAAAGAGACACATTTTGGGGTGGCAAGTTTTGCTCCCCTACAGTAATTTAAAAAGTTCTCATCACAAAAACATATAAAAGTTGTAAATATGTGAGGTGATGGATGTATCAACTAACTTTATTTTGGTAATTATTCTTCAATATATACATATGTAAAATCACTACACTGTATACCTCAAACTTACACAATGTTATATGACTACTATATCTCAATAAAGCTGGAAACAAAAAGGTTGGGATTCTGACCTAAAAATCAATATTCACCCCCACACACAGTATGATGCTATCCTAAGAAACTACAAAAGAGCACCTTATCTGTATACAATAGATCACTGTTTCAGGAATTGTTTCTTCATCCTTGTGGAATCACTGAGTTTCTCCTAATGTGAATATTAATTACCTGATATAATGATGATAATATAAAAACTATATGTGCCATCTTAATTTCTCTTTGCTTTACTTATTTATTTACTTATTTTAAATGTATTCTTTTTGTATTTTATGCATCTTCTAAGGCAGTTTAAGTCCTTTGTGTGTGGTGGGGAATACACTGGATATAAATAACAGAAAGAAAGCTATTTTCTGTATTCACTTAATAATTGCATTCGCTTAAAGAGAATTAAAAATGCATGAAATTGTGACATCCCAGGATAATTTCAGTTTATAAAATCTCAAACCTATAACTAGGTACAAGATGGAGGGGAAGACAAATAGAATCAGATCAGAAATTGATTTTCAATTTGATGAAGTCTATCTTCTGATTGCTTCTACTGGAGTTACGAATTTCAGACAGAGAAGGGCAGGGGCCCTGGAAGGCTAAAAGATGTGAAGTTCATTTGGGCAGAAGGAGGTTCATTCTCTTGGAAACCAAGTCAAGATGAAGCCCATGTGAAAGAGGAATTGCCTTTTCCCTTCAAGGTATTTGGAGGGGTGTGAAAAAAGAATGGCAGAGGATCAAGTTCAGGGGTGAGTGGAGAGGCAGATTACTCACGTCACCCAAGAAATTCTTCCTGCTGGTGACCAGTTTGAATGGAATTTTAACTGTTCAAAACAAAAATCATCTGGCTTCATGATTCATTACTTGTGACCCGTTATCTTTGTCTCTGGTCCATGAGAAAGGTAGTTTTATCTACTTTCTAGCTCAGGTGAAAAGAAGAAATGAACAGAGTGACACTTCCCCTGTGTTTGGATAAGGCTGTCTTGTGACGAGGGAATAGGAAAAGGCACCTGTGTGGGTTGAGATATGTTTATAGAAATGACACTGTAAAGTTATAAACAATGTGAGGTATTGTTATTTTTTGGATGAAGATAATATAGCTGGGAGGAGCCCTAGATACCATCTGACTCCATCTTATAGGCATTCAGGCCTACGTGGGCCAAGTGTATTTACTAAGAGCACACACCAAGCACTGCTAAACAGTGTAGATTCCAGAGTCAGGCATACCTGGTCTGAGGCCCAGTTCTGCCACCGACTGCTTGGTAATGTTGAGGCTGAAGAGGGCCTCACAGAAGTGAAGAGCTGAGTCATGCAGAAAGAGTAGAGTTTGCCAGACTGACAGGTACTTAAGGCAGGGGAAACAAGGGTTTGTCCAAAGAGAGAAGGGATGAGAGGAGGAGCACGCTTCCTGGAGGTGAATGCAGGATATAGTGCTTAGTGGGGAGGGAAGAAAAAAAACGGTGAGCGGTGGGGAAGGAGGCAGTTGCCCTACCTCTGCAAGAGGAAACTTCAAGCCAGATTTTTTTTCCTAGCTATTTTATTATTACTTTGTATCAATAATACACCCAGGTTGAGTTGCTCCAAACTCTACGAAATGTGTCCTTGTCAACAGGGCCTCCCATGCTTTGTAGTCCAGGAAGGAAGGTTAGACAGGAGCCGGGATATTGCTGGTTCCCTGCAGCCCCTTCAGTTTCCCCTGTGAGCAAGGCTCTCCTGGGCAAGAAGGCTCTGGTGTGGTTAGAAAACATTAATAACAGCTCCCATTTATACGTACTTGGCATTATTCTGTTCAATGTGTTGATTCATTTAATCCTCACAGAATCCTTAGAGTCAGCACCACTTATTTTTTCCTTTTCTCAACTTTTCAAAACTTCCAAAAATATAAGTATAGCATACTTATAAAAATGTAAGTGTCCAGTTTAATGAATTTCCACAAAAAGAGCAGACACATGTAACTAGCACCTAGAACAAGAAAAAGGTTATCAGCACACAGTAGGTCCCTGGTGGCCCCATCCGGTCACTAGCCCTCCCCACCTTGCAAAGCAACTCTCATTCTTATTTTTTTTTTAAAGAGAGTTTGTTTTTAGTGGAGGTACTCATGCAGGAAAAAAATAGACGTGGGGCGTGAGGAGGGCCGTGTCCCAGGTCTCGGTTGAGCCCCTGGGACGTGCCCCGCCAAATGTAGATCCTTGGATTTGAGCAGGAAAAAATTCAAGTGTGAGCCACAGTTGAGTAAAGGTAGATTTATTTAGAGAGATACATACTGTATAGAGTGTAAGGCAAGAGAAAGGCAAGGAAAGAGGTGTGGGAATTGGGTGCTCAGGTTAGAGTAACTTAGGTACACACTCCATAGACACTCTATACAGTAGGGCCCTCTCAGAAGAGGGAGCGGAAAAGGGCAGCCAGGTGTGGTGTTGCCAGTTTTTAATGGGCTCAGTAGCTTCACACGCTTACAGGTGGGACCATTCCAACTACCTTGGGGAAGAAGCTGGGATTCCCAGGAATTTGGCCACTGCCCACTCTTTGGCCTTCTGTGGTTAGCCCTGGGACTGTTTTGACGCCTGTGGGCATGTTATCGATCACACTAATATGTTAACAATGAGCATATAATGAAGCTCAAAGGCTACTAGAAGTCAAACCTCCCACCAACTTAATCCTTAAGGCCAACTGGGAGTTGAATCTTCCACCATTTCAGTGTAAAATTGCTGTCATTCCTTGGATGGCTCTGCCCTGTCCCCTTCCCTCCTGTCTCAGTACTGGGGATTGAACCCAGGACTCGTGCATGCTAAGTATGCACTCTACCCCTGAGCTATACCCTCCCCCACATCCTTACTTCTGACAGCACAGCTTAGTTTGCTTGTTTTGTACAGTATTATCTGTAGGCAGCTTCTTTCACTTACATTGCATGTAGCTATAGGTCTGTTTATTCTCATTGTTGTATAATACCCTCAGCCTTTCATTTTGAAACATTGAAAGCCCCAGCAAAGTTGAAAAACTAGTACATCCAATGAACATCCATATACCCTTTACCTAGAACACGAAGGACTATTATTTCCACTTTATACACAAGGAAACTAGGTCAAAGAGGAATTAGGCAACTAGCTCAGGTTATGACCCTGGGATCTAGTCTCACCTAGCTTGCTGCTTAGTCAGTCACGAAGGTGGTCAAATAACATAACATCTCTGACTGATTCTCATTATTAAGATGAGAGTAATAGTCCCCATTTGAGTTTCCAGATTATTGTGAGGCTCAAATAATAAGGAACATGTGAAAGTGCTTTGTGAAGAGTAAAAAGGTGTTACTAAAAAAAATACTGTTAAAAATGTAGGTGCGTGGGCCTCACTCCCTGTAGCTCCTGATTCAGTAGGTCTGGGGTAGGAGGCGGAATGTTTCACAAGCACCCGAGGTGATGCTGATGCACTAGTCCCCAGGCCAACCATGAAAAAACACTTCTGTAAAACAAAGGTTCTCAAACTTTAGAGGCTATCAGAATCACCTGGGGGACTTGATTGTTCTTGTCACTAGCTCCATGTTCTCCCAGACTTGAGAAGATGAAAGAAAGGAGCAGGTAAAGAATCCAGAGAGCTTTATGCTCTGGGGGCGTGGAGAGCCTAGCCCCCAACATTAGCCTCTGGAGCCCTTGCCTTCTGAGGCACAGAGAAGCAGAGGGAAGCTTGCTTATCCTTAAAGAGGGCAAGTGACTCACAGGTTTAAAACAAACAAAAAGAAGGAGGCATTTGTAGGTGAAAGGACAAGAGCCTTCTGTTGCAAAATAAAAGGTCAGATTAGTGAGAAGTTAAAAAAAAAACCAAAAAACCCCAACAACAACAACCATCAGGACTCAAAATCCAGTACAGGCCGTTTTACTTCAGGGCAAGGATAGATTAGTAATAGGCACACCAAACCTCAGCTTAGAGCACCAACAAAGATGGAGAGCAAAAAGAAGAGAAAAAAGTAGTACTTTGATTGCTTAAAGCACTGAAGATGTAAACACAGGAAAAAAACAAAACAGAGAATTTTGGACTTCTTAACAGTGATCTACGATAGTACTGTATTTTATTTTGAATTACCTGGTGTATGTAGGGGGGAGATACTGTAATTATTTTATTCTTGCTGGGGGTGTCCAGATGTCTTCATTCGTGTATAAGAGATACATTTTTAATGGGTCAGTTTAGAGCTTTAAATATGATAAACAGTATGTATGTGCATGGAACATTAGTTAAGTAATTGAGGTGAATGCCTTTGAGGGTTTCTCACAGTGCAAACTTGGTAACTTGACAAAGCCTGCTCCTGGGCTCCAGCATCCTCGCCGCCTTCGCTTGCTCCCAGTTCTGGAGGCCAAGGACCTGGCACCAGCTCCCTCTCGCACCTCCCACCTGTCCTTTATTGTTTACCTTCTCGGAGAGAGGGCTGGGGAGGCCGAGGCCCGCTGCGATGTCATCAGATCCCAGGCCACTCACTCGAGGAGAGGTCTGCTCGGGTGGTTGCACAGCTTGTTCACTCACATAATCTGGTGCAAGTCCCTGCATTTTACACAAGAAAAAACTAGGACTCAGATGTTGATAATTTGTTTCTTCAAAAAAAAAAAAAAAAAGGCCAGTTTCGCGAAGTAAACATGAAGTAGCTAATGAAAATGATCTGTCAAGCCATGAAAGACATAGAAGAAACTTAAAAGACATATTACTAAATGAAAGAAGCCAGTCTGAAAAGGCTACAAAATGTACCATTCCAACCAAATGACATTCTGGTAAAGGTATAGCTTACAGAAACAATAAAAAGATCACGGTTTCCATGTGTTTAAGGAGAGGGAGGGAGGGAGGAATGAATAGATGGAGCACATAGGATTTTTAGGGCAATGGAATTATTCTGTATGTAGTGGTGGCTACGTGTCATTATGCATTTGTCAAAACCCACAGAATGTACAACATCGAGTAAACCCTAATGTAAACTATACACTTGGGTTGATAATAATGTGCCCATGTTGGTTCATCAGTTGTACCAAATATGTCACACTGATGAGGGATGTTGAGGATAGGGGAGTATGTATGTGTGGGTGGAGAGGGCTATGTGCGAATTTAATTTTCTGCTCAATTCTTCCGTGAACCTGAAACTGCTCTAAAAGAAGAAAGTCTATTCAAAACAAAACAAAAGTAGCTACCATCTGGGAGTGATTTGTGTTTAAGTCTCCCTAAGGAAAAAAAAAAAAAAGACCAACCAACGGTATTCTCAGGCCCTTTTTAGAAATTCCGATTCCACTTTAAATTCCACATATGTTTGAGGAACTGACTTTACAGTCAAAAGAGTAGCAAAACAAATCTCTACAGGGCTGTCATCCCTTAGAATTTCATAAAACTTTTATCAGTTATTTGTTTGCTATAAGTAACAGTCAGAGCGTCACTGTTTCCGTTTTTAAAGAGTTCTATTCCGAGGGCTGATAGAAATCAACAGGTTAGTTACTGTTCATTTGTCCGCGCGACTCCTCCACCGCCTTTTGCAAGAGCACAGAGCCGGCGTGGGCGGCGGCCGCATTTTCCCCGGGGGTCCCCTCAGTACCCCCGACCCAGACAGCGCCCCCAGCCCACGCAGACGGGGCCTCCACACCTGGACGCTGAGAGGCGAGGAGGCGGGGACCCGGGCCTCGGGGTGTCGGGTGTCCGGGGGCCGCGGGTCACGCGGCGCGGGGGCGGGGCGGGCGGGGTATATAGCGCGGCGCCCGCGGGCCCTGCGCTGTGAGCGCCGCGTGGAGTCTCCGGGGCGCGCTCTTCTCGTTGCTGCCGGCCGGTGGGTGCGCACCCCGCCTCCACGGGCTCCAGGACGGACGCCGGCGGCCTCGCGGCGGTTTCCGGGTCCCGGCTGGGAAGGGGCGGTCTCCTGGGCCTGCGCTTTTCCACCCTCGCTTTTTTGTTCATTGAGGCTTCTCGTCTGCCCGCTGCTTTAATGCGGTTGTAGCTTCTTGGCTTGGTTGCGGGGTAACAGTTTCCATTTGTCCCGAAAGGACATTATTTAAAAGGAAACGCGTTAGAAAACCGTCTTAAAGCATAGTTTCTGTGGGGTAGGCAGTGACAGCCGAGCTGTTGATACTGGCGCGGGACTTCCCGCCTTAAGCGTGATTCTTCCTCTTTTCTGGTAAAACTGGGAACCTTGGCGGCGGCCTCAGGGTGAACTGATTTGCCGGGGAGTGGTGGACAGCGGGCTGGGCGGGTTCTTTCCTTCCCAGCTCCGCTGCTTAGCGGTGAAGCAGTTTTGTGTGGGTGTGGGTCGTTGGGGACACTAAATTTACATTTAAAAGCGCCCTGAAAAGTCTCATTTCCTTGGGGTAGTTCCTCCTGTGCTTGGTGTCCCCTGAACTAGCCTCAGTCCTTTAACAGGGATCAAGCAGTCCATCTTGACTGTCCAAGCTGTCTTCTACTTGAAATACCTTTTTAGTTTTAATACGGATTTTAACTTGGTTAGCATTTTTGAGAACAGGTATTGCTTTTCAAAAGGCATCTCCATTGTCCTGGTGGAAAAACAAGATAAATATATCAACAGCTTTGTTTTTCTTTGTGAAGCCTGTTTAATAGTGAAAGCTTACATATGAGCTCTGAAATCCTGCTTCAGGACGTGTTTGCCCAGAGCAGAGCTCTGAGAGCTGGACAGTGGGAAGAAGTTTGGACAACACTTACTTCACATTTATTCATTCATTCATTCACTCACTCATTCATTCATTCAACTTGAATTAGCATTTGCTTGGGTTGGGGAATGAATCTGGGAGCATCTTACCCCGGTGTCCTGAAATAAGTTTCTCTTCTGCAGATTTCGTCTCTTCAGGCAGAAAAATGGCACCACAACCGGTATGATTTTTAAACAGCTGTATTTTGTTTCCTTTCATGTCCCCATGTGTTTTGGAAATTCACACCTCCCTCTTCCGTTGTAGAATGTGGTGACAAGGGTGGCCAACTTGCCCTTGGTGAGCTCCGCTTATGACCTTGTCTCCATGGCTTACGTCAGTACAAAGGATCAGTATCCCTGCTTGAAGTCTGTGTGTGAGATGGCAGAGAAGGGCGTGAAGACCATCACCTCGGTGGCCATGACGAGTGCTCTGCCTATCATCCAAAAGCTGGAGCCACAACGTGAGTTCTGTTTCCCCCCCCAAAATGAAGCCCCCAGGTACTCATCAAGAGGAAGCCCGAAGCTAGCCTGAATGTGGTGAATGCCAGCGTTTGGCCTTAAGCAGCCACATCAGGGAATCCTCAGCCATTCCCGAGGGACATCCTGCCTTTACTGAGTAACTGCCAGGTGACCTTCATTGTTACAGAAGGCCTACTTCATAACAGTGGCAGATGTTATATGAAAAAAAAATCCCTCAGAGATGCTTCTATATTGGCAGCTGAGATCACAAGGGGAGCCAGTGAGTGAACTGAAATAGCTTACTTCTTGGGACTACACAGTACACATGAATGCCTTTTTTTTTTAACATCAGCATACAGTTCACCCACTTAAAGTGTACAATTCATTAATTTTTAGCATATTCAGAATTGCACAGGCATCACCATGATCGATTTTACATTTTCATGACCCAGCAAAGAAACCTCATACAGGTTTCTCTTTGGGATGATGGAAAAGTCCTGGAAATGATAGTGGTAATGATTGCACAATATTGTGAATGAAGTTAATGGCAGTGAATTGTACACTTGAAAATAATTAAAATGGTGAGATTTGTTATGTATATTTTAGAATAATTTAAAAAAGAAATAATCCTTATACTCACTGACAATGACTCCCCATCTCCCTCCCCCTTAGGCAACTACTAATCTATTTTCTGTCTTCACAGGCATCATATTCTGGACATTTAAAATAAGTGGAATCATAAAATATGTGTTTTTTTATGACTGGCTTGTTTCACTTAATGTTTTCAAGGTTCATTCAAGTTGTAGCATAACTACTATTTAATATGGAATAATCTATTGTGTGGATATGTCATTTTATTCATTCATTCATTATGGGTGTTTGGGTTGCTTTTACTTTTTGGCTGTTCTGAATAATGAATGCTACTGTGAACATTTGTATATAAGTTTTCATGTGGACATGTGTTCTCAATTCTCTTGGGTATACCTAGGAGTAGAACCTCCAATTTCTCCACATTATGAACTACTTTTGAATAAAGGTTTAAATCATTCCCCCAAATGGTATGTCATGGACTTTTAGGATTAAAGGGAACGTTTTAGAAATAAGTTTTCCAACTCTGCTACTTCCCAAATGAATTTAGTACTACTAGTGCTAGGTTTGGTCATCCTTGGAAAGTTGGGGGAGCTAGGACTGAAATATGGATCTTGTTAGGGAGACCCAGGGTGCTATTAGTGTACTGTTTCCTGGTGATAACCCTACTGAATTAAGTGTAGGTGGGTATTAAACTACGATGCAAATGCTAATTTTGAGTTTTCAGGTACTTCGTTCCCTGAATGAAGGTTCAGGTGAAGCCTGGCTTTTCTTGGCATTAACCTTAGTTGAGGGGACAAGGATGAGGAAGAAGCTTCTTGACCAGCTTCCTGCTTGGCCTGTCACTGCCTCTGTTTGCTCTTCCTCTACACCTTTATTTCCCTGTTAGTAGAAGAAAGTTGCCAGAAACCGAGCAAGAATCTTCTGTCTGAAAGAGAGAAACCAGATAATGCATTGTGTGGTATATGAAGATCAATATTTTTGCTGGGTTTTTTGTTTTGTTTTGTTTTTATAAAAGTAAAGGTTCAGGGTATAATAAGACATACTCACTCTTACCCAGACTGTTAACACTTTCACCATTTGTGATTCTTCTAGTTGCTGTTGCCAATACCTATGCCTGCAAGGGGCTGGACAGGATTGAGGAGAAACTGCCTGTTCTGAATCAGCCAACAAAACAGGTGAGCTTGGGACAAGAGTGCTGAGGCTTGCCACCTCATGTTTTTAAGTTTTATCTGTTTACCACAGGCTGTCTGTGCATGCCATAAACAGGTAGTACTTAACGTGTTCCCTCAACCTGGGATGTAGTGTTGAAAGAGTAATCGCCCTTCCTGAACTGTTGTCAGGTTATATCTTAAGAAGGAGAGATGAATTGTCCACCTTTGGTTTAGAATACCTTTAGTCTGATCTCTCTTAATTTGTGGCTTCATCTCAGCAAGTGAAATTGGTTTCTTAAATAACCGATAGCTATGTGGTATTGGATAAATGCAGAGATAGTAAATAGGGCCTTTTCTTGCTTGGCATCTGAGAGCTCGTCTTGTATGATGGATAACTGACATCTCTGCTTGTATGCTGGCCTTCTGAGGTTGTGTGCATCAGCCCAGGTGTGCATGGTACCTAAGTCTGTGCATATAGGCATACATGAGGGGCTCAGTATAAGCAAGTCAACATGGAAAATGCCATTCTTAGAGTACCCCTTGTACCTGATCTCAGATTCATCTAGTTTAAAAAGAAAAGAAAACTTGACAAAGTGACAAATTTTATATCTGTTTTCCTCATCTGGTTATCCAACTACCTTTGAGTGGTGGCAGGTAGGGCATTTATACATAAGAAGGAAATTGAAGCTCATCAACTCAGCAACTTGTCCGAGACCTACAACTAGAAAGTGAAAGGGCTGATTCATTCTTGAACTCTTAAATTATGCTACCTTAGTTAAGACGGTAAATTTATGCCCATGTTTCTTACCAGCCAAGTGATTTGCTTTTTTCCTTGTAGGTTGTTGCCAGTGCCAAAGGTGCTATGACTGGGGCGAAAGATGCTGTGACGACTTCTGTGACCGGGGCCAAGGATTCCTTGGCCAGCACAATCACTGGGGTGGTGGACAAGACCAAAGGAGCAGTGACAGGCAGTGTGGAGAAAACCAAGTCTGTGGTCAATGACAGTATCAACACAGTCCTGGGAAGTCGGGTGATGCAGCTGGTGAACAGTGGAGTAGAAAATGCGCTCACCAAATCAGAGCTCCTGGTAGACCAGTACCTCCCTCTCACCCAGGAAGAACTAGGTAATTGGATTTTCATCTTGAAATAATATCTTATATTTTAAAGCAATCTTTCTAAACAGCTTCATTGAAATATATTTTATATGCCAAGAAAGTCACCTGTTTTCATTCTAAATTTACAGTTGCCCAACCATCACTAGAATCCAGTTTTAGAACATTTCTGTAATCCCAAAAGATAAAAGATCCTTCATGCCTGTTTGCAGGCCATCTCCATCACCCGTTTTCCACCCTCTCCCTGATCCCCAACCTCCTGAGCAACCACTAATCTTTCTGTCTTAATAGTTTTCCTTCTTAAGGCATGGAGTTGTTCATAGTAAGTTTTGAAATTTTAGGAGAAATTAGCCTATAGAAATATTTTCTATAAATAGATTGCCTTTAATGGGCTGCTGTATAGCATCGTGAATCATTTAGTGTTTACTGTAATGCCAAAGGAGCTCTAGTGGGAAGAGACCTGTGTAGATGACATGTGTCAGATTCAGTGATGTGTTGTTCTGGGTTGCCAAGACCAGCAGCAGACAAGCGCTGTCTTGGAAAAAGGGGTGTATAATTGCTAGATGGGTGGGTGGAATCAGCAAAATCAAGATCTAGGTTAGAGTCCAGGCCTTGTCACTGACAGCTGTGATCCCTGACTTTTTTTTTTTTTTTTTTTTGTCCCTTCTTTATAACTTCAGAAAAAGAAGCCAAAAAAGTGGAAGGATTTGATATGGTTCAGAAACCAAGTTATTATATTAGACTGGGATACCTGTCTACCAAACTCCGCTCTCGGGCCTACCAGCAGGCCCTCAGCAGGGTTAAAGAAGCTAAGCAAAAAAGCCAAGAGGTCATTTCCCAGCTCCATTCCACTGTCAACCTGGTGAGTATAACTTCATTTAAAGGAACCTAAAGTAATTTCATTTATCTCGAATATTGGGAGTAACGGTAATCATCCAATCATCAATCAAATCCAAGAATTTTAGTCTTAGCATATAAATAATCCAATAGAAAAATGGGCAAAGAGTATACAGACAAGTCATAGAAAAGGAAGTATACATAGTTGAAAAATACGAAGTGATGTTAATCTTACTCTGAGGGGTCAAATTACGCATGTCTGTCTTGTCTGGTGGTGTTGGCAAAGTTTGACACTGTGGGCAGTGGTGTAGAGAAAGAGGTACACCTGTGTTGCACTCTTCTGCGGGATTAAAGGGACTGTTCTAGGAAAGTTACAAACACCTATGCCTGGAGCAGCTTTACTTCTGGAAACTTACCCTACAGATAATTCTTGAGAGTTGCAAAAGAGTGTAAACAATGCACACCCACAATAAGGGACTGATTAAATTGGTACGGCACAAAGGACGACTGTGTAGCCATTAAGGATTGCCAAGTTACAGAACAGTATGTATTGTATGGCTGTCAGAAACCAGTTTATTCATGGAAGGGGAAGTAGGTGGCTGGCAACAGGGAAGAAGTTTGAGTTCCCTTCTCTTTTGTAATTTTAACTTGATAATTGGGGATAGGTCTCAAATACCAAGAATTTCTGTAAGAGTTTATGTTATCTGATTTGCATCATAGATCTGAGAACAGGCTAACATGAATGTCTGGCTAGTTTGTTCCTTTGTCTTCTTTCAATGTGTTCTAGATTGAATTTGCCAGGAAGAACGTGCATAGTGCCAACCAGAAAATTCAGGATGCTCAGGATAAGCTCTTCCTCTCCTGGGTGGAGTGGAAGAGAAGCACTGGCTATGATGATGCAGACGAATCCCACTGTGCTGAGGTAAGACCCTGGGACCGAGTCATCCGCTACAGTTTCCGAAGTTCTTACCAGACTTTGGATATTATTATTCCTCTTAGAATACTCTTCTCTATCAAAAGTTTGAATAATACAGTGTACATAGATTGTTATGTGACAGAAAAGCAAAAATGTGCAGTAACTTTGTCTAACAACTTACAGATAGGCATATTGCCCCTAACAGGATACAACTAACAGAAACATGGGTCTTGGCCTTTTTAATTTTTTTTTTTTTAGTTATAGTCAGTTTACAATGTTGTGTCAATTTCTGGTGTATAGCACGTTTCAGTCATACATGAATATACATATATTCATTTTCGTATTCTTTTTCACCATGAGCTACTACAAGATATTGAGTATATTTCTCTGTGCTATACAGTATAAATTTGTTTATCTGTTTGGGCCTCGGCCTTTTAATGGATACACATGCAGGCATTTTTACTGTCATAGTGTGTGGGTTTTTTTTCTTTTTTTTTTTCGGACAGCATAAATCTAGGTGCTATGAGGATACTATACAGGAGGGGTACTAACTCAGCCTTGGAGGGAGGGTGGGTGAGTCAGATGGTTTGCTGGCAGGGATGAGTGGTAAGCTGATACTTGAGCGGTGAATAAACCAGGTGAAAGGTCAGTAAGCAGATGAATGTTCCAGGCAGAAGAAATCGTATATTGTAGTCCTAGAAAGAGATTCTTTGGGTTCCAAAAGCTGGTATACATTTGCCTTTGAAATCAAGATTCATTGTCTGTTCATATCACATCTTATTTGAGGAGAGAATATCTAAGTTGCCCCACTTACATGAAGAGTATTTTCCTTCTGTCCCTCCTCCCCAGTTAGGTTTCTTCAGCTTAAGACCGTGAACTTTGAAGACTTGGGCACTAGTTCAAATCCCCACTTAGCCGTTTTCCAGCTGTTAACTGTTAAACTCTGAGTTTATGTTCATGTCTGTGAAATAATACTGCTGCTCTTAGGGTCATTATGAGGATTTTATAAAATAAAAGAATCTACACGTGTGGTGGACATATAACCAGCTTACTGCAGTTGGACTAATTCATACATAGCACTGTTGGATCCACTACTAATACTTAAACTTGTCTCATTTTCAGGACATAGAGTCACGTACTCTCACTATTGCCCGCAACCTGACTCAGCAGCTCCAGACCACGTCCCACACGCTCCTGTCCCCCCTCCGAGGGTTACCACAGAACATCCAAGACCAGGCCAACCACTTGGCGGTGATGGCTGGCAACATCTACTCAGTGTTTCACAATGCTGCCTCCTTTAAGGAAGTGTCTGAAAGCCTCCTCGCTTCCAGCAAAGGACAGCTGCAGAAAATGAAGGTGTCCTTAGATGATGTGATGGATTATCTTGTTAACAACACGCCCCTCAACTGGCTGGTAGGTCCCTTTTATCCTCAGCTGATCGAGTCTCAGAATGCTCAGGCTCGAGGTGCAGAGAACACAACCAGCCAAGAGGCTCAGCAGCCTGAGCACAAAACACATTAACCTGTCTGCATCAGCAGTGCATGGGGCGGCCAGCCAGATGACACCTCCTGATGCATTGAAATCTGCTAGACAACTCTGAGGTGGGGGAGCAGCTAGCGAGAAAAAAAGGTCCTCGATTGTAGTTGTTTTCAACTGGATTAGGAGCTTTAAAATTTCTCCATGAGCAGATAGCCCTCTTGTTTACCTGGCTGGTAAGAAATAAGTGATAGGCTGGTCAGAGCATAGCCGGAACTCAGAAAAGTTCCAGGGCATTTATGGTCTCATTCTGTTGCCTCTTTTGCTGACTGTGTGTACTGAATAAAAACTCCTTCATGTGGGCTGGTGTGTGAACTGGTGTCTGCTCCGGTTTGGTCTGAGCAGGCCTTGGCACTTGTTTGTCTCACAATGCATGCTTGTGCTACTCGAGTTTTTTGTTTTTCATGAAGGAATTCAATAAAATTCACTGCAGAATAGATCAGTTTTATGCTGTGTGTTCCATGTGCTTTGTGTGTAGCTTTCTTAGAACTGCTTTGCCTGCATGACAGGGAAACACATATTAATACACATGAATTCAAATGGCCTGTTGGGGAATTTGTAATAACACAGGAGGACTAATGTTAAAAATGGAGTGTTTGATAACAAGTTCTAAAGAAATTACAAGCTAATATTCCTCTAAGAACTGGGTGGTGGTGGTTCCTTTCATTTGCCCATTTCCTAGACCCCTGAGTGCGGGGTTTTTAAGTCAGTAGAAGGACCTACTTATGGCTGACTGCCTTTTTGAAAAGAAATCAGAGCTTGGAAGTAAGCTCTTTAGTGACTGCATCCGTGTCCCATAAAGGCAGCAGCGTTTCTTGCCAAGGAGCCATCTAAAGTTTAGGCTTTGGAGTGAGACTGTTCAGTGTCCAGTCTCAGCTGGACTTAATGTACCAAGCTGTCACTTTGGGACAAAGTCACTAACCTCATTTGTGGCTGAGGTACCTTTAGAAGACCACATGAGTTTAATTAGGAAAAAAAAAAAGATTTCAGACCCCCTGTAGAAAATCTACATCCTGCCTAGGGTATCCAGACTTCAAGTCCCCTCGATGTGAGTCAGTTATTGAGGAAATACAAACTTCCTCATAAGAAAGCTTCAGTACTCCAAAACTTTTTTTAAAGCCGATTCTTAGAATTCATGAAGCAGCACTACATGCTTCTGCCTGCTCTGCTCAAATGTTACCTAGGCCGCCCTTCAGAAGAATCAAAATCTTAAGTTCTAATTTTTCTCTTCTTTCTGCCCTGCTTCACCCCTATTCCCATGAAAACAAGGAAGCAGCAAATAACTTTACATGGACTTCTGGTGTGAATGGGTCTATCGGAGCTTACCAAGCTAGAGAACTAATTTTTTCCCCTTTGAGGTAACTCCAGGAATCAGTAAACAGGTGAACTCAGTTGGAGGGGCTCCCTGAAATACTTGAAGCAAAGGAGCTGCTGATTTCTGGAAAGATGAACTATCACGATTTACAGGTGTCCAGGGTGGAACCTGTCCAGTCACTGACCTCCCTGTCCTCATTGTTGTAACAATGCTAATAAATTGTCTCTTTGTCAAAAAAAAAAAATCCTGCTCCTTCTTTCTCCTTCCCAGGGGTCAGAAAGGTCAGTGACTGGCTTTTCTAGACTTTCTGTCTCTTAAAAAATCTATTGATACCAATTGGATATGACCCTGCTTCCATCTGCCTCAAAACTTCAAAGCCAATATTTTGTGGTTTATTCTCATCGGTTGGAAAATTCATATACTACAGCTATGCATAGGCTTTCTTGAAGGTAAACCTTTGCATTTCCCAATTATAAGAGTTATAGTACCAACTGAATTGCTTGTAAAAAGGAGACATTTCAAAGCCATTCTCCATGAGCAAGACAGGACATAAAACAGACCTCTCTTAGCTTCTAGAAGAACACCACTAGCCCTTGCTTTTTGCCATGAGCACACTGTTGTGGTTTTGTCTGACTTCGTGATTCAAGTTTGCGACTACACACGTTTTGTCAACATGTCTCGACATTTGTGGTGTCCTTGCATCTTACAGCTTTATTGTTGCATAAACTGGCAGTTTTAGTTTAATAGATTTTTTTCCCAAGGAGGACAATTCTTTTGAAGAAAAATAGCTGATAGCTTAGCACAGTCTCTACCCATGGCGGGTTCTTGAACATTTGGCTGCATGAAGCCTGACGTAGTGTGCCTGAGTGTTCAAAGACACTTTTTTCCCCTTTGCATGTAATATTGTATGAACTTTCTGGTTAGTTCTGGGCGAAAAAAAAGGAACATAGTCTATTAGCCGTTAGTGTCTTAGCCTTAGTTCTGTCATCTGTAAAGTAAAATTAGTGATGCTTCAAGAGATAGATGTGTTTAAGGATGGGTTGTCTTTCTAATTTTGTGCTAGAGTCATGGGGGGACCACCTGTGGGATAGTGACATGTAGTGTCTTTAACTTGCCAGTTCCAGAGTGAGTATATAATACCATGATGAGGAAAATACACCCACTTTGGTAAGGCATGATAGATATCGAAGAACTAATGAAGTGAAAGAGGAAAACTAAAATTTGGCTTACCTGAGATACCCCTTTTAGAGTATCCTTTAGTTCGTGGAGGTGGCCAGTGGGGGAAGGAGGAAGAAGGAGCAGGATAGATATTTCTGGACAGATCTTTAAGTAAAGGGGTTTTAATGATGCCTTGGAGAGCAGGTGGGGAATGGAAGGAGGGCCAATGTATTTATTGTTTGTATCTCAAAGCGCAATTCATTCATGCTATGTGTCCACATTCCCAACAGGTGTCATATAATGTTGGATGTCCTATTTCCACAGTTGCTATTCGGTAAGGAAAAGATGCTGGATAATTCCACTGTTGTGTGTCTAAGTTCCAGGCTGTCCTGTAGCAGCCTACTTCATCTGAAAGATAGAGAAACTGGAAAGGAAATAGCATTGGACTGTTCAGAGAAGAATGAGAAGTCAGTCTCTTCAGGCTTGATCAGGGCAAACTTGTTCCCAAGGCTGAGTGTTCTAACCTCTTCCATGGACTCCTGTTGCCAAGAACAAATCTTCGGGGTCCAAGAGGGTGCCCCTACTGTAAGGCAGGGTATCTGCATCAGCCCGCTCAGCTGTACCAGGCTGTTCAGGTTTAGGGTAAAAAAAGAGTAAAGCAGAATCAAGATGCTCCTGGCCATCTACCTTGCAAGCACATAATCAAGCTGCATATTATGCAGAGGTTTCTGTTAAAATCAAAACCTCAACAGGGTTAGTCTTACGTATTTGGTGTCAGAGCTAATCTTGCACGATCCCTTTTATAGCCCTCTACATTAGAATTACTTTTATGTAAGCCAAAATTTTAGGTTTTCTTTTTACTTCATTAGTTCAATAATTATTTTCTATTTCAAAATCAGTTGTCCTAGTTCTGTGTCATGTTTATGAGCACTGCATGCATACTCACCTTTACCAGCAGGTTAAATTCCCACAGGCGCTGTTTTTATTTCTGTAGTAGCGCCACCTATCCAGAGCCCCCTGGCCACCACTAGATTACCTTTATGCAAATTAGAAAATAGTACCTTTCTCTCAACATGTGTAGTGCCACCTTCTGGAAAATTGTCACAGTAAATATGGGAGTCAATGAAGTTTATGAATGAAAGGTGCCCCCTTATGGTTGTAAGGTGAACAGCCTGCAAAAATTACATGGGTCCCTGGAATCCTGGCATGGTCACTTGGTTTTACTGAAAAGAATGACCTTGCAGGAAGGGACTATGGTTATACCACGGTTTCATAGTAAGCATGTGATTCTTAGTTTGGCCTCAGAATGTCTAATGGGCATTCTCGGCAAGAGACTCCTTTATGTTCCTGCTTCGATGATCCAAACTATGGTTTGTTGGTGTCAATGAAGAAAATTTATTTTGTGAATGTGTGAAGTGATTTCTCTTGTGCTACATTTCTAAAACCCCATGATGAAGATGGTCAGGAAACTGAGGTTGAAAAGAGATAAGTGGCAAAGTGGAGATTTAGTCTAATGTCTTACTGATGTCAAAGTGCTTATTTTCTCCATTTTAGCACTCTAGCCTCTGATAGGAGAAACTTGCTTCTTGTTTCCTTATTTGGGGCCCAGAAAATCCCTCTGCCTACATCTTGTGTTGTAGCTTCCTGTTCTACGTTTATTAAAAACAAATAGACTGATAATTGATGTTAAAATATATATTTATTAGAAATAGAAGAGGGAGCCACCGAGGTGTACCTTTTAACCTAAAAAGGCTAAAATTGGAATATTTGATGTGCCTGGCTGATGCTGTGAATCAGTCTGTACAAACATGGCTGGCTTTTGTGGATGTCAGATTGGATATAATCTTTGTAAAGGGAACATTCATGAGGGGCTAGAATGTAGTGTGATCTCCCCGAATAGAAAGCCTCAGGAATAGATGATGGAAGTTTTAACCTCAGACCAGACAGTCCTCTGAGCCCCTGGGTTCTTAGGGAAAAGTATAATAAGGGCCAAGAAATGGAGATAAGAGGCCCAATGAACAAAGCAAGATTCTCTCTTCATGTCTTTTATTTATGTTTTACTATTTTTATTGTAATAAAATATACATAGCATCAAATTTACCATTTTAGCTATTTTTATGCGTACAATTCAGTGACAGTAAGTACACTTACAGTGTTGTGCAACCATCACCACTATCCATTTCCAGAACTTCATCATCATCACAAGCATAAACTATACCCATTGAACAATTAACTCCTCATTTCCTCTTCCCTCCATTTTTGGATGCATTTCTTTTCTTGTTGTCAGTTGTTTTGCTTCTGTTAGGGAATCAGTTAATTCTTTCCCACTGCTATCAAGATTCTAGCCTTTATAACTTATTATACCTTACTAATTTTCTGCTTCTAATTTTCTGTTGGTTAAGAAACGTTACTTTGCTTATCAAAATTGTACCTGAAGTAAGAGTTAATAGAACTTATCCCTAAAAGCCTTTTCTATGCAGAGAAAAGCTAGGACATTGTGATGGTCATTTTAACTATTAAAAGACCCTTTGCTTCCTCAGTTCCTAGACATTTCCCCAGAGGGTTATAGTATTAGAAATCAGACCTATGGAAAAGTGGAGTATTATTGTTTTTAAGAGAATCATAGATTAATAGACAGACGAATAACCAGAAATGCTTTATAACTTGTATTTTCAAAAAGCTTTTATTTAATAAGCTTTACCACTAGTTGATTTCCTTTTAAAGAGACATTTCCTTAGTGCTTTTATAATATGAGTGAGTTGTGGAAATAAGACCATAAACACCTTGTCAGAAGGCATAGTTAGACAAAGTAAATTTCATGCATATGCAGTAATTCACGTTTCTAAGAGGTCACTTGGACTTAACAGTTCACTTCATTAGTGTTTGTTTGAATATCCAAGATTCTTCTTTTACAGGTACTTGATTTCACTGTCATAGACTTGACATTTGAGAATGATGAAATTCCAGATGTTATACCTTTGGAAGAGGAAGATGGACCAGATCACTCACATGCCAATGGCCCTGAGCCCACTCAGGGCAAAATGTTGAAAAACTAACAAGAAAAATCTTCTTTTGCTGAACACACAGTTTGTGTCACTTTAAGCTAAGCCTCATTTTTGCCCGTGTGCTTATTCCTGTGCCTTAGGGATTAATCTATTTTTTGGCTACTTGGTCTTAACTGTAATGAAACACTGATGGATCCAAACTTTTGTAAGAGATTCTAGTTCTGCACCATATATTATTTTATACAATTCTTCAAAGTTTAATCATTGAAATGCCTACAATAAAAAAAAATGGGCTGTATAATCTTGAATCAGTGTTTTGTTTTTTCTTTAAACTGATATAGTGGATTTAGTGGACTTTCTTTTTCCTTCCAGAATTCATCCCTGCTTTTTCTGGTAAGGGAACTTCTGTGTGTTTGGGAGTGGGGAAGTCCCAGTGAGTCTGCTGGTCAAGGGTTTTTTGCTTTTCCCTTGCCTAGTGGAAAGGCATATGACTAAAAACAAGTCAACTAGGAGGAAGCATACCATGATGGTTCAGACTCTGTGTTCTAATCTTGGCTTTGTCACTTACTGGCTGTGTCACCTTCAACAAGTGACTTAGTTTCTCTGTACCTCAATTTCCTCATCTGTAAAATAAGGATAATAGTAGGTTTGTTATGAAGAATAAATAAATTAGAAAGTTTAGAGTAATGCCTGGCACAGAGCAGCATTAAATAATTATTAGTTAAGTAAACTGTAGAAACAACGACCAACCCAGTAGTGATGAGCATCCCTACTGCCCAGATTGTAGTTCAGAAATACCTTTTCCCACCAAAAAAAATCAGGGCTTCTTGAAGAAATGGCAGATTCCATATCTGAGGCAGGAAATGTGTAATGTGAGCCTTGAACTTCTTGCTATTTCAGATAGAGACGAAGCTGATTTGAAGAGTTCCCATTGACTAAAGATGGGAAAATTTGAATTTCAATAAGGCTAATGGTTGCAATAGATTGAACCCTATCAAATACGAACCTTTTCAAATATCCAAATATATCATTATATATATATATACAACCTCACTGGTGACATTCAGGTGATGGTAGCAAACGAGTTAATTATCTTGAAAACTGGTAAATAGAAAGAAAGACTCAAGAATTTATCCTTCTTTATATCTTTACCACTTGGTAAACAAACAGTAAATGAGGCTAAACCTATCTCATAAAAGTAGTCTCACTAACAAATCAAAAAGAAGTGGTATCTTAGTCAGTTTGGACTGCTATAACAAATTATCTTTGGCTGAGTGGTTTAAACAACAAACATTTGTTTCTCACAGTTCTGGTGGCAGAAATTCTGAGATCAGGGTGACAGTGGAGTCGGGTTTTGGTGAGGGGCCCCTTCTGGGTTGCAGAGAGCTGACTTGTCTTTGTATCCTCACATGGTGGAAAGAGTAGAGAGAGGAAGTAAACCCTCTTATGACTTAAAATTCCATTTAAGAGGGCTTCACCCTTATGACTGCATTTAATCTTAATTAATTCCTAAAGGCCCAACCTTCTAATGTCAACATATTGAGGAATAGGGTTTTGACATATGAATTTTTTGGTGGGGCACAAACAATAATCCTGTAACAAATGATAAATTAGAATTTCACTGTTCTGCAATCACCAGTGAATTATGAATTTAGGCATTTAGCATTAATGCCTGCCGACAGCATAAATAAAGATATTACATGCTCCCTGATGAAAGAGCATACACCAACCATCATCCAGTCTTGCCAAATGGATTGGACATGACTCTGATTGATCCTCTGGATCCAGGTGCCAATTTGAAGGAAATACAGAGGACAGGGCCAGTGGAACATGTTGAACTGCACCATGAGGATGCAACCAGGAAAACCCAGACCATGGGAAATTATTCAGGTGGAATCAATTGTAAGAAAAAGGGGTGGGGGAATGAGGAAAACCTGTAATTAAATTATATTATTAAAATATAAAAGTCAAACTCAGGAAAAACGGGGAGTGGGGGAGAAAGGCAAGCCAACAAAGAAAAAAAAAAAAAGCAAGACTAAACTATAGTGTCTAGTGTTTAGGGAAGCACACTTGGGTGGCCAAACTACCAGACAACACAAAGAAGTGATTATTCTAAAAGTGAGACTGGTGATTATTTTTCGGGAAAGGAGAGGTTTCTGGGATGGCTGGAAATCTTTTATTTCTTGTCTGGGTGGGAGTTATGAGGATGTTCACCTATAATAATACATTAAGTTACTTTTAAAAAGTAAAATGGACTGCCTGGGATATAAATCGTGAGTAGAGTAGCACATGGGCCTTATCGTCTAGTCTTTCCATTCTTTATGCTATTCAATACCAATCTCATAAAAGTCCATCAGAGTCAGTTTTGCTGCTTACAGCCAAAGAGCACTAACTGATACAAGTGGCTTTGGCAAGTTATCACTAGCAGCAGGGTGGGTACAGATAACTTTTTGGAGAAGTTTTGCTGTAATGAGAAATGGAATGGTAGCTAGAAAGGCATTGGAGTCAAAAGATTTTTCATTTTTTAAATGATGAACAATATTACAGCCTGTTTGTATACTGATGAGAGAAATTGATGATGCAGGAGAGTAGAGGACAAATGGTGCAAACTCCTTGTGTTGGAGAAGAGGAATTCAGTCCATCGAATGAGTAAGAGGACTGGTTTTAGGCAGGCACACCTTGATTCACCCAGATTAACAAGAGATAAAGAAGACTGTGGGCAAAGATATTGGTAAACTGTTGATGAAAGTTCTTTTTTGGAAGTATCTATCAACTAAGAACAAAGGACATCATTGCAAGTGAGGAGTAGAAAGGAGGTATTGGAAGTTTAACGGAGGGAAGAAGATAAGTATAATTGTATAGAGAGTGAGATTTGAGGAAAATAGTAGGGCGGAGAGGACAGGCCCAAGAGCCTACTTGAGTTGTCATGAATTTTGGGTAATACCAGGCATCATAATTGCATTTAGCTGCTAAGCTGCAGGTATGGAGTAGGCAGAGAACTGGATTTAATAAGGATTTGGATTCTGCCAGATAAATCTGGCAGAAAGAGAAAGGGGCCAGGATGCTGAGAAGAAGTAGAGGAACTTAGAGGCCAGCGTACTGGACAGGTGGATATAATACATGGATATTGAAACCACCAAAAATTATCCCATGAGTAATTATTAGAGAGAAACAGACGATTAAGTGCTAAATCTCACGATGAGGTCTAGCAACCTGGAGATCTTACACATAACCTCCACAAGGAACAGTTGTGGGTGATACCATAAACTTCCGAGGAGCTGGTGGTTTTAGTGAGGCAATAATTGCCAGAGGTTACAATGAGAAATAAGTAGGATACCCACCCCACTTCCAGGTGCTATTGTATATGACATGTGGGGGAGAACACAGTCATCAATTGAGAGGGCTGCAGGGGAAAGGTGTGTGCTTAGGGGAGAGTCAGATTTCTTAGAGCAAGATGAAAGGAACATTCAGCACTTAAGGGCATGGAAGATTTTGCTAATAATGGACCTGAGGCTCAGAGGTTAGGTGACTTTTTCAGGGTAACACAACTAGTGAGAACACCTGAGGATAAAATCCAGGGCTTTTTCTACTATAGTAGACAACAGTCTATGGTTTTTACCTGACGTAGTAGGCCTATACAAGCAAAAAGAACCACAAAGATCAGAAAAAAACCCCAAGAGAAATCGCGAAGCCCGACGAGCCCGCAAGATCCTGCTTGTTGTTACGCCAGCGCAAAATAATTCCCCGGTCCCGTAATGACCTGTGGGTCTTGCGTGTTCTCGGCTGGTCATGACCGGAAGGAGCCGAGAGAAAGGCGCCTTGCATGGCGGGAGACATAGTCCTCCCAGGAAGTCCCTCCTCCCCAGGAAGCCCGTCGGCGCCGGCGCAGACCGCTCTTCCGGAAGCGCGGGAGACTCGGTTTGTGGTGGCTTCGCTTTGGCGGTTGTGCTGTACTATTGTTAGAGGCTCCATTTTCCCGATACTTCATAGTTTCAGGCCATTTGAGGCATTTGAGGCCATTTGAGGCGAAATGGCTCCGGGCGAGAGAGGAGCAGGCGCTGGCAATGGAGAAGCCGCCGCCCCCGGCACCTCAGGCTGCCCGTAGGGAGGGAGCCTGAGGGGCCCTCTGAGTCGTTTGAGCCTGCGCCTTCTACTTTTGCTGGGCCCTTGCCTCCCGCCAAGATGAGCTCGGCTTGGGTCACTTCTTTCGAGAAGGAGCATCTCTGGATGTATCTGCAGGCGCTCGGCTTCGAGCCAGGCCCGGCGACCACAGCCTGCGGAAAGATCGTGTCGCACACGCACCTCGGAGTGTAAGGACGCCCAGACCAGCGGCGCTGAGCGGGGGAGTCTGAGCCTGGTGGCGCTGGGGTGACTTGCCGTTTTGCGGACCTCACTGGTTGATGAATCTAGTAGTCGAGCAGATTCTGTGACTTGGCTCTGGCTACAAAGTCCCTGCGCCCAGTGGCTGCTAGCCTGGTGGTAGACACTAACAGTTAGGGGACTTTGACGGGAGCGCTTTGTAGGGGAGTAGAGTCAGAGTTGGGGCAAAACTGAAGGGGCGGGTTATTCCTGCTTTAGTAGCGAAGCTGGGTGGCCCGTGAAGTCGAGGATAATGGAAGAATGTGGGGAACGTCTTCCATTATGTGCGAACGCCTTTAGGACTCAGGAGCCTTTCAGGGTGGTTACTCTTTAGTTTATAATTTCTATCTCTTGAATTAACAGAATGAAGCATGCTACACTTAGCAAAACAAAAACAAACCACAAAACAACAACAAAAACAGTAGAAGATGGTATTAAGATGAGAAGTAAAAGCCTCTTCCTACTTTGCCGCTAATGTTGTGTCTCTGATCATACAACTAATTACTTTGTTCATATTCCTGTGTCTTAATTTATCAACTTTAAACAGTGTGTATTCCCCACTATAGGTCAAGGGAAATTTGGCATACATAGGCTGTTTCCTGTTCTAAATCTTCTTGACCTTTGTAATTATGTAATTTCGGTTCTTCTTGTGGCAGTGTTTAAATAATGTACTTACATCTCTATTTCTTGATATATCAATGTCAAAAGATCTTTTGATAATCCACTATATAATTTCACAATGAATGTAGCTTATTTATATGCTAATTAACTACCTTCACCTACAGTTACCTACCCTCCTCTGCCTTCTCCCTCTTGACTTTTTTCAGCTGTATTGTAACTGTTTTACTCTCAAGGTTTAGAGTAATTCAGTTTTGTTTTGTAACTATTTGTTTAGAAGTTACTACTATTTGTATGTAGAAGTGCTTTGTCTAAGAAGTCTAGTCTAAAGATTGACAGTGATTTACCAGCATTCATCAGGTTATGATTGTGTATTAATGAATACTCCATTTATCTCATAAGATTTGATGCCCCACAGAACAGTCTCATTTTTCTCTGTACTGGCAGAGAAACTTAAAGCTTCTCTAGGTCTCTGCTGAGAATGGTTCCAATTGCCACTGCATCCTTCTCTCCAGTGTTTTAGCAATCTTAATTTTCTTTGCTCTGGTTTAATTCAGTTGCAGTCTGCTTTTGAAAATTAGTTAAAATCTGTCAAGTCCTAGTCCAGTGATGATAGATTTTTTATTTTTAACATTTTAACATAGGTTTCCCCCTGCCACACCCCTACCCTGTGTCTTTAGAGTCATGCCAGTTAGTTATTGGGAGGGATCTACTATTTTGAAACTGATATCCCCTTTATAATATGAAAACCATGAACATGGCATCAAATCTACTTTTAAGTTTTAAAAAAGTTTGTTCTCTTATATTCATATATGGTAAAATTCATTGCTTTTGATGTGCAATTATCTGAGTTTCTACCTTCTGTGACCATAAATGTGTAACCACTTTTCTCATAAAGTTAAATATACACTTAACGTATTATCCAGAAATTCCACTCCTAGATATTTGCCCCAAAGATTTGCATTTTGGAAAAATCATTCTGGTTACAGTACAGAGAATAGATTAGAGGGGGAATCAGGGCTTTGCAGTTAGGTAAACCTAAACTAAGGTGACAGTGGGAATGGAAAGAAAAGGTGATTCATTCATTTGTTTATTCAACAGGTATTAATTGAACACAGTATTGGACCTGGGTATACAGTAGTGAATACAGTAGACATAAACTTTTCCCTTATAAAATTTCAGTCTGGTGGATTAACAAACCTTTAACAAGTATCTTATTAAAAATTAGAAGTGTTGAAGAGAGCAGAATACTATATGCAAAAAATAACAGATTTGAGAGATGATAAGGAGATAGGAACTTCATTTGTATTTGCTGAGGAATGGAAGCATTCCAATGGTAAAAGAGTTGTCTGGCAAAAGGATAAGAAACATGGGAACTTTAATGTTACTCTTCTTTTCCCCCCTAACTCAAAAAAGCTTATTTCAAGAAAATAGCTTTATATGTTCACAGAAATACTCACATCTATTTGTCATGTCATCTGTATTATGAGGATAATCAAACCACTTTTTTTTAAGTTGAGCCAATGGAAAATAGGTATGGGTCCTTTATTTATTTTAATTTTTTTTCTTAACAGAGATACTGAGTATTGAACCCAGGACCTCCTGCATGCTAAGCATGAGGTCTACCACTGAGCTGTACCCACCCTGCTTCAAACTACTTTCTAATGTCGTTAGGATTAGATAAAATACTTCATTTTAGAGCAGTAAGCACAGTTCTTAACCTCATATGATTGTAGTGAAGATTAGATGAGTTACTGCTTCTAAAAGCCTTAATTAAAATACTATCTGACAAATAATAAACTCAATAAATATTCAGCTATTTTTATTATTATTCAGAAAATGTTGGTTGATGTCATCATCCTCACCAGAGCATGTGCTGTTGTTTTCTCTACCTAAAAAGCTTTCCTTTTCTTTTTATAGAATGTTTTCATTGCAATAAAACAAGTTCTATCAGTTTTCTTCTATTTTATCTATATTTTCAGAATCAGCAAGTAAAAACATGTTTTTCTTAGTTGGCTATAAATATATACATGAATTAGAAAAATTAATTTGCCTCGACCTCTTGAACAAAATGAAAAATATTAATTTGTGTCAGATTCTTACACAGCTTCAAAGGATGTTCAGTTTTATTAACATTTTCCTTATTTTTTCCCCCTGTTTCTGTTTCTTTTAAACCATTAGGAACATGTTTGACAAGCTGAACCGCGATGCCTTTCAAATAGTTTCTTATTTTTTGTTTCAAACGCTCGACCAGTCTCTCACCAAAGAAGTTTTCAAGTGAGTAAAAGTTATTTCATTTTCTTTTTGTAAAGGATTTGAAAGAGATTATGCCTTGATAAAAGTCAGAATTTCAGTTTTGGCTTTTGACTATTGTCTTGAATGGATGTAACAAAAGTCAGGTTTGAGTCTTACAAATTTAGTATTTAACCTTTATAAATTTGAGGGGTTTTTTTGGTCACTTATCTTAAAATCGTTGTAGATTTCATAAATAATCTGGATCTTGTTTTATAAAATTAATTCCTAACTTTCTTCATAGTCTTAATTATTAAGCAGAACAGTTAACTGGTACTAATCTATCTGTAGGCTTAATTTTGCTTTACTTGTTGTACGTTATCCCTTCCCTTACTCCTTTTTTTGTAGGCGATACTATTTGTTTTGTCTAATTTTATTTTGTAGGTCTCTGTAAATCCTTATATTTTTGTCAATGACATGTAAAAGTGTCAAGTGCTATAGACAAAAATCATTTCTGTTAATTAAATTTAGCCTATTGTCATATACTGTTGTATATGAAATAGTTTAAGGAGGAGTAAAAATGTGAATACTCACTAGCCTTGGTTCCAAGTTATTTTGCATGTGACTTGGGTTTCTTCTGTCAGAAAAAGTGTTCAAATTTGTCTTACTGTTTATATTGTGCCATCATCCTCTTATATAGAAAAGCAACAAATCCATTGTTTAGGGCATTGTTTTTATTTTTGATAATTTATTTTTAATATTTTGCCTTCAGTTAAAGTTATGAGTGACCAGGAGAACAAGTATATTTGAAACATATTTTGGAAATCCCTGTTATTAAGGTATAGGGCTTCCTCTGCTCAAATAAAAATAGCTTTTCTGATTTTTTCCTCCTGATTATAAACAAAATACAACTCATTTTAAGCAATTCAGCAAATACAGAAAAAGTTAAAGAAGGAAGTAAAAATTATTCCTACACCCACCAACCAGAGAATGACTGTTGACATTCCACCTTTTTAGTCCCTTTTTTCTTTGCATGCTTAATTTCTTTCTATGAGTACAGAATGTGTGTTATGCTATAGAATATGAAAAAGTGGGACCCTAAACACATAATTATGCCTCAGAATGAAAATTTAGGCAAAAGTGGTTATCAAGAGAAAGCAATAGGCAAATTTTAAAGTCCATTATTTTCGACTAAAACTGAGGCAAAACTTTTCCTTTTAATAATTTTATTTTTTGTCCAGAAAACAGTAGTACCCACTAACTACTCTAGGAGCCGTAACCTCCTATGCCATTCCTTCTGTGTTTTTCATGTGTAACCATTTATGTTTCTCTCTTTTTTTCCCAAGGCTTAACATTCTAATTTACTTATACCATCTTTATGCATTAGTGCAGTGAATCCACTGAGAGTGTTGTCTTTATTAGCTGATTTTCATTAATTTTAATGACACATTTCTTAATTTAATATGTATATTTACTGATTTTTAAAAATTCACTAAACTGAATTTAACCCCATAGAAACTTATAAAGAAAAAGATCTAATTTTTTATAGGTTAATATCTCTTTTTAGGTGAAATTTATGAATGTTCATCTTGATTTAGCATTAATGTTTCTATATATAGGAGATAAGTTTTATGTTTTTAAATTTTGCTGAGTTTTTTTTAATCATAATTTTAATTTTGATTTTTGTTTTTAAGACTTTGTTGGCCTCCATTTGACCAAAAAAGTGATACTGAATTCCGAAAACATTGCTGTGAATGGTTAAAAAAGATTTCTGTAAGTATGCTCTTTTTTTAAAAAAATTGTCTTTCTTGAAGATGCAAACTTTTAAGAAGTTAAAAAACTACATTAATTTTTTTCCAACTCTATTGAGGTACATTAATTATTAGAGGTGAAATCTTTAATGATTTTATGCTAACAGTATAAGCAAGGAAATCAGAATAATACTTTTTGATAGTTTTTGGTTAGGATTCTGTATATTCCTGGGAAACCAGCTTTGTTGACTAGGTGCATTGGGCATGATTTTTTGAGTTCCTGGGAGTTTAGATCACAGTTTTTGTATAAAGGAAAGTTTTTTGACCATAGATTATTTTAACTTATGTCCCCAAATAGTATCAATAATTGTGGCTTTAAATCGAATTATTTTTTGTGACCAAGTCCAGGAGTTTAGAAAGAGTCAAAAATTCAACTTGGTTCAAATGGAACAATTCTGGTCAATCCTGTTATGTTTTGAAAACAATGTGATGTAAGTATAAAGATTATTGTTGATAAGGTCTTCAAATCATCTTATTTCTTTTTTCCTTAGGCTGAATGTGGAAGTAGCTTTCCTCAAGTTGTTGGTTCATTATTTCTTTCTCCTGGTGGTCCTAAATTTATTCATCTGATGTATCACTTTGCAAGATTTGTTGCAATAAAATATATAAAAACCCATTCTAAAAGTAAGTTTATAGTAGGAATTTTTTGTTTTGATTCTTAAATTTTTATTGTTATTTACAATTTGTAAATCATCAAGAGATTTTAATAAAATAAGGTAAGAAAAATATTACTTTACCTCATAAGGCAAATAGTTATTCTATTGGTACTGTAGTTTAAAATCCTCTCATGATGAACATAAATAGCAATCCAGATTATTTAAACTTTAAAAAAAATTTTTTTTAAATGTCATTTTTTGTTTGTCTTTCTCTGGAATATTTCTTTTTTTTTTTTTGACATTTTTTATTGATTTATAATCACTTTACAATGTTGTGTCAAATTCCAGTGTTAAGCCCAATTTTTCAGTCATTCATGGACATATACACACTCATTGTCACGTTTTTTTCTCTGTGAGCTACCATAACATTTTGTGTATATTTCCCTGTGCTGTACAGTATAATCTTGTTTACCTGTTCTACAATTTTGAAATCCCAGTCTATCCCTTCCTATTAAATGTCATTTTTAATAGTTGAACCTGAATTATTAACTTCTAGTCAGAGTAGTTTTTGCTCAATACAGAAAAGGGAAAAAGCCCCACAGAAATGTACAAAGGAAAAAGAAACATTCACTGTGCATAATTCACATATTCAAGGATAACACAGTTGACATTTTTGTGTATATCCATCACATACATTCTTTTTCCAAACCTGTAGGTTTTTTTTTTGATGGCATCAGGCTATCCATAGTCTTTGGGGCCCGCTGTTTTCCAATGTAGTGAATATTCCCCAGTATTGATGAATATTTTTGCTCTCATCATGGTTCTTAATAGCTGCAGTCCAGTGCACTGTGGGTTACTCACTCAATGCCTAATCGTCAGACATCTAGGTTCCTGCCATTTTTTGTCATTAGAAACAACACTGTGATGAATATCCTTGTATGAAAACTCTTATACAGCCCCAATTATCTCCTCGTACATTGCCTTGTGTGTTGTCTCTGTCACATACACCTCTCTGTGTGTTTTTATTTTTATTTACTTATGTGTTAATATATTTTTATTGAAATATAGTCAGTTTACAATGTTGTGTCAATTTCTGGTGTATAGCTCGATACTTTGGTCATATAGGAACATACATATATTTGTTTTCATATTCTTTTTCACCATAAATTACTACAAGATATTGAATATGGTTCCCTGTGCTATACAGTATAAACTTGTTTGTCTATTATATATAAATTAGTATCTGCACATCTTGAACTTCCAATTTATCCCTTGCCACCCTCTTCCTCCTCTGGTAACCATAAATTTGTTTTCTATGTCTGTGAGTCTGTTTCTGTTTTGTAAATAAGTTCATATTTTTATTTTTTATTAATACAACCCCTTAAAAATGTAGCTTGCTGACCTCACAAAAACAAGCCAGTGGGCAAGATGACACCTGTAGGTTGTAGTTTGACTCTAATACATTGTATTAAATGTTGTGTTGAATTTGTTAAGAGATTTATTTTGGCTACTGGCAATGTGTTGGAATATTTTAGTTCAAAATTGCTGGGTTTTTTAAAATTTAATTTAATTTTTTCCCCTTAATGGAGGCACTGAGGGTTGAACCCAGGACCTTATGCACACCAAGCATGCCTTCTATCAATGAACTATATACTTCCCACCTCCCCTGATGTTGCTGTTTTAAAAGGATTTGATCTATTTGTTAAATCATAGAAACAAAATATTGGATTTTTAAGCTAAGACTTAAAAGAATGCTGTTTGTACCTTATTAAATATGCTGCTTTGTTCAGTTGGGTTATGCTCATAAAACATGGGAAGAAAAAGATGAAAAAGTTGATGCAGTAAAATCCCATTCATCTTCCAATCTCTAGAGATAACCATTGCTGACATTTTGGTTTGTTTTCTTTTAGGTTTTCTTTTTTCTTTTTTAAGTGCTCATGTTGTACCTATGTGTTTTAATTATTTTGAATAAATAATACATCCTCATGATTCAAAAATTGAAAAGTCTGTCTTCCACCTCTATTCTCTAAGTACCTATTTTTCTATCCCAGAAGCAGCCAGTGTAATCAGTAATACTAGCAAATATGTATATATTCTTTTTTTTAAAACTCTAAATAGTGACGTACATCTGGTTTTGGATCTTGTGTTTTTTATGTAACAGTGTATATTGGAGATCATCCCTTATCAGTTCATACAGCTTCCTATTCTTTCTCTCTCTTCATAACTGCATATTTGAATGGATGTGTCATAGTGTATTTAATCAGACATACTGACAGACATTTGGCTTCTTTCCCTAATCTTTGCTATAAAAACATTGCTACAGTGACAAACTTTATATATATATCATTTTGTGTATGTTCAAGTATGTGTATATATATATATTGTGTGTGTGTGTGCATACATATATATATATATACTTTTTTTCCAGTTTATCTTCTGTGCTTGATTTTTAAAACCTGTACATGTGATCTTGCTTTATAAGCATTTGCATATTTTAAATTTAATGCAACATAAGTGTTTTACCAGTTTTTCTATTAGATGATCTGTTCCAGTTACATGTAACCCAGACGATTTTATGTGAATTGTGTGGGTTTGGATTTAGCAAGAGTTTATTGTATATAAGCCTTTTGTATATAATAGGACAACCCATGTGTATTTCTGGTTTAAAACATTTTCACTCAGCTTGTTCAGTCTCCAGATGACTTGTACATCCAGTGAACTCTCATCCCCTGTTAAATATTTAGAAATTGTGGATATCTCCTTGTGGTTAATGCTAGGACCTGGATTAGTAATGTTAATTATGGTGTGGGGTCACTATTTTCCAGAATATCCATCTTTATTGTATTGAGCTGTCTTGAAGTAGGATTTATTACATTTTATTACAGGTAAAGACCTGAACTCTGAAATGTTTGGATATATTGTTCTCAGAGTCTGCTTTGATCATTAGTAACGTAGCCAAGAATTACTAGAGAATTGGAGATTGGTTTTATTTGGTTGTCTTGTCCTTTTGGTCTTACTAGGAAGAAGAAGTAAGCTGATGGCAGCAGTGATGTGATTTCACCTCATCTCTTTTAATTGATTTTCTTCCTTTGTTGTTAAAAGATCTTGTTAAGAAGTTGCATATTTATAACAATGCATTTGTTCATGGATGTATCAAGCTGTAATAATAAGTATTATTTTGGGCAGGTGGACTGTACAAGTTTGTAATTTTGTAAAATAACTCAACTTCAGATATTTTTTTTTAATTGCCTTCTTTAAAAATAGGTCATCCTTGCTTTTGTTGAAATTAGTTGTATCTTTTTGTGTATGTGGTTTACCAGCTTTTAAGAAGTTGTTAAGTGAGGTTGTTAGAGTCTCTCAGCATTAACGAAATTCAAGTTTTGATGTTTATTAGCTTGTAATTCTAAGTTTTTTATATTTTATTTGTGTTCTATATAGATTCTTCTGTACATTTTGTGGAGACATTTAATATAAAGCCACAAGATTTGCACAAGTGCATTGCCAGATGCCATGTCGCACGTAACAGATTTTTACAGATTTTGCAAAGAGAAGATTATGTTACCCAAAAATATCAGGAAAATGCACAGTAAGTAATACTTCCATAGTTAAGAAATGAAAATTCCTTTCTTTTTGAACTAATGTAATCAATATTCCTTCAGTGGCAATAATTCATGTCTGTCAAAACCACCTGGCTGTTATCTTTCTGTTTTAAAGCCAGATAACTTCTGAATAAAATGTTTTAAACTTTTAGACATACTCAGAAAGAGAAAGAAAAATACCATATGAGATCACTCATATGTGGAATCTGAAACAAAACAAAACAAAACATAAATACAAAACAGAAACAGACTCATAGACATAGAATACAAACTTGTGGTTGCCAAGGGGGCAGGGGGTAGGAAGGGATTGACTGGGATTTCAAAATATAGAATAGATAAACAAGATTATACTGTATAGCACAGGGAAATACATATAAGATCTTACGGTAGCTCACAGAGAAAAAAATGTGACAGTGAATTATATATATGTTCATGTATAACTGAAAAATTGTGCTCTACACTGGAATTTGATACAACATTTTAAAATGATTATAAATCAATAAAAAATGTTAAAAAATTTTTAGGCATACTGTAAATGAAAGTTTAGAGAAAAGGAAGATATGGTAGTCCAAAATTCAATTTCTTTTAAACATGGAAATACATTTCTAAGCTATAATTATAGTGCTCATTTTATTTTGTATCCTTTTTTCTCTTGATATTTCATTCTGTAAATTTTTCCATATTGCCATAATGTATTATTTTTAATGTCTACTTAATATCTGTTGAGTATCCATTAAGTAGATGTTTCTTCAAATAGATATTCCATAGTTTCTCTAACCATTTCATACTATCTTATAGTTATGTTCATCTACTGAGTACTTGTTTTTTTTTTTTCCCCAGTTACTTCTGTGTGCCAGTTACTGGTCATACACTGGTCCTACAGCATTAAATGAGATAGGCAAGGTTCTTAGTCCCAAGACATAGATTGTGTCTAATTTGTTTTGCTATTTACTTACTTACTTGTTTGTTTGTTTGTTTATTTATATTTATTTATTTGATGGAGGTACTGAGAGTTGAACCCAGAACCTCGTGCATGCTAAGCATGTACTCTGCCACTGAACTATACTCTACCCACTCCTGTTTTATAATTATAAACAACTATAGTATGATGATTTTTTAAATACTGTGTTATCTATCACAAAAGCTACAACATCCTTTAAAATCTCATTAAAACTCCTGTCTTAGGTAACATTTAATTTTATCCCCTAGGTATGTGAGACAAGGATAAGAGAGCAGGGTAGTCTTAACTGACCTCCAACGTTTTTACTCAAAGTCAGAAAGTATATGAGCCAAGAAGTTCTGGTCCATCCCAGTGGCCACCTGTATGTTAGATCGCTTCTGTAACTCTTAAATGGAGTCTAGAGTCCCGTCAAGACTGGCTGCTATTTGGAAGAATAGTCCTCAGAGGCCTTGAGCAAAGATATGGCAGAAAATACCAAAGCGGACTATACTAGTCAGTTGTAATAGAGTTATAGTTGTCATTTTTTATGTTTTCTTGCAGATTGTCAGTTAAACAAGTACGAAATTTGAGATCAGAATGTATAGGACAGCAAAACCAAATAAAAAAGTAAGTAATATTTAGAGCTGAAAATTGCTTTAGATATTAAGTTTAACCTCCTGCGTATTACAGGTAAGGAAACTGAGATTAGTTAAAATAGCATATCAATAGCTTGTTGGTAATACGGACTAGAACATAATTCTGGTTCTTAGTCCAGTTCTAATAAATTAAGATAGCTTTGAGCTTGAATTATATTTTCATTTTTGATAGAAATTATTGTTAGTGGGTGGGTTTGCAGATTAATTAGCTCTTTGGATAGCAAATTACCGTATGGTTTTTTTTAAATGACTTAATGAGATTATTTAATTTTTAACTAGAATGGAACCCTGTGATGACCAAAGTAATATACAAGAGAAAATTCAAAAGGTAAGACAACTTTTGAAGAGAGATTTAATCTTTCTTCTGTGATATGCAGTGTTTGCTTACTCAATTGGATTCTTTATAAATTTCTCTTTTTGTAACACTTTTTTTTCTCATAAGTAATATATGTATAAAGGTATCAACAGGGTGCCTCTAAAACACTTGAATTATAATGGAAAAAATTAGCTTGTGATATATAAGACTATATACAAAAGAAGTCTTAAACGTGGTTAATTTAAAATTTTAGAGGGGAGGGTATAGGTCAGTGGTACAGTGCGTGCCTAGCATGCACGAGATCCTGGGTTCAATCCCCAGTACCTCTGTTAAAATAAATAAATAATAAATAAATAAAAACCTAATTAGCACCCCCCACAAAAAAAAGGAAAAAATAATTTAAAATCTTTCATGCTAGGAAGGAAAGTTTAGCTTGGTTGTAACTTAATTAGTAGTATTTATGTAAAAAACACTAACTGAAGGGAAATATGAAACTAAAATGAGAAGTCATATTGATGCTGGTGTGACAGTAGGGAGGAATCTGGCAGACAAATGATCTGAGATTTTCAGAGGTTCTCTTTGATAAATGTAGGATAAGAGTATTTCTTAGACCTTTGTATTTCGATGAAATCTCTCAAGCTTTTTATTCTGATTCTGTGGTCACCAACCTACTTTGGGGTATCACGTTGACTTTTTAGGCACTTTGTTACTGGAAATGGTGAGGGCCCTCGTCAGGAAATAATTTTTCATTCGCTGAGTGAATGCATATTGATGATCTGCCATGTGCTGGGCAGTTTTTTAGGTAATAGGGTTAGAGCAGTGAAGAACACAGGCAGAGTCACTTCCTTCATGGAGCTTCTAGTTTAGTGAATATTAATATTCCTACTACTGAATGTGGTATCTTTAATTGTAAGCTTAGTAAGTTAGGTTGATATGAAACCTGTTAAGAGTTTTCATAGCAGTCTCTCTTGAGTTTGGGTAATGTTCAGATTCCCTGAGTCCTCTCAACTTGGAGGCATTGATAAGATAAAATTTCTAGACTTGAAAAAAATCTGAGAACCGGATCCTGGACATTTTGTACGTTTTCCAAGGAAACGCCATCCTGTGTGATCTCTAGATGGCCAGCTAGTGAGTCTTCCTTTGGGGAACAACTTTACTTTGAACTGTGGGAAAACACAGACACTAACACCAGTAGAGTAATTGTACTTGTCCACCTTCTTCCCACTTTCGTAAATTCTTTTGAGATGTAACATACAAAAAAAGTGTAAAAATCTTAAGTGTGTAGCTTGACAATTTCCTAAAGTGAACACATCCACATAACCAGCATCCAGTTTAAGAAACAGAATGTTAATATCACCCCAGGATCCTTGAGCCCCCTTCATTCATGAACTTTTCTTCTAAGAGTAAACACTGTTCTTACTTCTTATGCTGAAGATTAGTTTTGCCTGTTCTTGAACTTTGTATAAGTGGGAGTATATAGAATATATTCTTTTGAGTTCAACTTCTCTCACTCATGCTGTTTTATCCATGCTGTTGTATGTGTTCACTCTCATTACTGTTTATTGTTCTATTTTATGAATATAGCAAAATGTATTCTTTTTACTCAAGGTAATCCTTTGGATTGATTGCAGTTTTTGTCTGTTACAAACAGAAGTGCTGTGAACATTCTTGTACATGAATTTTCATAAACATAGGTTAATATATGTTTTTTCACATTTTAACTTTTTGAAACTTGAGTGACTCTTAAAATTGATATATAGTGTTTTCTTTTTCTCCTGAAAATCTTTTATGATTTCTTCCTGAAAAATTGCCATTAGAATGATGGCATGTCAGAATACAGGAAATGCCAGTTACATCTTGATACTCTAAGGTTTCTTAGATATGTTTTGAAAATCATAGTAGGCTAGGCTAGATTCTCCTGATAAGTTATTTAAAGCCCCTTTGAAAGTAGTATCAGAGCTTTTAGTCTTTTAAAATACAGTTAATTTTCTCACCAGAAGCCATTCCAGGAATACTTCATTTGTCCCTGGGAGTGAGCATATGTTTGTGTTTTACATTTCTTTAATGTACGTTTAGGTTATATATAGACTAACATTTGCTTGTTTCTGTTTTCAAAGGTTCGGTCTTTGTGGGCTTCAGTGAACGAAACACTCATGTTTTTGGAAAAAGAGAGAGAAGTTGTTAGTTCAGTTCTTGGTCTTGTTAACCAATACACTTTAGATGGAACTAATGTTGCTATCAATATTCCAAGGCTTTTACTTGACAAAATTGAGAAACAAATGTGTGAGGTAAGCATTTGATAGCTAAGGAAGTGTTTGAGAAAATTGCCTTCATGTATTCATTTTATATATTATGTATTATTTTTCTTATAATATTTTTCTGCTGTTTTCAGAATTTATTTTTGTGAGTGTATCTGGTAAATCTTTCATAGAGGGGTACTGTTAAGGGTGTGTGTATTTATCAACTTCTATTAATTGTCTGTACCTTGTATGGTGCTACATCATACAGTGTAGAAAGTATTTAGTAGAAGATGACCTGGTACCTAGTTCTTTGTAAGTTCTCCAAGAGAGCAACAGTGATCTCCTGATTGTTAAATTTCATTTTAAAAAGTCTCTATCCTCTGATTTTTCTTTCATCTTGATGCTGTTAAGTATTTTAAAGTCTTTTCTTCCTTTAGCCTTTGTGACCTCAATGTCTTTGCCCTCCTGTAGTGTTTCAGACTGCTGTTCTTTGGTTTCTCACTAGTTCCTTTTTCTCTAACTTTAAATGAAAATGTTCCCCATGATTCCTTTAATGCCCCTCTTTCTTTCCCACGTTACAAATTCATCTATATTTTCTTACCCAATTCCATGGTTTCATCAGCCTCCTGTACAATAATATTACAAAATTGGTATTTCCAGACTCTACCCTTCAACCCAAACTACATCAAATTATTTCTACTTGCCTATGGGACATTTCCATCTGGATAGCCTATATCTTTTTTGTTACTAAACTTAAAATTTATTAAGCATCTAGTACATGCCAGGTTTTATTACAGTGCGTAGAGGATATAAAGATAGACTATTGTTGTGAACCTGAAGAGCTTTCACTTTAGTACATAACATGTCAGGGACTTCAAATTCAGAGTATATAAAAATCAGAATCTGAAAACTCAGAGATTCTTACAGGGACTAGGCAGGTAACATATCTATAAATGAAGTATGCTAATTGTGTGTAACAATAGGGATAAAGCAGGAAGTGATGAGATCTTTGGAGAACTAGTCATTTTCATGTGAAATATATGATTTTTTTTTAAATATTGGCAACTAATTCAAATGACTTTAAAACACTGGAACTGTGCAGGCCAAATAAACATGTCTAAATTAGGATTCAACCTTTAGGGGCCATTAATTTGCAACTTTTGTTAGAACATGAATTCATGATCTTTCTCCAAACCTGCTCTTTCTCCTCAATCTTTATTTTGTTTTCCACTTATTTGCATTCCTTTTATTCTAGTTTTCAGCTTTTTGCATGGTATAAAAATGTAGCATGGCGTGTTAATTCTTCCATAGTAGTTTTCTTTGGATCAAAGTTATTTACAGTTTTATTTGGGGGTAGACATTTGTTTTTTTCCCCACTCTTTTTTTAAGATAACCTTTTAATATAATAGTGAAAAATGAGTATATTTTTGTAGCATTTTATTATATTAAGAATCTATAATTCACCACTTTTTTTTTCTGAATCTTTAGTTGCACATAGGAAACGTTTATGAGGCTGGAAAATTGAACTTCCTAACAGTTATTCAGTTATTAAATGAAGTCTTGAAAGTAATGAAATATGAACGTTGTCAGGCTGACCAAGCAAGACTGACAATAGACCTTCACTTCCTTGAAAAAGAGACCAAATTTCAGAGAGAAAGATTGTCAGATCTGAAGCATATGAGGTACACTAGGAAGATCTTCTGTTATTTCATTGGGGGAGGAGTAGGGTGGTTTTGATAATTTCTTAGTACAACTTTTGTTTAGTTAACTCTGTAGCTTTGGCAGACAAGTAAGAAAATTTTACTAGTACTCAAAAACTTCATGTCATCAACTCCTAGAGAGATGTATGAGGTAGAAGGGAAAATTAATGTAGTTTTCTTTTGTCTGCAATATATTATTTGCCCTGAGTGATAATTCTTTACAGAATCATTTTAGCTTTTCTTTTGTAGGATCTACTAATAAAACTAGGCCTCAGAAAAGTTTTTTATATTGAGCAGAATGACTAGGAATTGTGGGCTGGGCTCTCTTTAGAAATGGGTAGAATGTAGGGGTAGAATTTCAGCTAGAGTTTAGAACCAGGAGAAAAATTGTGTTTTAAAGATAAATGGAGTATAGATATGTGATTGCTATCTAGTCTGAAAAGGAAAAAAGTTGTTTTAGGTTCTAAACTCTCTCTGAATGAGAGAGCTTGTTCAATTTGTCTGTGCTGTATCGGTTGAACTTTCAGTTATACTTTCTTCTCCTTCTTTACAAACTATTGTATTCTTCAGTACTTTTTCGCATACTTTTTTACTATATTCATGTTTTGAATGAAGTTATTTTTTGTGCTATTGTAGGTATAAAATAAAAGAAGACCTCACAACTGTGAGACATTCTGTTGTGAAAAAACAAGGAGAATGGCATAAAAAGTGGAAAGAATTTCTTGGTCTGTCTCCTTTCAGTCTAATTAAAGGTTGGGCTCCAGTAAGTAATATTGAGTTGCCTTTTTGAGAATAGTTTAATCTCTTGCAATCTCTTGGTTTATCATGTTACAAATGACCTAGAAATGTTATACGTGTGTATGCTTGTCATCTTTGCATCTGAGCCTAAAGGTCAAATGTTTTGGTTTCTGTAATTCATCTAAATGTGTATTAGAATGTTCATAAAGCTGCTGTTTTGACTTTTGGGGGGGGTAGGGGGAGGTAATTAGGTTTATTTATTTATTTATTCTTGGAGGAGGTGCTGGGGATTGAACCGAGGCCCCCATGCATGCCAAGCATGCGCTCTACCACTTGAGCTATACCTTCGCCGCTGCTGTTTTGATTTATAGTTAATATTTTTAGATTCAGTGGATTGTATTAAAAAGAAAATGAGACATTCCTCTTGATGTTAGATATTACTACATTTGAGGCATAGTTGGAGGGCAAAGTTGTCCTTGTGTTCCTAATATACTCCTTAGTTTAAAAATTGTTACAGGATAATTTGTATGTTTGATAATTCTGTCTTTGTTAGGGAGACAAAATCATCCATTCATAAGATTAACTTAGTACTGTTATTGTGGCACTGAATAAGATGTGTGTATTTCAAAATGACAAATTCTGTGTTTTAAGGCTGTGGATCTTTTACCACCCATGTCTCCCCTTTCGTTTGACCCTGCCTCCGAGGAAGTATATGCAAGGAGTATTCTTTCACAGTATCCTGCTTCACTTCCAGGTTGGTTATTTATTTTTGACTCTTAAACCTCCTTCCCAGAATTATTTCTCACTATGGTAACATTTTTTTTTTTAAAACATTCTTTCTTGTTTTTTTCTCTGATTATTTTTTATTGTGGTGAAATTTACATGGCGTTTCAGTCATTGCAGTGTCCAGCTCATTGGCATTTAGTAAACCCAAAATTCACAAAATTGTGCAACCATCGCCACTAGCTAGTTCTGAGTATTTTTATTACCTTGTAAGGAAACTCCGTACCTATTATATCATAACGCCTTATTTTTACTTCCCAAGTCCCTGACAGCCACTAACATACTTCCAGTCTCTGTAAATTTGCCTATTGTGGATATTTTATGTAAATGAACTCATATAATGTGAGGCTTTTTTTGCCTAGCTTTTTTCACTTGCACCATTTTGTTTTGTTTATCGATTTGTCCTTTGATAGACATTTAGGTTGTTTCCAACACTCGGCTTTTATGAGTAATGCTGCTATAAATATTCATTTACAGGTTTTTGTGTTGAAGCCCATGATTTTTTAACATGAAAGAATAGTATCATAATTAACTGAATACACAGTTTCAACAGGTGACATTTTTGTTTTAAATGTGTATGTTTGTATTTTTGCTAAACCATGAGACAATACTTTACTCTATAAGTATTTTAGCATGCGCTGCCATGAAAATAAGGACATTTTTCTATTTAACTACGATACTAATATACCTAAAAACTAGTAATAATTCTATAATATCTCATTTAGTTTCCTCAAATATCATACTATTATCACACTTAAAAATTAATTAATTTCCCTATAACATCTGATATCTATTTCATATTGAGTTTCCCCAATTGCCTGGTACCTGTGTACAAGAAATTGCTATTAGGATTAATAAATGTAAGATAGATAGGTGGAAAAATAAATGAATAAAAAAATTTGTGAATTACATAGCCAGTCTGGAGCAGGTAATAAGTATAGGTCACAGTTGGGTTCAGGCAGGTCATAGGTCACGGCAGCAGTTAGCATGGGACTTAGGAAGAAAAGGATGAGCACAAGTAGGATAGGTGATTGTTTTGGGAGTGAGGTGTATGTGGGAAGGACAGTGGTTGGGAAAGGTCATAGACCAGAGAGCACGGCTCAGAAATAGGTCATAGCAGAAAAGTAGATACAGAAGACCGCATAGTTAGATGAATGAAAAACATCCGCAGCTAGAACATTACTTATGATGATACAGTTACTTTGACAGCTCTTGGCATATTTGGTTGACGGTGTGTTCTCACTTCATCTTGGAAAGGGCCTTTGCACTCTTGGCAGACTTAGTCAGTATTTGCTTTAGATTTTTTTAAGTACATATGTAGTCAACTCTTTAGTATCCACCTTTCCCTGAATATTTTTTTTTAAGTTGAAGTGTAGTTGATTTATAATAATGTTGTAGTTTCAGGTATGCAGCACAGTGATTCAGATTTATTTTTGCAGATTATATTCCTTTATATGTTATTACACAATATTGGGTATAATTGCCTGTGCTATAAGGTAAATATATCTATTTTATGTATAGTAGTTTGTATGTTTATCTCATACTCCTAATTATGCAGGTTCATTGAGATGTGTCTAAAGGTAGATTTGTTTTTGTTTAGCCTGTTTGGAGCTTGTGTGTGCTTATTCAATGTGAAGGCTAGTATTTTTTCATACAGGACTTCAGGTAGACAGCAAGCTTTTCTAGTCCTTGGCAGAATTTTTACAATCCCTTTTCAGGGTCTTAGCAGCTGCAGTGTCCTGCTTTATGATGGTCTCTCAGATCCCAGCCTGAGTGGCCTGAGATGATGTTTCTTATTATCATGTAGGGATTAAATCTCTAGTGTTCAGTCTCTGGAGCCCACCTTATTGAGTCTTGTTTACATTGAGCCTTTTATTCGTTTGAATTTACCATGCTTGTCATGCTTTCCACCTTTGGTTCTGGCATGTGATGATTTTTATTCTTCTGGGTGTTCTTTTTATTCCCTTACATTTTATTTAGCAGAGCTACTGTCTTTATGGTAGGGGTCAGTGTCTGTTTCAGTTTGGTTTGCTTTGTAGTGGTGAGCCATTTTTTTTTTTTTTAAACCTTCTAAATGGACTGTTATGTCTTTCCCCTCCTTTGCTATCCTTGCATATTAAGTGTTGTAGTTTTCTTCATTTGTTGTATGTGATAGTGTTATTCTGCCTCCAGTATCTTATCTGTTCTGTATTACAGATGGCTGTCAGTGATCTTTCTGTAATGTAAATACGAAAATATAAAAAGTAAATATCCTTTTCATTTCCTGGTATAATACCAATCAATGACTTCCTATCACCTCTCAGTTTTAGAAAAAAGAAAAAGCTCTATAAATGCTTTTTCCCTTAGCAGCTTTTACCTTAAAGAGTTCTTACATACCAGAACAGATGTGCATCAACTCTGCCTACCATCACCAAATGGTGTTTACAGTTTTGCATCATCATTTTACTTAATGGTTGTCTACTAAGTTTGCAGTGTAGTTGTATTTGTGCTTATTTTGGGGATGTTTTATAAATAACAGTAACTCCATCATAATTAGTAGGTTCAGAAACATAGGGTATTGAAAAAGTTATAAGGTGGCATTATGATGAATTAAAAGGGAAACTTTCCATGGTATACACACTGGCTTCTTATATAGTATCACTTTGGACACATGTATAGTCTTTCGGAAGCTAACATGTTGAACAAAGAGGAGCCCCTGGAATAGCAAATCCTCTGTAATGTAGCCCTGGCTTTCTTCATCAGTTTCATTTCCTACCATATTTCCACTAGGTTCACCCTCTGCTCCAGCACACTAAACATGCACCTCATTCTCTCAGTATTTTCATGGCTTCTTCTCATTCCCCGCTCTAGGCTGGGTGCCTTTCTGCTTCCTTGCATTCTGTGCATACTTGTATCATAATACTATAGCAGTGTACCATAATTCTTCACTCATCAATAGTTTTTCCTGTACTGACTCCTTGAAGGCAGGTCTCCATTTTTAATTTCCTTTTCCCATTGTTAGTACAGTAATGACATATAGTTATTAAATTATACATTGAAGAATAAATGCATAGGTTGACTGATGTGAGAGATGTTGGGCTAAAATATGCTAAAACTATAACTTTTTGCCCTTGCTGGTTTATGTAGTAATTGCATTATCTGTGGACTTAAACATGAAGCATGGCTATATAATGTTGGAGAATTACAGATTGTCCCTTTTTTGGAAACTTAGCACGTACTATCTTTTTAGAAAAGCCTATTATACATATTCTCCATCACTGTCATGCCTATTACTTTACCCTTAACAATTAAATCATTGTTTTTTCCTATTAGCATTTATATTGTTTTATTTTTCGTTTTTCTTCTCTTTAGAAGTTGTTGTAGAACTTCAAGAGATCTCTGAATATTAGAATGTACAAACATAATTAAAGACTAATTAATTTTTCTGTTCCTTTAGATACACCTAAGCGACATAACAAGGAAAATGATAGTAGAAGAGCAAGTGATATACTGGAAACTAAATGTGATCTAGCCAACAGGTAAAACAAATTTCATTTTCATACTGATTTTTTTTCCTTCATTAATTTTAATCCCATCTTCAGCCAGTTTTCAAGCTTCTCTACTACAGGATAGCCCATAATTTTCTTCTCTTAACCAGACAGTATTTTTCTACTATACATCCACATTTTCAGGAAAAGATTCAACATTTCTGATACATGGGCATTTTTTTTCCTGTCTAGTCCTGTTTTTTTTTTTTTTTTTTTTGATGGGGGTAGATAATTAGGTTTATTTATTTATTTATTTTTGGAAGAGGTACTAGGGATTGAACCCAGGACCTCATGCATGCTAAGCATGCTCTCTACCATTTGAGCTACACCCTCCCCCCCATTCCTATCTAAATGTTGGGATTCAGAGGGATTACCTAATTTTTGAAGAAAGAAACATATATGAAAATTGTCTACTGCAAGTTTTGGGAATTTTTGCTTTTTTGTGTCGGTGAATGTCTTTGAAACCACTTGTGGCTGTTGACTAAATCTAAGAGTTTAGGGACTTTCGAGATCATTTAGTTGGCAGTTTTCAGTCTGTGTTCTGCAGTGCCCTCTAGTTCTGTGGATGAATCGAAATTGGCCTGTGGCTGTCCCAACCTTTCCCACTTCAAACTAAGCAGCTCATTCTTTTATCTGTATCAGATATTGGGGTTTTATATGCCATTTGATAAAAAGAGTTCTATGCTTTAAACATTTTGGGGGAGACTTCTGATTTAATCTAATTCCAAAATTTAGCATATGAAAAAACTGAACATACTTAGTTTGTTGTAACTTTCTTCATTGCCTGTTTTCCGTATTCCATTTTGGCCCTTAAACTGATGCCAGATTATAAAAGCAAAAAATCTCTAAACTAAATGTATGTAATCCACTTGGGGAATATATTTGTTCTTTATTGAAATTAAACATTATTTGGTGTAAACACAGATGTACTAAACAGATTCCTTTATTATTTTGCATTTTCTGATTACCCTTTGACCTAAATAGGTGTCTTTCAGTTAAACTTCCTCATGTTAATGCAGCACAGATACGGAAACAAAATACTTGGGACAATTCTAAGTATTTAATTCTAAATTTTGAGTGACATGAGGCCCTCTTCATTCTATACATGCTTAATAAGTTAATAATTTGAAACACTTTAACTACAGTCAAAACTTACATGTGAAATTATACTATTGGCAGTTCCCTCTGCAGTAATTTTCTAGTTCATAGAGAGATTGACTACTTGTGGAAGAAGTTTATTTTTATTCTTAGATCTGGATGTGATGTTGATTTTCTGAGTACCCTAAAGAAATACAATGAAATCTTCTGTGAAGACCTCATATTGAAGAAATTGTAAAGTTACTGGGCTTGCTAATTTTACCCCTTTACCACAGTTGTTCTTAAAGTTACCTCTTAGAGGGGAATAGTTGGTGCTTCCCAATCTCAATTATGTTTTTGATGTGTCTTTTCTTTAAAGAGCAAATTAAATATTTTGATTAAGATCTCTTGCTAGACTAAAGATTGATGAAATAAGTAGATTAATTAATAAATCCGATTTTATTATAAACTCCATTGAACCTCAAGATTCTTTTTTGAAGTAGAATGAAGTAGAAAGTACTAAGAGGTATTATCAGAATTCTACAGGAGCAAGACACTCAGCCCCAAGAATTTAATTCAAATAGAATTCTCTTAGTATAGGAAAAATTTGTATTAAATATATTTTGACTTTCACATTTATCCTTTTCCAAGCTTCTGGATCTTTTGACTATCTTTTGATACTTTATTTTACTTATAGATTGGGATATAGAAAAGAGGTAGAGGAAGGCTTTTGGTGACGAGGGATAAATGCTTAATGAGAAATGAAAGATTATTACTGCTTAATAGGAGAACAGAAGAGTGGTGAAGAGTTGAGTACTGGGATGTGGAAATGAACTTGTTGCACAGAGTCCTTTACTGTAAAAGGTATTTGTAATAAAATATTTCATGTGTGATGTGAATAGACTACTTAAAGGAAATACCTTCTTTTTTTGGCATATAGTTCAGCTATTATACTAAATATTTTATTTGTAATGGTATCATCTTACATCGGTATCCATGTAGGTAATTGGGAAATTCATATGTGGATATGATCAGTACAGCTATTCAGTTAAAAGCATGGAATGAATATAGTTTTTAGAGTAAGTGTGTTATTAGTCCTTTCACATGCAGTTTTCATTCACAAGTGCTAAATATAAGTAATCTTCTCCATAAATCTTCTGGCTTTTGATCAGTGAGCTCATGGAGGCTTTACCATCCTTAAAATCAGAGTTCAGTGATTGGTGATGGTTTTGCTGTACACTGGGTTCTACCTTTCTTTGTAATAGTTTCTGGAAAGGAGGGTTCTGTGATATTAGTGGTGGTGATGTAGTTCTTCTAGACCTTTAGCCTCTACAATTTCTCCTTTACTGCATTTTAAAGACAGGGCAGTATGATCTTGCATGCATGCCAAATAAAACACCCTTAGTCTTAGAAATTGAATTCCAGTCTCATAATCTCTTTTTATAATCTCTGTTTATTATTTCTCTGTTAATTGTAGACATATTGTAACAATAACAGCAGATGAAAATAAAAAGTAGTTAGTTAAAATTTCCGACAAATCACTTGTTAGATTTTTTTCCCACGTTCTTTTTTAGGCTGTATTTACAATTTTAAATTCAAATCAAAGTATGGATATAGTCTTGTATACTAAAATGCAAACTTTTCTTAACATTAGCATAGGATAAATGCATTTTTTAATTGTATGTTTACTTAACATGTTATCAATTTTCACAAAATAACTTTGTAACATTTCATTTATTTTTAGACTTTTAGGCTTTTCTCAAAATTTTTACTACGATAAAAAGCATGCCTTTTTCTTTTGGAAGTGCTCTTAGGTTAAATTCCTACAATGGGATCAACACCCTTTTTATCTGTTACAGTGGTAGGATTTCCTTGGCCTCAGTTTTTGGTATGGCAAGTGGGTAGAGAGTAAGGACTAAGCCAGGGCTGCTTTAAAGTTAACTTGAATTGAGATGTTAGCAAGGCTGATAGCATGTTGCCAATTCAGAAATGAGAGGGAGGAAGGTGTAGAATGTGGTTCCATCTTTCTCTGTTATGATGCTCTGCAAGAATGATTCAAATAGAAAAATTTGGTGGCATCTTCAAGTGGCATTTATTCATTGATCAGTCAATTTATCGATCAGTTACAAATATGTATTGCACTATGAAGCCCTAGGGACTGTGTTAGCCACCAAGAATAGTGTTGGGTAAGCCATAGTCTTTGTCCTCAAGGAGCTTACCAGTCTTGTGGTGGCATCTTAGTGGCTTTGGTCCATAGCTTGCTGGCCCTGCTTCAAAGGGCTTTTTGACCATTTTAATGTCAAGTTTATGGGAAAATGTGGATAAAATCACAGTAGATAGTAATTAGTTGTCTTTTGCCTTAGATACCTGGATTATATCCTGGTGATGCAAAGTTGAAGCTTGAGGAATTTCAGTGATTTTGAATTATGTTTGGAAGGCAAATGATTTCAAGAAGGGCACATTTGAAAAAGTTTAAAAAGCATATTTGCTATTATGTAAAATATTTGAAGAGCTATTAATTTTGTACTTTTCTGTTTATGAACAGAAAAGCCCTGACATGCTTGATTTTGAAAGTGGTCTCTATGGTAATCTTGCCTTTCATTTTACCTAGAATAGGAAAGTTTTTGGTCAATGAACAGACCCAATCCATGACTGAATCTGAGAGCACTTTCAAGATGAAGATAAATAATTAAAGTTATCATTGCTTTGAAGGCTTAAAAAATTTAATAACTTATTTTGTAATTATAGTGAAAAGATACATAAGGTTTTCATGTTTACCCAAAGAGGTAAGAGAATCTAAGAGATTAAGGAATAGTGTGTGTGGAATGCAGCAAACTGAAATTGAATAACCATATGACTTTACTGTAAGTGTAATGTATTTGCTATAGAAAATTCAACATAAGAGAAATTGATTTTGGACGTGAAATATCAAAAGAATCTTATAGTCTGTGCTCCAGTGAAATTCTGTGATCTGAAGCCTGAGGACATTATAAGAATGTGATTCTAGTTAATTGAGTTAACTTTTATCCTGTATTCAAGTTTTTGAGTTTTCATCAAGTCAGTCAACCCTTGTAAAAAATACTGTTATTTAAAATGCATAATGGATAAGGAAAATGTTCATAATTTGGGAGGTTGATACACAAATTGGGCTGAAGTACTGCTCTAATTGTCACCATACCTCCCTATAATAAATTGCCTTTTGATGACCGGGACGAATTGAGTGAAATCGTAACGGACAGATACGGGGCAGACAGTTTCTTTAGAATATTCAGATACATCAAGTGAATGGAATTCTTTCCTACTCATAACTTGGATTTATTTATTTCTTTCCTTTTTAGCCCTGCTTCTTTCCTGTTGCACCCCATTTCATCATGGGGTATAAACAGTGTTACACTACTTGAAAAGGTACATTTTAAAACAATTTTAAATTACTTCTGACCATACTGACTCATGATAAAATTTCCCTTACGTTTGTTGATATGCCAGTTACATTAAGTTAAATTAAATTTCTGTTTTCTTATTTACCAGTATGTGCACGTTATGTATCATTGGCTATTACTTCTAAATGTGAATATTGAAATTTTTAAAGTGTGCCAGTGAACATTTAATTCTACAGTCATGTTAACAGCCTTTTGTAGGTTCATGATAACTCAGGGACCTCTAATGAAGATCAGTCACAGTTACTAAGGTTTTAACATTACATGTCCATCTTCTTCAGGACACGAAAGTGAGGACTCCTAGAGAAGAAAGAGAAACACTTCCTAATAAAATACCAGAAGTTGAAGTGGAAGACTCTTCATCATCAAATATTGCAAAGAATACAGAGAGTAGTGCATTTGGAGTGTCTCTGCCAGCTGAAAAAAGTGATCCTTTCCAAAAAGAGCAAGACCATCTGGTAGAAGAGGTTAGAAAAAGATTGTAATAAGTATATGGATATATCTGTTGTTTTCTCCATGATGTTGGAATTATAAGTGCAGTACAGTTAATTACCGACTACTGGGGGGTAATTTGGGAAAGGAGGTCATAGATAAAAAAATCATGGTTAAAGCAAAATTGGTCCTCCCAAAAGGTAGAAATAAGTATGAACTTTATTAGCTAAGATCACATCCATGGTTTAGAACCCACATCCCATTCTATAGCTATCCAAAATTATAAAAATAATACACTTACAATTTTGGAATTAACGATTACATAATTTTTTGGATAAGTACACTCAGTGATGATGTCTTATTAAAATACTCTAAATGTTGTCTGTTGCTTAGCTGAGCTTCCTCCTTTTGAATATTGGAACAGACTATACAGTATATAATCACTGAATGAAGGTTTTGTCCTTCTGCTTTTTAAATATTTCAAAAATGAATGAATACATCATTGTTCACGTACTTGGTTTTCTTAGCCAGCCCTCTGCCTTAGTACTATTTTACTTTTAACTGGCAAGTGACCACATAATACTACTATTGCTGAGTATTATGAAACGCAGTTTACACAGATTAAATGGTCAGGCCATTCTCTAATGTTATTTTTTTTTTTCATGTTTTCCATTGTTTGAATTTGGATAAACAGCCAGGAAATAAATCAGCTACTTTATATTCCTGAGAGACTGAAAGAAAAATTTGGTTTAGTGCATATTGATTCAGGTATTGGGGTTCCCTTCTGTTTCTCAGTCCTGATCAAAGTTAATGAATATTGTCCGAGTATGAGAACTAGATGTTAGTCATTTTTCTTATTTGTAACTTGAGGAGGTTGGACCAATTTTATGGTCTCTAAATACTTTTAATTCTCTAAAATTCTGTTTCTCTTTTAGTTGATTGACTTTATATTAAAGAAAAGGTGGTTAATCATTCTTTTTTTCTTTCCTGATGTGGGAAGAAAGGCACATTTTCTGGTTTAAGAGATTTTATAGTAGCAGTGGGATGGAATGGAAGAAGAGAGTCCTAAAATCTTAAAGCTCTGAAAGTGAAGTGAAATTATTTTTTTTTTTAATAGTGTCTATGACAAGGAATATTTAGTGTTTGAATTCTAGAGAAGCCCTCTAATTTCATGGAGGAGGTTAAACTGGGGTCAGTTTGATTAGGGTCATAGGCAGTTTCTTTTTAAGTTATCTCGGGGCAGATGTTTTAATTTGCATGTTTTTGTTTTCCAGTTTTATTTAAATTTAGTTAGTATAGAGTGCTGTTTTCATATAGAACACTTTCTTTTTTCTATTTTATTTTATTTATTTATTTTTTAATTAAAATTTTTAAATGGAGGTACTGGGAGTTGAACCCAGGACCTCACACATGCTAATAATAAGCACATGCTTTACCACTGAGCTGTGTGGCCCCACCCCCTTTTCTCTCTATTTAAAAATGTGTCCCTATGCTTTGTTTACTAGTTTATGTCTGATAATAAAGTTCCTGGCAAAGAAGTATGTTGTCAGAATGTATTCTGTTTATTAATGGAGGTGTTACTTGTGGATTATAATTGAGAAGAACCTGTGTACTTTAAAACCAGTCATTTTGGCGGATTAGAATTGTCAAGCTCAAAATTGTGGCAGATAGCAGCTTAGATCACTGGTCTTTCCAAGTATAAATACTTACCTTGTCTCTCTTATATAATGAGATGTTCATTTAAGATAAGGGAGGAAACAGGTTTTGGGTTTGATTTCACCTTAACAGGATAGTCTGTACGGAATGTCTGGGAGCTACACTGTTGAGCTAGTTTTTGTGTCATCTGCTGTGGGAAGGGCTGCTGACCTTAAAGTGCTTACTGTTCTTATGGCCTTTTGTTGCATTCTATTAATGGACTTGGTAATTTTTGCTTTACATTTTTGTTTGTTTGTTTTAGGTTGCAAGGGCAGTTTTATCTGATTCACCACAGCCCTCTAAAGGAAAAGAAGCAAAATTAGAGGAACTGATTGACTCTCTAGTTTCTAACCCTTTCTTAACAAGGAACCAAATTCCCCGAACTCCAGAAAACTTAGGTAAGTTAATAATGTTTTCTGCCATTATTTTCTTTCTTAGATGTTACTGATATTAGAACCTTGTTCTGACAAATCTTCTGGAAACTCAACTTTAAAACTTTTTTATCTTTCAAATTTAGTGGCATTGATTCTATTTGTTTCGATATAGGAGACCTTTTATTGAAGTCCTAATAAGTGTGGACACTCTCACTTATGTGGCTAGTCCTTCAGCAGGATTATTTTGCCCTGGTACTGTACAGTTTTGTTGTTGTTGTTTTACTTGGCTTTTTCCTGGAAAACATTTTAGTTGATCACTTTTTAAAAAATCCTCTGCCCCCCATGTGATCTGTGATCAACATTTATAGAGTATAGGGGCTTTGTTCTCTCTGGCAGCGACCAACAGCATCCACCAAAAACTCTGCATGCAGAGCTGTTTTCTGCCCTTCCCAAGCTAGTCCAGACTCCCCAGAACTTTCTTCTTACAACCTATATTGTGTAGGCAGAGTTCTGATATTGTTGCCTTTGTATAGGCACATCATTCTGGTTGAGTGATTAAATATAATTTCCATTTTGCTCCTAGAAATGACATATTCAAAGTTAAATTTATTCAATTCAGGTTGAACTGGGCCACCGTCTAGATTGGTGGGTGTCAAGCTACATGGGAACTAAATTCTGGCCCACCCTGTGTGTTTTTGTATGTAAAGTTGCATTGAACACAACCATATTCATTTGTCACCATATCATTTATGGCTGCTTTCATGCTATGATGGCAGAGCTGAGTACTTGCCACAGACTGGATTGCCTAGAAAGCCTGAGGTATTACTATCTAGCCTTTCATAGGAAAAGTTTGCTGAGCCCTGGCTTAGATGGCCAAGAAAATATCTTTTTAACAAATGTAATTTGTATATGCTTTGTGAAAGTACATGCACATTTCAGAAACAGCTTTTGTTTTTATGTGTGATCAGCTGGAGATGGAGTTCTTTGATCTTAGTGGACTTTGATATGTTGTGGAGCCATGTCATCCAACTGGCATATCTATGGAACATTTACTGAGTCAGCAGTTTTATCTTGAGCACTAGAAATGAAATGTTTAATTGCATGCTCTGTTTGGGAATATTATTGATAACTTATGTTATTCTCCCCCTTTATTTAATCAGTAAATGAAATTAGGAGCTCATGGAGAAAAGCTGTTGAAGTGGAAGATAATGGAAGTACAGAACCAATTCAGATGGATCCTGAAAAGAGAGAAGTATTGACAGAATCCTTACCTGTGTTGCCTAATCAGGGAGAGTTTAGCATGGCCAGTTTTTTCTCAGCAACCACTGTATCTGATGTTAGCCATTCTCATTTGCCTGAAGAGAAGGTTGTTTCAGATTGCCTCAAGTGTGTACCTCAGAAACCTGTGACTAGTCACGCAGGTGAACCAACAACACAAAATCAGTCAGATTTATTAAATAAGGAACTAATTTGTAAGCAAGATTTGGAGTGTACAGCTCTACAGAACAAGCCTTTAGAAACTAACCAAATAGAGACATGCTCTCCTGCTGTAGGCAGTAGGAGAGATGTGATAAATAGCAGTGAAGAGGACTATGTTACAATATCAGACCACTTGCAGGCTTCTTACAAAGATCCTTCCATGCATAAAAGTATGTTATGGAACTCTTTTCAAATCTCAAGTGGAATTAGTTCCAGTTTTAAAGATAGTGATTTTGGCATATTACATGAAACTCTTCCAGAAGAAGTTGGTCACTTAAGCCTTAATAGTTCCAGTAGTACAGAGGCCAATTTTAAACTGGAACCAAATAGTCCTATGCACGGTGGCATTTTCCCAGAAGATGTTGTGGGAGAAAGAGAGGCAACTCCAGAATCAGACATCAATTTACAGGCTATTTACAGTGGATATGAGGCTCTGAAAAAATCTCTGTCCAAACAAAAGGAAGAAACTTACCTCTCTAATCCTGAAACACTTGAAAGACACAAACCAGAATTGAGCCTTACTCTCCCAAACATGCAAACAGATGATATGCTTAACTTTTTGGGCACTCATGATTTGCACATTGACTATACAAAACCATCTTCACGCATGTCCCTTGGTGAAAGAAAACGATCTCTTTCACCACTAATTAAGTTTTCTCCAGTGGAACAAAGATTGAGGACCACAATACCATGTAGTCTTGGAGAACTTCTACCTAATTTAACAGGTAAGATTTAACTAGACCTGTGCGTATTGACCTGCTGAAGTTTTCTCTTAACTTCTCATAAAAATAGTATGCAGTGAATGTTATATGATCTTTATTGTTAATGTGATATAATTTACCCCTTACTCCTTCGCTAGGATGAGCAGAGTGAACCCATCATTTTTATGAGTACTTGGCGAATTTCTAGTGATGCGTATATAGTTTACAATTGGTGTGAGACAGGGATGAAAAACAAAACAAAAATACCCAAACTGGTTGATTTTTGTAATACAAATTCCTGAAAGTAAATCTCATCAGAACCTTCTTGGCTAGTGGAAGATGGTTCTAAAAAAGTTGAGAAATGCTGTTTTAAATACCATTCTTGTAACAAGGTAATATCTGTGATTTGCTTTGGAATAATTTAATGGGGTGAGCTGACAAAATAAGAAAGATCAGTACATTAGTTTCTTAGGGCTGCCGTAACAAAGTCCACAAACTGGATGGCTTACAACAATAGAAATTTATTGCCTCTGGAGACAAGTTCTGGAGGCTGGAATCTGGAATCAAGGTGTTAGCAGGGCCATGTTCCCTCTGAAGCCTTTAGAGGATGATCCTTCTTGACTCTTCTAGCTTCTGATCCCTCCAGGTGTGGGATCTGGATCCCTCCAGATCCCTCCCTCTTTGGCTTGTGGCAGCATAAGTCATCTCTTCCTCTACCTTCACATGACATTCTCCCCTTGGGTTCCTTGTACCTTCTTAAAAGAACACCAGTCATATAGATTAAGGGCCCATCCTACTCTTAACTGAATATGTCTGCAGTGACTCTTATTTCCAAATAAGGCCATATTCTGAGGTACTGGGGGGTTAGAACTTCAAGATATGTTTTTGAGGGACATTGCTAAACCTGTAACAGTTAGTATTAATAATTATTGAAGCTGGGTGATGGATACATTGGGTTCATAATAGTTAAAAAGAACTGCTCTTGGAACTATATGCAATATCTTATAATAGCCCATGATGGGAAATAATCTGAAGAAAAACAAAACAAAACTGAATCACTTTGCTGTACACTTAAAACTAACACAATATTGTAAATCAACTACAATAAAAACAAAACAGAAAAACTGTTCAGAAATGCTCTTAATACCATGAGGTATTAACTCACCCCAATCAGAATGGCCATCCTCCAAAGTCTACTATGCTGGAGAGGGTGTGGAGAAAGGAGAACCCTCTTGTTAGTGGGAATGTAATTCGGTGCCCCTATAATGGAGGAAAGTATGAAAGTTCCTTAAAAAACTAAAAATAGACTTGCAGTGTGATCCAGCAATCCCACTCCTGGGTATGTATCTGGAGAAAACTCTTTTAAGTTGAAAAGATACATGCGCCTCCATGTTCATAGCAGCACTATTTACAATAGCCAAAATGTGGAAGAAACATCAGTGTCCATCAATAGATGAATGAATAAAGAAGATGTGATACATATATCACATATATATATATATATATATATACACATACATACACACACACACACACAATGGAATATTAGCCATAAAAATGAATGAAATAATGCCATTTGTAGCAACATGGATCGACCTAGAGATTGTTATACTAAGTGAAGTAAGTCAGATAAAGACAAATATCATATCATTTATATGTGGAATCTAAAGAAATGATATAAATGGTATGTATATGAAATAAATGATATTTATGAAACGAACAGATTTACAGATAGAGAATAACTGTAGTGATTCTTATAACTTATAGTTACCAAAGTGGAAAGGAGAAGGGAGAGATAAATTAGGAGTTTGGGATTAGCAGATACAAACTATTATATGTAAAATAAATAACACGGTCCTACTGTGTAGCACAGGAAACTATATTCAATATCTTACAATAAATTATGGAAAAGAATCTGAAAAATGCTCTTAAGACATTTCAGAACAGATAGAGATTTAGTAATACAGATTATGTATAATTCTGATTTGTTCATGATAATTGAACACTAGTATATTGAAAAGTATTCTAAGACGTATATATTGATGTCCTATAGAGAAAAGGTACCTCAGTGAGAACAGTGGTAATTTTGCTGTAGTTAAATATTTGTAAGTGAACTTTTTATTTAAGATTGACATTTGCTACCATTTGGAATTTTTCCTATTATTTTCTTTGTAGTGTTTACTTACTGTTTTCTCTTTTTTAAAATCAATTTTGCAGAAGAAGAAATCTTGAGTAAGAGCCTTGATGCAAAAGAATCTCCATCTGACTTGAGAAGATGAAGCAGTAGCCCAGTCAGTTTAATTATGCACTTAAGTTACAGCAGTGTCATAGGATAAAAACTGATTTATAATTTAAATACACATTGTCAGTGTAGCTGTATTTCAAGGTCCAAAAAATCCTAGATAATGCCTTTTAGCCTTCTCTCTTGTTTTCAGGTAAGGAGAGTATGTTTGGATTTTGTCTCTTTGTATGGATAAAGGATTGAAATGTGAAGTATTTGGAAAGTAAACATCAATTTATGTGAAGCCATTTTGATTTCTTAAGTAATCTGGTAAGCATTAAGTAAATGGCAAAGTAGTAGTTTTGACTAATTTATTATGTTATAATTTGTTTTAACATAAGGATGAGTAGTTTGTGATGTACTTTCATTAAGTGGTTAACATAGTAGCCATTGAATATATTGATCTTTCTTTTTAGGGAAATGCACAACTTTTATTGTTTCTTTATGGAACATTCTGATACTAAACAAAAAAATTGAGAAAAGTATTTTTTAGGGTGTGTACTCAAAATGACTAAGTTTGGGAAAGTTCTGAATAGGCTTTATGATGATTCAAGTAGGTTGATCCTGAAAAATGATGTTTGATGGAATAAAGTGCATGTGGTGGTGATAGTGAAGAATAGAGCAGAATGGATTTAGAAAAAGGAGAAAGATGGAAGATTACTAGACACAAATTTTGAGGAACATTATAAATCCATTTAGTGGGTTGTATAGCAGTTTTACATTTAGTCTAATTTAGACTTTGAGAATTTAATTTAACCCGTTTTTTTTTTAACAGAAAATACGTAAATTAAAAAATTAGTCTGTGTTTATTGTTTTTTTGGGGGGGCATTGCTTTTGGGGAAGGGAGATAATTTTGTTACTTTCCTCAAAAATCATAAGTTCCCCACTGTCTACAAAATTCGGCTCAAAATAGCTTAAGAAAACTGAACTTGGGGTTAAAATAACTTGTTCATTGTCACACAGCTAAGTCAGCGGTGAAGCTAGGATTTGACCCTATTTTCCTTCCTTAATATACCAACAAGACCTCCTAGAAGTAAATAAGGGCTGGGATGTAGGATATGGCTGTAGGAGTGGACATCCAACTGACCTTCTGGACTCTGAATGGGAGTCAGATGTGAGGCCTCTCAGTGTCCTGCCTCACTTAAGTCATGACCTCTGGCCAAGAAAAGGGCTTGTCTTTAGTATCCAAGTGAATACATACCATTGTCCTCTGTGAACCAGGAGGAATGAACTGAGTGTGCACTGGAAGTGTGATAGCACCTACCATACTCCTGTGTCTAGCCCCAACTCTTAACCATCAAAACCTTGTCCGTTTGCCAAGAGTTGAAGGGCAGAGCTCTGGAAGTGGCTGGTCTTGATAAGTTCATTTCTTCACTCATTTGGGCTTATTTTGGGCTTGTTTGATTCCAGTTTGAAGGCCACTTTTTTTGTGAAAGAGAAGAAAAGCACATATAACTACTACCTTTTTGCAGTGGAAAAGAAAGAGGAAGAGAAAAGCTTCTCCTAAGGTGCTATATTTTATTAGTTAATACAACAAATTAGACTCTGCAGGTCTGCTGCGAAGTTATTCTCTAGTCTACCTTAAGAAACCCAGTATCTATAAATCCAAAATTAACACGTTAGGGAGGAGGTAGACCTGTCATATTAGCATCTATAAAGTGCCAGAACCATTCCTAGATACTTAATACATATTATATCTTTTAATCTTATACCTCTGTAAGATACTGATTATTATACCTATTTTACATATAATAATACCAAAGCTAGGGAGCTTAAATGACTTTCTAAAATAGACTCAAGGAATCATCTGGGATACATCTTTAAGGAAAATGTAGATTCTATAAGTCTAAAATGGAGATTAGGAATCTGTAGTGTTTTAAGTATGTTTCCCTGGTCATTCTTCGCCTCAGAAAAAAGCTTGAGAACCAATGCTAGGGGATATAGAGTCACATTTAGCCCTGGGGCACCTTAAAGAAGCCAGGTACATGATCACATACCTTACTACTTTAGGGATTGTTTGCTATCTGATAAGGAAGCTTAAGTTCACCAGTAAGTGTGGGCCCTGAATTACTGAGAATCAAAAGATCAAAGTATCTTTGGATATTATGGAGTTATAAAAACTACATTGTTAAGTGAGTCGTACTTGTGATAGGTTGAGCTTTTGGCATTCTTCCCTGTCATTTGTATGCCAGTATTATAAACAAAAGTATCTCTGTCACTTTCTCCTAAATCATTTTGATTATGATTTACTGCTTTCAACCTCTTCCTTACCCAATACTGCTCACATAGCTACTTTTTGACCTTAAGGGATTGCTTTGATCATGTCAGTTCCTTGTTTAATGAAGTGACTGTTCAGTGGAACATCTCTTTGTTCCATTAATGGTTCATTTGCTAATTCCAGAGTAGAGTTCAAATTTAAAGGCATATAAGGTCCCTTCCAGAGGTTCCTCTATTCCCCCTTCCACTTGATCTCCCACATTTTACTGAAATGCTTTGCTGAGCATGGGTCTTTAGAAATCTTAATTCACATTTCTGAAGCTAGAATATCTTACCTTCATCTCCCAGCTAATCACATTTTTAGCTGTGCTTTAGGGTTCAGAACAAATCTCACTCTTACCTTGAAGTTCTTTATCCACGGGCCTATCCTTTCTCTGAAATCTATTATCTTAACTTTTAGTCACTTAGTGTTTTTCATTTATTGCTTTTATCATTTTTTTCATGGTTGGATGTGATTTCTCCAGTTATATTGATTATATACATACAGACATACCTACGTAGATGTGTGTATGGCTTGTGTCCACACATACATATACTCCAAGGGCCATAGATCATCCTTAGCAGATATTGAAGTACTGAAATTGTTTTCTTTGCCTCATAAGTGATGGAATTAAAGGAATGGTAAAGAGGGAGGGCTCCTTTGTTGCTGTAAGAGTACTTTTTCTCATTACATTCATAGCAGAATGTACGTTATTTTATTCACTGTTCATAAGATGAAGGTGTATTAACTGACTTCTGTATCAATATGAAACTTTAGATAATGCCAGTATGTCCTAATTGTCTTAAATGTTTAAAGAGGACAAGCATGTAATGTTGCTTAACATATTAACATGTTATCAAGTGGAATAAAGATAATAATGTTAAAGAAAGTCATTTTGGGGGAATTTAATTGAAAACAAAAATACCAGTATTTTGAAACTGTTCTTTACGTGTTTCTTTCTTAAAAATTTTTTATTTTTAATTTTTTAAAATGGAGATACTGGGGATTGAACCGAGGACTTCCTGCATGCTAGCTACCACTGAGCTATACCCACCCCTCACCTTCCCATGTGTTTCTTAACCATGATCTATGAAGTCAGTTTTACCTAAAGACAGGAATTCTTGAGACCTGTATAAAAGGAAACCTTATTTTTTCCTTGCTCTGAGTATATTGAAATTAATGAAAATTTGTTTAAGGACACTTTCCTCAATGTAAAGAAAGTATTTGCTAAAGTAAAATACCTTTTTATAAAGGTTTTGAAATTCCCTATCACTTATGTTTAATGTCTGTATAGAGATAATGCCTCATTTGTAAAATGAGAGGTGAGGAGTTGATCAGAGGTCTCTTGGCTCAAAGATGGGATACTTAGATTTCATTTCAGACAATCTATAAGGCAGCTGAAGTGGGGCATTTTAGTTCTGTTTTTTGACTTCACTATACCATACTGCCATTCCAAAATCAGAACCTTAGAATCCTTCCCCCAAGGTATGTAACCTAAGAATCTGGTTCAATATAATCCAATTTCCAGATAGATACAGGTGGGAAAGCAGTCTTGCCCAAAGTGAAACACTAGTCTTTGAGAGATGTCACTTCCTGGGCTTTAGTTTACTCAAATCTATAAAATCAGGGAAATTACATGAAGGAATAATGCACACCTAAAAAGCTAGGAGGAAGTAGTGGCATGTAACGGTTAGGATCTGAAATCATACTGCCTAGGTTCAGCTGCATGACCTTAATAAGGTCATATCAGTTTTCTCATCTATTAAAATACAAATAAAAGTAATTACCTCACAAGTTGTGAGTGTTAAATAAGAAAACACACCTCAAGTATTTAAGAATACCTGGCATTTATTAAGGGCTCAACTACTGAGCTAGGCTTCACATCCAGTAATTTGGGAGTGGGGAGGAAGACTGGCTCAGTAGGTGGTACTGACAGCTTGACAGTACTGAGTATGTGCCAGGCACCATTCTAAGGGCTTTCCATGTTTTAATTCAATCTCAACAATCCAGTGAGGTAGTGCTATTCTTAACCATATTTTACAAATGAGGAAACAAGCACAGTAAAATTAGGTACCTTGCCCAGTTCACAGAGCTAGTAAGTGAAGACTGGAATATTAACCCAGGTTGTCCAGCTCTAGCCCATTCTCTTAACCATACTGCTACAGTTGCTATGAAACATTGCTAAAACAATGGGGGCTGAGATCACAAAATCAAATTCACCAGTTAAGCAATACTTGTAGGTAATCAGAATCTATAGATTTATTATTAACCACCTTCAAATTATTTCAAATAAGACCATATTTTAAATTGCTAACAGCAAATGTTTATTCATGATTGAAGCCAAGAAGAATTTATAAATGTATTTTAATACCTTGCTGATAAAATAACATTCCATCTTTGCAATCTGGTAAGCAATACAGGAAGATACTGTAAAAGCTTTGATGTGTATATCTATTATAACCAGGTATTCAGAACACACACACACACACACACACACACCCACCTACTTTAGTGTTACACCATACCAACTTTTCAGAAAGGCCATCTTGAAGCTCTACTGGATAGCTGAGTAAATAGCGTCCAAGGCTTAAGGACTGGGGAGCAGGGAAGAAAGAGATGGAAGTAGTAAGCAGCACACATTTCAAAGCCCACTTTTAAGCACACGACATTATGAATATTAAGAAAAAAAAGATGCGGGGGTGGGAGGAGGCAATTCAGCATTTTCAGAAAGCGCATTTGGCAATATTCAACGCATAAGGAGGCTGTGCTTGGGACCATCCACTCTCTCCAGCTTCTCAAAGTGTTTCCTGGCATTGCGAATGTTGATCAGAGTAGCTGCAGAAGGGATGGACGGATCTGACATAACCACCATCACGTATGTGTTTGATGTGAAGATGTCGATGAAAGCAGCGAAGTTAGAATTCCTTACTTCCATGCTCTGGAAAGAAGCGGCCAATTTACTGCAGCTCAGCTTGAACTGCTTAATAATGTTGCTGATCTTCTCGAACCGGTGGACGTCGCGCTGCTCTTTGCACTGGTAATGGGAAATGACCAAGAACGTCGCTCTCTCGAACAGCAGAACTTCGTCGGCCTCGATAATTTGGGCAAAATTGCTGAGGTTCATCTCCAGCTGCTGCACATTGGGAATCAACTGATAGACGATACTGGACCAGGCTTTGTAGAGCGTTTCATCCCAGATGGATGTTCGAAAACAAGCGCACTCCAGCGGGCGAGACAAACGCCTCAGGTCTTCCTCTCGCTCTTTAAAAATCAGGTCACGCTGATCCTCCTGAACCAGATCCATTTTGTGCACCAGGCAGAAGATTTTGGCATCAGGAGAGTTCTGGAGGATGGCCTCCAGACACGACTGGTAATAATGCATGTCCTTCTCCAGTTCGCGGCTCTCCACGTCGAACACGTAAATCAGAACCTCGACGTTACGGAAGATGTTGTCTCGCTGGCTGGTGAAGTAATTTTCCATGAAGGTGTCCTGACCGCCACAGTCCCACAGGTTCAGCACCAGGTTGCCCAGAAAACGGACGTGGGAGTGCTCCACATCAATGGTGGCACCCAGGCGCCGGGTGTCGCGAGCGATGTAATTTGCGAAGATAATCGACCTCATGCTGGTCTTCCCCGACCCGCTCTTCCCCATCAACAGCACCTTTTTCTTCATGGCTGTATTTGGCATCACCCGCCGGAGCTGCCGCGGACTGGGCCTCGGGGCGCGGCCTAACTGCAGCGCGCAGGGAGGGGAGGGAGGGGCCGGGGCTTGCGGGGACTCCGCCGGCTAGGCCGCACCGCTGTGCGGTCAGGGAGGCCGAAGGTACGGGCTCGGAGCTGCAAAGGCAGCGGCTGCGGAGCTCTTCCTCAGACAGGAGCGCCGTGGGGCGGAGGGCAACAGCCGCTACGGACCAACGCTCGCCTTCCGGAGAGAAGAGTCTCTGCGGCTTTGCTGCCACCCACTTCCGGCGGCGATCTCGCGAGAACCTGCGCGCTCAGCCGTCGCTGCTCAGCCAGGTTTCACAAACCGCTTTTATAATGAAACCCAGCTGGGCCCACCTGAAGAAGAAAATGGAACAGAACCCAGGACTATGGTGTTCTGTCGTCCTATTTAAACCCGTCTTACGGTTGCGAGATGGACGTGTGTGGGCGGTTGGGAGAATGCTGCCATCTCGTGGCCGAAAACCCCGAGCCCACCACTCCGCGCTTCAAGAGCGCGGTGTGCTTTGGGGAGCTTTCAGGCCCGGGCAGCAGACAGGTGAAGCAGAGGAAGGCGGAATGTCTCAGCCCTTTTAGGCGTCCCCACATTCCCTGCTTTACTGAGTACAAGGGTAGGACAGATGAAAACTGTACCAAGGAGGAAAGTGAGACTCCCAGAAATAAGTGACTGCCCAGGGCTACACAGCTGGATTGTAGTAAATCCCTACAGGGAGGTATCCTGACTCCGTTAGTGCTTTTCCCACTTGGAAGCAAGTTCGTTTCTTACACCTGCTTTTCCGAAAATCTCTTCCTTTAGAATTGATAGTGAGAATTCCAAAGCAATTGTACATTACGTCAGTCCTCACGCTAACCCTATGAATAAATAACCTTATTTTCACGTCAGTAAGTCGAAGCTTATAGGGGCTAAGTAACTACCAAGTTACGCATCTATTAAATGATGAAATGCAATGTGTTTATTTTTAAAATATAAATTGTATGTATTTAAGGTGTACAACGTAATTTGATATACATAGTGAAATGAGTACAGTCAAGCTAATTAACATATCTTGTATAATTACCTTTTTTGTGTGTATGTGGAATCTGGAATCTACTCTCTTAGTAAATTTCCAGTATTCAATACAGTGTTAGCTATAGTTATTACGTTGTAGGTTAAATCTCTAAACTTACTCATCCTACGTAACTGCAACTTCGTATCATTTGACCAGTATCTCCCCATTTCCCTCACTTCACTCTGGTAACAACCATTCTCCTCTCTGCTACTATGCATTTTGACGTTTTTAGATTCTTCATATAAGTGAGATGATGAAAGCGTTTTTCTTTATGTCTGGCTAATTTCACTAAGCCTGATGCCTTCCAGTTTCATCCGTGTTGTGCAAATGATAGGATCCCCCCTTTTAAAGGCTGAATATTATTTCACTGTGTATATAAACCACCATTTCTGTTTTAAACACAAACATTTTTATATTGATTTTATGTTTAAAACTTAACACATTTACAGTTTTCTAAGACAACAAGAATGTTCTCTAATACCATATTCTACAATTGGATGTTGACGTAGATTTTAGCTAAAATATACCAACAGTAGAATTCCCACTGTCCCTTAGAGAAGTTGAATTTTTTTATTTTGAGCAATTAGTTATTTAAATTCTTCTGGTACTTATATTGGATTTTGGTGATTTTTTCTATCCAGTTTTTTTTGAGATATACTTGACATATAACATTGCATTAGTTTTAAGTGCACAACATAATGATTTGCTATACATACATATTGCCAAACTATTGCCACAATAAGTTTAGTTAACACTCATCCCCTCACATAGTTACAATTTTTTTCTTGTGATAATAAGTTTTGAGATCTACCCTTAGTAAATTTCAAATATACAATACAGTATTGTTAACTATAGTCACCATGCTGCGCATTTACATGACCAGAACTTGTTTATCTTATAAGTGGAAGTTTGTTCCCTCTGACCACCTTCACCTATTTTGCCCACCCTCTAACCTCCACCTCTGGCAACCACCAATATGTATCTGTGAGTTTCTTTTTTTTTTAAGATTCCACATATAAATTAGATCATACAGGATTTGTCCTTCTCTAACTTATTTCACTTACATAATGCCTTCAAGGTCCATCTATGTCATTACAAATTGCAGGATTTCCTTTATTTTTATGGCTGAATTTTCTCTCTGATATATATTGATATATTGATATCAATCACATTTTCTTTATCCATTCATGCACCAGTGGACACTTAGGTAGATTCCATGTCTTGGCTGCTGTAAATAATCCTGCAGTGAACATGAGGGTGCAGATATCTTTTGGAGATAGTGATTTCATTTCCTCCGGATATATACCTAGAAGTGGGAATGCTGGGTCATATGGCAGTTTTTTTCTCCTTTATACATTTGTTTTAATTAATTATTTAATTATTTAATTGAAGTATAGTCAGTTACAATATGTCAGTTTCTGGTGTACAGTATAATGTCCCAGTCATACATATACATACATATATTTGTTTTCATTTTCTTTTTCATTAAAGGTTATTACAAGATATTAAATATAGTTCCCTGTGCTATACAGAAGAAATTTGTTTTTTAATCTGTTTTTATATATAGTAGTCAATATTCGCAAATCTCGAACTCCCAAATTTATCCCTTCCCACCTTCTTTCCCCACTAACCATAAGATTGTTTACTATGTCTGAGAGTCTGTTTCTGTTTTGTAGATGAGTTCATTAGTGTCTTTTTTCTTTTTTTAGATTCCACATATGAGCGATATCATATGGTATTTTATTTTTCTCTTTCTGGCTTCACTTAGAATGATAATCTCCAGGTCCATCCATGATGCTGCAAATGGCATTATTTCATATTTTTATATAGCTGAGTAGTATATCATTGTAAAAATATACCACAACTTCGTTATCCAGTCATCTGTCAATGGACATTTAGGTTATTTCCATGTCTTGGCTATTGTTTATAGTGCAGCTATGAACATTGGGGTGCATGTGTCTTTTTGTATTACAGTTCTCTCCAGACATATGCCCAGGAGTGGGATTGCTGGATCATATGGTAAGTCTGCTTTTAGTTTTTTGAGGAATCTCCATACTGTTTTCTGTAATGGCTGCACCAAATTACATTCGCACCAGCAGTGTAGGAGGGTTCCCTTTTCTCCATAGCCTCTCCAACATTTATCATTGATGAATGATGGCCATTCTGACTGGTGATACCTCATTGTAGTTTTGATTTGCATTTCTCTGATAATTAGTGACACTGAGCATTTTTTCATGTGCCTATTGGCCATTTGTGTGTCTTCGTTGGGGAACTGCTTGTCTAGGTCTTCTGCCCATTTTTGGATTGTGTTGTTTGTTTCTTTCTGTTATTAACTTGTATAAGCTGTTTATATATTCTGGAAATTAAACCTTATCAGTTGCATCATTTGCAAATATTTTCACCCATTCCATAGGTTGTTGTTTTGTTTTGCTTATGGTTTCCTTTGCTGTGCAAAAGCTTGTAAGTTTTTTTAGGTCCCATTTGTTTATTTTTGCTTTTATTTCTATTGCCTGGGTAGACTGCCCTAGGAGAATGTTGCTGAGATTTATGTCGGATAATGCTTTGCCTGTATTTTCTTCTAGGAGATTTATAGTGTCTTGTCTTATATTTATCCTTTAAGCCATTTTGAGTTTATTTTTGTATATGGTGTGAGGGAGTGTTCTAACTTCATTGATTTATATGTTGCTGTCCAGTTTTCCCAAAACCACTTGTTAAGAAACTGTCTTTTCTCCATTGTATATTTTTGCCTCCTTTGTTGAAGATTAATTGAGCATATGCTGTGGGTTTATTTCTGGGCTCTCTATTCTTTTTCAGCAGTGAAGTAATCTGGATCTAGATTTCTCTTTGTTTGAGATTTTTGATGACTACTTTAGCCTCCTTATGTGCTATTGGTCTGTTCAGGCTTTCTATTTCATCTTGGTTCAGTCTTGGTAGGTTGTATGTTTTGAGAAATTTATCCGTTTTTTAAATAGTTAATCCAGTTTACACACATATAATTATTTGTAACAGTCCCTTGTGATCCTTTTTATTTCTGAGACATTCATAGTAATAGCTCCTCTTTCATTTCTGATTTTATTTGAATTTTCTCTCTTTTTAGTCTAGTGACAGGTTTGTTGATTTCATGTTTTTCAAAAAAAACCAACTTAAGTTTTGTTGCTGTTTTCCCCTATTCTCTATTTGACTTATTTCTGCTCTGGTCATTGTTATTTCCTTTTTTCTGTTAACTTAGTTTTAGTTTCTTTTTCTTTTTTCTAGTTCCTTGAGGTGTAAAGTCAGGTTGTTTGAGATCTTTTTTTTAAATGTAAGTGTTTATTATTACTTCCCTCTTAGTACTGCTTTTGCTGCATCCCCAAAAAACAATTGTTTTTGCTTTTGTTTGTTTTCAAAATATTTTTGAATTCTCTCTTGGTTTCCTGTTGGATCTAGTGATTATTCAAGAGTGTGTTGTTTAGGTTCCATGTATTTGTGAATTTTCCTGTTTTCTTACTTTATTAATTTCTAGTTTCATTACATTCTGATCAGAAAAGATACTTGGTATGATTTTGTTTTTAAACTTGTTAAGACTTGTTTTGTGATCTAATGTGATTTATCCTGAAGAATGTTCTGTGTGCACTTAAGAAGATTGAGTGGATTCTTCTGCTGTTGGGTGAAAAGTTCTTATATGACTATTTGATTTATAGTGTTGTTCAAGTCCACTGTTATTGATTTTCTGCCTGGATGTTCTGTCTATTATTGCAAGTGGGGGATTGAAGTCTCCTTCTATTATTGTATTGATGTCAATTTCTCCTTTCAGATATGTCAATATATGTTTTGTATATTTAGGTGCTCTGAGGTTAGATGTGTATGCATTTATAACTGTTATATATTCCTGCTGAGCTGACGCTTTTCTCATTATGTAATGACCTTCTTTGTCTTTAAAGACAGTTTTTTTGTTTGTTTGTTTTGACTGAAAGTCCACTTTGTCTGATAGAATTATGGCCACTCCTTTTTTTTTGTTTTGTTTTATCTTATTTTGTTTTGCTTTTTTTGTTACCATTTGCTTGGAGCATCTTTTTCCATTCCTTCACCTTTAGCCTATGTGTGTTCTTGAACTTAAAGTGAGGTTCTTATAGACAGCATACAGTTAGATCTTGGTTTTCTTATTCTTCCAGCTACGCTGTATTTTTTTGTTGGGGAATTTAGTCTATTTACATTTAAAGTAATTTTTGATAGGGAAGGATTTATTATTGCTATTTTGTTAAGTGTTCTGTTTGTTTTATAGTTCTTTTGTCCCTCTTATCTATTGCTCTTTTTCTTTGTGGGTTTTGTGTGTGTGTGCGTGTGTGTGTGGTGAGGTTTGATTTTTTTTGTGTACCAACTACAGGCATTTGCTTTGTGATTACCAAGGGCCTACATAAAATATCTTACAGTTTTTGCAGTTTATTTTAAGCTGATAACAACTTAACTTCACTTGCATAGAAGAATGCTCCACTTTTACCTCTTCTCCACACTGTGCTATTGATGTCATAATTTACATCTGTTAGTAGTATGTATTCATTAACATAATTTAGTTATGGTTGTTGAAATGGAATTTGAGCCATATAGTATAACTGCGGGATCTACTTGCCTACCAGTAGGACACACTGCCCTCCTAAAGATGTAGCATTGTTCTGTCCTTGGTCTTTAAGTAGGTGAATAAATCAGTGTTATTCAGTATCATTTATTCACAATTTATCAGTACCATCAGGTTACTTTTAATTTCCACAGGACATTTTTAATTTCCACGGACTATTTCTTATTCTGATTGTTCCTTTAAAAATATAAAACTATTTTTTTTTTGATTAAACATTTTTTTTCTCTCTGAGGATATTGTTAACATTAGAGAAAGTTTTCATCTCTGTTTAGTCTTGATTTCTTCAAAATTCCTTTTGTTTGTTCTTTTGTTTTGGTCTGTCTTTCTTCATGTTAGAAACTTTCCTCAATTGCCCAGTGATCTTCAGCTGTCTGCTCCTGTTTAGTCAGGTAAAGCCTGTGGGTAGCACTGGCAAACTATGAGGTTCATTGAAAGGTGATCTAGCTGAGCCATTTCTTTGAGGAAACTTCTGTCACCTGCATCTTTAGATTTGTTCTATTTGGCTGGTTTGATTCTCCCAAGATTCTTCTACTGGGCTGGGATGACTCTAAGCCTGATAAACAACATTCTGGTCATTCTAGGAGAAGAAAGCTGGGGTCCTAATATTCAGTTTACAGGCAGACTTCACTTGATTTTCCAGTTTTCAATATGACACCCCATTCCTCAATGTCCTTGGTGTTTCCCCAATTCAGAGACCCTCTATTTTACTCTTTTCATGCAATAAAAACTGCTTGTCTTAGGGATTAGTGGGAGAGGAGCAGTTGCCCAGCTATGTGGAACTGGGGACTCCTCTGTGGGTCTAATCGCTTCTTTTTCAAATTTATTATTGAGGTGTAATTGATGTACAATATTATATTAGTTTCAGGTGTACAACATAGCGATTCCCAATTTTAAAGGTTATATTCCATTTATAGTTATTATAAAATATGGCTATATTCCCTGTGTTGTACTGTATATCCTCTAATTGCTTTAAACGGGTCTTCAATCAGTCCTCCTGTTTCTAGTGTTTTACTCCCACTGATGCTTCCAAATCTTGAATATTTTAGAGGTTCTGTGATGAAAATAATGCTTCTTTCTGGCTTTCCCTGCTGCTGGCTAAGGATTCAGCTTTCTTGAGTCAGCTAAGTCAGTTACCATTCTTCCTTGTGCTTTTCTGCTTCCCTAGATTTGATGTTATTATCGCATTTCCTATCTTTACCCTTGCCCACTCATCCCATCACTCTCATTTTAGTAGGATTTTGGAGAGAGAAAGATAAATCTACATGTTTAATCTAACACCTTATTGGGAAATTAAAAAAAATCTTGACCTAAATTATCCAAAACTAATTAATAATAATTTGATAATGATACGGAAGGGGACATTCTGTAAGTGATTTTTCTCTTAAAGAATACTTCACTGAGGTATAATTTATATACTGTATAATTCATCCATTGCATTTAAGTGTGCAAGTCCATCACCACAGGTCACTTTTAGAATATTTCTACCACCCTCAGAATTTCTCTTGCTTCTGTTTGCAGTTAGTCTCAACCCCCAATCAGAGACCCAGGCAACTACTGTTTTGCTTTTTCTCGCTACAGATTTGCTTTCTCTAGAAATTTTATGTAAGTGGAATCATACAATGTATAGTTATTTTGTATCTGGCTTCTTCCTCCTAGCATAAGGTTTCTGAGGCTCATCCCTGTTGCTACATGTATTAGTACTCCATTTACTTTTATTGCTGAATAGTATTCCATTGTATGGACATATACTACCACATTTTGTTCATTCATTAGTTGATGGAAATTGGAGTTGTTTTCAGTTTTTACATTATTATGAATAATGCGACTATGAATATTCATATTAAAGGTTTTGTGTGGATGTATGTTTTCATAGATCTTGGGTAAATACCTGTGGGTGAAACTACAGTAAGTATATGTTTAACTTTTTAAGAAACTACCAAACTTTTTCTGAAGTGACTGTACCATTTTATACTCCTACCAGCAATGCTTGAGATTTCCAATTTTTTTCACATCCTTGGCGACAATGTTGTGTTACAGCCATTCTAATGGATATGAAGTGGAGTCTCATTATGGTTATAATTTGCACAGCTCCATCAGTGATTATTGATGTTGTGCGTTGTGTTGGAGGCCTTGAAGACTCCCCCCAGGCTCTATGATTTGTTAGGAGGACTCATAGGACTCAGCATATAGTCATGCTCAGGGCTATGGTTTATTACAGTAAAAGAACTCAAAGCCAAAGTAGCAAAGGGAAAGAGGCACACGAAGTGAAGTCTGGAGGAAAACAGGCACAGGAAGGGCTATCAAAACCCCTTTCCCAGTGGAGTCACACTGGATATAGTTAATCCCTCTAGCAACGAGTTGTGACAACACATGTGAAATGTCATCTACGATGGAATCTCATTAGGGACTCAGGGCCCAGGGCTTTTATTGGGGGCCAGTCACATAGGCACCATCTACCTAGCATGTACCAAAATTCCAGGTTTCTAGAAGGAAAGTAAGTATTCAGCATAAACCATATTGCTTACAATTTAGGCACAGTGAGCCATTATTATTAGACAATGATGAGAACTCTCCCTAAATCCAAGTTCTTAGCCAAGGGCAATCCTTGCAAGCAGGACTTTCTAAGGAAAGCAGTTTCAGTGTTGCTTTATTAACTCTTTCCTGCACAAGCATATTTTTGTGTGCTTATTAAGCATTCATATATTTTCTTTGGTGAAATATCTCTTAAGATCTTTTGCTCTTTTGAAATTGGGTTGTGTTACTGTGAGTTGTAAGAGTTCTTTGTATACTCTGGATAGAGTCCCTTATCAAATAAGTGATGTGAAAGTATTTCTTCCAGTCTGTACTTGTCTTTTCATCCTCTTAACAGTGTCTTTTGAAGAACAAAGTATTAATTTTTATGAAGTCTGATAAGTCAATTTTTTATTTCTAAGACTCATGCTTTTGGTGTATAACTATCTTTGTCTAACTGAAGGCACTTTGTCTAACTGTTTACATATATGCTTTCTTCTAGAAGTTTTGTAGTCTTTAGGCTTTACAGTTAAGTTTATGATGCATTTTGAGTTAATTTTTGTATGAGGTGACTTGAGGGTGTAAGTTTTTTTTTTGTAATTTCCCGTATATGGGTATCCAATCCAGTCATCCCAGCATCATTTGTTGGAAAGACCATCCTTTCCTCATTGAATTGCCATGTCACTTTTTTCGGAAATCAATTGATCATAGATGTAAGAGTTTATTTATGGACTCTCCATTCTGTTCCTTGATCTGTGTGTCTGTCTTGACTACTTTAGCTATAATTTTGATAATAGGTTTTGAAATGTGTCTTTGTTGTTCTTTTTCAAAATTGGCTATTCGCGGTTCTTTGCCTTTTGTGTAAATTTTTAGGATTGGCATACCAATTTCTTTTCTTTTAAATTTTATTGAAGTACCATCAGTTACAATGTGTCAATTTCTGGTGTACAGTGCAATGTCCCAGTCATGTATATACATACATATATTCATTTTCATATTCTTTTTCATTAAAGGTTATTACAAGATATTGAATGTAGTTCCCTATGCTATACAGGGAAATCTATTTTTGTATATAGTGGCTAACATTTGTAAATCTCAAACTCCCAAATTCACCCCTTCCCACCCCTTTCTCTGGTAACCATAAGATTGTTTATTATGTTTGCGAGTCTATTTCTGTTTTGTCGATGAGTTCATAGTGTCCTTTTTTTTTTTTTCTTTCTTTCCTTTTTTTAGATTCCACATATGAGTGATATCATATGGTATTTTTCTTTTTCTTTCTGGCTTACTTCACTTAGAATGACCATCTCTAGGTTCACTGGCATACCAATTTCTATAACAAAAAGTTTGCTGGAATTTTGATAGGGATTGTACTGAATTTCTAAATCAGTTTAGGGAGAAGTGCCTTAACAATATTGAATATTCTAACCCATGCACATGGTATATCTCTCCATTCATTTAAGTCTTAATTTCTCTCAGCAATTTTCACTGTAAAAGTCTTATACTTAGAGGATAAATTTATTCCTTGGTGTTTTATTCATTTTTATGCTATTGTGAATTGAATTATTAATTTAACTTTTGGATTGTTTGTTGCTAGTGTATAGAAATTCAGTTGACTTTTTGTAATTGATCTTGTTTCTGCAGCTCTGTTTAGCATGTTTCTTGTTTCTAGTAGTTCTTAAAAATATATATATATGTATATATAGAGAGAAAGTTCTTAGGATTTTCTACATATAGGATCATGTCATCTGTAGATACAGTTTTATTTCTTCCTTCTCAAGCTCGATGCCTTTGACTTCTTTTTCTTTCTTTTCTTTTTTTTTTTTTTTTTATTTCACTGGTGAGAACCTCCAGTAGGGTCTTGAATAGAAGTGGTGAGAACATATATCTTATCTTGTTCCTTACATCGGTGGGGAACATTCAGTTTTACTAATAAGCATGATGGTAGTTGTAGCTTTTTTTGGTCAATGCCCTTTATCAGGTTGAGGAAATTCCCTTCTTTTCCTAATTTCTTGAGGATTTTTAAATCAAGAGTGAGTGTTAGATTTTTGTCAAATGTCTTTTCTGAATCTATTGAGAAGATCAAGCAGTTTTGTCCTTTATTCTGTTGATACAGTATATTATATTAATTGAGTTTTCAGTGTTAAAACAACCTCGTAGTTCTGGGGTAAACTCCTCTTGGTCATGCATTTAATCCTTTAAATATGTTGCTGGTTTCAGTTTAGTATTTTAAAAGAATTTTTACATTTATATTCATGAGAGATGCTGGTCTATAGTTTTTGTCTGACAATTTGTCTGGCTTTGGAATCACAGTAATACTGGCCTCATTGAATTAATTGGGGAAGTATTCCTTTTTTTCTAAAAAAGTATGTGTAGGATTGGTATTATTTCTTTCTTAAGTATTTGGTAGAATTCACCAGGTCCCCCTTATGTATCCTTCTTGATACTTAACATCGTTCATAATGATACACTTAGTAATATTTCGATCACCTGCTTCTCCTTCTAGACTAAGTTCTATGAGGTCTCTGTCCCTCACCTCTATCATTCATCACAGTGTCTGGCTCATCATAGGAGATCAGTTAGTGTTTGTAGAATGGCTGAATGGTTGAATGATAGATGCCCAACTTGTGTGTCATGATGGGCTAGTCTTCAATTGGTGCCAGTGAAGTTTAGCAATCCCCCAAAATTTAGGATGCTAAAAAAAAATTTGTTCAAGTGCTTTGTGTTCAGAAGACTATAGATTTTTAACAATGTTCTACAAATAGTAAATTTTCCCATGGTATTCAGCAATGAGTTTGTGGGGTGGATTATAAGGTCACAGAATAAAAATTATGTCGTTTCCCTGAGTGCCAATTTTACAAAAAGATTTTGGGGGGAAATATGAAAGATGGCCATTTGGAGAAGTAAATGTAAAATTTCAAGATAAAAGTGCCATTTGCAATGGTCCCTAAGAACTCCAGCTTACCCATTCATTCTTTTTCCTAGGGGAAAAAGTTTGAAAAAAAAGATCAAAGTAGGCCTGAATCCCAGCTCTAGTACTCAGTAGCTGTGTGACCTTGCCTTTACCGCCTGGCTTCAGTATCTTCATTTGTAATATGGGTATGATAGATTTATGTCAGTTTTAAGAGACAGACTAGAGAGCTTAAAGGAAAGCAAAAGTGTTTAATGCATAGCAAGTGAGAGTATATTCTTCGTAGGCAAGGCCATTTTGAAACAGGGTTTGAGAGGTGTTTATATGAGCTGAGTTGGCGGAAACTAACAAAACACAGGCAGTAACAAAGAAGAGGGGGGTTGTCCCGTCTGGCACCAGCTCTACAGAAATGCCACTGTTGAGGCTGTTTTATCCACACCATCTTCATCTTTCAAAACCTCCACCCTCTGTTGAGGGCAGGGATATGGCAAGTTGGAAGTGCTGTCGGTTGTTGACAAGGCTGCTGTTCACAAGTTTGACTGGGGGCATGGTTCTCATCCAAGTCTGGGGACACGAGTGGGATATTCTTCTTCTGGAAGATTCACAGATTACGTTCAGGCAGCTGTCAGGAGAAGGCTGGTGTTCATAACCATAGTTCCTCTGTAAGGGCCATATGATGTTCGCTGTCAGTGGCAAGGGGTGGCATGCAGGCTTGTCTTTGCCTTCCAATAGCTCCCACCACTCCCTCATGTCCCCCCAGGTTTCCATCCTCCCCTTTAGGGACCTGATCTCCTACCAAGAAGGCAAGGGGCAGCTTCACCCTACACTGTTCTTAAGTATGATCAGTAAGCTTTGCTTCCCTCTGGATTTACTTCTTTTGACTTTCTAGAGTTGGGGTCAGTGAACTCCCTCTGTAAAAAGTCATATAATAAATATTTTAGCTTTTGTGGGCCAAGAGGCAAAATCTGGAGTATTTCCACACATTTTTGGACAAAATTCAAAACTTTATATGTAGACACCAAAATCTGACTTTTATGTTTCACGTGTCATGTAATGTTCTTTTAATTTTGCAACCATTAAAAAATATTTAAAAAAACCTGTTCTTAGCTTGCTGGCCAAAGGCAGGTGGCCAGCTGAACTGGACCTGTTGGCAGTAGTTTTTTGATCTCTGTTCTGGAGCCTAACATGGAAGAAAAAAATCCAAAAAAAATCTGGATATTAAGCGTTCTTCAGTCTAAGATGACTCTGACTGACTCACTCCTTCACAAAAACTAGTGAGAAGAGTTAGGAAGTGTGGGAGAGAAAAAGCAAGCACAGGCTTGTCAGTTCTTTAAGCTCCCATTTTCCATAACGGAGAGGTCATCACCTGTAATTCAAGCCACCTAACAGAGCGGGGGTCTTCTGAGCTTGCTTGGTGATCAGAATCACGTGGCTTCTGGTTAAAACTAGGGTTCCAAACTAGAGATTTTGATGCGAGTGGCTTCTGGGCAGTCTGCTCTGATTCTCAGGGTCAGGTGAGCTGAAGAAACATTACACTAGGGGAAGGTTGGTTGTAGAGAGGGCAAAATCATCTCCCAAACCGTGCTTCTTAGAGTGTGGTCCCTGACCCAGCAGATCAGCATCGCTCCGAACTTGTTAGATATGCAAATTCTAGGCTGATCCCAGACCTAACTGAATCAGAAAATCTAGGGTGGGATGTGGCAGTTTGGCTGTTCTCAAGCCAGGTGATTCTGATGCGCACTAAAGCTTGTGGACCGCTGCGAAGGCATCATTACCAGCACCTGGAGATGTGGTGGCCGCCCACGGGAGCAGCACAGGCCCAGGTGAAACTGCTTTTTTCTCAAGAGAGCACGGGCTATGGGAGGAGCTAAAGGCAGCGATTTCCACGAGGAAGACCCGGAAGTGGTATTTAAGGTCAGCCTTCGGGAGGTCAAAGGGTGGCTTTCTGTGGCTCCTAGAGGCAGAGACTGCCACCCAGTGTGATGACAGGGGGGTTTTCAGCCTTGTTGCCCAAGTGAGCATGGCGTTTGCTGATTGGCGCTCCCAAGAGCTTTCCAAAGCCATCATGTCCTTCGCTTTTCCTGAGGTTTCATGGCCCCGTCGGGGAGCTCGGTCCTGGGCCTGCCAGGTAAGCCCCTGGGAGCTTTCTGGCCTCATAGGCGGTGCTTGTGATATCACTGCCACCCAGGGGCGCCCCTCGTGGCCCCGGCGACGTCACAGAGGCCCCGCGGGGCCGGGGCAGCGCCCAGGTGCGCGGGGCCGAGGCGCAGAGGCCGGGGCGGCGCGTGCAGGCGGAGGTGGCCCGGGCCGCTCGCGTCCACGCCCCGTGCGGCTCTCTCGCGAGAGGCCAGCTCAGGGAAGGAAAGGGAAGACCGGACTTTGGAGGAGGGTCCCTCAAGTTTTCTTTGGAGTCAATATTGAGAAGACTTGTCAAGGCCCTCTAGCCTTGGCGTGCCCCGGCGAGGCGCTCGGGCTCTAGGAGGCGGCGGCGGCGGTGGCGGGGGATGGTCGGCGCGGACCTGCAGGCCTCGGGATGGCCCCGGTGAAGAGGAAGTGCATCTGCGAGCTGTGCTCCTGCGGGTAAGGCGGCCGCGCCCGGGCCTCGGGCCCCCGAGCCTCGGTTTTCTGAGTCCGAAAGCTAGGCCGAGACCTGACCCTGTGCTCCGGGTTCAGGCAGCGCCGCAGTGGATTCTCCGCTTGTCGGCCTCCTTTAGGTCACGGTGTTGTCAATTTGCAGTGATTGCGCCCGCGTTGAATCCGTCCCGGTGAACATGGTTGTTTTCAGGCCTTCTCCGTCTTCTGTCACCCCAGAGCTGCACGGAGGCGGAAAATGGGCACAGACCCCTCCCTGCAGCGCAGAAAGCATCAGACAAGGATAGAAAACCCCTGGCCGGGACAAATCATGCAATTTTTTTGTGGCCTCCTTTTGGAAGGGTCTGGGATAGGCAAGAGGAATCCTTTAATGTAACACAGTTTCTCAGAGGAATTATTGCTGTTGCTGCTTTGTCAGAAGTGTAAGGTGTTTGTAAAACTCGTGTTCATACTGGTGTAGCGTTGAACAAGAGTAAGGTAAAGGAAATTATGTCTGCACTGTCTTGTCTAGGCCCTGCCAGGTGTCTCTCCCCGTCATTGCCTTTAAGGACCATGCCTGGGAAACTGGCAAACGCACATGGTCCTAGGGAGAAATCTTACACCACCGACCCCTCTTCTGTATCTCACAGAGTCTGAGAAGCTTCTCCGACCTGCTTCCCAGGACATCTGAGCTGCTGCTGGGCTTGGGGACACAGATAAGAGGGTCGGCTCTGGAGTCGGCCCTCCTGGGCTATTGCTAATTGTGGGGTCTTGGACAGGTAACTGAACTTCTCCAGGATTCTCTAAGAACACAGTGTCTGTGGGTCTCTCCTTCCCTTTCTCCTCCTCTGGTACCTACTCCTCCACTCTGGGGTTCCAGTCAGCAGTCTCTGGTTTGACTCTTAGATCTATCAGCTTCTCTTCTTTCAGTCTCATTTCACTTCTCCAAGTGCTTGTTGATCCATCTGGTTATCTCATTAACCTCAACTTCAACCTGCAGTCAGCATGTTCCCTTTCTCCCAGTATCAGCTGCATTAATTGTGCCAGCAATTGTCCATTTACTCTGGGTTAAAAAATTTGAATCACCCCTTATCCTCCACCACCCCCAGAGTTTAGTCATCTCTAAAGTCTTGAGCCCTCCTCCTTTGCAATCTTTAATTGGTCTATTTTCATTCTCATTCTCCCCTTTGGTCTCTAATTTTTATGTTTGGAAAGTGGTCCTAACATACCTTTCTAGTTCTCTCCTGTGATCCCCTTACATAAAACCACTCATATTGGATTGGGCTTACTGGCATCCCCTGAGCAGACCGTCTCACCTCCCGTCTCTGCCTTACCTTTGTTGCCTCTTAACTAAAATGCCTCTGCCCCCTCCTGTTGCATGACCTTTTAAGGCCCTGTATCAGTTGCATGTTTCATTAACCCAGACCTGTCGCTCCCCATCTGAGAGGGGCCCCATTTTCTGTTAATGGTCATAATAAAGTGTCTGGATGCTTTTGCCTCTATTTGATTGTATACTCTTGGAAAGAAGAGACCATATTTGCTATTTTTGTGGGTGTGCTCTATAATATTAACGCAATTCTCCATATAGCAGTCAAAACATCTTTTCTGAATAAAGGGATTTTTTTGGTTAAGGTGATACGCGGGAATGGATTAGGGAGGCAAGATCTATAGCTGTGCTATCTGTAGGTTAGCCACTAGTCACATGGGGCAACTTCGTCTAAATTAAGTACAGTTAAACAAAATGAGTATGTCACTCCCTCAGTGATGTACTCAGTCCTGTGTGTAGCCACATTCCCAGTGTGCAATAGCTGCGTGTGTGCAGTGGCTGCCCTGCTGGATGCTGCAAATCGGGAACATTTCCATCACTGCAGAAAGTTACATTGGACAGTGCAGATGCAGAGTCTCATTATTGGGAAGTCTTCCTCCTTACCCTTCATTAAATCTGCACAGAAATGGGTTTGGATAGAATGAGGAATTTTGTAGGTGTTCTCTAAGCTCTAAAAGTCCAAGGTTTTTTTTTTTTTTTCCATTTTTCAGTTTTATTAGGTAGAATTGTTACAGTCTGACTGCACAGATTTTTTTTAGTTTACATATATGTACTGTTCCTTGTTTCTAAGAACAGTTTAGAGCTTTAGCTTTTTAAACTTACAAAGGAATAAAGCCAACCACAAAGTAAGAATCAACAGAATGTGGTAATCCAATCATAAAGGACAAGTCAAATGTGCTTACACATATTCAAGAAATCAATCATGTAAGTTATAAATAATTAGTTCATTTGTGTCTTTTTTTTAAAGATTCCACATATAAGTGATATATACGGCATTTTTCTTTCTCTTTTTGGCTCGTGGAAGTCCAAGATTTTTTAAACTTTTCCAGCCTGAGGTGGTGGGAAAAAATGATAGGAAATCTGGAGGAAAAGCGTGTGTGAAGATGAACTCAACTTGTCCGAGGAGAGAGCCTTTCCGTGGGAGAGGGGAGACTCCAAGCCAGTCACTTGATCTCCTAGGGCTTTAGTTGCTCCAGTTTTGTAAAATCAGGAGACCTGGGGAGGCTCTTGGGGCTGCCAGGGAGGGAGGGAAGCCCACATCCCTTCCTTCCTCTTCCACTTCATTTCCCTCCTAAGGCTTTGTTTGAGCAGAGATTTCTTTAATGTCCTTTCAACTTTAGTTTTTGGAGACTTTGTTAATGGGGAGGCTCAGGATGCACACGGAGAGCTGAACAGGAGGCTTCCTCTGTGGAAGCGGCTTGGCAGAGGCTCCTGGAGCAGGCAGTGCTCTTGAAGCAAGTTCTCTCTTTTGGCCACGAGATGGCAGCCTTCTCCCGACCAACTCACTGCCAGAGTAGCTTAAATGGAAAACAAAACCTTGGAGTTCGGGTTTTATTTAATTTTTTCTGTAGATTTACCTTAAATTTTCTAAAATGAGCAATTAGAGTTTAGGGCCCAGAAGAGCTCAGGAAGTGGTATACCTTGAGGAGTAGATTATGGATTACAAAGTGAAAGCGTTGCAAATATCTAAATCTAAAGATTCCAACCACTCATAAAACTTTGTAATGAGCTTTGCTGGTTCTAGAAAACCAGATTTATTTTCCTAAATTAAGCTCAAGGCTCTCTGTCTACAACAGCACTTCACTTGACAATCAAAATATGGTCATTGGAATTAACATGAAAGTATTACGATAAAGATGTATTTTCAATACAATCAACGCCAAATAAGCAAAAATATTTGAGTTGTAGAAATACAGTAAGGTGAGAAGTTAACAATTTTTTCTGACCATCTAACCCCTTAATTGTCAGACCTATATTGAGGGGTTTGAGTATTTGAGCGGAGTGACCCTACTTTAGTATATGAAAAAATTTTATCTGAATATCCCCAGCACTCACTATTACTGAAAAAAAAAATGGTGCCTTTCAGTTTTCATGATCATAGCACCTTACATTTCTGTAGTATTTTGAAAATTTTAAAAGCGCTTCTTCAACCATTATCTTCCTGGGGGCCCCTCAACAATGGGAAACATGGCTTAACTGGGAAATTTGATTCTTTGATCTTAGCCTTCATTTTCCCCGGGGATATTTCTGCTTACTGAGCTGTTCTTGTCCCAGATTACTAAATAGGAAACTGGGGGTGGGAGGAGGAGGGTTTAGGGGAGGGCTGTAGATAAAGTAAATTGTTAATGAGCATTTTAAAGCTTTGGATCTTAGTGGTCTCTAGCTTTTGTCTTACAGACAGGGAATTTGAAGCATTGATATTAATTTTAATATGTAAGAACACATTTTGTTAAGCTTTAGGCACAGTTAGGTCAACGATGAAGTTTAATTCTTCTTTTACTGTGTATCAGACACCACTAGATGTTACAGATCAGACTATGTTCTGTTTTCATGTCACACTGGACCATTTTTGACTGCAGATTATAATAGGAAGGCTCCCGTCCAGTTAAGAAATATTATCTGATGTAAAAAAAAAAAAGTGTAATTCGAAAAAGCCTTTTAGTAAAGTCATATAAATAGCAAATCTCTCTCCTGAGATTAAGATGTAGTAATAACTTTTTGGAAGCTCTTGTTAAAAAAAAAATGTGGTTAATCAAGGGATTGATAAAGCTTACTTTTATATTTGATTATTTTATGGCTTGCAGTGCACTATTTTAAAGACTGTGCAATCTTGCAGGAAATTCCAGGACTGGGTAATGTATCATGAAATATTTATGTAGCATTGGTAGCATGTGCAGCATTTCATAAAAAAGGTAGTCCCATAGAGGACTTGCAAATTGCTGAAAAGGATGTGGATTTGGCCCCTTCACAGAGCTTGGGGAGGAAGGTGATCTCAGGGGCAGCCATGTATCTGCAACTTAAATCAGTTATGTTAACCAGGGAGAAACTTGTTATTTTAATTTTGGAAAATATTTTCTTCACATCGATGGAAATTTCCTTAACCTTAGATTTTATTTTCTTAGAGTTTCTGTTACAGATTAAGAGGAAGAGGGAAAAAAATCGAGGAATTGGTTTGATATTACATGTTTCAAGAAGAATTCTTGTTTTTAATTTAAATAAAATTGACTTCATAAATTCTGATGAAGAAAAAAGACAAAGACAAAGAACAGCTTTTAATAGATGCTTGCTTGGTGACTTTTTATCTTTAACAGAATCCATATAGAGAAGCCAAGAGGAAAAAGAAACACCTTTCACTTTAACGTTGAATTATTTTTATTACAGAACTTGCGTACCTTGTTATATGCCCTTTAAAAATAATGGTATTCTTGTGATATCAGAAATGACGTTTGTTCATGTGTCCTTTCATCTTGTAAAATGAGTGTAAGTCAGTTTATATAGTCGAATTTCAGATATTAGGAAATTAGAATATAACATTGCCGTCATTCAAATTACAGCAGTGAAAATGATTTCCATCCTCCAGTTCATACGTAGATGAGAGTATAGAACCCCTGCTCTAATTCCATCCTGCCATGGGTAGTTTTAAACACCATCCCCTCCATCGCTATGAAAATGTTTTAGACTGACCTTCAGGGGATGTGCAGGTTATTTGGGAAGATGACATGTCTCGCGGGGGAAAAGTAACTAAGCTACAAATGAACACAGACAAGAATATAAGTGACACAGGGTTTCAGAGGTGGGAAGGGGTCGCAGGGCAAGCTATAGGAAGGGGAAGCCATTTCTTGGGGCGATTAGGAAAGTAAGTGCTGGAGTCAGACTGCCTGGTTTCAAATCCGGGCTCTGCTGCTTTTTATCTGTGCAAACGTGTGCAAGTCCATCTTTGTACAAAACACGGGTAATAACCACACCCTACTCTTTGGGCCGGCATGAGGTGAACACAGGGCTGACATTGAGCTGCGAGCTCTGAAAAAGTGTCCTGTTGCAGGGGTTGTGTCTACACCAGCTGCAGGGGCCCTGTGGTCCAAGAGACATGGAGACCTAACACCACCTGGAGCGCTGGCGCCTGAAGAGGGGTATCGTTCCAGAAGCATCACGGAGCGAAACTGCCCAGGGGCCGTCAGTGCCTCAGAACGTGCAATCAGGTGGCCAAGAGAGCCATGGATGGGTGGGAGCCACGAATAGCAGAGGTTAAACACTCTTGTCCCCAAAAGGAGTTCTTAAAGGAACAGTGTTTCTCTTTTTTCTTCAATACCCAGTATCTGAATTAAGCCAACTTTAAGTCTGTATTCAGTTAGACCTTCTGAGTGGATTTGAGGTTGGCTAATATATATATTTAAAAAGTGTATCCTCTCCATTCTATTTTTTTTTATTTTTACTTTATTCAACAAATAACTTACTGATGATTTATTATGAGAGCCAGCCAGGCATAGGCATTAGCACAGATTGTGGAGCCAGACCCCTGGTTCAAATCCTAGCCTTTCCACTTATCAACCGTGTCTTTTTTTTTTTTTTTTTTTTTAATGGAGGGACTGGGGATTGAACCCTGGACCTCGTGAATCCTAGGCACGTCCTCTACCACTGAGCTACACCTTCCCCCCTCATCTGTGTCTTGTTGAACTATTTTACAGCATAGTCTTTCCTTCCGTGGAAATAACATTGCCTACATCAGAGTTGTTGCGAGGACTGTTGTTAAGCGCATAGAACAAGCCTGGCATACAGAGTAAGGCATAGATAAGTGTCATGAAATAACTATAAATAAGATGCCCTTCTGTGTTTTGGGCAGCGAGGCACTGGGAGGTGTGAGCAGGGTGTCTGCTCTCAGGGAGAGCTTGAGCTCCAGGGGAGAGTGTAAACTTTATTAATGGGGAGGTAGTGGAAAAGGTCTGCAGAGAATTACAGCTGGGTGGTGTGCCGAGGTGCTTGGGGAACCTGGTTAAATGTGGAGGATAGGGACGGTCTGCAAAGATTCAGTCTCCTCTTCAGTCAGATACGAGGCCATCTTGCCCTCACAGGGCCCTCTGCACTTGAGCCCAGCAGTGACTATGCTTCTCACGTTCAGACTGCCATGAACAAACATTAAGGTCAAGTTTCTGTTCAGTCTGGCACTTTCCAAGTCTTACAATGACCTGGTGACTAAAGACATCCTCGCTGCGTTCTCCACTGTTCTGGAGTTCTCTTTACAGGCTCATTCAAAGTAACTTTGAAGTGCCTGTGATTGTTTCCCTAAAAGGAGGAGTTTTTCTAAATGGCTGTCAAGTTAACCACTTACCTAAATACATCCATACGTTTTACATATCCAGAATATTCAAAAGCCCCTCATTCTTATGCTAACAAACTGAGTTGTAATGTAAGGAATAAGTTAAATTTCTGCCTGTGTTGGTCAGTTACTTAATTTCAGAAACATTATCTTCTATGTGATTATTTTTAAAAATCAGAACTTTCCGCCTTAACTCTCCCATTTTCTCTCACATGTATAATGTATTTCAACTCTGTTCTCCGAATAAAGTCTACTAATACCTGGGAACAAGAGCTCAAAATGAAAAGCAAAGAATTGATTGAATGCCGCCTTCTATCCTGGTTCAAATGGGAGGGCAGTGGGTGGTGTTTGGGAAAGAACTTGGAACCGTAAGAATGTTTGAATTCTAGTCCTGGTTTTGATTAATTGGAAGGTTTGTGAAGTTGTTCAGGTCCTTTAACATCTCTGAACTTGTGAAAAAAAAAATCAGTGATCGTCAGGTTTTTTTTTTTTTTTTTTTTTTTTTTTTGATAATTGCCATCCTGACAGGTGTGAGGGGGTATCTCATCGTGGCTTTGACCTGGATTTCCTCAATGATTAGTGCTATTGAACATTCTTACCATGTACCTGTGTCTGTTCAAGTCCTAGGCCCATTTTGAAATCAGGTTTTTTTTTTTTTTTTTTTTTTTGCTTTTCAGTTACGGGAGTCCCTTATATATTTGGGAAGTTAACCCCTGACTGGACATGTATTTTCTCCCATTCTGTCTGTTGCCTTTTCATATTGTTTATGGGAACACAAAATGGTGCAGCCACTATGGAAAACAGTATGGTGGGTTCGTCAAAAAATCAAAAACAGAGCTACCATGTGCTCCAGCAATCCCAGTTCTGAGTATTTATCCAAAATAATTGATACCAGGATCTCAAAGAGAGATTAGCACTCCCATGTTTATTGCAGTACAATACACGCTAGCCAAGATGTGGAAGGAACCTAAATGTCCATTGATGGAGAATGGATAAAGAAGATATTGTATTATACGTAATAGAATATTCTTTAGTTTTGAAAAGCAAGGACATTCTGCAATATGTGACAGTGTGGATGAACCTCAAGGACATTATGCTACGGGAAATAAGCCAGTCACAGAAAAACAGTTCTGTGTGATTCTAATTACGTGAGTTATCTAAAATAGTCCAGTTCATAGAATCAAAGTGTGGCATGGTGGTTGCCAGGGAAGGAGGGAAGGGGGAGAGGGGGAGTTTACTCATAAACAAACGTAGTTTCAGTTGTGTAGGTGAGTATGTTTTGGAGATGTGCTTGCTGTACAGCGTTGTACCTTGTCAACAACTCTGTGTTGCCCACTGGAAATTCAGAGGGTGGATCTCACATCAAGTGCTCTTATCACAATAAAACTAAAAAAAAAAAAAAAAATTATTGATCATCAAATAGGTAGCCCCTATCCTCTATAGTAGTTTTTTTCTTTATTTCACCTAAACACTTTTGAAGAAATTGTTTTTTTGTTTTGTTTTGTTTTGTTTTTTTAATTGAAGTACAGTCAATTACAATGTGTCAATCTCTGGTGTACAGCACAATGTCCCAGTCATGCACATACATACATATATTTGTTTTCATTTTTTTTCCCACTCTATAGTAGTTTTTCTAGGCTTGGAGAATTTTCATGTCAGGGTTCTGAAGGTGTCTGCAGAGGTATTCTGGAGCCTCTGTTGGTGACCTTAGAGAAGAGAGGGAATAGTGGAGACAGGTCACAGAGCTGAAGACGGACAGTTGTTCTCTTGGCTTTTCCAAAAATTACCTAGGAGCTACTTAGAATGAATGAGGCTTCATGGAGGCCTTGTCTGATCTTGGGGTCATGTCAGATCTGGCTTCCAGCACATCGGCCATGTGTGGCTGCCCAGCCCTAGCTTTGCACCACTTAAAACCGTTTCAGGAAACCCAGGAGACTGCCGAGAGTTCAGTGTACCAGTTCCAGATCTCAAGAGGAAGCAGGCCTGGTTGGTCAGTCTGTGACCTGCTCTTCTGGCATCCAGGGTCCTTCCCCTTGGACAACTGGTTGAACTGTAGGGGTTACATAATACAAACTGGGCAGTTAGGGGAGGGGGCTGTTTTGTGTAAGAGGGTATGGGTAGGAAAAAAAAATGATGTGAAGAAATGATTGGTCTCTTGAAGGCTTTTGCCAAGATATCCCTGTAGATAAAGTTGGTGAAAGATGGATTGGTTGAGAGTATAACTAGATAGATTCCCAGCTCATTGAATAAGCAGGCCCGTTAGAGTGTCAGCTGATGGCTTTTTGGCTACTTGGGACGATATTACTAGCACCATGCCACAGCGCTCCAGCATTAGCTCTGTCTGCTCAACATTTTTATCAAAACTTGGATGAAGACATAACAGTCATTCTTAGGAAATGTACTGAAAACACAAAATGGGAAGGAGATAGCAAGTGATAGACAGGATCACTTAGATTCAATTCTTACCTTGACGGGCTGGAATGCTGGGCCCCAAACCAAGCTGAGACTTTTAGCAGGAGTAAACATGAAGTTCTACATTGGGGATGAAAATCAATTATACATGTTGCTAATGGGAGAAGCTTGTCTTGGCCATAATTTGTGCAAAAGTCTTTGGGTTTTACTTAACCACAAGTTCAGTAGGATCTTGATGGTACAATGTGGCTGCTTAGAAAGATTAACTTCATTTTAGGCTCAAGTAGAGTGTCAGGTCAGCAGATGAATTACCTCATTGGACTCTGGCTTGGTCAGACCACAACTGAAGGGTGCTTTTCTGTTTGGGCACTGTATTTAAAAAAAAATTACCCGCAACTGATCACAAAGGCCAGGTTATGGGGAATTCATTCCGCAAGTGGGAGACTTGAACTTGATGAGATCAGGAGCTGGATAGAGTGTCCACTAGGCTATTTTCTGCAGAGGAGGGGCTGTACTTGTTCTGGGTTGTTCAGAGGGTAGAACTAAGACCACTGAGTGATGACTTCATGGAAAGCCGATTTGAGGTCAATCCAGAGAAAGAAGAATTTTGTAGCAGGTGGAACCTTAGGAACTAGAAGTGGACTACCTTTGGCTCTCGAGCTGGGCGTGTGCCTGTTTGGATGCCGTGGAAAGGATTCCTACTTGGGCAGGAGCTTTGACAAAATGATCTCTAGGGTCTCTTTCAGCACTGAAAACCCAGATTTCTGCAAAGGGAGAATAGCATTTATTTTAATATGATGATTGAACTTGAAAGACTACCGCACAGGAAAAAAACTCTGGGTACACGTGATATGAAGAATAAGCTGAGATCCATATGTGCCTGAAAAACCAAGGAAGTTAAGAGGGTGATTAAGGCATTTATATTTAATGCATAAAGCACATGTGCAGGCTCGAGCCTCCTGTCTCTGTCCACTGCTTCCGCTGAACCTGCCTCTCTTACTTGGTGCCCCTGCTTTTCTGAGAGCCCTTTGATAACCTTCAGGTAATGTATAAAAGAACTTCATCTTTTGCTTCTGTAACTTTCCCTGATTGTGTCCACAAGTAGAAGTTCATCTTAAGGAAGCCTTTGTGGGCCAGCCTGGGACTCCAGCCACCATGTGAAGCAATACTTTTGTGGGAAATGTATTTGAAGTCCAACAACCAGTGTGTGGACTTTTGTGTATGTATATTTATATATTTTTAATATATATTCAGTGAAGTATGGTCAGTTTACAATGTTGTGTCAATTTCTGGTGTACAGAATAATGCTTCAGTCATGCATGAACATACATATATTTGTTTTCATATTTTTTCACCATAAGTTACTACAAGATATTGAATACAGTTCCCTGTGCTATACAGTATAAACTGTGTTTATTATATATATATTAGTATCTGTAAATCTTGAACTCCCAATTTATCCTTTCCCCCCATTAACTATAAGTTTGTTTTCTGTGTCTGTGTGTCTGTTTTTGTAAATAAGTTCATTTTTTTTTTAGATTTCACAGATAAATGATATCATATGGTATTTTTCTTTCTGACTGACTTCACTTAGAATGACAGTCTCCAGGTCCATCCATGTTGCTGCAAATGGCATTACTTCATTCTTTTTTATGGCTGAGTAGTATTCCACTGTATAAATATACCACAGCTTCTTTATTCAGTCATCTGTCAGTGGACATTTAGGTTATTTCCATGTCTTGGCCATTGTAAATAGTGCTGCTATAAACATTAGGGTGCATGTTATCTTTTCGAATTAAAGTTCCCTCTGGATATATGCCCAGGAGTGGGATTGCTGGATCATATGGTAAGTCTAGTTTTAGTCTTTTGAGGAATCCTCATACTGTTTTCTGTAACGGCTGCCCCAAACTACATTCCACCAGCAGTGTAGGAGGGTTCCCTTTTCTCCAAAGCCTCTCCAGCATTTATTGTTTGTGGACTTTTGAATGATGGCCACTCTGACTGGTGTGAGGTGATACCTCATTATGGTTTTGATTTGCATTTCTCTGATAATTAGTGATGTTGAGCATTTTTTCATGTGCCTATTGGCCATTTGTATGTCTTCATTGGAGAATTGCTTGTTTAGTTCTTCTGCCCTTTTTGTGGGTTGGGTTGTTTGTTTTTTCAAGTTGTATGAGCTGTTTATACATTCTGAAAATTGAGCCCTTGTCAGTCTCATCTTTTGCAAATATTTTCTCCCATTCTGTAGGTTGTCATTTTGTTTTGCTTAAGGTTTCCTTTGCTGTGCAAAAGGTGTGTGGCCTTTTGAAATGTGTGCCATTGCACTGCTGGGCCTACCCATGCTTCTCTTTCCTTGTGATCTTCCACTGCTCACCACCTTGGGGCCTTTTCTAAATTGGGTGGTGAGCTTGAAAGCCCTCCTTGCTGCCAATGATGACAGTTCCTGTAATTCTGACACTCAGGAGGAATCAAACCTTCCAGTTTCTCATCCCTAGAAAGGGATGTTATCAAGGTGCTTTCTTCTCCAAAAGGAATTTGAGGAATCTTAACCTCACATAATAGACTATGATAAGAAGGAAAAACACAGTGAACAGTTCCATGTCTCCCATCCCTGTAGTGCACTTGTGTGCCTGATCTGACTGTTCATCGTGTGTGGATTTAGGGTTTTGCTGTCCTTAGTGTCTCAAGCTTCTAGTACCAGAATGAAGTATAGGAACACGGTGTTGTGTTTTTGTTTTTAATTTAAATAAACATTTTTTTTTTTTTAAATGGAGGTACTGGGGATTGAACCCAGGACCTTGTGCGTGCTAAGCCTGTGCTCTACCAGTGAGCTATAGCCACCCCCACAAGGTGTGGTTATTTTTTAAGTGATGATGCTGGCACTAAGCAGAGCTTTTACAATCGTTGTATTATGCAGATTTCTTGGTTTGAAGCAACTGAAACAGACACTGGCTGGTTTTAAACAAATGAAAAGCTGTAGTGCGGTGCACAGAATTACTGGGAAGAGTAGTGTGAACCACGGATGGAAGACGGGAAGGCACAGGAGAGGCCATGGGGCCATAGCCATAGCCCAGACCCCTCTCCAGAGACCATCTGGTGAGGAAGCTGCAGCTGCATTTACCACCCCTGGACCTAACCCTGCCCTGCCCACGTCCGCCGTCCAGGATGAATTCTTCACTCTCTCTCCACTTTTGCTTACTCGTTTTTGCACCATTTGTTCTACAATCAAGTTTAGAGATGGGAGTTTGTGATTGGCCAAGCCTTGGTCATGGGCTCAGTTCTCACTGTGGGGTTGGGGGTTAGGAGGGGTGTTTTTTCCTGGTTTCTGGAGGTGGGCACCACCTCTCACAAGATTAATGTGGTTGGGAATTCCTCATAGGAGATTTTCAGATGTTAGGCCGTTAAATAAAGAAATTGCTAAAAATTCGTTTACATTTCTGTACTAACTTATGAAAAAGAATAACAGCAGGGTTTCTCAGCTGTGGCACATCTTGGTTGTGGGGCCTGACCTGTGCATTGTAGGATGTTTAGCAGCATTCCTGGCCTCCAGCCACTCGATGCCAGTGGCACCCACTCAGGTATGACAATAAAAAATTGTTTTCAGATATTGCCAAGTGTTCCCTGGGTGGGTAAAATCACCTCGGTTGAGAATCAGTGGGCTAGAGGCTTTCTCAAACCATGGATTATGATTTGATAGCTTTGCAATAATGGCTGTGTCACAGGGGCTGGATCTTATACTATTGTCCTTAACAGACGAAGCTTCCTCCACCTGGTGCCCCTTCCCCTTCCCCTGCATGTGAAGTTCTGAAATTTCAGTGTTGTCAAACTTAAGTGTCCTTCAAGCTGGGGAGCTCCTTGAAAGATGTGAATTCCTGGGCCCTGCCCCCGCACAGTTTGACTCTGTGGGTTTAAGGTCTGGGAGTCTGCAAGTTTACCAGTGAACCTCGTGGTTCATGCAGGTGGGCTTTGGACCGCACGTTAAGAAACATGTAGCTACTTCACTGGGTATTGATCTCAAAAACAAAAGGCATGTGTTTCTTTAAGGGGAAGAGACAAGATTTTGAGGCTTTCAGATTTTTCCAGTTGTTGATTAAAAAGAAGCGCGGTAAAGATGTGGTCTGTTCTTACAGAAGTTTTTGGCAAGAGTGCTTTGGAACCAGTCTTGACGGGTGACTTGCCTCTCTTGACTTGCCTCTCAACCCTCCTTGGGAAAAGGACTTCACAGCTCCTCCTCCCCCCAAATAAATATTAGTCAAACCTTGCAGGGAGGTTTTAATGCTTTCCAGGTCTCCCTGGCCTGTTTTGTGGTCTTGTTCATGGACGCCCTAACCTCCTCAGGGGCAGAGACCATGTTGCATCAGCATCACTGGCTTTACTTCCCCAGTGGAGCCTCTGTGGTGGGAGGTCCCACATTCTGCAACAAAGCCGTGGGCCTCCTGATCCTCTACACTCTTCTCTCAGGAAGCCTTAAATCAGAGCGAGAGGATTCCATCCACGGACACAGCGTTGTGCAGTTTGCTACCGTGTTTGTAGGGGGCTTGCTTGAGGCTCCTTGATTCTGTTTTTACTTCTCTAGATGGGACCAGGCACAGTGCTATTTCCCACAGCCATTTTTCTAAAACTCGGATCATGTGGCTGTGATTCAAAGCCTTTGGTAGCTGTCCATTGATCAAAGGACAAACTTGGCATCATTCATGACCCCACCCCGCCTTTCCAGCTGTTCCTGCCGTGCACCCCGTGTTCCAGGCTCCCGGAGCTGTGTACACCCTGTGTAGAACTATACTCGGTGTGCTAACTCTTCTAACTCCTGTCTTCCAGTCTCACCAGACTATTCGACAGGCTAGTGTACGCTACCCAGTTCACACACTGGGTGCTTGCCAAGTATTTTTCCTAAAAGAAGGGATTGGTTGCTAACATGTGATCTTTCCTGATTTTTAAGAAGTCTGGGCTTTCTCTCGAGAAATTAGAAAATGTGACAGTACCATCGCCCATGTTCCTAAGTGGTCGTGGTCTTCCTTGGCCCGAGAAGGGGTTTGTTCTCTCCGTGGGCTCCTTGCATGAGGGAAGGGGAAGTACTGCACAACTTTACCTTCCTGTTTCCCACAAGAGGGCAATATAATCTCTCAAAAAGTAAAAGGGACTGAACTTGCAAAAGCTGCTAGCTTGACCCTGTTAACCATAGCAAAGCTAGTTGGGCACCCAGCTGAGTTTTGCATGCTGAATGGGCGTGCAGCACGCTGTGTGCTGTTCACACTTTCACAAACTCCTTTTCCCTCCAGATCGTAGTTCGGTTCATCTGAAAGCCAGTTTGAGCTAAGCGGGGCTTGCACTTGGCTTCTGGAGCCGCCTTGCAGCCTAGGTGCAGGTTTGGAAGTCTGACAGAGACTGACGAGGAGGGACTGCTTCTAGGAAAATGCCTGGTTCGAGTGGAGACAGCTCACAGCCTAGCATTCCTTGCAGGTGCTTCTCTTTGGCGCAGTGTCTTGCTTGTCAGCACCCTGAGAGCAGAGCTGTCACCCTTGGGAATGCCTTAACACTAACCAGGCCAACAGAGACTGATGGGTTAACTAACATGGCTCTTTATTTAGAATGAGATAAATTTGCAGAAGGGGCTTAGAAACTCATTTTTGCTGGCCAGAGTGTACTTTCCTTTTAGAAAAATTAACAGTAGAAGCCTAAACATAATTGCCAGGTTGTTTGAGTTCTGAGCAAGGGGAGTGCTATGATTTGCAGGCTTGTGATGTTCTGACAACTCCACCCCTGCAGTGAGGCCTGGATGGGTGGAGCACGTCTGCCAGGCTTCCTTATGGGAACAGTGCTGTGGGTACCTTCCTGTGTTTCCCTCTCAGACTCTGTCTGTGCCCCCTGCCCTCCATGGTCTATGCCGGGCTTACAAGTCAATAAACAACACCATAAATTATTAGGTGACATTCACATGTGGCATTTTTCACTTTTGGTCTTGTTTACATCTTATCTATCACAGATGATTTTTTAAAATTATTTTTTTAAATTGAAGTATAGTCAGTTATGTGTCAATTTCTGCTGTACAGCATAATGTTTTAATCATCATATACATGTATTTGTTTTCATATTCTTTTTCATTATAGGTTACTTCAAGATAATGAAAATACATAGTTCCCTGTGCTAAGAAATTTGTTTTTTATCTTCTATATATAGTAGTTAGTATTTGCACATCTCAAACTCCCAATTTACAGTAACCATAAGTTTGTTTACTATGTCTGTGAATCTGTTTCTGCTTTGTAGATCAGTTCATTAGTGTCTTCTTTTTTTCTCATTTTTCTTTTAGATTCCACGTATGAGTGATAATCATGGTATTTTTTTCTCTTTCTGACTTACTTCATTTAGAATGATGATCTCTAGATCCATCCATGTTGCTGCAAATGGCATTATTTCATTCTTTTATAGGGCTGAGTGATATTCCATTGTATACATATATCACAGCTTCTTTAGTCAACTTTTGATGGACACTTAGGTTGTTTCCATGTCTTGGCTATTGTATATAGTACTGCTATGAACATTGGAGTGCATGTATCTTTTTGAATTAAGTTTCCTTCTGCATATATGTCCAGGAGTGGGATTGCTGGATCATACTGTAAGTCTATTTTTAGTTTTTTTGAAGAATCTCCTTACTGTTTTGATAATGGCTGCATCAAACTGCATTCCCACCAACAGTGTCACAGATGATTTAAATAATTCAGGCCTAAGTATTTTGGGGAGTGTTAGAGGTGAGGCCCCTCAGTACTTATTTTAGTGTGCTTTAAGATAGTGCAAAAGTTTAAGAAAATAAAGCTAACTTTTAATTGCATATGGTGACTAAGTACAGATACGTGAAAACAAAGGTTCCAAATCTTACTTTCTCTGTTGACTTTGTTGTTTGCCTTGGGTTAAAACAACAAAGCAGCTCATCTTTGCCTCATTTTTTGCCTCTTATTCTTTTTTATCCATCTGTAATGTGGGTAAGATTTAAAATGGTTTAATGAGAATGTGGAAATGTGGAAAAGTAGAGGAAGAGGAAAAGCATAAATGGAATAATTGTGTCTTGGGTTTTTTAAAAACTGGCTTTGGTGGTTAAACTTGTACATTTTTTTCTGTGTCAGATTGGGTTGAATAATTATCCAAAGCTAATACTGAATTTATGATACATACATATTAGCCCATGAATCCTGTTTTTGATGTTAGTTTCCACTAATTTGTCTGTAGTCAGGATGTTGACCCAGCTCTTTTTTTAAATCTTTTTTTTAATTGAAGTACTGTCAGTTACAATGTGTCAATTTCTGGTGTACAGCACAATGTCCCAGTCATACATATATGTACATATATTCATTTTCATATTCTTTTTCATTAAAGATTATTACAAGATACTGAATATAGTTCCCTGTTCTATACAGAAGAAACTATAAAAAAAAAATCTACTTTTATATATAGTGGCTAACTTTTGTAAATCTCAAACTCCCAGATTTATTCCTTCCCACCCCCTTACCTCAGTAACCATAAGATTGTTTACTATGTCTGAGAGTCTGTTTCTGTTTAGCAGGTGAGTTCATAGTATCCTTTTTAAGATTCCACATATGCATGACATCATATTGTATTTTTCGTTCTCTTTCTGGCTTACTTCACTTAGAATGACAATCTCTATGTTTGTCTGTGTTGCTTGCTGCAAATGACATTATTTTATTTTTTTATGGCTGAGTAGTATTCCATCGTATAAATATACCACAACTTCTTTATCCAGTCATCTGTCAGTGGACACTTAGGTTGCTTCCATGTCTTGGCTATTATATATAGTGCTGCTGTGAACATTGGGGTGCATGTATCTTTTCGAGTTAGAGTTCCCTCTGGATATATGCCCAGGAGTGGGATTGCTGGATCATATGGTAAGTCTATTTTTAGTTTTTTGAGGACTCTTCATACTGTTTTCTATAACGGCTGGACCAAACTACATTCCCACCAACAATGTGGGAGGATTCCCTTTTCTCCAAAGCCTCTCCAGCATTTATTGTTTGTGGACTTTTGAATGATGGCCACTCTGACTGGTGTGAGGTGATACCTCATTATGGTTTTGATTTACATTTCTCTGATAATTAGTGATACGTAGCATTTTTTGTGTGTGCCTATTGGTCATTTGTATGTCTTCATTAGAGAATTGCTTGTTTAGTTCTTCTGCCCATTTTTGGATTGGGTTGTTTGTTTTTTTGTTAATAAGTTGTATGAGATGTTTATATATTCTGGATATTAAGCCCTTGTCAGTCTCATCTTTTGCAAATATTTTCTCCCATTCTGTAGGTTGTCATTTTGTTTTGCTTAAGGTTTCCTTTGCTGTGCAAAAGCTTTTAAGTTCAATTAGGTCACATTTGTTTATTTTTGCTCTTATTTCTGTTGCCTGGGTAGACTGCCCTAGGAGAACACTGCTAAGATTTATGTCAGATAATGTTTTGCCTATGTTTTCTTCTTGGAGATTGATCCTGTCTTGTCTTATATTTAAGTCCTTAAGCCATTTTGAATTTATTGACCCAGCTCTTTCAACCTAAGACTTAGTTCTGGGCACACAAGGAACAGGAATGCCTACTGGAAAAAATCTGCAGTCATTTTTATTCATGTGCTCAGTTTACTTGAGGGAGGATCTTATGGGCTCCAGAGTGTGTCTCCTTCAGCCTGTTTGTTGTTATAATCACCCATGGTCCTTGGGTCCCCAGTGCAAAGGGAGGAAGAGACAAGCTCATGTTTGATGTGGTTGTGCATCCCCTGCCTTCCTCATCGCATGTCTCCATAGGTCGTTCTACAGGATTTGGACAGATAGGACTGTTTAAAAAATGAGTTATTTGGTGCTGAAGTCCAGTCAGCATGTTTTCAAATGCCTTTTAATTTGTTGACCTTTGCTTGAGTTTCATGGAACTGTGAAGATAAGTAGAAGACATAATTGCTATTTTTAAAGAGTTTAAAATCTATGCAATTGGAGGATGTACACAAAACAGCCAGAGAGCAATGCAGAATGATGCAGTGTATTAACTAGGTTAGGGATTCTGGGGCTAGACAGACCTGCATTTTTTTTGTTTTTGTTTTTTTAAATTGAAGTATAGTCAGTTTACAATATTTTGTCAATCTCTGGTGTCCAGCATAATGTTTCAGACATACATATACATACATATATTGGTTTCCATATTCTTTTTCATTACAGGCTGCTGCAAGATACTGAATATGGTTCCCCAGACCTGCATTTTTTTTTAACCTTTCTGAGCCTTAGTTTCTTGATATTATAAAGAATGTATGAGAATGTAGAGTATTTAGCCTAGAACCTGGTATGTGGTTAAAAGTTCAGTATTTGGTAGATAATCACAGTAACTGGGTCTAATGTTCCTTTTTGCTGTTTTATTGAGGAAAAAATGGTTTTCCTTGTTTACTGCTCAGATAAATCACTTTGAAAGAAAATTTCCTAAAATACTATTATATGCCACTTTGATTTCTTTAATGACTTTTTTTTTTGGTGATAGCAGAAATTTGGACCCATTGATCCTGTCTTAAAAAGCGCCTTGATTACAGTTAGTGTGCCTGCCTGTAGTTTTTTTTTTTTAACCTGTTTTTTAATAGGCTGCTTCTCTTCTGGAGAATCAGCTAACCAAACAATGTATACAAAGGAGTCAAGGAGAAGAGAGCCTGTGGAGGGAACTCAGAAGTCAGCTCTGGGACAACTTAAGTGACGTGGGTGCCCCCTGCGCTCCCACTCCCTTAGCCATGTTCTGAAAGACGGGGGTTTCCAGAAGTGGGGAATTGGATTGTTTGTTTGGGAGGACCAGAAGTGTAAAGAAACAGCGGGTGGCCCCTGGATCATCATTATTTCCCATCAGAGGTGAGCATGATGGAAAGCCTGACTCATAAGCAGCAGAAAATGTGGGCTCCCGGCCTCACGCTGTCAGGGTGGCCTCCCCAAGGGTGTGGCCTCCCCATGGATGTGGCTTCCGCTGCCTGAGGAGGTGGTCAGAGCCGCTGCCACACTTCAGTCCCTCCTGGGAGGAGTCAGGTGCAGAATGAGTGCAAATGAACTTGCTAGGTCTCAACTTCATAGAAGACTTTTTTTAGGTTAATATTTGTATGGAAACATACAACCCCCACCCCCACTCCAAAACTTTAATGGACTTTGCTTCTTTAAAGAGTGAATATGCCCTTAAATTTTTTTTTTTTTTTTAGTATTCCCTTTTGAAGGTGATGGGAGTTGCATGAGTAAAGGCAAGTCTGACTGGCTTTGGTAATGAAAGAGTGTAAGAAAGTCAGGATTTCTCACAGCTGTTTTAGTAGGCAGAGTGCTTCCACTTGGGGAATAACACCACGAGAAATCTCAGTCTTCCCTGATACTTGTTCCATTTCATTCTGTGTACTCCTCGCCTCACAGATTTAAATACCAAATTGCTTCTATTACTTCACAGTTTCCACCCGGGGTCTCAGGAGTTTGCCCAGAGCCAAAAAAGCATCTGCCGTTTCCCACTTTTTGCCCCATCTTAGAACCGGGGGCTTCTTCTTGAGCTGTTGATGTCATCATCGCCATATCTGGGTATTCCTAGTTGAGTTTTCAGTTTCAACTGAACCTGTAATCTCAGAAGAGGCAGGTCTCCCCATGCTTTAAAAACCGACATCATCTTGGAGAGTTTTCTGGTGTGACGGTTTGGGGTGACTTAATTTTGAAAATCCCTTTTTAAAACGTTCTCATCTCTGCTGGGATTTTTTTATTTTCATTTTTTAAGTTTGGAAATTTTTTAAATAAAGATTTTTCCTCCCCTGCAGATACAGAAAATAGCTTTTAAAAGCATAACCTTGTTAGCATAAATCTTTGATTCTCTGAACAGAGAGGAAAATGACAGGCAATAAAGACAGATTCAGTTCTGTCTCCCGGAGCTATGTGGCACCGATCAAATGAAGCACCTTTGTTTATTTGAAGGCAGAATATGGATTTTTGTTTGGAAATAATGGTTTCCTGCATGTATGAAACTGGCCATTTTGACTCAGTTGATCCATCAATTAGCTGGATGATGAATTGCCTTCTAATTGGGGATTAGCATAGTGGTGTGCATGCTCAGAAGTGCTTCCAGAGACCTGGCATCTCCTTATAAAAGTCCTTGCAGTGACTAGGGCACACTTAACTCTCCCAACCCCTTCCCCCCTTTTAAGCCATTATGGGAAAGATTTTCTTTTTAAATTTTTTCCCCTAGCTTTACTGAAGTATACTTGACACAACTGAGATGTTTAAATTATACATCATGATGGTTTGATACACATTGTGGAAAGTTTCCTCCTATCTAATTAACACGCCCATCACCTCACCTATTTATTTATTTTTGGTAAGAACATTAAGTTTCATTCTTAGCAAATTTCAGTTATACAATATAGTGTTAACAACTATAGTCATAATGTTACATATTAGATCCTCAGATCTTATTTATTTTCTGGCTGGGAGTTTGGAAGTTTGTACCTTTTTACCAACCTCTCTCTGTTTTTCCCACCTCCAGTCTCTGGCAACCACTTTTCTACCCTGTTTCTATGAGTTTGTTGTTTGATTTTGTTCTGCATGTAAATGTTAACACAGTATTTTCTTTGTCTGTCTGGCTTACTTCACTAAACATGATGCCTTCAAGGTCCATCCATGTTGTCACAAAAGGCAGGATTTCCTCTTTTCTCATGGCTGAATAATATTGCCATGTGCATATAAACAAAATGTTTTCATGCATTGATGGTCACTTAGGTTGTTTTGATATCTTGGCAATTGTGAATAACGCTGCAGTGAACGTGGAGTGCAGAGATGTCTGGTAGCCTGTTTTCATGTCTCTTGGATACAAACCCAGAAGTGGGACTGCTGGTCATGTGGTAGGTTTGTTTTTAACTTTTTGAGGAACTCCATGCAGTGTTCCTTAGTGGCTACACCAATTTACATCCCACCCCCCCACCCTCCCCATTTGTCCCATCCTTCACCCTGTGACAGGGCAGGTGGGCCGAGTGCCATTGGAGTGACAGCCTGATAGGAGATGAGAGGTCAGCTTGCTGGCCTCTGAGAGGCTGGATGTGAGACATGGAAAAATGCCTCCCAGCTCCCTTGGGTCCTTGCATCACATCTGCTTCCTGACTGTCCACTGCCCCATCCCTCGAGAGCTCAGTGTCCTTTGGCTGTGCCAAGACCCCCACTGAGCCCCAGGCCTGCCTGCCCCTTGGGTCCCGGGCTTCACCACTACTCCTTTCTGTACTGACCTCATACTCCCTTTTGTTATTTGCAACTTGCATTTTTATTTTATTTTATTTTATTTTATTTTATTTTATTTTATTTATTTTAACATTTTTATTGATTTATAATCATTTTACAATGTTGTGTCAAATTCCAGTGTAGAGCACAATTTTTCAATTATACATGAACATATATATATTCATTGTCACATTCCTTTCTCTGTGAGCTACCATAAGATCTTGTGTATATTTCCCTGTGCTATACAGTATAATCTTGTTTATTTATTCTACAATTTTGAAATCCCAGTCTGTCTATTTCCACCCCCCACCCCCTTGGCAACCACAAGTCTGTATTCTATGTCTATGAGTCTGTTTCTCTTCTGTATTTATGCTTTGTTTGTTTGTTTTTTAGGTTCCACATATGAGCGATCTCATATGGTATTTTTCTTGCATTTTAATTGTTTGATGACTGATGTATTGTTTTAGTTCCAGTCCCTAGGACAGTAGTCTCTCGATAAGTATTTATTTGAATGAACAATAATTTTAGTCTATTGATGGAAAGCAGTCTGACTAAACTAATTCGTATTAAAATACAAATGACTGGTCCAAATCTTACATCATCATTTCAAATATTCTAGGGAATTTAGGCTTGAGTAAGCAGCATTTGTACTGTTAATTTATTATTTTTGTTTCAGAAATGTAAGATCTAAGAAAAAAAGTTTAAAAGGAAATACAAGTTCATGGTTAAAAAGTTCAGATAGTCCCCCAGTTCCCTTTACCTAAGGCACCAACTGTTTTTGATTTCTTTGTATCTTCTGGAAGTTTCTATAAATACACAAGCATATGTTTACAAATTGGAGCCTACCTTTTAAAAAATAATGAGATGTAAAATGCCCTTTTCTTATCCTCTGTTAATGTAAAGCCCTGATCTGATGGGCCACCTGTCTCTTCCCCCTCAGGCTCCCCAAATAGGCCGTATATTTGTCTTTAAAATTCATCACGTTCAAAACTGAAAAACTTCATCTTTTATTTCTTTCTATCACTGTAATATTGAGGATGAAGTTTGACTACACGTTATAAAATGTGAAATGACAGCGGCTTACACAAGATAAAAACTTATTTTTCTTTTGCTTAAGAGAAATCCAGGGCTGATAGGGCAGCTCAGGGACCCAGGCTCTTTCTGTCTTACTGACTCTCTCTCTGTCTCTGTCTCATTCTGTCTCTCTCTGTCTGTCTGTCTGTCTGTCTCTCTGTCTCTGTCTCTCTCTAATCCAGTACAGCTGTCTAACCTCCAATCACTACCTCTGTTTTCTAGGCAGCAGAACAAAGTAGTCTTCCCCACCCACGAATCGTGTACAAGTACACCTCACAGAAGTGTCATACAAGACTTTCCAGGTGGCCCAGCTGAAAACTGGGGATTCTATCACTACAGAAAGAGAGGCATATAGATACTGGGATAAATAGCTAGCGTTCTGCCAGTCACTCAAGTCTTCAAATATGGTGACCTCCCTTCCCCCCTCCAATTTCTTACCACGGGGATTCAAGATAACTTTGTGCTTCTTTCAGAAATCTTCAGTTTGATTTGTGAAAGTAAAGGTCAGTTCAGCCTGAGAATGGCCATGTCAGATTTTTGTGAAGAAAAAGTGACCGAGTGCGGTATTAACTCAGTGGAAAGCTCAGTGTGGTTTGACATCGCAGTTTTTTGAGTTGATCATTTAGATCAGATGTGGGCAAAGTTTCTCTGTAAAGGATCAGGTAGTAAATATTTTGGGCTTTGCAGACCAGATCCTCTGTCCTGCAGCTACTCAGCTGTGCCTTTGTAGTATGGAAGTGGACAGTACAGAGAAGAATGCGCATGGCTGTGTCCAGTGAAACTTTATTGTCACACTGAAACTTCAGTTACATGTATTTTTCATGTGTGATGATATATTTGTCTTAACTTTTTCAATTATTTAAAAATGTAAAAATCATCCTTAACTCACATGCTGTACAAAAACAGGTGGTGGGCTAAATTTGGCCCCAGGGCCATAGTTTGCTGATTCCTAATTTAAATGATTGTAGAAATGATGAGCTCTAAGAAACTAATGTTCTTCTGTTTTAAACAGAAGATGGTCAGCTAGTGTGAGAGTCAGAAATGGGGTGGAGGGAAGGAGGGATCTAAAAATATTTAGAAGAATTGACTTTAAGTTTTGAGGCCGCACATTCTAAAATGCTTAAAAATATATCATTAGATTAGGAAGAGAACCATATTTTTAAAGAAATGTGGTTTTTTTTAGTGGGATAAAATAAAGCATAAAATTTACCACTTTAACCAATTTTTAAATGTCCAGTTCAGTGATATTAAATGCATTCAGTATATGTGCAACCATTACCACTATCCATTTCTAGAAAACTTTCATCATCCCAAACAGAAACTCTGTACCGTTTAAAATAATAACTCCCTATTTTCTCCTCTCCTCTGCCCGTGGTAACTTATATTACATTTTCTATCTCTGAGAATTTGTCTATTCTAGGTATCATGTAAGTGGAGTCATACAATAGTTTTTTATTTTTATCTGGCTTATTTCACTTAGCATAAGGTCTTCAAGGTTTATCCATGTGGTAGCATGTTTCAGTTTCATTCCTCTTTAAGGCTGAATAATCTACTTTATGTAAATGCATTGTGTTTACCCATCTGTTGATAAACATTGGGTTGTTTCCACCTGTTGGCTGCTGTGAATAATGCTATGAACATTGATATGAAAGCATCTCTTTGAGTTCCTGCTTCCAATTCTTTAGTGTATGTGCCTGGAGGTGGACTTGCTAGAGTGTATGCTAATTCTATGTTTAGCTTTTTAAGGACCCTCCATACTGTTAACCTTATTCCCATTAGTAGTGCACAGTTTCCAGTTTCTCCACATCCTCACCAACACTTATTAAATTTTTTTTATGATAACTATCTTACTGGGTGTGAAGTAATATCTCATTGTGGTTTAGATTTGCATTTCCCTAATGACTGGTGATATTGAGCATCTTTTCATGCACTTATTGACCATTTGTGTAAATCGTTTGTAAGACATTTGTTAAGTCCTTTACTCTTTTTTTAATTGTGGGTTTTTTGTTGTTGTTGAGTTGTAAGAGTTCTTTTTTATATTCTGGATATTAATCCCTTATCAGATTTTTGATTTGCAAATATTTTCTCTCATTATGTGGGTTGTCTCTTCAGTCTCTTGATAGTATATTTTGATGACAAAATTTCTAATTTGGTGTCTGATTTATTTATTTTTCTTTTGTTGCATGTGTTTTTGGTGTTGCAACCGAGAAATCATTACCAATTCAGTGTCACAATCTTTCCTTCTGTTTTCTTCTAAGGGTTTCAAAGTTTTTATTCTTACAGTTAGGCCTTTATTCCATTTTGAGTTACATTTTGTATGTGTGTAAGGTAAGGGTCCAGCTTCATTCTTTTGGATGTGGATATCCAGTTTTCCCAGTGCCGTTTGTTGAAGACTCCATTAATAATCTTGACACCTTCTGAAAATCATTTGGCTATATGTGTGATGATCTGAGCTCTATTCTGAGCTCTATTTTGTTGGTCTACATATGTGTTCTTTTTAAAAGAATTTATTTACTATTGTTTTTGTTTTTTGTTGGGGGGAGATGATTAGGTTTACTTATTTATTTTCAGTGAAGGTAGTAGGGATTGAACCCAGGACCTCATGCATACTAGACATACACTCTACCAGTGAGCTATACCCTCCCTGCAGCGTGTGTGTTTTTGATGCGTTCTTATGCCACACTCTTTTGATGACTGTAGCTTTGTAGTAAGTTTGAAAATCAGGAAATAAGAGTCTTCTGACCTTGTTCTTTTTTGTGAAGATTATTTTGATTGTTTGGAGTCCTTTGAGAGTCCGTATGAATTTCAGGATGGGTTTTCTATTTCTGCAAAAAATGCCAGGGATTTTGATAAGGATTGCATTAATCTATAGATTGCTTTGCGTAGTATTGCCATCTTAACAATATTAAAGCCTTCCAGTCAATGAACATGGAAATGGAAATGTCTTTCCATTTATTTGTGTTATCTTTAATTTTTTTCAGAAAATTTAGTTTTTGGTGTACAAGTCTTTTGCCATTTTTGTTAATTTATTACCAAGTATTTTATTCATTTTGATGCTATTACAAATAGGATTGTTTTCTTAATTTCCTTTTTGGATTGTTCATTGTTAGTGTACAGGAATTTAAGTGACTTTTGTGTGATTTTTTTTTTATACCCTCCAACTGTGCTGAATTTATTAGATCAAACAGTTAATTTAAAACACTTCTTTTGTTTTAGAGTTTTCATGTATGAGAATATGTCATCTGTAAACAAATAATTTTATTTCTTCCTTTTAAATTTGGGTACCTTTTATTTCTTTTTCTTGAATAATTCTCTGGCTAGGACTTCAATACTATATTGAATAGAAGTGATGAAAGTAGACATCCTTGTCTTTTTCCTCATCTTAAGGCAAAAGCTTTTAATTTTTCACCATTGCGTATGATGTTAGCTGTGAGTTTCTCATATATGGCCTTTATCATGTTCTGGAAGTTTCCTCCTCTTCCTAGTTTAAGTTTTGTTTTTTTTTAAATCAGTGGAGAATGTTGAATTTTGTCAAAAGCCTTTTCTGTAGAGATGCATATTACAGTATACAAGGGTGATTTCTTAAAAAAAAAAAAAGGGTGATTTCTGAGGTTTGCTTTAAAATACTTTAGCAAAGGAAAAAGGGGGTTTGATGAAGCAAGTGACAAAATTTGGGTAACTGGAGAATGGGTGATGTTTTGGAAATTTATTAAATGATTATTTCTACTTTAGAGTATGTTTGGAAATTTAAAAAACTTGTATTAAAATACTTATTTTATTGTTTTAGATTGTTTGAATTCCCTTATTTACTAAAATGTCTATTTTTAAGTCATCATTGTTTGGATTATGTTTACCTTCTCCATTTAGGGTATATTGTGATCTTTTGCAGCATCCAACTATGACTTTGCCCTTTACCAAGGTAGAAAAGGTGTCTATGTTCTTTTTGTAAGAGTCTTACTCTGGCCTAAAGTGTTCTTGCCTCTGGGAGTTGGTGAAGATAATTCTGCTGAACTCTCGGGTATTGTGAATGTGCAGTAGTTTCTAAACCTGAATGACTTGAGGAAGCTTTGAAAAAAGTGTAGATTGTGTTGACAGATTGATCAGACCTGGGGTAGGACGTGGTCTCCAGAAGTGATGGGGATGCAGCCAGGTTTGGGAATCATTAAATAGGAGCCAGGCTTTAGAAAGGGCATGGGAACAACATCCCTCTGTGATCCCTCCTACTAGCCTAGAGAGTGTCTTGCTTTCATGGGGAGAGTGCGGGACTTGGAACCAGAAGTTCCAGTCCAGTCAGTAGAACTAGATGACTTTGGTTAAAGAGGTAACTTCACATTAAGAAAAATAAGTAGCCTGAACTATACCATTGGTGAGCTTCCTGAATGCATTATTCCATGATGAAACTTGCCAGAGAGAGAGAGATGTTGACCACTAAAAGTGAAGGGATTAATGTGGAATAATCCTGTGTACCGAAGGAGAAGGTATTTGTGTATTAGGTTGATTAAAGTTTTAGACAAATCACTCAACGGAAAAAAACAAATTCCCAAAGGACTTTTTTGGCGGGAGTTGACGGGGTGGAGAGAGAGTTGCTTTATTGATTTATTTTTATACTTGCTTTAATCAGCAGCAGTGGTAGAAATGTGGCATTCTATAGTTACTTTCCACATTTCAAAAAGAAAAACTCGATCTCTTCTTGGATGGTCTAGTGGAGCTGTAACCTTGACATAGTTAATAAAATTGTGTTATACAATGGGCTTTTCTTTTGAAGCCCTTAAGAATGTTCAGATATGCCTTATTAGCTTACTCAAACCAAATCGGGGGGTCAAAAAGATGAGGGCAGCCTGTCAGATCCCAAGGCCTCCAGGCACTGAGGTTAGCCCCAGATCACATCCAGGGGTGAGTGTGCAACTGCTAACAGATTCCAGTCTTGTAAAAATCCAGGATTCAGAGGGGCCTGGGTCTGAGAGACCCTCGCTGCAGCCTTTCCTTTTACAGACGACAGAACTGAGGGTTGGAAAGGGGTGACTTAGCCAGAGCCCTCTCCTGCTGAGCCCGGCGGTTTCCATTTACTAGGTCTCTGTTAGGATGGCAGCACCTTCAAAACACAGAACGCACTTCCCTGCCGGAAGCCACATCTTTCAGTGGTGACACCCCGAGGTGGCCCCCGTGGTCTTTTGCTTGTTTTGGAGAGATGCAGCGTGACTGCTTTTGTTGTTACAGCACTGGGTGGTCTGCTAGTGAGCACGTAATATAAATAACAACTAATAAATAATTTTACAGCAGAGACCCTAAATCCTTCCAGATAGTGCACTGGTGCGTGGCTGTCAAACACCACACACATCCTAAGAAAACAGTAACTTTAACCCATCCGTCTTTTACGTACACGGCACGTTGTTGTCATAAAGTTTTCCTGAGGTTTTAGTGGCTTAAAGGAAGAAAATGTACACCTAAAAACACACGTACACAAACACACGTACGTGTGCACACCTACCCTCGCTGGCTACATGATCACTTCTGTTTTTAGGAATCGCCAATTTTATACGTCTCTGAATTTTTTTTTTATTTTTATTTTTTGCTACTTTGGCTACAGTAGACGATTTTATTTCATACTGCAGTGAATTTGAGCAGACTTGGTATTTTTGAAATTAAATCCCTCTGATTTTGCATGCCGAACCATACTTTGGCAGTTTTAAAACAAAGTGATAAGAAGATGCATTGGCTTTACTCATTTTGTGGTTTTCTAGCTCTTGAGAGCCGGCTACCTGAGTCCTGTGCTGCCTAAGACCTTGGGGTTTCCAGATGAGTTGGAGGTTAGGATTCTGGCCTGACCCCCTCCCTGAAATCTCCAGGCTTCAGCTTCTTCAGGTGGAAATTGGGGATCATACCTATTGCATAGAGGACAGAAGGACTAAGGGTAGAAGCTTGAAGCTTCCACCAGAGCTCCCAGCATTGGCCCTCCATCTGAAGCTCTCAACAGGAGTTGCCTCTCTTCACTTTCTAGATTTGCATCTCGCATCTTCTTCATTGAAACCTGCCCATAGCAAAGGCTGTTCTCTCATGAAGCTGTCCTGAGTTGAAATAGAAGTCTTGCTGCTCTGTATTTCCATATTGCACTGTATCTGGTGCCTCTCCCGTAGTGTCTTGGGCTTGATGTCTGCACTGTAATGGTTACAGGGGAGCTGCGTTACCCCCACTCCCTGCCCCTGGCTGAGCTGTCTGAGGACAGAGGCTGAGGCTGACCAAGCCCTGCGTTTCCTGCAAGACGTTACGCATGCTGCACACACAGCAGGTGTGATCATGGATGAGCTCTCAGTGGGTGTGTGGGGGTGGTGTTGAAAACAATTTGATAGAATGGTACATGCTCTAAAGGTGGTCACTGTCTTCCTCATCCCTGCTGCCTCCAGCCACCCATTTCTCTCTCCAGCCCTCTCACTTGGAAGGCTCTGCACCTGAGGGGGCTTGGCTTCCTCAAGGAGGTCAGATTTATAGAGGCCAGGCTGACTTGTCAATAGCTGTATGTTGTGACTGGAATTGTGTCCCCCAGGAGATGTCAGAGTGCTAACCCCTGGTACCTCAAAATGTGACCTCATTTGAAAATAGCATCTTTACAGAGATAATCAAAGCCACATGAGGTCATTGGGGTGGGCCCTAATCCAGTATGACTGGGGTCCTTATTAAAAGGGGAAATTTGGACAGAGGCAGACCCGTACAGAGGGAAGAAAATGTGAAGGCCCAGAGAGGACATCTAGAAGCCAAGGAGCCTGAGGCTACGAAAAGAGAAGAGGTGTGGATCTGACAGATTGTCCTCGCAGCCCTCAGAAGGAGGCTGCCTGCCGACACCTTGATTTTGGACTTCCAACCTCTAGAACTGTGAGATGGTGCATGTCTGCTGTCTAAACCACCTGGCATGTGGCACTTTGTTAGGGCAGTCCTAGGAAATGAATACATTATGTGAAGCAGTCAGGTTTTAACATTTTCAGCCTTGTTTCCTTATCTGTAGAGGGAGTGGTATGGCAAATCACACTATTTCGTAGGGTTCTTCTCAGAGCTGAACAGTGCCTGGCTTTTTTTTTTTTTTTTTTAAAGATCTTTTTAAACAATTTTTTAACCTTTCTTTTTTTTTTTTTTTTTGGTGGGGAGAGGTAATTAGAATTATTTATTTATTCTTAGAGGAAGTACTGGGGATTGAACTCAGGAACCTCATGCATGCTAAGCATGCGCTCTACCACTTTAGCTGTACCGTCCCCCATGCCTGGCATTTTGAAAGGACCTCTATTAATGGTATACCTTTACTGTTACTCTGTAGACTCCCAGCCTTCCTCAGCCTTGGACCACTTGTATCTGTCCCTTACTGGCATTTCTTCAGAAGGTCGTCAGCCAGGTTCTGGTTTCTGTGGCCATAAGATCTAGAAGCCTTAATAGGAAGCAAATCATATTTTCTTGTAGGAATCTAGTTTGATTAGGGTTTCACTTCCTGACAAAGTGCTCAGCCACAAACAATCTGCAAAACCATCCCGTCCCAATAGGTAAGTGTGTGTTAATGGGCTGAGGCCTCATCCTTCTCTGGTCACCGTGTTGACTGGGAGTCTTTGTTAGACTATATGATAACCTGTAAGAATCTATCAACTTCCTTACTTTTGAATGCCTGTCATAGTAGGTTGTAGGAAGTAGGGCCTGGATTCTTTGGTGGTAGTTAGAAGAAAAATGAAAATCTGTGAATTAAAATCCTCCTCAGTGTATGGGAGGTGGTGGCATCTGGAAACAGGTGTGGGCTCAGTCTGACACTTGGAGCTGTGTGGCCTTGGGCTGGTTACTTAATCTTAGTATCTGTTTTCTCTGTAAAACAAAGGTGATGATCGCTGCCCAAGGTACAGACGCGCCTTTTCTACGTGGTACATACTACTTGACCAAAAAAAAAAAAAAAAAAAAAGTTCCTTTCCTCCCTCTTCCCCATCCCTCAACGGTTAGAGTCAATAGCTCAAGTGTTGGTCGCTTCACGCGTGATGTGGAGGTTGCTTTGGGGAAACGTAAGAGCTTATTGTGCCCCTTAAATTATTCTCAGCAGAAAGCTACCCACCACCTACATGCTGAGAACCTTTGAGTGACATAGGTCAGATTCAAAACTTTATTTCAGCATGGTCTGAAGTGAATTTGATATTCTTCTTACAGTTCTTTTGGTGATACCACTTCTGAGTTGTTTGTTTTTTAAAAAAAGTCTGAAAGTATTAAACATTTGAAGAATGAAGTATTATGAGATTGGGGTGTGTGTGTGCATGATGACTAAAATAAATTCTCCTATGGCTAGTATTGTTTAGTTATGAATGGGTCATCTCTAAAAATTAAATTTGAAGTTCTCTAAGATAAATCTGCATTAATAACTATGGCTATTTGAGCACTTAGGGCTCAGATAACATCAATACCCTAAAAATCTCTAAGCTCTTTATAAACATCATTGCAGACTGTATTAATATCCATATAAAACAGGACTTCAGTTTAAGCTTAATTGAATTAGTCCTTTGGTATTGAATGAGGAGTCCATTCTCCAGTTTCACTTAAGAAGTAGTGGACCAGGGAAAGAAAGAGGACATAGAATGTTAGATTTTGGCATCGTTTTATTTGTTTTACTAATTTTCTAGTCTCAAAGCCGTTCTCAAGATGATTCCATTAAAAGGAGGTGGAATATTTGCCATTTTCCAGGAAAGTAGTGATCGATGATGGGGGAGAGAGATTATTCATGCCTTATAATCAATATAACTTCTTCTATAACTGATTTTTGGGCACTCAAAGTCAAATTATCTTACTTCCTTTTAAAAATAAAAACTTACAGTTTCCATAGGGAAAAGTTCAAAACACAGAAGAAATTTCCAGAGTTTTTTTAAAATTTCTTTTTTCTTTTTAAAAACATGTTTTTATTGAAGGATACTCAGTTTACAACATCATGTCAATTTCTGGTGTACAGTACAATATTTCAGTTGTATAGGAACATACATATATTCGTTTTCATACTCTTTTTAAGCATAAGTTACTACAAGATACTGAATATAGTTCCCTGTGCTATAGAGTATGAACTTGTTTATTTTGTATTTAGTAGTTAGTATCTTCAAATCTTGAACTCCCAGTTTATCCCTTCCCACCCCATCCTGTAACCATAAAATATTTATTTATTTGTTTATTTATTTATTTTGGGGGGAGATAATTGAGTATTTATTTACTTTCTTTTTTTTGATGGAGGTACTGGGGATTTAACCTAGGACCGTGTGCTTGCTAGGCCTGCGTTCTACCACTGAGCTATACTTTCCCTCCTCCAGAGGTTTTAATACCCTCTTTTGATAATTATTTTCACAAACTCTGTTCAGGTAGGAACTTGGTTTGAGTAGCTGTATGATCTGGAAACCAGGGTAAAATGAATCATCGTAAAGACGAATCATGTTTTTCTGTAGGAATCTAGTTTTAAGTAGGGGTTTTATTCCTGATAAAATGCTCAGCATCATCTAAATCATAAACATGGCCACTCATGTTATAAAAATAAATATACAACAATATACATCATGTGATAATTTACATAATATGCTCCTAGTTGCATATAATGGGATTGCCTGTGGTACATACATTGATTACCTAAAGGCCCAAGTGCTTTATGAAACATACATTCAGCTTATAAAATGCACAGCTCTGCCATGATTTAATGTGTATGGAAGAACTTAATAAACTGTAGGGTGCTATACAGATGTAAGCTGAAATTTTATTAGCTTTGTACATACAGCCTAGCATAATACATGTGCAGGAAGACATTCCTAAACATCCAGTTAGGAATATTTTTTTCTCCTTAGAATTTGGAAAGCGCATTTGGGGGTTTGGGTGACTCGTGAGCTAGGATATGTAAGGAAGTTTGAACAGATGCTTTTCTTCTTTTGCTAATATTTCTTTATGCTGTATGCTTTGTTTCAATTATTTTTACATGTGCTTTGTATCCTCATTATCCCCTTTTAAGAGAAGATACCTTTAGCCCCCTTTTGAAGAAGATGGTGACAATCAGAGATAAATGGCACTTTCAGAGTCACTTTGTCACTAGGAAGTCGTAAAACCCAAACTAAAACCTCTTCTTCCTGACTCCTCATTCTGTGCTCTTTCAAATACACCATAAGAACCTGACATTTTTTACCTTGGGATAAGCAGATGGTATCAAAATAATTGTAGCCATCCTAGAACAGTGCTGAAATTTGGGGTCACTCTCAAAGGAAACTCTTAGTGTCTGAAAGCCTGGAGTCCTCACAGAAGACTTCAGCTGTGACGGTTCAGAGAAGAAGACTTGAGTCTTTGCTCTTCCTTCCCCAACTCCCTTGCCCACCCTGCTCCCTGCCATAGCATTACTGAACACAGGTGGTCATGGCAGGAGGGCAGGTGGACAACCTGAGAGAAGCACATGGAAAGGGAAGGCAGGGGCCCATGTGATGCTTGTCAATTCTGCAGAAACAAACCCTGAAGTCTCATCAGTTATGACAAAGTTTGTCGATCAAAGTCAGAGGCTCCTCCTTGTGCAGTGACTAGAGGTCAGGGCCACTGTCATCCTGCAAGAGTTCCTTTTCTCCAGGTGTGAGGAAGAGGGGGAGGAAACACGTGGTGATCCTGGAGTTAAGGGCTGCAGAGTGTGGCCTCAAGGTCACCTGGGTGTCTCTGTGCTGAGATGATTGCTTCTACAGCAATAGAATCATGACTCTGTCTTCAGTAACATCCTGGTCGATCACCTGAGCTGATCATACCAGACAGTCATGTTGGTGGCTTTCTCCTTTATATAATAAATGTGTGGCATGCTGTGCGCAAAGCTTGGGTTGGAAAGTTGATTCAAAGTAGCAATTCATTCCAAAGAAGCACTGACATGTGTTTCATCCAGAAATCATAACTTCCCCATCAGAGCCACTGTTAGCCTATATGAAGCCTCTGTGCAAATTAGAAACAGGCACCCTTTTCTCAATACATTTTCCTTCCACGTGTCAGAAAATTGTCATGCTGTGGTATTAGAACAATACCCTTCACTAATGGCTCCTGAAAAACTGTCCAAATATGCAAATTGACAGTGTCTCTGAAGGGAACAGTGTCCTCTTAGATGTGTCACCCTGTCACTTGGGTGTAGTGCACTTCCCCTACAACTGTGCATGGCAGCCTTTGTTCCCCTGGCCTCCTTACTATTGAGTCTTTTTGAAATTCCAAAATGTTTCCAGGTAAAAGTCTTTACACTCCTAGTTAAGATGGTGGGATATTCTTTTCTGGAAGACTATGATTTCAGTTCTGTTAGGCCACGGGAAAAAAAAAGTGTTATTTTTCATAAGGTCAAGTCTCTGTGCCATTTTCTGAAGCATATGTCATCCATCTTTAGTCTGATTTGTTTTAAAACTATATTTACCTTCTTCTATTGTTTGTTTCTCTGTTCTTTATCCATTTGCTGCATTTTGAAAACATGGAGTCACCCTAGTACAAAAGTCTCTTTTTATTCAAGAATCTTTTATCCAAATAATTTAGGACTTTAATAGAATATCCTCAGAGTGATAAAATTCCTGCCCAGAGGCTAAAAATTATTGCCATTATTAGGAAAATAGATTTTCTGTTTGCCAGCATTTGGAATAGACCAACCCAATAGGCAGTGCTACTATTTGTTAAATGAACAAATGAATGGATACATTGCGAAGGACATTTAGTCTTAACTGTAAACCAATTGCCTTTTTTTTTTTTTAAACCTGTTTTATGACTACATGTTATCACAGAAGGACTCAAACCTAGAAAAGACCATTACTATTTCTGAGTTAAGGACCCTTGCTAAAAACGAAGGAGCAATGATGTGTGAAGAAAGGATAGTATGTTTAAAAAAATTCCAGGACTGCTCTAATTGCGCTTTGATTACTCTCTCTGGGGAGTAATTCTTACTCCTTGGTAGGAAACCACGAGCAAGTCTGGCCATTTGGTTTTGTGAAAATAAACTTCATCTAATTTATTATTGACACGTTATACATACCTGCCAAATTTTCTCATGCTTTTTTCCTGACATGTGTCTGGCCTGATGGAGTCACTGTAAGGCAGTCAATGTGTTTTTAAAGAAATTATGTTTTGCTAAGGAATGTATGAAGATTGTTAAACCGTGTTGCACCTTGTTCTCATTAGTCTTTGGAATGCAGCTGCCGGAACAGAAAGGGCAGGGGAGACAGAGACAGAGTGGTGGCTGCGAAAGCTCTGGCCTCTCCTAGCGGGAGACCTCTGGGCTCCTTTTGGAGCTGCAGGAGCCAGGTTCTTCCTGGCAGCTGTGCCAGGAGGAGCAGACGGGGAGCCCTGTAACCCAAGCCCATGCCTGCTCTGTTGAGCTGACAAACCCAATAACAAAATGGATCTCCCCTCTCTGTGCAGTCCAGCTACAGTTGTCACACTGTATGTAATTAAACTTACAACATCCAGGTTTCCACCGAAAATACTCCCTAAAGCCAGGCCTGCCTTGGTTCATTAGCAGCAGGGAACACTGCAGAGCATCCCTAAGTTCCAAGTCCTTACAATTCTGCTTCCTAACATTTCTCCCTTGTCGGTCCCTGCTCCCCACTCCAAACAGCCCTGACTGCTTCAGGATCCCATGAGTCTTGCTTGAACTGGGACAGCAGCTTCCAAGAGTCCCAGCAGAGCTCCCTGCGCTCTCCAGTCCACCCTTCATGTGGTAGCCGGGGCAAGCTTCCAGAGATGCGTGGCCCTTTCTACTTCTCCTGCTTGGGGCTCATCTGGGATCTCTGTCACCTGCAGGATACAACGAAAACTCCTTTGCATGTTGTTGAAGGCTCTTTAAGGTGTGGCCTCTGCTGCCTTGTCCAGCTAATCTCCCAGCCTGTCTCACCTGTCATTTTATGCTCCAGGAATATAGGACTGTCAGTGATTTTGGAAATAATACCTTGTTCTCTCTCCTTCTGTACCTTTGCTCTTATTTTCCTTTCTTCCTTGGATGTCCTCCCTGCTGATGGTCCATTGGGCTGACTCTCCTTAGCCCCGTGCCACCTCATTTTTGAAGCCTTTCCTGATTTCCTCTGCTGATTTAGGTGCTCAGCATTGTGTTCCCTTGAGCTTTGTGTAAATGAAGCCATCGAAGCAGTCATGGAGAAGCAGAAATACTTGTAGCTCTTGACTGGACTTGGAGCTCCTTGGGGTTGATGATCATAGCTTTTAATTTGTTGCCTCCATAAACTGTCAGTGATTTGGTATATAGAAGTTCCATGAAGCGGACAGCCAGGACTCCAAGATGGCATCAGTTGTACCACTGAAGGAGAAGAGGCTCCTGGATGTCTAATTAGGGGAGCTGCCAAGCTGGATACTGATGCGGGATTTCACCCCAAAGGCATTGCTGGAGCGTTTCAAAGAGGTTACTACCGGTGTTACAACAAGTACATCAGCGTGAAGAAAGGGAGCGTCGCGGGGCTTTCCCTGGTGCTGGCAGCTTACGTGCTTTTCAACTATTGCCGCTGTTGCAAGGAGCTCAGACATGAGCGGCTGTGCAAGTACCACTGAAGGAGGCGCGCTTTGCATTCCCGACCAGGACCTTTGCCCTGCACCCCCGAATCCTTACACATCCTACTAGAGAATCACCACCCAATAAAAGATGACTGGTAAAAAAAAAAAAAAAAAAAAAAAAAGGAAGTTCCATGCATGAATTAAGGAAAGATTACCAAGGTACCGCCCAGTGAATCTTGAAAAGCAGTTCTTTTCCAAGACAGACATCTCTAAATCCAGCAAGTTAACACAGGAGAATGGAATGGCTTTGGTGAAGAAGCTCAGCATCTCAGTGGAAAGTGAGCCGAACTGCCTGGTTCACCTCTGTGCTTGTTGCTTTCTCTTGTATGTTGTTTTATGTACAAAGTCACCTGAAGGAAGGCTCTACCCAGGATCACCTCCACTGCCAGGGTGACTCTTCTGGAAGTCAGCCGAGGATCCGGATGGTGCAGGACCTCGTGCTCGTGGCTCCTCTGTTAAATGTGTTTCAGTGTATTTTGCAGAGCTTCTCCTAGGAGACTGGCTGCCTGCCCTGATGTGTCAGAGCTCCTGCCGGGGCCCCAGATTCGGGCTTTCTTCGGAGTCCTCTGGGGAGGGACAGTTTTATTACCAAGACATGTGATGTTCCAATCCATCTGGCTGCATTTTGTAGTGAAATGTTGTCTTGTCTTGGTGCCTTACATTACAGGGTTGTCATTTTCTCTGGATTTGGGGGCAGCTGTGTCGTCCCTCCTTGGGCATGTCAATATTGTGGCCTGTGGCCAGTTTGGGTTGAGCTGAGTGGGGAGGACTCTGTCCCCACTCTGCAGGCTGCCCTTGGGAATGAAAATCTTCAGTCCTCAGAATGCACCCCTGCCTTAGCCACAGTGGGGACGCGAGAGGAAACTGTCCTGGGTACTGGCCCCGGTGAGATCTGAGAGGCCTGAGGAGCAGGGAGCCTGTGTTGGGATGGGGTTTTCCTCCCTCCTGGGGACATGATCCGGCTCACTCAGCCCCCGGGAACTGAATGCCTCTAAACTTGAAGAGTGTGGCAAACTGTAGAGCCTGCAGAGCTGAATTAGAATCCTGTTTCTGGCACTTACTCTAGGACTTTGAACAAGTTGCTGAGCCCTTCAGTTTGGTTTTTATGCTTAAAAAAACAGGGTGGGTTGCTGTGAGATCAAATGTGATACGTATCTGGAGCTCAAGAGTTAGCACTCCCGACTGTGAGTATCTGTTCTTCTAATTATAAATATGCATTCTTCAATACATTTGAGAAATACATCGAGGCACAGAAAGGGAGAGTGATTTTTGTTTTTTGCATCCTGGACTAGATTCTGCTCAGAAACTAAATCTGCCGTCAAAGAACAGAGACTGGCCATCCCCAAGGACATGCGATGCAATTGTCTGGACTGGTAAGGCTCAGCCCAGAGAGGAGCCCAGCGTGCACGAGTGTGACTGCGCAGCTTGGGAGAGATGTCACTCTCAGGCTGACAAGCATTTTAGTCTGTTTATTTAGAAGAATCATCCTTTCTTACTGCACCAGGTCAGACCCTATACCTGAGAAGAAATTAGGTCACCATGTCTTGATTTCTGATTTTAATGCCATTCTTTGATTTCTCCTGTAAGTGAGCTGCCCCTACTGGTCCCTTTCATTTACTTTAAAATTTTTTCTTGCCATAAGTCTCACACACAGACACACAGACACACACAGACACACACACACACACACACACACACACACACACACACACACACACACACACACAATGGCTGCAATGACTAGTGTCACACTGGCTCAGTGATGTCTCCGGGCTGCATGAGAAATTGTAATCTACTCCCTTCTCCAAAGCATCTGCTCGGGGACTCTCTGGAAAGGGTGGAGGGGGCAGGACACCTGAGTTCTAGTTCTTATTTTGCCCCCAACCACCTGTATGATTTTGGTGAGTCACTTGCCCTCTATTTGGCTTAGTTTCCAGGCTTCTTTGGAAATTGGTGAGGACCAGCCTTGCTTACCTCCCAAGGTGGCTGTAGAAATAAAAGCAAATAATGTAGACATGAAGGTGTTGTTCTGAGAATACCATGGGGCATTTTATGACTAAGAGTAGAGGTGAGTGGGGGTGGTCTTTTCCTCTCCTTTCCATTAGCAAGCTATTTAATGATCACAACCATGAAGAAATAACCTAGCAGCACAGGGGAGAAACAGGTCTGTTAAAGTGATTCTCATAGATGTTGTCCTGTCCATTTCCAGAGGTCCTTAGCAAAGACTTTGAAGTCGGTTTAACACTTCACACCTGCTCTGCTGTCAGGTGTTGGGCTAGGGGCTGCTCAGATTTGAATTTCCCAAGTCTGTGAGTCACTTTATTCCTTTGGCTCTTAGATGATGCTCTGCAGGATAACCCCATTTTAAAGGTGAAAATCTCTTAACTATGTTAAAGATGCAGGTGGAAAAAGACTGGAAAGTAATACACCAACATGTTAAATGATGGCTGCGTAGTAGAGTTCTCAATGAGTTTTTATTTTTTTTCTTTATACCCTTATGTGTTTTGTTTGGAATCAAAAAATACATATGCACTTCCTTCCATAAATCAAATGTGCTATTTAATATTAGAAAAATAGGGATTTTGAAAGTTTGTCTGAAAATAGACTTACCCTATGATCCAGCAATCCTACTCTTGGGCATGTATTTGGAGGGAACTGTAATTTGAAGAGATACATGCACCCCAATGTTCATAGCAGCACTTTTTATTTTTTAATTTTTTATTGAAGTATAGTTAATTTACAATGTTTCAGGTATACAGCAAAGTGATTCAGTTATACACATACATATAAATATGTATTCTTTTTCAGATTCTTTTCCCTTATAGGTTATTACAAGATATTGACTATAGTTCCCTGTGCTATACAGTAGTTCCTTTTTCTTTACATAGCAGCACTGTTTATAGTAGCCGAGACATGGAAACAACCTAAATGTCCATTTGCAGATGACTGGATAAAGAAGTTATGGTCTGTTTATACAATGGAATACTGCTCAACCAATTAAAAAGAATATAATAATGCCATTTACAGCAAGATGGATGAACCTGGAGATCATCATACTAAGTGAAGCCAGAAAGAAGAAAATACCATATGATATCACTTAGATATGGAATCTAAAAAAAAAAAAAAGACACAAATGAACTTACTTACAAAACACAGACTCATTGAGATAGAAAACAAACTTGTAGTTCCCAGAGGGAAGAGGAGGTGAGGAGGGATAAATTGAGAGTTGGGGATTTGTAGATACTAACTACTATATATAAAATAAACAACAAGGTCCTACTATGTAGCACAGGGAACTATATCCTATACTTTTTTTTTTGTTTTACTCTATACCTTGTAGTGGCCTATAATGAAAAAGAATATGAAAAGGAATATATATATATAGATATGTATATGTATAACTGAACACTACGCTATACACCAGAAATTAACACAACATTGTAGATCGACTATACTTCAATTAAAAGAAGAAAGTTTGTGATTTATCACTATACTAGAGAGGACTAGTGTATCTAGAAACTCCCTGAAGGTGAGCTGGACCCAGCCCATGGGGAGACTTTCCTGATCCCGGCACAGTGCACCCTCCTTCCTCCCCTGCAGCTGCTCAGAGCCCGGGCAGTGGTGACAAGACTCCCCTTCAGGGCAGGCCTGCCTGATGGGCAGGGCGTTTAGTGAGCATCATGTACCAGTTTCGGTGGGTCTGGAGAATTAATGAGCTGCTAAAACTCGCCTCCTTCATCTCCTGAAGCTTCCTTTCGAACCACAGATCCCAAATCTGACCCACCACAGCCGTGAGCCACCTCCCACTCTTCTGATTTGTTTGCTTAAACACATGCTCCCAAGCAGCGCCTCAGTTCCTACTGTGGCTTCTGAGAGTTTAGGCCAAAAGGTGCCAGAAAATAGTTTGATGAAAGAGCTCAGCAACCTCAGAGCATGAAAATGACTCTAGAGTAAACCTGTTTCAGGCCTCCCTGTAAATTAAACTTCATAATTATTCTAAATTGTTAATCCTAACTTGTAAACACTTGAGCCAATCAGATTCAGTTCAAAAACCAGAAATTCCTTCCTTCCTCAAGCAAAACTCCCTTTCTAACCACCCTATTTCAGACTGTTTCTCTGGTGGGGAATTTCCTTTTTTTTTTTTTTTCTTTGATTCCTCTGATCCAGCCGCCTCTTGGGTTAACCCTTAAGTGTCTTTCTTCCACACACTAGTTTAGGCCTCGTCATTTCAACACCAGACAACTCTAATCGGTTTCCCCACTTCTGGACTCTTCTCCCTCTAGTCTGTACACTTCCCAGATCAGTATTCCTGCAAAATAGAGCTGATCGGGTCACTCCCAATCCAAAACCTCCCCTGGGCTCCCATCACCCTCCCATGAGCCGAGCAGGTGAGCCCTTCCCAGTGCGTTCCCAGCCACACGCTGAACTCCAGGCCAAGCACTGCAGGCAGAAGGGGGCTAGGGACCATCCCGTCAAGGGCGCTGTGCCTTCTCCTCCCCCAGCCTTTGCTCAGATACCCCTCTTCACCTCTGTCCACTCATCCCGCACATGCCAGAACTGCCCGCTCTCAGCCTACCTGCTGTTTCCTCTTGAAGTCTGAATTTACACATACCTTCCTACCCTCCCCCACATGAAAACAAACTGTCCTCATTTCTCTCCTCTGAGGTCCATCAACGTGCTAGGAAATTCCTTCTGTCTCTTGCGTGAGTAATATATTAAGCAAGTTGGGTGTGGATGTGCTCAGCTCGAAGCTACATGGAGGAGCCAAGACTGTCTTACTTGTCTGGGTCTCTCCATACTCCCTCACTGAGTGCCTTGAACCGCCTCTGTTTGTTGAATGCAATTGAATAGTGGGATTCAAAAATGCCTTTCAGTGAGGCATTGAGAATTTAAGAAATCTACTCATTATTTCTTACCTTCATTTGTGAAAAGTCAGAAACATTGTATCCCATTTTAGTAGACTGCCGTGAAAAGATTTTATTTTGCAGCTACTTAAGATGTTGAGGCCTGGAAGCCTTTCCTACTTTCTAACTTGAGTAAACTTTCTTTAAAGAAGAAGAGTAATTCTGATTCCATGAGAAAAAGGGAGCGTGGAGGGCTAGGGATGTGTGAGGGTTTTGGCTTCGGCTCAATGTGGGGTCAGATCTTGGCTCTTGGGAAGTTACTGAACCTCACTGATAGGACCTCAAGCTCTCCATCTGCAAAATGTTGACGTATCTGTCTAAGCTGTTGTGCAGATTGCAGGATGATGGATGGGAGCATCTAGAACAGTGCCTGGCACACAGGCATGCCCAAAGTGCGGTAATGGGGTAATTATTTTCGTAGCCATTACACACAGTTCAGTTGGAAATGGGGACATCTGTTAAGTGCAGCTGCAGGCCGAAAACCAACTTTCCATATTTCAAAAGCTCACCTTGCACAATGGCTTTTATTAAAATGTGAAATTGTTTATAAAGCAGAGGCTTACTTGACAGCTGACCCTGAAAATGGGGCTGGGCTTCAGCAGGAAGGGCCAGGTGTGCTGGGCTGGGCTGGGCTGGGCATCTCTGCAGGCCAGATCTTCAGGCCAGAACAAGCAGATGTTTGGTTTCCTGGGATGAGAAGGCAAGGATGGGGTCCTGTTGGCTCTTTATGGCATGTGGCTGTGAAGGACAACAGTGTGAAAGGCTGGGCTCTGGAACTGTGCTAATGGTGCTCTCACATGTGCATGGCTTAAAAACAGAGCCGTAAAAAATTCACCACTCATTGCATCTAATAAAGACTAAGAAAGGACCAGAGAAGAGAATGGGGTCAATTGGGTAACTGGTAGTTGACTATCCATCATGTACGAGGCTCTGCCTTTGGGTGCTGGGGGCAGTGATGGGAGTGATGGTGCAGAATATAAAGATGAGAAGATGTAGTCCCACCTGAATCTGGGTTTTTAGAAGTTTTTAATTTTTTTGAGTTCTAGACTTTTGAAACTATGGTAAAAGTTTTGGACTTTGTCTGAGGAAAGTGTATACATACATATACCATTTTCTGTATAATTCCAGGAGGCTTATGGATCCCTTGAAGTTCATTTAAGGTTAAGAACCCTTTATTTGGTAATTACAATCTAGTAGAAAATAATAACACAGACCTTGGGTTCAGAAACACCTGGTTTGAATTTGGTTCCACCCCCTTACTAGCTGTATGTGTCACTGAATGAATGATCTTGGATAACTGAACATTTCTAAGCCTCAGACATCTCATGTAGCTGAGAATAATAGCAGCGTCTTAAGGGGCTGTAGTGAAGATGAAATAATAAAGCTATTAGCGCTATCTGTGGCATGTGGAAAATGCTCAATAAATGGTAACACATAATTATTACTAGTGAGCCTGTTATAATGGGGCTGAGGAAGTACAGCAGATAAATTCCAATTAGCATCTGGGAAGAAAGTATGAAACAGTTTTCAGTTGAGGTCTGGTATACAACAGAATGTGAAAAACAGCATGGTGGGATTTTTCATCTGTATGAACAACAAATTTACGGTAACTGTCTGCTGCCTGTTGGTAAGAGAAGGCAACCCCAGCAGCATTCCTTAGGGGTGTTGCTGTGGTTATGTACTCCATGCAGATGACCTCACTGGAGGAAATAAATCTCTCCCAGTGACTGCTAAGTACCGACAGTGTTACAATCCATCAGCAATAATGAAGAAAAAGGATAAGATGATAACAGTTATGAGCTATTGAGGGGTTACCTTCGTGCTAAGTGTCTCATTTGTGCAGGTTTCTGGTGTCCTTTCCGATGAAGCTTGATCGCTTAGAAGAGCAGAAGTCAAAGATAGAGGACTTTGGGTGTAGTTGGAGGTCAGCAGGCTGTGTGTGTGTGTGTGGTGCTTGCTCAGGCTGGCAAAAACAGCTTTTTTTTTTATCAGCCTGCACTCATTTGACTGCTTTCTGAGCCACGAGTTTGAACATTTTGGAATGTGCCTGTTGAACACGAAGGTTTATCATGCGGAGTGTAAGATTTCAACCACAAGATTCAGAAAGGGGTTTCTGAGCTTGGGGGAGAGTTACAATTAACCTCGTAAAGAGTGCAGATGAAAGTCTTTCCCATAGTTACAATCAGAGACACTTGAGGCCACACTTTCCCCAGAGGAATAGTTGTTTTTTATGGCATGTTTTAAAGTTTTATTTCAAAAACAGTCAGCATCTTAAAGCAGAATGTAGTATGCTCCCCAGGCTTTCCCTTGCAATGTGTTTCCAGTTTTCTCAATCGTATTACCAAATTTCTGGATGTGATGTGAGTTGCTACCCTCCCCAGGTTCGCACACCAAAGGATTTAGCCTGACTTTCTTGTGCTCGTAGCAAGAACTCTCTCCTAAGCCTCCTTGCTGTTTTCTTCCGAGAGGAGAGTTCAGAGTCAGCATTATTATGTTAGAAGAGATTGTCTTTTTCTGTCAAGAAAGCTGGAGCCCAGAGAAGAGATAAAACCCTGTCCTGTCCAGTATTCTCTATTACACCCAGCAGTTAACTGCTCCTAAAACTCAAGAAGCCAGTTTCTTGCCTATATCCTGTGTTGGAATGCTTCCTAATTGTGTCCTGTGTCTCTGTGCACACAAGGGTATATCTGTGTGTGTGTTTTAAGTGCTTAAATATCATATGCCTTTTCCTAAGATGTAGAAAATGGGACTAATTGCCTTTCAGTAATAACCTTTCGTTGAATACCTAACTACTACTGCAGGGAATGACCATAGTCTGATAGCACCTGATCCCTGTTAGATGGCACAGTACTGCTGTGGTCAGTTGGTGACGGTGTTTGCATGGAATGTCAAGGTTAGTGAAGCTTACCTCTCTCTTGGTTGGCCTGCTTCACTCCCTCTCTAGTCCTTTCTCCTGGGCCTCATTGTCCCCTGAGTACCACTTTCAGAGTCTTCTGGATTTTAGTGTTTGAAGAGCTCTTTACATGCTTTCTCCACCGTAATTTGCCTTCCTGCAATGACCCAATTCTGACTTGGGTTGGTTGTGCACCTTGCCTTTATACAAGGCACGAGACTGTTGGAGTGGCCTTCTCACAGGGCACGATGCCTGCAGTCTGTTTCTTGACTCGTCCTCACTGCTGTGCTCGTTGTGCTTTGTTACCAACAGAGCCAGTCATTCCAGCCACCTGTACAAACGCTGTAAGCCTCCCAGTGCCTAGAGCAGGGCCAGCAAATGATTCTGTTTCAGGTGCCAATTCCAGTTGGTGGGTAGTGGCTCCCTGAAGTGTAATAAAGTGCTGTGATGTGTATTATCTGACATGTGTGGGGAGAGGAGTGATAGCAGATGTGCTGTCTTCCTTAGCCAAGAGGAGAAGGTGTAAACTGCTGAACATTGCACGTAGGTCTCTTCCTGGTCTGGTTTCTGCCTACCGATCACGTCCCACTCCCCAGCCCGCATCTTCCCACTATGCACTTCCTCCCCAGCACCCTTGCTGTCGTGCCAGCATGGCTTTGCATCTGCCAAACTTCTGCCTGAAATTCCTTGCCTCTTGTTTCTCCACTGCTTCCTCATCCTTTGGCACCCGACTTGACTATTACTGCCTTTGAAGCTTCCTCACATTTTTGCCCCTTAGCTAAGCCCTGCAAAAAATCACTCTTTTTTCTTTAGTTTCTCATTGCATTCTGCATATACATATTATTAACAAATTAGATTGTAATCACTTAATCGTGTATCTGCTCTTCTACTAGGCTGCTTTGTGGGAAGATCAATACTGATTGAGTTTCTTCCATATCCTAAATACGCCGGGAAAAGCTGCCCATCTGGGAAGCCCAGTGGAGTAGGAAGACAAGAGGGTTTTGAAGCTGACTTCCTGTTTGGAGTCCTGCTTTTTTACTAATGGGGAGGACATGCCATTTCTGAGTCTCAGGTTATTCAATATTGCAAATTAGGAATCATAATACTTAGGCCAGGTTATTGAGTGGTTTAGAAATAGGATTTCTAAAATGTGAGCATGTAATAGTAAGTCCTCAATAAATGGTGACTATTATTGGTTATCTAATTTATCTCAATTTTGTGAGGTCCAGTCAGAATTAATTTTAAATGCAGCTGAGCCTCAAATTACTTCCTTAAGGTCATAGATCAAATAAATTACTAAGTTAGAATTCAAACTCAGGTCCTAGTGGCATCAGGGCTAGTGTCCTCTTAAATGTGTTATTACAAAAAATTGCAGTGGTCTCAGACTTACAGAATTCTCTGTTCTGTTTTTACAATTTTGTGTATCCCCTTCACCTCAGCCAGATTTTCTAATTGTTAATATTTTACCTTAATTTTTGGTCACCCTCTCTTTCTTTCTACACATGTGTGTGGACACATCTGTTTCTGACATGCTCATCACCCCTAATGTCCCAAACAAGGACCGCTTCTCCTGCATTATCATTGTACAAGCATCCCACCAGGAGATCAGTGTTGATAAAACAATACTCACTATACAATCCACAGATCCTATTCATATTTATCCAAGCATTCCAACAATGTCCCTTTTTATTTCTGGTCCAAGATCCTATCTAGCAACTTGTATTCTATGTAATTAACCTCATTTCATCTGTATTCTTTAACATGAAAACATTCTTTGATCTTTTCCTTGTGTCTCATGCCCTTGGTAGGCCTTTGATTCTGTAGGACAACCTTCCACTTGGGTCTATCCGGTGCTTCCTCATGTTAGACTGAGGCCATGCACTGAGCTGTGTCTGGTGCATCACGTCAGGAGACACATGATGATGACCCATCTTACCACTGGTGATGTTAACCTTGATCATCTGGTCAAGTTGAGGTCTGCCAGGTGTCTCCACTGTAAAGCTGCCATTTTCCCTTTGTGTTTGATTAATTTGGTGTATAGTATTACACCAGTATACTGTTCCTTATCAAAAAATCACCCATCAACCTTAGTATCCATGCTCGACTCCCACCTGCATCCATCACCACCATGGTTGCTGAGTGGCAATGGTCAGTTTCTATCATTTCTACATTTATTACTTGGCTTTCTACTATAGGAAGGAGGGTTCCCTGCTTCGCTTCTATATGTATTTTCAGTGTGGACTCATGGTTCTGTTTTAAGAAATGAATTATAACCTGTTAACCATCATTTTAATCCTCAAATTGTTCCTGATTTGAGTTTCTTCAAGGTGGCTTTTGTGTCCTCTTGACAGATATATATTTTCTTTCTTCCTTTCTTCCTTTCTTCCTTTCTTCCTTTCTTCCTTTCTTCCTTTCTTCCTTTCTTCCTTTCTTTCTTTCTTTCTTTCTTTCTTTCTTTCTTTCTTTCTTTCTTTCTTTCTTTCTTTCTTTCTTTCTTTCTTTCTTTCTTAGTATAGTTGATTTACAATGTTGTGTTAGTTTCTGGTGTATAGCATAATATTTCTGATACATATACTTTTTCATTATTAGTTATTACAAGCTATTGAATGTAGTTCCCTGTCCTATACAGTAGGACCTTATTGTTTAGCTATTCTGTATGTAGTAATTAGTATCTGCTAATCCCGAACTCCTAATTTATCCCTCCCCTCTCCTTTCCTTTTTGGTAACCATAAGTTTGTTTTCTATGTATGTAAGCCTGTTTCTGTTTTGTAAATAAGCTCATTTGTGTCATTTTTTAGATTCTCCACATAAGTGAGATCACGTGATATTTGTCTTTCTCTGATTACTTCACTTAGTATGATAACTTCCAGGTCCATCCATGTTGCTGCAAATGGCATTTTCATTCTTTTTATGGCTGAGTAGTATTCCATTGTATATACCACAACTTCTTTATCCAGTCATCTGTTGATGAGCACTTGGGTTGCTTCGATGTCTTGGCTATTGTACATAGTGCTGCTATGAACATTGGGGTGCATTTATCTTTTTGAATTAGTTTTCTCTGGATATATGCCCAAGAGTGGGATTGCTGGATCATAAGGTAACTCTATTTTTAATTTTTTTTGTTTGTTTTTAAGGAATATCCATACTAATTTCCATAATGGCTGCCCCAAACTACATTCCCACCAGCAGTGTAGGAGGGTTCCCTTTTCCTCCACACCCTCTCCTGCATTTATCATTTAAGGACCTTAATGATGGCCATTCTGACCAGTATGGAGTGATATCATTGTAGTTTTGATTTGCATTTCTCTGATAATTAGTGATGCTGAGCATCTTTTCACGTGCCTGTTGGCCATCTGTATGTCTTCACTGAGGAAACGTCTATTTAGGTCTTTGCCCATTTTTTGATTGGGCTGTTTTTCTTTTTTGTTATTGAGCTGTATGAGCTGTTTATATATTCTGGAGGTTAAGCCCTTGTCAGTCGATGCCCATCATTTATTAAGCATTTCCTTTCTTTCTGGCACAAGATGTTCCAGGCTTATCTTGTATTTTCTCTGCTCCAACCCTGAAGTCAACTTTTCTTCAAATTGTTCTGAGTCATTTTAGTGGAGGATGATATTTAGAAACCGAGATTTGATTACTCAGTGTGCTCATTGCAACTATATGTGCACACACCATCATACATATAAGTATGTATGTGTGAAAATGTGAAAGTAAGTAATCTCTTTGTATGTACTGAAAGCCCATCACTTCATACCAATACTTCTAATTTAATCCAGCACCTTGGAGGTCTTTCTAGCCTTTTTTCCATGTTTAGAAATCCCTTCTCAGAATGAGAAACCTGGCTCCTTTTATTCTCAACATATTCACTTACTTGTGCAGTGCAACCAATCTTCCTAAGTATTCTGGCTGCCTCTTGTGTCTGCCACCTCCTTATCTCCTACCTCTTATTGCCTGCTTTCTTAGTCCTTGGGGACACTGCCATCAATGTATTCCTTAGACATGAGGACTTCATTTGCCTCCTCACATTTTTGAATGCTGAGCACCAGTGTCAAGTTGAAATAGGAAGTAATGGACATGTACTTTTAGGCAGGGAATGTGTGCTTTTTCTTTTCAACACCGAACACAGTACCAGACATACAATAGGAGCTTTGTGAATGCTGTATGAATGAGTGAATGAATAAATGGGTAAGTGAACAAATGCATGAGAGAACAAACTTGTACTACTACTGTGCATTGTTTAACTTATGAGTGTTTTGTTGGGGTTATCAGAGAATGAGAATAGAGTAGGTAAGACCAAAGCATCTTCTCTATCTGGGAAAACTTTTGTGTCTCTTTACCCTTGCAAGCAGTTTTAGAAGGCTACAGGGGAAAGGGGCAGATATGGGAATAACCTGCTCAAGCAGCCGGAGGAGCTGAATGAGACTCTGGTCTGGAGTCAGTTGACAGATGAGGCCACTGGCCTGTCTTTGGTATCCAGCACAGCTCCAGGGACAATGGGACTGGGGACTGTTTAATCAGGAGGTGTAATGATGAGAAGAGGTGAGAGGCACCATCTGAGCTTTGACTGCTTCATTTTTTTGAGATTCCTCTGTGTGTGTGTGTGTGTGTGTGTGTGTGTGTGTGTGTGTTAGAACTAAGGCAACAGTCTGAGTAAAGAGTTCCTGTCCACCTATGTGTTTTTCAGAAATTCCATTTGGCTTGCAGTATTCCATGACATTTTTGTCCAGCTCTATTTGGATGTGCAACTTAATGGCAACTATGCTGACAATTGCTGGAGGCAGTCACTAATCTAAAGGTGCTAGTGCTTTAGAATCAGAGTTCCTCTCTAATAGTGGGCAACTGTAAATAAATATGCATAATATTAGTTTTGTGGATATTTAAAACCCATTACCGTTCCATCAGAGTTTTCACTGACTAAATGTACTACATGAGAATCCATAAAAATGCCTTGTTTTGTTAGAATCACCTTGACAGCAGATTCTGTTGAGTGACCACACAAAGTATCCTCATCTCTCTTGCCTGTTGCCCACTGTGGTGACCGAAGTAGCCTGACCCTTGACTTCACAGCTCCCCTTGCAGCTGGGGGTGGCTTAGGACCTGATGCCAGTTAGTGGAAACGTCATGGAAGGTGGTTTTCACTTTTCCTTTGTCCAGTTGCAGAGGGTCAGATTCCTGAGTCCCTGGGGCTGCTGATGCTGTGTTCTCTCTATGGGCTTTGTCTCTGAGTGTCCTCTGGATTGGGGGTGGTCTCTGTCTTAGATCCTGAAAGACTCAAGGTTTAGTGTCATGTGAGCACCAAGAGGAGATCAAGAGGTGGGGGAACAGCAGAGGAGAGAGTGTGAGGAGAGAGGTGGAGTCTGATGGAAGCTGGAGGGGTCCCGCCTTTGCATTTCAGGCTTCCTAGAGTTTCAGAGATGGACACCCAGGTCCACTCCCCCGTTAATGCCCTGTGTGCCTTTTGCGCTGAGCTGGTCCTCTGTCCTCTGCAGCCCTAGGCTCTGTGCAGCATGACTCACACTGAGGTTTTGGGTCTTTTGGAAGCCTTCTGGTCGAAGGACAAGTGTCGTGAAGGTTGAGATAATATAGAGTTAAGAGCTGTGCCTTGTACGTAGTGCTCAGGAGATGTTAAGTATTCATATTGTTACCTTTGAAAGTATACAAATCTATTGGTGGACAGATTTTCTACCTTAATGAACAAAAGCTAAAGGCCTCATGGAGAACAGTTTTCATCCTGTCTAATAGAAACATATAGTGTTTATTTCTTCAGTGATTTGAGAAGAGAAAAACGAGGTCACTTTGCAAAGATTATAGAGAGCCAAGAATTTTAGGTCTGTGAATCTCTCTCCTCTCTCTCTATTTTTTTTTTTTTTTTGCAAAGAAAGGCTGTCTTCTACCCAAAATCAAGAATGGAATTAACACCCATCGTGTATATATATCTGCCTGTTCTCTCCTAACACCTCCTCATTCCCTAGGACTTGGCCAGCATCTGGGAGGTCCAGGAAGAAATGCTCTTTAAATCCTCTGCATTCTTCCAGAAGCCCAAGGGATTTAACAAGTTCTGATTTTAGCTAAAACATATAAACCAAAAAAAAAAAAAAAAAAAAAAAAGAAGAAAGTACCATTTCTGTAACTCGGTTCTTGATGCCAGAAATTTTTGTGTTTGTCAAGTAACAAAGTAAAATTTGGGTCTTTTGTTATCAGTTATTGGGCTGTCATTATAAAATAGGATATTTGTTTAGAGATAGAGTGGGTTGCCTTTAACATTTTATAAGGTCGTATTTTATTGAATGAGTGGGTTTCACACTGTCAGTATTAAGACACTATCAGTAAACTTGAATTTCCAGAGAAAGGAGTATATTGAAAAAGTACCATTGGAAAGAGGTAATTTAAAGAATTTCCCTTTAATCTGGACATCTGAGAAGTAGAGAAAAATCATTAACGAAATCAGAGACCACTTTGTCGTAATGAATTATGAACATACAGCATAGTGAAGTAATTTCATTCTAGCTGTTCATCTGTGGTAATAATTAAACTAGAAATTTAGCCTTCTGCTTTCGTGGGGAAAAGGGAAGGGGTGTCTTGTAATAGTGACTTCAGTCCCTTAGAATCAAATGCTTGTTTAAAAATATTTATGGTGCTCAAAGGACTAAATTTAGTGCAATAAAGTATTTTTCTAAAAATCATTCCACTCATTGTTTAAATTATTTTTCTTTCACCTTAATAACATTATAGGAGATTTGGCTCAAGTTTTGAAAAGCTCCTTAGAGGCAGAGGGGAAAAAAATGTAGATTAGCATTGGTAAATCTTTTTTGACAATGGCTATAACAGTTGTTGAAATTTTGGTATCAGTTGAAATTCTGAAGTTTTCCAGAATTGAAGCAAGCAGCTCTGGGGCATGGGGAATACTCAGTTTATGATGGGAAAGTCAGTAGCTTACAAGTGAACAGTGGAGAAAATCCTCACTGTTTAAATTAGACATTGGCTACTAGATTCAAATCCTTTCTGTCTATGTGTCTTGGTCTGCTGCCTGCTGCTGTGCAGGACAAAAGTGTCCCTACCTGGCTGCTCAGGTGGGAAATGAAATTGGGTAGGAGGGCTGGGGCTGGGGAGAGGTGATGGGAGATAGTTCCTCTCCATTACACACAGCATGAGACAAGTCCATGGTTAGAGAAGGAAACGGTCCCAGAAATTTTGACATAGTAAGACATTGGCATTAAAAATCTGACATGGGGGCTGAGATACCTCAGCAGTAATTCTTGGAGCCCAAGGCAATGGAACATATATTAACACTGAGGTGCCTGGTAATTCCACAGTAATTCACAAGGCCTTGACAGCTCCCAGGCCTTTCAGTAACTCCTGGTAGGACATAAAAAGCAGGTTTGTACCCTAGAGATGGGATGTTAGGCTGCTTTTCTGAAGGAGATGGAGTGCAGCTGTGCCTGGAGCCCTGATCTTTGGACCTTTGGCCCCATGCAAATTGTCCCCAGTTCACCTGCTGAAAACGCAGAAATCCGGAGCTGTGGTGGATGCGTGAGTACATGAGTCTGGGCAGTGAGTGCACCTCAGCTGATGGCCAGTGTTTTATTTATAGACTTACCAGAACGTCCAGTTCTTTCCCCAAACTTGAAGCTAAGAGAGGAGGAGGAGTCTTCTGTGAACTACTGATTGGGGATAGTCTGACCTCAAAGATGACAGCTCAGGATAATCCTAGCCAGCCCCTGATCCTTCCAAAGGGGCTGTGAAAACAGCACTTGGTTGTTATTTATGCAAAATGAGAAAAGGGGCGTGTTTGAAGGCAGAAATTATGAAACAAATTAATGCATGTTGAGCTGTTGATGTCAGCTGGCTGGTGGAAATTAACATGGTGTATAGCGTTAAGTGTTGTCTTTTTACTTTAATTCTGTGAGGCATGTAACATGTTGAAGCATCAAGCCAAACATCTGGGGTTTTATGGCTGGTGGTGTTTATCCAACTGTTTACTCTCCCTGCTATCCGAATAAGATCCATGCTCAGTGGGTCCCGTTCACTGTTAAATTTAGTAAGTTCAGAGGCCACACCATCCCTAACTCCAAGCTCTTTGATCGTGGGAAGAGAAGTGTCTCGTATTTTGAGTGATCAACTTGAATTTTCGTCAGAAGGAAATTTGATATGTTGAAAAGAACATCTCAAGGAGTTAGCAAAACTGGCGCTGGTCCTGGTTTTACCACTGATTATTCTGTGAGATTGAGCAAATCTTGAACCCCTCCTCGGCCTTGCTTCCTTACCTGGGATATTGAGGGGCAGTTAATAATTTCTGCCCTGCTAAGCTTTTAGGATTGTGGGAAGACTAAGATGAGACCATATGGAAAAGCTCTGTAATCTGTACGTGTCTTACACCTTGTTTATCCAGCTATCCAAAAATATTTTAGGCATTATGCTTAGCTGGTTATATAATATTGAACAAGGTACCCTCCTTTCCCCCACTCCAAGGAGCCTAGTCTGGGCAACAAACAAGCATCCTTTAATATTGTGGGATAAATGTGATGATAAGAATAATTACAGGGTGCTATGGCTGCAGCGCAATCTTGGTTTGGGGGTGAGGTGGTGGGTCAAAGACAGTTATTGTTTTAAGATAAGGATTAAAGAGGCTTGGGTTGTTTTTTCGAAATGCCTGGAGGAGAGCCTTGGGAAGATTTGTTGAGCACAGCTGTCGGGTTTCATCCGAAATTCATGGGGTACTCACTAGAGGTCTTGACGAGAGTGAAACACTAGTTAAGTATGGGAGCTTGCTGCTTTTTGGCTGGAGGACACTCAAAGGCCATGTGGGAACAAGCCCGGTGCAGCTGACACAGACTTCAGAGTGTGAGAAGGAGAGCTTCCTTTGGTTGCTGGCTCTGCACTTATCATCAGCTTAAATCAAGATCCTGTTTTGTCCCAGGTGGTTGGACCAAAGCCGTGTTAGCCTCGAGGGAACTCTTGCTTAAGCAGATGCACACTTGTTTTATGTGGGCCCTGCCTCATAGGGATTTGTTTTAATATTTTGTTAATTAAAAAAAAAACTTAAATCTGCAAAAAAGAGAATAGTGATGAACCCGCATCATTAATAATCAAGATTTTGCCACATTTGGTTCATCCATCAACTCCAGGCATCTTGTCATTTCACCCTACGTACTTCATCATACTTCTCTAGACGTGTGGACATTTTCTTACGTAACCACAGTGCCTTGATCACATCTAAAAATAGAGGATTTTTAGAAACCTTCTTGCTCTCTTTCCTCCCCAACATTTTATTATGAAAATTTTCGAGCATACAACAAAGTTGAGTATTTATTTATTTTTAAAAATATTTTATTTTTAAATTTTTTGTTGGGGGATAATTAGATTGATTTATTTAATGGAGGTACAGAGGATTGAACCCAGGACCTTGTGCATGCTAAGCACACACTCTACCACTGAGCTATACCCTCCCCCTGCAAAGTTGAGAATTTAAGAGTGCATGGCTGTGTATTTGCTTCCTAGAGTATTCTAACATTGACACGTCTCTCCATCTGGTCATCCCATTTTCCATCCATCTATCAATCCATCTTTTTAAATGTGTTTCACTGTAAATCGCAGACAGTAAACTTCTTCCCTTAAGAGTTTAGCATTCATATCATTAAGAGTTTAATCCCGGTTTCCTTTTTCTTTTGAGGTACATTTGCAGTGAAATGTACAAATCTTGAGGTGTGTTTGCTGAGTTTTTCAAATTCATGTGTAACTCAAATCTCTGTCAAGATACAGAACCATACCTGCACCCTGGAAAGTTCCTGCATACCCCTCCCCAATTAATCCCTTTTCTCTCTCCCTGTGGTAACCACTGATCTGATTTTTTTTTTTTTATTAAAGGTTAGTTCTTCTATTCCAGAATTTCATATAAATGAAATCATAAAGTGTGCACTCTTTTAATTTTGTTCACTCAGCAAAATGTTCTTGTGATTTACCCACACTGTTGTGTATCTGCTGTGTGGCTGCAAGCAGTTTGTGTCTTTGAATTGTTGAGTAGTATTCCATTGAATGTTTATACCACAGTTTATCTCTTCTCCTACTGATAGACACCTGGGGTGTTTCTACTTTTGGTGATATGAATTAGCTTCTATGAACATTCTTGTCCAACTCCTTTTGTGAATGTGTGGTTTTTATTTCTTTGGATAAATCCCCTGGAATGGAACTGCTGGACTAGGAGGTAGCCCAGCATGTAGAAACTGTCATACCTTTGCCAAATTGTTTGGACCATTTTACATTCTTACCAACAATGAATGACAATTCTGGTTATTCCACCTAGCCAATGATAGGTTTTGTCAGTCTTTTTAATTTTAGCTGTTCTAGTGTGTGTATCATGGTATCTCATTGTATTTTTGGGGGGTGGGTTGGTAATTAGGTTTGTTTATTATTATTACTACTTTTTATTTCATGGAAGTACTGAGGATTGAACCCATGACCTCGTGCATGCTGAGCATGCACTCTACCAAGGGGCTATACCCTCCCCATTCATTGTGGTTTAAACTCTCCTTTTCCTGATGACTCATGATGTTGAGCACTTGTATATGTTTATTGTCCATTTGCATATTTCTTGTGATGTGTCTGTTCAGATTTTTGCCTATTATTTTTGTGCCTTTATTATTGAGTTATAGATGATGTTTATGTATCCTGGATGCCAGTCCTTTGCTAGATGTCTGTTTTGCAAATATTATTTCCAAATGTGTGACTTGCTTATTTTCTTAATCATGTCTTTTGATGAGCAGAAGCTTTTGCCTTTGTCTATTTAGCCAGTTCCTTCTATTATGGTTATTACTTTCTGTGACCTAAGAAATCTTTGTCTTCTAAGTTAAAAATATATTTGCCTATGTTTCCCTCTAAAATCTTTATAATTCTAGCTTTCACATTTAGATTTATGATCCAGTTCAAGTGATTTGTGTGTGTGATTTGAGGTTGGATTCAGGGATTTCTTTTTCAAAACCAATTTCTAGGCTTTGTTTACCCAGGAAGTGTCACACAACAGGGGTGAGCAAATATGAGTCTAGCTGCTGGGTTTTCTTTTAAGCATTTGTAAGTGTGCTGCTGGGTCAGGCCACAGTGGACACGAATGAGTCCCCTAGGGTACTTGCCCCTGTTCCTCTTGTGTACTTTCAGCAATCAAGTATTGAATGTCCACCGTGTGCCCTGCGCCGAGGCAGTGGTACCCAAGACCTGGCTGGCAGGACATCAGACTGAGCAAGGGGCTGCCAGCCTGTGGTGTGTGAAAGTGGGGGGAGAGCAGAATGAATGTGATTGGGGGTCCCCGGAACGGCCTCCTGGCAGGAGGGATTTTTGAGCTGAAATCTGGAGGAAGTGAAGGGGGATGAGTAAAATAGGGTTCTGGGCAGACTGTTGCTGGAGCTGAGGGGAAGGAGACATGCCAAGTTAGAACAGCCAAAGTCCACAGGCTCCCCTCACCCATCCCCGCGCCAAGGGTTGATTGTGTAAGAGAAAGAGAAGGTGCCTTGACGTTTGGCATGTTTGTTTCTGTGTCTCTCGCCAAGCCTTAGTGGGGCATTGCCAAAATGCCTGCCCTGTATCTCCTAGGGGTGCCTTGACCGATTGCACCTTCCTCAGTGCATCCAAATATGTTTTTCACAGAAGAAACTCTCCTTCCTTTTGACTCCTAAAGAGGAAGGGACTGGGAGAGCCCCTGAGGCACTCTTTTGTAGCCCTGAACACGCTCTCTGTTGCTCTCCCCAGGCTCTTGGCTTCTCCAAGGACCACTGGCTTTTGCTGACTTCCTTCCTGCCCACTCAGCCTGATGGCTGCACGTCCCAGCAGAGCTCCTCTCCTCAGCACCCGTCGTCCCACAAGTCCTGTAGCCTCGCCTTCTGCTGACCCAGAGTATCTTTCCCCAGAGCTCCTGAGCATTGCTGCACAAAGTCCTAGTTGGGCGCCTCTCCCTCTCCATCACTCCTCCTTGGAAGCAGTTCTGCACTCTCTTCTCATCGCCCCTTGACTGCACTCCTGAGAGTGCCCTGTTCCTGCCTTGAGCCTCTCCACCTCATCTGCTTGCTTTCTCTTGATGCCTTTGTGCCCCGGGTCAGGGCCACCAGACTGGTGCTGCTCACGTTTCCATTTCACCTCTCATTGTCTCTTTAACCTCCCCTACCTTCCCTCCTTAATCATACCTCCTTTGTAGTCCAGGCTCTGGCTCCATCACTTGTTTTTGCTTATCAGAGAATCCCTGTCTGCTCATCTGTTCCTCTACCTACGAAGATGACCTGATTTCACTTCTTTTTTCCTGTACCCCATGATGATAATCACATAGTTGACAATTCTTGTGTACACCCTGGGTAACGTCTGAAGCTCCTATAGGACTTTGCTTGTTGCTCGTGCCCTCAGATTTTTCAGCCTGGTCTCTCTCTCCACCTCCACTTCCTCAGCAGCATCCATTGCCTGGTTCCAGCCCAGTCACTCTACTGCAGCTGCCCTCTACTGACCATGTGAGATTTTTCTGTGGCATTTAACTCTTGGACACTTTAAATCTTTCATTTGATCTGTCACTGAATTTTCTTTTGTCAGTTTTTCCTCCTGAATCTTCTTTATCCTGCTCCCTAAATATGGCGTTCGTCAAGTTTGGGCCTTGGTTTTATTCCCTCTTCATTCGTGCTTTTATGCCTTGGTTATTGATGTCTTCCAAATGTGTGATTCCTGTAAGTCAACATTTTCAACACTCTTGGGACATTTCCACCAGAATTCCCTCCCTCCTCTTCCTTCCCTTTTGTGCATGGGTTCATTCATTCATTCATTGATCGCCCATCCCCATTTTCCTGACCCAGTACCCTTGACAGACGTGGCTAATCAATCAATATGGTTGTTCTCACTAAACTTGGCTGTGACCTATGAATTTTTCAGTGTGGCCCCCTGGCAGCTATGGCTCGTTGGTACATCAGTTGCATCTATTTGTCATATTTGTACCGGATGGTCTTTAAGGTTGCTGGCTCTCCCTCACATATTTAAGGGTTTAGCTCTGCTTTGTGTCACCCCAGATCTGGTCCCCTGAGGGATCAGTCACCATCAAAGGGTTTAGTTTGTAATTCCATCTCAATTCCTTAGCAGTATGGGCAGAATATAAGCTGGAGTTACTCAGACTTTCTCATAGTGCTTTGTTTCTTTGAAGATGTAGAAGAGCTAGGTAAGGGGAAGGGTGAGTCGTCTTGTCTCAAGATTGGTATGAACTATAGCCATGTGTGTTCAACTGGGGTCTTACTTGGCAGTTCATAAAAGCATTCTCACTTGTCCTTTTGCCTCTGGGTATATTATAAATATGAGAGAACAAATTTTACTAATTTTACTAAATATTTTAAAAGTTTAAAAGCCACTGCAGGTGGTTGAATACACATGCACTTCAGGAAAGTCACTGGCTTTGTCCATCCCCAGAGGCTAATTGGGTTGGCTTTGTGAGCTGTTCAGGGAGAAGACGGTTCCAGAGACCCGGGTCCTCCGCTGAGAAGACCCTGCCTCCTGGGATCTCAGCGTTCTTGTTATTCCAGACACCCTGGAATCTTTCTAAACCATCAGCATAGAACAAGGACTTTTTGGCTTGAGGTTTGGTGATGGACCTCCCCTGCTGCTAGACTGAGAATGCATTTTCTGCTCTAAGTATTTTCCTCCCTCGCACAGCAGCTGCGACAGGTCACAGGCTCCCAACTACTGGGCAAAAGGAAAAATGGGCTGCAAATCCTTGAAGAGTCTGCACTTTGAGTTTTAAATTGGGTTGTAAATGGAAGTGAATTATGTGGGAGTTGCTAGGAGACCTGTGTGGGCGGATGCTGCTGCTGATGGGCAGTGTGACCTTGGGCAGTACCCTGACTTCTCTTGATCTCCGTGTCCACATCTGCATGAAGCCGAAGGGCCGGCTGATCTCAAGGGTCCTTCTAGACCCAGCGTTCCATGTGCTTTGTTTTCCTGTTTGTTGTTATTACTTCATGTAATAAGATTGTCTGGTTTAGACAGGAAAGAAAGTTCTGTGGGAAGGATCAGAGTTTTAAAAAGCATTTGGAGTTGTATCTGTTTGTTGGTTTATATTATAAGGGTTCTGGGATCCTCTGGGAAGGGGAGCACACCCTGCCTTGGAGGGCTGAGTGGAGCTGAGGGACAGGGAAGGAGCAGGTCTAAGAGCTGCCTATTAACTGACTGCACTTAGGTTTATCAGAGCAGCTGGGAAGCAGAGGTGCCTGGTACAGGCCGCATCCCACTAAGCCGCACAGTGTATGGCTGTGACAAGCTCTGGAATCAGGCAGAAGACCTGGGGTTCTAGTCCTGACTTCATCACCAAGGCTATGTTGAGAGAACATCTCCTAAACCTCAGTTTTCTTGTTTGTAAAATGGGGGCAACAAGAGTGCTTCCTCTCATGGCACTGCTGTGAGGACCAGGTGGAGTAATACAATAGAACTCTTAGCCCATGAGGTGTAGAGTAATTGCTCAATAAACATAGCCTATTAATTACAGAGTGCTTGCCTTAGACTGGGCTGAGTGTTTTCCTCCAGTATCTGATTTAATGCACAAAATCATTCTAAGTGGAAGCAGTTGTTACCCATGTCCTACAGAGGAAGGAATCAAAGTTAGGAAGTGTTAAGTAACTAATTTTCTCAGCGTTGCACAAGCAGTTAGTGACAGAGCTAGGATTGGAAACCAGATCTTTCTGCCTCCAAAGTCCCGTTCCGCCATGCACTCTGCCTTCTGGTGTGGAGAGCCTCCTCACGGCTCAGCGGGGGATTCTGAAAGACCGTGGAAGAGGTGAGACCGGTCATGAGTGTCCACCCGATGCTGTTCTGCTTCCAAACAGGTTAGGAAGTTCATTTTGGCAGTCCAAAGTTATGTTATAGTAGCTGCTATTCATGCTGCCTCTTAATGGCGGGAAGAATTACCAGGCTTTTTTCCTGATGAACAGCCTCGTTTGCAATCATGAAAATTCTTAACCTTAAAACTAATAAGCAGAAGAGCAAGCACAGCAGTATAGAAGGTAAATGGTCCTAAAAGAGGGAGGAGGGACACAACGCCATGCAGACTCAGGAGAGAGAGTCACAGCCAGGGACAGGGTGCAGTGGGGTCCTCAGTAACTTCCTGGTGGCAGGTGGTGGCAGTGGTGGTGATGGCATTCAAGATGGGTCTTGAAGGAAGGGAAGCATTTTGAAACAGTGGAGGTGGCAGGAAAGAGCAGCTACAGGGTGCATTGCAGGTGCATAAAACTGAAGCTCAGCTCTGTGGAGTGAGGAGATAATGAAAAAATCCTCCAACAAATTTTTCATGTCTTTTAATGCCTTTGACTGTGTCACATGAAGCCTGGTCAGAGAGTCTAAGAGGCAAATACCCTATGTGTCAACAAAAATATTTCTAGGCATCTTTGTCTTTCCTCCACTGTATAGAGAACTTCCAGCATCCAGGTGCTTGCAGCTCTTCTGTCTGTCCCTTCATATTCCGAACCTGCACTTTCCAACAGGGAAGCCCCCAGCGCATGTGGCCACTGAGCCCTTGAAATGTGGGAGGCCTGAGATGTGCTGTCCGTGTAAGACATACTGGATTCTGAAGATGTAGTAAGAAAGTAAGATATCTCAATTTTAAAAATATTGATTGTGTTGAAATGATAATATTTTGAATAGATTGGGTTAAAAGTAAACTATTTAAAGTAACTTTACCTGTTTTTTTTTCTTTTTAATGGGGCTACTAGAAAATTTAAAATAATGTGTGGTTCTCATTCATGGCTGGCATTCTATTTGTATTGGATGGTGCTATTCTAAGGTACTTGTTGCATCCTTAAAGTTCCATCACCCATTTTAGGATTATCTGAGTCACAGATGGCTTTGATTAGGTGCATGTCAGGAAAAGGGCTTGGCAGTTTAGATTTGTTAGAGACCTATGTTCTGTCTGTGGCAACGTTACGTACATTGTTCTCTGAGCTTCAGATGTTTCATCTGCATAGTGGGGACATTGGATCAGATATTCTTCATGACCCCTTTTGATTAAAAAAATTCTATAATTCTAGGTTGGCACCAACTATTGTTAATTTTTCCTGGGTTCCACTGAAAGGTCTCTGTTGCTCCCTTTACCAAATATCGGAAAAAGTGTGGATTATTTCCTTTTACTTCTGGTCCTTTAGTCTTTCCTGGAGTGGAAAAACTTTAGAGTTCAGATAGATTAAGGAAACTTTCTTGCTCCCTTTTCTTTATTTGTTGGCCCCAGCTGGGCTTGTTTGAGTCTGTTCCTGAGCGAGGTGGCCAAGGCAGCTCCTGAAATGGTACAAGTATCAGAGAGCTTGGAGAAGAGGTCTCATTTTTTTTGGTTCATGACTGTGGAGACTACTTTTGAATACCCCATGCAGCATTTTTGTGGAAGGTTTCCTTGTAAATTAGGAAAATCTAAAACATTCACCTTGAACCAACAGTATTTTTATAATAACAAAGATGAAAAGTAACTATAACAAGTTTATACCATCTTAAGGCTTTTCTGATACACAAATCTCCAAATGAGACAAAAACAGGGCTGTTTCTAAAGGTACTTGTTCATACGCGGTCCTAGCCGTGTGAGCAGTGCTGGTGGCGATCGCTTCCCCTGGGGGTCGGGAGGCTGACCAGGATGCTCAGAAACAGCGGTGGCGGCAGCAGTATTTACGTACAGGGTTGGACTTACGAACGACAGAGCTGCATGCTGATTGTTGCCTGGAAACCAGCTTTCAATTGAAACAGTGATGAGTTCTCTGTATGTCTAATTCTCTTTCTCTTCTTCCTGGTGTGCTCTCTGAATACTGTGTATTTTAGTTTCTGGGATCAAAATTGGGTTGGTGTAAAAAATTAATAAAAATAATTCTATGCCATTTCTCGGTATAGTTACACTGAAAAGCACTAGCATGGAGTTTTGTTGATGTGACGATATCTGTTGATTAGAAGTGACCCAGCTGGTTTGTAAGGACTGTATGTGGGCATATGAATAATTGATACACTACTTAATTTTTTAAAATCGAAGTGTAGTTGGTTTACAATGTTTCAGATGTACAGCAAAGTGACTCAGTTATACACATGCATACATATATATTTTTTCAGATTCTTTTCCATTATATGTTGTTATGAGAAATTGAATATAGTTCCCTGTGCTATACAGTAGGTACTTGTTTATTTCATAGATAGTGGTGTGTTAATCTGTTTATCCTAAACTTCTTATCCCTCCCCTGCCCTTTCCCCTCCCTACACTACTTAATTTTTGACAACTCAAACAGCTGCCCTTTATCCACCTGTAAATAGAATAATATGGTCATGTATTCATGACTGTAAAATATAGAAACTCACTATAAATTACAATTTCAAATTATTATCTATTTATCATCTACCTGCATAATGAGGTATAAAGTTTAATTAAGCATTCATTTATATACTCAGTATTCGTTTAATAAATGTTTGAATGCCTACCATGGAGCAGGCGGGATACGAGAGGTACCAGGAACGTAGCAGTGAACAAGATAGAAAAAGGTTCCGAGCTTGATTGATGACACAGGCAATAAACTCAGCAACAAGTGTGTTGACTACAGATGACAATAAGAGATGGGAAAGGCATGCATGTGATGAGAGAAACTGTGAGAGGGGAGCAGGGATGGGGTTGTTCTACGTAAGGATGATCAGTGGAAGTCTACGGAGGCAGCATTTGAAGTGAGACGTGAGAGACTAAAGGAGCCTAGACTTTGAGTGTAGAAATGGCTTCATGTGGTCCCTGGTGGGTAGTGTTCTCAGCACTGAAGTGGTTCTGCTATGTGTGACGCTACTTGTGTGCAAGAGTCATATTCTGAATTGACCCAGGAACCAATGAGGAAAGATAGTATCCTGGCCTTAGAGCACAGCCTTGGAGCCCCCTGTAAGGTCAGGTATTAACCCCTTAACTGCTGGGTGATTGGGAGGTGCAGGGAGGGCTCAGAGGAGGGACTGGGTTGGCTCTGAGGGCTTGGGGGCCACAGCCATGCACCTATTATGGAATGGAAGTGTTTCAGTATTTAAACAAGCAGCATGGTGTATGTGATGGCTGCCCATCAGCCATGGTTGGGTGTGATTTTATGATCCAGGGAATTTTGACAGTTAACCAATTGTAGTTACAAATTATTTAAAAAATTCTGGCCAATTCACATAGTTTATTAGAGAAAAGGAAGGGTTAAATTCCTGTTTCAATGCTGGGCAGGCAGTCATGATTTTATAGTCCGGGTCACATTTTGAGGAGGTAGCAAACTGGATGTATTCTTCCCAAGAAGCTAACTAACCTAACTTTTTTTTTTATTTTAATAGGCGACATCACTGTCCACACATCCCTACTAAGATTTATGATAAAACAGAGAAACCATGTCTTCTCTCCGAATATACCGAGAACTACCCTCTCTATCACTCTTACCTGCCCAGAGAGTCCTTCAAGCCCAGGCTGGAGTACCAGAAAGGGTGCACGCCAATGGAAGGGCTGACCACGTCGAGGTGAGGGCAACAGTGTGAATATATGAATGTACAACACGAATGGAGTAATGTACAGTATTAAGGTAATGTTCAATAATATTGCAGTAATGTGCACTGTCAAGATGTACTATTACTGCCTTAATGTTAATTTATTCTATCTCTGAAAAAAAGTCCTGCATTTATTAGCCTGTTTAAATTTTCCCCGCACCCTCTTGAAGAGAATGGATTCTTGCTTGGGTGTGGGAGGAAGGCAAGATTAAATTGATCTATGCAAGAGCTGGAGGTTAAGTAAAGTAATAAAGAGAAATAATAACTAGCAAAAGGGGGCTGCTGCAGAAAAAGGAGTTTTGGGCTTTTGCACATAAGCTCCAGGTCAGCTTGGGTGGTGGTAGTGATGTTGGTAGTGGTAAAAGAGAACCTGAGTGATTTTGGAACCATACTGTAGATTTTGGACTAGGATCCCCTTGAGTGTTCTTCAAGAATATGAACAAAGAATATTTACTTTTAAATTACTCTTGACTTTTAAACTCTGGTTCTATAGATCCAGGACTGTGCAGAGGCTGAATCCCCTGTCTCAGGGTGTCACGGCTGCAGCAGTGTCTGTATTGACAGGGTGGGGAACGTGGCCAATCTCAGGATTGTTCTGCATGCTACAAGGCTCTGACAGAATCTGCTGTTGACAACTCAGTGACCTTCAGGTGGTGACCTGTGTCTGGTGACTCAGTGGAGTAGAAACATCTTTGAGAGTGACGGGCAGCATTTCACGTTGTGTAGCTTAGTCCCCAGATGAGACCCGAGAGATGGACCTGTTCTCTGCTTCTGATGTTTCTCCTCCCTTCGGGGCAGAATTGCTGTGAGGTGGAGATGAAATTGTTGCAGCACAACGCTCACACATTTCATGGTAAATTTTCTCCCTGTTGCTCCCCCTTTCTCTCATAATTTTGTGCTTTTCTAGTGAAGGTTGCAGATGGCCCAGGCTAAGCAGAACACTAATTCATCCTGCCCCCAGGTTTCCCCCAGGATAGGCCTGGAAACATCCCCTGTTGAGGACGTGAGTGGAGACATAGAGTGTTCTACTAAAAGCTGCTGTCTTCTAGATCCTAAGGAAGAAGTCCTGTGTCTGGGTTATGGGGCAGAAAAGACCCACAAGGGGAGGAATGAAGCCAAGGGATTCCTGGGCTTGGTGGGAACCTCTGGGCAGGTGCAGCTTGAGAATGGGAGGGAGTCGAGGGTCTTGTCTGACTCTTGACTTGAGTCAGACCACTTTTACACTGAGTAGTTATCTTGAATGATTTGGTGTAAGCATGAGGTTTCTGGGTCCTGCTTCATGAGAAAAAGTTGTAACCTACACAACCTGTTCTTCAACCTGTGACTTACTAAACAATATGAACTTTAAAGTTTGGGCTTCGATTGACCAAGGAAACAGCATCCTTAGTTTCTAAGTGTCTAAATATGACAGCAAGAGAAGTGGACCTTTCCGGAGCCTTGCTTTTCCTTTTAAGAAGCCATGGTCAACGCTGATGAAAAGAACTACGCTTGTGTGTAAGAGACGTGTGATTGGTAGAAAAGAAGAGCAATGTTGAGGAGTGGCTTGCAGATCTCACATTCAGCTTCTAGATACTGGTCTTCACATCTCTTTATACCCAATTTACAGGGAATCAAGAGCATCTTATGGAAGGTAAAGCATAGGTTGGCTTCAGGTGCTGTTATATTAGGAATATGTTTCCTGTCCTAGAAATATTTGGATACTTTGAGGGTTGGATGTTGAGGGATGCTTTTGTTTGTTGCCCAGATGCTTTGGAGAATGAAGACACATCCTTTCTCTGGAGCAGGAGCCCTGCCCCATGCCCTGCGCTGAGGCCCCAGGAGAGCCCCGCATGCCCGCCCTCTTCCCAATGGTGCTATGCAAAACAAAAACTTGCCCTTTGACCTGTCTTAAATTATCCTTGCCTTGTGTCACTTACAGCAATAAACATACCACCCGGAAGGGCCCTCTGTCCCTGCCAGAGCCAGAATAACAAAATCATTCATGTTAAGATGTGGCCAGAGTGGAGGCATGCAGATACTGAAAGAATTTCCAAAACTAGTTGTTAATGATCATAAGGGCCTTAAAAAGAAGTGGCAGCATTAAGGTTACCCATGGGAAAGAAAAAGAACAGAAATCCTTCTCTTCTGTCTTTCATTTCCTTCCCCAGAAAGAGGGTGGAGGGAGATGATAAGAAGCTGTTTCTTCTCTCCCCAGTACCTCAATTTCATCATTTCACAGCTCTGTGCCTGCTGTGCTGGGCACTAGTTTTTAGAGGGCCATAGTTTCGTTCTCAGTCTCTCAGGATGCCTTTTTTTTTTTTTTTTTTAAGCTCCAGTGGGCTCAAAAAAGTAAGATAAATTAACAAAAATCAGGATTTTACCAACCATCTTTTGCGAACCTTCTAAACTCTGCAGAAACTCTCGTCCATATATGTGTACTTACAACAAACTGTGCCCCATTAGGAAGTGTAGAGATGCTGTCATCTGGGTGCTCAACCAGAGGGTGCTGGGGAACGGCATGGGTCAGCCCTGTGTCTGTCCACCCCTGTGTCTGCGTGGATGGCCACCCTTCTGCCCTTAGAACTCTTGTCAGACTGTCCCACCTACTTCCCTATCTAAGGGTGGACTCAGCTTAGTTTCTGAGATTGGACATGGGGTTGCCACCTGTCGCATGGAAAAGTCATGTGGCCCAGGGCTTGGCTGGGTTTGGTGATTAAGCCCAGACACAAAAAACACCTGGTTTCTGGAAAGGTTATCATCTCAGCATGAGGCATGACTACAGCTGCATACAACTCTTACTGACTGTAAATCTTGGGGATTTACAGCAGGTGCTGGGAGGGGAATGCTTGTGCTTTGCAGCCGTCCTTGATATTGAGTTGTTTCTTGCAGCCCTTGGTAATTCCCTCGCATACGATCTGCCTTTGGTTCGGATAGACATGAGATCAATTTATGAATAGGAGGTTTACACTTCGAGCCTCATTTCCCCTCAGGCATGTCACTATGTGAAACACTTGGGCCCCATTTTGGGACGTTATTTTGTTAGCTAAGTGAGATTCCCTAATGATGGGCCAAGTGGATAGCCTCAGAAGAGAGAGATACGTCGTCAAGATGGTGTTAGACCTGGATTCTAAAGGGAGCGAGGGCATGGGTGGGATGAAATGGAGGTGCAGAAGGGGAGGATGGAATAGGGTTCACACTTGATGAGTTTGGCTGCAGGGAAGAGGGCAGAAAGTTGGGGGCACAGATTTCTTCATTTATTGGCAAGACTGATAAAGTAGGAGGAAGAGCTAAAAGAGAAAGGGCATTTGGAATCCTCTCCAAAAGCCAAGAAGCAAGCAAGAAAGTTGATAGTAGGCTTGAGTCTTTCCCTCCCTACTGAATTTTACACAATTTATGTTCAAATACGTACTTCTCTACTCACAGCTATACCACTGGAGATACTTTCTCACTTCTATTGACTGAGCCTGAAAATTAATGAAGACATTAATTGCTTCAGTAAAAGTTCTCGGTACTAGACTTGCCTGCATAATTTAAAAGCCTTTGATGTGTGTCTTTAATTAAAGTTGGGGACATTTTGGCCATTATTTCTTCAATTTTTTTTGTCCCTGAGACCGTTCATTTCTTTCCCCCAATCTTTTTCTCTCTGTCCTTCAGATTGGACAGCTTCTATTCCTCTATTTTCAAGTTCACTGAGTCTTCCTCTGCCTCCATTCTGCTATTAAGCTGATCCAGTGAATGCTTTTATTTCAGATACTTTGTTTTTCAGTTTTAGAATTTGGATGTGGTTCTTTATATATATATTTTCTGCATCTCTTGTGATTTCCTGTCTTTTCATTCATTGTGACCTTGTTTTCCTTTTTGTACCTGAGCATAGTTAAAATAGCTGCTTTATAATCCCTGTCTGCTAATTGCAACATCTGGGTCTGCTTGGGGTTGGTCTTCATGATTATCTTCTTTTTTTCCTTGAGACTGGGTCACATTTTCTGTAAGTACATCAAATAGTTTTGGATTGATCCTGTACATTGTTAATGTTATGTTGTGGAGACTCTGGATTTTTTTACATTCCTCTGAAGAGGTTTTTTTTTGTGTGTTTTTTCTGTTTTACAAGCAGGTAGTAGGTTGATTGGGCTTAAAATGCAAACTCTGTGTCTTGGGTGTCAGTTCAAATTTCAGTTCAGTTCTTTATCTTTAGCATGATTGCCTAAAGTCTGTCCCATGCATGTGAGGTCAGCCAGAGATTTGGGCCCAGTTTATAAACAGAATTTGAGCCTTCCTGTCTCTGTTCTCTCCTTTTCAGGATTCCTTCCTCACTTTCCGGCATCTGTGGTTGTCTCAAACTTTGTCCTCTGGTTCTTCAGTCAAGAAAGATGGAAGGTTTTCTGTTCACATTTTAGCTGCCCTGCCTGGCACAGATTGGAGCCTGCCTTCAGATTGGAAATGCTGGGGAAAAAAAAAAAAGGGAACTTACACAGACTCACCCAGTACCATTCTCCTCTTCACCTGTTGGTTCTACTTCAGAATCTGCCTGTCTTGGTTGCTCTTTAGTGCTCACAGGTAGTTGCTTTTCATATTTTGTCCAGAGTTTATATGAAACAGTGACAGATGTTATCTTCAGCTTTAGTGTAGTTTGGGAGATGAGAGAGTAGAGAGGGAGACGGGTACAGTCAGCCCTCCAGCTCTGTGGGTTCCACATCCATGGATTCAACTAAATGTGGATTGAAAATAAGTAATTTCAGAAAGTTCCAAAAAGCCAAACTTGAATTTGCCATGCACTGGCAATTATTGACATAGCCTTTATATTGTATTGGATATTATAAGTAATCTAGAGATGATTTAAAGTGTACGAGGGAGTATCTGTAGGTTATATGCAAATTCTATACCATTTCATATAAGGGACTTGAGCATCCATGGATTTTGGTATCTACAGGAGGTCCTGGAATTAGTCCCCCACAGATACCAACGGGTGTCTGTACTGTGTAATTTAAATTCTGGAGGCATATACTTGGAGCCCCATCTGTCACAGGGAAGATAAGAAGGGCTCAGTATGTCCTTATCAAGGTCAGGGGCACAAAGCAAGCCCCATGAATCAGTCTAGGGATCTTTCTTAGTGTACTGGAATGGGCTCCTCTGCCTGTCTGCGGTGACATAATGGTTTCTTCAGAGGATTTCTGTAACCTGGGGGAGTTTCAGGATTAGGTGTGGGAGTCACAGAATCAAATCAATTGACACACAAAGAGCAAAGCCCCATAGAAGAGATGAAGAGGACAAATCATGAGGAGGAGTATCAAAGGAGTCAAGGGAGAGAGTATTACAAAAATGAGTGAGAGGATGGATGCTGTGAAGATGGTGCATGGGGATAAAGGCCCCGGGAGTAATGACTGGGTTTGGAAATAAGGTGGTACTTTGGAGGGCTTGGCTCGAGCGAGGAGTGAGTAGAATCAGATTTGACGGGTGGAGCATGAGTAAGGGATGAGGAGGGCAAGTCTGTATCTGTAGACAGCCCTTTCTAGAGGAGAGAAGGGGAGGGGAAAGGACCAGAGGGAAGTGGACTCCTGTGATGATTGTTTTAGTTTATTGTTTTCATATAAAAATGAGGAAGTCTGGAGCATGTTTAAATACTAACAGAAAGGATCCAGTAGGAAGAAAGGTTAAACCACTGACGGGCTCCTCAGGGAGGGGTCCTTGAGAAAGAGAGAGGAGATTTAAGGCAGAGGTAAAGAAGACTGGCTTTAGGTAAGATGGGGAACTCTTTGTTGAGGTATAATTGATGTACAATATTATACAAGTTACAGGTGTATAATATAGTGATTCATAATTTTTAAAGGTTATACTCCATTTATAGATATTTAAAAATATTGGCTCTATTCCCTGTATTGTATAATATATCTTTGTAGTTTATTTTACACATAATAGTTTGTACCTCTTAATCCCCTACCCCTATATTGCCCTCCCCTCTTCCCTCTCCACTGGTAACTACAAGTTTGTTCTATCTATGCATCTGTTTCTTTTTTTGTCATATTCACTGGTTTGTTGCAATTTTTAGATTCAACACATGTATGTGATATCATACCATATTTGTTTTTCTCTGTCTGACTTTATTTCACTTAGACGAATGTCCTCCAAGTCCATCCATGATGTTGCAAATGGCAAAAGTTCATTCTTTTTTATGGCTGAGTAGTATTCCAGTGTATATATGTACATACCACATCTTTATCCAGTCATCTGTTGATGATGATCAACATGACGATGAACACACTTAGGTTGACTCTATATCTTGGCAATTGTAAATAGTGCTACTGTAAACATTGGGGTGCAAGCATCTTTTCAAATTAGTGTTTTTGTTTCTTTCATTGTAATTGCTGGGTCATATGGTAGTTCCATTTTTAGTTTTTTGAGAAACCTTCATACTATTGTCCACAGTGGCTGCACCAATTTACATTCCTATCAACAGTGTAGGAGGGTTTCCTTTTCTCCACATCCTCGCCAACATTTGTTGTTTGTATTCTTTCTGCTGATAGCCATTCTGACAGGTGTGAGGTGATATCTCATTGTGGTTTTGATTTGCATTTCCTTGACAATTAGCGTTGTTGAGCATCTTTTTGTGTGCCTGTTGGCCATCTGCATGTCTTCTTTGGAAAAAATGTCTGTTTGGATCTTTTGCCCATTTTTTAATCAGGGTTGTTTTTTTTTTGAAGTTGATTTGTATGAGCTAGTTATATACATTGGGTATTAACCCCTTATCGGTCATATCTTTTGCAAATATTTTCTCCCATTCTGTACATTATCTTTTCATTTTGTCGATAGTTTCCTTTGCTGTGCAAAAACTTTTAAGTTTAATTAGGTCTCGTTTGTTTTTGTTTTTATTTCCTTTGCTTTAGGAGACAGATCCAAAAAAAATATTGCTACAATTTATGTCAAAGAGCATTTTGTCTATGTTTTCCTCTAGGAATTTTATGGCTTCTGGTCTTTCATTTAGAACTTTAATCCATTTTGAGTTTATTTTTGTATATGGTGTCAGAGAATGTTCTGATTTCATTGTTTTACACCAGGCTGTCCTGTTTTCCCAGAACCATTTATTGAAGAGACTGTCTTTTCTCCATTGTGTATTCTTGCCTCCTTTGTCGTAGACTGATTGACCATCTGCTGTGCATGGGCTTATTTCTGGACAGCAACTTGTCTTAAAATCGATTCCATTTAATATTATTGACTATTTGGGCATACTAATAAATTCTGAAGTTTGCATTGGTCAACATTAAAAATGGATTAAAAAAGAAGTATTGCGTGGCCCCTTTATCATGGTGAAAATAGCCTCTTCTCACTTCCAGGCTCATGACCCTTGTTAGCTGTTACGTTATAGTTTCTTTCCTTTTGCCAGACTCCTGTCAAAAGCCTTTCTTTAGCTTTACCCTAATGACTGGAAATCAAACTGTTACGACTTCCCAGCAGGCCCACTTTAACCTTTCCTTAACTCATAGTTTAACTCGGGGCCTTCCACGTTAGATAAGTTTTATGGCTACGCATCTAAAAGAAACTTAATATCTTTGACCAGTTGTTTTCTTGGTTCACAGTCAGAATAGGGACAGGCACCAGGAAATAGACCACAGGAAGAGAGGGAAGTGTTCTGAAAAAGAAAAAAATAAAAGCTACTAAATTTGAGCAATTTCTGGGAAGAATAAAATACTTTTACGTGAACTGGAAGGCTGTAAGATTATGTGAGGTTGGGGACACGCAGTTATGTTGTGGTTAATGATAGGTTTCCGTGAATGTTCTCAACATAAAAACATGAGGAGACACATAAATTCTGATTAAACTCACTCTTAGGTCACAGTAAATATTTTTGGATGGAGGATAAATGAATTAAACTTTAAACTTTTTTCTTCTCTTCAGAGGTAGATCACCAACCCCCGCCCCCAGCCCCGCCAAATCATTTGCCTTAGTTATAGCTGGTCAGTAAATTCAACTGTAGATGTCCTTTTAGAACAGAACTTGAGTTTTGTGCTGGAAAGGAGAGTCAGTTGACAATTTCATTCCTTAAACGTGGTAAACAAGAATTTTGCTGCATCGCGTTTTGCTTTTGAGAAATCAAGCTTCAGGAAAGTCCATGGATTGGTGAGTTTGGCTGTGGGCGTTTATTAGTTTTCCTGTAGAAATAGCAGAAATGGGGATATCAGCACATTTTAGTTGCCAGAGAGATGGGGCACCCTGGTAGGAAGGTTCTTGCAGCATCTCTGGGGGGAAGTTGGTTCCCTGAGTAGACGCTAACAGCAGGAGAGGCTGTCACGGCCTGTGTGCAAGGGTCCCAGGGTGCTGTGGGCCTGTGACAGGAGACTGCTGCTGGCTGCTCTGGGGTTGGGAGGGGGCCCCACGGGGCAGCTGAGGCATCATCCTTGTCCCTCATGACCCCTGCCCCTGGTATCCCATGACACTCTTTCTTGGGAGCAAAGAGGGCTGGACCCTTGGGTCACCATCAGTGAGCACAGGTTTGTAAGGAGCTGTGTGGTCTCAGGCTGCCTCCAGACCCCACTCCACCGCTTTGCAGTTAACAGGTTTTCAGGGCTTTTCCGTTTCTCTCTGCAGCCTAGGGCCTGAGGTTCCCAGCTCCCTGCTGCAGTGGGGTTAGCACTGAACAGACACCAGCCTGAGGTCCTTGCACACTAAGAAGGGTGGAAGCGTGGAGCTGACTCTTGGGTTCTTGCTCAGCCCGTTCCCTCCAGCCGCCTCAGGTCCCTGGGCTTCCTCTTGCTGTTGGCCGACCTGCCCCCCACCCCACTCCCCCAGGGAGCCCAGGCCACAGGCCGGGTAACTGCTGCTGAGATGTATTTTTAAACCTACCCAGAGGGTGTTACCAGGAGTTCAACTGAAGCATCTCCTATTTCCCCCTTCAAGCCCTAGAGAGACTAATTCCCTGCTTCCTAATTCCCTCCTCCCATCCTACCAAGCATTTTCAGGCCCCGGTTTGGGTTTATTGACAACCATGTGTATAATTCATGCAAGACAGGTTACAGCGGAGCGTGTTACCTCTGCTAGTCAAGCATGGCTCAGTCACGCTGCTCCAGATTTCAGCCGGGAAGTAGGTTTTATTAGTGTTTGGGCCTGATGTTTTCCTGTCCGGAAACCTTCCCCTTCCCTTGGCGAGGCTGTTTTGGCAAGCACCGTCAGGGAAAACCTACCTTCCCCTTGTCCAGTTGGATGACTAGGTTCCAGGCAAAGACAGGCTGTTGTGTGAAGCAGAAGCCCTTGGGGCGGGGTTGGGGGTGGTGGAGGGAGATGTTTGCTCAAGAGAGTTTGCCTGGGGCAGCAGGAGGCTGAGACCACCCTGGTGGGCGGTGCGTACCCAGGCTGAGCCCTGCTGTTGCAGGGTACTCCGTGGTGGTGGTGGTGGTGGTGGTGCCGCCGCGCAGTGGCATCACCTTTAGGACTGGGATGCTTTGGGAAGGGACTACTTCCTGTTCAGTGAAGAGCATCATGCCTTTTCTATCCCATTGTTTTCATGTACCCTGAAATAATGGGGGTACTGATGCCAGAAAGCCAAGGAATGAAAGATGCATTATCTCCATTTCTTGTCCTTTTCTTCTGGGTTTTCTGTAAGATCAAGTAGAGGAAGGAGGTAAATGTAAATATCAGCAGGAGCTATTGGGAGCGCAGAGGAGGAGGAGGTGGTACCTGAAAAATGCGAGTTAGCTCCACAGTGAGCAGGTTGGTGAGGAAGGTGGGGAGAGCTGGCGCAGGAGAGAGACCTTCTCAGTGGTCCAGAGTGGTGCGAGGGGAGAGCGGAGAGATGGGGTTGGGGAGAAAGGCGGTGGCAGGTCCAGGAAAACTTCCATACCGTGCTAGAAAGTTGGGCTTTATCTGGAAGATTTTTAAGCTGGGGAGTGAAGTGGTCGGATTTTTGTTTTAGAGAGTTTGCTTTGGCCTCACTTGGAGGATTGAAGTAGGAGAGGTGGAAGGATGCAGGGAGCCCAGGTGATAGGTGTCACATGACCACCTGAGAAATGCTCAGCCTGGACCTAGGGGGAAAGACAGACCAACGAGGTGGGGGAGGGCCCGTGCTTGGTGAATGACTGTCTGGAGCCATGGGGGTTGGGAAGGGGCAAATCCAGGCACCTGACTTGGATGAGAAGTGAGTGGTGGTGCCTTCCTTGAAAGTGGGAAACGAGAGGAGGTGCAGTTAAGGGATAAAAGAGAAGGTGACTTGTCAGCAAGCATTTGTAGAATTGGGTGGAATGGAAACCATGAGTCTGATTCCCAGGCAAGGGCCCCATGACACGTGCTTATACTTTCCTTACAGGAGAGATTTTGGGCCTCACAAAGTGTTACCCATGAAGATCCACCAGCCCAACCAGTTTGTCCCAAGTGAAGAGCATATGGATCTGCTCACAACGTATAAACAAGATTACAACCCCTACCCTATCTGTCGCATGGACCTCATCAAACCTCGGGACAGCAAATACCCATGTGGTGATAAGATGGAGTGCCTACCTACTTATAAAGGTGGGAGCGTGCTTGAGGGGGAGGAGGGGCTGTGCCAGTGTGCAGGTCAGGAAATGGGTTTTATACACCGCCCCCCAACCCCCTGCCATAATGTTGAAGTTCGGCAAACGACTTTCTGTGGCTGAATCTGGCCTGTAGCCTGTTTTGGTACAGCTGGAGAACTAAGAGTGGCTTTAAAATTTTTGAATGATTTAAAAAAAAAAATGAGAAAAAGGCCGTTATTTTAGGGCATGTGTATGAGATATGAAATTCAAAGTTCAGGGTTCATAAGTCTGTTCTATTGAAACACAGCCACACCCACTTGTTTTATGCATCACCTGTGGCTACCTGTGTGCTACCACGGCGAAGTTGAGTAGCTATGACAGAGACCGAAGACATTTAATATCTGGTCTCATAGAAAATATATGCCAACACCTGCCTCAGCTTGCTGTTTGTATCCTATATTGGGGAAGCATTTCAAGTTTAAGCTAAGTTGGGTTCTGCCACTGATGGATTCATTCATGCATTTAAAAATTTATTAAAATGTAACATACAGAAAAATGTACAAATATGATTATACAGACCAGTGAATTTTGAGTGAACATACATACAAATAGGACCCAGATTGAGAAATATGGCACTGATACTCCCATCCAGTAACTGTCCCCATCCAGGATAGAATCGTCATGCTGACTTTTAACATCATAAATTAGTTTTGTCAATTTTGAACTTCAAATAAATGAGTTGCATTCATTCTGTACTGAGCATCTACTGCATTCCAGGCACGGTGTTAGGAGCTGGGAAGGGAGCATCATGACCTGCCCGTGACTTCATAGTCTAGCAGGGGAGAGAGGATGTGGAGCTGTAAGTGTGGTGCGAGCCATGTAGCAGTTGCCCACTCTCTGGAGTGCAAGCCGTGAGGCTGAGACCCTGGGAATGGAGGCCAGGCTTGTGCCAGTAACTTTGCAGCTTTTGATGCACATGGTTGTCCAAAGAATATGTGCTAACCTGTTGCTGTCGCATGTTTGTGGATCTCTAAATGACTGTGACGAGAGTGGTTTTATTCAGCCAAGCCAAGGCTTAGCAGAGGGGAGGTGGGGAGGCTGGAGGGGATGCAGCCATCTTCCTGAAGCCCTTACAGGAGCTCCAAGTCTGTTATTCTGGAAGATTGCTCATGTGACTGAGCGTCTCTGCCTTTCTTTTTCCTTTTATCCTTTACCTTTGTGTCGTCCTTTTCCATTCTTCCAGAGCCACCTTCTGCCAAGCCACATCGTCAAACCCCCGAGTGGCTCCACCTTCATGTCCTCCGACATCCAGTCCTGGCTTGCTCTCTATTTATGTGACAGTCCTGGCCTCGTTGGGACCTCCCGCCCACCGACGCCTCAGTCTCCCTTCTCACTGTCAGCCCTTCCGGTGTCTGTTCTCCGTGTAGCCTACTCCCTGTTAGGTAGCCTATCTTTACTCCCCCACTCTCCTGTCCTCCTGTTGCTTCCTCCTGGCAACAACCTAACCCCGCCTTCCCCCCATCGATACCTGGACACAGCTGAGCATCTCTCCAGTCTTGTCAGCGTGTATCTGTTGTCCACAGAAAGGAACCAGAGAGGTCTTTTGAAAATGGAAATGGCAGTTGTATCTGATCTCTTCTCTACTTACAGCTCCTCAAATAATTGTTTCTTAGGATAAAATTGCAAACCTTTACCAACTCCTGAGATGCCTTTCAAATTTTGGCTCCTCCTCTTTGAACTCCTCTACTCCGGCCACAGGAACTTCTTTCAGGTCCTTTCCTCCATTTCCTTTCTGTCTCGGGGCATTTTGCACTGCTAGGCCCTCTATATGGAGCACTCCTCCCTTCCCCCATCCAGTCCTCATCCTTCAGCGAGTGGTGGAAACATCACCCCTTCAGAGGGCCTCCCAGGCCTTCCCCAGTGCCAGACCAGACACACCCTGTTAGATGTTCTAAGAGTGACTTGTGTTCCTCATTTTGTAATTCACTGTGTAATTTTGTTTAACATTGTCTTCTTGGCCATCCTGCAAACCCCAAGAGGGCAGAGATCTCTTTCCTTGCCAGTTGCCCTCAAGAAGGCAGGCACCGTGGCAGACGCTTTACGAAGGAGTCAGCGCGAGTTGGGTGCGTGGTGGAACGGCACTCATGCCTCTGCAGGGCTCCTTTGTCTTCCTCTTATCCGATGTTTCTGGAGGGCAAAAAATGGGCACTGAGCAGGTAGGAAAAAAGAGGGCAAAGCCAGGGCCCTAACCTTCAGCAGGGGAGGGGGCAGGATTGCCGTGGTGCACATCCAGCTACATCCTCTCCTTTCCACATCCTCTCTGTGGGTCACCCAGATTTATGAATCTTGGCAAAGTTAGAGGCTCTTCAGAGCAACTGCCTGCTCTGCTCCATTTCCCTTCCCCTGCTGGCCCTAGGTGCAAGGAGAGGTCTGGGGTGAGAAATGCTCCTTGCCTTACTTAGAAGTTGGCAAGGATGGAGTAGCCCAGTGGCATGGTTTGAAGGGCAGTCCCCCCAGTCCTCCTACAAAATACTTACCCCTCAGAGCAAACACACAGAAAAAGAAAACAATCTAATACTTAAGCTTTAATCTGTCCCACATTCCTCCCCTTCTCCAAACAGTTACATCTCAGATTGCCCTCTGCAAACCAGAGAGCAGAATTCTCCTGCTAAAATTGCATCATGGCTAACTTTTTCCTATTGAGAAAGTTAACATCGAGAAAGCCCTATTCTTTCCTCTTTAATTCTTCTTAAACTTCTGGCCCCTGCTGACTGCTTATCTGCTTACACAGAATTAATGAGCAAACACCAGTGAGGTATCAGCCGGACTGTTCTGAACCAGGCATGCTTAGACCTTCAGTTCTGTTCTGGCTCCATGTGTGCTTGAGGGTGGATTTCATTGTTCTCTGCGATTCAGGCTTAAAAACAAAGAAAGCAGCTTGTAGCCAAAGGAAACGTATTTGTAGTTAGAATTGACCTAGAGGTGCCAGTTTGCAACCTATCTGTCTTACTAGTTTTTTTTTTTTTTGAGTAATACTTATCAGATTCCATTAATTTAAATGATTTATTTGTTCCCTTCCTACCCTATGATAATGGCTTTCGAAACTGGGCCTAGAATGCCAAACATGTATTCTCAGTTTTTAACACAGGGGATGCCTCAAAGAAGGTGTATTTAGTGAGGGAATAAATGAATGAGTGGTTCTAGGTGACACAGTTTGGCATTAGATTTACACAGATCCCCACTCAACCTGTTACTCTGTGGGTCCAGGCCAAGTGTAGGAGTGAAGCTTGGGGAAGACCCACGACATTTACTCTGCCCTTTGGTTGGTCCTGCACAACCTCATGCATGTTTGAGGAGCCACATCCTTGCCTTATCTCTTGGTTTATTACTCATTTGGTGACTTGTTCCTCTCATGGAAATTTGCTTCCGTAAGTCTTCCGTTCATGGTTTTATGGCCATATATTGATTCTCCTTCCAAAGGGGGTGGAAAAAAGAAACCTAAGATCAAGGTCTTTAAGTATGTGTATTTCAGTGGGTGCATCTGTATTATGTCTGTATGCTCTGCTTACTGTGATTCCATAGGAAAAATATGCAAACTTTTCTCTTTCTGCTCTTATGGCCAGCGCCTTTACTGGGCTTGAGAAAACCACCAGTAAAATATGCTCCAGCAGCATTTGGTTGTAATTTTGACATTTTCAAAACACTGTGCAATTGGAAAGATTGAGAGTGTAATTACTTGATGCTCAGCTTTAGGTTTAGCTAAGTTTTTTTTTTTTTAAGACATTATTGAACAGAATCCCTTTTAAAGAGATTCTTGCCAATTAACCACATGACACTCTGGCCCTGAAGGGCTTGTCCTGATGGCTTTTCAGGCATGTGAATAGTTTGTCTTGTGGAATTCTGAGGTTTTCAGGGTCCTGTGCAGGTTTTTTTTTTTTAATAATATATGCTGGATGGAGGAAGTTAGGAGGTTGGATAATAATGTGGTTTCAACTGTATTGTTAGGTATCAGAAATCACACGAGGCAACTTTCAGTTTAGGAACCTGTTTTCTTAACACTTCATCCATCACGGAAGAGGGCCAGGAAACCCTGTCCTCCCACCCCCGTGCACCTCGAGGCAGAGTGTAGGCACCTACAGGTAGATGCCCCTGTTTCAGCGAGGCTTGAAGTCTGAGGGGGAAACATGTGGTTTGTATTCAGCAAGATGGTTCCTTCTAAAGCCCCTAATGTTTTCAAGATGCTGATAGAGCCATTAATGGCTCTTGGAGAAAGATTAGATTTTCAATTAAAATGAAGCCAATTTAAAATAAATAGTTGGTAGTATTATTAGCCTAAAATAAGCTTAAGAGGGTGCCTGGGGGTGGGAATGTCAGGACTTACAGAGTGGTAGAGTGAGGAGCTTGACAAATTCTCTTCCCCAAAAAAGCAACAATAAAACTGGACAAAATAGTAAAAATCAACCATTTTAGGGGTCTGGAAATCAACCAAAGGCATACAACAAATTGAGAAGCATTTATTCAAGAAAAACTACTAAACCTTGCTTATGAACAGTGGGAGTGTGTGTTATTTTATCCTGGGGCTGCTTCTGTCACCCCCCCGCCCCAGTTCCATCTGTGTGGTGGTTCTGCCTGGGCAGGCTAGGCTGTGAAAACCAGCAGCTCTGCTGCCAGTGGGGGCTGATTGGAGTAAAGTGCATACCCGGGCATTTCAGTAAAAACAGTAGTGATCTCAATAGCAAAAAATCAGGAAGACAACTTCTGCAGTTAGTCTGAGGTTGCAGTACTAGTTGGAGCAAGCAGCAGGCCAGTAGACCAGTCAGATTTAACAAGGAGATCCAGAGCGTGAGACAGACACAGAGTGGGCCTTGATAAACTCATACATACTCTTTGTGGTCTGGAAGACTGATCATATGGGCAAAGCAGTGTGCAGAGTCAAGAGAGATCAGAGAAAGGGCCTAGAAAGGGCCTACTCATCTTTCCTGACTGAATATGATGCCTAGCGCATGTGCGGAGGAGATGTGGCCAGCCCAGCAGAAAACAAAACCCAGGGAAGACTCGTAAACTGCCTAATCTTTGACCGTGTTCTCCAACCCATACACGGATCCATTAGTAAGTGGTGAAAACCTTAGTGGCTTCAGGTGCTTAAATATAACTTCTAAGTTAATTGTAGGCTGATGACTAGATTACGCTGGTATAGGGTGGCTCTAAGGAAATAGACTTAAAAATAAAATAATTTAAAAAAGAAAAAAACTGAGCCAAGACATCAGTGGCCACGCATTGCAGGGGAGATAAGACTCTAGAATTAGTGCTGGCAAGTCATTAAACAAACAGCAGAAAATACTTCCCAGTGGGAGATGAGAAACCAGAGTTGCTGCATCATATTATCTAAAGTGCTGAGTTTTTAATGATTCACTGAGTCATAAAAAGAAGTAGGGAAGTGTGATTCATGAATAGTTTCTATTATTTTTTCCTATCTCTGAAGGGGCCCAGATGTTAGACTTGGCAGAAAAATATTTCAAAATAGGTATTACATGTATGTTCAAAGAACAACAGGAAACCACAGTTAAATAAATTATGACAACAATTTCCCATCAAATAGGGAATACTATAGAAGGAAATCATAAAAAAGAATGGAATGAAAACTATAGTTGAAAGGCCAATAATCAAAATAAAAAATTCATTAGAAGTGCTTATTAGCAGATATGAGCTGGCAGAAGAAAGAATCAGTGAAGATGGATATATCAAGAGAGGTTATCCAATCTGAAGAATGAGAAACAATTGATAAAAATGAACAGAAACTCCAAGATTTGTAAGATACCATTAAGTGTGGCAACAGACAGGTAATGGGAGTCTTAGAAGGAGAAGAAAGGGGCAGAAAAATATTTAACTGTCAGAGCTCCTAAATTTCATGAAAAGTATTACTCTGTACATCCAAGAAGCACAATCTAAATAGAGTAAATGCAAAGAGATCCACACCTAGTCACATGATAGTCAAACTGTTGAAAGCCAAAGGTCTGGAAAAAGCAAAAGAGAAACAACTCATCACATACAGGGAAATGAAAATAATTAATTTTCATCAGAAATAGTGGAGGGCTGAAGGCAGTGGGATGACATATTCAAAGTACTGAAGGGAAAAAAGAATTCTGTCAACCAAGAATTCTGTAACTAGTAAAAGATTATGCTTCAAAAATGACAGAAAAAGATACTGCCAGATAAAAAAAGACTGGGTGAATTTGTAGCTCACTGACTTGGCTTGCGAGAAATAATGAAGTCATTCAGGTTGAAAGAAAATAATGCAGAATGGTAACACAAATCCACACAAAGAAATAAAGAGCACTGATAAAGGTCATTATGGAGGTAAATACATACTTTTCTTTTAATTAAAAGGCAGTTACAGAACCAATAATTGTAAAACTGAGGTTTATGCCAGGAATACAATGTTGGTTTAACATCAGTAAACAAATTAATGTAATACACCATATTAATAAATTAGAAGGCAAACCTACATGATTGAAAGTCACAGAGAAAGCATTTGACAAGATCTGATACCCATAAAAGCTCTCAACAAGCTAGGAATAGAAGGAAACTTCCTCAGCTTGATAAAGGGCTTCCACAGAAAACCCTGTAGCTAACATCATATATAACGTGGTAAGACTTTCTCCCTAAAGTTGGTATGAAGGCTAGGATGTCACCTCTCACCAGTTTCATTCAACAGTGTATTGGAGGTTCTGGCCAGTGCAGTAAAGCAAGAAAAACAAATGCATCTAGATTAGAGAGGAAGAAATAAAACTGTCTTTATTCCCAGATAAGATAATCCTAAGGAATCCACAAAAAACTATGAGAATATGAATTCAGGAACGTGTCGGTGTTGAAGATTAATAGATAGAAATAAATTGTATTTCTATGTATTAGCATTGAAAATCTGAAAACAAAATTCAGAAAACAGTTTTCTTCACAATAGCTTCAAAATAAATAAAATATTTGGGATAAATTTTTTAAAAAGCAGTGTAAGACTTGTACACTGAAAAGTACAAAATAGTGCTGAGAGAAGTTAAATAATATCTAAACAGATGATGAGAGTCATCTTATCATAGACTGGATGTTCATAGATTGGAAAATTTTGATATAGGTAAGATGGAGTTTTACCCAAATTGGTTTATAGATTCAATGCTATTCCTATCAAAATTCCAGCAGGGTTTTTGTTGTTGTCATTTGTAGGTTGTCATTTTGTTTTGCTTATGGTTTCCTTTGCTGTGCAAAAGCTTACAAGTTTAATTAGGCCCTATTTGTTCATTTTTGCCCTTATTCCTTTTGCCTGGATAGACTGCCCTAGGAGAACATTGCTCAGATTTATGTCAAAATGTTTTGCATGTGTTTTCTTCTAGGAGATTTATAGTGTCTTGTCTTATATTTAAGTCTTTAAGCCATTTTGAGTTTATTTTTGTGTATGGAGTGAGGGAGTGTTTTAACTTCATTGATTTACATGCTACTTGTCCAGTTTTCCCAATACCACTTGCTGAAGAGACTGTCTTTTTCTCCACTGTGTATTCTTGCCTCCTTTGTTGAAGATTGATTTACCATAGGTCTGTGGGTTTATTTCTGGGCTCTCTATTCTGTTCCATTGATCCATATGTCTGCTTTTATGTCAATACCACACTGTTTTGATTACTGTAGCTCTGTAGTATTGTCTGAAGTCTGAGAGGGTTATTCCTCCAGCATCGTTCTTTTTCTTCAAAAGTGCTTTGGTAATTCTGGGTCTTGTGTGATTCCATATAAATTTTAGGATTGTCTGTTCTAGTTCTGTGAAAAATATCCTGGTTAATTTGATAGGGATTGCATTAAATCTGTAGATTGCCTTGGACAGTATGGCCATTTTAATGAAATTGATTCTTCCAATCCAAGAGCATAGGATATCTTTCCGTTTCTTTAAGTCATCTTTAATTTCCTTAATCAGTGTTTTGTAGTTCTCCATGTATAATCTTTCATCTCCTTGGTCAGATTTCTTCCTCAGTATTTTATTGTTTTGAATGCGATTTTAAAAGGGATTGTTTCTTTACTTTCTTTTTCTGCTAATTCATTGTTAGTGTAAAGAAATGCAACTGATATTTGTTAATCTTGTGTCCTGCTACCTTGCCAGTTTCTTTTATCAGCTCTAGTAGTTTTTCTGTGGCGCTTTTAAGGTTTTCTATGTATAGTATCATGTCCGCATAGAGTGACAATTCTCATATTCACATAGTCTCTTCCAATTTGGATCCCTTTTATTTCTTTTTCTTGCCTGAGTGCTGTGGTTAGGGTTTCCAAGACTATGTTAAATACAGGTGGTGGGAGTGGGCATCCTTGTCTTGTTCCAGATTTTAGTGGGAAGGCTTTCAGTTTTTCACCATTGACTATTAGGCTGGCTGTGGGTTTGTCATGAATAGCTTTTATTATGTTGAAATATGTTCCATCTATACCCACTTTGGTAAGAGTTTTTATCATAAATGGGTGTTGAGTTTTATCAAATGGTTTTTCTGCATCTATTGAGGTGATCATGCAGTTTTTGTCCTTTCTTTTGTTGATGTGGTGTATCACATTGATTGATTTGCATATGTTGAACCACCCTTGTGTCCCTGGGATGAATCCAACTTGATCATGGTGTATGATCTTTTTTATGTGCTGTTGGATTCTGTTTGCTAATCCTTTGTTGAGGATTTTGATTACAGATAGTTGCACAGTTCTGTAAAAGCTATTGAATTGTGTATGTAAGATGGTGCATTTTATGTTACACAGCTTATACCTCAGTGAAGCTGTTTTTTGTTTTTTAAGTGTGCCTATGGACTCCACTGGTTTTGGCTATATACTTCCAAGACTCCTGGGAAGCTGCTTTGGTTCTAATCCTTTGTAAACTTGTAAGCAAGAGAATTCCCTGTGGATTCAGAGAGTTTGCTAGGGTTCCATATTGGTTACTTTAGATGTAGTGATTGATGGACATGATGGGGGCAGTGTAGGACTTGGATGTTAGCCACGTATTATGAACAGAATGGCAACAGTGTAAGAGTGGCTGAATGGCAGGCTTGCTGTTTTATTTTACCTGAATTTCCAATTGCATAGCTGCTCGGAGGATCTGTGTGGTGAAGCTACTGTGAAAGCCTCCGCAGTGCTGTCTGAGGCTGACATCTGCTCCTCAGGATGCATGGGGGTCGTCTCTAGAGCAGAGGTCCTTTGGGTGCAGGCCTCGTGTTAGCGTGGCCATCCCAGTTCCACAGCAGAAGTTCCTCTTGAGACGGACATCCCCTAGGTATAGCTGGCCAGCCTTTTCATTTTTAATAAGTGAAATACAGTGCTTCTGTGATATGGGCTGTCAGAAGAGCCTGACTTTGGAGTAAACTGTGTAGTTCAAACTCTAGCTCTTAGCACCATAGCCATGTGACTTTTGGGACAGTTTCTGAGCTTTGCTTTTGGAAATCTGTAAAATGGAGACAGTCGTATCATTACAAAGAGTTATTAATGAAGATGAAACATAATTGTGTATAAAAAGCCCTGAGCATAATTGGCTGACATAGTCAGCGTCCCTTAATTGTCAGACCCAGATAGTAGAGTGGATTAGAGCATGGATTCTGGATGTGGATTTGCATCGATGCTTTTCTGCTAATAGCCAAGTGACTTTGGGCAAGTTCCCTATTTTTTCTGTGGCTCTGTTTCTGCATCTATAAAATCCCACCTTATTAGGGATGTCTGAAGATTAAAAGAGTTAATATAGAAAGCATTTAAAATACTGCCTATCACATAATCAGCTCCGCTGTTCTCTCACCAGCCAACACAGTGCCCTGATGCTCTTGGGGTGCCATATTTGATTTATGTGATTATATGTGTAGACTACAGGGACGTGATGGCAGTCACCCAATCGACAGCCAGGGTTGTGAATCCCCTGTCTCACTATACCCAGTGCTCCCTTCTCTCTCTGCTGATTCACAGAGGGCACCTTCTTCCCAGAGGAATGAAACTGTTTTTGGATCAGGTAAACCAGTGGTTACACTCTCCTGTTGGAATCAGTTTTCTGGCTCCTCCCATAGCTGTGGACCCTCTAAAATCCCTGCGTGCAGCATTGGTATGATGAGACTCCTGTGAATTTGTTCTGTGCAACAGCCTGCGTAAAGCTGAGGCATCACGCCCTTGGTTGAGGTGGTGGCAGCGATCTGCTCTGTTCTTCCTTTGTTCCTGGAACACCTCACTGGAGACTGGCTTGTGGCTTTGGGGCTCCTTGGAATACATGCAGGTTGAGTGACTTGATTTATGAGTAACTACCACTTCTGCTTTATTTTCAGCCGATTATTTACCCTGGAACCAACCAAGACGAGAACTGCTTCGTCCGCCACAGAACTACCAGCCGGCATCAACCAAGTTTGATAGTAGAACCACACACCAGGACGACTACTCCATGAAGGGCCTAGTGAATACCGTGAGCTGTAAGCCTCCGGCGGTGCCCAAGCTCTGTCACGTCCCCCTGGAGGATCTGACCAACTACAAGATGAGCTACATGGCCCACCCTTTGGAGAAGCGCTTTGTCTATGAGCCGGAGAAGTTCAGACCCTCTGAAATCCCCTTCGAAAGCTTCACCACCCACAAAGAATCATACCGAGGCTTGATGGGGGAGGCAGCCAAGAGCTTGAAGCCTCCAGCCAGGCCTTGTGGGCGAGACACGCCTTTCTCAACCACCACCGAGTTTCGTGATAAGTACCAAGCTTGGCCAACGCCCCAGGTGTTCTCCAGAGCTCCCGCCGCCTACGTCCCTCCTGAAGAGAAGATGGATCTTCTGACAACAGTGCAGGCCCACTACACATACCCTAAGGGGGCCCCAGCTCAGCCCTGCCGACCAGCGCGCTCAGTCAAGAAGGGTGGCCACTTCGAAAGCTCCACCACGACCAAAGACGACTACAAGCAGTGGGCCAGCGTGCGCACAGGGCCGGTCAGGCCCGTACCCCAGCTGAACCTCCCCACCGAGCCCTTGGACTGCCTGACCACCACACGAGCCCACTACGTGCCCCACCCACCCATCGCTACCAAAAGCTGTAAGCCCCCCTGGGCTGGCCCCCGAGGAAACATCCCTGTGGAGGGCCAGACCACGTACACCATCAGCTTCACGCCTAAGGAAATGAGCAGGTGCCTGGCTTCGTACCCGGAGCCCCCCGGCTACATCTTTGAGGAAACAGATGCTTTGGGGCACAGAATATACAGGCCAATTTCCCAGACAGGCTCTCGGCGGAGCAGCTGTCTTTCTGTGGGTGATTCGGAAAATCCCAACCAGCAGGAGTTGGCAGTCTCAGCTTGATTGTTAAAAATTATAATTTAGAAATTGCACAGTACTTTTAAAAGCAGATGATTGAGTTATTTGTTGGACCAAAAAAAAAAATTCCTCAAAATGAAAAAAAATCTTCGTCATCATTTCCAGGACGCTTGAATAAAATGAGAATTAGTTGACTCAAGGAAAATGACATTTAATCATTGGTTAATTAGTCCCCTTAACCCTTCCCCAACTGTCTCCCCCTCTGGGGCCCTTTACCCTTGTGCTCATGAAATCAAAGCTGGTCTCTGAGGTTTCCCCCCACCCAGAAGTATTTTATTAACTTAATCATTGTATAAATTGACATTATGATTAACCCTTGCCAAGTATGAAGTGCCAAAGAATAAACTTTATTTTGGGGGGATTGAATGTGCAGGTATGTGCATTCACCCCACATGCTGTCTCTGCAGAGAGCAGGCTGTGTTCCTTGTGACCTTTGGGCAGATTTCAGGCTAACCTTCTCATTGCCTTCCTGTACTGATGGGAGTGCCTTGGGCCTGGTCTGGAGTCTTGTTTTAGGTTCTCTCTGCCCAGGGTTGCGTCACACATCATTTTTTAACCTCTTCACATTGTGATATACCAGCAAGAACAGTATTCTCTGACGTGCTGTGGGTCTAGTCATGAGAGATGGAGGGGGAGGAAGAGACTATGGCGGTCCCAGGGGAACATGGACCTGCCAGACCACTCCCACCCCAAACCAGTGCAGGCTCTGAGTCCAGGGAGGGCCAGTGGGGACCCTTGGCAACCAGGCAGTCAGCAGCCGGCCCTTGGGCTGTGAGCTCTTCCAAATGCTCAGAACCTGGAAAAAAATGGGTTGGGATCTACATCGTGTTACACGGTTGATCTGGATGGCATCTGGATGCCTGCCCTGTGGGGTAAAGAAGCTCCGAGAGATTATACACCTTGCCTAGGGTCACAGAGCTTGGAACACCAAAGCCACGATTGGAACCCAGGTCTTCTGTTTCAAGATCCAGGGCTCTTGGCTTCCCAACACCAGGCACCTCCCATCTGGGATGTCGTGGACCTCGTGGCTCCACAAACCACATCAGACCACGTTGTCTCTGTTTGAACTCCTTTCTGAAGTCTGTTCAGCTAAAGGGAACTATGAAGTGGGGTAGGTTTCATTATTTGTGTTTCATCATTTTTCACAAATCAAAGAAATCTTGGCACTTGATTTGAAAACCAAATGGTGCTAAAATGCTTATAAAAATGCAGCAACCTCTTAAGCGCCAGCCCCTTGGCCTCTACTATGGCTTCCCCAGAGAACAACTGTAAATTTTTTGATCTGTCCCTGCTAATATTTTCCTTCACATTCCTAAATAATGTACATATACTGCTGTCTGTTGACTCATCGACTTGAGACCTGGTCTGTTTTGGTGGATTAGGAGTTCTAATTCTTATACATTCCTTTCTTCTCTCCCCCTTCTTCTCATTATAGTTACATGACAGTGTGTGGTTGTATCAAAGCTAATAAGCTTTTATAATGTTTCTGATGAGTAGGAGGAAGACTGAAGAAGGATGGATGGACCTGGCTGACTGAGGAGCACTGAGCCCTCTTAGGGTGAGAAATTTCCTCTGAGCCCTTCCTTTGTGACATTTGGGGTGACCTCCGGGGTGACCCCAGGCTAGCTGAGCCACCCAGGGCATCCCTGCCTTGCCTGTCTCTCTAGGATGTAAGGAATTGGCGCTTCCCCTACCAACTGTCCTTACTGTGAAAGTGGTTAGTACAAGTGAAAAATTCATGAAGTAGGTAAAGAAGGACACAAGTGGCTGTTGCAGGTACTAGTGGAATACGCTGTCTCGGAGCGCACAAGGGGAGCCCAGCAGACCCGGCTTGCATCTTGTCCCTTGTCACCCACTAGCTATGGGACCTTGGTCCCATTTCTTAAAGTTTGGATAAAGCAATACTGGTCTCATGGTTTTGTTGTTTGGGTTGAATATAAGTCAGTCACTTCGGCCTGGCTCACAGTTAATTCATTAAATGTAGGTGAGGATGAGGACAATGGTGGTGGTGATGAAGATGGTTGCTGAATTCCGCCCGCTGAATCTGCCTGTGATTTCATCGGTCGGTGTTTACAAGGTGCAGGTAAGGATAACTGCTCTTCTTTCAAATTTTGTATATTTTGCAAAGTTAAAATACTTTTTTCATATAGTTGAATTACTTTCTAGTTGTTCTGAGTCAAGGTTGTTAACTGCCTCCCTGGAATTGTCATTTTAGGAAGTTAACTTGGGAACTTCCACGGGGAGGGAAAGAGAGGGTGAGCTGAGCCGACGGGGACTTGCTCCCCCTCCCCTGCTCTGTCATAGCTGCTTCTTATAATCAGTTCCATGTATTGGGCTTCCATATAGGGCTTTGTTGGAGAAAGATTCTTTTACAGCTGTGGAAACACATGTACCCTGTGCACACGCTGCTCTAATACCCCAGAGCCGCCTATTCAGCAAGCTTTGATGATAGAAGTCTTCAAACACATGGTCTTCTCTTGCAAATATGCACACATAATTTATGTCATATATTTCTTACCTGTTAGAATGAAGTGGGAGCTTAATCACCTACCACAGCCCAGGGTTCTTTAAGGCTTTCGGCATGTTATAAAAGAAAACTGTTGGAGACCAACAATAGAACACACAGAGAAAGGTTACGGCCAAACAGGGACCCTGCTCCAGAGCAGAATCCAGTACGCTCTGGGGATGAGGTTTTGGAGAGGAAAACAGGTAGGGCTTTTAAAGCCCAAAGGTGGCAAACTCTCCCATTTGAGGAAACTGGAGTTTCTGAGTGAGGCTGATTGGCAGGAGATAGTGGGGTTAGTTGGCGTGGAGCCCCTGTGTGGGGCGGATGTGGTCTGCTAGTTTGGGATATGGTACCCAGGAGCGTCTGCTGGGATGTCCCACTCCGATGGTGGTGTCTCCCTGCCTGTGCTGTGCGTGGGGCAGCCCCTGTGCCGGCAGGCTAGGTGGCCAGGGCAGGTCTTATCCCCTGGTTCACCTTCCAGCAGGGCCACCTGGGTGGGTAGACCTTGGCACATCACTTGTAATTTTTGGAGATCAGGAATCCCCTCTCTACTTTGCCTCCCAATTAAGGTATAAATACAGCATCAGGAACTCTCCATTCTACTGCTTGCCACATTTTCACAAGAGTCTTTGAACGTGGGCCCCCGTTTTTTGGCTTGGCTCCGAGATCTTATGCTGGGCAGTGGCTGGAGGGTGGGGAAGGTGGGACCCATTGTCAGTGATTCTTTCAGCAACCGCCATTTGTCGCTCTGCTTTCTGAGGGACCTGGTATTGCCGATCGTGAACCCCGGCCAGGCTCTGCCCGGAGTTCTGCTCCCCATCAGCCCCAGCTTTCTTGCAGTGTTTTCATTCTGGTCTTGTAAGTTCTGCACGTGTCAGTCATCACTCTACCATCTACTTCCCTTCTTCCAATTTCTTGAAAACCTTTGTTCACTGATAACCCTCCTCCCATCTTCCCTCGGGTGTCTTATAATTTCATTATTGCTTTATTGGTGTTGAATAGGGTACATGAGGGGGTGAGAAGGGGATAAGCTCCAGTTGGCTGCCACCGTGTGACCTGGCAGAGAGCCCGTTGAAGGTGACGAAACACTAATGGACTTTCATGGGGTCTTCTCAACTTTCTAGCACACCTGGAAGGGGACTTTTCCCCCTGGCAGGGCTGAAAGGCAAACCTGGGCAGTCAGTGTAGAATAAGTGCCAGGCCCACCAGTGTATGCCAGTCAGGGGGGCCCTGGATCTTGGGCCATTCCCTAGGGCTGTGCAGACAGTGCCCCCCCAACTCTGTCCTCGGCCCCAGTCATCCTCCTTCCTGCCCCTTTCAGACATTGCTAGTGACTTCATGGAATAGGGTCTGGGGGCTCAGAGAGAGCCCTCCACTGAGCAGAAACCGCAGCCCTGTTCTGACATCAGGAGCAGCCGGGGCCTTGCTGGGGCTGCCTGGCGGGGGAGCAAACACCCCCGCTCTGTCTCATGGTTTTGCTTTTACGTGGTGTCCTCCACGTACCTCTTCATTGTAGTCACATGGCCCTAAAAGCATTTGCAACTCTGTACACGGTGAGGGTAACTGTCCTTCCCAGCCTTCTCCATTCTTCTGCCTCTAACGTGGGAGTGAAGCAGGATCCCATGGCAGTGGGATCAGTGCGACAAAACCTTCCCAGCGGGGGGCGGGGCCGCCTTTTGGGATCTGGTCATTTAGGGCCTGAAGATGAGCTGAGAGACCCACTTCCTCTAAATGTGCTCCTCAGCTGTGCAGGTGTGAGAGGCAGGTGGGGGGTGTGCATAGGTCCTAATTGCAGATCAAATGGCCCCCTGGCTCCTCGGGCCTGCCCAGGCCCACATCTGGTTCTCAGGGCTTGAAGGGAAGCGGAGGAGCGGAGGACTGAGGCCCTTCTGAGCAGGAACGCCGGGGGCGGTGACAGGCAGTGGTATGCACTCCGCCGGGCAGGCTCAGAGTTTCCACGCGGCTGGTTGAGCAGGTGCTTGGCTTCTCCCCACTTTGGGGGAGCCCAGGAGCCTGTGAACCTTTCAGAACACGCACTCTGGATTCTGGAAAAGGCATCAGGACAATGCTATGCAGGGCTTCTGTTTAAGCCATATTTCTGGGTCACAGGTGCCCTGGTCTGCCTTGGATCCTTGGATGCCGGCATATGAGAAGTCCTGATGGCTTTTCCTCACCAAGCCTTGAAGTGTGGCTGCACACCCAACTTGATGCTAACTGAGAGGATTCAAGAACTTTCCACTCCTGTGATTGAATCTAAAACACTGATATTCTTGGGCTTTTACTGCCCAGACCAGCCAGGCTGCCTGCCTGTCTGTGACCTGCCTACCTCACCAGGACCAAGGCTCTTCTCTCAATGACAAGGGTGAAGCTTGGCTGCTTCACTGATGTCCTCAATCCCCATCCACTGCATGCTGCAGGAGCAAAAAGCAGGGGGCCCACAAAGACCCTTTGAACAGGCAGGCAGCTACTCGAGAGTTCCAGGCAGACAACATGCCTGAAAAATGACTGAAATTTGACATCTGTGCCAGTGAATGACTTATAAACTAAGAAATGGAATTTTTGTGGACTATAGGCTCTCCTGGGCTTAAAAAGAAACCAAAACTTTTCATTTTAAAGTTTCTAAGCAGGACTCAGTGCTTACCGTCAACTTGGAGGGGCTCATTTCTTGGCAAAGTTTTGTTAACACCTCTTATATTCGAAGATCAGTTATTTGGAAACTTCAGCTGTCCAAAACTGAGGCAAGAACCTGGAAACAAGCAGCTTTTAAGTTGCCAAAATCATTGACATGCATCTCATGTATGGAAACTCAGGTGCCGTGAGCAGCGCTCACTCAGCATATTGGCTCCACGCCCCCACTTTTTTTTTTTTTTTGACACACACAGTTCTGATGAGCTGCTCTTACCTGTTGTCCTCGTCCACGGAAGACGAGGCAGACACATCTGGAGCAGAAAGGAGTGACATCTAATAGCTTGGTGGTAGAGGCCAAAAACATTTTTTTTAAATGCAGAGCTCAAAAGCATGGCAGCTCATGAATTATCCCAATGTGATACACACACACACACACCCCCCCCCGCAACACGCATGCTCATACATGCATATTTTATTAAGTCTGGAAAATAGACCGTAGTTTGTGCTTATGAAGCCAATTTAGTAAAAAGAATAAAAAATCATACACACATTTTAAAAGTCTGGACAAATGTGTCAGCAGTGTTGGATAAATGAATTCCCCTTTGTCTCCTTTATCCAGAATAATAGGGGAGTGGGGATTTGGAGTATTTTAATAGGAGGTTAACCTCCAGGTAATAAGTGTTAGCCCAAGGTGTTTTCTGGGGAACCCCAGCCCTGTGATACGGGCTTCAGAAATGTTCACTGGACATAAAAGCTTGCATATTATATCCTCTTATTGGGGATTCATGATGCGTGTTAATATTTTCAAGGCTCTGTGAAACCCTATAGTAAAAGCACCTTGTTTAACTTTGTACAACCCAGGCTCTGAATCAGCATCCTTGCAATTACAAGTGCTCAAACCAGGAAAGGAATTCATTGGTTCGGGCAGTTGAACAGTTTAGGGCTTTATCCGTGGGCTTTAGGCACAGCTGGATCGAGGGGCTCGAATGAGGTTGTGGGGCTTGGTCTTCAGCTTTTGGCTTTATTTTCTTCTGCATTCCCTCCTTGGGCAGACCCTTTCCATGTGGTGGTTTCTAGCAGTTCTAAGCTTACAGCATCCTTTTAGCTAAAGGGCTTCTCCTTTCCTGTGGTTTCAGTAGAATTCCCTGAATTGAGTCTCTTTTGCCTGGCTTTGTCTCATGCTGATCCCTGAACTGATGGCCATGGCCAGGGACTTGGAAAATACTCATTATCTGGGTCAGAACCGGGGCCCACCCCTGGACCAGGCAAACTACACGAACCGTGAGAGGGCTGGGGGTGAGGTGGGTGCCCGAAAGAAAACTGGGATATGGTTTCTGGGGAAGGGAGGGATGAATGCTGAGCAGGCGGAAACAAGTTTCCAAGTCTGACAATAGAAGCCTTTTTATCGTGCAAAATCTACTGGAACACACATGGAGAAACACTGCCAAGAGCTCATCATCTCTTTTTCAAGGAAGTTTAGAACAGAATACAATAAAATACACACGCATGCAAACATGTGGTTGAACGTTCCTTTGATGCAGAAACTCAGTGGATCCTGCCCCGCCTCAGGGTCACCTCTGAGCCTGAAACATCCTGCTTGCTGACCGTTGGGACTGCTGCGCCTGTTGATAAATGGGAGGTTACGGTGCAGCCGGGGCACAGGGAGCCTGGGAAAGTTCAAGTACTGCATGCCGGACGCGAGTCTCCCGTGTCGTGCTCTCTCAAGTCCCCACAGCACCAGCACACGCCACCTCCCGTTAGCCACACACACCCTCTCTGCTGGTTACTCTCCTGTCCCGGCAGGGAGTTGAGGCTCAGAGAGGGCAAGCAACTTGGCAAATTGCCAACAGGCTTGCTCAGGGCATTTGATGAAATGATGTTTGTAAAACAAATCTTGTGAACAGTGAAGACATTTTCAAGTGATGCCACAGAATTGGGAGAAAGGGGAGTGCTAGCTAGAGAGATGCAAGCTATTGAGGGAAAAGAATGGATTTTGGAATTTTTTTGTTGTTGTTTGTCAAATAACCCTTTATTAAATCGTTTTTCTTGTAGTTCTTAACTTGCTGGGCATTCCACCACACCACTGCTCATGTCCTCTATGTTGTCTTGAGGGTGGTGGCCATCAATGCTGCAGCCCACAGACCTGGGCAGTCCCCAGGATCTCTTGAATGGTCCCAGAGGGTTCTTTAGCTGAAGACCAGTGCTGCATCTGTTGGGCAGAGCTGATAGTTTGATCGAAAGTGATGTTTCCACTGTGCTTAATGTTTTTCTGTTTCTTTCTGTCTCTCAGTGGTTCCTTGAGGACTTTGATGCTCAGGGCAGAGGCAGAAGATACCACCTCAGTCTGGGCCTGTCAGTTTCACTGTAATCCTCAGACTCTTCCAGTTGCCAGTTGCCTTGGTGATGTCGTCACCAGCCTTTCCTGGAGACCGACCCAGGGGGCTGATCTTGGAGGCCAAGGCTGACGTGGACTGACTTCCCTACGAGTACACGTCAGGGTGTATGACTTTGATCTCACTGGGGTCGGACTTAGGCAGCATGGTGGAGGTGGCTGGTGTCAGATGAACCCGGATTTGAAGAAAGTTGCACCTTGGCCTCCTCTAAGCCGAAAGCTGAAAGTTGGAATGCTTTTTTTTTTTTTAAGGGGCAATGGCTTCAGAAATCATTAGGTTGAAAGAACTTTGGGAATGGTAACTGCATGTGTGTGTCCAGTGACTCCCCACTGCACAAGATACTGAGTTAGCATTCAGACCTAGTCACTAATGGCTTCTGGACACACACAGACAGACACACAGAAATGTTGAACAGGTTACAGTCGAGCTTCTTCATGTGATGCTCACTTACAAGTCTAATATGTAAAAAGGAGTGATTACATCCAGGAGGTGGAGATTATTTGAAGAGCTCTTGAAGTTTTTAAGCGTTTGGTTTAAAATAGTTAAATCACTTTAGACTCTAGAAAAAGATCCCTTGCGATTTTCCAAGGAAAAAGGTATTTTCACCTTGTGATTTGGTAACATACAGTCACATCTGCTGTGTCTTTTATTTTAAGCTCTCAAAGGGAGGCTGTGTCCTCCTGATTACCAAGCTCTTGACGGTTGAGCTCTGAAGATCTCACGCATCTCCTACCTCTGTTTGCCCGTCTGGCCCAGGGGTCCATCTGACTTGAGACTGTTATGGTGCCTGTGCAGCCCTCTTCCCAGACTCCCAGGTGAGCCACAGTTCTCACCATGCCCTGGCCCCGGGCGCACCTCCAGGGGACCCACCCGCAGAGCGCTCTGGGGCTCCCCAGCGTCTCCCTGGCTTTCATTTCCTTTACTCCATCCAGTGAGTTTCTGGTCTGATGGGTGGTTACCCAGAAACCTTGCCTCCTCCCCCTAGATCTGCCTGCCTCTCCCCCTACAGAAGCTGCCATATACCTGTCATAGCACTGACCACGCTTTTCCTCCCCCCACCCACCTGTACACACATACACATGTGCACATACATATACACATCAGTTCACACTGATGTATTTGCAGGCAATAAAACAATAGTTCTAGCTGCTGTATGGGAGGTGGGTTGGAGGAGACCTGTCAGGATACCTTTGCAAAAGCCCCAGTGAGAGAGTATTAGGAATAAAAGTAGCAATCCATGGGTGCTGACTGTGGAAAGAACCAAATGGGGAAGAAAACTGGGCTGGAGATTCCCCAACACTTGGCCTTTGTAATCGGAGTAGGACACGTTGCTGTTAGTGGTGGGTGTGTCTGCTTTCCCGACTGGACTCCGAGCTCCGTGAGTCTCAGCGCAGGGGCTAGGCTTTTGCCCCTGTGTCCTCAGGGCCCAGCGTGGGCCTGGCAGAGAGCTGATGCTTAGCCAGAGTTTGTCTGGCTCTGAGGGAAAGGAAAGGTGTGTGATGGGAAAAGGAATTAGGGAGAAGATGAGGTGAGATGAGAATGGATAAAGGGCCAAGCAGGGTGAGGTCCGTTAGGACCAGATGAAGAGGATGGTAATTTTCCATCCCAGCTGGACCCAAGTTGCAAAGGCAATACCCTCATAGTGTAAAGGGAGTGGAGGATTCAGGTCATGGGGTTTGCTCTCAGGGGTCGTGGGTCTCCACCCCTTAGGAGGGCCTGCGCAGGTGAAGCACTGCAGCTCGGGAGTGACTGGTCCACAGACTGGACACCTGCCCTGGACCCTGGCTCTGTGACATGCTGAGCTCCAGCTCTGGGACAGAACGGCCTGGATGACTGATGCACAACTTCACCATCCTTCAGCTGACCCCAGCGAAGTCATTTCCTGGCCCTTTGCTTATTACTTAATGATGGTGGGGATTGGGGAAAGTCAACCAAGCCTAGGACACACGTCATCACCACACTCCTTGCCCTGACTAGTAGACATTTGCTAGAGTTGCCCACCTGCTAACTATGTTGTTCATAGCTGGTCTACCACCCTTCATTGATTTGTAACGAGGTCACCCCTGGCCATCCCAGGGACCTGGAGGAGGGCTGTTTATGTCATCCTGCAGAGGGAGGCAGGTTTCCCAGGCACGCTTTCTGGTCTGCATGCTGACTGTGCAATCTCTAAGGCCCTCCTAAGCATTCTGCTTAAACAAACATTATTTATGTTCGGCAGGAGAACCATTCCCCACTATCTGCTTTCTCTTCAGTCACATAAAACTGCACATTTAATTTCTGTTTACACATATATAAACTGTATCTTTAGGAGCCGCCTGGGAAATCCTTGGTTGAAGACGGATTTTTGCCTTTGGAAAACACAGAGGTGAGTGACATCTGTATATTGTGTTATCAGAGGCGTGACACGTGTGGTTGATTGGGACCAGGTGCTTCACAGAATCCATCTGAGTGAAGTTGTAAACCTCTAGTTGACAGGCAGGGTGACAGCCACTTCTCGTTAGCAGAGGCTCAATGACCAGTACCTGTCTTCCGGTTTTAGGGGTGGCAAAAAACAGTTGAAAACCTTGAGGTGCTATGAGTAAGAAGCTGAGGTTTGGTCAAAAATAACAATCTCTGCTCAGCTCACACACATTTGACCTGTGAAAGCATCTCCAAGTGGACAGGACGGGTGGGTGAGGGGCAGACAGTAATTTTAGATTCATCTTGGAGGACTGGCAGAATTGGGTTTTCAGTTCTTCACTGTTACTTCAAGGCTTGCATCAACCCCGGTATTTGCCCCACTGACAGTATGTGACTTGCATAAATAACCTGCCCTGATTTAACTCACATTCAGTGCAGTCTGAGTCTGAATCCTGAAGTCCTTAAACCACAGCTGGTTCGTTGAACAAAATGAGGGACAGAGAGAGAAAAAAATGAAAGCAGTGTCACCTTATTCAGTTTTCTAATATATTAGGAAAATTAACTTCCTTGGGTTAATTCTCCAAACAGGTCAGCTTTCACTGGGTTATTTCCCCAAACCTCCATCCTTCTCTCTACCCTCGCTGTTCCCTTATCCTCTGTGAGTGAATTTGCCAGTTTCAGGGGGCCCTACAGGTAGGTTATTGAGATCTAACTTGTCTCATTTTAGCTGAGAACCACAAGTAAAATTGGATTATTTCCTTTAGGTTTATTTGCAGGCTGAGGTGAGGGGCTAATACTACGCTGTTTATGAGAAAATCTACCATTGGTAAGTGAGAGATGCTTAATTTTATCTTTTATTTGTATATTTGCTATTCACTCATGAGTGACCTTTTTTTTCTTTTTAAATCAGAGAAAGTGTTACATGTACACTTGGGTATTTTGAATTGGGACTAGGATGTACATTGGGATTAGAAAATAACCTCTGTCTTGGGAGGTATTTCTGGAAGCTTATGAGTATTTTGGTCAATCTTTGAGTTGCCTACGTGGACTGTTGTGTTTTCTTCCAAGATACAGAGCTTGGTTCAGGAGCGCCTCCCTTGTTTACACTGTGTGTGCTATTGGACAGTGAAGGAATGACTGGGGTCTGTCTCAATCAAAAGTGGGAACAAAGGGGAGAGTCCTTCAGAGCTGACAAAGGGAAGTCATGTGAAATGGCAAACTTTCTGCCAGCCCTGCCCTTCCTCTCCCCGAAGTCTCTCCAAGGTATCCTGGCAGGTGAGGAGTGCCAGGCACCCTTCTGTTTCCTCAGCAGGGATTAGCCAGTTCGCCACAACTAATCCCATGGGTATCCTCTCTCCAAAGGGGAGGAATTTGGGGCGTAAGTGAGCTTTGGGGATGGTGGTTGATGATGCTGGTCCCGATGGGCCCACAGATTGCCTGGGCTTGTCTCGTCAAAGTCCTGGAAACTTGTGAGGCCAAGCCGGGGGCTCTAGCACAAGAAGTTACGACCCAGGACTGGCCTGTGGGTAAGATTGCAAACTTTTACACTGTGATTGGTGGCCGCTCGGCAGAATCTCGCTTTTCTTCCCTGCTGAGCTCCGTGGTTTGGCTGGAAAATTTTCCATACGTTCTGTCGGAGCCCTTCCCACCCTTTGCGCCTTCCTGGGTTTGTGCTCTGGCCTGACTCCTTCTCCCCCACCCTCCCCGGGGGTCTCCGTAGGACATCGGTTGCTGGCGTGTGAGGATTTATAGTTCTAGTGTTGGTCTTTTCTTTAAAGCAAACCCCACAGCTCTTTAGGAAGTAATTGGAATTTCAAGAAGAGCTTGCTGGCACATTTTGACAGTGCTCACAGAGTGTCATGTGCTGGGTGAGTTGCTGGAAAACAGGCTGGAGCTTGGCTTTCAGGCGGGGGGTCCTCTGGAGCGTCTCTCACAAAGGTCCCTGCAGAGACATCACCCGGGTCTGGGGACATGTGCGCTTTCACTGGAGCCTGTTCATAAAGAACTCTACAAATATGCTTTGTCCCCCCTGCACTTTCTATAGTAGCTTTATTTCTATTAAAATGCTTTAAAAATAGGGAGCTAGGAGCCCTAGAATGCCATGAGAATCGACTTCAGGGGGTGAGAGAGCAATTCCATTAAATGTCCCTCTGTCATCTCCCACCAACCTCTGAACGGTAGGAAAGAATGGTGCACGCACCTGGGTGGCCACGCACGGTAGGAGCTGGGGACAGACAGCTTAGTGGGTGAGAGCAAGGCTCTGGCTAAAAAGCTAGACTGCTCACGGTTTAGTCCTGGGGGACCTTGGGCTTCTCTGGGCTTCTGTCTACCCACGTGTAAATGGAGATAAGCACAGGGTGTGAGGATTGTGTGTCGCAATGCTATGGATGGGAGCCCCGCCAGTGGCGCACACCCCCGGAGGCAGGAAGCCCGGCCTGGAGCGAGGCTACTCCTGTACCTGGGTCTGCACACCCCCGCAGAGATGCCCGAGATGGCTCTTCTTCCTCAGGGTGCCGTGGCTCCCTTCTTCCCACCACAGGCATACCGCGTTTTATTGCGCTTTGCTCTACTGTAGTTCGCAGATACTGTGTTTTTTACAAATTGAAGGTTTGTGGAAACCCTGTGTGTAACAAGTCTATCGGTACCATTTTTTCCAACAGCGCTTGGACAAAATGTGTCCAGACTTTGTGTCTCTGTTACATTTTGGTGATTCTCACAATATTTCAAGTTTTCATCATTATTATATTTGTTATGGTGATGTGGTCAGTGATCTTTGTTGCTCCTGTGACTTGCTGAAGGCTCAGGTGATCGTTAGCATTTTTTAGTTTTAAAAGTGCAACTTTATATGTACTGGGAGACCAAACTATTCATATGACTTACTTTCTTGTGATACTTGCTTTATTGTGGTGGTGGTCTGGAACCGAACCCTCACTATCTCCGAGGTATCCTATACACAGGGCTGTGGATGAGATGATTGTCAAAGGCAGCCCTAGCCTCAAGTTGTGCCTCTCTAGCTCCTCGGGGTTCATTTACAGAGCTGGTCCTTCCAGGTACGGTCCCCAGCATCCCCTGCAAAGCTGAAAACTGCAATTCTTCCATTTTAGGCAAACACACACAAGTGGCCAGGAACCCCCTCACCCCCTGCCCAGAACAAGATGGGAAGGCTGAGCTTAAGAGAGACTCAGACGACAAGATGTAAATAAATAAGCTGTATTATCTGTACAAAAAAATATAAATACAGTTTGGTGTTTTAGAGGAGGAAGTGCCTCCTTCCACATTATTCAGCAGCCCTCATAATCTTCCGGCACTGCCGAGTCACAATTCACAGAACAAACAGTAAATGTACATTCATCTCATGCAAGGAGCACGCTGCTTCCCACCCCAGACCTAGGTCCTCCAAGCTCGCTGAAACCCACCTGCAACTGCTGCAGCCCGACACGCGCCGGAGCTGGAGGACACTGCTCTTCAGGAAATGTAAATATGGCCACTGGTTTTCAATAGCTACTCAACTAGAAGTAATCAGCCACATTAGTAGTAGTTTGGAATCTGTCTTCTGCATTCCATGCGTAAGTGTGGTGTCCTAAACACGTCCCCTCTTACTGCCCCATCATCCCGTGTTAGCTTTTATAACATATTCTGTACACAGTAAAAGGATCCAGAGTTAAACACCAGGTTCTATTAAAAATAGGAACAATACCATAATCACCACTGAGTTTACAGGAACACAACTGCAGGAAGTTAATAAAAAGGCCCCCAAATATTGTGTTTTTCTGGATGACAATGTACAATTATTAATATTGCACTTTTTTATACAAGAAATCCTAATAAATATTCACAAAAGATATACAGACATAAAAACATTCTCTTTTATTTTAAATAAACCTTACACTGAATTTTAGTAACATGATTTTCTTAGAGCCCATTATTGTGGTGAGGAAGAAAGAGACCCACCTCAACTGTCCATAGCTCATCTGGGGAGAACACAGATCATACTGTCTCCACCCACCCCCGCAACCCCAAACTCTTATTTGCAGGCTGGCTGGAAGATGCAGCCCTGATGTCCGTGGTGGCCCCGTGGGGTGAGTGACATTTTCCGAGTCTATATGAGAGGGGGCAGTTTGTCTGAGGGGTCAGTGACTCTGGACCGCCCCGCCGCACCCCAGCTGCTGCTGAACGGTGGCTACTCGGGGGGAGACGGCCAAAATTATTTGCCCAAAACCACTCTGATGAATGAGCAATTTGCCAAATAGTCCCAGATTTTCAGTTTTACCCACTGACTTTGCTAAGCTGACAGGCGGTACTGAGTGTGGATGCTGCTGCTGCCCATGAACTACTAAAAGTGATGTGTATTAATTCCGTAAAGTTTATAATATTTCATTGTTTTGGGGGGAATGAGTTGAAAAGCCTTCTGGGCAGTCTGGGAAGTTATCCTTTGGCTTTGCTGCTCTGTTCCATCACCCCGCCCCCACCTGTTGTATGAACATAAGGGGAACTCACTGTGCCCGGGAGGGGCCCCGCTCGCGTCCTGCCTGGCTCTGGAAGGAAGCGGTCGCTCCATGTGCTGGATACTCTGGCACGTTGATCAGTGGACTGGTTTTTGACAAGTTGACCCCAGTCCCTGGCCCTCAAGTGGAACAGCAGAGGCCATTTAGGCAGAAAACCCAGCCTATTCATGCTCAAAATGGCCCTGGCCTGCGGCAGTTAGTTCTGGGCTTGGGAACCCTTGACTTGGATGGAGACGGTGGGGGGCAGCCTGATGGCACAGCCAGACCCTGCTGGCTCACTGCCTCGGCCACGGATGTACAGGCAGAGGGTTCACTGAGACGGTGTGGGAACTCCTCTCCACCTGGAGAGGGCATGTCTCCTGCCAGGAAGTGGAGGCCCCTGGCCAGGCCGTGCCCTTGTTGGGGCAGCAGAGATTGGAGCACCATCGGCCTCCCCTGAGCCTGCAGGGGTGCTGCCAGGCATGCAGGCCTGGGTTCAGAGCTTCACGCAGCGGCCTGCTCACTCCCATCTGTCCCCTCCCTCCCTGCCTCATTTTCTGCATCGCCGTGTGCTTTAGGTCTGCTTGGACTGGCTCCCCTCCACATCTACCGTGTTTCTCTCTACCGTGTTGCTTCTCGTCACTCTGTGACCCCGCCTGAGTTCTGGGCTAGGGTCTCGGCTTGGATGGTGTCCTCCCTCCCCTACCTGCTCTTCCCACGGCTGAGGGACAGAGGCGGCGGCAAAGACGCGTCGTTCAAACTCTGTCCGGATGCTTTACAAGCCCTCTGGCCACCTACCCTCCTGCCGTGAGTTATCTGCGGTTGGCTCCGGTGCCCTGCTGTCTGTCCCCTGAGGGCTGCGCTGGCGTCTTCATGAGGTGTCTCTGGGACCCAGGCTTGGGAGGGAGCCGGCCCTGCCAGGGAGCTCCTGCTGTCTGGCCTGGTCTGCTCTGCCACCTCCTTTAGACGTCTGTCCTCGTCCTTGCCCAGCATTCTGTCCTCTTAGCAACTGAAAGGGAAGGTGCGCCGGCGGGGGAGCAGGGGAGGAGGCTGACGAGGGTGTGTGGTGGGGAGGGGGAAATAAATAAATAAAATGAAGAAAGCTTAAGTCCTGTCCCGGGGGTTGCGCAGGTCCTCTGTGCGGCCAGGTAGTGTCCTTCCCCGCGCAGCGTCGTCACGCTTTGCCACAAGTTCCACAGCAGCGAGACTTGAACTGGCTGAGCTGGCAGAGTTTGAGCTGTTTGACCTTCTCACAGTACCGGGTGGTGTCTCTGCACTCCGCTGGGGAAGGGGACAGAAAGGACATGGGGAACAGAGGCTCAGTAACGGCTCAGGCCAGCGGGGCTGCCTGGGCTCTGCCTCGGGCAGGGACTCCCGTGCCGGGGGGCTGCGGTCCAGCATCTCCGGGCTGCTGTTGGGGGCCGAATGCGAGGGCTTGGCTGCCCTCCTGATAGCCCTCTTCTGTCCTGGGGGTGCTTGTCACCTACCTTTCCTCAGGACCTCCGAGGCTGGCTTGCCTTTTCCCGTGGCATTTGAGTACACGTCTCTCTTCCTTCCTGAGATGGTTCCCAGGACTAAATTCTCCACTTCAGACTTCAGGGTGGTGCGCAAGTGAGGCCCTGCCTGGGGGTCCCGCCCCCTGCAGCGGGGACCTCCCTTCCTCTGTGAAGCTTTGTGGGCTTGTACTCTCCCCGAGCCTCTGCCCCTCCCCCCGACCGTGGCTGACCAGAGCACTGGCGTCCCAGTTCGGCCCTGGCCCAGACTAGCTGGCTCTTCAGTACTGGCGCTGACGTGGGCTGTGGATATCTGGGACCAACACAGTGAGTTTGAAATACTTTCCTACAACAGTGGTCCTGGGTGTGGGGGCTGCTGACAGAGGGGTGAGACTACATAAGAGAGCACAGGCAGTCCTCCCCAGCGTGTGAAAAGCCGTGGGACTGTCTGCTCACAGGGCGTCTGTCTCAGCATGGGGAGGCCCTGGTTGTGGGGAAACTGCACTGCAACATTTAACAATTTCCTCTTTGCCTCATGCTTTGTGTCCTTCCATGGGGGGAAGCACCTCCAGTTTGTTCTGGGTCTAGAGGCAGAAAAAGTAGATGCCCCACCCAACTGGGATGCCGATGCTGCTGCTGGGCAGAAGAGAACCCAGACTCGAGGGAGGACGGGGACAGTGACTATCAGACCCAAGGGCGCGGCTCCTGCACAGACCAAGCGGTGCACATGGGGCCGGGAAGGAGGGAGGGGGCCAGGCAGGTCATTGTTTTGTGAGAAGTGGAGCCCTGATGGGTCTGCTAGTGGGAGGTGCTCTGTGTGTTGCTTCAATGTGAACAGTGCTTTCTCCCCAAAAGCCATTGTTCTACTACTGTCAGTGAGCTGGAGGCTGATTTCATCCAGCACTTGGGCCACACCCAGCCATCTATCTTGGGCCTGGAGATGTGCACGTTCATGGTTACGAACCCATGCACCCCTCTGAAGATACCCAACTCTGGCCCCAGCTCACAGTCCTTGGGACAGCTGATCTAATGCCCTTGGCTCGGGCTCGGGCCCCGCCCCCTGTACCAGATGCCTTGGGGGGAAGTTGCAGAGGCTCTCTGGGGTGGGAACGTACTGTTTTCACATGGGGTGATGTTGCAGCGCTGCCAGTTGGCGGGCCGGGGCCCCCAGGAGCACAAGTGCTCGGGCACCGCCTTGTTGGTGCGGGCGTGCACGCACTCCACGCGCCGGGATTGGAAGCCGTAGTTGCCGCAGGTTGCTGTGCACAGGGTCCACAGGCTGACCCTCCAGTGTACGCTGCAGGCTTCTGACCAGCAGTTCTGGGTGCTGATGGGCCTGCAGGAGGAGCGTGGCAGGGTTAGGGTCTGCCACTGTGGGGGCCAGATCACGGGGTTGGGGTTAGCAGATGTGAAAACAATGCTACAAACCCCAGCATGTCAGGGAACCCTCAAGAATTCCCAGTGCTGCCAGACCTGGACTCTGATCTCTGCTCCGTTACTGAATGGTGGTGGGATCTCAGAGGGCCCCTTCCTCTAACTGGGTCTCTGTGCATCCCTGCAATGTTTGTGTCACTGCATGACCTGAAAACAAGCTCTACCAGGGTGGGGGGCTGGGGCCTCTGGTGGGGGTAGGGGGACGCCTGGCCAGGGGACTCTACAAGGAAGTAGGACAGGGGCTGGATAGGAATGTAGGTTGAGACCCAGGGACAAGGGTCTCAGTGTAGCTTCTAGAGGGAGGGGCTGGTGGCGCCTTTGGGGTCTGGTGGACCTGACCTCCTGCCCACTCCGTGCTATCATTCATCTCACAGGAAAGCCCAGCCGGGCCCATTCAGTAAGCACAAGGTTACTACTGCGCTGTCTACCGTTAGGGGAGAATGGAGGTGAAAGGGAATGGAGTCTGACTACGTGGACCATGGGCTGCTGGAGGAGAAATGTTTACTCACCACCATCTCTCTGTGCTGTTGACACCAGGGCTGGGGAAAGGAGGTTCGTGGCTTTCTCTTACCTCGGAAGGGCACTGCACTGCTCCGATGGTAAGGTGATGCCATCTCGCGTCTGGCAGAAGACTTGTCTGTGCTGCACAGCGAGGCCGGGCCCGATGCAAGGCCCATTGCACTGGGAAGCAGAGAAAGGTGACATCTGTTACGTTAGCCAAGTCATGGGGGAGGCTGCGTGGGACACAGGATCCTGGTGCAGGGGTTTGTTTGAGGTCTTCAGATCATCTATGTTGGTCCTCTTTGGGCCAACTTAAAGGATACTCACCAGCCCAGTTTCTTTCCTTAGTGCCACAGCAGAAGGGTTAGCTTTGCTGTGGTCTGTGAGCATTCTGCTAGCCGTTGGCTAATGGTGGTGTACAGCCAGTTGGAGATGTCTGCCCCTCCCAGATGAACCATATGAAAGGTTGCTTGGCAGAATGTACTAGGAATGGGTTGGTAAGCTTTAGAGCTAAAGACCTCTAAATAATCCCCCTTCCCTCCTTCAGTCCAGAGGGTCATTTAGTTTACTGTTTCTTGCTAAATTCATCCAAATCCATCATTTCTTTTCCTTTCTTTGGGTGTTCTTCAAGATGAACCCGTGGTGGCTGAACAAAGGTAGACTTAGATGTGTAGTCAGTCCATGCTCCTGGAGTTTGCAGAGCCAGACTGTCATGGTCAATACCCTGACCAATAATGGTGTCTGTAAAGTACAAAAGTTGCACGCCCTCAGCCAACCTCTGTTATTTGAGTAGAGCAAGGGGACAGATATCCCTTGGAGGTCACTCACTTTAGAACATAAAAAATGTTTTTAAAAATTTTGCATTCTTTTTTATTGAAGTATATAGTCTGTTTACAATGTTGTGTCAATTTCTGGTGTACAGCCTAATGTTTCAGTCATATAATTCATTTTCATATTCGTTTTACCATAGGTTACTACAAGATATTGAGTATGGTTCCCTGTGCTATACAGAAGACACTTGTTATCTATTTCATATATAGAAGTTAGTATCTGTAAATCTTGAACAAAGGTTCTCAACTTGGAAGTATTTAGACTCCCAGGGGCTCACAAGGGGGCTGTTAATCCTTAAAATTATAGGCAGAAACCTTGTTTAAATTTTTTTCTTTTAAATTTCTGACCCCTTCACCCGTTATTCCCACCCTCCAGCAACCACCAATCTAGCCTCTGTATCTATGAGAGAGACCATATGGTATTTGTCTTTCTCTGACATATTTAACTTAGCATAATGCCTTTGAGGTCCATCCATGTTGTTGCAAATAGCAAAATTTCATTTTTTATGGGTGAATGAAATTCCATTATATATACATACCCCATCTTCATCTATTCATCTAACAATGGACACTTAGGTTGTTTCCATATGTAGGTTATTGTAAATAATGCTGCAGTAAACAAAGGTGCAGATACCTTTTCAGGTTAGTATTTTCATTTTCTTCAGTTAAATACCCAGGAATGGAATTGGTGGATCAGATGGTAGTTCTATTTTCATACGTTCCATAGTAGGTATACCAATTTACATTCCCACGAACAGTGCCTGCGGGTTCCCTTTGCTTCACATCCTCACCAGCCCTTGTTATCTCTTGGCTTTTTGTTAATAGCGATTGTGACAGGTGTATAATGATATCTCAGTGTAGTTTTGATTAGTATTTCTCTGATGATTGATGATATTGAGTGAACATCTTTTCATGAACCTGCTGGCCACTTGTATGTCTTTGAAAAAATGGTCTATTCAAATCTTCTGTTCATTTTAAATCAAAATTTTGGTTTGTAAATCAAAATTTTTTCCTATTGGGTTGTATGAATTCTTTATAATTTGGGATCTTAAAACCCTTATGAGATATATGACCCACAAATATTTTCTTCTATTCAGTAGATTTATCTTTTCATTGTATTGATGGTTTCCTTTCTTGTACAGAAGATTTTTGAGTATGATGTGGTTCCATTTGTTCATTTTTGCTTTGGTTGTCTTAGATTTTGGTTTCAAATTTTTTAAAAAAATCACTAAGACTAATGTTAAGTTTACTACCTACCTCATACCATACACAAAAATAAACTCAAAATGGCTTAAAGACTTAAACTTAAGACACTATAAACCTCTTAGAAGAAAACATAGGCAAAACATTCTCTGACATAAATCTCAGCAATGTTATTCTAGGGCAGTCTACCCAGGCAGTAGAAATAAAAGCAAAAATAAACAAATGGGACCTAATTAAACTCATAAGCTTTTGTAAAGCAAAGGAAACCAGAAGTAAAACTAAAAGACAACCTACAGAATGGGAGAACATGTTTGCAGCAGATGAGACTGACAAGGGCTTAATTTCCAGACTATATAAACAGTTCATACAACTTAATAACAAAAATAACAACCCAATTCAAAAATGGGCAGAAGACCTTAACAAGCAGTTCTCCAATGAAGACATACAAATGGCCAATAGGCACACACACAAAATGGTCAATATTGCTAATTATCAGAGAAATGCAAATCAAAAATACCATGAGATATCACCTCACACCAGTCAGAATGGCTGTCAATCAAAAGTCCACAGATGATAAATGCTGGGGAGGGTGTGGAGAAAAGGGAACCCTCCTTCACTGCTGGTGGGAATGTAGTTTGGGGCAGCCATTATGGAAAACAGTACAGAGATTTCTCAAAAGATTGAAAATAGACTTACCATATGATCCAGCAATCCCACTCCTGGGCATGTATCCAGAGGGAACCTTAATTCAAAAACACACATGAACCCCAATGTTCATAGCAGCACTATTTACAATAGTCAAGACATGGAAACAACTTCAATGACCATCAACAGATGACTGGAGAAAGAAGCTGTGGTATAGTTCTACAATGGAATACTACTCAGCCATAAAAAAATTGCCATTTGCAGTAACATGGATGGACCTGGAGACTGTCATTCTAAGTGAAGTAAGCCAGAAGGAGAAAAAAAAATACCATAAAATATCACTCATATGTGGAATCTAAAAAAAAAGAAGACACAAATGAACTTACAAAACAAATGGACTCACAGACATAAACAAATAGGATTACCAGGGGGAAGGGGGTGGGAAGAGATAAATTGGGAGTTCAAGATTTGCAGATACTACTGTATATAAAATAGGTAAATAACAAGTTTCTGTTGTATAGCACAGGGAACTATATTCAATACCTTGTAATGGCCTATAATGAAAAAATATAAAAAGAAATATGTATGTATATAACTGAATCACTATGCTGCACACCAGAAATTGACACATTGTAAACTGATTATAAATAAAATATACATGCAAAAAATCAAACCAAAATAAAAGCACATTTCACATCCATCTGGAATAAACAAAATCTGATTTTTTTAAAAGAAGTTTACCACCTATGTTTGTTTCTTTTAGGAGTTTTATGGTTTCAGGTCTTTCATTCAAGTCTTTAATCCATTTTTAGTTAATTTTTGTGTATGATGTAAGGCAGTGGCCCAGTTTCATTCTTTTGCATCTACTTGTCAGTTTTTCCAATAATATCTTTTGAAAAGACTGTCCTTTCCCCATTGCATTGTATATTCCTGGCTCCTTTGTTGTAAATTAATTGACCAGATATGTATAGGTTATTTCTGATCTGTCTGTGTTCATCTTATTTGGAACCCTATGGGCTTGCTGGAGTTGGATCTGTTTTCCTTCCCCAGGTTAGGGAATATTTCAGTATTTCTTCAAACAAACAAGATTTCTGCCCGTTTCTCTCCCTTTTTCCCTTCTGGGACTTAAGTAATGCAAGCTCCTTAATCTGCCGTCACTTCTTTCTTTTTTTTTTCTCCTGCTCCGACTGGGTGAGTTCCACTGCTGTAACTTCTGTTTAGTACTTACATTTTCTATCTCTTTGTTTAAATTCTCACCCTATTCCCCTAGCTTAATTCATCCATGCACTACACTTCAAAGAGCAGCACGGCTTGAGGCATTACAAGTTACAGGGAATTACTTGATCTCAAAATCCTTTTGATATTTTTTGTATTGGTGGTATTGTTGGGATGTGCTTCAAACTATAGCTGCCCGCCAAACCTCCATATTCTACTCCTGTAAGAATGAAAATGGTAATTTCTGACAAGAAAATCCAGATACAAAGATCTGCTCCTTCAGCTTCCTACCTCTTTGAAGTCTATGAAAGCCTGTTTTTATGCTGATTTCAGTCTAAATAGAACTAAGCACCACCCCCTCAGCTCCAACAACCTGGCTTCATGTAATAATTCAACTTTCTTTTAGTTCAGTGTACATTTATGAAGCACCTGTCTTGGGTGGGGAATGTGTTCGATAAAAGCACGTGTGAAGGAATGATGGCAAAAACAGCCCTGGAATGTTTTTAGGAGAATTATATGAAAGGTAGAAATATAAATGTGACTGTAAAACATGTGCCAGATCATGAGGAATACTGTATGCCATCTGACGAGTCTGGATTTTAATATAAAATGCCACTTTGTTGGGGAGGCACCTAGAAGGATTTTTTAAGCAGGAGTGTCATGATCGGGGTTGCCCTTCAGAAAGATTATTCTGTCAGCAGTATAGTAATTGAATTGGAAAGTGAATAGACTGGAGAAAGAAATTAATCTCGGTAACAAATTATGCTGATTAAAATGAATGCACTGGGAAATGGAAGTGGAGAGCCCCTGGTAAGTGGGATTGACATGGCCTCCAGTGGTGCCCTGACAGGGGTAAGAGACAGGGAGGGAACTAAGGTAAGTCTTAGGTTTATACTGAACAACTGGGTCAGAATTTGTTTTGAAGATGTTTAGTATGAAATGTTTATGAAATATCCAAGTAGATATGTTTATTAAGCATGTGGATATATAAATCTGTGATGTAAAAGAGAGCCGTACTACACATTATCCATGTGTGCAAGTCACTAATAGACAAATGGTGGCTTGGAGTTAAAGGTAGTATGAGGGGAGGGGAAGCATGAGATGAAGAAAAGGCTTAGGGCAGAACCCTGGGGGACACTAATTAAACTGCAAGGAAGAGGAGGAAAAAAAGAGAAACTCATGAAGTATAGTCACAAAGACCAACAAAGGAGTTTCGAGAGAAAAGGGTCAGTGATATCAAAATGCATCAAAAAGAACTAACAAGGTAGAGTACGAATTTGCCACTTCCCAGTGGAACCTGACTCACAGGCCGTTTCAATGTGGCAATTGGCAAAGAAGTCAAACCAGCAATGAGTAGAGAGATGAATGAGAATGGAAGAAACAGGGCTCTGGGGAATTCCTTCAAGACTTCTGGTTGTGGTCAAGGGACATGAACCAAATGGCAGACCAGGTAGCTCTAAGTCCTTATTCCCACACAGAAACATCAAGAAGCAGCTGGAAACTGGCTCAACTAACCTTATAGGAATTCTGAAAAAGTTCAAGGTCTACAGCAACTTAGGAAAACTTAATAAAGAAAAATCCACCTTCAAAACAATAGGAAAATTTGGGGTGTTTTCACTCGTCCTTCCCCAGCATTTGGCTTTGGCCTAGAGGCAGCAGCAGCCCATTATCCTCCCGCAATCTGCAGGGAGCAAAGAAGATCCTATTTGCAATGTGTGACGTCCTAACCTGTCAGAGGGCTACCTGAAGGACTGGGCTCTGAGTCACCTGACTCAGACCTCAGGTGGGGCAAAGTGGCAGCCACTGCTGGTGAAAGCTGCAGGGGGACTCCTGTCACTTGGGGCAAGAGATCACAGAGACATGCAGTAGGCTACCTGAGGCCCTGAGGACAATCTGAGGTGAGAACACCTTGGAAATTAAGACATTCAAAGCAGCCATATATAAAGTGGAATTCAGAAAGCAACAAGCAGGCTCAAGCAAGACATGCTCAGAAAAGACCTAAGAAGACCTTTGACTTTTTCAGACAGATTCAAAGACTGGGAGAGATGTCTTGTTTTTCAAATGTTCAATTTCCCTGAATAAATTATAAACCATACAAAAGAAATAGGGCATCAAATGTATTACACAAAGATTTTAAAACTGACATAAACATGTTCAGAGATCTAAAGGAAAACGTGAATAAAGAATGAAAGGAAATCAGAACAGTAGACAGAAATTTTGGAGCTGAAAAATACAATATCTGAATTGAAAACTTAACTAGAAATGTTCAACAGTAAGCAGAAGAAACAATTAGCAAACCTGAAAATAGGAAAGTTGAAATTAGTGAGTCTAAGGAGCTGAAAGGAAAAAAAAAAATGAAGAAAAAGTGGGACCAACATACATCTGTGGAAGTCGTCCCAGAAGGAGAGAAAGGGGCAGAGCATTCATCTGACTGAAATAATGGCCAAAATTTCCAAATGTGATGGAAGATGCAAATCTGCAAAGGGAACCACACTGAGATACATTATAATCAAACTGTTTTACAGATAAACACAAAGAATCCTGAAATCACCAAGACAGACTCATCGGGTACAAGGGATCCTCAGTAAGATTATGAGGTGATATCAGCTGAACCCTTGCAGGCCAGAAAGTAGTAGAACTGTATCTTTAAAGTGCTGAAAGAAAACAAAAAACAAAAAACAAAAAATTATGAACCTAGAATTCCATATCCACTGAAAATGTCATTCAAAAATGAGGGAGAAATTAAGAGATTCCCAGATAAAATCAGAGGGAGATGAATACCACTCTACCTGACTGCCAGAAATATGAAAGGGGTCGCCGCAGGTTAAAGAGAAAGGCTGCTACACAGTAACTCCGAGCCATGTGAAGATCTAAATATCACCAGAAAATGTAAACACACAGGCAAATATAAAAATTGGTATTCTAAGTTTGGTTTGTAACTCCAGTTTTTATTTTCTATAGGATTTCAATGACAAATGCATTAATAGTTATAAATGTGTTGGTGGATATGCTGTGTATAAAAGATGTGATTTTTACATTATTAACAAGTGGGGGAAGGGGAAAGAGCTGTAGAGGAAGAGTTTGTGTCTGGTTGAAGGTAAGCTGGTGTAAATTAAAATGAGATTACATATAACATCCTAAAGTTATAACAATTTTGATAGAAACCAAATTAAATATCTAGACTACACTCCCAAGGGAAAAAAAAAGAGAAAGGAATCAAAACATCAACTAAACACAAAAGACAGGAATGGAGGGAATGCTTTAAGACACTTGAAACAAATACCAAAACTAAGTCAATTCTTTCTCATCGGTGATTACTTTAAATGGAAATGGAAAAAACAAACTTCTCTAATCAAAAGGCGTAGTATCTTTTCACCACAGTGGATGACACTAGAAGTCAGCAGCAGAAGGAAGACAGCAAAATTCATAAATATGTGGAAATCAGCACACACTTCAACAATGAGTCAAAGGAAGAAAATCACAAGAGAAATTAGAAAGTACCTGAGACAAGTCAAAACATGCGATGCAGGAAAAGCAGTACCGAAACAGAACGAGCAAGCCTTGGGGAACTAAAATAAGAGCAGCAAACTAAACCCCAAGCTGATGGAGGGAAGGAAATGATAAAGAGCAGAGAAACTGTAGAGAAAAATCAATGAAACCAAAAGTTGGTTCTCCCACAAGATCTACAAGCAATCAACTTTTGGCTACATTGACTGACTGAGAAGAAAAGAGAGGACTCAGTTATAAAATACACAATAAAAGCGGTAATAGTACCAATGATTTTATAGAAATTAAAAAGATTGAATAAGAGTACTATGAACAACTATACGCCAGAAAACCGGATCATCAGATACGATGGACAATTTTTCCTAGAAACAGGCAACCCATCAAGACTGAATCAGGAAGTAAAAATCTGAATAGACCCATGACTAGTAAGGAGATTGACTCAGTAATCACAGGCCTCCCAACAAAGAAAAGCGCTGGACGAGAGCGCCTCACTGGAGAATTCTACCAATATTTAAAAAAGAATTTATGCCAACTCTTCTCAAACTCATCCTAAAAACTGAAGGAGAGGGAGCACTAACTCTCCCTAACTCATTCTGTGGGGCCAGCATTACCCTGATACCAAAGCCAAAGACACTCCAAGAAAAGTAAAGAACAGTAGCCCTTCTGATTATTGATGATGAAATTCTCAATAAAATACAAGCAAACCAAATTTAGCAGAATAATAAGAGTGTACACCAGGAACAGGCAGGATTTATTCCTGGAATGCAAGATGGTTCAACACATGAAAATAAGTCACTGTAATGCATCACATCAGCAAAGTGAAGGGAAAAGCCACACGATCATCTCAGTTGATGCAGAAAAAGCCCTTAACAAAATTCAACACTCTTTCATGATAAGAACACTAAAAAACTTGGAATAGAAAGAAACTACCTCAAAATTTATGAAAAACCCACAACATCCTCCTCAACAGTGAAGACTGAAAACTTCTCTTATGATGAGGAACAAGAGTGCAGTGTTCACCAGGTCCATTCAACATAGTATTGGAAATTCAGAATAATTAGGCAGGAAAAAAAGAAGCCATCCAAACTGGTTAGGAAGAAACAAAATTATCTCTTCACAGAGACATATAAAAACCCTAAAAATCCCAAGAGCAACATTAAAAAACCCTCTTAGAGCTAATAAATTCAACAAAGTTTAAAGATAGAAAATCAATATATAAAAATCAGTTGCCTTTCTATACATAAATGATAAACAATCTGAAAAGGAAATTAAGGAAACAATTTCATTTATAATAGCACCAAAAAGAACGAAATACTTAGGAATAAACCAAAGAAGTGAAAGATTTGTATACAGAAAACTTCAAAATGTTGCTAAAAGAAATTAAAAACGCATAGCTAAAACAATCTGGAAAAAAAAAAGGGAGGTCTCACACTTCATGATTTCAAAACTTACTATAGAGCTTCAGTTCTAGCATGCAGTCAGATATATGGACAAACGGAACAGAACAGAGGGCCTAGAAATAAACTCTTGCATATACGATCACGTGAAGGGTGCCAAGACCTTTCAATGGGGAAAGGACAGTCTTAAAACAAATGGTTCTGGGAAAACTGGATCTCCACAGGCAAAATATACCATATAAAAATTAACTCAAAATGGACCAGTGATTTAAATGTAAGAGTTAAAAGCACAAAACTATTAGGGAAGAGCTTCATGTTAACTGGATTTAGCAATCATCTCTTGAATATGACACTAAAAGCACAAGCAACAACAAAAAGTAGATAAACTGGACATCATCAAAATTAAAATTTCATCAAAGGACACTATTAACAGTGAAAAGGCAACCTACAGAATGGGAGAAAATATTTGCAAATCACAGATATGATAAAGGATTAATATTCAATATATAGAGGAAAAGTACAACAAAACACAAAGCCTTGACTAGACATTTCTCCCCAGAAGATGTACGACTGGCCAATACGCACATGAAGATATGTTCAATCACTAGTACTTAGGGAAATAAAATCAAAAGTACAACAAGATAGCATTTCACATCCATTAGGATGGCTACTATCAAAAAACCCCAGAAAATAACAAGTGTTGGATGATGTGGAACAATTTGGACTTCTATGCACTGTTGGTGAAAATGTAAAATGATCTAGCTGCTGTAGGAAACAGTTTGGCAGTTACCTCCAAAATTAAACATAGACTTACCATATGATCCTGCAGTTCTGGGCATACTCAAAAGATGAAAGCAGGGACTTGAAAAGATACTTGCATACTAATGTGCATTATTCATTATTCATGATAGCCAAAAGATGGAAACAACCCACATGTCCGTTGATGGATGTATAAACAAAATGTGATATATACTTACAGTGGAATATTATTCAGCCTTAAAAAGGAATGAAATTCTGATGCAACACAGATGAATCTTGAAAACATTACTTAAAGTGATGGAAGCCAGACAGGAAAGGACAAATGCTGTAAGATTCCACTTATAAGAGGTACCTAGTATAGTCAAATTCGTAGAAACAAAGTAGAACAGTGGTTACCAGGGACTGGGAGAAAGGGATAATGGGAAGCTGTTGTTTAATGGGTACCAAGTTTAGTTTGGGATGATAAAAAGTTCTGAATACGGATAGTGGTGATGGTTGTACAATATGAATGTACTTAATGTCACTAAATTGTGCACTTACAATAGTTAAAATGTTGAATTCTTATGTATATTTATCACAATAATAATTTTAAACAGAACTTCCAGTTGTCAATGTTAAGGAAGCATTTGTACACTTTCTCTAGCCCTTCTGTGTCTTTGTGAACAACAGTGTCACCCTAGAGCCTTCAGAGCCCTGCCTTTTATCTTCTGATTTCACGCCTTCTAGCGTCACTTGATCAGAGAAACAGATGTAGTACTGTCCTCGGCCATAGCAGGAGGAGCAGTAACTGGCTTTAGACATACTTGCCCAACCTAAGAGGACAGCTTTTACCTTAAATCCTTCTCTTTCTGTGCTCTGTAAACTTCAAGATTCTTTAAGCATCTGATGAAACCTGGAGCATGGTGGTAAAGAAAATGTCAAAAAATACAAGATTTGCGGTTCTAGTTCAAGATGGTGATACAGGAAAATCCCCAATTCACCTCACACAGATACACTGAGTCTACAGCTGCGTATGGGAAAATTTCTCCTTAAAACCTAAAGGCTGGCTGAATGACAACCCTACACATCAGGCAAATGAGAAGAAAACCACATCAAAGCAGAAAGGAGAGGCTGGGACACAATCTTGCCATCAACCCTGCCCTTGGTGATGCCACCCCTAATTGGGAGAAAACTCAAAACTTGGAGCTCTCCCCAAGGAGCGAAGGGTTCAAATCCCATGTTAGGCATCTAAACTTTTGGGACCTGTATCTGAGAGATGGGCCCCAAACATTTAACTTTGAAAGCCAGTGAGGCTCTTGTCCCAAGACCTACTGGACTGTAGGAATTTGGGAGACAGCTCTTAAGGGGCCCATGCATTCAAACTTACCGCTCTCCCTGCCACCCTCACCCCCTAACAGGGGCCCAGCGAGAGACGGCTGATCCCACCCAGACTTAGAGTAACGGAGGCTCGTCTGCTTAGAGTCAAGCCTCTGCCTGGCAGTAGTCACCTAATTTATCCCGCAAATCCAGGGGCCTGCTGGGGCCTGGCCAGGACTGATACCAGTGAGCCCCAGCACCTCCTGGCGGGGAGGCCTCCTGCGTGCTTGGCCCTGGAGGCTGGAGGAGTTCACATTCCTGTCCCTGGGACTGTAAGGACCGGTGTCACCCCAGAAGGAGCTCGTATCCCTGTCTGGGGCTCCAATTTTTAAGCTGCTGCCAGGGGACACCTCTACACAGCCCGGCTCTGGCAACCAGCGGGTGGGTTGTGGGTCCCACAGGCCTGTAAACAATGGAGAAAAGAGTTCTTAAACAACGAGCACCCTGAGGGCAAAGCAAGAGGCCACAGCTTGGCATTGCCGAGAAGGAGTCCAATTTGCTAATCATCTCGGTTGTGGCCTGAGGGGCAGGGTTCTAATTAAACATGTGTCTAGGGCCTGGCTGGAATCCTTTCCAGAGACCTCAGAGGGTCAGCACTGTTCTGCACTCTCCCTCTGCTATACTCCAAAAGTGCGTGTCTCCTGGAGAGCTTTACCTGCAGCTGGTGCCCTGGTTTTTGCAGCTGCCACCCCAGGGATGCCCCCTGATTGCCTGGCTGTGGTGAGCAAGGGTACTTACATTCTTCGGTCCCACGTGACTGTGGCGATTGGATAGATGGTTCGTTCCCGGCTACCGCCCCTGGGGCATTGTGCATACAGCAGACGGGGGCACACCTCCCAGTCTCTCTGTGGAGGAAACCTCTTTCCTTGTCCTGGAAAGCTCTGGACTTATGGACAGGCTTCAGGTTTGGCACACATCTCGTGGCCCACCCAGCTACTCTCAAGGAATGGAGGCTGTGGATGCTGTCTTGGCACTCTCCCTCTGCATTGCTCCAGTTCTCCTGTATCTCCCAGGAAAGCCTGCACACTCATCTGGAGCCCTGATATTTGTGGCAGCCATCCAGGGGATCCTACCGGATCACCTGGCCAGTGGAAATGGCACTTGCAGTCCCACAGGACTGTACAGATCTGCATACTTTCAAAGGCTGCTGCATGAGAATTTGGCTTCCCAACAGCCTGAATCTAGGTGCTGAGAGCCTCTCCTTGGGGACACTGACAAGCCTTGGCACATCCTCAATCACAGGAACTACTGAAAATATAATAGGCTGCTGGGACAAAGCACAAAGCTTTGAGAGACGACAGAGAGCTGGAGTAGGGTCAGAAGATAAGGCTCATCTTCCACACAAGCCACTTCCTCAAGACTGGGAGAGGCGGTACAGAGCCAACAACGACTCAGCAAAATGAAGAAACTGAGGAATACGTTTCAGATGAAAGAACAAGATAAAACCTCAAGGAAAAAAAAATCTCAATGAACTGAAGATAAGTTACTTACCCGGAAAAGAATTCAAAATAATGGTCATAAAGATGCTCACCAAACTAAGAAGAAGAATGGATGAACACAGTGAGAACTTCAAAAAAGAGATGGAAAATATAAGAAAGTACCATAGAAGTCATAGAGCTGAAAAATACAGTAACTGAACTGAAAAATACAGTACAGGGATTCAACAGATGAAGCAAAAGAAATCATCAGTCAACCTGAAGACAAGGCAGTGGAACTCACCCAATCAGAGGAGCATAAAGAATAAGAACAAGTAAAGAGAGCTTAAGGGCTTGTGGGACAACAGCTAACACACTAACATTCACACTGGGGGTTACAGAAGACAGAGAAAAGGACTCAAAACCTCCCTATCCTGGGGAAGGAGGTGCACATCCAGTTTCAGGAAGTCCGAAGTGTTCCCAACAAGATAATCACTAACAGTCCTACAACAAGACACATTATAATTAAAATGGCAAAAGTTAAAGGCAAAGGAGATAATCTCAAAAGCAGTAAGAGAAAAACAACCTTTTATATACAAGGAAGCCCCCGTAAGACTTAAAAGCAGATTTTTAGCAGAAACTTGGTAAGCTAGAAGGAAGTGACATTATATATTCAAAGTGCTGAAAGAAAAAAACTTCCAACCTAAGAATACCCTACCTAGCAAAGTTACCATTAAGAATTGAAGGTGGGATAAAAAGTCTTTTAGATATGCAAAAGCTAAAAGTTTATCACCACTAAACTGGCCTCTTAAGAAATGTTAAAGGGACTTCTTTAAGCTGAAAAGAAAGGGTACTAATTAGTAACAAGAAAATATATGAAAAATAAATCTCATTGGAAAGGTAAATATGCAGAAAAGGTAGTGGATTAATCACTTAAAAAGCTAGTATGAAGGTTAAAAGGACAAACATAGTAAAAATAACTATGATCATCATAATTAGTTAAGGGATACACAAGATAAAATATGAGACTGACAAGGGCTTAATCTCCAGAATAAATAAGCAGCTCATACAACTTAGTAACAAAAATACAAACAACCAATCCAAAAATGGACAGGAGACCTAGACTAGCAGTTCTCCAATGACTGACAAATGGCCACAGGCACATGAAAAAATGCTCAATATCACTAATTATCAGAGAAATGCAAATCAAAACTACAGTGACGTATCACCTCACACCAGCCAGAATGGCCATCATTCAAAAGTCCACAGATGATAAATGCTTGAGAGGCTGTGGAGAAAAGGGAACCTTCCTACACTGTTGGTGGGAATGTAGTTTGAGGCAGCCATTATGAAAAACAGTATAGAGATTCCTCAAAAGACTAAAAATAGACTTACCATATGATCCAGCAATCCCACTCCTGGGCATATATATGGAGGGAGCCTTAATTCCAAAAGATACATGCACCCCAATGTTCATAGCAGCACTATTTACATTAGCCAAGACATGTAAACAACCTAAATGTCCCTCGACAGAGGACTGGATAAAGAAGCTGTAGTATAATTTCTACAATGGAATATTACTCAGCCATAAAAAAGAATGAAACAATGCCATTTGCAGTAACATGGATGGGCCTGGAGACTGTCACTCTAAGTGAGGTAAGCCAGAAAGAGAAAAATACCATAAGATATCACTCATATATGGAACCAAAAAAAAAAAAAAAAAAAAAGACAAATAAACTTATTTACAAAACAGAAACAGACTCACAAAGAAAACAAACTTACGGTTACCAGAGAGGAAAGGGGATGGGAAGGGATAAATTGGGAATTTGAGATTTGCAGATACTAATTAATATAAAATAAACAACAACATCCTACTGCATAGCACAGGGAACTATATTAGATATCTTGTAGTAACTTGTGGTGAAACAGAATATGAAAACGAATTTATGTATGTTCATGTATGACTGAAGCATTATGCTGTACGCCAGAAATTGGCACATTGTAAACTGACTATACTTCAATAAAAATTTTTTAAAAAGATATAAAATGTGATGTCAAAATCATAAAACATGGAGAAGGGGGAAGAGTAAAATGTTGAGCTTTAGAATGGGTTTGAATTTAGAAAAAACTTAAGTTATTAATTTAAAATATACTGTTGGAGATACGCTGCTACAGATAAGCCTCTTGATAACCACAAAACAAAAAACCTATAGTAAATACATAAAAGATTTTAAAAAAGGAATGTAAGTATACCATTTAAAAAAGTCATCAAACCACAAAGGGAGAAAACAAGAGAAGAGAGAGGAACTACAAAACATTAATACATGGCAGTTAAGTACTTACCTACCAGTATATTTTTAAATGTAAATGAACTAAATTCTCAATTCAAAAGACAAAGTATCTGGGTGGATAAAAAAACAAGACCCCTTTATATACTACCTACAAGAGACTCCCCTTCAGAAGTCAGAACACACAAACTGAAAATGAAGAGATGCAAAAAGACATTCCATGACAATGGAACCCCAAAGAAACTGGGGGCCACACTTATACCAGAAACATTAGACTTTTAAAGAAAGACTGTAATAAGAGACAAAGAAGGGAACTGCATAACATTTGTAAATGTTTATGCCCCCAACACATGAGCACCTATATATTTAAAGCCAAATATTACAGACCTAAAGGGAGAAATAGCAATTCAAAAATAGTGAGAGACTGTAATACCCAACTTGTATCAATGGATAGATCATTCAGACAGAAAACAAGTAAGGAAACACTGGCCTTTAACGTAATATGTTAGGCCAGAAGCACTGAACAGTTATGGACAGAGGACTCCATCCAACAGCAGCAATACACGTTCTTCCCGAGTGCACATGGAACACTTTCCAGAATGGATCATATGACAGGCCATAAAATAAGTTGCAATAAGCTTAAGATTGAAATCATATCAAGCATCATTTCTGACCACAATGGTATGAAAGTAGAAATAAAGTACAAGAAAACTGGAAAATTTGCAAGTATGTGAAGATTAAACAACATGCTGCTGAACAATCGATGAGTCAAAAGAGAAAAAATATCTTGAGACAAATGAAATTGAAGTATTATATATCAAAACTTGTGGGGAGCAGCAAAAGCAGTTCTAACATGGAAGTTCATAGAGATAAATGCCTACCTTAAGAAACAAGGGAAGTCTCAAACAGCCTAACTTTACATCTTGAGGAAATGAAAAAAGAAAAAATGATGGCCAAAATTCGCTGAAGAGAAGAAATAACAAAGATTAGAGCAGAAATACAGATCAAAACCATAGTGAGACACCACCTCACACCTCTTAGAATGGCTATTATCAAAAAGAATAAGTAATGAGTGTTGGTGAGGCTATGGGGAAAAGGGAACCCTTGTGAACTCTTGGTGGGAATGTAAATGGAGAACCACTATGGAGAACTGTATGGAAGAGCCTCAAAAAATTAAAAATAGAACTTTGAACCACCATTCCACTTCTGGGTATGTACCTAAAGCAAATGAAAACACTAATTTGAAAAGATATATGCACCCCCCTGTTCACTGCAGCATTATTTATAATAGCCAAGATATAAAGGCAACTGAAGTGTCCACCTGTGGATGAATGGATAAATGTGTGTGCATATGTGTGTATGTATACACACACACACACTCATGCATACAGACACAGGAATATTAATCAGCCATAAAAAATAAAATCTTGCCATTTGTGACAACACTTACAGACCTGAGGGCAATATACTAAATAAAATATGTCAGACAGAGAAAGACAAATACCATATGATCTCATTTGTATGTGGAATCTAAACAAACCAAAAAACAAAATAGATACACAGAACAGATTGGTAGTTGCCAGAGGTAAGGGGTGAGGGTGGGTGAAACAGTGAAGGGGATCAAAAGATACAAACTTCCAGTTACAAGATAAGTAAGTCTTGGAGATGTAATATACAGCAGGATGACTATACTTAATACTGTATTGTATATTTGGAAGTTGCTAGGAGAATAGATCTTAAAAGTTCGCATTAGAAAAAAAATTTTCTTTGGTAACTGTGTAGTGAAGGATATTAATTAGACTTATTGTGGCGATCAAATATCAAATCATTATGCTGTACACCTGAAACTAATACAATGTTATGTCAATTATACCTCAATTAGAAAAGGGAACCCTCCTACACTGTAGGTGTGAGTGTAGTTTGGTGCAGCCATTATGGAAAAGTGTTTTCCATAAAACAGTCTTTTCCTCAAAAGACTAAAAATAGACTTACCATATGATCCAGCAATCCCACTCCTGGGCATATATACGGAGGGAGCCTTAATTCAAAAAGCTGCATGCACCCCAATGTTTACAGCAGCACTATTTACAATAGGCAAGACATGGAAACAACCTAAATGTCCATCGACAGAGGACTGGATAAAGAAGCTGCAGTATATTTCTGCAATGGAATATTACTCAGCCATAAAAAAGAATGAAATAATTCCATTTGCAGCAACATGGATAGAACTAGAGATTGTCATTCTAAGTGAAGTAAGCCAGAAAGAGAAAGAAAAATACCATATGATATCACATATATGTGGAATCTAAAAAAAAAAAAAAGATACAAATGAACTTATTTGCAAAACAGAAACAGACTCTCAAACAGAGAGAACAAACTTGTGGTTACCGGGGTGGGGGGGAGGGGAAGGAGGGGATAAATTGGGATTAGAGATTTACAGATACTAACTAATATATATATATATATGTATGTATATCTCGAATAAACGAGTTTATACTGTATAGTGCAGAGAACTATATTAGATATCTTGTAACTTATGGTGAAAAAGAATATGAAAACAAATATATATATGTTAATATATGACCAAAGCATTACGCTGTACATCAGAAATGGACACATTGTAACCTGACTATATTTCAATAAAAATATATATATATGTTTAAAAATTATACCTCAATTAAAAATTCAGCATCCAAAGCCCTACTCCAGACCTGCTATATGAGAATTTGCATTCTTAACAAAATCCACAGGTGATTCACATTAAAGCTTGAGACATACTTGCCTAAAGAGTTTCTGAAGAAAGAAGGGGGTGAAAATGTTTGAGAGGAATGAAGGTGGAAAGAGCTATTTTTCTGTCTTTTAGGAAAAATAAGCACCGAGAATGATCAATGTGCACGTATGTGCCCTTGAGTGATCTCAATGATACGATGCAGAAACATGTCCCATGTGTAGTCAGATCTGTTCCCAACTGTAATTTCACAAGCTGCCAATAAGCCTTCAGGGCCTAGAAGCAGCGCTGCCTTGGGCTGAACGAGCGCTATCAGAAGGGGGCTTTTCCAGGTAAGAGAAAGATGATCTCTCCCAGGTGACGAAGCAAAGGGGAGCTCATGCCTCTTTGATTATGAAGCACATATGTTAGGTCACTGGAACTAAGGAGGGGTTGGCAGAGGCCCCAGAAAGGAGCCTCGGGCTGAGTGTGTTGATTGTCCAGGATTGAGCATTATCCCCGGACTTACCTGAGACAGAAATGGCTTATATACTGCAAGTGAGTTCTGTGGCCACATTTCTCCCAAATCACATTTGACCTTCATTAGAGATGGCTACAGTGTATTAACTTAATTGGAAGCTCCAAATGATTGTTTTTCAAAGAACACATCTCATGGTGGGGATGGAGGAACATGAATGCAGTGATGTGTAGATACCAGTTCTAGTAAGTTCAAGTTGCTAACTGCCCCCAAAACATTCAGTCACATTAGTTCACACACTTACACAAGGAATTAGGAGCCTTGTGGTTGCTTTGAAGTGATCCCACAGGGCAATCTTAATGGTATGTTTCAGACACCAACCAATCAGAAACTATGTCTGACCAATCAGAATGGTCATCCTACCGATTAGCACCAGCCTCTGACAAACCACAACAGCCATTCCCACATGGTGGGTACCAGCTGACTGTCAGCTCTGACAGGCAGGTCTTCGATGCCCAATAGATCTCCAGTAGGTTTGGAACCCAGACTTGGGGAGGAGCAGAGTACATACAATTATATCACTGCAAACAGGATTCTAAAACAGAGAAGGGGTCAAATGAGTAAGACAACTATTATTTGTTTAAACAGACGCCCCATCTCCCTGCAGTGGGGGAAACCTAGCCTCTAATTACAACAGGAGATCCAGACTTGTGCTCAGTCCTGCCTGGCCCAGAAATGACAGCAGTGAGGACCCCTCAGCGCCCACATCCCTGGGCTGCTTCTGTCCTGGCCTGGTGTGTGTGTCACTGCTCAGGTCTGCTCTTCCCCATGAAGAATCTTCAGTTTGTGTTGGTCTTTCTTCCAAGTCATAACTAAACATAAAATTTCCATTCCAAATGGAGAGAGTCATTGTGCCTCCTCCCTACATCCAGCTGATGCCCTATTTCTGCTCTCTGGGGAGCTCTCCTGGGACTTGTTAACCTCCAGCAGAGAATCAAGAAAGGCGTTGGTGGTACCAGCAAGGCTTCAAATTTTCTTGGCTTGAAACAGTGGTTCTCTACCTTGGCTGCCCATCAGAATCACCTGGTGGGGGGGGGGGGCCTCCTAAAATGTGTCCATGCTTGGATCCTACCCCTGAGCAACTGAGTTAGAATCCCTGGAGAAACTTCTCTCGAAAGACCAATGTCCAGGCTGCACCTCCTGGAGATGCTCCCTGTGCAACCCCAGGCCCAGAACAACACTGCTGCCCCCAGCTGGCTCTCATCAGACCTTTACGTCACCAGCCCCAGCACAACCAGTGAGAAGAGGTGGCCGCAGAGAAAATGAGTCTGAAGGAGTGTCTGAAGGTCCCATGATGGTCTGAGAATGGGAAGACAGAGTGGAGGGAAATCAAAAGGGAAGTTTCATGGCTGTGGGGCAGGTGTGTTAGTGTTAGAGAAGAATGGCCAGACACTTCCGGCTTTAGGAAGCGTCCTGGGCAGGGTTAGTTGACAAATGAGAATGTGAAAGGTCGACCATCATAGAGGATGCGGCTGAGGCAGCACTGCACTTCCTACTGTGGCAGGGTCCACACCTTCAGATTACGTTTCTAGTAAAACTCTCTTACCTGTCCCCAGCTGGAGAAGGCCCACTCCACACACAGCTGTTGGTTACAGGCCTGGGTGTCCACTGGCCGCTTGGCAAGCTGCGTGCACATGTCATTGGATACAGGAGTGGAGATCCCAGAGGCTTTCAGCTTCTGGCAGGTCACCCGGCGGGTCTGGATGCCTCCCCCACAGCTCCGGGTACAGGCGGACCAGGAGGTCACCATCCAGCTGGAAGAGGAAGAGTCAAGGCAAAGGGTCAAGCCTTGAGGAGAGGAACACTGCCGTGTACTCTCAGAAAAGGAGCCCCGTCCATCCTCCTGTCCTCATCACACAGCAGCTAATTGCGGGGGCTGTGTCCCTTCTCACAGTGTATGCTTGGAGTGGTGGGCTGAAAATCCCCCTCCCGCCCCGCCAAAATAGCTACTTCATATCCCTGGAACTTGTGAATGCTACCTCATTTGGACAAAGGGTCTTTACAGATGCAGGTGAAGATTTTGAGATGAGATTGACCTACACTATCTGGGTAGGCACTGAATATCATCACAGGTCCTTAAAAGAGAAAGGCAGAGGGACACTGGACACAGAAGAGGAGAAGACAGTGTGACCACAGAGGCAGAGGAAGGTGTGATGGGGCCACACCTGGGGCCACAGCCAAAGGACACCTGGAGCCACTAGGAGCTGCAATGGCTGAGGGACAGGCTCTCCCCTAGAGCCTTTGGAGGGGGTGCAGTCCTGCTGACACCTTGAATTTGGACTTCTGGCCTCCAAAATTGTAAGAGAATAAACTGTTGTCTTAAGCAACCATGTTTCCGGTAATTTGTTGTTGCAGCCACAGGAAACAGATACATTTGCAAATTGACTAAAAAGGAGTATCCTGAAAGAGTTTTCTGAAGATCAGTAGCTTTATGGCCCCCAAAGCCGTGATCTTACAGATGGAACACGATGGTCCTTGAGCTGGTCACGCTGCAGTGTGGTTCTGGTGCTTCCTAAAGGCATCCAAGCGTGTGGCAGAGAAGGGACAGTTTCCTAGGGAAATCAGATCCAAACCTGGGTCGCTTCCTGACCCCAGAGGCAATCGGGGTCTCAGCTAAGGCAAGTTCTGTCTGCTAGTATTCATTTTCCTTACCTTGCCTTAACCCACGTCTCATTTGATTTTGTTTGATTCACTCAGAAACAGACAAAGTTCCTTCCAGCTTTCTGGAGTAATTTCCCACCTCCATGAGTCACAGTCCATAGGTCTTAGATCTCTAATACTGCATACGTGGTGAAAGTAGTTGTTCTCAGAATGTTAGGTTCCAAATACAATTCAGACCCTCCAATGTGAGGCTGACAAAGACTGACAAATGGCTTTTCTCGTCAGGCCAAGCTGTAAGCTGGGTGACACTCGGAAATCCTTGGTCCATATACAGATGCAAAGGGGTTTTCTTTGGATGTGTGCACCCTGGGTTAATTCTCAGGGAGGAGGGGAGGCAGTTTGGGGAAAAGTCAGAAAAGATGTGCTTTCCAGCCATTTCGTTCCATCTAGAGGAAACATTCCTTGGTTCTACTGCCTGGTAAAAAAAATTGTCTAAATGAAGTGGTTGAAGCAGCTGCCTGGGTCAAAGCAGGACTTCCCAGGACTATTCAAAAAGCCCACCGGGGTGACCCCTGCTTGTGTGCCAAGACGGGGGCTGACGTGCCTGGGCAGCTTGGTGGGGAGGCCAGTCAGAGGTGACCTGTGGCCGCTTTCTGGTTCAGTGGTGCCCCGTCTGGCTTTGAGGAGAGGCAAGTAGCAGGGATGGGGAGCAAATTCCTCCTAAATCTGGATCTGTGACTTATTTAGTCTGGTGGAACTTCCCCTCTGCATGCGCGTGAGGAGAGATACTGCGTGCAGATTTCCAGCCCGCAGGAGCAGAGCCACTTAGGAAGCAGGCAGAAGGTGTTTTAAAGCTCCGGGGGGCACTGAAACCCAAGCAGACAAGCCATTATTTCATCCACAGAAGTAAATGAGGCTGACTGACTCCGACTGTCACCACAGCACACCAAAAAGCCCCGGCATGTCCACGACCTCTTCTTTTCACACAGCTTGGCAAGGGCAGTCTTCCAGCCCCTCGTATCCGTGGTGAATGTCAGGCCTGCCTCTCAATCAACTTTTATTTCCAAATATCCATTTCAGCAGTTTTTCAGGAGCTGGGGCAGGGGCTTTGCGAAAGGAGAGGTACGGGCTATGTTACAGTTCAGGAAGGGTATAAAAGGACATTAATCATTCCCGTGGAAACCTTCCCGTCAGCAAGTCAAACTGCTGATGTTAATGAGTGTGTTTCATATTTCATTGAGGCTCTCCTGGTGTCAGCTGCTCCCTATGACTCAGCTGGCAAAAGACGAAGCGGCTGCCTAAGGAGCGGATGAATGTCCCACAGACAGGGAGTAAAGGGGCGTCTCAGGGTCCAGCCAAGCCCGCCCAGGCGCGGGGTGCCATGCTGGTGCCAGCTCGAAGCCCATCCATTATCCCTTCGGCTACTGCCTGCAGGCTGGGTCGGGGCTGGGGGCACTGCTCAGGGGGAGCTGCTCAAAGCTTGAGGAAGACGGAGAGAGGCAGAGACTGAGGGTGTCATTCTGGGCTATACAAGGGACCCAAATGCAGAGAATGTACAGTTGACCCTTAAACAACGTGGGTTTGAATTGCACGGGTCCACTTACATTTGGGTTTTTTTTTTCCACTAAATACCTACACTACAGTACTACACCATCCAAGGTTATGGAACTGCAGCTATGGAGGGCCGACTCTAACTTATAGGTGGGTTTTTGATTGCATGGGGTTGACGTCTGTAATCTATGTGTCACGCAAGGGTCAACTGTAAACTTGAAGTTGAGGCAACTATGGGAAATGGAGACTTTCAACTTTAGTAGGATGCAACCCTTTGTAGAAGGGACAAAATTTCCTCAGCTAAACTGCAGGACTAATTAGCACAGGTATTTACAGTTAGAAGAAAGGGGAGGGGCTGGGATCCAGGCTAGTCATCACTACCCCTAAGCACTTCAATGCAAACACATAGCTTCTCTTACAAACCAAAGAGCTGGTTTCTCACTGCAGGATGGGACCTCTCTCTTGCCAGGGCCTGGGGTGCTCCTGCTCCCTGGCCCTTGGGAAGCCCGGGCAGGAGTGCGAGGGAGCAAACAGCTGAGGGAGGAGGCTCATCCAGGGGGATGTTTTCTACACGGTAAAGAGGCTGGCAGGCCTGTAGGAAAGGGCAGCTCCTTGGAGATGTCAGGCCCCCTCAGTTGCACTCAGCACCTCTCACTCTCACAGTGCCAGACAAGGGCTGGCCGTGAACTTGGCTAAAGTCCAGGCCCATCCTTGGGCAGTGGGCGGCCCGAGCCGGCATCTGGCGCACTCACCGGGAAGGACAGTCTCTCCGGTTGCAGGCGATGGGCTGCACGGCAGGGCGCACCTTCCCGGCGCAGTGAGCGGGGCTGACCTCCGTGTTGTTCAGGAGACACCTCAGGCGGGGCTGCTGGACCCCCCTGTTCCCACAGGAGGCTGAGCAGGTCGCCAGTCTGTCCACAGACCACCAGTAATCTGGATCAGTAGGGAAAAGAAGATGGAGTTGATGCCCATGCACTCTGTTCCTTCTGAGCAGGGGCGGGGGGGCGGGCATGAGATGCTGTTATGCATAAAGTTCGGCCCTGAGGGGGGCTCCATTCCCAGCATCTCTAGACAAACCCCGTGGTCTCCAGGGACCTCAGACGGCTCATCCACAAGGAGAGCACAATAACCCTTGTCTCATCAGCTGCTTTGAGGTCTGAAAAGAAAGAAAGTGCACGCCCCAGCCCAGCGCCTGGCACACGAGCCTTTCTCAGTGGCTGCAGCTGTTGTAGTTTTAAGCCTACTTCCTAAAGTACTTTTTGTTCATATGGGTTTACCAGAAAGTGGCTGTTTTTCTACAAAGAGATATAAAAATCTGAGAGTTAACTTAAAAATCATCTTTAAGAGTATGCATCTGAGTTGGGCCTTGTTACAGAAGAACAGCCTATCCAGAGAGCAGTCATTTACATGAGACAGTGACGTCAGTCAGAGAGGCTGTTTCTTTAGATTTTCTATCGGGGGGTCTGGGGAGTCCTGGTAGGCAAGCTGTTAAAAAGAACTGTGGGCTGGTAAATTTTGAGTGCTTATTTGCAAAGTTGTGTATTAAAAATCTTGCAGATAGGCACTGCCTTCTGGTTGTCAACAGAGAATGGCTGGCTGGCAAGAAAATGGAGTGTTTACTTTCCTGTCTGGAAAGCCAGATGGTGGGGGAGGATGCTTAAGGGGAAGATCTTAGTGCTCAGAAAGCTCTCTCTCCTTACGCGCTAATACTGGCACAAACTCTGTCCTTCCCCATGGAACCCTCCATTTCACAATACACGCAGTACAATTTTATCTTCCCTAAAAGTATCGCACGTAAGCCACAGGTAGAGCCAGCCCATGGAAAACCCAAAAGCGTCGCTTATTTCTATAACAAGGCCAGTTGTGGCTCTTTTCTCATGTTTTGGGTTCATTCACAACCCTTTCTTGGGCTAGCGAGTGCTGGGCCCCACTTTAAGGGCTCTCTGACCTGCCCCTGTGCCTGGAAAGTTCACGCGTGAGCCACACAGGCTTCTCCGTCTGCTCATGGACAGGCCACAGGGAGGATGTCTGGTAAGCACTTGTCCTGTGACTGCAGCTGAAGACTCTCTTGGATGATCAGCAGGTCCCAGCACCAGCCCCGACCCCCAGGGTAGGGGATAGTAACCACACGGTTCAGATCAAGAGGTATTTTGAAACCAACCCAACAGAGAAAACTTGCATTTTCTTTCTTAACAAGCAACTTTGCATGTGTGATCTTTACTAGTTAAACCAGCACCAAGGAAACACATGTGCCTTTGCTCTATGGTGGTATCTCCTTGGTCCCGAGCAGCAGCAGCATGATGAGCAGAGGGCCCATTTATGAAAGCAGCACTGACTTGTCCAGGTTCTGCTCAGGTGGGGCCGGGGGGCTTTTCTGAAGAGCCTCACTGTATGGAGACACGGTTCAGCTTCAGTGTTTACGCTCTAGGAGCCACTGGAGGTCAGAAATCACTTTGTTCTACTAGAGAATTAGATTCTCAAGAAGAATTCAAGAAGCAAGCCTGGCACCAGAAGCCTGAAGAGTTTCTTACCTTGGATCACTAAGGAGGCCTTCTGCACGAGCATTCCCGCCTCATTCTGAGCAAGGCAGCTGAATTCCCTCTGAGACCCGCCACTAAGATTTGCAACCTGGAGAATCTGTCCGGCTGCCAAAATGTGATGCGTCAGTCCTGCGACAGTGGCAACTGGCTGGCCATCGTGGAACCAGGTGATATTAGGGGTAGGGTGGCCTTTGACGGGGCAGCCTGGAAGGAAAGAAGAGGAGAAGTAAGCCATTGATAAAGCCAGACAGGACACATTCCTGATGAGCTGCTTCAGTGTTTCCACGGACTTGGAGGGCACATATATGACGTGGCTTCCCTGTGGCTTTTTTTTTTTTGGCTTCCCATTCCCAAGCAAACAGGGAATGTTTTTATTCTCTGGGATTCTGGGATGGTGACTGTTATTCAATTAAATAAAAATTCTTGGGGAACACAAAGTGCTTATTTCTGTCTATGTCCCTATAATAAGTTTAAAAAACAAAGCAATTGAGATTTACTCATTGAACATTTTCTTCAAGTTAATTAGTTCCTACACCAATTTTACGATGAAAGAAATCACTTCTTCAAATGCAATGAGCTGAGAAAAAAGCCACATACTATATCTAAGAATCAAACTTTAATTGGTAAAAGTCTGATGTCTGCCTTCATTTTATTCTTTATGTGATTTTCAAGCCAAAAGTTTTCAACAGAGACTAGGAAAACAATCTTAAACACTGATCTCATTTCTCTCCAAGTCAAGAACCTTGGCCTTCTGACAACTCTTCTGACAACCAAGCCTGCATCGGACGTGTACCAGTGTTATACTTATTTACATAGTCATCGAACATATTTTGATACATTAAAATTCCAAACTATTAAACTGAGATATGGTGTCTACTCAAGCCTTTGTAGCGTAGAACTAGTAAAATACTGATTGCAATTGTAAGAGAAAACTCATTACCTCCAAAGTTGTATTTGCTGAATTTGCTGTTGTGACTCCAGAAACTTAGCTTCCAGAGAAAATTTATTTGGAAGTTTAAACACATGATAAATTATTCGAAATTAAAGATATGGGAGTTCAGTTTTGTTAAAAAATAACTACTTAATGCCTACCGTTCTAGAGACAGTTAAGTTAGTTAAGACTGTCTTCTCTCTTACAAGGAGATCCCAGCTGGTAAGGGATGAAAGATATCATACCAATAAAGCTGAGATGTAAGGCAGAAGATGAGCTCGATGAGATGCACAGACGGCCACCTGCACGGGTGTGTGTGCCTGTGAATGGATTTTCTCACGTTGGCTTGTTCTGTATTCTGGGGACAGCACCATTAGAATTTTTATAGGATGGCAGCATTAACACAGGAGATGTTTTTAGAGATTCTCTAGCTTCCTGCCACAGGAGAAAAATGAGGCCCAGAGATGTTAAGATATCTTCCAAAGATCGATGCAAGCCTTTTATCTGACTCCTTGTCTTGTGTTCTATCCCCTAGGCCTGCTACTTGCCTCTTTTACTAATTCTATGCGACAAAGGCTTTGGTAATGATTTCTTGGATATGACACTAAAGGCACAGGCAGCAAAAGAAAAATTAGATAAATGGGACACCATCAAAATTAAAAACTTTTGTATATCGAAGGACATTATCCACAGAGTGAAAAGGAAACCCACAGAGTGGAAGAAAAAATTTACAAATCGTAGATCTGTTAAGAGATTAATTCTTACAACTCAACAACAAAAGCAACCAACCAAATTAAAAAATGAGCAAAACACTTGAATAGGCATTTCTCAAAGACACAAATGATTAATAAGCACATGGAAAGATGCTCAACATCATGAACTATTACAGAAATGCAAATCAGAACCACAATGAGATACCACTGTATATCCATTAGGATGGCTATTATTTTTTTTAAAAATTAACTAGAGTTGGTGAAGATGTGGGAAAATGGTAACACTTGTGCATTGCTGGTGGAAGTGTAAAATGGTACAGAAAATATTATTACAGTTCCTAAAAAAATGAGAGTTACCATATGATCCAGCAAATCCACTTCTGGGTATATACCCAAAAGATCTGAAAGCAGAACTTAAGACATTTGTATACCAATATTCGTGGCAGAATTTATGATACATTATTCATGATAGCCAAAAGGTGGAAACAACCCAAAAGTCCATCAATGGATGGATGGATAAGCAAAATGTATGACAAAATATTATTCAACCTTAAAAAGGAATAAAATTCTGAAAGATGGACAACATGAGTTACACTTGAAAACATTCATTTCAGTGAAGGAAGCCAGACACAAAAGGACAAATATTGTATGATACACCTTATATGAGAAACTTAGAGTGGCCAAATTCATAGAAACAGAAAGTAGAACAGTAATTAGCAGGGGCTGGGGGAAGGAGGAAATGGTGAAGTATTTAATGGATACAAGTTTCAGTTCGGGATGATGAGAAAGTTCTGGAGATGGACAGTGTGAGGTTGTACGACAGTGAGAATGTCAGTGCCACTGAGCTGCACACTTAAAAATGGTTCAAGGAGCAGATTTCATGTTACGTATGTTTTACCATAAGTAAAAGAAATGAGGCTGCAGCTGTGCTGGTGGACCAGTTTCAGTCCCAGACCTCAAAGGACCATGTGAGTGTTTGCTTGTGCTCTTGTGCCTTTGCCATCACTGTAGGAGAACAGGCCTGGTCATCCCAAGGGAGGATGAGACAACAGTGGAGAACAGCCAAGTCACTCCAGCCAAACCTGTTTAGATTAACTGAACTGAGTAAGATTGGCAAGAATAAATGATTGTTACTGTTAAGCCACTGAATCTTGGGTTTATTTTAATGCAGCCTTCTTTTTTTGAAGGTGGGGTGGTGGGCAACAGCTAATTGATACATTTAAGGAGTAGGGGCTTCCAGATCTTTCCCTGGGCCCACGGATCCAAGGCTTCCAGTGGGGTGGAGTTTCTCCCTGGGTGCTGACCTTGCTCTCACCTGACCTGGAACCTTCTTACTCAGCTACTCCCCACGTGCTCCTGGTGGCATCTAGGCATCTAACTGTCATGTGGTCTGTGGTGGTGTCGCTGCACTCCCGTTATGGAATGCGGGTGGGAATGGCCTTGGGGAGAGATAGAGAGAAATCAGTCCATTGGGATGGATGAGAGTTGCAATGGGGAGGATTTTAAAGGCCAGAATCTTGTCTTTTGGGAGCCCCTGCAGGTTTCTGAAGAGGAAGAGTAATCTAGGTTGGCTTTAGAAGAGTCATTAAAGTGATTCTTTGCAAGAGGCAGTGGCTTGAGAGGAAGGAGAATCTAGGATATCAGTTCAGGTGTGGCAAGAAATGAGACATACCTGCAAAGTTAGCTCTGACAGAATATGAGGAGGGGGTGGTGGAGACAAAGAAGAGAAGGAGACTGAAACACTAGTGAGATTATTAATAGAAGTACGTAAATTAGGAAGAGAAGCCACTTCTTATGTCCACCCTAGAAGATAGTAAGTTTAGTTTTAAGCATGTTGACTTTAAAGGTTGTGATAGGACCAAAGGATAGAAAAACCCATCGAGATGATAAAAATGGAAGTGAGTGATAAGAACTGGAGACAGCTTTTTGGCAAGAAGTCTCAAAGATGTGTGGAAGAAGTCTTCAATGAAAAGAGGTCAGGTCTCAGGACAAAACGGTGGGAGAACTCTAACACTCAGTGATTGAAGATGGAAGAAAAGGTATTAAAGGGGCCTGTGGGACAGGAAGAAAATTGAGACCCTGTAATGTCATGGGAAACCAGAAGGGAAAGTGATTAAAGAAACAGATTGTTAGCAAATAAGTGATTTATATAAGAACTTATGGAATGAATGAGTGGTTTCATTTGTTTATGAAAATAATTGACAAGACATACTCTTCCCACAACCACCCTCCACCCCCTGCCCAGGTCATATAAAGGTAAACTTCATTCTAACTCACATTTGAATGATCAAGAATTCCAAGTTAGTGGAATTGTAAATAAAAGTGCTCTGTATAATCAAAACATCCCATTAATGCTATGCATGCATATTTCTTATTTAACTTAATTTAAATAAATTTACTTCTGGGTCTTGAATCTTTAGAAGTGTACCAACAGCTGTATTATTAAGAAGATAAAGGATTAAAGACCAGGGTGCATGGGAATGCTTCAAATATTGCAAAACAGGAACGAGTAGATTTTGGCTAGAAAACTCTCAAAAAAACTTGACTGGGCATTCTAGCTTCCAGTAAGGGTGAGTAACTTGGCTGGTCTAGTCTTCCTGCAGATAACAATCATAAAATTTAAACAACAACAACAACAACAAAATACGTGAAACAACAACTCTTGGAAAGCACTGAAGAGTGACCAAAAGCAGTGGCAGAAACAGAAGAGGACTGTATCCTAGAAACCCAGAAACTCACAACAGGTGTGATATGCTACCTAGTGGCTTTTTGCCTGAGGAAATTCCTCAGTCCTCAGCTGGCTAAGGTTGTTGGAAAATGTATAGCTTCACTGGCTTGAGATGTCAGAGGACAGTGTCTGGGGACTGTTAGAATAGCTGGAAGATTATGGGGGAAATCCTCTAAGAGTCACAGAAGTGATAAACCTTAAAATCTGAGTAAATCCTGCCCAAATTCTTATTAGCTGATCCCAGGCAAATCCAGCAAAAGGCCAGCAGCTAGATGCTGACAGAATAGAGTGGAGAATTCAGTTGGTGCCTACTTCAGGGAAGACAGAGGTTGGAATTAGAGTCTAGCTAAATCAACTGCCTTTTAGAACAAAAACCAAACACTCTTTAGAGGAACATAACAGGATTCAAGGTCTCCCCAGTATATCATCTATAATTTTCAATATACGACTAAAACCCACTAGATAAGAAGAAATGTGACCCACACTCAAGAGAAACAGCAGTCAATAGAAACCAATCTTGAGATGATGTAAATGTTGTAATAAGTAGACAGTGACTTTTTTTTAAAAAAAGAGTCAAATAAAAAACATATTTCATTCACTCTGTATAGTGCTTGGAACATAGAAGATGTTCAGTAGTTTTTCTAATGAATCCATAAATAAATTCCAAGACTCCCACAGTTATTTCTGCAGATCCTCAATATAGTTAGCCCCCACCTTCAACATCATAAGAAAATACAAAATCAGTGAAAGCTCATACAGTTATCTGTCCTGATCACTGGACTGGCCAAAAGCTCCCAATCAGGGCCGTACATATTTAGATTTGGTGATTAGCCAATTTACTCCCATATTACTTAGTTGGGTGTTTTTAATTCCACGCTTAAAAGGAAGACTATGACATTTTCTCCTGAGATACGTCACTAATTCAGAGGGGGAGTGAGGGTGGGGGTGACTGTGTCTCTGAAGGTTTAGGGTAATGAAGTTCCAATAAATAGATTAGTGAGACTTCGCCCATGATTGCTATCAATAGCCACGCAGTATTTAGGTCAAGAATGAGGTGCATTCTAAATAAGGAGCTTGCAGATGCTTCCATGAGGTCTCGGCATCAATATGGAATTTTTGTTCTGCTATAATTATGTTATCACATTGAAAGATGGCTTAGTGAGAAATGGCTGTAAAAATGACTTGCTAGAATTACGTATTTATGAGAGAAGATATATATGGATTCCTTTGTTTACTGACAATAGGGAAGACACTGAATTTGTTTTGTAACCTTTAAAGTCCTTCAACTGCAAAGGACCTTTCCCTTAATACCATCTTTGCCAGAGTTTATCAGAAGATCTTTTAAGTGTTTCCTTGAGCAGGTCATTTATTGCTTCTCTTTTTATTTCAGCTCCTAATTTATTAACTCGTCCAAAACAAGATTTCATGCCTATATTCTTCATGGCTCCTTTTTCCTCATTTAATCTCTTTTTGGAGATGGCAATTAATGTTCCTAGACTAGAAGCCAACGGAGGTCTGTTAACACGTACATGTGTGTACACAGACACAATTATTTTCTTTTTTTTTTTGTTTTGTTTTTGCTTTTTACATTTTTTATTGAGTAATAGTTATTTTACAATGTTGTGTCAAATTCTAGTGTAGAGCACAATTTTTCAGTCATACATGAACATATATATATATTCACTGTCACTTTTTTTTTCTCTATGCGCTACCACAAGATCTTCTATATATTTCCCTGTGCTATACAGTATAATCTTGTTTATCTATTCTGCATTTTAAAATCCCAGTCCGTCCCTTCCTACCCCCTGCCCCCTTGGCAACCACAAGTTTGTATTCTATGAGTCTATTTCTGTTTTGTATTTATGTTTTTTGTTTGTTTGTTTGTTTGTTTTAGATTCCTCATATAAGCAATCTCATATGGTATTTTTCTTTCTCTTTCTGGCTTACTTCACTCTGAATGACATTCTCCAGGAACATCCATGTTGCTGCAAATGGCGTTATGTTGTTGGTTTTTGCGGCTGAATAGTATTCCATTGTATAAATACATCACATCTTCTTTATTCAGTCATCTGTTGATGGACATCTAGGCAGCTTCCATGTCTTGGCTATTGTAAATAGTGCTGCTATGAACTTTGGGGTGCAAGTGTCACCTTGAAGTAGGTTCCTTCTGGATAGATGCCCAGGAGCGGGACTTCTGGGTCCTATGGTAAGTCTATTCCTAGTCTTTTGAGGAATCTTCATACTGTTTTCCACAATGGCTTTCCTTGCTTCCCTCTCCCACTCTTAATTATTTAGATGTCTTCTTTTACAATTTTGTGTTTATTCTTTTTGTAATTCATGGCAGTTATCTCCTTTCCATTTACGAGTTTCTCATTTTTGTAGCATCCTGCTTCTTTTCTATTTAGAGTAGACGTGTCAATATTTCTTTTAGCATGGGTTTAGTGTTGCTAAACTCTTTGAGTTTTTGCCTGTCTGTGAAGTTCTTTATCTCTCTTTCTATTCTAAAGGATAGCCTTGCTGGATAGAGTATCCTAGGCTGCATCTTTGTTTCATTCAGGACTTTGAATATATCTTGCCACTCCCTTCTGGCCTGTAGTGTCTGTGTAGAGAAATCAGCTGAGAGCCTTATGGGGGTTCCCTTGTAAGTCACTCTTTGTCTTTCTCTTGCTGCCTTTAGGATCCTTTCTTTATCCTTGACTCTGGCCATCTTGATTATGATATGTCTTGGTGTGGGTCTGTTTGGGTTCGTCCTGTTTGGGACCCTCTGAGCCTCCTGTACTTGGATAAATGATTCCTTTAGGTTTGGGAAGTTTTCAGTCATGATTTCTTCAAATATCTTTTCAATCCCCTTTGTTCTTTCTTTCCCTTCTGGAACTTCTATTATGCGTAGATTGGCACACTTTATATTATCCCATAGGTCCCTAGTATTGTTTTCATTGTTTTTTAATTTGTTTTTCTCTCAGCTGTTCTGACTGGGTGCTTTCTGTTGCTGTGTCTTCTAGGTCACTTATTCATTCTTCTGCATTGTCTAGCCTGCTTTGCACAGCCTTTAGGTCAGCTCTGATCTCAGCAAATCAGTTTACTAATTCTACTTGGTTCTTTTTTATAGCTTCTATTTCATTTTTGACATATTTAATATCGCTAAACACTATTTCTTTTAGTTCCTTCAGTACTTTGATCAGTCCTTTTTTGAAATCTTGATCTAGTAGGCCATTGATGTCTATTTCCTTGATCGTGCTTTCAGGGGATTTCTCTTGATCTTTTAATTGGGAGTGGTTCCTCTGCTTCATATTGCTCATATCTCTCTGGTACTGTGGCTTAAGGAGTATCAGTTATCTAGTTCTGCTGAAGACGGTGTGCTCTTAATGATTTTATCGAGAGGTCTTTATGTCTTCACCCTGTTTCACGAACTCAGCTTGCTGTTTCCAGATGTCCTCTGTTGGCACCCTCATCTTTGCTGCTCTGAGTGGCTGCTGGATAGCAGATCGCGCCCCCTCCCAACGCTGGGTCAGGAGCTGAGCTCTTAACCGGTGGGTGGGCGGGTCACCTCCCCCCGATGCCGCAGTCAGATGCTGCGCTCGGGTGAAGCATGTGGGTGGATCATGCCCCCTCCTAGCACCGTGGTCAGGTGCTGCGTTCCTGCCAAGAAGGGGGGTGGCTGCCCACCCTCTCCCGGCGCTGGTCGCTCCGCTGCTCTGTGCAGCTGCCTGCTCCGCCTTGTGTCGGCAGTCTGAAGGCGGGCTTGGGGAAGACTGCAGAACAGCCCCGCCCCTGCTTCATGCCAAATCTCAGCTCTTTGTTTGTCTTGGTGGCATGAGTTCTTTGAGGTGCCAGGGCAGAAAGAGCCTATTTGCCTCAAGCTGTAAACAAGTCTCAGTCCTGCCTAGGAGGTTGCAGAGCCCTGGGGTGTGGATTCAGGGCTTGGCCCTGCCCCAACCGGGGCGCTGCGCACAGGAGATGGCAGCTGTGGCTGCGCCCTGCCTCTCTTCTCTTGAGAAGCGCCAGTAATGGCAGCGCAGGTCTGAGGAGACAAAGGCCACGGTGCCCCTCCCCCCAGGCACACCTGCCGTGTTGCTTTGCTTTTCTCACAACTTATGGGGGACCGAGGTGGTTCTACTCCTTATCTACCCCCAGCCACAGCGTGCAGCACCTTGCAGTTCCCCAGGGCTGCCTCAGTGCAGCCGCCTCAGT